>NW_024470324.1:422470-1789372 GCF_900496995.4 Aquila chrysaetos chrysaetos | reverse complement strand
CTGAGGTCTAACATTGCTAGCATCTATGTGCCACCCCAAATACTTCCAAGGTGCTGCCTTTTGCACCTTTTCAGGAGCGATTATTAATCCGCGGTGTCTTAAGGTATCCTGTAATTGATTTAAAATTTCATCATGTGGTAGGTTCCTTCCCGCTATCAAAATGTCATCCATATAATGATAAACGATTAATTGAGGAAACTGCTTTCTTACAGGCTCTAATGCCCAGGCCACATACACCTGACACATCGTGGGGGAATTGCGCATTCCTTGCGGTAACACAACCCAATGGTATCTCTTGTAGGGCTCTGCTTTATTAATCGACGGTACCAAAAAGGCAAACCGTTCAGCATCATCTGGGTGTAAGGGAATGGTGAAAAAACAATCCTTTAGATCTATAATTAACAAATCCCATTCTTCTGGAAGCATAACTGGAGATGGCAAACCTGGCTGTAGGGCCCCCATATTGTGCATCACTGCGGTCACAGCTCTAAGGTCATGTAACAGTCTCCACTTCCCACTTTTCTTGGGAATGGTAAATATTGGTGTATTCCATGGATTAGTAGAGGGAACAATACGTCCCGCTCTCAATTCCTCCTCAACTAACTCTTGTATTTTTTGCAGCCTTTCAGAATTTAGCTGCCACTGATCAATCCAAACAGGCTCATCTGTTTTCCAGATAATTTTTAAGATTGGCTGCCCCACAGTGACCGCTCCCAAAAAGGATGGGTCACTAATGTTGCTTTCATTTGGCTCAGTAAGTCACGGCCTATGAGGCCAAACAATTCCTTTGGGGTAGTCATGACATACGGACGTGTCGTAACATGCGTACCGTCGGGGAACATAAATGTGATCGGTAGCTGACTTACTAAGGTGGTTTGTGCGCCCCCTATCCCTGCAATATCAAAATTTGGATTGATCAATGGCCATGATGGACGCCAAATATATCGTGAAATAATTGTAACGTCAGCTCCTGTATCGATTGTCATTGGTTTCTTGATGACAACTCCGTCAGGCCCTTCCAATTGCACTACTTTTTCTGGTTTACCTTTTGTTATGTCCATGGCAAAATATACTTGCGGTTCCCCGGTGGAGCCGAATCCACCATCTCCACGTTGTACTTCACCTGGGTTCGGAACACACGACCTGAATGGAACTAATTGTGCTATTCTGGTACCTTTAGGAATAGAAACAGGAGAGATTAAAACGTGGATCATAATTTTCACAGTCCCACAATAATCTGCATCAATAAGTCCTGGGACTACCAGAATTCCTTTTAGAGCCGTTGAAGATCGCCCTATTAAAAATGCACTAAGACCAAACCCTAATGGTCCTTCTATGTTGCTATCCACCAAGTGGACTCCTGCATCCACCAGTGTAATGTCTACTGCGGTTTCCACGTCCACTCCGGAGCTTCCTGCAGTGGCGGATCTGGCAGTTGTGAGGCTGCCTGAGGGCTGGCAGCCCAAGCCCCTTGCATTTGTGTCGTCGCGCGAGGGGCCTTCGCGCTTGGTGTAAAGTTTCCCTTCTTTCTACATTCTTGGGTGGTGTGTTTATCTTTCTTACAACTGTTGCACCACCTTTTACTAGCAGAAGCTTTACATTGGCTTCTGATGTGTCCAAGTTTGCCACAATTAAAACACTTGACCAAGGGTTTCTTACTGGCTTTATCAAGAAATGGCTTTATAGCTCCTTGTACAGCTGCGGCAACATAAGCTGCTTTCTGCGATTCCACTGATCAATTCATGTATTCTATCATGTCAGCGACCTCCGCAGTTTTTGGCAAATTACCCAATGCTTGGCGTGTCTTCTCATTAGCATTATCAAAAGTGATCATTTTGAATACTTTCTCTTTCATGGCGTCATCCATGTCAAGATGATCAAAAATTGCCTTATGCAGTCTATCAATAAATTGTGCGAAAGGTTCATTAGGCCCTTGTTTCACCTGAGTAAAAACATGGGTTCGCATCTTGTCTGGTAAGGTAATAAGGGCTTGATACGCCAAATTCTGTGATAGATGATGAACCTCAGTGATACATTGCACCTGGGCGTTCCCTGCCGCGAAGGGTCCAGTACCCATCAACATCTGCGTGGTTACTCCCCATAAGGGATCTGTTGGCTGTCGTGGAGTTGCCTGTTCCCGATCACAGAGCGCTTCCCAATGTCGCAAAAATACTAACATTTGTGAGGGTTCCGAAATCAACCATACTATTTGCATAATATCTTGAGGGATCAGCGTATCAGCAGAAAAGATGAATTGTAGCAATTTTTGGGCTAACGTAGATTTGATTCCATATTGACTCACAGCAGTCTTTAATTTCTCAAGTACTTTCCAGTCAAACGCCTCCCATCTTTTCAGTCCGTTATTCTGTATAACAACTGGGAATGCTTGAATCATAGTCCCTTCCACAAGGGTGTTTTTTATTACTCCCCTCCAATGCCTCTCTCTCTCGTCTGCAGTGGCTGTTGCAGGTGGCTCCGCATCTATCGCGGGCGCGGATGGTTCCACCGTCTTCGGCTCTGAGGCGCGGGATGGATTAAAGTGTGGTGGTGGTAAGGACAGTGAGACCGGCATACGGCCAAAATCTTTGCTCTCTTGCCTTCTTGGCTCACCCTTTCTAGAGGGCCCTTCCGGCTGGGAGGATGAACATCTCCTCACTTCTGGTTCTTTTGATCGTACTGTCAGTTCTTGTAACTGGTTCACCACCTCTCTTAGGAGCTCTTCCACTGTACTACCTGATGATGATGGTTCCTTCTCTTCTACAATCTGTCTATCCACATTAATCACCTCCGAGTCTGTCACCTCCGAGTCGATCGGGCGACAAGCGACCCCCCCTAATTCCCCCGTTTCTCGTGGAGTAACAGGCAGGGGGATACTTTCGGCACCAGCGACCTGGCTGGGTATAGGCAAAGGCTGTGTTTGTACAGATGTCTCAGCACTAGCAGAAATGGATGCTCGGGGGGGTAGAGACAGCTGCGTAGAAAATGTCCCTCTAACTGCAGTGGGATAGGCTGACACAGCTGACATGGAGGCATCAGAAGGGATCACCGCCACGCAGACAGCAGCGGCTGCCTGCCGTTCCACCCTCATTGCCTGCAGCACATCTCGAACTACCTTCCAGTGCGTTGCGTATTTGGTTGCTTCCTTTGTCTTATCTCCCCCGGCGCTAATAGTGTCCCACAGCACCTTGCCTATATCATCCCAAGTCGCTACTTCAAATGCAACATTTATAGTCGGAATAAGTTCTCTCTCCCAAGCCCATAAAAGTAACCCCTTTATTATGGAGTTATCGCATTTCAGCCCTCTCTTAGAGAGAATATGTTGAAGGAGATTTAGGACCGCTTCTTGCTCTTTGTCCAACCCCATCTCCTTCTCCGACCGCTCACCTGATTAGGGCGAGATTCCGTTTTTCTATTCACTTGCGCGTGCTTCCTTGTCTTCCCAGCTCAGCTGAGGCTCGTGTCATCCTGCCGGGGCAGCAGGGATTGTTTCGGCCGGCTTCTCCGCTCCCTCTCTCCGTCGGCTCCTGTCGTAGAATTCAACACCGATCCGAGGGTCCCTGTTCGGGCGCCAATTGCGGAGGTTCAGGACATCACACACAGACCAATGTGATCAAGTGAAGCCCCTTTATTGTACAAATAGCTCGGTTTATATATTATTTCTAGTTCCTGCTCATGCGTAAGCCATCTGTTGATTGGTTAGCATGTGCTGTCCACGCGCTTAGTTACACTTAATGATTGGTTATATCAACACTGTACACGCGTATAAACATAAAACATAATTAGTTATACCAACTAAAACATGCGAGACTTGTCTCAGTCTAATTGGTCAAGATAAACTGCCGAATTGAGGTTCTTTGTGCCAAGTTCCCTTTATTGTGGAATGCGCACCTGTGTTCTTCTAATTGGCATCTTTCTTTTTTTGTCTTCTTGTTTATTCTGTTCATGGCCGCCTAAAGGCGTCTGGAATGCTCTTGCGACTGTTAGCTAAATATGTGTCCACAACAGAGAGAGTTCTTTGGAAAGATGGTGTCACGGTCCACTCGGTGGACTCGTGTGATGGTTCGTTTGCTACGATCTCAAAAGTGCAAAATTAAGGTGACCAACACCAAAGGGGATAGCAGTAATCACACAGTAAAACTTTATTGTATTGCCTGTGAAGAGGCACGAGATAGTTAGAGATGGGTGAGAGAAAGGAGAAAAGTAAAGTTAAGTTTAGAGAGAGGAGAAAGAGAGGTTATAGCTACTACCGCTGATCTCAAGATGTCCTAACGGTCCCGGGTCCAGCTAATGCTGCGTCGTCGATCGTCGTGGTCCTTGGTGGGGAAGCTTCAAATTCCCATTGTTCAGAAGTCATCTTTTATGTTTAGTAACACACCTTGCTCCACCTCTGCCTCAGGAGTCTCCGCCCTTCTCAGAATACAATTATCATATCGCCGCCCTTCTCGAGCGAGGCTATCACGCAGGCGCAGGGTCAGTGTCTGAGGCGTGGTAAGTCTTGGAGGGGGGTAGCCTTCGACCAGGAGGTGTGTTTTGGTATTATAATGAAGCAAAGTTCGTCTAGAGTTCATGATTTCTTCATCGATGTTATGGCAACGGTTGCAATCCATCCTTTTTGACAGTAGCTATGTGGTTATCTCTAACGGCTCTAGCCAGGTACCTTCCAGGAGCCTTGTACCGCACATTCTGTCCTTGGGATTGGCCGCTGCGCTCCAAACAGGCCGTTGTCAGGTAATGTACTGTTCATGTTCCTGATGACAATGTTGAGACAATGCTGATTTTCTGACCGACTCTTACAGATGGAAAAGAGAGATTTGATGGGAATCAGGGAAAAGGGAGGTGCGAGGGAAAAGAGGGAAAGAGAGAGTTCATGGAAAAGAGGGAAGCCAGTGAAAAGAGAGAGGCGAGGGGAAAGAGGTAAAAGAGACTGGCGAGGGAAAAGAGGGAAAAGAGAGTTGAGGGAAAAGAGAGAAAAGAGAGTGTGGAGGGAAATCAGGGAAGAGAGAGAGGCAAGGGAAAAGAGGGAGAAGAGAGAGTTGATTGAAAAGAGGGAAAGAGAGAGTTGAGGGGAAACAGGGAAAAGTGACTGGCAAGGGAAAAGAGGGCAAAGAGAGAGATGAGGAATGGGAGGGAAAAGAGGGAGGCGAGTGCAAGTGGGAAAATTAGACACCGAGGGAAGAGAGGTAAAAGAGACTGGCGAGGGAAAAGAGAGAGTGGATGGAAAGCAGGGGAAAGAGACAGGCAAGGGAAAAGAGAGAGATGAGGAATGGGAGGGAAAAGAGGGAGGCGAGTGCAAGTGGGAAAATTAGACAGCTAGGGAAGAGAGGTAAAAGAGACTGGCGAGGGAAAAGAGAGAGGAGAGGGAAAAGAGGGAAAAGAGAGAGTTCAGGGAAAAGAGGAAAACCAGGGAAAAGAGACAGGTGGGGGGAAAAGAGATAAAAGAGACAGGAGAGGGAAAAGAGGGAAAAAAGAGAATTAACGGAAAAGAGAAAAACATAACAGTAGGTGAGGGAAGTGCCCAGGTAGGGGAGTTGATAGAGGTTTGGAGTGTGATGGAAAGAGAAGCTGTGAACAGAGAACCCATACTCATTTATACGGATTCATATACGGTGTTTAAAGGGTGCACCGAGTGGCTCCCCTTCTGGGAACAGAATCAGTGGGAGGTTTAACTGGGTACCCGTGTGGCAAAGAGAAAAATGGGAGGAGATTTTGAATATCGTCAAATAGGGAACTTACTTGGTGGGATGGGTAGCCACACACCAAAGGGGGAATCACCCAGCACACATGTGGAATAATCAGGTAGACTCTCTTAACTCACTTTGCTACAATGGTGGCAGGAACCAAAGAAGAAAAATGGGGACACCTGTTAGAGTGGTCTTGACTGCACTTTTGTAATTATCCCCCCCGCTACCCTTTGTCTATTGTTTCAACCATAATGTTAACATATGATCATATATCAAATCTCACTTATACAGTCACCTAGCAGCAAACCAGTTTTCATAGAAGGTACAAAATATTAAAACCATAAAAGTTTGAACAAACCACATGAAATGTATGGACATATGCTATCAGTTCCCCCCCTTTCTGTTTGAGGCTACTAATTCTTTTAGTAGTCTCACCTGAATACAGATCGTGTCACAGCTTAAGACAGCTAAAAGCGACACAGATTATAACAATGATGATAACAATCACAATTACATTTTGCAAAAGCCCAGCTAACCATCCAGAGAAAATCCAAAGTTTTGAAATATTTCGTTTAGCCAAAAACTTTCTATGTTTGATCTCAGTTCCCTATTACTTTGAGCTACATGTCTTATTCTATCTGATGGTTTAAATCATCTGTCACATTTGGTATGTGGATAGAACACGAATCATTTGAAAATCCAATGTACCCACATACTCCATGTTCTTTTAGTAGTAGGAAGTCTAAAGCTAACTGATTTTGCAATGCCATTTTACTAGTAGCCTGTACTTGCGCATTGAGTTCATTTAGCCCAGTTTGAGTAGCATTAGCTAATGTTTCTACTTGGAGTGAAAGATTGTGGCGAGTAATTTTATTTTGAAGAGTTGTTAACTGTGGTAAGAATATAGATTCCAATACCCATCCTATTTTGGTTCCCGTACTCAGTGATTGCCAGGAATCATCTTCTCGTTTTACCCAATTCCACCATCGAGGCCGTAAGGGGGATTTCTTCCAGAGAGGGCATAAAGTTAGTAAGCCTAAAGTCCATTGTTTAGTCTTGTCCTTCATGGGAAGGTGAGTGGACCACATACCATCACTACTCACCCAAACAGTTAGTCCTAAACTTTCCACCTGTCCTTTAATACAGTCAATTCCGGGCCAAATTTTCCTTCCATTATTAAGAGGGGACCAAGTATCATTTAAAACATTACTATAATTTCTACAAGCACATCCCCATTTTAGAGCTTCAGCTACTGGATAAAGTCTTTGAACTTCTGGGTCAGAGGAATTACAAGTATAGACTTTCGTACGGTTCCATTTAGGATGTGTGATTTTCTCTGTTTGTCTAGTCCAATCTAAATTCCCATAGATAGTTCTGGCTCTGGGTGGATCTCATAGGGGCCCTGTAACTCCAGTAAATTCCAAACACCATTCTATATTTTGAATATGATCCCAAGTTCCACTCTGCACTTGTCTCCATGGTTTTGGCAATTGGCAGCCCCAAAGGGTGTTTGTACAAGTTTCTCCTGAAGGACGATAAATTAATTCTTTTGCCCATGAGGTGGACGGTTTGGTAATGTTACAATTCAAAATGCTATAATTCCTTCTTTCGAAGTTTAAAGAATAATTGCTATCCAAATCCGTCCAATTTAATCTTCTAAACTGATTCTCATTGTCCCACATCTTTTCCCAAGTTTTGGTTAAATTCAATGTCAATATTCCCCATGGAATTGGATTTTCAGCTGACTTTGGAATCAGAAGGCAGGCTGTTACTGAGGTTAAATTTTTGTACCTTTGCAAAACCTTGAATCAATTGCAAAACTAGATTGTCTTTTATCAAAATCACAGGGACGACTAATATCAGGATTAGTAATTCAGACAATAATCGCTTCATTTTGTTTATCTTATACTACAGATTCTTTTATCATGTCAATTCGTGATTCTGCCTCTGTAATTTTACATCTACTATTATTTATATCATGTTTAGAACAACTTAAAAGAAAATACTTAAAACCTATAACACAAAAAAGGATTACTACCCCTGACAATATCCCTAATAGCAATCCCAATATTATAAGCTTTACACAATTGTTCTCCCAAGTACATAGCATGAAACTTATTTATAGATTTTCAATTTCAAAGGACCGGTTTCTTTAGACTTCCAGTTCCCTGTTGGTGCTTGCTTTATTCTTGAATAGTGAAGCCAAGGTCCTTTTCCCCAAACCTTTACTGCTGTATATGTTGTTAAAATTACTTGATACAGTCCTTTCCACTTCTCAGCTAGTGGTTCTGAAGTCCACGATTTTACATATACCCAATCTCCTGGTCGGAAGGGATGCGCTGCTGTGTCCAATTCTGAGGGTCCAGCTGTGGAGATATACTGACGAAGTTCTTGTAAAGAGTTTCCTAAAGAAATCATAACACCCTTTAAAGACATATCTCCAAAAGCGCTCAAGGTATTCGGAACATAGGACCCTTGATATGGCCTTCCATATAACATTTCATAAGGACTTAAATTTCCTTTCCCTTTTGGCTGTACTCTGATTCTTAATAGAGCCATGGGTAATGCTTTAACCCATGTAAGTGAGGTTTCCTGATAAATTTTACTCAGCTGTTGCTTGAGAGTGTAGTTCATTCTTTCTACTTTCCCACTTGCTTGCGGTCTATATGGGGTGTGATAGTCCCAATCTATAGACAATACCTTGCTCAACTGTCTTACAATCTTTGCTATAAAATGAGGGCCATTGTCAGATGACATTCCTACAGGCCCCCAAACCTTGCTATTATCTCTTTGAGCAAGACTTTAACTACTTCTCTTGCTTTGTTGGTGCGACAAGGGAAAGCCTCAGGCCACCCAGTGAAAGTATCAACTAGAACTAGGATATATCAATATCCTTCTTTTCGGGGCAATTCTGTAAAATCGATTTGCCAATATTCTCCTGGAGAATTTCCTTCTTTAGTAATTCCAAAAATGTTTTTATTACTGGTTTTGGGATTATTGCGTATACAAATTTCACATCCAATTGTAATTGTTCAAATAATCTTTGTCATATCTCTACTCAAAATACACTTTTGTAAATACTTAGCAAGGTTTTCTGTTCCCCAATGTACTTTGTTGTGTTCAGCCCAGGCAATTTCTCTCATTATTGCGGGTGGGACTATTATTTGACCTGCTGGTGTTACAGCCCATCCTGTCTCATTTGTGTTAGCCTGCAATTTAATAATTAATTCTTAATCTTTTTCATTATCATTTGGAGCTTCTTTAGGCAAATTTACACTTTTCTCTGGAACTAGTGCTAGGATGCCTTTTTCTGCATCCTCTTTAGCAGCTCTATCAGCCAATCGGTTCCCTGTTTCAGGGACAGTCCTACCTGACTGATGTGCTTTACAGTGCATTATCGCGACTGCTGTTAGCTTTTGAATGGCTTCTGACAATTTCAGTATTTGTTCTGCATGCAAAATGGTGGTTCCTTGTGCAGATAACAGTCCTCTTTCTTTCCATATTGCTCCATGTGCATGTACTACTCCAAAAGCATACTTTGAGTCTGTCCAAATGTTGACTCGCTTTCCTTGACTTAGTTCCAGTGCTCGAGTAAGAGCTATCAATTCAGCCTTTTGGGCAGATACATTCGAAGGCCAAGCTCGCGATTCAATTACCTTCTCAGTAGTGGTTACCGCATATCCTGATAAACGTTTTCCTTCACGAATGAAACTGCTTCCATCGGTTTATAGTTCCCAATGTGTTTCTTCCAGTGGTGCATCTCAGAGATCCGGTCGGCTGGAGTAGACTTCTTCAATTGTCTGCAGGCAGTCATGTTCCAATTCTCCTTCAACTTGATCAGTTGTTAAAAACACAGCAGGGTTAACGATAGTAGTAGTTTTTAAGTAAACATCATCTTGTTCCAGCAACACCACTTGATATTTCAGCATTCTACTAGGGGATAACCAATGCCCCCCTTTCTGTTCGAGCACAGTGATCACCATGTGGGGAACATACACTGTAACTCTCTGTCATAGGGTGAACTTGCGAGCTTCTTGGATCAATAGCACAGTTGCAGAGACGGCTCTCAGACAACCAGGCCATCCCAGACTCACATTGTCTAATTGCTTCAAGAAGTAGGCCACAGCTTGCCGACTTGGTCCCAGGTATTGGG
Organism: Aquila chrysaetos chrysaetos; assembly: GCF_900496995.4. Classification (NCBI taxonomy): domain Eukaryota; kingdom Metazoa; phylum Chordata; class Aves; order Accipitriformes; family Accipitridae; genus Aquila; species Aquila chrysaetos. The sequence goes on along the minus strand of NW_024470324.1, from coordinate 1,779,538 downwards.
CCAGGACACCCAGAGTTATACCTTTTCTTTCATGAGTAAAGAGTTCAAATGTCTTTGTGAGATCTGGCAGGCCTAGGGCTGGCGCCTCCATTAGAGCCTGTTTCAGTTCTTTGAAAGCAGCTTTCCTGGCATCAGTCCAATCTATAAATCCATTGTTTGAGGTTTTGAGCTGCTCGTATAAAGGTCGGACCAGCAAGCCATAATTTGCAATCCACAGGCGACACCACCCAACCATTCCCAGAAATGCTCGCAATTCTTTTAGAGTCTTAGGCTCAGGGAGAGGACAAATTGCCTCCTTTCTCTCAGTTCCTAATTGTCTCTGTCCTTTCAGGATTTCAAAACCCAAATAAGTTACTTCTCTCTGGGTTATTTGGGCTTTTTCTTTTGACACTCGATATCCACTGATTCCCAAAAAGTTCAAAAGGCTAATAGTTAACTTTGTGCATTGTTCTTCTGTCTCAGCTGCAATTAACAGTTCATCCACATATTGCAACAAGATTCCTTGATTATTGTCTTTCTTCCAAATCTTTAATTCTCGTGCCAATTGATTTCCAAAAATTGTAGGGCTGTTCTTAAAGCCTTGAGGCAAGACTGTCCATGTATATTGTGTTTTTCTCCCAGTCTCAGGATTTTCCCATTCAAAAGCAAAAAGCTCTTGACTATTGGGATCCAAGGGAATACAGAAAAAGGCATCTTTTAAGTCTAACACTGTGAACCCTTCTTGTTTCTCTGTTAGGTGTGGACACATATTTAGCTAACGGTCGCAAGAGCATTCCAGACGCCTTTAGAAGACCTTGAACAGAATAAACAAGAAGACAAAAAAAGAAAGATGCCAATTAGAAGAACACAGGTGCGCATTCCATGATAAAGGGAACTTGGCACAAAGAACCTCAATTTGGCAGTTTATCTTGACCAATTAGACTGAGACAAGTCTCGCATGTTTTAGTTGGTATAACCAATTATGTCCTATGTTTATGCACGTGTGCAGAGTTAGTATAACCAATTATATCTTATGTTTATGCGTGTGTACAGTGTTGATATAACCAATCATATTTTATGCTTGTGCGCGTGTACAGTGACTTTGCAGAATATGTGACTATAAGTATGTGTGTGTGTTAGCAATAAAGGGTCGTCTGTTGTCTGCGCTCAAGATTACAGGCGTCCATCTACTTCAATCTCCTCAGTTAGGGTTGTTAACAAAGTATAAGGATTTGCTACTACCGGATGAATATCTTGTACTATTTGATTTATCGCTCTGAGGTCTTGAACTAATCTGTAATCTTTACCATTAGCCTTTTTAACAGGCAAGATTGGGGTGTTATATTTGGATTCACATTCTATTAACAATTTGTACTTTAGAAATTTTTGCATTATTGGTACTAACCCTTTCCGACTTTCCAGTTTTAGACGGTATTGTTTAATTCTTACCGAACTCGATCCTGTCTTTAAATCAATTCTCACAGGCTCTGCTCTTTTGGATTTACCAGGAACTTCCCCAGCCCAGATGACTGGAATTACAGCATTATTTACTTCGACTGGTATGATCCTCTGCTTTCAGTGACCATCCTGTAACAACAAAGCCACTGCTTCAATATGTTTAGTTTCTGGAATTAGAATTTTAATCTCACCATTTTTAAATTTAATTTCTGCTTCCAATTTCTCAAGTAGGTCTCTCCCTAACAGGAGTTTAGGAGAATTTGGCAAATACAGAAACTGATGAGTGACCCATTGCTTTCCTAATTTCATTGTCAAAGGTTTAAAGAAGGGTCTAGTCTCTCGTTCACCTGTCGCACCAACAACACCAATTTCTTCAGAACTTAACTCACCCTCTAAGGTGTTTAAATCTGAAAAGGTGGCTCCAGTGTCAACTAAAAATTCAATTTTCTGTTCTCCCAGGTTAGCTGTAACCAGAGGTTCTGCTGGGAGACTCCCCTCCGGTCCCTGTCAGATACTTTCACTCAACTTTCCCAAGAAAGGGGGAACTTGCTGAGATTGTGTGGTCGAAATTGGGATCACTTGTGACCTTGTAGGTCTCAGGGGACATTCCCGTTTCCAGTGTCCTTCTTGTTTACAGTATGCACACTGATTTGGTCCCAGGGGCTGGTTTAATCCCACTGGTGACCCCAATCCAGTTCCTCTCCCTCGTCCCATTCCTCGACCACGTCCCCTTCCTCGGGGAATAACTCCTCTGCCTCGTCCCATGCCAGCTCCTACTTCCAGAGCAGCTACTAACCTTGCATTCATTTTACTCTGTAATTCATCTCTATTTCTATATGCCACGCAAGCAACTTCTAATAATTTTCCCCAATCTCGAGAATCTGCTCCTTGTAATTTTTGTAATTTCCTTCTGATATCATCAGAGGATTGTCCTATAAATAAAGAAGCCAATTGAGCTTTTCCTTCTTCAGACTCAGGATCCATATTAGTATATTTCCTAGCAGCATCTTTTAATCTGCTTAGAAATTCAGTGGGAGACTCTTTTCTATCTTGTTTAATTTCATATAATTTAGACATGTTAATCGCCTTAGGCATAGCATTTCTGATTCCAAATAGAACCCATTTTTTATATTGATCTAGCAGTCTTCTCTGAGCCAAATTATTAGGATCCCATTTGGGATCAGTAGATGGAAAATTTTGTTCCGCTGTTCCCTGTAATACTCCAGAAGCCACTTGTGTTTCTACCTGGGTTTTAGCAGCCCTCCAGATCATTTCTCTTTCTGCACTATCAAAAAGTACATTCATTATTACTTGTATGTCTTTCCAATCAGGATCCTGAGTCTGAATCATTGTTTCAAAAGCATGGGCTGTTTGATCAGGGTTTTCCCGATAGCTCCCAGCTGCTATTTTCCAATTATTTAAATCCACAATAGAAAAGGGTACTTTAATAGTTGCCACACCCTCAGTCCCAAGCACCTGATGAAGAGGAGCTTGAATAACTTCGCTCTGTTAGGTCTTGTTCGCCCTGCAACAGGACTACTCATGGGCTCTCTTTCATCACTATTTCTGTGATCAGTTTTAGGTGGGGCCCTTTGAGATCCAATTATCATTTCAGTATCATCCTCTTGTTCTTGCTCATATAACTTTAAACATCTTTGCCCAATACTACATGCAGACCAGCACCTTCTGAGATTATTGTCACCTTTTTGTTTCCTTCTTTTAGCACAAAAGGATCACTGGGTGGCATATTAATTCCTCAATCCTTTTGCCATTTAGGATGATTCTTTAAGGTAAAGAACAAATCACAATACATAACTTCATCCCATTTCTGCTCACGTCTCAAACATAACATAAGTTGTAACATGGTGTTATAATTTAGTGTCCCATTCACAGGCCACTTTTCCCCTTCATCAAGCTTACACAGAGGCCACCAATGATTACAATATTTAATCAAATCTTCTCTCTGCATGTTACCACCCGGGACACCCCCCAGCTGTTTCCAGTGCTTTAAAACACACCCCAGAGGTGATTTTTGAGGGAGTTCACTTGACTGCCCTGTTCCCGTTATCAACACCTTCAGTATACAAAAATCAGAAATTGGAAAGACAAATATCAGAGCCTAAGTCAAAATACCAAACAGAATCAATCAGAGATCCAAGCTCATCTCCAAAATCAATAGTCAAATACCAAAGCCTTAAGCCAAGTACCGAGACCAAACCCAAGGAGTATCTTTGCCTTCAACCAGCGAGACGAATACCCTTTACCAGAGAAGTACTTCTACCAGAATACCAGATTTTTAAGGATCCTTTTATATCTCTTCCTTGTTGACTTCTCTTAGTCAGGCTTACAGGTAAGAGTACCAGACCAGAATACCAGAACCAGGTTAATCAAAAGAATGCCTTTGAATAAAATCTTACCAGTGGCCTTGGCTTGTGAGCCCGGGGAATGGGGATCAAGGGTCTCCCCAAGAAATCTCGGTGCCGGCTGGAGGTCCTGCGATCCCACATCCGTCGAGTCTCAGAAGCCTTGTCCCATCTGGGTCGCTAAAATGATACCGAAAAGCCGGTCGAAGAAACTCTCTAAGACTCGTTTTGGAGTTTTAGAAAGCAGGCATTCTTTATTGCAGCGCTGGATGCATGGGGGATAGTTCCACCTAGCATGCATGCCACAGCTTTAGCACAAACAGGTTATATAGAATAACTAATTGCATATTAATCAGATTAGTATACATATACATAAAAATGATTGCGACTGATTATCATAGTACTGCCTATATCCGATCATGCGCAATGAAGGATCCATTTTAGTCGAAGGGCTGCTTTTGCGACCACCGACCCATTTGAAGTTCTTGTTGGCTGTCCTTGAAGTCTTTATTCTTGTCCTTGTTCTTTGATATTGAAGCTTAACGCAGTTTCAATCACATGTGGTCAGTTTTCAACATTGTTCTCATCTAGTGTACAGGAACATCTAGTCAGCAAAGAACTGCAAAACTTATGAATAATTACTAGTTAATCACTTGACTACACTTTTGTAATTATCTCCCCGGCTACCCTTTGTCTATTGTTTCAACCATAATGTTAATATATGATGATTTATCAAATCTCACTTATACAGTCATCTAGCAGCAAACCAGTTTTCATAGAAGGTACAAAATATTAAAACCATAAAAGTTTGAACAAACCACATTAAATGTATGGACATATGCTATCAGAAGTTTGTTGAAAAGATTGGACAGCCTGTCAGGGTTGAGGTCATAGTTTTTGAGATGAGTTTCTCTGCCACTAAAAGGGGAGTAGTCTTTGCTCAAGTTGAAAGTAAGAAAAGCCACAAGGGCATTTTCTGATAACACAAAGAGCAAAGAAATCCTTTTTCTGAAGAACCAGCATAATTTGTGGCTATGAGGGTATGGCGTCATGTCAGAGAACAGGGGCAATGTCGTTGTTGCAGCCGGACTGAAGGCTGTGAATCCCCCCTTTGTAACACTGCTGCTATGGCTTCATCATGCTATTTCCAGGTAGTAAACATTCAGAAGCTGTACCCTCATATCTGCAGTGACTCACCGCTGAGGTTTATAAACTAGTAAGTCTGTAGTTTACCTCTGCCAATACATATGCTTGGATTAATTTTAATTTTTTAAAATTTTTTACTTGCATGGGAAACCTCCACCCCGCCTTGATTTTGGCCACATGCAAAGGCTTAGAAATGCTTCAGCTACTCTTTTTTTCCATATTGGAGTATGGTTGCTCAGTACTAAATAATGGGGATTGCCCAAAAGGTTTCATCTATGTAATCTGCTAGTGCCTTGTTTTGCAGGTAATTTTTATTTAAAAAACAAACAAAGAAACAAAACTCCCACAAAACACCAAAAAAAAAAACCCCACCTCCCAAAAACCTGAGTAACATTCATAAATGTTTTCCTTCTAGCAAGCTGAATTGATCTGTGAACGTCTCACACCTCTTGCACAACTGCATTGTGCACACAGCTTAAAAGTTTATATGTAAAATTAACAGGTGGAATTGTTTCACCTCAGGGGTAATTATTTTTTCTGATAATAATTACAGTGCAGGGCTAAACATATCATGGTGTTGCTTTAATCATGTACTGTAGCTCTTACCTAGGCACCTGTAATTTCTAGTAATACTGGAAATATTGAGTAACTTGGGAAAAGCCAAAGAAACTTTTGTTTTTAAATTCATTATTTAAAAAGCGGAATGAAATGTAGGATCTTGTTGATGTAAACTTAAAAAAAATATATATATTTTCCTAGCTAGATTAACTTTCAGGCATCTTTAGTTCTCTCTTATACAATTCAATTCAGTTATCGTCCTTTTTAGTCAAATGTTCTGCTTTCAGGCTAAGGGGGTGAGATCAAGAGATTGTACCAGAATAGAACTGTAATCTAGTGATAAAAACTCATTGGCTTTGTGAATGAAACTGAACTTCTGGACCCACTTCATACTGTACCTGATTTCTTGTCTCTAACTTTTTAATAATTTAGATGAAGGCATTCATGGGTGGAGCAAATTGTTCATTTAATATAACTCTTGGAAAAAAATAATCTTTTTTTACTTAATTCCAAGAATGAAGCTAAGCTTGCAGAGAGGAGTAATTGGCAATATGTTACTGCTATCATGGGGTTTCTGGTGCTGTCACTTTAGACAAAATTGTGGCAGGAAACCAAGCATTCAGTTCAGTTGTGTCTATCTCTTTCTTCTGTGAAAAATCCATGTAGAAATGTCTGATACAGCTGGTCAGAAAATTGGTCACTTGACATCCATTTGGTCATCCACCCATTGTGGCAGACAACCTGTATAAGCAGTCTCCCCAATAGCTTCCCTTGCCCATCATTGAGATTGGAGCAGACTAAATTTTGTGAAACTAACTTGTCAAAATTTTAATGAGAGTAGATTGCTATACAAAATCTACATCTCAACTGTAGAGATATTGTATATGAAGTTTTCAAGCAAGTAGTAAAAGCTGCCTTAGTAAACTTATAGTTGTCAATTGCTGTTCAAGGATGTGCATATGCAGATGTTCTACGTGCTTTGAGCTGTTAGCGTAAGTGGCTGTGTTCATTTCTGTGTGGCTTCTTGGAGTATCTCTGACTCGTTCTTGTCGTCTACTGGGTTGTTAACAGGGAAACAGTTCTTGGCTGCGTAGTTACAGACATGGCAGAGGTACTTTTAAAAAGCTCTTGCTTACTCTTTGGCTTCTTTAGAAGTCACAGTACAAATTCTTGTGCCTGTAGCCCCTCTAAAAATCTTAAACATTTCAGAGAAGGCAAGTCCTGTAATACTGTCATCCTCAAGCTGATTTCTGTATGCTCCTTAGAGGAAACCTTCCAGCAGAACTTAGAATCATAGAATGGTTTGGGTTGGAAGGGACCTTAATGATCATCTAGTTCCAACCCCCCTGCCATGGGCAGGGACACCTTCCACTAGACCAGGTTGCTCAAAGCCCCATCCAACCTGGCCTTGAACACTGCCAGGGATGGGGCATCCACAACCTCTCTGGGCAACCTGTTCCAGTGCCTCACCACCCTCACAGTGAAGAACTTCTTCCTTACATCTAATCTAAATCTACCCTCTTTCAGTTTAAAGCCATTACCCCTTGTCCTATCACTACATGCCCTTGTAAAAAATCACTCTCCGGCTTTCTTGTAGGCCCCCTTTAGGTACTGGAAGGCTGCTATAAGGTGTCCCCTGAGCCTTCTCTTCTTCAGGCTGAAAAACCCCAACTCTCTCAGCCTATCTTCGTAGGAGAGGTGCTCCAGCCCTCTGATCATCTTTGCAGCCCTCCTCTGGACTCGTTCCAACAGGTCCATGTCCTTCATATGTTGGGGGCCCCAGAGCTGGACACAGTACTCCAGGTGGGGTCTCACGAGAGCAGAGTAGAGGGGGAGAACTTGAGGTAGATAGCAATAAAAAAAAGCAGCACGGGGGAAAATTCTACAGTGTGTCTTGAAAAATGCTAGTTTATCTTCCAGCTACATTGGAAGCCTTTTCTCTTTATTTTATATCCTGTTCTCAGGGACGGCTAGTTAATAATTCACATGCAGTTACCAATTAAAGAAAAATTGAATTTGAAATAGCAGTAGGTTCAATTAAATATATTTGGGAATCAGTTATTTCTTCTATTGCTCAGGAAGGGATTTTAATTATTTAAAAAGTCCTTTCTTTATACATTTTTTCTTTCACATGAGCAAAAAGTACCAATGGCTAATTGCCATTCCTGAGGAATTAAACATTTTCAGGCTCTATAACTTGGGACTTAAAAACAGAAAAAAGCAAGCCAATTCAAGATGAAATAAATGTTACTTGGTTTGAGTTCATGCTTAAAGCTGATGAAAATCCTTACAAAAAAGCAATTGAACATTGTCAGAAATCAAATCTTTAGCTTGAATATGCAGTGTAGAATAGCATATTAGATTATATGCACAGAAAAATGAATTAATTGGATATAAATGGAGAGAGTTGGAATTCTTGCTCAGTTACAAAGAATGGAAAGTGAATGTGTTACTTCTAGAGTGCCTTGATTTTCCCACCCCCCCCCCCACCCCCCAGCAAGCACTCCTTACCAGTTACATACAAAAAAGTATGCATGAAGATGAAAAAGGTCTTTCATCACATGGTATGTGTATTATTGGAGTGGATTTGGCTTACTTTTTTTTCCCTACCAATTTGTGTTCCATAATTGGTTGCAGTAGTGTGCTGGTTTTGGCTGGGATAGAGTTAATTTTCTTCATAGTAGCTAGTATGGGGCTATGTTTTGGATTTGTGCTGAAAACAGTGCTAATAATACAGGGATGTTTTAGTTATTGCTGAGCAGTGCTTACACAGAGTGAAGGCCTTTTCTGCCTCTCACACCACCCCACCAGCGAGTAGGCTGGGGGTGCACAAGAAGTTGGGAAGGGACACAGTTGGGACAGCTGACCCCAAGTGTCCAAAGGGATATTCCGGACTATATGAGGTCATGCTCAGCATATAAAAAGCTGGGGGAAGAAGAAGGAAGGGGGGGACATTTGGAGTGATGGCGTTTGTCTTCCCAAACAACCATTACGCGTGATGGAGCCCTGCTTGCCTGGAGATGGCTGAACGCCTGCCTCCCGATGGGAAGTGGTGAATGAATTCCTTGTTTTGCTTTGCTTGTGTGCATGGCTTTTGTTTTACCTGTTAAACTGTCTTTATCTTAACCCACGAGTTTTCTCACTTCTACTCTTCCGATTCTCTCCCCCATCCCACCAGGGGGGAGTGAGCGAGCGGCTGTGTGGTGCTTAGTTGCCAGCTAGGGTTAAACCACAAGTAGTACGCCATATTAGTCATGTTATGGCTATTTGCCATGCACTATAGGAAAAAAGATACTTATTTATAAATGGAAACTTGCAGAATTTCCTGTTTGGGTGGGAAGACACATCTAGTTAACATACACTGCTGTTTCTGATAGACTTATAGGGCAACTGTTTCTTTTAAACAAAAAACTGTACTAAGCAGAGAGTGAACGGTATTAAAAACATTGTATCTATTTGCTTTTAAAAGGAAATGAGCTTCTCACCTATGGTAATAAAACACAATAAAACCACAAAGTTGGCTGTGCTAAAACAGCATAAGGAGAGATCAAAGTTAAACTATATCCATTCTTAGTGGGCTATAACAAGACTGAGATGATTATTGTTAGCTTTTTCTCTTAAGTTTGTCTTTCCTACTAGTAGGGACCTTTGACGTCTCCTTTCATGAACGCAGCTTGATGCCAGCCCCATCACAGGGTACCTTTTGTAGCAAGAACGATACTCTAGAGTGTTGCTGGTTGTACAGCAGCACACAGAGTATAGCTGTCCAACAGCAGAAGTCTGCTTGTTAGTCATGGCTTCCTTTATATTAAATAACCTTTGATTCCAGTTGAATGTTTGCTAATTGATTCCATAGGTTGGTGCAAGTAGCTTGATGGCTTGACTAATTCTGCGTGTGTCTGGCATGTGCCCCTTTGCAATGGTTGGGCTATTCTGGTTTGCAATTAGCCTTTTGAACTCCAATACTATATATACAGCTATCTAAATGTCCTGTTAAGTTTCAGCTGGACTGTAAGTAGCCTTTCCATCCTGCTCCCTTCCTCTCAGCTTATGGATGGTGTTAGTCTGGCTCAGCATTGATTTGTGTTCATGAGCAGATAGCTCTGGAGCAGTCCTCCAGAGCAAGTTGAGAGATTTGCTCTCGATATTTAGTCATGTATGATAAACTTGCTTTTGGGGACCCAAAGTTCATGGACATAATAGTTTCATAAAATCTAACTGGGGAATACTTCTTTTTTTTTTTTTTTTGTGATTAGTGACTTGATTAATTTGCTAGGGCTTTTTTTGAGTGAAATTTTAGAAATATGTTAGTCTTAATCCTCCAGGTAAAAATTAATAACAATTAAAAACTTCACACACATAATTTTGAATATTTGAATTTTGCTGCACTGGTGAAAAGGAATATCAAATAAATTATTAAAATAATATTTACACTTACATTGCTGAAAATTTTTTCATTAAAAAAAAAAAGTTGGCCTTCTGTATTACAGTGTTGATGGGAAGTTGCAGGAGGGGTCAGGTAAAAAACGAAACTTTGCCCTGGAATACTGGCAGAGGACTTGTGCTTGAAATAAGTTTCACTTTCCAAATGTTACTTGAGGGCAAATTCATTTTCGACATTGTGATATCTGCATTTCCATGCAGTTTTCCATGTAATGAAATTGTTTTGATACATGAAGGCAAATTAGTTTTTTAAAAGCAAGACTTATACTTTCTCAGGTCATTGCAGGAAGAATGAATTTCCTTGGCATACTGCCTGCATCAAGCAGGGTAACTCCAAATGTGAAAACAAATTCGTAGCTGTTGTTTTCCCTGAAAATGAGCTAAATGTCATTCCTATCTGAACACATTTAAAAAGACAATCTTCTCTACATAAGAATCTTATGGTACTCAGTTAAAAGTGTTTCTTCAGCCCAGCTACCTAATGAATCACCTCTGTGTGCTAGATCAAGAGCAAAGTCAATAGTTTCATCTTGATACGCTTTGCATCCTTTGGACTACTGCAAAATGATAGCTTTATGTTCATATCCCCATGATAGCTGTCAAATTCTGTACTTGATTAAAAGCAAATATCAGATGAATCACATAGTGTTGATTTGGGATCTCTCAACATAACTTTAAGTTCCAATTTTGGCACAGTTTGTTAACAAGTTAGAGAACAGAAACTGCTCTCTTATTGTGACTGGAGCTCAAGAGACCCAGGAAGCTGCATCTAATAAACTTGCATCATCTGTGTGACATTTTAATAGTAAATTCAAGGAAAAGTGTAGATTCTGCTACCCAGAGATGCAGATGAGCTAGTTGTCTTGTCTGGTATGTTAATGAAGTTACATGTATGTTTTATAGTGCACACAAGCTGAACTTTGAGTTGTTTAAAAAAAAAAAATCCATTTTAAGTTTCAGTAACATGATACACTCTAAGTCTATTTAGGAATAAATTTGCCTATAAAAGTGCAACTGGCTTCAGATTCTTTTTATCACAGTAGGTATTTTTTACCTTAGGTGCAAACACATCATGCTTTTGCCATATGTTAGGCCTTGCTTTCTATCTTAGGTAACTTTGGTAACTAATATTGAATTTTTTTCTGGAGAAAATAGTTGTGTCTTCAAATAACTCAAATTAGCTGTCATTAAACATAAAATATAATTGTTGATGGTTGTCTTTATGGACAACTTTAAAATATCACATGAAAGGAGAAAAATGAAACTATTGAACATAGCCTATGTCATCTTTGTACCAGCTTTGCTTACCTGGTTAATTTTTAGTGCGTTAGTGAGTATAAGGGGGCTTGCAAAGTCTTTTCCAAGTCCTAGTGATTCAATGTGGTCACATCAGTGACTTGAAAAAATGTGGTTTTCTCATCACTTATATTCTGTATCTGAGTGCTGTAAAATAAACAGGTTACCTAAGAGTATGCAGTGGGTCACTACCTAACATCAAAAAGTAATGTTCCTTATTAACCTGAAGCAGTTTGTTTACAAGCAGTTGATATTTGAATAAATAGCATGTAACCAAAGAGTTTAAAAAGCCTTTAGTTGGAAGGTCATGGTAGTTTTTAGTGCTTTCTTTGATCAAACCAGGGTGGTTTTTCCTACTGACATGCTGACCCTTGCTTTGTATGTCTCTTTATTCCCCCTCCTCCCCCTGTGCCCCCTATAAAAAAAAAAAAGGGGGGGGGTGTCCTGGGTTCGGCTGGGATAGAGTTAATTTTCACAGGAAGCTGGGAGGGGGCACATCCAGGACAGCTGACCCGAACTATCCAAGGGGATATTCCATACCATGTGACGTCATGCTCAATATGTAACTGGGGAGCGGGCTGGGGGGGTCGAGGTGGTATCACAGCAGGGGAAGTGGTGGAGTGTCAGGTTCCAGGTGGTGAGCAATTGCATTGTGCATCACTCATTTTGTATATTCTTTTATTTGTACTATTGTTATTATTGTAATTTCTCCCCTGGAGGAGGGGCTGTTTACACGCACAGTCTCTATGCAGGCTGGAAAATGGGATGGTGTCACGGATGAGTGATTTAGGATCCTTAAAGAATCTGTAAAAGTGCGACTTAACAGACTTCTATGGCAAGGTTCACTCTATTACTTACTACATGGGATAAACATACAAAGGAAAATCAAGTTAGAATTGATTTAGAATGATTTGCACAGAGATCGGACATGGAAAAAGGTAAGGGAGACCTTCCCATTGAGTCCTGATGGAGCTTAGGGGTGGCTAGGTCCAATCTTAGTCCCAGACCTGGTCAATGGTTTATATCTAAGAGATTCAAAGGGTAAGGAAAACCTCCCGTTGAGTCACAAGGTTCAGAACGGACCCCCTTGCTTTCTAAACTCCTTCTCAGAGACAAGTCTAGGTGTGACTGGATCCAGACTTAGTCTCAGACTTGGTCAACAGTTTATGGCTAAGGGAATTATATGTGCACAATCAATCCTTTATATCACTTAGTTAGGATTTCGAAGTTTAGCATGCTATTAATCACTTACTGATCCGTCCAGGTGTCCGGTGTTAGTTCACTCTGAAGTTCGAGCCCTCGGTTTCCCAAAACAGACTCTCAGGCATTAAGTCTTATAAAAATAAATAAGCACTGGATTTCTTATTAGTTGCGCAACGAGCTTAAGTCTGCAAAAATAAAATAAACTCTACCTTCTGAATTTGTCTTGTAATGGAGTACTACTGTTCCAGTTAATGAAAAGTTAAAATACTTCAAAGTGGTAAATTCCTGTGGCTTTTTAAATCTGATCTCACTTGCAGAAGTAAGTAAACCAAGAGATCAAAGAGAACTGTCGTACATTGATCTTTCTTTCTGAGGCTCTACTTTTATAAATCTATAATGTTATGGAATGGCAAATGCAAAGCAAAATGTATTCCCTAGATACACATTAGCTTCAATTGTGCTAGTAACAGGAGTTTGAAACTTGCTCACTCTCTGTGATTCATTGTCTTATGTAATCTGCAAAGGTATGATTTATTTATTTCTCCTCTTAACCCATGCTTGCTCAATATGTGTAGACATGTATTTGAGGTGTATACATATATAATTAAAAGCTTCCCTCCCCTGTTAACAGAAGAATTAAAAAATATTTTAAGGAAAAACAGCAGAGAAGTGAAGTCCGAAGCCTCATTTTTTTGGTATGCTTGATGAATGTCTGTTTTTACCCAGGATACATATATGGAGGAGTAGGTAATGAGTGCTTAACTGTAATTGGATTAAGCTGCAAGTGTGGCCACATTTTCAAATAATGAACAACTTCTCTATTTCCATAATTAAAACTCAGAACAGACAATGTAATAGTGAACCTCATGCACAAATCTGGGCCACTTTTAGGGGGGCTTATGATGTAAATTATTATCTATTTTTAGTGTGTATGAAATTTAGCTGCTTCCAGGGGCTGTGTTGCTTCTTTGACTTTGATCTGAAACAAGTAAATATTGATTAAAGTAGAAGAAAAATCTTTTATGAAACTTCTCTGTTTAGTGTAATTCTGCTTTATACTGAACATCAACGAGGTGTAGTACGGGTTCTTTTTGAAGACTTTTTTTTAATAATCATTTCCATGCTAATCTCATTTCCATCTTTTGGTGTAAGACTTCAGAGTGTAATTTCTTGAGCACAAGGTTGTCTCCTAAATTCTGGTAGTGATGTGGGATTTTTTTGTTTGTTTGAGGCTTCAATGTCAACTGCATTTTGAGTTTAGGACTATATATTTGCAAGTGTTTAGCTCTGTAAGAATCCTTTTATCCTTGGTGTAAAGGACTGAGACAAGGACTTTGTCTCGCCATTGCCTGGTTAATATTTGTTCTGCCTATGTGCTCTGGCTGGCCTTGCGGTTGGAAGATAAACAGCAAAAACAGGATGTTCGCCTCTTATCAGTCACAATACACAGTTGAAGAACAATTGGCAGTTGTGGCACTTAGAAGGGGATCTGGCACCTAGCGACCCCCTAAGAAGGTGTCCATCGAGCTGGAACTCACGCAATCATCGCATGAGTACCAAAGCCTATGAGGTGGACGTGTTGTTGCCCTGACTACCGGACTTGGGCAAGACTGCTGAAAAGTCATAAAACTCATCAACAGGACTGTATAAAACAGGCACTAGACAAGCACAGGCAGAGCTCTCCCCACTGAAGAAGAGGATCAATGGGACGCCGCTGGATCCATGGTGGTGACTATCACTTGCTTTTCTTAAGGACATCTCTGCTTCTTTTCCCCCTTTTCTATCATTTCCCTCTTTTCTCTTTTTGTAAGCAATAAAATGAATTAACCTTTGAATATCAACATTTGACCTCATTTGTGTCTTAATCTCACTTCGGGTGCATCCGTCTCTCACTACCCCTTCCGTACCTTCGGAACGGGACTTTTTAATTGGCATCACGGACAGGATCACCTTAAGCAAGAGTGTTGATACCAAGATATAGTTAAAGCAAGGTACCTCTCGGGGAGAGGGAGTGGGACGTTGAAGTTTATAATTAAGCAGGGCACCCCCCGAGAAGACCGCTCCCAAAGTGTGATAAGATGGAGAATGACTCTAAAGTATTGTTAGAATTTTTGGATGAACAAGCCGCTAAACCCTCACCGCCGGGTTTGGAGACGGCTCGGAAAAATTGGTATTAATATATAATTGATTGTGGACTGAATTATTGCCTTGCAGGTCAAGGCACGGGTCAAAAAGGGCAAAGGAAAATCTGTTATTTGTGCGGTATTAGGTGCAGCCTTGTTAGCTGCTGTGGAAGAGAAGAGATGACAGTATAAAGCTGAAAGCCAAATAATCGAGTTGTTACAAGACCTGGTTAAAACCCTGCAGGCGCATTTAGAGGAGGAAAGGGCTAATGCCCGTTTACTCAGAGATGAGTTATATGAGAGATTGATGAAAGAGGAGGAAATGTCGGAAAAGGGATTTGATAATACAACAGAAGGGACAGTGGAGAAAACACCAACCTATCCCCTGTCCGAGCTAAAAGGTTTGCGGGATCGCTTGAATAAGCTATCCATCCCACTGCAGCCACTGATTAAAGCCGAGTATTCATATGAAGATAAGGGAGATGAGGCTCCTCAAATAACAATAAAAGAAGTCCCCTTTACGGCCACTAAATTGTCTAAATTAAAAAAGGAGTGTGGCCAGACTCCTAAGGAGTCAGAGACAGAGTACGTTTGGAGAGTTTCACTTACTGGGGGTGACCAGATTTTATTGTCAGAAAAGGAAGCTGAAGGGTACTGGGGACCCGGTGTTTTCCTAATCACGGGAAACTATCGTGCTCCTTGGTCACTCACTCAGCGAGCAGCCTATTGGGCTGGAGGCTTGAACCCCTTAGAGAGGGGAGACCCACTGGCCATAGCAGGGACTGTGGACCAAATAGTAAAAAGTGTACAAAAAGCGGCTTGTTTGCAAATGATGTATGAGAGGGAGTTAGAGCCACGACACAAATCCCCTATGATGATGCCGATGGACCCAGAGAGAATGACCCCTCTTATAAGGGGGCTCCTGGAGTCCTTAAAACCAATGGGAATTCAATTACAAGGACAAATAGCTAGTCTGTCAAAAGGGGAAAGAGCGGTTGCTGCTCTAGAAGGAGTAATAACCCCCAATCGTAATCACAGAGAGCAGAAAGTCTGGACGTGGGGGGAGGTGGCTCAGGAGTTGATTAATTATGGGTGAAAGTACAGTCCGGTAACCCCTGTTAGAGGGGACTCTAAAGCCATTAGGTGTGCGGAGTGGAGGATTCCGACGCAGCAGTCCGGACCTAAGAAAACAACACCCCTCATGAATCAGGGAGGTCGGAGTAGCGGGGAACATAAAAAAAGAAGAAATGGTTTGTGGATTTTGGGGTTGCAGAAGGGAATCCCGAAGATGTTAATGGATGGACTATCCACTGATAAACTGGAATTATTAGTGAAAAGTTGGCATTCTAAAGAGGGACCGGAGAAACCTATTCCTGCTACAGCCCCTCCCCTGGAAGGGTCTCAGAATGAAGAGGGGGCGGGAAACTTCCTCCTTCATCCTCAGTAGGTGAGCCGGGGGGCGAAGGATGGATGTTTATCAGAAGGCTTACTGAGAATTCAAGAGGGGACCTATTAATAACTTGCCCCATCGGCCCCCGCAAAGTCCCTATTACCTTTTTAATAGACACTGGAGTGCAGATGTCTGCCCTAAAGACCAAAGATGCCTCTTTATGTGGCATCGTGCCTTCGGGTATATTTGTGGTAGATGCTTTCGGGTATACCCAGCCCCAAATGACTGTTAAAGTGAAATGTTGGCTACCCGGGGAGGAGGAAACCGTTGAAACCATAATGGTTTTAGGAGAATACCAAATGAATTTGCTGGGCCTAGACCTGTTGAAAGGAAGATCTTGGACTGATGAGGGTGGAAAGGTGTGGGCCTTTGGACAGGAATTTCCAAGTTTCCGCTTATTGCAAGCTGTTCCCCCCCGCTTCCTCCCTCTTTAGTTACCAATGTCAAACCTTATCCCTTGCCTTTAGGGGCCCGAGAGGGGATTGCCCCGGTTATAGAAGAGCTAAAGGAGGAAGGGATTCTGGTTACGACACACTCCCCATACAACGCCCCTGTATGGCCTGTCCGTAAGCCAAATGGCAAATGGAGGCTGACCGTGAATTATTGGCAGCTCAATGCTAATATGGGACCCCTAACCACAGCAGTGCCTAATATAGCTGAATTAATATCTACTATTCACGAACAGGCCCACAAGATTATGGCTACTGTTGATGTCAAAGATATGTTCTTCATGGTTCCCCTGCAAAAGGAGGATCAGAATCATTTTGCCTTCACGTGGGAGGGTCAACAATACACCTTTACCCATCTCCCGCAGGGATTTAGGCACTTGCCTATTCTCACACACCATGCCTTAGCACAGGAACGTTTGAATGTTCCTCCTGCAGCAGGAGTATGAATGTATCAATATATTGATGACATACTCATAGCAGGGGATGAAATCATACCAGTCCCGTCCATGCAGAATGATATCATTAAACACCTAGAATCCCTAGGATTACAAATCCCCTCCGAGAAAACACAACTCCCTGTGCAAGAGGTGAAATTTTTGGGGATTTGGTGGAAGGGAGGGATGGTATGCATTCCCCCAGACACTCTAACCTCCCTAGATCAAATAAAAGTACCAGAGAATAAGAGGGAGTTGCAGCATGTTTTGGGATTACTGGTGTTTTGGACAAAACACATTCCAGATTTTTCGATAATTGCGAGACCCCTGTATGATTTACTACGGAAGGGAGCTGGGTGGGACTGGACACCCCTCCACAATGAGGCCTTACAACTCCTAATCTTTGAAGCTACTACACACCAAGCACTTGGTCCTATCCATCCCATGGACCCTGTGCAGATTGAATGGTGATTTGCAAATTCAGGATTGTCAATACATATGTGGCAGCGAGGGCCTGATGGCCCTACACGGCCCATTGGGTTTTATTCCCGTAGCTTCAAAGACGTGGAAAAACGATACTCTACTTGGGAGAAGGGTCTTTTTGTAGTAAGTCTTGCCCTCCGAGAAGCAGAAAGGTCTATTCATCGGCAGTCCATTATCCTGAGGGGGCCATTCAAAGTTATAAAGTCAGTTCTATCAGGGACACCCCCCCCGATGGGGTGGCCCAGCGTGCCTCCATTCGAAAATGGTATGCCCAGATCGAACATTATTGTACCATCTTTCAAGTGACAGAAGGTGCCCCTAAACTACTTCCCTCGCAAAAGGAGGCAACCCTTGAGGTCGCAAACAATACTTCACCCCCTATAATTCAAGTTGCCCCCCCATATTCAGAACAACTCCAGAACGTCTGGTTTACTGGAGCTTCATCAAAAAGGGAAGGTAAAACTTGGGAGTATCGGGCAGTGGCCATCCAAGTAGGGACAGGAGATAAAATAATAACAGAGGGAGAAGGTAGTGTGCAGGTTGGGGAACTGATAGCTGTGTGGAGTGTGTTCAACCGGGAGGCTAACACATCCACTCCTATATACATATATACAGACTCTTTTGCGGTATTCAAGGGATGTACTGAGTGGCTCCCCTTTTGGGAACAAAATAATTGGGAAGTAAACAGGGCGCCTGTCTGGCAGAAGGAGAAATGGCAAGAGATTTTCTCCATAGCAAAAGAAGGAACCTTCCTGGTAGGGTGGGTAGCTTCCCATCAGGAAGATGGCACTCCGATGAGTCACTGGAATAACAAAGCTGATGAACTAGCTAGATTAGCACTAGTGGAAACTGAGGCCTTAACAGAGAAGTGGGATAGACTTCTAGAGTGGTTACATGTGAAATGAGGACACACTGGAGTTCACGATCTCTACTGAGAAGCCATAAGTAGAGGGTGGCCAGCAACCCGAGAAATGTGCCGCACCTGCATTTCTGCATGTGAGCAATGTCGGGTTCAGTTGGATTGACACCCTATGGAACAGCCCCCCCTACATATACATGATGGGAAGGGTCTCTGGGATACCTGGCAGGTAGATTATGTTGGACCCTTTCGAAAATCTGAAGGAAAGCAGTATGTGCTAGTAGGAGTAGAGGTTGTGTCAGGATTAGTACAAGCAGAAGCCTTTTCTCGTGCAACTGGCCAGAACACGGTGAAGGCACTTAAAATGTGGTTTAGTTCTTTCCCTAAGCCCAAATCAATCCAGTCAGATAATGGATCACACTTTTCAGTGATGATAGTCCAAGACTGGGCTAAGGAGGAGGGGATCAAATGGGTATTCCATACACCCTATTACCCACAGGCCAAAGACATAGTCGAGAGAACTAACGGTCTCCTTAAACGATTCTTGAAGCCTCAAGAGGCAAACTGGGCCGATCGATTATGGGACGTCGTTAGGCAAGTAGATGACCAGTGGGGAATGAACGGGTGTCCTAAACTTACAGCTTTCTGCCCAAAGCCCCCTTCCCTGATACCCACAACATCAGGACCCGATCATGAACAGAATCTCTCCCATTTTCCAGGACAACCAGTCCTGGTAGAGTTACCTACCATAGGAGCCATACCATTGGTACTCACTAGCCCACTGAATACATATGCCTGGAAAGCAAAAGATGTTTCTGGGAAAGAACACAGGATAAATACTCAATGGATTGTTCCCTCATTTTAATATCGGTTCTTAAAAGAACTGAACAGATTTTTCTTTTCTCTTTGCAGGAAGCCTGTTAAATGAAGAAGAACCCCGGACTGTAAATGCAGACTGTCATATTTGGAATATGCATCAGCATCCTATTTGTGGGACTATTTTTAATAATCGTGTGGGGGTGCTGTTTGTATGGTTATGTATGTTGTATGTGTGCACAGCAGACCAAATGTCTGGAAATGAGGATAAGCGGAATCTCGCATGGAAACTCATTAAGGGGTTTGTAAGGGTGTGGAATCGTATTAATCAAGGTATATGTATTGCTTTGCCGGGATCAGCTGAACAAGGAGTGTGGGTTTTTTGTAACTCCAGTTGATCTATCTGCTATTTTTACAACTACACTATTAAATGGCTGTATAAACTGCTGATTCTTACAGCAGAGGAAATTTGGTTTTCCAATTATAGACAGAATAACAAGACCTTTTAATTGATGAATAAGACCTGTTACACTCAGATTGGAGGTCTCAACATCACTATTCCCAAAGATGCGGGAATTGGTCCCTTGATATCAAATTTGTCCGGCATTGTGGGACACAATCAAATTAATAAAACCTTGAGTAGTTGGAAGTGTGAATATTACCCCCAGGACCCTACTTTTGATCCACTAACAATACCTGATTATTATGAAGTTGACTATAATCTGAATGTAAGGGTCAAGTGGTGTATTAAACTTCCTAACACCAGGGCAGTTGGCTCCTTTGATAAGAATAATTTGATGTGGTTTTGGTCATGAAATGTTACTGTCATCAAGCCCTTACAATCTGGCAAAAGCCGAAGGTGGGAGAATAGTCTCTTGTTTAATTGTACTCAAACCATCACATGTGAGGACAGTCCTGGAGATCCTCCAGAGACCTGGTTTTTGTATGGAATATGAACTTTGATAAGAGATATGTGCACTTGCTGGGGATATCCCTCCATGGGATGGAAAAATAATGACAGCCGGTGCAATACCACCCGGTCTAAAGATACCTCGCTACAGAGAGTCTGCGGCATTCTGTATACTCATTATCCAGTTCAGTCATTACCCATTGATTCATGACTGCCTATGCACTTTATGGATTATAAGGATCTGTATTCATATAGAAATAGTGTATACCCTACCACCTTTGGCTTGTCATGGGTGTGTTCGAATGGCAAGTTTTATTCCTATCTGATGTTAGAACAACACGCAGGACTCCGTTGTGGGGTTACATTGCCATCTCTTTGTCCTGGTCACATCTTCAATATTACCAAATTATCTCATAGACAAGGACGACGTGATATCTCACCACACCCACTGTTAAGTCCTCAATCAGCAACCAGTAGGCCAGATTGTGCAATCACAAAAATTCATGTCCCGGACTATTATACCACAGGAGAAACGATATCATTAATGTTTGAAAATATATTTGCCCTTTATCGTCCCCTCAAAAGGCACCAGTTTCTGTTAGAAAATATCACATGGCAGGTGCATGTATTAAGTAATTGGACTAGATATGTACTCTTCACTGGGTGAAAAACTGGCTGGATGGACGAGCCCAGAGGGTAGTGGTGAATGGGGTGAAATCCAGTTGGCGGCCGGTCACAAGTGGTGTTCCCCAGGGCTCGGTGTTGGGCCCTGTTCTGTTTAATATCTTTATCGATGATTTGGATGAGGGGATTGAGTGCACCCTCAGCAAGTTTGCAGACGACACCAAGTTGGGAGGCAGGGTCGATCTGCTTGAGGGTAGGAAGGCTCTACAGAGAGATCTGGACAGGCTGGATCAATGGGCTGAGGCCAATCGTATGAAGTTCAACAAGGCCAAGTGCCGGGTCCTGCACTTCGGTCACGGCAACCCCATGCAGCACTACAGGCTTGGGGAAGAGTGGCTGGAAAGCTGCCTGGCAGAAAAAGACCTGGGGGTGCTGGTTGACAGCCGGCTGAATATGAGCCAGCAGTGTGCCCAGGTGGCCAAGAAGGCCAACGGCATCCTAGCCTGTATCAGAAATAGTGTGGCCAGCAGGAGCAGGGAGGTGATTGTTCCCCTGTACTCGGCACTGGTGAGGCCGCACCTCGAGTACTGTGTTCAGTTTTGGGCCCCTCACTCCAGGAAAGACATTGAGGTGCTGGAGCGTGTTCAGAGGAGGGCAACCAAGTTGGTGAGGGGCCTGGAGCATAAGTCTTATGAGGAGCGGCTGAGGGAACTGGGGCTGTTTAGTCTAGAAAAGACGAGGCTGAGGGGAGACCTTATAGCTCTCTACAGCTACCTGAAAGGGGGTTGTAGTGAGGTGGGTGTTGGTCTCTTCTGTCAGGTGGCTGGAGATAGGACAAGAGGAAATGGCCTCAAGTTGAGGCAAGGGAGATTTAGGTTTGATATTAGGAAATTTTTTTTTACTGAGAGGGTTGTCAAACATTGGAACAGGCTGCCCAGGGAAGTGGTTGAGTCACGATCCCTGGAGGTATTCAAAAAGCGAGTGGACGGGATACTTCAGGACATGGTTTAATGGGCATGGTTGATGGTTGGACTAGATGATCTTGAAGGTCTTTTCCAACCTAAATGATTCTATGATTCTATGACTCTATATGCCTTCGTGAAACTAAATGTGCAAGTCCAACAGGTTTCCCGAATGACTCTCCAAAACAGATTAGCCTTAGATATGTTATTGTTAAAGAAACAAGGGGTATGTAGAATGTTAAATTTGTCTGAAGCCAAATGTTGTATTACCATTTATAATGCTTCATCCTCAATTGAGGAAGCTCAAGCTAAGATGAAGGAGATAGCCGATCAGACAGGAGAATTATTCCGATCAATGCAACCTTGTGATCAGTTTGATGGGTTGAACCCTGAATCATGGATTGCTACCATCCTAAGGTCATTGGGACTTAATGGATGGGGAAAATGGTTAGCCCAAATTGGAATGGCTATATTAACTGGCTTTGTATTTTTATTGATTGGCATTGGCCTAATGAAATATATGGTAAACCGCTTGATGAACTCACTTTCCTCCTCTTTTTGCTATATTCAAATCACCACCATGGAAGAAGAACACATCGATATCCCCCGAGGCAATGTCAAGCCACGGGGTGGTGTAAAGGACTGAGACAAGGACTTTGTCTTGCCATTGCCTGGTTAATATTTGTTCTGCCTATGTGCTCTGGCTGGCCTTGCGGTTGGAAGATAAACAGCAAAAACAGGATGTTCGCCTCTTATCAGTCACAATACACAGTTGAAGAACAATTGGCAGTTGTGGCACTTAGAGGGGGATCTGGCGCCCAGTGACCCCCTAAGAAGGTGTCCATCGAGCTGGGACTCACGCGATCGTCGCATGAGTACCAAAGCCTATGAGGTGGACGTGCCGTTGCCCTGACTACCCGACTGTCCCGATCCAATGTCGGGGAAGGTTTCGATATGATCCCAAGAGCGAGATTAAGACACAAACGAGGTCAAATGCCATATACCCAAAACAGCTTTTATTATCAAAAGCATCAAAAGTAGAAAATAGTAGCGATAGGATAGAATGGAAGAAAAGGCAGAAATCAAGCAAGCAGTCGGGATAGAGTTGCAAGGATAGTCACCACCATGGATCCAGCAGTGTCCCATTGGTCCTCAGTCTTCAATTCTTCGGTGATGGGTGCACACCACGGCTTGTCTCCACATTTTTTTATAGGGCATAGTTCAATGATGCATGCACATACATACTGTTCATGCATTGTTCACGAGCTGCAGGTTTCGTCTATCACAGGACCTTCGTGTGATCAACACCAGAAACCAGTACCTTATCTCAAAGACTACAGTTTCCATGAGAATGGTAGTCTCCACATTCTTCGCTGGCTCCGGCCTGTCTCCTCCCCTGGATGCCTCAGTGGCCTGATAATCATCCTTTTGGACAGAGGAGTGCCCTGCTTAAACAAGCCATCTCTGGGATAAGTGGCTCATCACAGCAAACAATCCTTGAGAGGAATGGCTTGAGATGATAGTCGTCTCTCACAACAAACAATCTTTGAGACAAATAGCTCGAGATAACAATTCAGTCTCTCACAATGAGCCAGCAGGGAAGAAGACTGGCCTGGCTGAACAGAGAGCTTTGGCTGGAACTCAGGAAAAAAAAGAGTTTATGACCTTTGGAAGGAGGGGCAGGCAACTTGGGAGGACTACAAACATGTTGTGAGGTTATGCAGGGAGAAAATTAGAAGGGCCAAAGCCCAACTAGAACTTAATCTGGCTACTGCAGTAAAAGACAATAAAAAATGTGTCTATAAACACATTAGCAACAAAAGGAGGGCTAAGGAGTATCTGCATCCTTTATTGGATGCAGGGGGAAACATAGTGACAAAGGATGAGGAAAAGGCTGAGGTACTTAATGCCTTCTTTGCCTCAGTCTTTAATAGTAAGACCAGTTTGTTCTCCGGGTACCCAGCCCCTCAGCTGGAAGACAGGGACAGGGAGCAGAATGAAGCCCCCATAATCCAAGGGGAAATGGTTAGCAACCCGCTACGCCTCTTAGACACACATAAGTCTATGGGGCCAGATGGGATACACCCAAGGGTACTGAGGGAGCTGGTAGAAGTGCTCACCAAGCCACATTCAATCATTTATCAGCAGTCCTGGCTAACTGAGGACTCACTACAGGGGCTCACTACAGGGGCCAGTTCTGTTTAATATCTTTATCAATGATCTGGATGAGGGGATAGAGCGCACCCTCAGCAAGTTTGCAGACCATGCCCAGCTGGGTGGGAGTGTTGATCTGCTTGAGGGTAGGAAGGCTCTACAGAGGGATCTGGACAGGCTGGATCAATGGGCCAAGGCCAATTGTATGAGATTCAACAAGGCTAAGTGCCAGGTCCTGCACTTGGGTCACATCAACCCCATGCAGCGCTACAGGCTTGGGGAAGAGTGGCTGGAAAGCTGCCTGGCAGAAAAGGACCTGGGGGTGTTGGTCGACAGCCGGCTGAATATGAGCAAGCAGTGTGCCCAGGTGGCCAAGAAGTCCAGTAGCATCCTGGCTTGTATCAGAAATAGTGTGGCCAGCAGGAGCAGGGAGGTGATTGTCCCCCTGTACTCAGCACTGGTGAGGCTGCACCTCAAATACTGTGTTCAGTTTTGGGCCCCTCACTACAGGAAAGACATTGAGGTGCTGAAGTGCGTCCAAAGAAGAGCAGCGAAGCTGGTGAAGGGTCTAGAGAACAAGTCTTATGAGGAGCGGCTGAGGAAACTGGGGTTGTTTAGCCAGGAGAAAAGGAGGCTGAGGGGAGACCTTATCACTCTCTACAACTACCTGAAAGGAGGTTGTAGCGAGGTGGGTGTTGGTCTCTTCTCCCAAGTAACAAGTGATAGGACGAGAGGAAATGGCCTCAAGTTGTTGCAGGGGAGGTTTAGATTGAATATTGGAAAAAATTTCTTTACTGAAAGGGTTGTCAAGCATTGGAACGGGCTGCCCAGGGAAGTGGTGGAGTCACCATCCCTGGAGGTATTTAAAAGATGTGTAGATGTGGCACTGTGGTGGGTTAACCCTGGCTGGATGCCACGTGCCCACCAAAGCCGTTCTATCACTCCCCCTCCTCAGCTGGACAGGGGAGAGAAAATATAACAAAGAGCTTGTGGGTCAAGATAAGGACAGGAGAGATCACTCACCAATTACTGTCACACAGGCAAAACAGACTCAGCTTGGGGAAAATTAACTCAATTTATTACAAATCAACCAGAGTAGGGTAATGAGAAATAAAACCAAATCTCAGAACACCTACCCTCCACCCCTCCTTTCTTCCCAGGCACAACTTCACTCCTGGATTCTCTACCAACCCCCGCAGTTGCACAGGGGGATGGGGAATGGGGTTTACGGTCAGTTCATCATATGTTATTTTCTGCCGCTTCATCCTCGTCAGGGGGAGGACTCCTCCCACTCTTCCCCTGCTCCAGCGTGGGGTTCCTCCCATGGGAGACAGTCCTCCACGAACTTCTCCAATGTGGGTCCTTCCCACAGGCTGCAGTTCTTCATGAACTGATCCAGCATGGGTCTCTTCCACGGTGTGCAGTCCTTCAGGAGCACACTGCTCCAGCGTGGGTCCCCCACGGGGTCACAAGTCCTGCCAGAAAACCTGCTCCGTGGGCTCCTCTCCACAGATCCGCAGGTCCTGCCAGGAGCCTGCTCCAGTGCAGGCTTCCCACGGGGTCACAGCCTCCTTCTGGCACCCACCTGCTCCGGCATGGGGTCCTCCACGGGCTGCAGGTGGATATCTGCTCCACCATGGACCTCCATGGACTGCAGGGGGACAGCCTGCCTCACCATGGTCTTCCCCACGGGCTGCAGGGGAATCTCTGCTCCGGCACCTGGAGCATCTCCTCCCCCTCCTTCTTCACTGACCTTGGTGTCTGCAGGGTTGTTTCTCTTACATGTTCTTACTCCTCTCTCCAGCTGCAGTTTCTGTCCCAGCAACTTTTTTTCCTTCTTAAAAATGTTATCACAGAGGCGTTACCACTATTGCTGATTGGCTTGGCCTTGGCTGGTATTGGCTCTCTCGGACACAGGGGAAGCTTCCAGCAGCTTCTTACAGAAGCCACCCCTGTAACCCCCACCCGCTACCAAAACCTTGCCACACAAAGCCAATATGTTAAAATAGAGAGTCCCTGCCTTCAGCCAGGAGAAGGAAAGGGATGACCGGATATACTGGACTGTGTGGATTCGATGGCCTGGCACATCAGACCCACAGAAGTATAAGGCTTTGGTAGACACTGGTGCACAGTGGTACGCTGGTGCCATCAGGGTACAGGGGCACAGAACCCATCTGGATCTCTGGAGTGACAGGGGGATGCCAAGAATTGACTATATTGGAGGCTGAGGTGAGCTTAACAGGGGACAAGTGGGAAAAGCACCCCATTGTGACCGGGCCAGAGGCCCCTTGTATCCTTGGCATAGACTACCTCAAGAGAGGGTACTTCAAGGACCCAAAGGGGTACCTATGGGCTTTTGGTGTAGCCACGGTAAACACAGAGAACATCAAGCAGCTATCTACCCTGCCTGGCCTCTTGGAAGATCCCTTCATTGTGGGATTGCTGCGAGTTGAAGAACAGCAGGTGCCAATCACTACCAGGACAGTGCACCGGCGGCAATATCGCACAAACCGAGACTCCCTGGCTCCCATCCATGAGCTGATTCATCAACTAGAGAGCCAAGGAGTCATCAGCAAGACTCATTCACCTTTTAATAGTCCCATAGGGTCAGCGCAAAAGTCTGATGGAGGGTGGAGGTTACAGTAGATTATCACGGCCTGAATAAGTGACCCCACCACTGAGTGCTGCTGTACCAGACATGTTAGAGCTCCAATATGAACTGGCATCAAAGGCAGCCACGTGGTATGCTACAATTGATATTGCCAAATGCATTTTTCTCCATTCCTTTGGCAGCAGAGTGCAGGCCACAGTTTGCTTCACGTGGAGAGGTGTCCAATACACCTGGAATCGACTGCCCCAGGGGTGGAAGCACAGCCCTACCATTTGTCACGGACTAATCCAAACTGCACTGGAACAGGGCGATGCCCCTGAAAATCTACAATACATAGATGACATCATCGTGTGGGGCAACAAGGCAGAAGAAGTGTTTGAGAAGGGAAAAAGAATAATTCAGATGCTTCTGAAAGCTGGTTTCGCCATAAAGAAAAGCAAGGTCAAGGGACGCGCACAGGAGATTCAGTTCTTGGGAATAAAATGGCAGGATGGACACCATCATGTGCCTATAGATGTGGTTAACAAGATAGCAACTATGTCTCCACCAGCTAACAAGAAAGAAACACAAGCTTTCCTAGGCCTTGTGGGGTTCTGGAGAATGCATATTCCAGGTTATAGTCAGCTTGTGAGCCCTCTCTATCGAGTAACCTGAAAAAAGAAGTATTTTGAATGGGGCCCTGAGCATCAACAAGCCTTTGAGCATATCAGACAGGAAATACCTCGTGCAGTAGCTCTTGGGCCTGTCTGGACAGGACCAGATGTACAAAATGTACTCTACACTGCAGCTGGGGAGCATGGTCTCAACTGGAGCCTCTGGCAGAAAACAGCAGGAGAAACCCGAGGTCGACCATTAGGGTTTTGGAGCCGGGGGTACCGAGGATCAGAAGCCCACTACACCCTAATGAAAAAGAGATACTGGCAGCATATGAGGGGGTTCGAGCCGCTTCAGAAGTTGTTGGTACAGAAGCATATCTCCTCTCGGCACCACGACTGCCCGTGCTACACTGGATGTTCAAAGGAAACATCCCCTCTCCACATCATGCAACCAGCACCACATGGAGTAAGTAGATAGCATTGATCATGCAACGAGCTCGACTGGGGAAATCCAAACAGCCCAGGAATTCTGGAAGAGATCATGGACTGGCCAGAAGGCAGAGAATTTTGGAGCATTGCCTGAGGAGGTGGCTCGTGCCCAAGAGGCACCACCATATAATGAGTTATCAGAAGACGAAAGGCATTATGCTTTGTTTACTGATGGATTCTGCCGTGTGGTAGAGAACCATCGGAAGTGGAAAGCTGCTGTGTGGAGTCCCACACCACAAGTTGTTGAGGCCACTGAAGGAGAAGGTGAGTCAAGTCAGTTTGCAGAAGTGAAAGCCATCCAACTAGCCCTAGGGATTGCTGAACGAGAAAAGTGGCCAGTACTCTATCTCTATACTAACTCCTGGATGGTGGCTAATGCCCTATGGGGGTGGCTACAGCAGTGGAAGAAGACCAATTGGCAGCGCAGGGGTAAACCCATCTGGGCAGCAGCATTGTGGCAGGACATTGCTGCCTGTGTAGAACACATGGCTCTAAAGGTACGTGATGTAGATGCTCACGTGCCCAAAAGCCGTGCCACTGAAGAACATCGAAATAATGAACAGGTAGACAAGGCTGCCAAAACAGAAGTAGCTCAGGTGGACCTGGACTGGGAGCGTAAGGGTGAGCTATTTGTAGCTCGATGGGCCCATGAGACATCGGGACATCTAGGGAGAGATGCAACATATAGGTGGGCTCGTGATCAAGGGGTGGACCTGACCATGGAAGCCATCACACAGGTCAGTCATGAATGTGAAACATGTGCTGCAATCAAGCGAGCCACCAGACTAAAGTCTCCCTGGAACAGAGGGCGCTGGCTGGGTTTTCGATATGGTGAGGCCTGGCAAATTGACTACATTGGACCACTGCCACGAACACGCCAAGGCAAGCGCTACATGCTCACGATGGTGGAAGCAAGTACTGGTTGGCTAGAAACATATCCTGTAAAACATGCCACTGCCCGAAACACCATCTTAGGCCTCAAAAGGCAAATTTTATGGTGACATGGTACCCCAGAAAGAATTGAATCAGACAATGGGACTCATTTCTGAAATAACCTCATAAGCTCCTGGGCAAAGAAACATGGCATTGAGTGGGTGTACCACATACCCTATCACCCACAAGCATCTGGAAAAATTGAGAGATATAATGGACTGTTGAAGACTATGTTGAGAGCACTAGGCAATGGGACATGGAAGCATTGGGATACAAATTTAGCAGAAGCCACTTGGCTAGTTAACACCAGAGGATCTGCTAACCGTCCTGGGCCTGCCCAAACAAAACCCCTACATACTGTGGGAGGAGATAAGGTCCCCGTAGTGCACATGGGGAAGTGGCTGGGGAAGGCAGTGTGGATTTCTCCTCCCATGGGAAAAGGCAAACCCATTCGCTGGATTGTCTTTGCTCAAGGACCTGGGTGTACTTGGTGGGTAATGCGGAAGGATGGGGAGACCCAGTGTGTGCCTCAAGGACATTTAACCTTGGGGGAAAAATAATCTGTGATGTGAGTTGTATGTTGTAGGAAGTAATGTAGCAGGAATGACCTGAACCACAGAGGAGTGAACTTCGCAAGGAACCAGACAAGTGCATCGGTGACCCAAACCAAGCCGGTGTTGGTGCCCAACAATCGAACATACTGCTTCTCCTGTCCTGACTAGTCATCTTGATGGATGGGGCCCAAGTCATAACCTGTGTGTGAACATCTGGAGGAGTGGAAGAAGCCCATGGAATATCTATCTGTTAAAGGACAGGGGATAGTAATTAATAAGACTGTAGAAATCTGTATGTTGGGTATAAAAGTGGTTTAAGTATGTAGTTTCAGTTGTAAGTGTTGGTAAGAAGGGATTTCAGTAATGAGAATTAAATACAATGGCATGGTTAGAAGATATCATGCTATGGGGAGTAATAACTCCATCTCAGCCAGACCTAATACAGGTGCTTAGGGACATGGTTTATTGGTGGACTTGGCAGTGTTAGGTTTATGGTTGGACTCGATAATCTTAAAGGTCTTGTCCAACCTAAATGATTCTATGATTCAAATGCCTTAATAGCGAAGAAAGTGTGGATATGTGTAAATTCAAGGAGTTATTAAAGAAAATGTAGAAGGGGAAAAATGCATGGAATTATGAATGAAGCTGTAGCAGGAAAAAGTATAGCAGTACTATAGGGGCAAGAAGAAGCAGGAGTGGATAGTCTGAAAATGAGGGGATTATTGACTTTTTTTTTTTTTTTTAATGGAGGAATCCAGGGAGAGTTGCTGGCTGACTAACTGCAAGCAGGGACTGTTTTACTGTGTAGTTAAATAAAATGCACTAAGAGTATGCTACAAGTTGCAAATTGTTTAACATAATTTTCCTGGTGGCTTCTAGGGTGGGTTAATATAGAGTTTCTAAGAAGGATTTGTGTAATGTATGTCTAGTTGACAAAATAGATGCTGCCAAAGTATTTTACTGGTGTTACTTTTAGTGATATGATGTCTTAATTGGAGCTGTCTTGACTGTTGGAATTTTAGGAGCCTTAT
Organism: Aquila chrysaetos chrysaetos; assembly: GCF_900496995.4. Lineage (NCBI taxonomy): Eukaryota > Metazoa > Chordata > Aves > Accipitriformes > Accipitridae > Aquila > Aquila chrysaetos. The sequence continues at coordinate 1,749,614 of NW_024470324.1, read as the reverse complement.
TGCAGAGTTTCATTAAAGTGTTTGTAGTCTGCATTCTAGCCTGAGAGATTTTTGTAATCAGGTACTCGGCAATAGGAAATGTCTGGTTTCATCCCGAGAACCTCATCTTACCATTGACTCTCAGGAAAGGAGTCAAAAAGCAAGTAAAGAAAATGCATACACCTCTTTTGATGTGGAAAGCATTAAAGAAATAAAACATAGGTGTTTAAATGCAAGGTATGTATAACTTAGTTTTTTCCACTCACTTCTTAATTCTTTTTTTCTGCCTGGATGAGAAGGAATTAACTTTCTGAGGTGATAGATATAAGCTATAACTGACTGCATATGTCACTAGCATGTTCTGGGATTTACATCAATGGAATATCAAAGATGTGGATGTTGCAATCAATGCCTTAAGCTTTTTATGGCATCCTTTTAGTTGAGGATGATGGGAGCCCATGTGAAAAGGTAACCAGAATTTGATAGAAACTGGCAGAGAGAACAGATGAGAAATTAATTCAGTTTTTCAAGTTCTGGAGAATGTTATCTTGGATAATCGGGCAAGAAACTGTGGCTTTGTCATACATTTGTCTTCCAGTCTTGGTCAAACTGTTAGCAAATTGGGTGAAAAATATCTACAGGTTCTGCTTTACCAGTGTAACAAAGAGCAATAACATGTTTTGAAGACTAATTGGGAAGCATTAAAAAGACTATCCTGTGCTGCTGCTTGGGAACTCTCTAGTTCCTGAGACAGTCAGTTTCCAGAGACCTCAGCAACTCTCTGTGGATCTGCTGTTAAAATTAAGGTTGTGAAGCTGAGGACTTTGATTTCCTGGCAAACCAGTGCCCACTTACCATGGTGCAAATTCTGTGTCAGTGGTCATGTGCATACCCACTCCTCAGAGAACTCTGAGGTGACAAGATTAATGAGGTGGGAATTATTCATTTCAGGAAACAAATGTTTAGTATGTGTGGTTTAGAAGATGGTTTTCATTTGAGCTGTTCAATCAAAACCTTGCATTGTGTTTTTGAACCTAGATTGGATTAAAAAAAAAATCTTTTGAATTGTCTCTTTGCATCAGCTGCTTGTTCTTCTAAGAGAAGTCAGTTGCTTGAGTAGTGTGATTGTCTCACTTTTGCATAGTTTTCAGAGATAACTAAGAACTTAAGGATGGACATATTTGCTAAGATGAGTACCTTCACTTACTGCTAGTTTGGTGAGTATTTTTTTTCAAAGCTAGGAGTGTACAAAAAAATCTATTGCATCTCCATGATTTCAGAATTGGTTGGGGGATGGGGATCAAACCAGAGTTCATTTCCAGACCAACCTCTCCTCCTTAAGCTGCATTTTTAAAGTAACTAATGCATTCCTGCATACAACATCGCTTAATATGTTAAGTGTGTCTGAATGACGTTTATGGTACAGTAACTCTAAATCGGGTTACTGGGTTTTGTATAAAGTCTTAGCTGAATGTTGCATTATTATAGCTATTTGGATTTAAATAGTTTCTTTTCTAAAAAAAAAAAAAAAAAAGCATGCTTTTTGAGACAGCAATAGAAGATAACTGTCCTCAGGAGAACATGGGTGTATGAAGCATGAGCCTAATTGAGTCTTTTGGATAAAATGATAAGGGAAGAGAAAGGGGAAGAGATGTCTCATACGCTTTAACTTGCAGCTTTTTATTTTCAAGCATCCATTATGCTGCTTTGTGCTTCTGAATATTAAGATCTTAAGTGTTGAATTTTAATACAGGACCCCATATACTAGCCTATACTTTTCTTCAAAGAATTACTTTAATGAATATATTTTATATTGTATAAAAAAGCAGAAAAGTTTTATTAATTATTTCCCCCCGCTTCTGCCTTTTGGCTGATTATTAAAACTTTGCTGATCCATGTTTGTTTTCCAGGGGAAACTTGCTGGGTTTACACAATTTTTAGGTTAAAAAAGACTATGATCAAACAATGCTAAACAGATACAACCATGCCAGTTTTTCATATCATATTGGTATGTAGATGGCTGGTTTCTTCATGAATCTACCTGAAACAGTATTTCTTTTCAAGTGCAACAAATCTGCACTTAAAAATGTAATCATGGTTTCTGCTTAGTGGTGGTGTGGAACCAGAGGATCGGCTGGGGACACTTTAATAGATTCTTCCGGTCCCCTTCAGTCCAACCCAATCTTGGTCACGACCCCAACTGCTTCCCCTGTCCCTCTTTCCTAGCTATTTGAAAGGCATGGACATTCCTTTCTCCAACGGCCCTCCTGCTTACAGTATGCACACCAATTAGGTCTGTACCATCCACTTTTTGCAATTTCCTTCTAATGTCTGATGCTGACTGACCAATAAACAACATATTATTCTCGTTAATCCCTCATCTGTATTAGGGTCCCACCCTGGATCTTCCTTTGGGAGATACGTGTCAGCATTAGGTATTCCTCCATGCTGTTGCAATAGTCCTTCTCTAGCCTTTTCTAAGACTGACCTCCATTCCTCATTGGTAAATAAGTACTCTAAAAGAGCTTGTATATCTCCCCAATTAGGGTTATGAGTTATCATTACAGTCTTTACAGTGCTATACATCCCCTCTGGGTTATTCCGATAAGTCCTGACTGCCTGTTTCCAATTTAATAAATCTGAGGTAGTAAATGGAACATGTACATACACAGGGCTTCCCTCCGGGCCCACTGATTGTCTTAAAGGGGCTTGAACACTAGACTTCTGACCTCTCGTTCTCCCAGCTATTGGACTAGCAATATCTTCCTCTTCTGAGCTTTCAGATTCATTAGTTTTAGAAGGTGCAACCACCAATTGAACATCTTCCTCACTTTCTTCCAAACCATTTTTCCTAATTTTACAACCTGTACAACAAGAGTCACTATTTTTCTTTTTAACCAGATATATTCCGTTTTGATGTTTAGAATCCACCAAACCACACTTCTTTCTAATCTCCCAGTCATTCCTTAAGGTGAAAACCAAATCCACATATGGAAGTTCATCCCATTTTTCTGTCCTTTGACAAAATAATATCAATTGCAAAATGGTATTATATTTTTGTTTTAGGGTGGTTTCGAGGATTCCCGAGAAGACGAACACACACACACTGACTATAAGGGAAAAAGCAAGCATTTATTAACTACAGAGATGCATTATGCTAAGGGTATCTTGTAAAGCAGATGATTAACATACCAACCCAAGGACCGTGAGGAAGATGGACCATCCGTACATTCTTGTGCCATCTTGTGCTGTGAGCTCAGCCCAGCAATCGGTAAGTGCCAGCTTTACATGGGCATCCCCACGGAGGCAATGGTGGCCTTGCCGTACACCAGCCCAATGCTCTTCAGAAAAATCCTGGTATTTATACATTTGCAGAGGAACGGGTTTTGGCACACATGGCCAGCGGGTGCCAAAACACGCCTTGGTTGCAACATAGGGAGCCCATGACGCATGCGCTCACTGGCCAGGCGTGCTGCACAAGCCATAGCTATCCTGTCTATTGGTTCATGGGCTTTGTACACGCGGCATATTGTCATAATCCAGCAGTCATGCTCCGACCATGCTCACAGCTGTACTGTGCAACAGCCCGCTGCCCGTCCTCCCCCAGTATTGCTCAGCTCTCTTATCTCCATGGTCAGCATTCCAAGCAACAGGCAACAAACCATCTGTTTTCTGTGCTGACTGCGTTTTTCTTAGCTATCTACTTCTTCCCCAGTGTTCATCCACGGACCAAAATTCCATCTTTTAACCCCTCCGTATACAATTTTAAAGACCCATTTTCAGGCCACTTCTCGCTATCTTCCAAATGATATTGTGGCCACCATTGATTACAATATCTTTTTCAATTTGTCTTTTGTCATGGGATCCCCACCAAATTTATTCCAATGTTTTAGGATGCATCCTAGAGGAGAACAAAGGGGTGTCTCCTGGGAAGCAGTAGTGTTGTCCCACAAATGGGATTCATTTACCTGGTGTGCAAGCCAATAACACAGGGTCGAGGTATTTTCAAATTAATTTCATTGATGTGCGTGAATGGGTGCCTCTCTCAAGACAGCACACCCTTGTCTCAAAAATTCTCACATTTATATACTTAAGTAATACATATTCATTGTTATTTTCCTTAATGATTGGTTCTTTCTTCTTTGCCCCTCATGTAAATTAGTGCACAGACTCTGTCTTCTTCCTTCATTGTCTTGAGTAGGTGGTATCATTTGAGTAGGTGGTCAATGAGTCAGTGGTCGCAATCTCCCCCTTGTAGGAATTACCTTTTACCTACTTCTCCCCTAATCTTGGCAGTTCCAAGCAGTTCTTCAAGGTTTATTGACCAGACCACAATCCATTACCTTTTCTGACATAAACGTAGAGCCCCACTGTCTAGTAGTTAGTTCCTAATCCCTAAATCATGTCTAGTTATTGTTTTCCTATTTTAAATATTAACTGATGGGGGCTGTACACAGGACTTTAGCAGCTCCCTGGTTATTTCAATCATATTATACATATTAATTGATAATAGTAGTGCCCATTTCGGTACCAAAAAAGAATTTCCTAACCCAGTGTTTCATACACTAACCAATATGAGGCACATCTCCCTACGTTTCCCAATGTGTACGCAAAACGAGGGACGTCTGCCTTTACCCAAAACAACGCATACACTAACTAACCAAATGAGGAACGTCTTCCTTCGCACCAACATGTAGAAACAAAATTATGCTAGCCCAAAATGAAACAAATGTTACCAAATGCTACTCGCTTCCCTGAGATCTTGCCCCTACCCCCTTTTCTCATATTAAAAAACATTACCTCTTTTAAGTAGCGTTGCACCCTTGTGTTGCTTACCTCCTGACCGCAGAAGAGGAGCCAATGGAGTCCCCGATCAACAGGTCAGTGCGCACTGGAGTCCACTCGGGTCTCTTCTCCCCATCGGATGCAGCAAAACGAACCAGGCAAGGCTGTCAGTGCGGTCCCATCTGGGTCGCCAAAAACTGTTGTCCCAAAACCCTGGGTCCGTTACCTGGTGCGCATCGCCCAATTTACACACAGAGTGAAGGTATTTTCTTTTATTACGTAAACACGCAGATACAGGTGCATGGCACAAACCAGCACACCATCGGTACAAACTGATAGTTATTTATACACAAAATTTAGTCAGCTAGTACATATTCATTGTTATTCTATTAAATGATTGGTTAAAATTCTTCATCATGTAAATAACTACGCATGCCTGCTATGATTTTTGAGACCTTTACTTCCTTAACCTTTTGGGTCGGTGGGTTTCTTGAGTGGGTGGTCCTTGAGTCGGTGGTCATGATCTCCCCCTGCCAGAATTACCTTTCCTCTCGTTTCACTTAAATTTGGCAGCACTAAGCAGTCCATCATGGACCTTTAACAAAGCAGACTATCATTCAACTTGGGGTTTTGTTCCTAGACGGCAATATCCTGGTTTAAAATGCCAAAGTATTGCAAGGGTAAAATGAACTAAGTTAATCTTTATCGATATCAATTACAAACACTTGATTCTTTTGGAAGTTCTGTGCTTTGAGCCCTAATATTGTCCAGGCAACTAATTATCGACCTATGTTTTTTCTTTTCTAGTTTGTTGGAAAAATATAGTTCATTGCGAAGGAAGTATTCAGATTATGTGTAGTTGAAATTAAAAAGAAAGTAGATGGGTGTTACAGAAATCAATTTAAATTTCATACTAACTATGTTTTGCCTCCTTTTCTGTAGTTGAGATTTAAAAAAATATGTTCTTCAAATGATCAGTTAATTAACTTTAAAAAGTGCTGTGTTGCTATTTGATTCTCTGTTTCTGCTTGCACAACTATTAGGTGTCATGCTACTAGCAACGTTGTGCTTTTGTTTGGTGTAATGCTTAAACTATAGGAAGAGCAAGATTCAGCAGCATTTTTGACAAAAAGTGTTTTAAATGTTCATAAAACAACAGACTAATGAAAAATTCAGTGAGCCATACTTCCTTAAGGGCATTTCACTCACCACCTATTGAGTTTTATGGCATATTTGTCTGCCACAGACTTCTTCCTTTCTGTTTCTCCACATCTTTTATCTGGGACGGACTGCAGCTGCTTTCATGCTGGTGCAAAAGCAGACGAGAGACTTCTATGTGCAGATCCAAGCAGACTGTGCACAGGGTGGAGATGTTAGAAACTATAATGTTAACACATAATCCCAATTGGGGAGATATACAGGCTCTGCTAAATACATTCTTTACGGCAGAGGAAAAGATAGAGGAAGAGGAAGAAGAAGACGTGGTGGAGTAATGCAGGGAAGAGGCTCACAAAACCGAACCCCTCTTAGACTAAATCAATGTGCAGTCTGTAAATAGAAAGAGCACTGGAAGAATGAATGCCCAAACCGAAAGGGGCCAGAGGAACAAGATCATGCAGGAAATGCTAATCTTGCTATGTTAGAAGATTCAGACAACAAATGAAGAGGACCAGGGGAAAACATTAAAGTCTCCTCAGCCAATCCCCTGGTTCCAGTTAAGCTGGGGAACAAGACCATAGATTTTAATTGACAGTGGGGCCACTCATTCAGTAGTCACTAGCTGTAAAGGACCTCTAAGTAAAGTAACTGTACCTTGTGGGGGACCTCAGCTGAACTGAGGCCCCTGGACGAGACGACTTTGACCTTGAGAAGATTCCAGTCTACCCGTGAGAGAACAAACAGGAACAAGAAGAACTGCAAGATAAACAAGTTTTGAGGAAGTGTCGACCGCAAGACAAGGCGTACGTGTCCTTTTGGCAGAGAAGCTGAGTTGTGATGAACTATGCAAATGTTAACCAATGATAAGACAGCATAACAACTTTGAACCAATAAGAAAGAGACACATCAGGGGAAGAGAGTATAAATGAACAGAGAAAGAGAGCAATAAAGGCTTTTGGCACTAGCTTGCTTTTATAAAGTTTTGTTATCTTGTCGTTTTGTCCGTCTCGACCGCGACAGTACCTATTGTTGGGGCAACGGGAAAAAGAACATTAAGGCCATTTTTACAACCAATGGAATGCACAATTGGGGGAACTAAATCAATTCATGAGTTTCTATACATGCCAGAATGCCCCCTACCTCTCTTGGGACGAGATTTGCTATGCAAACTAAATGCACAAGTAACCTTTTCTGAGAATGCTGTACAGCTCCATATTCTGCCTGAAACAGCCTGAAGAGCCCAGATCTGCTTGCTGACAGATGAAACATCGGAAGAATCCAAAAAGAATATTCCGAATGCTGTACTAAATGCAGTAATTCCCCTAGTATGGACTTCTAAGAAACCAGGTAAAGCAAAAAATGTAAGTCCGATTAAGACAGAATTAAAAGAAGGGGCAAAACCGGTGAGAGTGCACCAATATCCTATTAGACTGGAAGCTTGCAGAGGCCTCGAACCCCTGATAAATATCTTTATGCAATATGGACTGCTCAGGGAATGTCAATCTGAATATAATACACCTATCTTACCAGTGAGGAACCCTCACTCCCAGGAATACCGATTGGTGCAGGATTTGTGGGCTATAAATTGAATAACCAAAGACATACATCCTACGGTGTCTAACCCTTATACCCTGTTAACATCTGTACCCGAGAACAATGCCTATTTTACAGTGCTAGACTTAAAAGATGCCTTCTGCATTCCAGTGGATGAACAAAGTCAAACACTCTTCGCTTTTGAATGGGAGAATCCGACTACTGGAACGAAAGGACAACTGTGTTGGACTGTTCCTCCCCAGGGATTTAATAATAGTCCCACTTTGTTTGGTGAAGTTGTAAGAGGCTGAATTGTTATCTCGAACCATTTGCCTCAAAGATTGTTAGGTATGAGGGACTGGGCTGTCATCAAGGAACTGTGAACTGCTCATCTTGAGCCCTTTGTCTCCAAGATGGCCGGTTTAAGCGGGACACTCCTCTGTCCATAAGGACGATTACCAGGCCATTGAGGCATCCAGGGGAGGAAACTGGGCTGGAGCTGATAAGATATTGGTTTCTGGTATCGATCACGCGAAGGTTGTGTGATGAATGAAACCTGCAGCGCATGACATCATCGAAATATGCCCTATAAAGAACCCCTAGAAACAAGTGGTGAGGGGGCCTTTTCTTCCTCACCAAAGAATTGAAGATTGAGGACCAACGGGACGCCGCTGGATCCGTGCTGGTGACCATCCTTGACCGACTGCTGGCCTGAGGACCAACGGGATGCCGCTGGATCCGTGCTGGTGACCATCCTTGCAACTCTCACCACCGACTGCTTGCCTGAGGACCGACGGGACGCCGCTGGATCCATGGTGGTGACTATCCTTGCAACTCTATCCCGACTGCTTGCTTAATTTCTACCTTTTCTTCCATTCTATCCTATCGCTACCATTTTCCACTTTTGATACTTTTGATAATAAAACCTCTTTTGACTATACGGCATTTGACCTCGTTTGTGTCTTAATCTCGCTCTTGGGATCATATCGAAACCTTCCCCGACATTGGATCGGGACAGAAGTATTGGCTAAAGAATTGGAACAATGGTGAACTAATAATGATGGTGTTACTCTTTTACAGTATGTGGACGATATCTTAATTGGAGCTGATACTGAACAAGTTTGTACAGAAGCTACGGTAAGCCTGCTAAGCTTTCTGAGACTGGCTGGATACCAGATCTCGAAGAAAAAGGCCCAAATTGCAAGGAAGAAAGTCCAATACCTTGGTTTTAATATATCAAAAGGACAATGAGCATTGGGGGAAGAAAGGAAGGAGGCTATATACCAAAAGCAGTACCAAAAAAACAAAAAAAAAAACATTTAAGGGGCTTTCTGGGAATGGCTGGATTCTGCCGGATATGGATCCCCAATTTTAGACTTATACCCAAACCCTTATATAGGGCCACAAAGGGCCTGGGGGAGTTGTTAGAATGCACTGCAGAGTGTCGGAGTAGTTTTGATGAAATTAAAAGAAAACCGATGGAAGCCCCAGCCTCAGGCCTCCCTGATCTAACAAAACATTTTCAGTTATATGTACATGAGAGACAGCAAGCGGCCTCTGGGGTAATGGCTCAGATGCTTGGAAGCTGGAAAAGGCCAGTAGCCTATTTTTCGAAACAATTGGATGAAGTGAGTAAAGGATGGCTGGCTTGTCTCCGAGCTGTAGCTGCCACTGCTCTGTTAATCCAGGAAGCCCAGAAGTTCACCTTGGGACAATCAATAACAGTACTAGTTGTCACGACCCAGACTGGACAGACCAGGGAGTTGTGTTTAATTCGAAATTCCCTCGGGCGAAATTAAGGTGAAACGACACCAGAAGATCAGTTAAACATTTTATTTATGACAGAAGCAAACTGAACTGGGGAGGCGTGGTAGTAGGTGGCAGGGTTTCTCACAACAGGAAGTGGCATAAGACTACTTCTGTAAACTGTGTAACCATATACATCAATTCAGGGAATAAGGAGAACCCTCCCACCGAGTCACGAGGTTCAGAGCAGACCCCCTTGCTTTCTAGACTCCTCCTCAAAGAAGGGCCCAGGGGCAGCTGGATCTACTCTTAGTCCCAGACTTGGTCAACGGTTTGTATCTTGAAATGGATGAGGTGTAGGGATTGTGGAAAAGGAAAAGGAAAGAGAGAAGAAGACAGAGAGAGAAAAAGGAAGAAAGAAAGATTTCACCGGTCCTGGGTCCAGCGTTGGTTCAGTCAGCCGAGGTGTCCAGTCAGCCAACGGGTCCAGTCCTGGTGGGCTTGCGCACCCGGGGCTTCAGTTTGTGTCCTTTTATCATCCTTGCCTCTCCTTCGGGCGGGCACCCAAACTCATCAGGTTAATGAGCAATTTGTGAGCCTTTGGGCTTGGGGGTTGTTTGGGGAGTAACTTCTCCTTCCCTGCAGACATGGTCATTGTTTGATCTTTGTATCAGAACAGCTTATCAGAACAGGGAGCTGGGCACCCTCCAACACGCCCTCCCCCTCCTGTTGCTGATGTCTGAGCTGATGGGCTTTTCACCTTGGTTCCTTGCTGTGCAGGGTTTGTCTTTAAGCAGAACTTGCCCCACCACAATGTTTGAGACATTAACTCTTTCAGTCTCTCACACTAGTCCCACATGCAGTGGTGGCTATTTTAAACCAAAAAGGACACCATTGGATTTCTCCGAACCGACTGGCCAAATACCAAGCCATGCTAATAGATCAAGAAGATGTCACTCGAAGTGTAGTATCAACTCTAACCCTGCCACCTTGTTGCCAATGGCAGAACAAGAACCTTTACAACGTGACTGTTTGACAACTATCAAACAGATCTATGCCAGCAGGCCAGATCTGAGAGATGAGCCATTGAAAAATGTAGATTTGGAACTATTTACAGATGGCAGCAGCTTTATAAGGAATGGTGAAAGAAAAGCTGGATATGCAGTGGTTACCTTATGGGAAGAAATAGAGGCCAAACCTTTAGCCCCGAATACCTCGGCACAGAATGCTGAAATAGTTGCTCTTACTAGGGAACTTGAAATTGAAAAGATCGAAGAATCAATATATATACAGACTTCAGGTATGCCTTTGGAGTTGTACACGTTCATGGAGCTTTTTGGAAGGAACGTGGATTATTGAATTCCCAGGGGAGTGGTATAAAATATGGACAAGAGATTTTAAATTTGCTTCAGGCTGTACTAGAACCAAAGGAGGTGGCAGTAATCCACTGCAGAGCCCATCAAAATGGACAAAAGGAAATAACTCAAGGTAACAGGTTGGCTGACCAGGCTGCAAAAAGAACTGCTTTATATGAGCCGATAATAGGAGCCCTCATACCCAACGGGAAGCCTGACATAAAACCTCCACAATATTCGGAAAAAGAAAATCAGTTGGCAGAAAAGTTAAAGTGCATAAAAAGTGAAGAAGGATGGTGGGTAACTCCAAATCAACAAGTATTAACTACATCTAAAATGATGGAGGCCCTCCTCAAAAAGTTGCATGAAGAAACATGTATGGGATCAGATGCTATGATGAGCAGCATCAAGAGATATGCTACAGGGCCAAAAATGCAAACGAATGCAGATATAATGACGTGCGGAAACGGACTCCACAATCAGTGAGATTGTAAAGTAGGTATGTTTATTCAGCGCTGGGCAGCACGGGGGGTAGTCCCACCAAAGTCGTGCGCGCCCGAGTCGGCAGTTAGTTTCAAGTTTATACAGTCAAGTGTTACATATTCACAATACGCCTATACATATGCATGACCTGTCCCCGCTTCATATTAAAATTAGCTCCGAGAGGTCATTTCCATAGTCTCCTCTCAACTGCGCTTGCGCAGTGCCTCTTTATGGTGGTCGTCTGGTGGTCGCAGAGATGAAGATAGATGACTCCTCTTCGTCACCGCTAGTAACCTTTCTTCTTGCGCAGGCTCAGTGATTTCTTGGTATTCACCCAAGCCGCAAGACCAGTCTTAGCTGGCTCTTGGGGCCTGCTCCTGCTTCTTATCAGGAACTGTCTTTACCTTATTGGCTGGTTCTTAGGACCAGCTCTTCTTATCAAGGACTGTCTCTATGTCAGCTAATTTCAACAATGTAAGCGCTAAACATCATCTTTCATCCCCCTTTATTATGTCTACTGAGATTCTTTTGACTCCCCTTGTCTCAATAATAGCAAAGAAATGTCAAACTTGCTGTGCAAACAACCCTAAAATTCAGAGGAAACCTCCGATGGATGAAGTAAGAAAGGGAATAACCCTTGGGGAACACTGGCAAAAAGATTTCTCTGAATTACCAAAATGCGGACATTATAAGTATCTACTTGTTTTAGCGGACACATTTTCTGGATGGCCTGAGGCTTTCCCTTGTCGCAACAATAGAGCTAGGGAAATAATTAAGATTTTGTTAAAAGACGTAATCCCCAGGTTTGGAGTTCCTGAGAGTGTATCCTCGGACGAAGGACCTCACTTTATTTCAGAGATAGTCGAAGGGCTATCTAAATTCCGCTGGACAAAGTGGGGCCTGCATACCCCTTTGCCCTGGTTTCAGCTGGGATAGAGTTAATTGTCTTCCTAGTAGCTAGTATAGTGCTGTGTTTTGAGTTCAGTATGAGAAGAATGTTGATAACACACTGATGTTTTCAGTTGTTGCTAAGTAATGTTTAGACTAAGTCAAGGATTTTTCAGCTTCTCATGCCCAGCCAGCAAGAAGGCTGGAGGGGCACAAGAAGTTGGGAGGGGACACAGCCAGGACAGCTGACCCAAACTGGCCAAAGGGATATTCCATACCATGTGACATCACATCTAGTATATAAACTGGGGGGAGATGGCCTGGGAGAGCAGATCGCTGCTTGGGAACTAACTGGGCATCGGTCGGCAAATGATGAGCAATTGCATTATGCAACACTTATTTTGTATATCCCAACCCTTTTATTATTATTGTAATTTTATTGTTGTTATTATTATCATTATTAGTTTCTCCCTTTTTGTTCTATTAATCTGTTCTTATCTCAACCCACAAGTTTTACTTTTTTATTCCCGATTTTCTCCCCGTCTCACTGGGTGGGTGGAAGTGAGTGAGCGGCTGCGTGGTGCTTAGTTGCTGGCTGGGGTTCAACCACGACAGTCCATTTTGGTGCCCAAAGTGGGGCTCAAAGGGTTGAGATAATGACAAACCTGACCAGAGCTTGTTAAAACAAATTTGTTACAAGCATTCATTACATTAGTTTAATAGTCACTGCTCACAATGTCGATCTGTGAGCTTTTAGAGTTGTGGCGCTCATTTTTAGAGTTCCGTGATGTTACACCTCACCTGCTGTATGCAGTCCCTGTGCTGCTGCTGATCATCCATGGGAGGTGGATTAAGGTTTTCGCTTTGATGTATTGTGTAATAGTGGCTTATGGTATGATAAAATTATCGGTCGTGGGATTAATCTGGTATTTGCACTCAGCACTGTCATCACCTCTATACTTCGGGAGCCATCTGTGGGAAACTATTAATAATTACACCCTTTACCTTTCCTCCTTGGAGAGCCAATCTATGGGCGAGACACCTTTCTTCCCTTTTCCCTTCTCCTCCAGTCTAGTTACAATGGCATTTGAGAATTTTGGAAAAATTGAATACCCTTGGGATGTTGAGACCAGCATGGTCCTATTGCTAGGAGCTAGCATGTTCCTAAATGTCATTCAGGTCTTGTTTAGAGTTAAACAACTATTTAAGAAGATCACCCAGAGATCTGCCCTGAGGCTGGATAATTATGAGTGGCAGGGTGTGTGGGGTAGTATGGGCAAATGCCTAGGGCGGTGGGCACCTCCAGTATTTTGGAAATTCACCCTTGAACAAGTGCAGAATCCTGAAAAACTAGTAGAACATTGTCCTGGGTTCAGCTGGGATAGAGTTAATTTTCACAGGAACCTGGGAGGTGGGGGGGGCATAGCCGGGGAAGCTGAACTGAACTAGCCAAGGAGCTATTCCATACCATGTGACATCATGCTCAGTATATAAATGGGGAGCGGGCTGGGGGGAGCTCTCTCGACTTTCGATGGGGGAAGTGGCGGAGCGTCAGGTTCCGGGTGGTGAGCAGTTGCACTGTGCATCACTCCTTTTGTATATTCTTTTATTAGTACCGTTGTTGTTGTTGTAACTTCTCTTTTTTTTTTTGAGTTCTCCCAGTAAACTGCCCTTATCTCAACCCTCGAGGTTCTGGGTTTTTTTTTTCCTTTTCTCTTCTCCGATTCTCCTCCCTATCCCACCGGAGGGGGGCGGGAGGAGTGAGCGAGCGGCTGCGTGGTCCTTTGTTACCAGCTGGGCTGAAACCACGACAGTCCTTTTTGGCGCACAACGTGGGGCACGAAGGGTTGAGATAATGACAGATCTGGCCAGAGCGTGTTGAAACAAATTTGTCATACGCATTTCTTATATTAGATAAATAGATGCTAGTCACAATGTTGGTTCATTTGTTTACATGGTGGCGTTTTCTAAGTTCTTATATGCTCTATGTATTGCCTGTAGTTACGTTTCTCACCTCTGGGACAGTGATTGTGATTATCATTGTGCTGTACTGGGCAATGTCGACTTGTGAAATGATTACATCACTGGTCATGAGGTTATAAGCTGGTATCTGTATGAGGCAGTGATATCATTTCCATACTTTGGGCACCTTCTATCGGATTTTATTGGTAATTACACCCAATCCATGGGGAAGTCAGGGGGGCATACTTCCCCCCGTCCGTTCGCCTCCCTTCTCTCCTTCCTGTGGAGGACCTTGGCTGGAGGGCCTGGGGAGGATATTGACCTTGACAAGATTACAGTGTTCCCATGAGAGAACAAGAAAGGAGGAGAAGAATGCCTGGGAAACTAAGTTTAAGGAGTATGTTGACTGTTTGCAGTTGTGATAAGGAACCTGAAAAAAGCCACCCAATGAGGGGTGAGAAAAACAACTTCTGACAACTTTCTGACCAATAAGGGACAGACATATGTACGAGGTAACAAATATAATAGGTATAAATTTGCTGGCTTGTAGTAATAAAAAATCCCTTCTTTGCTTATACTATAAGAATGCGTACTTGTCGTTTGTCCATCTCGACTGCGACAATTGGTGACCCCGACGTGATGCTGTAAATTATGCTTGTGACTGCAAGGAGAGCAGTGGAGACGGAGCCCGGCATAGCTTGACAGCGGCGGGAAGAGCTGCTAGTCCGGACCGATACTTGACACCTGCAGATAAACAGGTGAGCTGCCGGGAACATGGGCGGGACCCTCAGTAAAGAGGACGCCAGAATTGTAAATATGTGGAAAGTAATTTTGCAAAAGAGAGGACTTAAAGTAGAAGAGTTGATGTTGCGGAAAATGCTCTTATGGGGCAAGCAACACGGATATAAAGCAGACACAGTGACTGCATTTAGTGTGCCTGTGTGGCAAGGACTCGGGGACAAGCTGTTTGACAGTGCGTCCCGAGGGTCTAAGGAGGCAGCCAGCCTCCTGATGACGTGGTACCTGCTCCTTGAAACCGTCAAAGACATTAGAGAACAAAGGGATAGGATGAAGGAGCCAGACGTCCCCATCGCGGGGGGGAGGACGGTCCTCTCCCACAGAGGACGTGGGGTCTGTTGCCCAGTCCTCTGGCAAGCGTGCAGGGCGGCCAAAGCCACGGGGCCGACAAAAGAACCCTGTCGTTGATGACTCTGATGATGAGCAGCCCTCAGGACATCCTCAGACTATTAAAGATAGAACATATAAGCGGCCCCGGGACTTGCTTCCTGGTAGTGACGTATGCCCCGCTGAAACGGCAGAGGCGCCGGTTAACCCGTCCGCCCCGCCCTTGCCGCCTGATTCAGAGGATGGAGAAGGGATGAATAGCCCCCCCTGGGCGCGGGGAGGGGAACAGGGGACCTCATGCCTGTACCCCCCTCTGCCAGCCGAAACATCAGAGGGTTGGCATGATCCCATGGACAATGATATGGGGGATCCTGAACCTGGGGGGTCTGCGGGAACACCGAAGGAGGGACAATTACAGGGAGGCTCGCGTTGCCGAGGACAGCCCTGGGTCCTTCCGCCGGCTCGAATTACTGTCAGTCCCCACGACCCCCTGAAATTCTGGCAGCAGGTGAAAGCTCGAGCTCTGCAAGAAGGAAATTGGGACCTGTCCGAGAAAATTAACTTTCCTGTAACAGCAGGCAACTCCGGTGAAACGAATTTAGGGGGGACTGGGGCGATGGCTTTCCCGGTGGTACGGGGTGATCCAGGACAAGGAATTATGGATGAACATAGACCATATTCGTGGAAAGTTATACAGGATTTACAAAAGGCAACTGCGCAATATGGTCCCAACTCCCCCGCAGTTATGCAATTAATACGCCTGTTAACTATGGAAGAAATGACACCTTATGATGTTGCTCAAATTATTTTCCAACCTGTGCAATGTGCTGTTTTTCATAGTATCTGGACTCAGAGAGGCGAGGCGCAAGCAGTACACAATTTGCAGCTTTCACAAACCGATCCACGTTATGGTAACGGAGCTGATGTTCTGACTGGGACTGGTCAATTTAATAATCCTCAACATCAGGCTCAATGGCATCCACTTGTATTGGAGCAAGTAAAGACTATTGGTGTAGAAGCTTTGCTCCGAACGGCAGAGCTGGCAGAGCCTAAGGCAAGATATACCATGATTAAACAAGGGGCTAAAAAACCGTTTCTGTCGTTTGTAGAGAAATTGATGGGGGCTATAGAGCGGCAGGTATTTGATGCACATATACGAGAAATGCTGGTAAAACAGTTAGCCCGTGACAATGCTAACACAGATTGTCAAAAGGTGATTGAGATGCTCCCTGGGGATCCAACCCTAGAAGCTATGATTACGGCTTGCGGGAAGGTGGGCTCTGTTGAACACAAAATGTCTGCATTAGCTACAGCTATGTCTGTAATGCGTGTGTCTAATCAGAAATGTTACTGCTGCGGGCAGGCTGAACATGTCAAGGCTAACTGTCCTGCTAAAAATAGAAAAGGAGAAGCCAGGCAGGTGGCCGTGGGAGCAGCTACATGTCTTAAGTGCGGAAAGCTGGGACACTTTGCAAAGCAATGTAAATCTAAATTTCATGCTAACGGTCAACCCCTCCAGTCGGGAAACGGCAGAAAGAGCGCGAAGGGGCGCGTGCAGACACAAATGCCCTACCACTCCAGCAACCCCTTTCTGGTACAACAGCCAGCGCAGACACCACAAGCCTTTGTGACAAGTTACGAGGACAAACCCAAGGAGCAGCCGGGTTGGATGTATGCACCGCCCACACAGTAACTTTATCTACCCAAGGAGTGCATAAAGTGCGCCT
The DNA here is from genome assembly GCF_900496995.4 of Aquila chrysaetos chrysaetos. Classification (NCBI taxonomy): domain Eukaryota; kingdom Metazoa; phylum Chordata; class Aves; order Accipitriformes; family Accipitridae; genus Aquila; species Aquila chrysaetos. The sequence continues at coordinate 1,732,873 of NW_024470324.1, read as the reverse complement.
GGAAGCCTGGGGACCGATTGGTAAAGGATTAAGTGTCTTACTAATAGGACGATCGGGTAGTACTTTGCAAGGGTTAATGGTGCATGTGGAAGTTATTGATGCTGATTATCATGGGCAAATATGTGCAATGGTATCTACTGCAACCCCTCCAGTCACTATAAAAGGAGGTACACGAATTGCTCAACTCGTGCCATTTATGAGCTGTGTGCCTGCGACAGAACAGGTAATTCGTGGTACTCAAGGTTTTGGGTCCACGGGGAAACCGCAGGTATTTTGGTCGCGACGCATTACAGAAAGCAGGCCAGAAATGACCTGTACCCTCACTATGGCAAATGCATCCCCATCACAGATAAAATTGACAGGTTTGCTAGATTCTGGGGCTGATGTGACCATCATAGCACAGCGTAACTGGCCCTCCTCGTGGCCATTGGTTGTAAATGCGGAAGGAGTGTTGGGTGTAGGTGGAGTTTCAAATAGTTTTATTGCAGCAAAACCTGTGCTAATAAGCAACCCAGAGGGACAGAAAGCCACTGTGAGGCCATATGTCACCACTTTGCCACTTAATTTATGGGGTCGTGATGTATTGGATCAATGGGGGGTGCGTCTTACCATGGATTTTTCATAGGGGCCACTGTGCTGCAGGGCGTGGAGCGCCCGACACTGGCACTGACCTGGTTAACAGATAAACCAGTGTGGGTGGATCAGTGGCCCCTCAATCAAAAAAAAACTCCTCGCCTTGAAATCTTTAGTTGCAGAACAATTGACCGCAGGACATATTGAGGCCTCTCATAGCCCATGGAACACACCAGTGTTTGTGAGCAAAAAGAAATCTGGAAAATGGAGGCTATTGCATGATTTACGAAAGATTAATGAGGTAATAGCAACCATGGGGGCACTGCAGTCAGGGTTACCTTCTCCAACTATGATTCCAATGCAATGGGAAATTATTGTAATGGACTTAAAAGATTGTTTTTTCACCATCTCTTTAGCCACACCTGATATGGAGAAGTTTGCTTTCACTGTACCTTCAGTGAACAACGGTGAGCCGACGAAAAGGTATCATTGGAAAGTTTTGCCTCAGGGAATGAAAAATTCTCCCACCATTTGTCAGTGGTTTGTGGCAAAGGCCTTAAGTCCAGTTCGTGCTGCGTTCCCAACATGTTATTGTTATCATTATATGGATGACATTTTGTTAGCCGCCCCATCTCAACAGATGTTAAGTGAAATGGAAGTCACAGCACGTGATTCACTGCAGCGATTAGGCCTAGTTATTGCACCTGAAAAGGTACAGCGTCAACAGCCGTGGCTGTATTTGGGTATGAAAATATTAAATCAGACGGTCACACCACAACCCATTCAGTTACAATTAGAGCTAAAAACTTTAAATGATGTACAAAAATTGGCCGGAGTAATCAATTCGGTTCGACCCTATTTAGGGTTACCATCATCGAAATTACAGCCACTTTTGGATTTATTGAAGGGTGATACAGATATTGCTGCACCACGGGCATTAACCCCTGAGGCAAAACAGGTAATTACAGAAGTAGAGCAAGCAATTGTGCATAAACATCTGTGGAGAATTGATCTGACAGTTTCAATTCAAGTTTTTGTATTAATAGACAAATTGGTACCTTTTGCCATGATCGCACAATGGAATTCCGATTGGCCGGATCCATTGCATGTGTTAGAATGGGCCTTCTTGCCGTTCAGACCAAACAAAACCGCCCCAGGTCTTTTTGAGCTTTTAGCCCAAATTATCATGAAGACCCGAGTTCGATGTATGGAATTGATAGCCAGGGACCCGGAATGTATCACTGTGCCTGTTAAAACCGATTATTTTGAATGGTGTCTTGCTAATAGCTCCGCATTGCAAGCAGCCTTGGCAAATTATACTGGGAAAATTGGGTATCATCTTCCCTCTCATCTGTTAATTAAAATGGGAAGTCAAATATGCTTTGCACAAAAGCAACTAAGTCAATCAGAGCCGGTGATTGGTCCCACGGTGTTCACTGACGGTTCAGGAAAAACAGGAAAAGCAGCCATTGTGTGGCATGATGGCCAGCAATGGCAACAGAAGATAGAACAGCAAGAAGGCTCCCCTCAAGTTGTAGAACTTTGAGCAATGGTGATGGTGTTTCAACATTTTCCAGATCCTGTAAACATTGTCACCGATTCAGCTTATGTGGCGGGTTTGGTTCGAAGATTGGATAAGGCTGTGCTTGGTCAGGTGGGAAATGAAAAGTTATTTGGGGTGTTGAAGCTGTTATGGATGGAGATTCAGGAACACCGCTCCCCATATTATGTCATGCATATTAATAGCTACACAAGTTTGCCTGGTTTTATTGTGGAAGGGAATGCTCGTGCAGATGCTCTCGTATCGGGGGTGGCAATAGGTCCAGTACCAAATGTAAGACAACAGGCGATCAAAGCTCATCATTTTTTTCATCAAGGACATCGGGCCTTAAAGCGGCAATTTCGATTGTCGAACTCTGAGGCTCGTGCCATCGTCGCCGCATGCCCTGACTGTCAGGGCCACCACATACCTCATCATTATGGAACCAACCCTAGAGGCCTTCGAGCCTTGCAAATCTGGCAGACTGACGTGACACATATTCCTGAGTTTGGGCGGTTGAAATATGTGCATGTGTCTATTGATACTTTTTCTTCTGTTATTATTGCCACTGGTCATACAGGTGAAGCCGCCAGGGATGTTATTCGGCACTGGCAATGAGCGTTTTCTGTGGCTGGTGTACCTCAGCAGATTAAGACTGACAACGGTCCAGCCTATCTTTCTGCCAAGGTGACTACCTTTTTGCAGCTTTGGGGAATTACCCATGTCACCGGTATCCCTCATTCTCCCACAGGACAAGGCATTGTAGAGCGTGCCCATGGAACTCTAAAGCATATGCTTCAAAAACAAAAAGGGGGAATGATGGGTGAGGGCCCGGAGGCTCGACTTAACAAGGCCACGTATGTATTAAATTTTTTGCAGGTCACTGATGATGTTCAAGAACCACCAATGCTGCGTCATTTTGGGTCATTGACAAGTATATCTGGTGTGACCCCCGGGGTTAAGGTTCAGATACGGGACCTGCAGACGGGTCAATGGTCTGCACCTTGTGACTTATTAACCTGGGGTCGAGGTTATGCTTGTGTCTCCACAGATACTGGACCGCGATGGGTGCCGGCACGACTGGTAAAACCCTACTTAGAAGTGTCATCGCCTGCTGCAGTCTCCTCAGAGTAGTGGTTGCAATATGAGTACCATCACAGCCCAAGATGAACGTATGAGTAATGCTTGCAAATGCTACGGGCCAAGAGGGATGCTGGCTAAACACGCAAAGCGATGCTACATCACAAGCTCTTTCTGGATTATTGCTAGATATAGATTCTATATGCCATGCTACGCTATAAAACAGAGCAGCTATTGATTTTCTATTGTTGGCCTATGGCCACAGTTGTGAAAACCTTATTGGTATGTGTTGTATGAACCTATCAGGTCATTCGGTGTCAGTGTCCCAAAGTATCCAACAACTGCGAAAAGAGGTGCAGAAGCTGACAGAAGATGTTGGAGTTTTTGCGGGGGGGTTGGATAGCTTGTTCTCTCAATGGGGGATTGGAGGGAGGCTAAAAAAAAAAAAAAAAAAAAAAAAGGTATTGAAAACAGGATTATTAATATTGGCAATTGTTATCATTACATTGAGCATCCTCCCATGTGTGCTGTCCTTGCTGCAAAGGGCCCTGCAGTGGACAATTCACATGGCATATTTGGCGCAAAACCAAAAAGGGGGAATTGTGGAGGACCTTGGCTGGACCGAGGGGCCTGGGGAGGATATTGACCTTGACAAGATTGCAGTGTTCCCGTGAGAGAACAAGAAAGGAGGAGAAGAATGCCTGGGAAACTAAGTTTAAGGAGTATGTTGACTGTTTGCAGTTGTGATAAGGAACCTGAAAAAAGCCACCCAATGAGGGGTGAGAAAAACAACTTCTAACAACTTTCTGACCAATAAGGGACAGACATATGTACAAGGTAACAAATATAATAGGTATAAATTTGCTGGCTTGTAGTAATAAAAAAAATCCCTTCTTTGCTTGTACTATAAGAATGCGTACTTGTCGTTTGTCCGTCTCGACCACGACACCTTCCGACTAATTACAACAGCTTTTGAGAATTTTGAATATCCTTGGGATGCGCAAGCGAATGTGCTGTTAGTGCTAAGTCTCCTGAATATGTTTCAGGTCTTGCTTAGGGCTACAGAAAGGTTCTTTAAGAGTACCACCCAGAGATCTGCCCCAAAGCTGGATATTCATGGGTGGCATGGCATGTGGGAGGATATGGGCAGGTATCTAGAGAACTTCTCACCTCCAATGGTTTGGAGTTTCACTCCCGAACAACTACAGAACCCTCATGAAGTGGTAGAATATTTGAAAGGAAAATGCTGTGGCTATTCGAGAGACACACAACTCACTGCACTGTGCTGGGCTCTGGCCAGTATCTACCAAACACTGCTTGATATTAGGCAGCACCCTCAGGGGGAAAAGAGGGAAAACAGGGCAACAGGCACCGTGGCTACCCCAACCCTGACAACAGGCACCATGGCTACCTCTACCCCGGCAACAGGCAGTGTGGCTACCCCTACCCCGGTGACAGGTACTGCAGCTAAACCAGAGAACCAACCTGTGCCGGTATCAGTTGCCCCTGTACAGAAAAAGAAACACACAAAGGAATCAGTTCGCTTAGTGAGAGATGAAGATGAACCAGGGTCATCGCGAGAACAGGAGGAAGAGGCAGAACCTGAAATAATCACCCGATCTCTATCCCTGAGTGAGTTGCGCGACATGCGAAAAGATTTTAGCCGCCACCCAGGTGAGCACATTGTTACCTGGCTGCTCCGATGCTGGGATAATGGGGCTAGTAGTGTGGAATTAGAGGGTAGGGAAGCCAAGCAGTTGGGATCTCTATCTAGGGAAGGGGGCATTGACAAGGCGATTGGGAGAAAAACACAAGTCCTCAGCCTCTGGAGGTGACTTCTGTCAGGTGTAAAGGAAAGATACCCCTTCAAGGATGAAGTTACATGTCACCAAGGCAAGTGGGCCACCATGGAAAGAGGTATCCAGTACCTGAGGGAATTAGCCGTGCTGGAGGTGACTTATAATGATCCAGAAAATGCGCAGTCACCCACAGATCCAGATGAAGTCCAATGCACACAACTCATGTGGCGGAAGTTTCTACGAAGTGCACCACCAACCTATGCCAACTCATTGGCAGTAATGTCCTGGAAAGAAGGCCATGGACAAACGGTGGACGAATTGGCTGTCCAACTCCAGCAATACGAAGGAAGTCTCTCTTCCTCCCTACGGGCCTGTGTCTCGGCTGTAGAGGAATTGTCCCGAGAGTTCCAGCAATTCAAAGAGGATATGTCCTACTCCTCACCTGTAAGGACCGATGTCTCAGCTATTAGGAGTGAGCGCTCCTCTGCCCAAGAGAGAGAATATAGAAGGTACACACCACGAGGTGCCCTGTGGTTTTACTCATGTGACCACGGAGAGGACATGAGGAAATGGAATGGAAAACCTACCTCGGTACTAGATGCTGTGAGAGACTGAAAGAGTTAATGTCTCAGACACTGTGGTGGGGCAAGTTCTGCTTAAAGAGGAACTCTGCATAACAATGAACCCTGCACAGCAAGGGACCACAGGTGAAAAAGCCCATCAGCACAGACATCAGCAACTGGTCAGGGAGGGCTTGCAGGAGGGTGTGCAGCTCCCTGTTCTGGTAAACTGTTCTGATACAAAGATTAAACAATGGACCTGTCTGCAGGGAAGGAGAAGTTACTCCCCAAACGACCCCCAAGCCCACTGCTAGATGGTTACATGTAATTGGCCTAATGAGTTCCAGTGCCTGCCTGAAGGAGGGGCAAGGATGATAAAAGGACACAAACTGAAGCTCCAGGTGTGCAAGCCCAGCGGAACTGGACCCCTCAGCTGACTGCACCCCTCGGCTGACTGAACCAACACTAGACCCAGGACTGGTGAAATCTTTCTCTTTTCCTTTTTCTCTCTCTGTCTTCTTCTCTCTTTCTTTCTCCTTTTCATAATCCCTACACCTCATCCCTTTAAGACATAAAACCATTGACCAAGTCTGGGACTACGAGTGGATCCAGCCGCCCCTGGGCTCTTCTCTGAGGAGGAGTCTAGAAAGCAAGGGGGTCTGCTCTGAACCTCGTGACTCAGTGGGAGGGATCTCCTTATTCCCTGAATTGATGTGTATGGTTACCACGTGTTACACGGTTCCCTGAGGTAGCTCCATGCCAATTCCTGTTGTGAGAAACCCCGCCACCTACTATTATGCCTCCCAAGTTCAGTTCGCTTCTGTCATGAATACAATGTTTAACTGATCTTCTGGTGTCATTTCACCTTAATTTAGCCCGAGGGAATTCCGAATTCAACAAGACTCCCTGGTCTGTCCAGCCCGGGTTGTGACAGATGCACAGGTACACAAGTTGCGAGGAAAAACCACCACAACAGGATTCTTCCAGGAAAAATGCTGCTCCGGATTCCAAACAGAGTAGAAGGCCTGATCTTACTTCTGATCCTCCTGAAGGGACTTCTAAGTCAGTTTTACAAGAAGTGGGTAATGGATACTCTGACCAGAATTAGAGGGGCCCTGCCTCTTGCCAGGTGGAGGAAAGGGATAACCGGGTGTCCTGGTTTCGGCTGGGATAGAGTTAATTGTCTTCCTGGTAGCTGGTACAGTGCTATGTTTTGAGTTAGGTATGAGAAGAATGTTGATAACACTGATGTTTTCAGTTGTTGCTAAGTAATGTTTAGTCTAACGTCAAGGAATTTTCAGCTTCTCATGCCCAGCCAGCAAGAAGGCTGGAGGGGCACAAGAAGTTGGGAGGGGACACAGCCAGGACAGCTGACCCAAACTGGCCAAAGGAATACTCCAGACCATGTGACGTCATGCCTACTATATAAACTGGGGGGAGTTGGCCTGGGGGGATCACTGCTTGGGAACTAACTGGGCATCAGTCGGTGAGTGGTGAGCAATTGCATTGTGCATCACTTGTTTTGTGTATTCCAATCCTTTTATTATTATTATTGTTATTTTAGTATTGTTATTATTCTCATTATTAGTTTTTTCCTTTCTGTCCTATTAAACTGTTCTTATCTCAACCCACAAGTTTTACTTTTTTTTTTCCCGGTTCTCTCCCCCATCCCACTGGGTGAGTGAGCGGCTGCATGGTGCTTAGTTACCAGCTGGGGTTAAACCACAACACCCTTGGAGACCACAATCTAGTGGGAAAGTAGAGAGAATGAAACAGACCCTTAAAAGACAAATTTCTGAATTATGCCGAGAAACCCCGCTTAAATTGGTAGATATCCTACCAATTGCCGTGATGAGAATTAGGATTGCTCCACAACTGAGGGAAGGGATAAGCCCCCTTGAAATATTATATGGAAAACCATATCCCATCAATGAGGTGGGTAGCTGGAGTGATCAGATACATGTTAAAGGCGAAGGAATGTTGAAAGATTATTTGTTATCTCTCTCGTGGCTATTATCCTCTTTACACAGGTATCTCAACCAGCAGGCTCTGCTTCCTTTGGACTCACCAGTACATAACTTAAGGCCTGAAGATCTGGTTTACATCTGGACCTGGAAGGATGAACCACTAAAAGAAAAGTGGAAGGGACCTTACCTTGTGCTCTTGACCACATACACTGCAGTAAAATTAGAAGGGATCAGCTCCTGGATCCACTATGCAAGAGTGAAAGAAGGTCCCCCAGAGGAACAATGGATATCTGTACCAACAGGAGCGCTAAAGCTAAGACTTTCTAAAAACTCATAGTAACACTGATCTTTTCAAACTAAATCACAATGACAATAAGAATATTGGTAAAGGTACTCTTACTCTCACTGCTAATCAGACACTCTACACCATACGTGATTAGAATTGATGGGAACACAGGAATAATGGGAGGGCCAACACAAAACCTTACACTGACAGTTACTAGTAATCATATAATGACAAAAACAAATAAGCACCTTATTTCTGTTACACCAGGTGATAGAATCTCTATTGAATGTAATGTGACAAATTATCTAAAGGGACATACCTCTATACTCATCAAAATGACGAATCAAACTCAAAAGGAAGGGAAAGCTGCTTCTCACGCTCCTACTGTAACATTAGCTTCTTCTTCAATGACACAAGTCTGACAACAGTATGCTTGTGGGCAGATACAGGGAAAGATAATAGAAATGGACTATCCTTAAAGGTCATGCTAACACCTATCTCTAAACCTCCTAATACTCCAACAGCTACCCTGACTGCTCAGTGATCTACTTCCTGCCCGACTACTCACACAACCACCCAAACTACATACCCATTGATCTCTGAAAACAGACCATTCGCAATCAGATATGAAGGATGACAGTGAGTGATTTTTAATCCATCATGGTCCCTCAAACGAGTAGAACTATGAATGCAAACTAATATCTGTGCAGTTAAACTGACCTGTTCACCATTCGTAAGTATGTCTTATGCAGGGTGGTTGGCATGGTTACATGTGTGGTCCCTTACCCCTTCAAAAGGAGCAAAGAGAGATGTAACTGGTACCTTAGGGATGGGTTTGGGAGTCTTAAACAGCATAGATGCTGTTACGGATGCACGACTAACCAAATCCAACAGGTGTTAAAACTCAGATTTATTCTTCAGCAAAAGTTAGTTAGAATTCTGGTAACATTTTATAAAACCACAGGCTCGATGTAAAGAGAATTAATACTACACAGCCGACTTAAGAATCCCCAAGATTTAAAGTGATGGCTCAAAACGCGCGTATCACTCACCTAAAAGCTGAGGACTCTCTCCCTCAAGGACTTACCTCGGGTGGTGCCCCGACCCGAGGGGGAGTCCCCGACTGCAGACCCGCTGCTCCGAGGACGACTGCCAACGTGTCCTCCGGCAGGACCCCGTTTATACCCCTGTTGAATCTGACCTGTGGTCATTTAATTCTATTGGCCAGGAGGGTCACCTCGGTGTACCTGGCGCATCTCGATTGGCCAGTTCAAATTTCAACCTGCAGCCTCCAGGGTTTCCTTCCCCTTCTCCCTTCCTGGAGAAGTTTCGTTTCCTGCTGGCAGGATGGGGGGGGGGCGGGATGTACTGCCACAATCCACCCCATGACCACAGTCATGATTCGACTGGTTTCCTCGGAGTGGTGGTACAGTCACCTCTTGCCTCCAAAGTTAAAAGGGGGTGCAGTTTGGCGAGTTTGATGCTCATTGTGAGTCATCGTTCCCTTCTGGTCTAGAACTAAAGTGGAATATTGAACACAGGAATATTCAGTGTTTGGACAGTTTAAAGGAGTATACTTAACCGTTAGTATGGGCTTTACTACCAAGCGTTTGATAGAACTTATTGCAATATAGATTACAGTAATCATAACTACAAGCATTATTAAAGATTAGAGAAGGCTGGTCGCCCACCCCGTGAAAGAAAAACTGAACATATCAAAACTTTTCCCAACCAGTTGGTCCCTGTTGCAGAAGCAATTGCCTCCGAGTCTCTTGCCATATTCTCTCGTTGATTTAGTCTTGAAGCCACATTGACACATTTGGAGTGAACACAGCAGTTGTCCATTGACATGTTCAAAACTTTACATATACCTTTCTATTTCTTTGGCATCTAATCCAATACAGCCCAATTTTTGATAGTCATTTTACCGATATGTTATAACCGATTGTCTGAATCCCCAAATTGTTAGATGTAGCATTGGCTAAGGTTGATAGCTGTAAACTCAGTTCTAGGGTGCTCTATCGATGTTCCTCAAGTACCATACAGTTGCCCCGATGGAATTTCAGGGCATAGCATAGTACCATTCCAACTCCACCCCGTGATCCCATGGGTTACTTGGAGGATATAGTCACATCTGGTGTTTCATACTGAACTAGCATTTACTGCACCTGGTGACCAACTATAAACAACATGAGTATAACCTCCTCCCCCATCCAATCTGAACCTCCAACTGTAATTGTTACATTGCTCTCATGTGAGGTCAAGGACTCGCGATATATTAATGTCCATCATTTTGCCACGACATTATCATCCAGATCTTCACCATCCACACCTGTCACCGTCATCACTGTCAGCAAAAGGACTGGAATGACTCATTCCTTCATGGTCCTATAAAAAAGCACAAACTAGGCCTCGGTCTTAAAACCAGGTCACAGGGTTAGAAGTCCAGTATTATCCACCGGGCACTGATGTGGTGAATCTTTCCACTCCCATGAGATGGTGTCAGAAGACCAATGTAATCAACCTGCCATGTGCTCCAAAGAGCCTTGCCTTGTCTGATATGCTGGGCCAGAGCTTGGTTTGGGTGATTAGCTTTAAGCCTTATTCGGCACTGCGGGCAAGCTGTAAGAATCGCTCCACAGGTTTTCATAGACACTGGCCAACCCCGAGATCGGCATTCATAATAGAGATCTGCTTTCCCTGAGTGGCCTCGCTTGATATTCAACCATTCTGCTAGTCTATCCCAATCTTCCTTCTCACTGGTGACCATCCTGATTTGGGCCAGGTGGTCCACCTGCTGATTCCATTTCGCAGCTGGGGTTCTGTCCCAAGCATGTCCCTTCACCCATCCCACCTTTAAAGGTCGGGATCTCCCTATTGCCAGGAGACATTGCCAGTCCTCTGTCCTCCACACTTTCACATGACCTACTTCCCACTTACTAGATTCCCACTGACATAGCCACTCTGTAGCACCCTTAAAGGTTGCGTAAGAGTCAGTATAGACGATGGTAGAACCATTCTCTACGGCCAGTAATAAAGCCCGTAGTTCTCCTACTTGTGCACTACCTTCACCCTCCTCTTCGACTGTCTTCCCAGTACCAATCTCCAATGCCACTGCTTTATGTTGCCATTTTGATCCCACTCGATGGGCAGATGCATCCGTGAACCACACTCCCTGCACATCTGAGCCTGCCACGAATTCGGGTGCCTCCTCAATCGGAGAAGGTTTATACGGTTGACCCAGCAAGGCTGGGTCAGGGTTTACAGGTTGCTGTAGTTTGAAAACCTTAGTCGGACCCTCTTTTAGTGGGAGCAATTGGCTTATCCCTTCTAGGTATGCATACCATTTCCTTACTGTGGCCTTTTGGGCTACTCCCTCCGGAGGAGGTGACCCACTGAGGATTGAATTTATGAGAGGGAAAGGACCCTGTACTATAACATCCTGTGAAGTACGCAGCTTTTCAGCCTCTTTAACTGCTCTAGTGAGGGAGAGAGTCCCCTTCTCCCAATCTGAATATCATCGCTCCATTTCTTTGAATGCAGTGGAGGAGAATAATAATGGTCTAGCTGGTCCCTGTGGCCCCTTTTGAAACACACCACAGTATGAGGCATGTTCAGCAAATCCCCATTCCACTCTTAAAGGATCTCGTGGGTGCAATGGACCTAGTTTCTGATAAGCCTTAAGCTCATCTTTCAGAGTGTTAAGGGCTTCCATATGTTGCAAAGTCCAATCCCATTTTCTGTTTTTAAGGAGCAAGTCATAGAGAGGGTGGGCAATCACTGAGGTAATACTTGGGACAGCAGAAGTTAACGGTGGGGTATTACTGTTCAATCTTCTATAATCAGTTGTTAGTCGCCACCTTCCATCTGATTTATGGACTGGCCAAACAGGAGAACTATAAGGAGAATGTGTGCAACTGATGATCTCTCTTTTCTCCAGATCATTGATTACTTCCGAAATGCCCCGTTTGGCCACGGCTGGAAGTGGGTATTGAGAGACATGGGTTACCTTAGATTGTGGTAGTGCAGGAGCAATCTGCAATGTTCTCACATGAATAGCCTCTGCCTCCCAAAGCTCCACACCCTACTGTTGGGTAGGTCCCATTGTCTGCCTGCCAGCACATCAAATCCCAGTATATTTCCCTCATAGGGGCTTAACGCCACCTCCACAGCTGTCATTCTTTTTTCCCCCGGTAGCCAAAGTTGGGTTTGAGCTATGGGGCATTTTTCTGTCGCCCCTGTTACTCCTCTAATGTTTATAGCCTTTCTTGATGGCCTAATTCCCAGCTCCCTAGCTTGTAGATCATTTAAAACACTAATTTGGGCTCCTGTTGTGACGGTCTGACAAATTCAAATTTCAGCCTGCAGCCTCCAGGGTTTCCTTCCCCTTCTCCCTTCCTGGAGAAGTTTCGTTTCCTGCTGTCAGGATGGGGGGGCGGGATGTACTGCCACAGATGCTGAAGTACTTGCAAACAAACTTAGTGCGGCCACACATGATCTAAACAAATTAGAACATCCATCACGATCCTCCCTATCAGCATTAGGAACTCATCAATGGCTCTTATATACTGCCTCAGTGGGAAAGAGTCGATGAAAAGGACCACCAGTTAATCATAGATGCACTTGGTGTAACCCAAAATATTATTTCTCTAGCTCTTAGTTGTATCCAAGCCCAACTGTGGGTGCAATCTACAATAGCAGTAATTGTAAGAGGAGGTGAAGATGACATCTTACCTACCAAAATTCAGAAAATAATCTGGGAAAACGCAACCGAATTTGAAAGAGAATTTCAATTGTGGTGGTATCTAGTCACTTTCACTTATAATCCTATTGATAATAAAGCCACGGCTTTTGTCTTAACCATACAGAATGCATCAGTAAAAACCATCTACCCAATCATTGTGTTAGGATTAAATCACAATGGGACTGTACTCTATCCATTAGAGCATAGAGTATGGGCCCAACGAAACAATAACAGATGGCAGACTGTTGAAGTTGATGCATGTGTGGTACAGGAACAACAAGCATTTATTTGCAAAAGTAATACCATCAAAGCTCAAGACATTTGTTTTGACACCGAGCAAAATGTTTGCCACTTCGAGATACATCCGGAAGAAATCCCTAGAACTGTACTTATACATATCGGGAAGGGATGTGTATGTATAAGGACACTTTGTAATTTTATAGTTGCAGATAATATCACTGTTGGGACAAATAATCACTCGAATACTTGTGTTTGTAACTTTGCTAACATTATAGGGTGTGATTTCAACTATTTGGCTCCTGTTACGTCTTATCAGCTGTTGCAGTCCAATTATACTTTAGTTAAAGATCTATTGCCTATTCCCATTGGGATGAATCTCATGCTGGTAAGAGAACTTTTACAACATAACGACCTGCGCTGGTTGCTGGAACGTGCCCGAGATGATGGACAAAGGACTTTAATCGCCGTTCACCATGACACAGAAGAGATACATCATGTTTTGGATGGGGTGAAGAAAGATGGAGAACATAGATGGTGGGAAGCCCTCCTCGGATGGTCACCCATGGCAACAGGCATTCTTAATCTCATGCTACATCCCACTGTGATCTTATTATCACTAACATGTTTAAGTTTACTGCTTATAATCATATTGTACTTTGAGGTTTGGCTCATGATGAAGCAATTAGCTCTAATGCAATTGCCCAGGGTATACATGTTCACGACAGAGGGAGATAAATTCCCTCAAGCCTGAAAGCCTCCCTATAAAGAATAGAGAAAAATTCCAACAAGACATATGGCAATGGGAAAGAACCAATGAGCAGTTTTGGAAAATCCTGAAGCCTCCCAAGGATGGGGATTTTAGAATGAGAAGATCTAAGTGAGACTTATTTGAAATATGAATTATTTATCTAAGTCTCAAAGGGGGTATTTGTTGGAGATATGCAAGAAACAAAACAAAGGATGCTACTTAACACCTGTGATGAGTTAACAAGGCACAACCCTGAGAGAAGGGAGTACCCAGATAAGCACAAGGGAAACTCTACTACTGATAAAGTCAAAGAGCTACTTGAACTTTGAGTGAACTATCCTAATTAACATAGTAAAAACCTCGCCCTGGGGTAGGGAAAGCCCCCTACCAACAGAAGACCCTTCCTCATGGAACATGCACAGTAAAAAAGGAGGACACTGTGACTTTAAGTGGAGACAAGGCTTGCAAGAAACAATAGGAACAAGGGTGACTGAGCAAAACTGTAAAAGTACTGAAAACCATTGTGCAGGATGTATAAATGTTTTCCGTGTGTTAACCGAGGTGTGCTAGCTTTGTGGAGTTACCACCTGGCACCCATCTCTGCACAGACATGAAATAAACAAATATCTCAGCTCTGTGTGTTATCAGCTCTTTGCACACCCAGTGAAGAACCCCATTTTGCGACAACACATCCAGAGCTTCAACAGATTATCAAACACATTATGTTTTACAGATTTATACCTAGCAGAGATTAATACCTTGTCCTTAGAAAATTTGAGAAATAGCAGGCTCATACATGTAAAGGATAAGATAAGCATTTTCTCTTAGAGAAATTTGAAAGAGCATTTGACTGCAAAAATAGAATCATAGAATCATTTAGGTGGGAAAGGACCCATAAGATCATTGAGTCCAACTGTAAACCTAACACTGCCAAGTCCACCACTAAACCATGTCCCTAACACGTTGTGGCAGTACATTCCACCCCCCCCCCCCCCCCCCATCCTGCCAGCAGGAAACGAAACTTCTCCAGGAAGGGAGAAGGGGAAGGAAACCCTGGAGGCTGCAGGTTGAAATTTGAACTGGCCAATCGAGATGCGCCAGGTACACCGAGGTGACCCTCCTAGCCAATAGAATTAAATGACCACAGGTCAGATTCGACAGGGGTATAAACGGGGTCCCGCCGGAGGACACGTTGGCAGTCCTCTTCGGAGCAGCGGGTATGCAGTTGGGGACTCCCCCTCGGGCCGGGGCACCGCCCGAGGTAAGTCCTTGAGGGAGAGAGCCCTCGGCTTTTAGGTGAGTGATACGCGCGTTTTGAGCCATCACTTTAAATCTTGGGGATTCTTAAGTTGGCCGTGTAGTATTAATTCTCTTTACATCATTGAGCCTGTGGTTTTATAAAATGTTACCAAACTTCTAACTAACTTTTGTTGAAGAATAAATCTGAGATTTGACACCTGTTGGATTTGGTTAGTCGTGCATCCATAACACACATCTTTTAAATCCCTCCAGGGATGGTGATGCAACCCCCATCCCCAGTCCCCCTGTGCCGCTGTGGGGGAGGAGGTAGAGAAAACTGGGAGTGGAGTTGAGCAGGGAAGGAGGGAGGGGTGGGGGGAAGGTGTTCTAAGGTTTGATTTTACTTCTCAGTGTAATGAACGGGTTAACTTTGTTCATGAAATTGAGAAGGGGGAAGAGACATATTGAGAGTTAACATATGCCTTGTGTAAATAACAAAGCTTGCTTAAGTGATGCGTAAAGGTCACGGGAAGAGGGCAATGGCTATAACTTACTAGATAAGGAGGGAAAAGAACAACAGCTATAACTTACTAGATAAGGAGAGGAAGGACAACAGCTGCAATTTACCAAGACTGTATTTCTCCACATCAAAAGACATTCTAAATCTAAGGATACTTATCCTTGAGAAAATTTACCGAATCTGCATAGTAACAGACCTGCACGAATGAAGAAAGAAGAAGCAGGACAAGGCGGAGACTTACAAGAAAGGGGTACATGAAATGTTGTGGTGGGTTGACCCTGGCTGGGTGCCAGGTGCCCACCAAAGCCGCTCTATCACTCCCCCTTCTTAGCTGGACAGGGGGGAGAAAATATAACAAAAGGCTCGTGGGTCAAGATAAGGACAGTTTAATAAAGTGAAAGCAAAGATCGTGCACGAAAGCAAAGAAAAACAAATGATGTTATTCTCTACTTCCCATCAGCAGGCGATGTCTGGCCACTTCCTGGGAAGCAGGGCTTCAGTACGCGTGGTGGTTGCTCCGGAAGACAAAAATGCCTCCCCTTCCGTCTCCCTCTACTTAGCTTTTATATCTGAGCTGACGTCATATGGTATGGAATATCTGTTTGGTTAGTTTAGGTCAGCTGTCCTGGTTATGTCCCCTCCCAAGATCTTGCCCTGCCCCAGCCTGCCATTGAGGGAGGGGGCAAAAATGTTGGGGAGACAGCCTTGATGCTGTGCCAGCGCTGCTCAGCAGTAGCCAAAACACTGGTGTGTTATCAACACCTTTCTAGCTACTAATGCAGAGCACAGTTCTATGAGGGCTGCTATGGGGACTATTAACTCCATCTCAGCCAGACCCAATACAATGGGTAAACAATAAAAGAACACCAGCCAGCCCAGAGGAGAGTGAATATGCTGCCTTATGGATTCCTCAATCTTGGGAGCCGTCATTCCTCTTTGCCTTAAGGGAAAACAGATCAGATAAACCTCGAAAAAATGATGAGGACCCCCTTTGGCCCCCTCCCTATGCCCCTCAGGCCCCTCCGCCTCAGGACCCACCCCAAGGCCAGGAAATAGCCCAGGCCCGGGGGGGGGTCAGATTCGGAACCTGATTCCTCAATCCTTGCACCCCCTCCCAGAAGGTCTGCACGTGATAGAATAATGTGAGGAAAGGAAAGATTGTTTCCTCTTTGGGAAATGTTGGTGCCTGGTGGGGATGGACAGGGGGGACTGGGAATGGGGTATGTGGCAGTCCCCCTTAATACAGGGGATGTAAGGGAATTTAAGAAGGAAATGGGGAATCTGTTAGATGATCCCCTGGGGGTAGCCGAAAGGTTGGATCAATTCTTGGGACCAAATTTGTACACGTGGCATGAATTACAGTCTATCCTGGGCATATTATTTACCGTAGAGGAAAGAGACATGATTAGAGGGGCTGGGATGAAAGTGTGGGACCAGCAGCATCAGGCTGGTCCGGCGGTGGATCAAAAATGGCCCTTAAATCGGCCAAACTGGAATAATCAGGATCCGGCTCATAGGAATAATATGTCAGACTTGAGAACAATTATAATTCAGGGGATACGGGAATCTGTTCCCCGAGGACAGAATATTAATAAAGCCTTTCGTGAACAGCAAAAGAAAGATGAGACCCCAAAGGAATGGCTTGAAAGGTTAAGGAAAAGTTTCCAGCTATATTCTGGGGTGGACCCTGCCACTCCTGTAGGACAAGCGTTGCTGAAAACTCAGTTCGTGGCCAAGTCGTGGGGAGATATTAGGAAGAAGTTGGAGAAAATTGAGGACTGGCAGGAGCGGGGGTTGGATGAATTACTTAGAGAAGCTCAGAAGGTGTATGTGAGGCGAGAAGAGGAAACGGAAAAGCAACAGACTAGGCTGCTGGTTGCAGCGGTAAGAGAGGGACAGAAAGGTGTGATAATGAGACCCGGTCGGCCTGGTGGGGGGGGATAAGGAAAGAATAGGGGGGAGAGGAGATAAAGCCGTGGAATGTTTTTATTGTGGGAAAAAAGGACACATGAAGAGACAATGTAGAAAAAGGATTCGGGATGAAAAAGTGTTTCTGGAGGATTAGCGGGGTCAGAGACTCTATGTGCTGAGGACCCCCGGTAAGAAAGAGCCCTTGATAACTTTAAAAGTGGGTCCTCAGCCTCAGGAGGTGATCTTTCTTGTAGATACCGGGGCCGAAAGGTCTACGGTACAATCATTACCTCCGGGATGTAAAATATCTGAGGATAAAGTTAATGTAACTGGAGCAAAAGGGGAACCTTTTAGGGTCCCCGTTATAAAAGATGTGGCAGTGGAATCAAGTTGCAGATACGGAATCGGAACGCTGTTGTTGGTACCTGAAGCGGAATATAACTTATTAGGTAGGGATTTAATTGTAGAAATGGGGATTCGGGTGGATGTGGAAAAGGAAGAGTTAAAAATCAAGCTTTGTCCCCTTACAGAGGTGGAGGAGAAGCAAATTAACCCCGAAGTGTGGTATACTCCCGAAACAGTTGGAAAACTGGTTATTGAACCGTTTGAAGTGGTTATTAAGAACCCAGAGATTCCAGTGAGAGTTAAACAATATCCCTTATCTAATGAAGGGAGAAGGGGACTAAAACCTGAGATTAAAAGACTATTGGGAAAGGGGGTACTCGAACCCTGCATGTCCCCTTTTAATACCCCGATTTTTACCAGTAAAAAAAATCCGATGGTAGCTATTGGCTGGTGCATGACCTAAGAGAAATCAATAAACGGACTGTCAGCCGGTTCCCGGTAGTGGCAAACCCACACACCCTGTTGAGTCAATTGGGGCCCAAAAACCAATATTATAGTGTAATAGATCTTAAAGATGCATTCTGGTCATGCCCTCTTAAGGAGGAATGTAGAGATTATTTTGCCTTTGAGTGGGAAGACCCAGACACTCATAGGAAACAGCAGTTAAGGTGGACTGTACTTCCCCAAGGGTTCACGGAATCCCCAAACTTATTTGGAATGATAGAAACCAAAATGTCCTGGGTAAAATGTTTGCCAATTGCTTTATTAAATATTCAGACTCAGCCCCGAGCGGATACTGGAATTTCCCCATTTGAAATGTTATATGGCATGCCCTATGATATGGAATGCCCAGCCAATTATCCTACTTTAGATGAAGATAGTATTAACCCTTATATTGTTCAGATAATGAAAAGGAGAGAGCGATTGCGAAAGAAGGGAATGGTGGTACAGAGGCCACCCTTAGATATATCCATACATTCAGTAAAGCCAGGTGATATGGTATTAATCAGAGCCTGGAAAGAATCCTCTCTCACTCCTAGGTGGGAGGGGCCCTTTCTTGTTTTACTTACCACAGAAACTGCTGTCCGAACTACAGAACGAGGATAGACTCATGCAAGCAGGATCAAAGGACCAATTCAGAGTTCTCATTGGGAGGCGACCAGAGACCCTGACAGCTTGAAAATCAAGTTCTGAAGAAAAGTGGAGGAGTGAGACTGTCTTTTGTAAAAATCCTCACTGTATATGTTATCTTTGTATGTTACAGGTGTAAACTTTGTAGAGAAAAGTGGTGGACACATTGCTCCTATGGGTATTCCCCTAGTGACATTTGCCACGAATGTTATAATTACGAACAGGAATTAATTGAGCAAGCATTACGTGTGGGAGTATCAACTGGGAAAATTATAAAAGACTCCAAAGAATGGTGGGATATTTTTGCTAAAGGCATAAACCCTAAGAGGTGTTGTCTTTATGTAAATGAGTTATGCCCAACGAAGGCTGAAATAGTGCAAGTATCCCGCAGACGAGCAGTGGTCAGAGTGGGGTGGGGAGCTGGGGAAGTGAAGGATACAAACTGGGACGCATATAAGTCAAAGCAAAGTAAATATAAAGGAGGTTCCCCTGAAGAATACGACTGCTGCCGAGAAGATAGTACACCTCGCTGCTCTAAGCAACAGAGTAGGCAGAGAAGAGGGCAGAGACGTACTGCTGTGGGGATTAAGGTTGATGAACTACCTCCAGAGAAGGCTCACAGAGCCTCTTGACTTATTACTCCCAAACAAAACGTCCTCAGAGCTTCCCCAAAGTCTCCCATCTCTCACCAGGGATGAAGACAAAAATCAAAATGATTATCAGCACCCTCGGAATACCTGTCGCAAGAGTAAAGGGACACCACTTTCTCAAACTTGAGATTAAGCACTTGGATGATAGGACTGTTACTAATGCTAATAGGGACAACCCAAGGCAAAGGGAACCCCCACCAACCTTACAAATGGACACTCTATAGGTGGGAGGATCAAAAGATACTACAGCAAGTAATTGCTGCCGGGGCCCCAAGCTTTAATCAATCCTTATGTCAAATCGTACCCAGGAACCCATGTCTACATAACTTAGGCTTTTACTTTTGTCCCAGTTCTAACCCTGGAAAGGGGTATTGCAACCATCCCGACTCTTACTATTGTGCTTATTGGGGTTGCGAAACTATAGCTTCTGATTGGATTCCTGGGGGAGGTCCAGATAAATTCCTATCCGTAGGATGGGGGCCTCATGGATGTACACCTGCTTCACATGGTTAGGATGGAAGCCAAACAGGACCATGGAGTAGAAATTGCCCATATATTTATATTAATGTAACCAACCCGAAAGATCCTGCTTGGTTAACCGGGAGAACATGGGGAGTCAGACTTTGGAAACCAGGCACAGATTCAGGGGGAATAATTACGATAAGGAAAGAGCTGGTGCCAAATGAACCCTCTAGCGTAAGACCAAATTCGGTCGTAGCAGAGGAAGATGATAGTAACAGTATTGTACAGACTGCTATTATCCTCCCTAACATAGACATCGCTGAAAACAATATCACGGACGTATCAACAAGAATCAACCCGTTGTGGGATATGCTCCAAGCCAGTTATCAGGTACTGAATGCCACCCACCCTAATATAACTGAGCATTGTTAGTTGTGTTACGACATTCGACCGCCCTTTTATGAAGCTATTGGGGTGGACAGTAGATTTAAAAAGTCCAACGGAACAAATCCAGCTCAGTGCATGTGGAATAAAGAATCTGGACGTAAACAAGGGATAACAATGTCCCAAGTATCGGGAAAAGGAAAGTGTATCGGAAATGTCCCAAAGGACAAACGACACCTGTGTAACACAACTCGCAAATCAGGAGAAATAACAGCTGAGTGGTTAATTCCTGCAGATAATACTAAGTGAATTTGCTCCCAAACTGGGGTTACACCTTGTATATCCCTAAAGGTCTTTAATTGGACAGCTGAATATTGTATACAAGTAGCTGTATACCTAAGCTTATTTACCATCCCGAAAGTTTCGTTTATGACTATCAAACTACTCAGGCCCATCACATACAGAAACGTGAGCCCTTTACAAGCCCTCACGGGTGGCAACTCTCATGGCAATTGGAGCTGCTGGAGCTGGTACAGGAATAACCTCCCTCGTACAACAAAATCAAGAATTTCAATCCCTAAGGGTAGCGGTCGACGAGGATTTGGCTAGGATAGAAGAGGCCATGACAGCCCTAGAACAGTCTGTTAGGTCTTTATCAGAAGAGTAGTATTGCAAAACAGACGGGGCTTAGACTTAATGTTCATGCAGCAGGGGGGGGTTATGTGCAGCCTACAGGAGGAGTGTTGTGTATATGTTGACCATACTGGAGTAGTTAGAGATACAATGGCCAAGCTACGGGAGGGTTAGAAAAACAGAAAAAAAGACTGAGAAGTACAACAGAACTGGTATGAGTCCATGTTTAATTATTCACCTGGTTAAACCACCCTATTGTCAACTATTACAGGACCTCTTATTTTGTTGATCTTATTTTTGACTTTTAGGCCATGCATTTTTAATAAGTTGATCGCTGTTGTTAAAGGGCGCTTAGAAGCTGCACATTTAATGCTGCTACGAAAGCAATATGAACAGATCGGAGATGGAGGAATTACTCCTATCCTCGGGTGGGCAAAAGAAGCATTGGATCGATTTAATGAACAAAATCAGGATAAAATAGAAAAGGGGGGATTGTAATGAACGGGTTAACTTTGTTCATGAAATCGAGAAGGGGGAAGAGACATATTTGCGGAGGCACAGGACAGCACACACAGACCAATGTGATCAGGTGAAGTCCACTTTACTAGAGCATCAGACATCATTTTATACATTAGTTACATCTGTACATGCGTTTAGCTATTTTACTATTGGTTGCACACATTATTCACGCACTGCCCACGCGCCTAGTTACCCTTAGTGATTGGTTATATCAACACTGTACACGCGCATAAACATAAAACATAATTGGTTATACTAACTAAAACATACAAGACTTGTCTCAGTCTAATTGGTCAAGATAAACTGCCGAAGTGAGGTTGTTTGTGCCAAGTTCTCTTTATCGTGGAATGCGCACCTGTGTTTTTCTAATTGTTATCTTTCTTATTTTTGTCTTCTGTTTATTCTGTTCAAGGCCTTCTAAAGGCGTCTGGAATGCTCTTGTGACCATTAGCTAAAAATGTTCCACAACACATATTGAGAGTTAACATATGCCTTGTGTAAATAACAAAGCTTGCTTAAGTGATGCGTAAAGGTCACGGGAAGAGGGCAATGGCTATAACTTACTAGATAAGGAGGGAAAAGAACAACAGCTATAACTTACTAGATAAGGAGAGGAAGGACAACAGCTGCAATTTACCAAGACTGTATTTCTCCACATCAAAAGACCATTCTACATCTAAGGATACTTATCCTTGAGAAAATTTACTGAATCTGCATAGTAACAGACCTGCACGAATGAAGAAAGAAGAAGCAGGACAAGGCGGAGACTTACAAGAAAGGGGTACATGAAATGTATATAAGGAATGTAACGGTAACATAAAGTTGCAAGCCTGTGGCGGAAGCATTGCCTCCCCGGCCGCCCAGCGCTGTTTTGCTCTCTTATCGCTTGCTAATAAATTCGATTTTTTTATCCAATACAAATTGGCTCCTCCAATTTGTCACGAGCGTTTATAACACTCAGTATCCTTGTTTTGATTTGTTTAGTAGTAAATTAAATTGATTTTGTTTCTTCCCCAAGTTGAGCCTGTCTTTTGCCCATGACCATAAGTGGTGAGTGATCCCCTCCCTGTCCTTGTCTCGACCCACGAGCGTTTCTTTATAATTTCTCTTCCTCATCCCACTGGGGCTGGGGGGGAGGAGTGAGCCAGCAGTTGCGTGGTGCTTTTTTACCAGCTGGGCTTAAACCACAACACATCTAAGAAATATTCTAGATTAAGGTATTAGGATGAACAGCTTTTCTCGAAACTGATTCCATTTGTCCCTACTTATTGACAGCCTAAATACATACTTTCAATTAAACAGCCTTGCAATGTTTTAACCGCCTAAAACAATAGCACTTGCTGTGTTTGCTTTCAAAATTAAGAAAACTAAGCTAATTTTATTTATGAATTCTACCAAAATATTGCATCTGAATTTTCAAGAGAGAATTTGTCACAGACAGGACTGAAGATTAAGCATCTAATCTGTCATTTCTAGAAACTAAGGCAACCATAAGATTTAACATTCTCATTAACTTCACAAATATTGCTTTTATCAAAAATAAACACCCCTTACAATGAACACTCTCTCCACTATGTTTCAAAATTCAGCCTAAACACAAATCATTATCTGACCTTACCAAACTTTTGGCATTATAAAACATGAATATCTTAATATGTAAAACCAAAGACAAAATGCTTACTAACTTCATAACCTGCTTCTTTATGATAAGCGTGGTCCACTGGAATTTGACTGGTGGTCTCATTCCTTTCCAGCAACAGGAAAAAAAGGCCCATCACCATCACTTAGAAGCTTTGTAAAGAGAGACGGTTGCTGAAAAAATCTATAGGATGCAATGAACTATGAATAGAAGAAACTGCCTCCAGGAGATACATTTTTCCATGTGAATAAAGACCTGTATCTAGCAGAAAAAAAAGGAGCAAGAACATTGCAAGCCACTAAGCAAAGAAGCAGCAAGAACTGAGCAGTGAATCAGAGTCCCTTGCCCCATCAGAATGCCAGCTAGGAGGGCTGCCAGTCAAGAAATATTTTGCTTTTTCTGACATCAGTGTCTAGAAACTCATTCCTGTACACTCAGGAAACCATTAGCTGGAGTTCCTACCAATGTACTAATAGAAGTGCAGGCAGACATGAGAGCATTACTGGTTTTGCTGAGCAATAGTAAGGAAATCAAAGTCAAGAAAAGGGGATGAGACAGATATCGACAGAGCAGTATCTAGGTTTGACTGAATCATATCTGCATGCTTAGTGTCCAGCCAGAACTATTACTGTGTCTTTGGCAATAACCATAAAGTGCTCCTCCATCATGCTTGCTGTGAATAACTTTACCTCACACGGCTGTCTTGTAGCAACAGACCTGTGGGAATTAATCATGGGAATACCTCATCTTAGCCTGCTTACTGACACTTAAATGGCTTTCCAAAATTAACTTTACAGAACTGAACTCAACCTGTGGAATGCTCTAAGGCAGCCCCTGGAAGAAGAACCATGTCAAAAAATTATTTATTTGTTAACTCTTCTAGTGAATAAATATATTCAGAAGTAGTCACAGAGAACGGCCACAGTTCTGCAAGCCAATTAAGCACATGCAAAACTATGCACACAACTCTGCTGACTTCAACATACATAACCAAGTACTTCTCAACTCAGGCTTTTCACTGTAGTATTTCCTTTCTTCAATTCAAGAGCCCATTTTTAAAAGCTAAATTCAGATGCACAGATTGAAATATGGAGTCTTTAGCATTCATTTCTTCATTAACAGCTTTTGTAGAAAAATACTTGAAAAGAAATTACATTAATTTACATAGATGTATAAAAATTATGGTCAGTACTGAAAGTCAAATATTCTGCTACTGAACTACTTGATCACTTCTTCTAACATATCCACTCTATTAAATGTAATGATATGTGTTGAACAAAAATTAAACTGGCCTGTGACCAAATAGACATGTTTACTTGCATTGAAAATGGAATAACAGACACCTTGAACATATTTGTTTATTTCTTAGATCACGAAAGACTATCAAATCACAGAACTGATAATTTACATGAGTTATTTTTGCTAGTGTTACTTCTGGACATTAGTACAGAAGTACTAATAAAACAGGAAAAAAGGATGGTTTAAGCAGATGTCATGACCTGGGCTGGACAGACCAGGGAGTCTTGCTGAATTCGGAATTCCCTCGGGCTAAATGAAGGACAAACACCACCAAACGATCAGTTAAACATTTTATTCATGACAGAAGCAAACTGAACTTGGGAGGCATAACAGTAGGTGGCGGGGTTTCTCTCAACAGGAAATGGCATGGAACTACCTCAGTAAACGGTGTAACCCATGGTAACCATATACATCAATTCAGGGAATAAGGAAATCCCTCCCACCGAGTCACGAGGTTCAGAGCAGACCCCCCTTGCTTTCTAGACTTCTTCTCAGAGAAGAGCCTAGGGGAGGCTAAATCCACTCCTAGTCCCAGACTTGGTCAATGGTTTTATGACTAAAGGGATGAGGTGTAGGGATTATGAAAAAGGGGAGGGATGGAGGGAGGAAGAGAGAGAGGAAAAGAAAAGAGAAAGATTTCACTGGTCCTGGGTCCAGCATTGGTCCAGTCAGCCTAGAGGTCCAGTTCTGGTGGGCGCGTGCATGTGGGGCTTCAGGTTGTGTCCTTTTATCATCTCCTTGCCCCTCCTTCGGGCGGGCACTTGAACACATTAGGCTAATTAGGTGTCATGTGCGGTTTGTGCTTCTAGAACCTTCGGGAAATGGGTCAGTGGGCTTGGGGGTCGTTTGGGGAGTAACTTCTCCTTCCCTGCAGACATGACCATTGTTTGCTTTTTGGCCATACATGGTGAGCTGCCCTGCTCAGCATATCAGAACACCTAGCTGTGCACCCTCCTGTGCTGATAAGCTTCTTTTCACCTGTGGTTCCTTGCTATGCAGGGTTCGTTATGCAGATTTCATCATTATGCAGAACTTGCCCCACCACAATGTTTGAGACATTAACTCTTTCAGTCTCTCACAGCAGATTGTTAAAGTCTTGGGATGAAGGGAGAACACACATAATAACTAATATTAAAATATGTCATAACAAAGACCAAAACACACTAGAAAAAAACACCTCTAATTCTACCATCAATGCCATAAAAATCTTAACAACTACTTATAATTTAACAGGTAATAACAGATAAACAGAAACACTTCTACACACCAATGCCTCTGCTGGAATTCCATGAGAGCATTTTCTACTAACATACACACACAAAAAACCAAGGTAGTACAGAAAGAAGTCTTAAAACATTAAGGTTGTCTGAATAATTGTGCCAATCAGCAATAACTGTGTCCTGATTTCGGCTGGGATAGAGTTAATTGTCTTCCTGGTAGCTGGTACAGTGCTATGTTTTGAGTTAGGTATGAGAAGAATGTTGATAACACTGATGTTTTCAGTTGTTGCTAAGTAATGTTTAGTCTAACGTCAAGGAATTTTCAGCTTCTCATGCCCAGCCAGCAAGAAGGCTGGAGGGGCACAAGAAGTTGGGAGGGGACACAGCCAGGGCAGCTGACCCAAAGTGGCCAACGGGGTATTCCAGACCATGTGACGTCACATCTAGTATATAAACTGGGGGGAGTGGGGGGGGGGGGATCGCCGCTCGGGGATTAACTGGGCATGACAAACTGGATTAAATCTTGGGTTTGCCTGTAATTGCATTTTTTTAAAGTAGTTTTAAAATACAGTGCTGCTTCTGGGCAAAGCACTCAAATTCACCGGAAGAGTTTCTTCTTTGGCTTTGCACTCTATCATGGTTTAACCCCAGTCAGTAACTAAGCACCACGCAGCTGCTCACTCATTCCCTCCCCACCCAGTGGGATGGGGGAGAAAATCGGGAAAAGAAGTAAAACTCGTGGGTTAAGATAAGAACGGTTTAATAGAAAAGAAAAAGAAGAAACTAATAATGATCATGATAACACTAATAAAATGACAACAGCAATAATAAAAGGATTGGAATGTACAAATGATGCACAATGCAATTGCTCACCACCCACCGACCAACGCCCCCGTTAGTCCCCGAGCGGCGATCCCCCCGCCCCCACTCCCCCCAGTTTATATACTAGACGTGACGTCACATGGTCTGGAATACCCCGTTGGCCACTTTGGGTCAGCTGCCCTGGCTGTGTCCCCTCCCAACTTCTTGTGCCCCTCCAGCCTTCTTGCTGGCTGGGCATGAGAAGCTAAAAAATCCTTGACTTTAGGCTAAACATTACTTAGCAACAACTGAAAACATCAGTGTGTTATCAACATTCTTCTCATACCTAACTCAAAAACATAGCACTATACCAACTACTAGGAAGACAATTAACTCTATCCCAGCTGAAACCAGGACAGGATTAAGGCCTGTCACAGAAGAGAGATGTCCATTGTCATCATTCTTTGAGAGTTGATTACTAACTTTTGAGTACCTTTGTAAAATATTAGCCGAGAGTGCATGCAGAACCAAAGGATGCATTGACTTGCTTATTATATCAGCATAATTGCTGTTAAATGTTAAAGACTAATGAAAGCTAGAGGCACCTGCACTGTTAATGGGTTATTGTGTGTTACTATCAATTTAAGGGAAAAATCAAGCATAGTCAACAGCTGCAGAAGAGGAGGGCCTTGAAAGCATAGAATATTAAACTGCTTAACTATGGTATGGAAGAAAAGTCTTTCAGGTTTGTGTTTCAATGAAATAAAACATTCCACTGTGCTTTGTTGGTTTTGTTTGGTTTTAACCAGTTATCTGAGAGAGATTACTAAGCCAGAGAGACCTCACTAAAGATTTAGGTTACTAACTTGAGCCATGTATTCTTATATTTCACTTTTTAAATTTGGCTTTCGTCTCTAGAATAATCTAAGAGGAGACTGGGGAATTGCAAAGGAATGCAATTCTTAAACTCCTCAATGCGGTTCTCAACCTGTTGTTTGATATTCTTTCCAGATGAAGAATTTTCTCTATAGAAGTTGTGTCAATATAGGGCAAAATATGTCTGTATTTTCAGGCTAATCTAGATAGAAAGAACATTTTTAATTGCAGATTATTGTGTGTTATATTAAAAAGGGGCATGAACCAGAACAGAGGATACTTGGCACTGCTGTGGGGATTGGCATGTCTTGAGGGTGGGGAAAAAACAAAAGAAATTTAGGGGAATTCTTCAGGAAGTTAAGGTCCTGCTTGATTTAACTAGTTTTCCTCATGGTATAACATTTTCCTTGTTTTGCCTTCTTCAGCTGTGTAAAGCATTACTTATCTTTTGCTTTGTGTGATACCTTGATACCTCATAATGTTAGAAGAATGGGATGTACAAACCTGAAATAGCTGCTGATTTTTAATTTTTTTTTAATTTAGCCTTATGTACCAAAACCTTCTGTTATATCTGTTATCCAGAGTGAATATTTCTGGTCTTCATCATCTTGCTAGTAGAGCTATCCTTCTGGTGAAAACAAAGCTACATTTTAATGGAGAAAGTAGAATCTCTTTCCATTAGCCATAATACAATAGAGCCCTGAGGTGAAACACCCAAGCATTTTAGCTTGTGGGTGCTGCAGATTTCAACTTAAAATATCATAAGTGATAAATTAAACTTTTTGCTTACCACAGATATTGCAGTATTTGTGGCAATTTTATATTTTATACTAATAATGCTGTGTTAAACTAATGGAATTGGTTTTATCAATAAATTAGCACTCGTGACACCTATTTCAGGGATGATGCCAAAGATGAAGAAAACACTTAAATCTCTACCTTTGAGACAGTTACCTTAATGTATAATGAATGCTATTTATCCTAGGAATAATCTACAGTTACTTTAAGTAAACAAATGAGATTTATCTTTTGTGGTACAATGAGCCTCCTTTTTAACTTCCACTTGCTTCCTCAACTATATGTTGGTGGGATGACTTATATCCCAGTGGTCTGAAACAAAGGGCAAACAGTTGTTTTGATCAAATTGAAGTCAGCTTTCACTTGCTAAGCTTCATCTAATTAAATTGCTGCTATATTTTTGCCCTCAGATATATGAAGCAGTTCCTGTTTACTGCTGCAAAACCTGTAAGACTGTAACCATGGGCAGAATTGGATCTCCTGCTATGTATTCATCACTCTGTTTTTCAATAAACCATAATCTTCCAAACTTCTGACTCGATCAGGCAAAATGCAGAGAAGAATTTTCAAAGTCAACCTATAGCTCATTCTCAACTTAGAATAATGTGAAGTGTCTGCATGAATTAGCTCAGGAAAGATGTTGATTTATCATGGTCTCAAAATAGCTCTTGCATGCAGTTGCTTACGTTTAAGCTGCTGTGCTCAATTGCCAGTTCAACTCGTTCTCCTATAGACAAGACAAGCTGGAAGTCTTGTCCTCCTGCAGGTTGTCGTGGTTTAACCCCAGCCAGCAACTAAGCACCATGCAGCCACTCTAACACTCCCCCACCTCAACTGGACAGGGGAAAGAAAATAAAACTTTCTTCTCATGGGCTCATGGGTCAAGATAAGGACAGGGACAGATCACTCAACCAGTTACCGTCATGGGCAAAAAAGACTCGACTTAGGGAAAATTAACTTAATTTATTGCCAATCAAACCAGAGTAGGGTAATGAGAAATAAAGCTAAATCTTAAAACACTTTCCCAACACCCATCCCTTCTTCCTGGGCACAGCTTCACGCCCGAATTCTCTACCTATCCACCCCCAGCGGCGCAGGGGTACATGGAATGGGGGTTATGGTCAGTTCATCACACATTGTCTCTGCCGCTCCGTCCTCCTCAGGGGCAGGACTCATCACACTCTTCCCTGCTCCAGCGTGGGGTCCCTCCCACGGGAGACAGTCCTCCACGAACTTCTCCAACATGGGTCCTTCCCACGGGCTGCAGTTCTTCACAAACTGCTCCAGCATGGGTCCCTTCCACGGCATGCAGTCCTTCAGGAGCACACTGCTCCAGCGTGGGTCCCCCGCAGGGTCACAAGTCCTGCCAGAAAACCTGCTCCAACGTGGGCTCCTTTCTCATGGGGCCACAGGTCCTGCCAGGAGCCTGATCCAGTGCAGGCTTCCCATGGGGTCACAGCCTCCTTTGGGCACCCACCTCCTGCGGCGTGGGGTCCTCCACGGGCTGCAGGTGGATATCTGCTCCACTGTGTACCTCTATGGGCTGCAGGGGGACAGCCTGCCTCACCATGGTCTTCCCCATGGGCTGCAGGGGAATCTCTGCTCTCGCGCCTGGAGCACCTCCTCCCCCTCCTTCTTCACTGACCTTGGTGTCTGCAGGGTTGTTTCTCTTACATGTTCTCACTCCTCTCTCCGGCTGCCGTTTTTGTGCCCGCTGCAACTTTTTTCCCCTTCTTAAATATGTTATCACAGAGGCGCTACCACTATCACCGATTGGCTCGGCCTTGGCTGGCGGCGGGTCCGTCTTAGAGCCAGGTGGCATTGGGTCTATTGGACATAGGGGAGGCTTCTAGCAGCTTCTCACAGAAGCCACCCCTGTAACTCCCCTGCTACCAAAACCTTGCCACACAAACCCAACATACGTGGTATGGAATATCCCTTTGGCCAGTTTGGGTCAGCTGTCCTGTCTGTGTCCCCTCCCAACTTCTTGTGCCCCTCCAGCCTTCTTGCTGGCTCGGTATGAGAAGCTGAAAAATCCTTGACTCAGTCTAAACACTACTTAGCAACAACTGGAAACATCAGTGTGTTATCAACATTCTTCTCATACCTAACTCAAAAACATAGCACTATACCAGCTACTAGGAAGACAATTAACTCTATCCCAGCAGATACCAGGACAACTGACCTCGGTGCCTGCAGAGTTTCTCTCACATATTCTCACTCCTCTCTTCTGGATGCTGTTGTGCAGCAGTTTTTTCCCCTTAAATATGTTATCACAGAGGCACTACCACTGTCGCTGATTGGCTTGGCCTTGGCCAGCAGCAGGTCCATCTTGGAGCCAGCTGGCATTGGCTCTGTCGGATATAGGAGATGCTTCTAGCAGCTTCTCACAGAAGCCACCCCTGTAGCCCCCCCCCTCGGCTACAAAAACCTTGCCACGCAAACCCAATATACAGGTAAAATGCACCTACTGCCTAATTGTAATATTTCACATTAAAGCAGTGTTTAGTGACCTAGTTTTCTTTTGCATGTTTTTACTCATGGTACCACTTCAAGAACAGTGGAAAAAAAACCCCCACCTTGATTGTGGACTCGTGTCCTCTGTTCACCCCTGTATTAAAATTGACCTTATGGGAGTAACATGCAAAATTGGTATTGTGCTTTCAAAGGAAGCACACCTTCTTCTGAGCTAGTCCTTTTGCTGGTTTGTGTACGGAAATAATTGTGGTACTGTCCTGATTCATCAGAGCTGGCTGTCCTCCTAGGGGTTTTATGCTGTCTCCTACTTTCTGTTTTCAGTGAAAATTTAACAACAAAAATTAAGTACTTTGATGTTACATGTGTGTGCATATACGTACACAGATACAGGCTGAAGTACCTAACTAAAGCATAGTATGCACAAAGTTAAGCCCTTTGAACATTATATAAGGCTTATATAAGCGTGTACATGTGTGTTTTTTGCACAGTCACAGTTTACCTGTCAAAATTTTCTATCCTTGTTGAGTACTCCATCAGAAACAGGACTTTTTGGTAACTGAAGATAGGGAGCTGCCCATTCTTGGCAGCTGTGGGGAGAGCCAGGAACCTGTGACTGTAGTCGTACTTCACACTCTGCTTCTCTCTCCTTAAATTTCTGTCCTTAAGTGGTTGTCTTCAAAGTTATTCATGAAAAAAAGCTGTCAGCATGGACAGCTTCACCTGATAGCTTCAGTGTCAGAGCTGTTTAGACAGCTGATTCTTGTACTATTTTTTTCAAGTTTGAGAATATATTTTTAAATGGACATTTTGCTGTGTTCTAAGTAAAATTTGAAGAACATGTTTTGAAAGTCCCAATCAGAGTTGGGCACCTAACTGATCTGTGTGCCCTTGCAAATCTGTGAATTCATCCATTGTTGTTTGTGATCTTGAATTTAACCCCTTAGATCAGTCCTTTTTTCTTTCGGGAGGTAGGAGAATTTAGAACTTCCTTAGAAAGATTACTTACAGGATGCTTGGTTTAGTAATGCTTGCTGGGGCCTCAGCTTGGAAATCAGAATCCAGATATGTGTTATTTTTTACAAATTCAAATGCATAGTTCTGTGTATCCTTGAGTTTTGTTTTCAATATCCTGTAAATGAAGGCTCCAGGTAATACATTACTTAAATTTAAAATACTTTCCAATAGAAATATGTAGGAGAAAAGAGAGAATTTAATGATTATTTTCTACTGTGTGCTTGAAAGAGCAATCCAGTTCACCAGTTTTCACAACCAGGAGAATTCCCTGTCTCTGAAACCCATGGCTCTGTACCTGTGAACTCACTAATTTCTTCCAAAAATGAGCAAGGGACCCAAAAATCAGCAGCTTCATTTGGTCCTGCATTTTGACTAGTCTGTAGAATTTGTCCATGCCCAGAGCAGGGCCAGAGCTCTCGAAGGGTGAAAAAATATAATCATGTGGTTGACATTATCATAATGTGCAAGAGGTACAATTTAAGAGTCGCATAGGAAAACTATGTGGGTGAGATAAAATATTCTGGCTCTTAAATTACTAAAAATAAGTACTTGCACAGTGCCTTTGCTTTTCATGGTGTTTTATAGAGCTTTAAAAAAATGCTAATCCTCATAGAACAATTCACAATATTTATTTATTAAAAGGATAACCTAAGACTAAGAGAGTACGTTAAAAAAAAAGAGAGGAATATAATTAAATTAAAATCAGCAGTCTACACAGCAGCACTGATCTAAAACTGTCTTTATAAACTGTTGTATATGGCTTTACTTTTAAGTGAGGTTACCTTTAAACAAATGGACCTGAAATTGATGCACTTTTCTGCAATTTCTAGGTCTGGCTCTCACTTAGAACAGAATGTTAACTTTTACTTTTGTATTAACTTCAGTGTTGCAAGAATATATTTGCTCTTCAAATGCCTTGACAATTAATTTTCCCTGTTAAAGAAGAGTCTGTTTTTCATTCAGCAATTTGCTGTTCTATTACTGCAGAAACTGCCTGTCTGTTTACCAAGGAAAGGGATAATGTAACTTAAACAAGATGGCTAAATCCTATTCAGCAGGATCAAAAGGGGTGGTGAATGTTTGACATCTGCAGAGAGAAACTGTCTTAAGCATAGAGGGGTTTTTTGTGCTGCCAGCTAGCGTAGCGAGGGGGAACTTCTTCCTCCGAGGTGCAGTGTGTGTCAGTGCGGCAGTTGCTGCTGCAGAATACCAGGAATAAATTACTTGATGTGCAGAACTGAAGGTGCCGTTTGCTTCACAAAATCAGTGCAGCATGCACTGCCACTAACCTGAAAGAGGCATCTGACAGCAATTCGTGACAGCTAGAGGTGGAATGACCCAAACTTGTGGTCCTCCCCCTGCCCCCAAGAGATCGTTAGTCCATTCCTTTATAGTGGTTCATTTTGGCTCTCTGTCATTGCCAGAATGCTGCCAATGAATGTGTGTCATGGTTACAATAGAGTGTGGTAACACATAACAGCAATGAAAGCCCAGCGGGAAAGGCTACAAATTCCAGGACTGACCTTGGAGTAAGTATTATCTGTCTTTAATATTTTTATGGCTTCTGCACGACACTGGCTTTCATGCAACCATGAGCTGTTTAACATACGTTTGTGCTGACAGTCTGGGAGCACTGCAGCTCCAGGTTGAAGGAACATGTTTTAAATGCATTGCAGTTGGCTTCAGCAAATGTGCAAGCCCGGAGCCAGGATATTGCACTACACTTGGAAAGAAAGCATTTCTGCATATTTAAAGTTACTGAATCTCAGTGCATGGAACATCCTGTCAGCTCATAGAGGAAAAATCTGTCAGTAGGCCATGGTGTCTGTCTGTCTTTCTCTCCAGCTCTCTGTTACTGTTTGCCTTTTAGAAAGGCCCCTATCTCTGCTGAATAATAGAGAGCGCTGTGAGAGATTAAAGCATTATTGAAATGCTGTTTGTGAAAATCTATCAGGAACAAGCCATACTTTACATATGTAACTACACTAATGAACTGTATTGACATTCTGGAGGATTCCTGATAGTCTCTGCGGTAAGTATGTTTATCTAATTTAGCAGTATGTTTACTTGGTACTTGCTTAAAACTGATTAACTCCTTTGCGTGCTTTCAGCTATTTAGAGAAGTAAATACATGAAAATATATAATTTTAATGTATAGTGATAGTAAGTATAGTCTTTTATTCATAAATTCCAGCATATGTTTATCCAAGATTTGTTAGTCAAAGCCAAACATTTATTTCTATACATACCCACAGTCTATGTTGACATGTCAGGCATGTATGTATGCATGTTGCAGACATGATGAGAACTTGCTAACTTTATCTAGGTGAATAAATATGGTTACGTCAGATCCTTTAGTATTCCCTGGGACTTCCCCATTCTTGCTGGAGAAAACCACCTGAATGCTGCAGATGCCTGCGGTAAAGTTATTTAGCTATGAAGGGTATTATCTCTGACATCTATCATGTTTTAAAGAGAGGACTATAGGTAAGTGTGCAGTGTAGCAAATATTTTATTCTAATAAACACATGAAGGTGACAGAGCACATTATTCCAAAGAACAAGTGTAGATGTTATATTTGGTTCCCCAGAACTATGCTTGTGAAATGTCAGAGAGAAATTCTGCATTTAAAACTGGCGTCTTTTGCTGAGAGCAGTGTGCACTAGCTGTGAGGAGACTAAGCTCTAGATATTTTTCTGAAAAAAAAAAAAGCATTGCTAATTTCTCAGGAATTTTGGAGGAGGGGGTCTTATCAGGGAGCTCATTAAAATGGTTTCCATGAATAATTGATAACTGTATTCCTTTTGAGATGTGGCAATTTAAATATTTTTAAATTAATCTTCACTGAATTATGTAATCATCATATGAGAATAACATCACTAATTGCAAAGGATGAAAAATGATTCATGTTATTGGTTTTTTTCAACATATGTGTGTGGTTTTGTAATGAGGTAATCATTTACTCCTTCCTCTTTCATGGTAACCTGACATAACTACACTTGCTTTGCCATATTTCTGCAATATTTAATACTGATAAAATTAATAATTATATTTTAATTTCAGCATTGCTTATTGTTTTTGCTAAAAAGCTGTCCAGATATAAATCTTTTATATATTTTATTTTTTCATATATTAGACTTTCTTTTGCCATCATACTTGCTACTTTCTAAACTTAATTTACTTGCAGAGAAAATAAAATATCATGTTTTGGTTGCTGGCACTTAACGATTCCCATAAAGTTGTTCTCTCCTGATTTGTCAAAGATGAGTCAATGCAGACTTAAGTCATGTCTCCCAAATTCTTATTTTCAGTTATCTATAAAAGCAAATATCTGGGGAGAAAAAAAATCTGACTTACTCCTTGAAACATTCTTTGCACACAGATTCTCATGAATTTTCTTTCAATAAAGTTTAAATGTTGGGACTAGAATTACGTTGTCTCTCTGAGCAATTAGTACAGTCTATCTACTTAATATTCATTACTTGCAGAAAGCTCTTTCAAAGAATATTAAAGATCTAAAAAGAAGCACTCCAAATTTAGTAAATGTAAGAATTAAGGCTGCCTGTCAGCCTCGTGCATATGCACTGTGATAATTTGTTTTAACAGGTTTTTGCATGTAATTTGTAGGTCTTAAAAAAGCAAAGCTGAAAAGCAAGTTCTATAGAAGAACTGGATTGACACTCCTGTGTCATCACTTGGTGGGAATTTATAGATCCACAGCACAAGCACATCTGATATTGAGTGCCCTAAGAGTCTGCTCCATGACTGAGACTCTTAAGTGTTACAGTAATGAAAATGAGGAAGAATAATTGAGTAACTACTAGCAGGTGTAGGATTTCCACCTGCTGTGTATGTGCCAGCCACTAGAGGGAGGAGGTGATGTGCTTTGCCACTGGATGTCACTAGGATTTGTTCACAGCAAAGTGACTTAGGAATCTCATTCTGGGGTCTGAAGTTAATATATTCTTCTCATTCAGTACCAGCCCTGCTTTTTTCCCCTCCTTTTGACTACTCTGGTTTTGGTAGGTTCCTTGTCTCCATTCTTTACTCCACAGCAGTCCCCATGCTCCCCTCCTGCTGGAGGCCCATGCCTTTTGGCCAGCTGGTGCAGGTTCTCCTTCTCCCTCTACCTGGATTCTCTTTTGATCAGTGTCTGCTCCCCTTCCTGCTTCTGATCCTGCTGGAGGTTGTTTGCTGTCTGCATCACCTGCCTTCGTCTTTTCCCTTGCTGTGCACCCCCAGGAACAGCAGTGTGAGCACTGACAATACAGCACAGGAGAGTTTCCCAGCCCATAGTCAGAGAGGGCAACACGGACAGACAAACAAAAGGGGACACATGAGCAAACAAACAGGGACGAACTGCCTGCTATGATGCAACAGACCTGCAGTGGAGAATAAGAGCACAGTGCAGGTAGAGCTTAGAAGTACAAAAAAACTTTTTACAAGCCTGTACTGATCATATGCAAAGACCTTTCCAGTGCATGTTGCGGCAGGTCAGTACAGTGCAACAGAGAGCACCAGTGAAAGAGCAGAAATCTGAGTCGGTTAATCCACTCCTTTCTCTGCAGGCCTGCACAGGCTGACTGATGTGAGCCTGGGTTCAATTTAGACATTTTCAGAGTGACATATTGAGCCATTGGCTCTTAATAGAGCTTATTAGCTCAGACACACTGTTGTGCCAGCACAGCTAGTCTGCAACTGAAATCAAGCTAGCTCGTATGTGTTGGCAGCATGTTCTGTGCACCTAGTTCAAGGATTAGCACAGGCACAGCCAGCAGCCAGAGGAACTTGCCTGAACACAGTAGCCTTGTGAGAAAGTCTCAGAAGGCCCTCCCTTGACTCAGTGTGCATCTCCCTGCCAAACTTTGTGTCCTCTCCAAAGCATGCAAATGCAAGAACTTCTCGAGAAGGAAAGGTTGCAAGAATGTACAGTGTCAAAAAAAAGTGTTTTCCCTAATCTGTTTTAGAAGCATAGAATCATAGAATATCTCAAGTTGGAAGGGACCCATAAGGATCATCGACTCAAACTCCCTGCTCCTCACAGGACTACCTAAAACTAAACCACATAACTAAGCATTGTCCAGATGCTCCTTGAACTCTGACAGGCTTGGTGCCGTGACCACTTCCCTGGGGAGCCTGTTCCAGTGACTGACCACCCTCTCAGTGACGAACCTTTTCCTAATGTCCAATCTGAACTTCCCCTGATGCAGCTTCATTCCATTTCCACGTGTCCTATCCCCGGTCACCAGAAAGAGGAGATCAGCACCTCCCCCTCCGCTGCCCCTCTTGAGGAAGTTGTAGATTGCAATGAGGTCACCCCTCAGCCTTCTCTAAGCTGAACAACCAAGTGACCTCAGCCGCTCTTCATAAGTCTTGCCCTTGAGACCTTTCACCATCTTGGTTGCCCTCCTCTGGACACACTCTAATAGTTTGATGTCCTTCTTATATTGAGGTGCCCAAAACTGCACATGGTACTTGAGGTGGGACCACACCAGTGCGGTGTAGAGTGGGACAATCACCTGCATCGACCAGCTAGCTATGCTGTGCTCGATGCACCCCAGGACACAGTTGGCCCTTTTGGCTGCCAGGGCACACTGTTGACTCATATTCAACTTGCCATCAACCCAAACCCCCAGATCTCTTTCTGCAGGGCTGCTCTCCAGCCTCTCGTTCCCCAATTTGTACGTATAACCAGGATTACCCTGTCCCGGGTGCAGAATCCAGCACTTGCTCTTGTTAAATTTCATATGGTTGGTGATTGCCCAGCTCTCTAGTCTATCCAGATCTCTCTGTAAGGCCTCTCTACCCTCAAGGGAGTCCACAGCTCCTCCTAGTTTAGTATCACTGGAAAACTTACTTAATGTACATTCGACTCCTGCATCCAGATCATTTATAAAAACATAAAAAGAGCACTGGCCCTAAAATTGAGCCCTGGGGAAACCCCACTGGTGACTGGCCGCCAGCCTGATGGAACCCCATTTACTATAACTCTTTGAGCCCGACCTATCAGCCAATTGCTCACCTAACATATTATGGACTTGTCTAGCTGTATGCTGGGCATTTTGTCCAGAAGGATACTGTGAGAGACAGCATCAAAATCTTTGCTAAAATCCAAAAAAAACCCACATCTACTGGCTTCCCTTGGTCAGCTAGATGGGTGACCCTGTCATAAAAGGAAATTAAGTTAGTCAAGCAGGACTTTCCCCTTGTGAACCCCTGTTGGCTATGACCAATGGCTGCATTGTTTCTCAAGTGTTTTTCAGTAACTCCCAGAATAACCTTCTCTGTAATTTTACCAGGCACTGAAGTGAGATTGACAGGCCTGTAATTACCAGGGTCTTCCTTCTTACCCTTCTTGAAAATTGGGACAACATTTGCCAGCTTCCAGTTGATTGGGACCTCTCCAGATTCCCATAACCACTGAAAAATAATGGAGAGAGGTCCTGCAATAACATCAGCCAGCTCTTTCAGTACCCTGGGATGAATCCCATCAGGCCCCATAGACTTATGCGCATCCAGCTGGAGCAGCAAGTCTCAAACAAGTTCAGGGTCAGCTGGGAGTTTATCATCCCCCTCAGTCACGGTCTTCCAACACAGGGCTCCAGGGGTCCCAGGGCCCATCACTGGTGTTAAAGACAGAGGCAAAGAAGGCATTAAATGTCTCTGCTTTGTCTATGTGCCTATTTGTGAGGTGACCGACCTCATCAAGTAACAGACCAATCTTATCTCTGATCATCCTTTTGCTGTTAACATATTTTAAAAGGTCCTTTTTGTTGTCCTTCACAGTGCTGGCCAGCTTGAACTCTAATCGAGCTTTGGCCGCACAAATTTTCTCCCTACAGTGACGAACAGCATCTCTGTAGTCCTCCCGTGTCGCCTGTCCTTGCTTCCAATGTCCATACACTTTCCTTTTCTGCCTAAGTTCTAGGAGATCCCTGCTCATCTAAGCCAGCCTTCTGCCCCACTTGCTTGACTTCCGACACTTTGGAATTGCCTGCTCCTGTCCTCTTAAGAGACAGCTGTGGTGGGTTGTCCCTGGCTGGGCGCCAGGTGCCCACCAAAGCCACTCTATCACTCCCCCTCCTTAGCTGGACAGGGGAGAGAAAATATAACAAAGAGCTTGTGGGTCAAGATAAGGACAGTTTAATAAAGTGAAAGCAAAGGTCGCGTGCAAAAGCAAAGGAAAACAAATGATGCTATTCTCTACTTCCCATCAGCAGGCAATGTCTGGCCACTTCCTGGGAAGCAGGGCTTCAGTATGCGTAGTGGTTGCTCCGGAAGACGAAAATGCCCCCCTTCCGTCTCCCTTTACTTAGCTTTTATAGCTGAGCTGATGTCATATGGTATGGAATATCTGTTTGGTTAGTTTGGGTCAGCTGTCCTGGCTATGTCCCCTCCCAAGATCTTGCCCAGCCCCAGCCTGCCGTTGAGGGGGGCGAAAATGTTGGAGAGACAGCCTTGATGCTGTGCCAGCACTGCTCAGCAGTAGCCAAAACACTGGTGTGTTATCAACACCTTTCTAGCTACCAATGCAGAGCACAGCACTATGAGGGCTGCTATGGGGAGAATTAACTCCATCTCAGCCAGACCCAATACAGACAGCTTTTAAAAAGCAACCAGCGGTAGTATTACTGCTGGTGAAATGTTCATGCAGAAAAAAATGAATCATGTATCTACCTCAAAAGGTTTTGATGGGAAAGTTTTAAAATGTGGCTGTCATGCAATTGAAAACACTGGTTTGGGGTTGGAGCTAGCTGTGCTTAGCTTAGCATATTGGCCATCTGCAGCTCCACTGGGACAGGAGTGCTAATGTTGGCTGGCTGCAAGGGTTTGGTACATAGCAGAACAAGTCTTTCTGAAGGTGATCTGGAAAAAGTTCCCCCTGAGCTTCTGCCTTTGCTCAGTCTGCACAGAAGGCAGTTACGTGTAGTTTTGGACAGATAACTTCAGCTAATTGCAACAAAAGGCATGCTATTAAACATGGGGTTTTTTTTAAAAAAAGTTTTCTTGCATGTTTTATGAGGACAAGTGCATGTGACTGCATGAGTATATTTTAAAACAGCATCTGTGAAATCTGCCAGTGGCCTACTATTTTATTGAGAGACCTTTTGGATGGAGCTGCCCTTGAGGCAATTTCTTGAAGGCACCTTTGAAGGCAAATGCTCAAGTATGGTTTTGGGGGATTAGTTGTTTATATGCATATTTGATTACCTAGATAAAGGGCTTGATGTTTGTGATGGAACATTTCATAGTGAAATCGATGGAAATTTCTGGTACTTAGCTAGGTCACTTAATTTTTAGTCAATGCCCAAATTTTAGGCTCTCAAATTGGAAATTTTTACTACAATTTTCTTATTACTGATGAAAGCTCATAATTTTTAGTTTTCCTTTTGTTTTATTTAATACATCTGATTTGCATATAAAAAGCTTTAAAAAATCCTAAGATTTAAAAACAAAAAGTGTCCTAGTTACATATTCTGCTTCATACAGAATGCTTAGAAGTCTGAAGCAAGTTACCATCTTTTTTTTCTCTCTGTGGACTTGTACACAAGTATTGTTTCCAGTGGGAATCTAACATAGTTAAATATATGCACCAGCACCAGATTTCATATTTGTTTTTATTTAAATCAATTTCATCTTAAGTCAAAAACTGTGTGGCTACTGTAAATCACTTCATTCAGGAGGATGGTAATGTTTCAGTTCTAACTGAAACTCCTTTCGTAACTCCTACACTAAAACATGTGACTCTTGCTAAACCTTCCGTTCACTAGAGAGGACATTATTTTAACTTGCAGTCTCACCCCAAGGAGCCTGAGCCCAACCCCAACAAGCCCCTGCAGTCCATGCAGTCCTCTGTTCGCTTTTCATTTTTGGAGGTAAGCGAGTAAACTTCCATCACTGATGTTTTCTTCTGCATCCAAAACCTGACAATCAAAACATATTGCAAGGGGAAAACTGAAGAAAATCAAGTATGTCTGTGCAATCCAAAAAATGTTTTACTTGACCAGCTGTTGTTCTCAAGTTAAATATTTTATGGAAAAAATATAGGGTAATCCATATTTGAGACCTAGTATGGAGATTCAAGATATTAATACATAATTCTGCATTGCTCTGAATTTTTTTGATCAGGAATGTATCTGCTATTGAAATTTTATAAGTTTGCTTCTTGTGATTGTACCTCAAATCGTGTTCTATCATGTCCAAAGTTTAAGGTGAGTTCAGAAGTGAGGGTGATTCGTGAAACCCATTGTTATTTTTTGCTTACCTGAGAGGCAGTATTATGCTCAATGATGTCAGATGCCAGAAGAGTTGAGTGTCCAAGATGCACATCCATTTAGAAGAACAAAAAGTCATGTATAGTAGGTCAGTAGCACTGTTTCTTCTTCAGGACTAGGAGGATTTTAAGCTTTATTTCTAATACAGTAATGTTTTAGATGAGCCCTAAGCAGCCACATACAACATCCTTCTCATTCTCTTCTTTCTCCTACTACTACCCAGTTCATACAAATGAATATTTTTTTTTTCTACTTGTCAGAAAGGTGGTAGTTCTTATGAGATCAGAAAATCATTACTTGATCAAAAAAATACTATGTAATACTTGCTATTATGGTAAAATTATCATAATAATAATTGAAGGATGTTTCTGATACAGAAAAAACATTTTTGCCTTCTTTATTTTCTTATTAATGCAGAAAATTAAATTACAAGCCAGGCCTCTCATAGGTGTGAGTTATTGAGATTCTGCTCCATAGGAAAAGTATTTTTTAAAATGAGTTACTAATCAGTTATCACTGCCTCATGGATTAAAAAAAAAAAAAACTTTTAGTTTTGATCAAAGGTTTCACTTGATACTGTGAGGATGAAGGCATCTTAGAGAACTATCACCTTGTTAAATTACATAATAAGGTGCGTTTGTGCCTATTTGGTGCCATCTCTTGAATATAGCATGGCAGAAGTTGCTTGGATATGTTATTCTGCTTCAGTATACTTTAAAGTTAAAAGCAAACTGATACTTAAAAGTTTTTATCACTGACAAATACGGATTATCAGTTAACCTCAGGGAAAAAGTGGGAATGAGAAATTAAGTGGAGTGGAATTATGAAGTCATGCTAACCATACTTTTTTTAAAAAAAAAAAAAAAAAAAGCTCTGAGGCCAGTGTCATGTAGGTGAACAAAACTGGAATTTGATTGACAGTTTCTGTGTGCATGTATATATGTATACTTACATACAGATATATCTATTAAAAAAAAAAAAAGTCTATGTAATAGGTGACCTGTGATAAGGAAAAGGACCCAAAGGAAACCTCAAAAGTGAAATACAGCGATCGTACAATCCTGACCTGCTGGCCACGCTTCTTTTGATGCAGCCCAGGATACAGTTGGCTTTCTGGGCTGTGAGCGCACATTGCCGGTTCATGTCCAGCTTTTCATCCACCAGTACCCCCAAGTCCTTGTCCACAGGGCTGCTCTCAATCCCTTCATCCCCCAGCCTGCATTGATACCAGGGGTTGCCCCAACCCATGTGCAGGACCTTGCACTTGGCCTCGTTAAAACTCATGAGGTTCACATGGGCCCACTTCTTGAGCTTGTCCAGGTCCCTCTGGATGGCATCCTGTCCCTCAGGTGTGTCAACCACACCACTCAGCTTGGTGTCATCTGCAAACTTGCTGAGGGTGCACTTGATCCCACTGTCTATGTTGTTGAGGAAGATATTAAACAGTATCGGTCCCAATATGGACCCCTGAGGGACACCACTCATCACTGATCTCCATCTGGACATTGAGCCATTGACCACTACTCTCTGGATGCAACCATCCAGCCAATTCCTTATCCACTGAATAGTCCATCCATCAAATCCATCTCTCCAATTTAGAGAGAAGGATGTTGTGGGGGACTGTGTCAAAGGCACGATGCCTCCTGTAGCTGGAGTAAGAAGGCTTCGTCAATAGGCTCCCCTTGATCGGGCAGCCTGTAGTAAACACTAACCACAAGGTTCCCTTTGTTGGCTCCGTCTCTAATTCTTACCCATAAGCTTTCAACCTGCTCATGGCTATTCTTCAGACAGCTCTTCACGATCTATCCATTTCTTGACACAGAGGGCAACCCCTCCACCCCTCCTT
The DNA here is from genome assembly GCF_900496995.4 of Aquila chrysaetos chrysaetos. NCBI lineage: Eukaryota > Metazoa > Chordata > Aves > Accipitriformes > Accipitridae > Aquila > Aquila chrysaetos. Next base: position 1,690,296 of record NW_024470324.1, on the reverse strand, counting down.
TCTTGCCTGTCCCTTCTGAACAGCTTGTAGCCATTGACAGCAGTGCTCCAGTCATGGGATTCATCCCACCAAGTTTCAGTAATGGCAACTAGGTCATAGCTTTCTAGCAGCACAGTGGCTTCCAACTCCTCCTGTTTGTTGCCCATGGTGCGTGCATTGGTGTAGAGGCACTTCAGCTGGGCTGTCAGCCGTGTCACCTTTTTAGAGGAACACACCTTAATTCCTTTGAGGTATTTCGCTGGTGTTGCCCTGTTGGCTCCCATTACCTCAGGAGCCCCTGACTCCTCTCTGTGAGACTTCAAGTGTGCTCCAGTGTACCCAGCAAGTCTCAGAGCAACAGGCTGAGGGCCCTCGCTAGCACCCCGTCCCTCAAACCTTGGCGTGTCATCCCATGGCTTGTCACGGGCAAGCCTGATGTTATCTCCTTCCCCCTCCAAGTCTAGTTTAAAGCTCTGTCAATCAGCCCTGCTAGCTTGTGAGTAAAGATGCTCTTCCCCCTTTGAGAAAGATGAATCCAATCCGACACCAGCAGGCCTGGTGCCATGTGGACCATCCTGTTATCAAAAAACCCAAAATTCTGACCGTAATACCAGCCATGGAGCAACTTCATCTGGCTGCATTTCTTTTTTCCCCTGACATTCCTGCTTTCCTGAATCAGATAAAGACAGAAAGCTTAAAATAACCACTTTCTGACAACTGTATTGCTTTGTTTCATGAAACCCTCAATGAAATGGATGGATCTTGTAGAAAAATAAGCAGGAAATTTTCTAATAATTTTTATTGTTCTGAAAGCGAGCATGTTTAAAGAGCTTTTAAGTGTTTTCTAGCTTTCTATGATGCTGTATGTGCATGTGAGTGTAGGCACCCATGAGAAAATATAATGGACAGTAGGAATTTAGTTTGCTGTTTGGCTTTTAAATTACAGAAAGTAATAGTATGATTTTTAAATTTACCAATATCCCTGTGTTTCAACAGGGAGGAAAGTAGTATGGTCAGTCTTCACTTGTTTTGCTGTGTGGTGCGAGATAGCTGGGCTGGGGCATTTGGAGTAGCTGTGGGATTGGTGGGGGGCAGCTGCAGGGTGGCAGTTGCTTATGGCAAAACTGCCCCTGGGGACTTGCACAGCCTAACCGTTGATCAAAACTGGTATCAGTCTTGTTCTTGATCCTGTCCCCACAACCATGCTCCTACCCGCTGCTTTGTTAGCTCTAGCGATAGCATGGCTGCACCCTGAGTTGAATCTCCACTGTGAGTAAAAAATAAGCCTTCCTTAGGAGTAGAGTGGGGAGGGAGCAAGGGGGCAGTTTTCAACATCACAGGAGGCAGTGGCACTGTGTACTAGGGCTGGCACTCTGTCAACATGAGGGCACCTCCTTTGGCACTGCTGACACTGGAGCTCCGAAAGCTACCTGTTCAGACCTCAGTAACAGTCAAGGTGACAGCTGTTGTATCATACTGGCTAATGATTAAATCTGGTGTCAGTGTATTGGGTTTGTGTGGCAAGGTTTTGGTAGCCGGGGAGCTACAGGGGTGGCTTCTGTGAGAAGCTGCTAGAAGCTTCCCCTATGTCCAATAGACCCAATACCAGCTGGTCCCTAGACAGACCCGCCACTGACCAAAGCTGAGCCAATCAGCGACGGTGGTAGCACCTCTGTGATAACATATTTAAGAAGGGGAAAAAGTTGCTGCACAACAGCATCCAGAAGAGAGGAGTGAGAATATGTGAGAGAAACAACCCTGCAGACACCAAGGTCAGTGAAGAAGGAGGGGGAGGAGGTGCTCCAGGTGCCGGAGCAGAGATTTCCCCTGCAGCCTGTGGTAAAGACCATGGTGAAGCAGGCTGTCCCCCTGCAGCCCATGGAGGTCCACGGTGGAGCAGATGGATGCCCAAAGGAGGCTGTGACCCTGTGGGAAGCCTGCGCTGGAGCAGGCTCCTGGCAGAACCTGTGAACCCATGGAGACAGAGGAGCCCACGCTGGAGCAGGTTTTCTGGCAGGACTTGTGACCCCGTGGGGGACCCACACTGGAGCAGTCTGTTCCTGAAGGACTGCACCCCGTGGAAGGGACCCACGCTGGAGCAGGTCGTGAGGAACCATAGCCCATTGGAAGGACCCACGTTGGAGAAGTTCATGGAGGACTGTCTCCCGTGGGAGGGACCCCATGCTGGAGCAGGGGAAGAGTGTGAGGAGTCCTCCCCCTGAGAAGGAAGGAGCAGCAGAGACAACATGTGATAAACTGACTGCAACCCCCATTCCCCACCCCCCTGTGCCGCTTGAGGGGAGGAGGTAGAGAAAATCGGGAGTAAAGTTAAGCCTGGGAAGAAAGGAGGGGTGGGGGGAAGGTGTTTTAAGATTTGGTTTTATTTCTCATTACCCTACTCTGATTTGATTGGCAATAAATTATATTAATTTTCCCCAAGTTGAGTCTGTTTTGCCCATGATGGTGAGTGATCTCTCCCTGTCCTTATCTCGACCCACGAGCCCTTTGTTATATTTTCTCTCCCCTGTCCAGATGAGAGGGGGAGTGATAGAGCAGCTTTGGTGGGCACCTGGCATTCAGCCAGGGTCAACCCACCACAGTTACAGCACGTTGACATGCACTCTTGGTCCTACAAAGCTAAAATGAAATGTGTCTGCCTGTCTTTAGGGTGACTTGTCATGTCATTCTCCCTGATATGCTTGAGAGAGAGAGATTTAAGTCTGTTTCTTAACTCATCTGAGTCCTGCTCAACTTCTGTTTGTGCAGTTTTTGCATGTAGGAAGGAAGGGATTGTAGAAATGATTCAGTACCTCTGAATCCATACAGCAGTCAGCCTGAAGAAGATCTCCCTGCTATTGTCTACTCCTTTTCTTTCTTCCTTTTTTAGTATCTGAGCATTTAATACAAATGTTTCTGGAATTATCTTCACTGCACTCCCAAGAAGTAGGAGAGCATTATTATCTTTGTGTTACAGATGGAGAACTGAAGCACAAAGAGAGATTAAATAACACCAGGTCTTAGACCCTGAGGCACCTTAGCCATGAGATCATTTTTACTATTTTGTCCTTTATTTTGAGGGTTTTCTCTCACGTCTTGACAAGCATAACTAACTAAAATCATCTTTATCTCTCTTGTATTTCTAGATGCTTGGTTTCCATTTTGTTTCTGAAAAATTATCCTCTTTCTTTGTAGTTAATTCTACTACTTCCAGTGATGCTCTCTCTGGCAGCCATATCATTTGCATGTACGGTTTGGATTATTCAGCTGCAGCACCATCTGAGGGACAGGGTAGTTAACTGTTCAGAAAACAGCACAAACTTAAGAATATGAGCTGTCAAGGTATGCCAGCAGTCATTTCAACTGGGCACTTTCAGGGAGTTGGGAAGGTCTGAGTTTTTCTTATTTGAGTACAATTAGGGTTATTTAGAAATTCAGATTTAAATTGTGGGGCATGTGCTGGAATAAAACTATTATTTTTTATTATTTAGTCTTTTGAGTAGGAAGGCATTAAGGGTTAAGTATAAAGAGATTTAAGGATGTTATCAACTTGCAGTGCTGTGTGCTCATTGCTTGAAATACCAAGGCTAATGTTAATGGGCAGTCCACATAATGTTCTTTAAGCATAATGATTCCCCTTTTAACTTCCTGTGTCCCCAAGTTCCAATTTGCCAGCTTGCACTGCATGGGGTGCTCTATTTCACACCATTCTGCTGACAGCAGATTCATCATGCAGATCAGCTGAAGCATGAAACCAGATGAGTGCAGGGAAAAGCTCAAGAAATGCAGCTACTTGTGTGTATATATACTGCAAAGCTCTGAATTCTTAGCACCTGATTTTTATTCACTATGATTTAAATCAGGATTTGAAAATAAATTGTGTGTTTAAAATACCTGAAATGAACACAATACTTGCCAATGCTGGGGAGTAGCATTTAATTTCCTTGCTTGACAGAGACCTGTAATGGATCTGTAGCCATCAGTCTTGTGCTGATCGGGTGATTAGTTTAGGACATTCAGTGTGTAGGTATTACAGCTGATGAAGTTTTCTGTCTCACTGAAGACAGCATTTATACTGAATAACTGCTTTTAAATTCAGTATCACCAGAATCGATCTATTTAGACTTTGATTGACAAGCTTGAATGCTTCACTGTGCTGACCTCCATTAAACCTCCCCCCCAAAGGTGTTTTAAAAATGAGAAAAGTTACAAATCATAACAACAGCTTTCTGAAACCTATCAGAGTTGAATGCTATCAAACAAGAATTGTGCTTGATTTCTTTCCCTAGTTCATTTGACTTTTGCACAGAGAATCCCTTAAGTCTGTTACTCTGACTGGTGAGTTATGGAAATGGGGTGGCCAGGGGCAGAGCTGAACATAAGGAAATGGCTCTTTATAACGAACAATATTCCTCTTGTAGAATTGTGTTGTTTGGGATTCTCCAAACCAGAATGCTGTGGTGGCATAACAAAATGTTCCACTTAACTGCCCTTCCCTCTGAAGGTAGTGGGTTTGGGATTTTCTTTTCCATAAGTTAACAAGTTATTAAAACACACCCACCCCCCAAACTTACAAATGCTGAGCAGTTGTTTTTTTACAGATGTCTTTGAAACTCTATTTTAAACAATATGTTTTCTCTAGTAAAAAAAGTCTGATATGAATATTTTCATCTTAAAAAGGTATCGAAAGATTATATGCTATATGTAATGTTTATACAGTCTACCAGAATTATTTGGGTTTAAAGAACACAATTTTAAGTTTACAGGGTTTTTTTTTAAAGCCTTCTGTTTAAAAAAAAAAAAGGTTTTCTACAATTAAGATTTTTTTCTCACAAAATATGGCTTAGTTGGCTGCAGCTGTGATACAGAATGTATCATAATAGCTAAGTACATACTGGTTTAGAAGAATGATTGCATCCACATTTTCTAAAGAAATTATTTAGGAATTTCACCTTTAGCCTTAAAGATAATGCCATTTGCCATATAGGCTATGGCTGTTGATTTTAAAAGATGCATGGTAAAATATGGCTGGATGTGTGAGGACGGGATGTATGTAAAGTGGTCTGAGCCAGTGCAATGAAATAAGTCTCTTAAGTGTATAATTGCTTTACATGAATGCCCCAAAACATGGAAAACTTCATTACTGCTCTTTACATATCAGTTGGACAACACATCTACCTTCACGTTTATACCAGTGGTACTGCAACCACAAAAATGGTTAATTATTGATTTGAAAAAATGGAGTGACCCTCTTAGGATGCTGCTAAGTGCTGGCAAAAAGGCACCTGAAGAAAAACAAAGCAGGACAGATTAATACTAGATACGTAATACAGGTAGTTTTTTTTCCCCTCTCTGGCATTTGTGATAATGAAGTCAAGGTCCAAGCACCATGGTACCTGGAAAATGATGAAATTTTTATCAGACGTTTTCTCTCCCTTGCTGGACTTGCTTACCACATAAGTAGCACTTCTGAACTGTAATAATGCTTTCTCTACTTGCCAAGATAAATGTAAATTCAGTGATAAATATTAGAAATAGCTCTTTTATACTTTCTCATTAGTCTGCCTGTTTGCTAAATTAGCTCAGAAGGAGAAGCTAATCTCTGGGACCAAAGAAAATAGGTAGCATAGTTGTTAGCATGATTGGCTAACTCCACTACAGATAGCAAAAAGTTAGTTTAAAAATAGTGTTGCCTGATGCAAACTTAGATGCCTGATGCAGATGGCTACACAATATCTAACTTCCAATTAATATTGTGCATCTATTTAGAACCTTTCAGAATGGGAAGAGATGCTGTGACCATTGCTTTTCCTAAATGTATTTATATTAAATGAGCTATAATATACCAGAGCAGTGGGAGGTTAATTTGAATTTTGCAAGTTACTTTAGAACTAGTTAGAGCAATAATGTTTGTGTTTATTTATAAACAGTTCTAAGTAAACTCAGAAATTTGGCAGCTATATATTGTACACCCACGAAACACTTATTTTCAGTGATTTATTCAACTTATTTTTACACTGTACATCCCACAGTGAAAATCCTGTGTGAAGTCAGTAGAGGAAGGTAATAAACATCAACCACTAGAGGGAGAAAGATTTCAATGATTGTAATTAAAAATAATTTAAAAATAATTATTAATTAGTACATATTAAGGACTGAATAGTTTTGGAAGTGGCTGTATAGCTGAAAACTTAGACAGAAAATGCTGTTTAGGACGTGTTTGCAGGTTCTCAACTGTTGTATCTTATTTATTTTTGACAACTACAGAATTCAATGTTTTTAATTGGATACTGAGGGAGAGTTATTTACAGTTGATGAACATATAAATAACATTTTGTTACAGGGAAATATATCTAATTGTCAGGTATGCATTTATCAGTGTGCCATAGATCTGTTCCTAATAACTTTGGTTTTACATATTTTGGAATATGGTGTTAATCTGCATTATTCAATTTTTTTGTCCAGTTCTACATGGCAGAGGTGAGTAAATTGGGCTGGCTTACAAAACAAGACAAAATCTGTCTGTTGAGCCTGTGTTTGTGGAGGATAAGCAGCACTATCAATATTTATAGTGAGAAAGGCTTCCGATTTAATGGATAGCTGCTGCCAAAGGAGTGGTCCTGCTTCCCCTGCCTGACCATTCACTCCATCTGCTTTCCTTGTACTGGGTCTGATGCTGGGCTGTCCCTCACTCAGTTCACTAAATTGGGAGAGGTGGCCCCTTAGCAGCCATGTAGTACCTGCTTAATTACCGTGTGAAACCTCGCTCTCCCTTGAGATGTTTTTTTTTTTTTTAATCAGGTGTTTCTGTGGCATGTGTCATGGTTTAACCCCAGCCAGCAACTAAGCACCACGCAGCCGCTCACTCACTCCCCCCACACCCAGTGGGATGGGGGAGAAAATCGGGAAAAAGAAGCAAAACCCACGGGTTGAGATAAGAACAGTTTAATAGAACAGAGAAGAAGAAACTAATAATGATAATGATAACACCAATAAAATGACAACAGCAATAATGAAAGGATTGGAATGTACAAATGATGCACAGTGCAATTGCTCACCACCCGCCGACCGACACCCAGCTAGTCCCCGAGAGGTGATTCCCTGCCCCCCACTTCCCGGTTCCTATACTAGATGGGACGTCACATGGTATGGAATACCTTGTTGGCCACTTTGGGTCAGCTGCCCTGGCTGTGTCCTGTGCCAACTTCTTGTGCCCCTCCAGCTTTCTTGCTGGCTGGGCATGAGAAGCTGAAAAATCCTTGACATTAGTCTAAACACTACTTAGCAACAACTGAAAACATCAGTATTATCAACATTCTTCTCATACTGAACTCAAAACATAGCACCGTACCAGCTACTAGGAAGACAATTAACTCTATCCCAGCTGAAACTAGGACAGTATCCACCCCTTATTCTATACCATTGACGTCATGCTCAGTTCCCATACCTTTAGTTACATCCTGGTCAATCATCATCACCTTTTCCATCCCTTTGAGACATATGAACAACGAGATATATATATATATATAATATATGTATACATACACAGAGATATCATTCCTTTAGTTTATGGGTCAGGTTCATTAAATGTTCGTTGAGTTCATTTAGTTCCTGACTCTGGGCTCCATCTGTCATACCAGTCTTTCTGGGCAGGAGGGATGGTGCAAAGTCCTCTCAGTCGGTAGAGCAGAGTTGGGCTTCAGTGCAGTGTGACGAGCAGTTGACATTGAACGCAGCAGGAGGATGGTGTGCACCGTTGGATTGTTGCATGCTGGAGTCAGTTCTGGTTCCATCACTACTGCGCTTTGCTCAGTTTTATCACAGTTCTTTCTTGCTTGATCTAAGTGATTCTTACTATAGTACTATGGATATAGCATATAACAATTATAGTAATGATAACATACAGTAGCAGGGTTATATAGCAACTAATATCATGCAGGTTAATTCTGGCTATTCTCACCGAAAATTAAATCCCCTTGAGGCACACATCGGACTTCCCCATCTTTTTGCATCACCCACCAAGTGCACCCAGGTCCTTGAGCAAAAACAATCCCACGAATGGGTTTACCTTTACCTGAGGCAGGAGTAACCCAGACTGTCTTCCCTAACATATTTTTTATGTGCACTACAGGGACTTTATCCCCTTCTACAGTATGTAAAAATTATGACTGGGCAGGGCCACCCCGATGGGCAGATCCTCTGGTGTTGACTAACCAGGTGGCTTATGCTAAATGTGTATCCCAATGTTTGAAGGTTCCACCCCCCATTGCTCTCAATGTAGTCTTTAACAGTCCATTGTATCGCTCAATTTTCCCAGAGGCTGGTGCATGATAGGGGATGTGATACACCCACTCAATGCCATGCTCTTTGGCCCAGGTGTCTATGAGGTTGTTTTGGAAATGAGTCCCGTTGTCTGACTCAATTCTTTCTGGGGTGCCATGTCCCAACAAGACCTGCTTTTCAAGGCCCAGGAGAGTGTTCCGGGCAGTGGCATGAGGCACAGAATATGTTTCCAGCCATCCGGTGGTTGTTTCCACCATTGTGAGCACATAGCGCTTGCCTTGGCGAGTTTGTGGGAGTGTGATATAGTCAATCGGCCAGGCTTCCCCAAATTTATATTTCAGCCATCGTCCTCCATACCACAGGGGCTTTAACCGCTTGGCTTGCTTAATTGCAGCACATGTTTCACATTCATGGATAACCTGTGCAATAGTGTCCATGGTCAAGCCCACCCCTCGGTCACGAGCCCATCTATATGTTGCATCTCTTCCCTGATGGCCCAAGGTATCATGGGCCAGCTGAGCCATAAATAGCTCACACTTATGTTGCCAGTCCAGATCCACCTGAGCCACTTCAATCTTGGCAGCCTGATCCACCTGTTGGTTATTTTGATGTTCTTCAGTGGCCTGACTCTTGGGTATGTGAGCATCTACATGACGTACTTTTACAACCAGATTCTCTAGCCGGGACGCAATATCTTGCCACAGTGCGGCAGCCCAGATGGGTTTACCTCTGCACTGCCAGTTGCTCTGCTTCCATTGCTGTAACCACCCCCACAGGGCATTTGCCACCATCCATGAGTCAGTATAGAGATAGAGCACTGGCCACTTCTCTCTTTCAGCAATGTCTAACGCTAGCTGGATGGCTTTCACCTCTGCAAACTGACTCGATTCACCTTCTCCTTCAGCAGTTTCTGCAACTTGTCGTATAGGACTCCATACAGCAGCCTTCCACCTCCAATGCTTTCCCACAGTGTGACAGGACCCATCAGTGAACAGAGCATATTGCCTCTCATTTTCTGGCAGTTTATTATACAGCGGGGCTTCTTCAGCCCGTGTCACCTCCTCCTCTGGCGACATTCCAAAATCTTTGCCTTCTGGCCAGTCCATGATCACTTCCAAAATTCCTGGGCGACTGGGATTTCCTATGCGAGCCCGTTGTGTGATCAGTGCGGCCCACTTACTCCACGTGGCATCAGTCGCGTGATGTGTAGAGGAGACCCTCCCTTTGAACATCCAGCCCAGCACTGGCAGTCGGGGTGCTAAGAGGAGCTGTGTTTCAGTACCAACCACTTCTGAGGCAGCTCAAACTCCTTCATATGCTGCCAATATCTCTTTTTCAGTTGGAGTATAGTGAGCCTCAGATCCTCTGTATCCTCGACTCCAAAACCCCAGGGGTCGGCCTCGGGTCTCCCCAGGTGCTTTCTGCCAGAGGCTCCAGGTAGGGCCATTCTCTCCAGCTGCAGTGTAGAGCACATTTTTAACATCTTGTCCTGCCCGGACTGGCCCAAGGGCTACTGCATGAACAATCTCCTGCTTAATTTGTTCAAAGGCTTGTTGTTGCTCAGGCCCCCATTTAAAATCGTTCTTCTTCCGGGTCACTTGATAGAGAGGGCTTACAATCAGACTGTAATTTGGAATATGCATTCTCCAAAAGCCCACAACACCTAAGAAAGCCTGTGTTTCCTTTTTATTAGTTGGTGGGGACATAGCTGCTATTTTGTTGATCACATACATTGGGATCTGACGACGTCCATCTTGCCATTTTATTCCTAAGAACTGGATCTCCTGTGCAGGTCCCTTGACCTTACTTTCTTTTATGGCAAAACCGGCTTTCAGAAGGATTTTGATTATTTTCTTCCCTTTCTCAAAGACGACTTCTGCCGTGTTGCCCCATACGATGATGTCATCAATCAGCAGCAATAATGAAAGGATTGGAATGTACAAATGATGCGCAGTGCAATTGCTCACCACCCGCCGACCAGCACCCAGCTAGTCCCCGAGAGGCAATTCCCCGCCCCCCACTTCCCAGTTCCTATACTAGATGGGACGTCACATGGTATGGAATACCTTGTTGGCCTCTTTGGGTCAGCTGCCCTGGCTGTGTCCTGTGCCAACTTCTTGTGCCCCTCCAGCTTTCTTGCTGGCTGGGCATGAGAAGCTGAAAAATCCTTGACATTAGTCTAAACACTACTGAGCAACAACTGAAAACATCAGTATTATCAACATTCTTCTCATACTGAACTCAAAACATAGAACCGTACCAGCTACTAGGAAGACAGTTAACTCTATACCAGCTGAAACTAGGACAGCATGGAAAGTCACAATCTGCAGGCACCACTTTGGAAGCTATGTTGTTTATTGATAGGCATTACCAAGTCTTCACCATCATTTACTTGCGCTCTTAAGGATAAGGCCTATGTTTCCCTTTATGAAGCATATTCATTCATATAAGGTTGCTGTGGGAGTATGCCGGACTTTTCACAACTCTTCCCTTCATTTACATGCCTTTGTCAAAGTCTCAGTAGTGCCTTAATATGTGTATGTCCACCAAGCACTTCAGAAAAATAATTACTCAAATCTCCTTGCTTTTGAGCCCATGTTTAGAAACAGCCTGACTAGTTAGCAGTACCCTGTGTGTATCTAATTGTGCACAGAAAGCCAAGGTGAAGCTATGTTTGAATCCACAGGTCATATAACTCTGGAAGCTATAGCTTGGCAATAGTCTGTGCAGGGTCTAGAGACAGAATTGCAAGGGGTTTGACCATGAGAAGCCACACTTTGAAATGAACAGTGTTCAGCATTGAATGTAGAATAACACTGTGACATGATTATGATACCCTGTGTTGCTATATAAATGGACAGAAACTTTTACCTAGATTTTCTTTATTCCTTTCTGCTTTTGCAAAAATCCAATTTGTCAGATCATTAAATGTATATTTCAATAGTCAGGTCTGTGTAATCCTTTTGTTACAATCATCTGTCTGGTTGTACATAGAAGGGTTTGACTTCTTTTGCCATCAGAATTTGTCTACTTACAAGCAGCAATCCTTTTTCAGGTGGTTCTTTGCCCACAGTATGATAGACCAGTCTTGCTTCATTTTTGAAAATGTTTAGGGTATGTTTCAGAATTGGATGCTTCACATTATTGTTCATAAAGAAATTGTGAGCTGAATTACAGCCTAGCCCTGTGGGAGAAAATATTGCTAATATTTGGCCTTAATATGAAATGAGTTTTGAGCTCCATGTTCCGTGATCATCCCACATGTGATGCGCTTGGCTGAAGGTGACCGAGTTATGGAAACTGAACTGCTTTTGTTAATTAGAGGGGGAAGGTACTCCTTTAACTGCCTCTTTAAGAAGGATGATGAGGAGAGAGAGCTTGCAGAGTGATGGGGGCACTGAAACTTTTCCTGTATAATAGATGGAAGGCTTTGTTGTTATTCTTTAGCCAGTGCTGTTCACAACATAGATAGGTAAAGTTCCCTGGTTTCATGGTTATGTACAGTTCTTTCTCCAAACATGCAAATTACAAGCAAACACTTGTGTACAGAGCAGAGAAGATGAGGTAGTGGAGTACACAGAGGAGGAGATGTTTTTCAGTGCTTATGCAGACATTTGGGAATTTCCTTCTTAAGAAGTTTTAAGAAAGGAAGGTTCCCAGGCATGCTTGCCTTCACATGAACCTTTAAAACTTCACACTCACTATGGGCAAACATGCCTCAAAGCGAAAAGAAATGGATGAGAGGTTTTCTGTTACTGGCTACAGTAGGTGTGAATACTTCTTCTCCATCCTAATGGAGTGGTTTAAAAAGAGCAGGCATGCAGGCTGGCTGGGAAGCGTCCTCCTACCGAGCCCTCGTGGGTGACACAGGTGGAGATTGGCCCGAGTACCAGCTTCTGCAGCCACTTCAGCCTTACTTGTACAAGACAGTTAGAACAAGAAAATCTGACCAGAGACCTAGATGGGGCTGTTTTCCCTTCTTCTCATATGGAACTGATCTCTTCTAAAATTAAGACATCTTTAGAGAAGTGTTAGATGATTCTTTTGTGTTTGATCAGTGTTAGACTGTTTACAGTGGTGTGTCAGCAAATGGTGTCTGCTGGGGATTTGTACTAAGGCTTTTGGTGGCAACTGCTATGTGAACACCTTATTAAATGCCTATCTAAACCCATTTTAAACACGTGAATAAGATGAAGTTTGTATGTGTGACTTAAAAAATATATCCCAATATGTTCCTCTGCATCCCCAAAATAAACATGTTTTACTTTGTTAGAGGACACTAGTACCACCTTTACAAAGTGTATTTCTGGAGGCTTTTCAAAATGAGGGCTAACATTGAGATGCTGTGTTACATGCTGAGCTGGAATCCCGAGTGTCACGTGAGCCCTTCCAGATCTGCTCTGCAGGTTTCTGCACCATGAGGACTCTTCCACCCAAGTGATAGACTAGTCTGTATTTACATCGGGTTTTTCTGTTTCCCATGATTTTCCTCACACTACTGCAGACAACCCTTCAGTGATTTAACCACAGTGCTACATAATTTCTCTCAGAGTACAGTGCTGCCAGCTATCACAGTGTTTTTCTAAGCTACAGCTCCTGCAATGTTGGGATTATGCAGGAATCTTGCTTTCAGTAAAATCAATAAAGAGTCTCAGTACAAAACTTTCAGGGTTCTCTCCATAACTGTAACCCAAGTCCTTTAAACGTGACCCTTAGACAAACCAAAAGGCAAATGGAAATCTTAAATATGTTAAAACAAGCATCATAATTTTTTGAAGGTGATACCAAAATTCATGGCCTGTAAAGAAATACTCTCTAAGACTCGTTTTGGAGTTTTAGAAAGCAGGCATTCTTTATTGCAGCGCTGGATGCACGGGGGATAATTCCACCTAGCGTGCATACCACAGCTTCAGCACAAACAGGCTATATAGAGTAACTAATTACATATTAATCAGATTAGCATACATATACATAAAAATGATTGCAACTGATTATCATAGTACTGCCTACATCCGGTCATGCGCAATGAAGGATCCATTTGAGTCGAAGGGCTGCTTTTGCGACCACCGACCCATTTGAGAATCTGTTGGCTGACCTTGAAGTCTTTGTTCTTCATCCCTGTTCTTTGATCTTGAAGCTTAACATGGTTTCAGTCACATATGGTCAGTTTCAATATTATTCTTATCTAATGTACAGGAACATCTAGTCATAAGAGCAAAGAACTACAAAACCTATGAGTAACTACCTCTACTAGTTAATTGCTTGGCTACACTTTTGTCTATTGTTTCAATCATAGTGTTAGTATAAGATTTCTAATAATTATTTACCAAATCTCACTTTTGCAGTCATCTAGCAGCAAACCAGTTTCCACGGCTGGTACAAAATATTAAAACCATCAAAATATTTAGACATACCATACAGAATGTATGGACATATGCTATCAATTCCCCCCTTTCTGTTTGAGGCTACTAATTCTTTTAGTAGTCTCACGTGAACATAGATCGTGTCACAGTTCATTTAAGACAGCCAAAAGCGACACAGATTATAACAGTGATGATAACTATCACAATTATATTTTGCAAAAGCACAGCTAACCATCCAGTCAGGGAAAATCTAAAGCTTTGAAATATTTTGTTCAGCCAAGAACTTTCTATGCTTGACCTTAATTCTCTACTGCTTTGAGCTACATGTTTTATTCTGTCTATCTGATGGCTTAGATCATTTGTCACATTTGGTATGTGGATACAACACGAGTCATTCAAAAATCCAATGTACCCACATACACCATGTTCTTTTAATAGTAGTAAGTCTAAAGCTAACCGATTTTGCAATGCCATTTTACTAGTAGCTTGTACTTGTACATTGAGTTCATTTAGCCCACTTTGAATAGCGTTAGCTAATGTTTCTACTTCGAGTGAAAGATTGAGAAGAGTCATCTTATTTTGAAGAGCTGTTAACTGTGGTAAAAATATAGATTCCAATACCCATCCTATTTTAGTTCCAGTACTTGGTGATTGCCAAGAATCATCTTCTCGCTTAAAGAATAATTGCCATTTAAATCTGTCCAATTTAATTTACTAAAATGATTCTCATTGTCCCACATCTTTTCCCAAGTTTTGGTTAAATTCAATGTCAATATTCCCCATGGAATCGGATTTTCATCTGACTTTGGAATCAGAAGGCAGGCTGTTATTGAGGTTAAATTTTGTACCTTCGCAAAACCTTGAATCAATTGCAAAACTAGATTATCTTTTATCAAAATCACAGGGATGACTAGTATCAAGATTAGTAACTCTAACAATAATTGCTTCATTTTGTTTATCTTATACTACAGATTCTTTTATCGTGACAATCTGTGATTCTGCCTCTGTAATTTTACATCTACTATTATTTATCTTATGTTTAGAACAACTTAAAAGAAAATACTTAAAACCTATAACACAAAAAAGGATTACTGTCGCTGACAATATTCCTAATAGCAATCCCAATATTGTAAGCTTTACACAATTGTTGTCCCAGGTACATAGCATGAAACTTATGTATAGATTTTTAATTTCAAAGGACCGGTTTCTTTAGACTTCCAGTTCCCTGTTGGTGCTTGCTTTATTCTTGAATAGTGAAGCCAAGGTCCTTTTCCCCAAACCTTTACTGCTGTATATGTTGTTAAAATTACTTGATACAGTCCTTTCCACTTCTCAGCTAGTGGTTCTGAAGTCCACGATTTTACATATACCCAATCTCCTGGTCGGAAGGGATGCGCTGCTGTGTCCAATTCTGAGGGTCCAGCTGTGGAGATATACTGACGAAGTTCTTGTAAAGAGTTTCCTAAAGAAATCATAACACCCTTTAAAGACATATCTCCAAAAGCGCTCAAGGTATTCGGAACATAGGACCCTTGATATGGCCTTCCATATAACATTTCATAAGGACTTAAATTTCCTTTCCCTTTTGGCTGTACTCTGATTCTTAATAGAGCCATGAGTAATGCTTTAACCCATGTAAGTGAGGTTTCCTGACAAATTTTACTCAGCTGTTGCTTAAGGGTATAATTCATTCTTTCTATTTTCCCACTTGCTTGTGGTCTATATGGGGTGTGATAGTCCCAATCTATAGACAATACCTTGCTCAACTGTCTTACAATCTTTGCTATAAAATGAGGGCCATTGTCAGATGACATTCCTACAGGGCCCCCAAACCTTGGTATTATCTCTTTGAGCAAGACTTTAACTACTTCTCTTGCTTTGTTGGTGCGACAAGGGAAAGCCTCAGGCCACCCAGTGAAAGTATCAACTAGAACTAGGATATATCAATATCCTTCTTTTCGGGGCAATTCTGTAAAATCGATTTGCCAATATTCTCCTGGAGAATTTCCTTCTTTAGTAATTCCAAAAATGTTTTTATTACTGGTTTTGGGATTATTGCATATACAAATTTCACATCCAATTGTAATTGTTCAAATAATCTTTGTCATATCTCTACTCAAAATACACTTTCGTAAATGTTTAACAAGGTTTTCTGTTCCCTAATGTACTTTGTTGTGTTCAGCCCAGGCAATTTCTCTCATTATTGCGGGTGGGACTGTTATTTGACCTGTTGGTGTTACAGCCCATCCTGTCTCATTTGTGTTAGCCTGCAATTTAATAATTAATTCTTCATCTTTTTCATTATAATTTGGAGCTTCTTTAGGCAAATTTACACTTTTCTCTGGAACTAGTGCTAGGATGCCTTTTTCTGCAGCCTCTTTAGCAGCTCTATCAGCCAATCGGTTCCCTGTTTCAGGGACAGTCCTACCTGACTGATGTGCTTTACAGTGCATTATCGCGACTGCTGTTAGCTTTTGAATGGCTTCTGACAATTTCAGTATTTGTTCTGCATGCAAAATGGTGGTTCCTTGTGCAGATAACAGTCCTCTTTCTTTCCATATTGCTCCATGTGCATGTACTACTCCAAAAGCATACTTTGAGTCTGTCCAAATGTTGACTCGCTTTCCTTGACTTAGTTCCAGTGCTCGAGTAAGAGCTATCAATTCAGCCTTTTGGGCAGATACATTCGAAGGCCAAGCTCGCGATTCAATTACCTTCTCAGTAGTGGTTACCGCATATCCTGATAAACGTTTTCCTTCACGGATGAAACTGCTTCCATCGGTTTATAGTTCACAATGTGTTTCATCCAGTGGTGCAGCTCAGAGATCCGGTCGGCTGGAGTAAATTTCTTTGATTGTCTGCAAGCAGTCATGTTCCAGTTCTCCTTCAACTTGATCAGTTGTTAAAAACAAAGCAGGGTGTCGTGTCCCAAAGTTGGAGCGACTCAGGTTCGTGGATTTCCTTTGTCAGAATTAAGGTGAAATGACACCGGGGAGTTCAAACAACAATCAACATTTATTCAACCTAGCTAACTTTGTCCAAGTACACATTGACTTATTAATATGAACCTTGCAACATGTCATTAAGCCGCTGTTTGAGAAGAGGAGGGAAGTATAGAAAAAATGAAATGGAAAAAAGGAACATGAAACTGTGTCAGAAGGAGAGCCCTCCCATTGAGTCATGAGGTTCAGAGCAGACCCCCTTGCTTTCTGGACTCCTTCTCAAAGAGGAGCTCAGGG
This sequence comes from Aquila chrysaetos chrysaetos, assembly GCF_900496995.4. NCBI lineage: Eukaryota > Metazoa > Chordata > Aves > Accipitriformes > Accipitridae > Aquila > Aquila chrysaetos. Next base: position 1,673,435 of record NW_024470324.1, on the reverse strand, counting down.
GTGGCTAGATCCACTCCTAGTCTCAGACTTGGTCAACGGTTTATGTTTAAAAGGATGAGGTGTAGGGACTGTGGAAAAGAGAGAAGGAAAAGAGGGAGAGAGAGAATGAGAGAAAGAAAGAAAGAAAGAAAGAAAGAAAGAAAGAAAGAAAGAGAGAGAGAGAAGGGTTTCACCAGTCCTGGGTCCAGCGTTGGTCCAGCCAGCGTAGAGATCCAGTTCCGGAGGGCGCGCACTGAGGACTTGTTCTCTCTTCTTTTATAGTGTGTTAGTTGATGATCTCAACATGCACAGTTCCCACACCTGGGGTTCACTGGAATCGGTCAGTGAGCTTTGGGGGGGGGGGGTTCATTGTGGAGTTGCCTCTCTTTTCCTGCTGGCATGACCGCTGTATTGGCTTTGTGTGGCAAGGTTTTGGTAGCGGGGGGGGGTGTTTACAGGGGTGGCTTCTGTAAGAAGTTGCTGGAAGCTTCCCCTGTGTTCGAGAGAGAGCCAATACCAGCCGGCTCTAAGACGGACCCGCCGCCGGCCAAGGCTGAGCCAATCAGTGATAGTGGTAACGCCTCTGTGATAACATTTTTAAGAAGGAAAAAGTTGGGACAGGCAGAATTCGGCAGCCGGAGAGAGGAGTGAGAACATGTAAGAGAAACAACCCTGCGGACACCAAGGTCAGTGAAGAAGGAGGGGGAGGAGATGCTCCAGGCGCCGGAGCAGAGATTCCCCTGCAGCCCATGGGGAAGACCATGGTGAGGCAGGCTGTCCCCCTGCAGTCCATGGAGGTCCACGGTGGAGCAGATATCCACCTGCAGCCCGTGGAGGACCCCACGCCGGAGCAGGCTCCTGGCAGGACCTGCGGATCTGTGGAGAGAGGAGCCCACGGAGCAGGTTTTCTGGCAGGACTTGTGACCCCGTGGGAGACCCACGCTGGAGCAGTGTGCTCCTGAAGGACTGCACACCGTGGAAAGGACCCATGCTGGAGCAGTTCGTGAAGAACTGCAGCCCGTGGGAAGGGCCCACGTTGGAGAAGTTCGTGGAGGACTGTCTCCCGTGGGTGGGACCCCACGCTGGAGCAGGGAAGAGTGTGATGAGTCCTCCCCCTGAGGAGGATGAAGCGGCAGAAAACAACGTGTGATGAACTGACCGTAAACCCCATTCCCCGTCCCCCTGTGCCGCTGGGGGGGTTGGTAGAGAAGCCGGGAGTGAAGTTGTGCCTGGGAAGAAGGGAGGGGTGGAGGGAAGGTGTTCTGAGATTTGGTTTTATTTCTCATTACCCTACTCTGGTTGATTTGTAATAAAGTGAGTTAATTTTCCCCAAGCTGAGTCTGTTTTGCCCGTGATGGTAAGTGGTGAGTGATCTCTCTCCTGTCCTTATCTTGACCCACAAGCTCTTTGTTATATTTTCTCTCCCCTGTCCAGCTGAGGAGGGGGAGTGATAGAACGGCTTTGGTGGGCACCTGGCAACCAGCCAGGGTCAACCCATCACAACTGCTTAAGATAGAAGCACAGTCCCAACTTCCGTGGGGCCTTCTTCCTCCAGGAAGGCATAAATTGTGTTCCTTCTCCTGGTCACTTAAGATAAGGAATTGCGGCTTTGGAGAAGTGTGTTCCCACCCTCCGTGGGGCCCTCTCCTCTGGCCACATTGTCCTGTTCACAAAACTCCAGCATTTTTACAGAGGCTGTTTTCTCCAGCAAAGCTCTTTAATGGATGTTTGAGATATTGAATTTGTCAGACCGTCACACCACCCTGTGGCTCAAACTGTCGCTGAACTTTGATTCTCGTTCATATCATCTTCCTCTGTGGTGATTTGAATATAGCAGACAGTAGGAGAAGAGAGAGAGACAGCTGAGGATAGTAAGCGGCTAATAATACATCTTACTATGGCAAGGCCTGTTATTAAACATATAAATCCAATTAATATCATAAGTCCAATATTTACAAGCCATTTTCCCCATCCCGTCAGTCCCAAGGATCCTAAAATGGAATGTAGCCATGAGTTTGGATTCCAGCCATCAAACCAGTCAGCTGGTTGCATTGCGTGGATGAATTCCCCCGTCTGGTTGGCAATCTCCTTCATCTTTGCCCGGGCTTCTTCAATGGTGGTCGTGGCATTATGAATGGTAATACAACATTCAGATTCAGTCAAGTTCAACATACCACACACACCTTGTTCTTTTAACAATAACATATCTAAGGCTAAACGATTCTGTAATGCCATTTTTGATACTTGTTACACTTGCAGATTTAGTTCCCCAAAGGCATATCAAGTCCAATTACTTAATACATGTACTTGCCAAGTTAGGTTTTCTAGCACCCATTGGTGCCGAACAATATGCCCAGATGGTGCAAAGAATGCTTCTAGCTCTAACGATACCTTCTGTCCCCAGGTATAATAATCGGGTTTTAGAAATGCTTTGAATCCACTTCTGGGTGCTACTTGGGTCATCAAGTTCTCGTTTTTTCCTGTGAATAGGTGGTGTGGTATATTCAAAGATTCGCCTGGGACACATAGTAGGAATTCCCAAGCCACACCGCAATCCAGCCTGTTTGATAACATTCAAGTGCGAGTACATTTTCCCATCTGAGCACCCCCAGATGGTCCCCTTAGGGGCAGCATACAAAGCGTTTTGACAAGTAGCTGCGTCTCCCCGAGGTATTTGATTATCCTCCCCCACCTTATGTCTTGGGAAGTGGTTAATGGGAATTCCACATTTTAGCCAGATATTAACATTATTGGTGATCTAATTACATTGGCTATCTCGGTTTCGGTATCCAAAAGTAGGATATCCCCAACAGGTGCACATATCTCGAATTAAGGTTCTAACTTCCAAACTGATCCACGTTTCGATGGGATTGCCAGCACCTGTGGTACAATCTATGATGTGGGTACAGTTTAACAAACGGGCATCATTGGGGTTGGGCGTGCCCACGAATTCTTTCTTTAATAAGTGAAGAGGTTGTTTTTTTAACATGTGTTTCACTGACCATCCCCAAGCAGTGTGGGCGCTATTCACTGAAGGATATTGTCCCTTCCTGTCAGGTATGTGAACACACCAAGCCGAATCCCATCTTACATTATATTGTAATTCAAAAGGGGTAATTTCCGGGGAAGCAGGCCAAAAGGGCACTAGATTAGAAGATATATTGTGATAGGAAGGGCAGCCTGTTATTCTCCACCAGGATGGAGAAGGTGGGAATCGTCTGGAATAGGCTTCCTTGAATCCTGGAGGACACGGCGGGCTATGACTAATACCAATTTCACGACTGACCTCCAATCTCCATCGCTTACAAGTTTTGTTTATTAAGTCAGGCCACCCCGTGTCCCGAGGGATCTCATAGAAGGCTGCTTCATCTCGCCACCATCTGCCAGAGGAGGTATAATCACTTCGATATTGATACTCAAAAGGAGCATCTACGAACCCTATAATGCCATTGCTCATATTATATTTTCCAATATTGAGCTTCATGGGTATCAAACCGAATCTAATCCCCTGCTCAGCAGAAGTAGGAATCTGAATACAGATCCCCTGATCCGTTCTATTCCAGACATGTATGAATCCTTGTATCACTTCCCAAGCTAAATTGGAGGCCCTTTCTCCTTGTCCAGATGCACCAAAGCTAAGAAAGGCAAGGAGGAAGGAGTTCCAAACCATCTTTCCCTGTTGTACCATAAAAATATCACAAACAAAGTCAAACAAACAATACAGATAATGGCCCACTCATCAAATGAAAACATAAGTCCTGCCATGGGTTTCTGACAACCTGCAAAATATATACAAAGATAAACAATGATTAGAGGGATGGGATTGGAGGAGATGTCAAGCAGTGCTGCTAGTGGTTGGGATCCATCCGAGAGGCTGAGGTGCACCATCCAAGGCGCTCATGCATCTTCTGTAAAACAACCTCATACAGGCCCTGTGCAGGATGTGTTACTTATTATAGATGCATACCAACTAGCCTTAAACTTCAAGCTCTCTTGACTGGAATTGCTCTGATTAAAGCACCCGTAGATCAGCAGAATTTGCTCGCTGTGCGTAAAAAGGCGAATAAGTTTACAGCGACCTCTTGCTCCTGCGTGGCTTCAGAGGAATGTTGCCTGAACTTTGTGGTGAAGGAACCACATCCTAATCAGGTAAAAAAAGCGACCTCTTGCTCTTACGTGGCACAGGTGCCGCTGCAAGAACTCCAACGCGGTCTGCTGCCAAGCTCCCTATGTCCTCCCCGCAGCTGAGGAATCCTGAAAATTCAACACAGCATCGCTAGTCAGAAATACAAAAGTAACCAAGACGTAAGCAAGCAACCAAGCAGCTATGGTCTTAGCGCTATAGCAGAGGGTTAGGGTTATATTGTGCATCTTAACTGATATGTTTGTTAGAATCCAGCTAGTGGGATATAGAAAAAAAACATATTCCCATCAGCCATTTAACATCAGAACAACTCTAGTTCAGGACATGAAGGCCCACTTAGAAGGATGGGACAATCCATTGGGTATCGATACAATGCTCCTTCCCATGGGCATCTGTGGCCACCCAGGCACAGAGGTTAAGGGGGATCTTTAAGGTTAGGGGCACTTGCCCCACAGTGGGCAGTTCCACTAATACTGGTTGTCCAGCATAGTGGAGCAAGGGTGCGGGGTCTTTGCCACCTTTCATCCCTGGAACGATAGAAGGGGGCATGGGACAGAACACCAGGAGTCGGGGGGCAGCCATTTGCCCCCCACCGGCTACTGATTTGGTATACTGCTTCCGGTACTTGCAACACCCACCCTGCGTCATGGGGCCTCAGAGCTCGTTTTAGAAGTCCGTTCATTCTCTCCACAACACCATTAGCTTGAGGGTAGGAAGGGGTGTGAAAAACCCACTGGATTTCCTCACCCTTCGCCCATTCTTGCACTACTCCAGCAGTGAAATGGCTCCCATTATCAGACTGAATTGACTGAGGCTTGGGTAAGTAGCTAAACCATACTTTTAGACTCTTCACCGTATTTTCTCCTGTTGCTCTGGATACAGCCTCAGCTTGTGTTAGTCCTGATACCACCTCAACTCCTACTAACACATATCGTTTTCCTTCTGATACCTGAAAGGGGCCAATATAGTCAATTATTTGCCACGTTTGCCATAAACCTTTGTTTGTCCTTAAATGTAGGGGTTGCTCTTTTAAAGGGTTATATTTTTCCAAACAAACTCGACACTATCCGCATGCAGAAATAACAGTGTTACATAATTCTCGTGTAATGGCCCATCCTCTGCTAATAGCCTCTTTGTACAGGTCTTTACTCCCTGAATGGCCACACTTCACGTGCAGCTACTCCAGAAGGTGTTTCCATTCCCCTGCTTCACCATCGATGGCAAGACTGGCTAGATGTGTTAAGGAATCTACTTGGTTATTTAGGAGGTGAGCTGGGTTATATCCTGTCTGGTGTGCAGCAACCCAGCCTACCAAGAAAGATCTCTGCTTGGCGATATTCAGTATTTCTTCCCATTTGTCTCGTTGCCACACTGGCCATACTGGGGAATTATAGGGTGAGTGCGTAGGAATAACTATCCCCTGTTCCCGTAACTCAGTTATTACTGAAGTGATCCCTTCCCTTGCTCCCAAAGGCAAAGCATAAGGTTTGACATTAACTATCTTTGAAAGGGGGAAGAGTTGGTGCCGACTGCAAAAGCCTCATAGAGATTGCGGGACACCCAAATTTCCATTCTCTTCCCTTAGAGTCTACCCACAACCGGCCCTTTAAGAGGTCGAGTCCTAGAATATTGGTGGGTAGAGGACCTAGTATCATAGTAACCTCAACAGGGGACAAATCCCCTGGCAGCCAGCATTTAACTTTAGCTGTCGGCTGAGGCTGGGAGCTTCCGAAAATGTCCGTGACCCATATCTGCTTCTTATCTGCAATTATTCCATTGCGGTTAGCAACATCCGCCCGGAGTGCTGACATCTGAGCACCCGTGTCAACTAAAAAAGTTACTGGGGTCTTAAAGGGACCAAGGGGAAAAGTAATCAACAGGTCTCCTGTCTTATTTTCAGTGAGCCTCCTTAAATAAAACCACTGGCCGTCGCCTGGCTCACTTACTGGGGACGGCGTGTCTAGTTTCCCGTCCTGCGGACAGTCATACCTTCCTCTGGGGCAGTAGGTGTTTGGGGAGTGGGAGTTGCCAGCAACTGCGGATTCGCCCCCTTATAGCCTCGAATGTTTAACTCAGTATGGGGAGGCTCCTTGTTCTTGTCTTTCTACCCTAGGACCAACTTTTCTAGGACAGAGGTGGGCAAGCCGTCCATCACATCCTGGGGAATTCCCTTTTCTATCCCTTCTGCCCACAACAAGCTCCACTGACCCCCATACAGCTTTTTGGTGTTTACAGTCTTAGATGGGGGAGGTCGGCCAGGTCCTTCTATTCGGCGGATAGCAGGCTTAGCCCTGCTTTCTTCCCTTGTGAGACCCATTCTCCGGCCGTAGTTAATCAATTCCTTTGCCACTTCTCCCCAGGTCAGGGCCCCTCCTGAATTCTGCCTGCCTCCTCTAGGTGCTATCACATCGCGTAATCTATCCTGCAGCTGGACAGCATATAATTTCAAAGAATCTGGTAAACCTCGGATTAGAGGAGTCATTCTATCAGGATTGGCATTTAACAACATCGGAGAGGGCTGTTGTGGCACTAATCGCCTATCATGCATTAATTGGAGACAAGCAGTTTTCTGTAAGCTCTCAGTCAACTGATTTATAGAAGGGGTGTCTATCCGTGTTGGTTCTCCTCGTTCCATTTGGTCTATTCCCCCTGCCCAGTAAGCTGCCCGCTGCGTCAGAGACCACGGTTCCCTAGGTTCATCGGTAGTTAGGAACACTCCAGGCCCCCAATATCCTTGGGCTTCATCTTCTGACAATAAAATCCGGTCGCCACTGGTTAATGACACCCTCCACACATATTCTGTTTCGGTCTCCTTTGCTAGTCGGATATACTTTTCCTGAATTTTAGGTAATTCAGTGGTGGAATATGGTATCGTCTTAATGGTCACGTGTGGTGCTCTGCCATTTTGGCCATTGTCTATGGTTTCTGTTTTAATTAATGGCCTCATTGCTATCCCTTCATCCTCAGGGTAAAAAACCTTTCTGGTACATTCTAACTCTTGATTTGGGTATAAAGATTTTTGCTGTTTCACCTGAACTACCTCTAGACCTTCCAGGTCTAAGTCCAGGTCGGATCGTTCGTGTGCCTCGGTTCACAAAATTCTTTCCCGATCTAATGCATCAGACAAGGCGGCATGAAGCCGCTGCGTTGTATTACGCTCAGCAGTTAACTGCTCTTGCAGGACTTTAACTAAATCCTGCAGGGACTGAATCTTCTCCTTATCTGCCTGCTTAGCTCTCATTGTTTCCTGTCTGTCTTCCTGGGCTGCTACGAGTGCGGCCCCTAAAACTGCACACACTACAGCCTTCCCTTTTCCCGGGCGAAACCTGCCTTCTTTTGCTAGCTTCTCAATTCTTCCTACAATGGCTTTTGAGTCATGCCAGTGGTCTCGTGCCCAGGCTACTCCTTGTGGGGGAGGGTGTGCTTTATAGGCAATTAGCTTCTCTAAAACAGAGGAAGAGTCAGACACAGATGTTTCCCGGGTCACCACGTCTGCCACTGCGTGGATCCCTCCTGACTTATTGTTGAGAGATCCTTCCCAGATCCTCCCCGCCTGTTCTCCGAGTGGAGGTCTGGTATCCCGTTAGAATCTCCCTTCCAACAAGGGAAATCCTGTATAGGTAGTTAGCCTCTCTAAAACTGGGGAACAGTCAGACACAGATATTTCCCGGGCCTCTATGTCTGCCGCTGCTCGGATCTCTCCCGACTTACTGTTGAGAGATCATTCCCAGATCCTCCCCGCCCGTTCTCCGAGTGGAGGTCTGGTATCCCATTAGAAACTCCCTTCCAACAAGGGAAATCCTGTCCGTGACGCCAATTAAGATGTCGTGTCCCAAAGTTGGAGCGACTCAGGTTCGTGGATTTCCTTTGTCAGAATTAAGGTGAAATGACACCAGGGGAGTTCAAACAACAATCAACATTTATTCAACCTAGCTAACTTTGTCCAAGTACACATTGACTTATTAATATGAACCTTGCAACATGTCATTAAGCCGCTGTTTGAGAAGAGGAGGGAAGTATAGAAAAAATGAAATGGAAAAAGGAACATGAAACTGTGTCAGAAGGAGAGCCCTCCCATTGAGTCATGAGGTTCAGAGCAGACCCCCTTGCTTTCTGGACTCCTTCTCAAAGAGGAGCTCAGGGGTGGCTAGATCCACTCCTAGTCTCAGACTTGGTCAACGGTTTATGTTTAAAAGGATGAGGTGTAGGGACTGTGGAAAAGAGAGAAGGAAAAGAGGGAGAGAGAGAATGAGAGAAAGAAAGAAAGAAAGAAAGAAAGAAAGAAAGAAAGAGAAGGGTTTCACCAGTCCTGGGTCCAGCGTTGGTCCAGCCAGCGTAGAGATCCAGTTCCGGAGGGCGCGCACTGAGGACTCGTTCTCTCTTCTTTTATAGTGTGTTAGTTGATGATCTCAACATGCACAGTTCCCACACCTGGGGTTCACTGGAATCGGTCAGTGAGCTTTGGGGGGGGGGGGTTCATTGTGGAGTTGCCTCTCTTTTCCTGCTGGCATGACCGCTTAAGATAGAAGCACAGTCCCAACTTCCGTGGGGCCTTCTTCCTCCAGGAAGGCATAAATTGTGTTCCTTCTCCTGGTCACTTAAGATAAGGAATTGCGGCTTTGGAGAAGTGTGTTCCCACCCTCCGTGGGGCCCTCTCCTCTGGCCACATTGTCCTGTTCACAAAACTCCAGCATTTTTACAGAGGCCGTTTTCTCCAGCAAAGCTCTTTAATGGATGTTTGAGACATTGAATTTGTCAGACCGTCACACAGGGTTAACAATGGTAGTAGTTTTTAAGTAAACATCATCTTGCTCCAGCAACACCACTTGGTATTTCAGCATTCTACTAGGGGATAACCGATGCCCCCCTTTCTGTTCAAGCACAGTGATCACCATGTGGGGAACATACACTGTAATTCTTTGTCCTAAGGTGAACTTATGAGCTTCTTGGATCAGTAGCACAGTTGCAGAGACGGCTCTCAGACAACCAGGCCATCCCAGACTCACATTGTCTAATTGCTTCGAGAAGTAGGCCACAGCTCGCCGACTTGGTCCCAGATATTGGGCCAGGACACCCAGAGCTATACCCTTTCTTTCATGAGTAAAAAGTTCAAATGTCTTTGTGAGATCTGGCAGGCCTGGGGCTGGCGCCCCCATTAGAGCCTGTTTCAGTTCTTTGAAAGCAGCTTTCCTGGCATCAGTCCAATCTATAAATCCATTGTTTGAGGTTTTGAGCTGCTTGTATAAAGGTCGGACCAGCAAGCCATAATTTGCATACCATACAGAATGTATGGACATATGCTATCAAAAGTACAGTAACTGTTTTTTCTATACCTGACCACCCTTGCTTCTGACTGCTAGAGTTTGGCATTACTGAATGACAATGCAGTTGTGAGAGACTGAAAAAGTTAATGTCTCAAACACTGTAGTGGGGCAAGTTCTGCATAACGATGAAATCTGCATAACAACGAACCCTGCATAGCAAGGAAGTACAGGTGAAAAGAAGCCAATCAGCACAGATCAGCACAGGACATCAGCAACAGGACAGGGAGGGCATGCCAAAGGATGCACAGATCTGTGTTCTGATAATGCTGTTCTGATATGCTGAACAGGGCAGCTCACCATGCATGGCCAAAGAGCAAACAATGGTCATGTCTGCAGGGAAGGAGAAGGAGAAGTTACTCCTCAAATGACCCCCAAGCTCACCGACCCATTTCCCGAAGGTTCTGAAAGCACAAACCGCGCATGATACCTAATTAGCCCAATGAGTTCGAGTGCCCGCCTGAAGGAGGGGCAAGGATGATAAAAGGACACAAACTGAAGCCCCAGGTGTGCATGCCCGCCGGAACTGGACTTTTAGACCAACGCTTGACCCAGGACTGGTGACATCTTTCTCTTTTCCTCTGTCTCTCTCTCCTTTTCATAATCTCTACACCTCATCCCTTTAAAACACAAAACCATTGACCACGTCTGGGACTAGGAATGGCTCTAGCTGCCCCTAGGCTCTTCTCTGGGGAGGAGTCTAGAAAGCAAGGGCGTCTGCTCTGAACCTTGTGACTCGGTGGGAGGGATCTCCTTCCCTGAATTGATGTATATGGTTACCACGGGTTACACGGTTTACTGAGGTAGTTCCATGCCAATTCCTGTTGTGAGAAACCCTGCTACCTACTGTTATGCCTCCTAAGTTCAGTTTGCTTCTGCCATGAATAAAATGTTTAACTGATCGTTTGGTGTTGCTTCACCTTAATTTAGCCCGAGGGAATTCCGAGCTCAACACGACTGCCTGGTCTGTCCAGCCCAGGTCGTGACAGCAGTATAGTAGCAATTTTAGAAACACTTTTATTTGTCTACTGCAGAGATTTGAGGAAAAATTCTAGTCTAGACAGAGCTGTGGAGGGAGAGAGGAGAGGGCTTGAGGGTGATGCTGGAATTAGAAGTGAAAAGACTGAGGACAGTAACCAGCATACATGGAGCTAAAATGAGAAGTGAAGGTGGAATAAGGGTGGGGGAGTCAAGAAAGCAAACCAGCTAAGCTGGGAGGCAGCTGAGGCGAAGGGAATGGCAAAGAAAGAAGCAAAGGAAGCAAGTTGGGAGGAGGAAACGACTCAGAGTACATGAGGGATTCAGTCACCATTTTGAGTGGAAAAGGTCCTTAAAGCCTTTCTGTATCCCTCTTTTGCCAGCCTATGTTTCAGGGTAGCTTTCTCAAAAGAGATAGCTGGTGATGGAGGCAGGTGTCCCAGCTTTCTGTGGCGAATGCCTAGTCTCCGGAGTGGCTGGTAGCCAATGTGAAAAATAATAATTAAGTACCTGTACTGTCAGTTCTCCTGGGATAGGCATCAAGTCATAATAATCACATAATGTACACTATACATTTAAATGAATGTCAGTGGTCTTTATTTGCTGTTTCCAGCAGAATAATGTATGCCAGCTAAGCATAGCTGGTGGGCTCCATTATGGACAGTTTAGTAGCGATCTGCTGGTCTGAAGCTTCTGGGTTTTGCACTTCTGTGTTTCTCTGTGAGAGGAACTGGCCTTGTTTGCCAGGACGCTAAAGTGGGCCAGGCGCAGCGACTGTGCAGGGCTTGGTGTGCGGCGTTCGCACCTAGGCGTCGCCGGTGCAGGGAGGAGGCAGCTGGCGGCCCGGCAGCGGCTCCCGGGGGCGCCCGCTTCGTGCGCCACCGGAGGGGGGAGGGGAAGGCGCGCCTGCTCGCTCCTCTTCTAGCTGCCGCTGGGCGGGGAGCGGGCAGGCAGGAAGCGTTGGGAGTTGCTGGTGGTGAGCGGGGGAGAGGCTCCTACGGAGCGATCCCTGTGCGGGCGCGGCGGCGCAGTGTAGCACCTTGCGGAGCAGCCGCACGGGAAAGTTGCTGTTGGTCTGAGTTGCTGTTACCTTTTTTGTTCTTCCTTCCCCTCGGCGGCTGGCTGGCTCGCTCCCTCCCCGCTCTCTCTGTTCCCGGGGAGCGATCGGGGGCGCTTTCCTGTCCTTCTTTTTGTATTATGGCACTGAATTTTTAGGGATTTGAACACAGGGAAATGGATATGTCGGACCCAAATTTTTGGACGGTCCTTTCCAACTTCACCCTGCTCCACTTGAGGAGCAGCACCCGCCTCCGCCGGACGCAGAGGTAAGGCAGGCTCCGGGGGGCGGTGGGCCGGCGCCCTGGGCGCGCACAGTGCCGGGCTCCCGCCCTCTCCCAGGTAAGCAAGGCTGGCTTTAGCCGCCGGACTTCCTGGTTCCTCGGGCAGGCTGCACACGCGGCAACGGAAGCCCCCTGGAAGGGCTTCGGGACTTTCGGCTACTTGGCTGCTTCTTATCTTGAAACTGAGAGCTGCGAGACTGTCCTTGCGAGTTCGTTGGGGTTTTTCTAATTTGTTTTCTTTTTTTTAAACCAAATGCTGTGTATTATTCTTCCTCCTTTTATAATATGTTGTTAATTTGTTTTCTCTCCCCCCCCCCCCCCCCCCCCCCCCGACGCTTTCAGCTTGCTCTCAAATATTTGACCTTTTATCTGGAGCAGATATACTTTATATGGACAACTCAGGATAGCCTACTTTGTTCGGTGTTCTTAAAGAGGCAGGTTTGTGTAACTACTTTTTTAGACAGGCTAGCTGATGTTTATTAATACAGGAATGGCCTTTTCATTTTTGTAGCATTTTCATTCCTGTAAGAAGGGAAAAAAGGTTTGGAAATAGTAAATGCTAAGTAAAAGTTAAGGGTTGTGTCATTAATGGACGGAAGGCTGGCAAGCTTTGACATCTTGGTCATTTCTTGTGCTGTGGTATCCCTTGCAGTTAAGTATATGCCTCTGTCACAAGGAGTATTAAAAATTTGTAGAAGTTTTGTAACTTTGTTCACTACCACCTTATATGCCGTTTTGAGACATACCAGTTGCGTTTTTAAATTATGATGTGCTTCTTTCTGTGAAACTACCTTCAGTATTAGCTTATGTATTATCTTTAGAGAACGTGTGTGAAATGTTTCTTCTCCTGTTGGCTGAAAAGCTGACACAAAGCAAGCAGGACAGAGGCTTAGCAGAGCTGGCCATTCTTCAACCTTAAGTATTTGTGTACTGATATTTTTCAAAAGGAAAAAAAGTCTGTCTGTAGAATGACAGAAAGTTAAAATAGTAAGATCAAGTGGCCTATTTCACATCAATGCAAAATTGTTCTTTCAGTGTGTATCTAATTTTTATGTGCCTAACTTGGGCTAGTTGTAAGTAAGTGCTGACTTATAAAATAAGTAATTATTATCTATCTCTTGTATATAATTTTTTACTCCTCAGTAGCATGAACTGAATTTCCAGATATGCTTTATGCTTTTTTCTGCTGCAAATGTATCAGTGTTTAAAAAGGGAAACATGCTGGGGCTTTTTCAGAGCGCCTTTACTCTTCTTATTCAAGTAGGTTTTGCACCTATGTGAAGACCTAAAAATAACTTTTATGAAGTGTGTGGCTGCATGGCAGGTCAAGGAGAGAGACCTGTTAGAATTCACAAGAAGCATGAAATACATGTGTACGACTTGTTAATTTTTCTTTTTTAATATTTGGATGCCTTCCTGCTTTTCAAACACATTTAATAATATACTGGATTTGTTGAAATATTTGAAAGAATTTTTGAAGCAGCATTGAATATTTTCTCAGCACATCACATATACGACATATCAGTGAATAGTATATGCATGCCATATATGCAGTTATGTTTTATGTATTACAGTGATATTCAATATTTAATACCATCTCTGTAGCAAAATAGGTGTGTCACAGCACTGTGAAACTAAAAAGCCAACAGTGGAGTTTCGAGGCTGCTTACTCTTAATGGGCCCAGATACCTTCCTTTCTCAGGCTGGTTCTCCCATCTGGATGGGGAGCTCAGCATCTGCTGCATTGCTATCTCCAGGGGAAGGCTGACTGGCCCGCTTCTTCAGTTCCCAAAGGTGGACCTGTCCCCTGCACCCCCATACTCATAACTCATCTACTAGTGTAAATGATACATCCCAGAGTGATAAAACTGTCAGAAGAAATAAAAACAATACGGAGAGTGCAAATTCTCCTAGTTCTGCTGCAGGAATGGGCTTGGGTTAATTAAGGTACCAGCTGGGTCTGCATGTTCTGAACTGTATCTCACCTGGACTGTCTTCACAGGCTCACAGTCAGCTATAGACCCAGCTGTTACATGAAAAGACTGGAAGGATAGCTGGTTATGTGCCACAGGATGCCTTCCTTTTAGAAAAGAGTGCAGGGTAGTGGTAGCCACTCATGTTTTGTATAGCTTTCCAGGCATTTTAGAGGACCAAAGAGTATGAGTAGGCTTGAAGGGAGTCTAGCTCCTGTGATCTGAATCTGCTGGCTGTGCTTAAGTGAAAGTTTTGGGTCCACTGATTCAAGAAGTTTTTTTTTTTCCTAATAGTTAATACTGCCTATGAAACTGTTGTCCAGCTCATGACAAACTTTGATTCTTCATGAAAACTTAAAAAGGGATGTTTGTTGTCCTTTCTGGTTGTATCCACAGTTGGCTTTGGGACTCCTTGCCAATGTGAGAGCATTAATTTTATGTTTTGGTTGGGCATTTTTTGCCTCTTAGGTTTGTTCCTTTTGACTGTTCAATTACTTTTACCTATACTACCAGGATTCTTGTGGCCTGCTAGGCTCTATCCTTTCTGTGAGCACTATCCTCTTTCTTGACGTTTGGGATAATGAGAATTGCCTGCTAGTACTAAGAATTTTGTTTCTTTGTACAGATTTACTTGATGTAGGAGTTTATTTCTCTTTGCTGAGGTTCTAAGAAGTAAAGAACTGAAAGATAGTCTATTCTCCTTCGGGTTGCAGTGTTGAGCCTGGCAGCTAAGTTATAAAATGGGCATAAAACCTAGTTTATGGTCTTATTTGCCAACTGAAGTCTTTCATTAAGATTTTTTTACTTCTGTTTTCCAACAGTAGACTTAGCTGAATTTCAATTGCAGCAGCTCTTGCTGGAAGTGATAGCTGAACAAGAAATATGACTTTCAAGTCATGGAGTGAGTTTTCAGGACTAGCAGGTAGAAAAATTCTCTTCAATCATAAATTGGAGGCATTTGGTATTCAAATCACTGAGCCTATAAATGACATGGATTACACCATGTGCTTTTACAGAGAAGAGATGCATATCACCATGTTAACTTTTTTTCCTATTACTATAGGTGTGTGGGCCCTTCATAGTACTAACTTCAGCTTCCTGCCTGAAATGGCATTGTCTGGAGTAGAGAACAAGAGCAAGAGAAAGAGAGTTTGTCTGTGTGTATGTGTATACGTATATTTACATATGGATAGATGTGCATGCACACACACTTTTTTCATATGGAAAAAAATCACTAAATACTCTCTGCTGCATTCTACACTATATATTTAGTTCTCTTTTCTGCCACTTTCTCTCTTCTGTCTCTGACCACCTCTGTATCTTTTACAAAACTGACAAGCCAATGATTCTTCTTGTGTGTATGTGCTTTTCTCTCACTTCTTTGTGGTAGCTGCACTGAAACAGCATTATTACAATAATTGTTCCTTTCAGTCAGAGGTTGGTTTTTTGGTGGTTTTTTTGTTTGGTGTTTTTTGTTTTGTTTTGTTTTGTTTTTTCCCCAAAAGCATGGAATGATGAATGCTTGCCTAATTGCTTCTCAGCCAAAGTAGACTCTTGGATGATTTGTGTTGAAACTTCATGTTATTTGTGTACAGTCATTGAAGCGGTATTGAGAATTTCCTGATACGGGATTAAAATATTCATCAATCATCAAGTAATCATTCATACATTCTAACAGTTCATAGCCATTTCAGAAACATTAAAAACAAAGGAAAATTATAAATTTTATTGGAAACGCTTTCAGAGAATAAAGTTGTCAAACTTTGTTGTAGTTTTATTAGTTCTGGGACAGCGTGCTTCCTGGAAAATACTGAGCAGGCTTTTTGAACTTCTCCCAGTTGGCAGTTTGAGTAGATGCAGTGATTTTAAAGTTATGATGTAAACTCTTGCTATTGGTTCTTGTATAGATCTCGGGTTTTTTCTTTGTCAACATGGTATTATGTATAAGTATCCTATAAATGGATTATTTTATTCAATAGTAGGCATTAAAAGCGGTGCTGTTGGTGACATCAGAAAACTGAGCACGCTTATTAACATAAAAGCAGCCACAGAAATGAAGTATAATTGTGTTGTTGCCAGCTGAATCTGTCAGTGTTTCAACTTGAGTTATTTTACTTCTGTTACACAGGAGTAAACATCAATTAAAAGTTAAAAAAGGATTGCTTTTTACTGTATTTGTGTTATTTTTAATGTATGTTTTGGAGTGTGGTGATTAAAGGGCTTTACCTCTTCCTTTCTTTCAGCCCTCTGCATTCACCTTAATTCCTACATGCAAGAGAGAGGTAGATAGAAATAGTTATTATCCTAATAGATGTTGAATATGTTTAGAGAGAAGACAGTTATCCTAAAATTGGGGGGGAATAAGAAATACACCTGTGTGGCTATCTGTGCTTTCAAAACACATTGTCATTGAATATGTTTTGTTAAAAGTTAATCTGTTGGACTAAAGATCCCACTGCTTTCTGTGCTAGATAGTGAAGTGTTAATGTATCCTGGTAACTGTATTTCCTTTCATTCACAGTAAGGGTTGTGTGTTAAGGGGGATAGTCTTACAGTCTCACCTTCAAAGTGAATGCTCTGTTGTTTTTATTCTGGTTGGTTTACTTGGCCAATCTTTTTGTTCAAGCAATTAATGTATTTCAAGTTCTGCTTACAATCTGAATGTTAGCAATGATCATTTTTCTCCAATGAGCCTTCATTTGTTTCTTAGCTTCAGCCAGACTAGTGAGGATTCATCTGGTCATTCCTCGTTTTTGCTTAGTCTTTACTCTGAAAAAAATCTATTTTCTTAGAATTAAGTCAAGATCTTTAGGATTTGACCAAAGGATCTTATTGTAGAAAACTTGGGGAAAGCAAAATTAAGAGCGAGATAAAAAACATGCTTGGAAAAGTGCTGGAACATGCTGAAAGAAACTGTAATGTTTTTACCATTGTGGCTAGTGTCTGCTGTTACAGAGTAGGAGACAGTCTTTGTCCTTCTTACCCAGGGAATCAAAAGGACAGTAGTCCAGACGTCCCTTCATTAGCTGTGGTTGTTGGGACACATCATGTGATGTGGGCACATTACACAGAGATTCAGTCTTCCCACTCCGTTTGAATTTGGCTTACATCTGCTATTGATGTCTTACAGAACCATTGAAGTTCTTGCTGTATTAGAAGTTGACTGATCCTTCTCAAATGTAAATTTTAAAGCACAAAGGAGCTCACTCATGCAGTTGGTTTATAGTTGCCTCTTCTGCTGCACCATTTGTCAGAGAGCTTCAAACTTCTGATAGCAATAAGCTACCTACCTCCTTGTGTGGCCGCACGTACTGATTGATGGGCTTGCCTCTGGTAGTTCTTTGTCAAAGCTGGAAAATGGTCATCAGATAAGTGGATTCCAGGGTAGGTTCCCCATGAATTTGTTACACATGTCAGTGTGCATGAATTGCGAAGTAGGAAACTTGAGTGGTAATGATTTGGTTAGTTATTAGACATGAAACCATTCAATATTTTGAGCCACTGTGTTCAGAATATGAAGATATTGCTAATTGATTTAACTTGAACATTTTTGTCCTAGTTTCAGCTGGGATAGAGTTAATTGTCTTCCTGGTAGCTGGTACAATGCTGTCTTTCTGAGTTCAGTATGAGAAGAATGTTGATAACACTGATGTTTTCAGTTGTTGCTAAGTAGTGTTTAGACTAAGTCAAGGATTTTTCAGCTTCTCATGCCCAACCAGCAAGAAGGCTGGAGGGGCTCAAGAAGTTGGCACAGGACACAGCCAGGGCAGCTGACCCAAAGTGGCCAACAGGGTATTCCATACCATGTGACGTCACATCTAGTATATGAACTGGGGGGAGTGGGGGTGGGGGGATCGCCGCTCAGGGACTAACTGGGCATCAATCAGCGGGTGGTAAGCAGTTGCACTGTGCATCATTTGTATATTCCAATCCTTTTATTATTGCTGTTGTCATTTTATTAGTGTTATCATTATTAGTTTCTTCTTTTCTGTTCTATTAAACCGTTCTTATCTCAACCCACAAGTTTTACTACTTTTCCTGATGTTCTCCCCCATCCCACTGGGTGGGGGGGCAGTGAGTGAGCGGCTGTGTGCTGCTTAGTTGCTGGCTGGGGTTAAACCACGACAGTCCATTTTGGCGCCCAACGTGGGGCACGAAGGGTTGAGATAACGACAAACTTGGCCAGAGCTTGTTAAAATCAATTTGTTACAAGCATTCATTATATTGGTCTAATAGTCACTGGTCACTATGTTGATTTATATGTTCTTAGAGTTGTTGCTCTGGTTTTTAAAGTTCTGTTATGTATCACCTCGCTTGCTGTATGTAGTCCCTCTTCTGCTGCTTATCATCCGTGGGAGGTGGATTAAGGTTTTCGCTTTGATGTATTGTGTAACACTGGTTTATGGTATGATAAAGTCATCAGTTGTGGGATTAATCCGGTATTTGCACTCAGCATTGTCACCTTTATACTGCGGGAGCCATCTGTGGGAAACTATTAATAATTATACCATTTACCTTTCCTCCTCAGAGAGCCAATCTATGGGTGGGGTACCTTTCCTCCCTTTTCCCTTCTCCTTCAGTCCAGTTACAATGGCATTGAGAATTTTGAAAAATTTGAATACCCTTGGGATGTTGAGACCAGCATGGTCCTAGCCTTACTGCTAGGAATTAGCATGCTCCTGAATGTGGTTCAGCTCTTGTTTAAGGTTAAACAACTATTTAAGAAGATCACCCAGAGGTCTGCCCCGAGGCTGGATAATTATTAGTGGCAGGGTGTGTGGGGTAGCATGGGAAAATGCCTAGAACAGTGGGCACCTCCAGTGTTTTGGAACTTCACCCTCGAACAAGTGCAGAATCTTGAAGAACTAGCAGAACATTTGGAAAAAGTATGTTGTCACCCCAACAATTCCAGGGAGACACAAATTGCTGCAATGTGCTGGGGCCTGGCCCATGCCTATCGAGCCCTGTTCAACACTATTCAGTACCCTCAAGGGGAAGAGAAGGTCTCTGGATCCAACAACAAGACAACGGGCACTGCGGTCCCTCCAGCCCCAGTGATGAGCACTGCAGCTACCCAAACCTCGGCAACAGGCACTGCAACTTAACCAGTGGACCAACCCTCACCAGTATCAGTTGCCCCCATACAGAAGAAGAAATATACAAAAAAATCAGCTCGCTTGGCAAAGGATGAAGATGAACCAGGGTCATCACGGGAACAGGAGGAAGAGGCAGAACCAGAGGTAATCACCCGATCCCCATCCTGGAGTAAGCTGTGACATATGCGAAAAAATTTTGGCCGCCGTATAGGTGAGCATATTATCACCTGGCTTCTCTGATGCTGGGACAATGGGGCTAATAGCTTGGAATTAGAAGGTAGAGAAGCCAAGCAGCTGGGATCACTTGCCAGGGAAGGTGGCATTGACAAGGCAATTGGAAAAGGGACACAAGCCCTCAGCCTCTGGAGGCGACTCCTGTCAAGTGTGAAGGAAAGGTACCCCTTTAAGGAAGATGTTATATGTCAACCAGGCAAGTGGACCACCATGGAGAGAACTATCCAACATATGAGGGAATTAGCCATGCTAGAGATGATTTATTATGACCCAGACAATGCACAATTACCCAAAGATCCAGACGAAGTCTAATGCACACGACCAATGTGGCAGAATCTTGTACGGAGCGCACCATCGTCCTATGCCAACTCGCTGGCAATAATGACCTGGAAAGACGAAGAGGCACCGACAGTGGATGAAGTGGCTCGCCAACTCCGTCAATACGAAGAAAATCTCTCCTCCACCCTACAAGCCTGCCTTTCAGCTGTGGAGAAGCTGTCCCAGGATTTCCAGCAAATCAAAGAGGATATGTCCTATTCCCCACTTGTACGGACCAATGTCTCAGCTATTAGGAGTCAGTGTTCCTCTACCCGAGAGAGAGAATATAGAAGGTACACACCGCGAGGTGCCCTGTGGTTTTACCTATGTGATCATGGAGAGGACATGAGGAAATGGGATGGAAAACCTACCTCGGTCCTAAATGCACGGGTACGTGAGTTGCGAGGAAAAACTACCACAAAAGGGGATTCTACCAGGAAAAATGCTGCTCCAGTTTCCAAACAGAGCAGAAGGGCTGATCTTATTTCTGATCCTCTTGAAGGGACTCCTGAGCCAATTATATGAGAAGTGAGTACTGGATACTCTGGCCAGAATGAGAGGGGCCCTGCCTCCAGCCAGGTGGAGGAAAGGGATAACCGGGTCTATTGGACAGTGTGGATTCGATGGCCTGGCACGTTAGACCCACAGGAGTATAAGGCTCTAGCAGACACCGGCGCACAGTGTACTCTAATGCCATCAAGCTATAAAGGGGCAGAACCCATCTGTATTTCTGGTGTGACAGGGGGATCCCAAGAGTTAACTGTATTGGAAGCTGAAGTAAGCCTAAATGGGAATGAATGGCAGAAACACCCCATTGTGACTGGCCCAGAGGCTCCGTGTATCCTTGGCATAGATTACCTCAGGAGAGGGTATTTTAAGGACCCAAAAGGGTATCGATGGGCTTTTGGTATAGCTGCCTTGGAGATGGAGGGAATTGAACAGCTGTCTACCCTGCCTGGTCTCTCTCAAGACCCTTTGGTTGTGGGGTTGCTGAGGGTTGAAGAACAACAAGTGCCAATTGCTTCCACAACGGTGCACCGGCAGCAATATCGCACCAACCGAGACTCCCTGATTCCCATCCATAAGTTGATTTGTCAACTGGAGAGCCAAGGAGTGATCAGCAAAACTCGCTCACCCTTTAATAGTCCCATATGGCCAGTGCGAAAGTCTAAGGGGGAGTGGAGACTAACAGTTGACTATCGTGGCCTGAATGAAGTTACGCCACCACTGAGAGCTGTTGTTCCAGATATGCTAGAACTTCAATACGAACTAGAGTCAAAGGCAGCCAAGTGGTATGCCACAATTGACATTGCTAATGCGTTTTTCTCAATCCCTCTGGCAGCAGAGTGTTGTCCACAATTTGCCTTTACTTGGAGGGGTGTCCAGTACACTTGGAATCGATTGCCCCAGGGGTGGAAACACAGCCCCACCATTTGCCATGGACTAATCCTGGCTGCACTGGAACAGGGTGAAGCTCCGGAACACCTGCAATATGTTGATGACATCATCATATGGGGCAACACAGCAGAAGAAGTTTTTGAGAAGGGGAAGAAAATATTCCAAATCCTTCTGAAAGCCGGTTTTGCCATAAAAGAAAGTAAGGTCAAGGGACCTGCATGGGAGATCCAGTTTTTAGGAATAAAATGGCAAGATGGACGTCGTCAGATCCCAATGGACGTGATTAACAAAATAGCAGCTATGTCCCCACTGACTAATAAAAAGGAAACACAGGCTTTCTTAGGTGTTGTGGGTTTTTGGAGAATGCATATTCCAAATTACAGTCTGATTGTAAGCCCTCTCTATCAAGTGACCCGGAAGAAGAACGATTTTAAATTGGGCCCGGAGCAACAGCAAGCCTTTGAACAAATTAAGCAGGAGATTGTTCATGCAGTAGCCTTTGGATCAGTCAGGGCAGGACAAGATGTTAAAAATGTGCTCTATACTGCAGCTGGAGAGAATGGCCCTACCTGGAGCCTCTGGCAGAAAGCACCCGGGGAGACCCGAGGCCGACCCCTGGGGTTTTGGAGTCGAGGATATCGAGGATTCGAGGCTTGCTATACTCCAACTGGAAAAGAGATATTGGCAGCATATGAAGGAGTTCGAGCCGCCTCAGAAGTGGTTGGTACTGAAACACAGCTCCTCTTAGCACCCCGACTGCCAGTGCTGGGCTGGATGTTCAAAGGGAAAGTCTCCTCTACACATCATGCAACTGATGCCACGTGGAGTAAGTGGATTGCACTGATCACACAACAGGCTCGCATAGGAAACCCCAATCACCCAGGAATTGTGGAAGTGATCATGGACTGGCCGGAAGGCAGGATTTTGGAATGTCGCCAGAGGAGGAGGTGACACGGGCTGAAGAAGCCCCGCTGTATAATAAACTGCCAGAAAATGAGAGGCAATATGCCTTGTTCACTGATGGGTCCTGTCGCATTGTGGGAAAGCATTGGAGGTGGAAGGCTGCTGTATGGAGTCCCATATGACAAGTTGCAGAAACTGCTGAAGGAGAAGGTGAATCGAGTCAGGTTGCAGAGGTGAAAGCCATCCAGCTAGCGTTAGACATTGCTGAAAGAGAGAAGTGGCCAGTGCTCTATCTCTATACTGACTCATGGATGGTGGCAAATGCCCTGTGGGGGTGGCTACAGCAATGGAAGCAGAGCAACTGGCAGCGCAGAGGTAAACCCATTTGGGCTGCCGCACTGCGGCAAGATATTGCGTCCCGGCTAGAGAATCTGGTTGTAAAAGTACGTCATGTAGATGCTCACATATCCAAGAGTCAGGCCACTGAAGAACATCAAAGTAACCAACAGGTGGATCAGGCTGCCAAGATTGAAGTGCAGGGTGATGGAACCAGTACTGACTCCAGCATGCAACAATCCAACGGTGCACACCATCCTCCTGCTGCGTCCAATGTCAACTGCTCGTCACACTGCACTGAAGCCCAGTCCTGCTCTACCGACTGAGAGGACTTTGCACCATCCCTCCTGCCTAGAAAGACTGGTATGACAGATGGAGCCCAGAGTCAGAAACTAAATGAACACAACGAACATTTTATGAACCTGACCCATAAACTAAAGGAATGATATCTGTGTGTGTGTGTATATATATATATATGTATTGTTGTTTATGAGGAGATTGAAGTAGACGGACGCCTGTAATCTTGAGAGCAGACAACAGACGACACTTTATTGCTAAAACACACACATACTTATAGTCACATATTCTGCAAAGTCACTGTACACGTGCACAAGCATAAAATATGATTGGTTATATCAACACTGTACACGCGCATAAACATAAGATATAATTGGTTATACTAACTCTGTACACGCGCATAAACATAGGACATAATTGGTTATACCAATTAAAACACACGAAACTTGTCTCAGTCTAATTGGTCAAGATAAACTGTCGAATTGAGGTTCTTTGTGCCAAGTTCCCTTTATCGTGGAATGCGCACCTGTGTTCTTCTAATTGGCATCTTTCTTTTTTAGTCTTCTTGTTTATTCTGTTCAAGGTCTTCTAATGGCCTCTGGAATGCTCTTGTGGCCGATGTTAGCTAAATATGTGTCCACAGTTTATATGTCTCAAAGGGATGGAAAAGCTGATGATGATTGACCAGGATGTAACTGAAGTTATGGGAACTGAGCATGACGTCAGTGGTATAGTATAAGGGGTGGATACTGTCCTGATTTCGGCTGGGATAGAGTTAATTGTCTTCCTGGTAGCTGGTACAGTGCTATGTTTTTGAGTTAGGTATGAGAAGAATGTTGATAACACTGATGTTTTCAGTTGTTGCTAAGTAATGTTTAGTCTAAAGTCAAGGATTTTTCAGCTTCTCATGCCCAGCCAGAGGGAAGGCTGGAGAGGCACAAGAAGTTGGGAGGGGACACAGCCAGGGCACCTGACCCAAAGTGGCCAAAGGGGTATTCCATACCATGTGACATCACATCCAGTATATAAACTGGGGGGAGTGGGGGGGGGGGGGTATTGCTGCTTGGGGATTAACTGGGTGTTGATCGGCAGGTGGTGAGCAGTTGTACT
The DNA here is from genome assembly GCF_900496995.4 of Aquila chrysaetos chrysaetos. Lineage (NCBI taxonomy): Eukaryota > Metazoa > Chordata > Aves > Accipitriformes > Accipitridae > Aquila > Aquila chrysaetos. The sequence goes on along the minus strand of NW_024470324.1, from coordinate 1,650,008 downwards.
GTGCATCATTTGTATATTCCAGTCCTTTTATTATTGCTGTTGTCATTTTATTAGTGTTAGTATTATCATTATTGGTTTCTTCTTTTCTGTTCTATTAAACTGTTCTTATCTGAACCCACGAGTTTTACTTTTTTTCCTGATTTTCTCCCCCATCCCACTGGGTCGGGGGGTAATGAGTGAGCGGCTGTGTAGTGCTTAGTTGCTGGCTGGGGTTAAACCACGACAGTTTTAAATGAAGCTTATTGAATGTGTCATACTAATTTCATAATGGTGTAATACTGTTCAATGTTGCGTTCAGTTCCTTTGTGTATATTGCCACAGGTGTAGGCTGTAGACATGGATCAGGATGTTACAACATTACGTGTCATTAAAAAAAGGTATAATAGGAGGTAGAGCCGTTGGATGGAATACTGTGGTGGTATCAGTATAGATTTATACATGCCTTACTGTATATCCCAAATTGAGAAAAACAGTAAGTTCTGTTACCCTTGATTCAGCCTTATTCAGTGCATGTATCGCATTCAGTGACAGCTTGGGGATTTTCTCTTGGGAACCTTACAGAGAATTTTACCTCTGAACCTTCACCAATTCACCTACTGCAGTAAATGTGAAATTTTAAAGCCAGCCTCTCCCCCACCCCTGAGAACATATATTATTATACATAAAATTGTGTCTAGGCATAATATGCAAGTGTTATGTATTGGGCTCTGAATTTTGTTTGATGTGAAGGTCTATTGCGTAACACTGGGCATGGTTACTTGACTTAATTTTTAATGCAAATTAAGTGCTCACTGTTAGAGACATATAAGGACATCATTCACACTTAGCATTCTTGGCCCTTTTCCATCCATTTCTGAGACCACATATTTTTCAGCACTAATATTTCAGTACTTTTTGTAGCAATGCATATTCTATATGCTGTTGATATTTTTATTTCTGTATACTATTGATCCATTATTCTTCTGGTTTCAGCCCAGCCGGTAATAAAGCACCACGCAGCCGCTCGCTCACTCACTCCCCCTTCCGGCCATGGTGGGTTGAGGAGAAAATATAAAGAAAGGTTCGTGGGTCGAGACAAGGACTGGGAGGGATCACTCACCACTTATGGTCATGGGCAAAAGACAAGCTCAACTTGGGGAAGAAAACAAAATCAATTTAATTTACTACCAATCAAATCAAAACAAGGATATGAGGAAGTAAAACCAAACCTTAAAACCACTCTCTTACCACCTCTCTGGGCAACCTCTTTCCAGTGTTTCACCACCCTCATCGTAAAAAATTTCTTCCTTATATCTAGTCTGAATCTATTGTCTTATTTTAAAACCATTACCCCTTGTCCTATCACTACAGGCCCTACTAAATGTCTGTCCCCATCTTATAATCCCTCTTTAAGTACTGAAAGGCCGCAATAAGGTCTCCCCAGAGCCTTCTCTTCTCCAGGCTGAACAACACCAGCTCTCTCACCCTTTCTTCATAGGAGAGGTGTTCCATCCCTCTGATCATTTTTGTGGCCCTCCTCTGGACCTGCTCCAACAGGTCCATGTCTTTCCTGTGCTGAGGTCCCCAGAGCTGGATGCAGTACTCCAGGTGGGGTCTCACCAGGGTGGAGTAGAGGGGCAGAATCACCTCCCTCGACCTGCTGGTCATGCTTCTTTTGATGCAGCCCAGGATACAGTTGGTTTTCTGGGCTGTGAGTGTACGTTGCCAGTTCATGTCCAGCTTTTCATCCATCAGTACCCCCAAGTCATTGTCTGCAGGGCTGCTCTCAATCCCTTCATCCCCCAGCCTGTATTGATACTGGAGGTTGCCCCAACCCATGTGCAGGACCTTGCACTTGGCCTCGTTAAAACTCATGAGGTTCACATGGGCCCACTTCTTGAGCTTGTCCAGGTCCCTCTGGATGGCATCCTGTCCCTCAGGTGTGTCAACCACACCACTCAGCTTGGTGTCATCTGCAAACTTGCTGAGGGTGCACTCGATCCCACTGTTGATGTCGTTAAACAGTACTGGTCCCAATATGGACTCCTAAATCAGAATTTTTAGTTTATAAATATATATTTACACATTTAATGTAATTCAAACATAAGCATAAAAATCCAGTTCTTGATGAAATCAAAGTTAGATACCGATGTTAAGAATAAAACAGAATTTTATGTTTTTACCAACAGATGCCTTGGTGTTTACCAGAATTTGTGTCAGGACAGTTTTCATAATTTAAATCAACACACAGCTTTTTTAATTCCCTTTTATGGAAACTGGAATGAGGATGCATGAAGGTTAACTCATTCATCTGACAATGTTGTTCAGTGAGAAGTCATAATTAACTAATGTCCTTTGTGATAATACTGTTAGCCCTCTTGGAGTTAACTAAGAAAAAGTAGGTTGTGTACATTTGTTTTACAAATTTGCTTTTTCAGTGAGTCTAGGCCTGTCTAGCTTGTTCTTATGCATGGGTATGTCAAGGGATTTTCCATAAGTGCTGTAATAGCAGAAGTAAAGGCAGTCAGACAAGTCCTATATGCTCTATTCACTGTCTATGAACACACCATGCAAAAGGATGATTATGTCAGTTCACTGTACCATCAAGTCTTACTAGAACATCTTCGTTTTGCTTCCCCCACATAATGGAGAAAGAAAATATGTAACACATTTTGTAAGTAAGCCTGTATTTTTTTTTTTACCTGAGGCTTGGTGATTTGGCTGCTTCTCTGGCCTTTCTGCCATGTTTTGATGATTGAACTGTTCTGTTTGGAGGCATCTGCTCTCTATCCGTGACTTATGACTAACGAGAGAACATGAGTTCTTTTGGGAAATACACTTCTATCTAGTTTTTTCCTTCCTGCTTGATTGTGTCTTACATGTGCTATTCTGTCTTGCCAGATGTCAAAATATTATCATCTTTTGCAAGGGCTTGATTTCTGTTAGTGGAATAAATTTTCAAAACAAAAAATGAAGCTTCTTCCTATTTTTTTTCCATGTTTGAAAATGAAGTTTCTTCACTTTTTTTCTTACATGTCTTCTTCAAACCTTAAAACAGCAAACTGCTTTTTTTTTTTTCCTTTTCTGTAAAGGAAATATTTCAAAGGAAGTACAAAACATACTAGACTATATGAATATACTAGGTTATTTTATTAAATATGCAAATTGTTTGTGTAGCTCAGACCGAAGAGTTCAGCATTATCTATAAATTAATACCTTTTAACCATCATGTGTTTCCTTTTTCTGATTCATAAATTATAAGGCAAGAAGAAACCAGTAGAATCACCTATGCTGAGAGTCTACAGGAAGCAAGACAGATAATAGTGTTAGAGATTTAATAATTTGGCCCTCCCAGTCAAGGTAATGTGAAAAATTGGCTAGCTTTCTTTTGATTCTTGTTCCTTAAGTGAGCTGTGTTTTACTGCTACTAATTTATTGCTTATGCTATTGTCTTTCCCACTATCCTTAGTAATGGCCTCAGAGACATTGGGCCAGTCTTTTCATAAAGATAAAAAAATGTTCTGTACGTTCTTTGGGACTGTGACTGCCTAAGTATAGTCCAAGGGTCAAAAATGGTATATTGGGTTTGTGTGGCAAGGTTTTGGTAGCCGGGGGGCTACAAGAGTGGCTTCTGTGAGAAGCTGCTAAAAGCTTCCCCTATGTCCAATAGGCCCAATGCCATCCGGCTCCAAGATAGACCTGCCGCTGGCCAAGGCTGAGCCAATCGGCAACGGTGGTAGTGCCTCTATGATAACATATTTAAGAAGGGGAAAAAGTTGCTGCGCAACAGAAAACTGCAGCTGGAGAGAGGAGTGAGAATATGTAAGAGAAACAACCCTGCAGACACCAAGGTCAGTGAAGAAGGAGGGGGAGGAGGTGCTCCAGGTGCCAGAGAAGAGATTCCCCTGCAGCTCATGGTGAAGACCATGGTGAGGCAGGCTGTCCTCCTGCAGTCCATGGAGGTCCACGGTGGAGCAGATATCCACCTGCAGCCTGGGGAGGACCCCACACTGGAGCAGGTGGGTGCCTGAAGGAGGCTGCGACCCTGTGGGAAGCCCGCGCTGGAGCAGGCTCCTGGCAGGACCTGTGGACCTGTGGAGAGAGAGGAGCCCACGTTGGAGCAGGTTTTCTGGCAGGACTTGTGACCCCGTGGGGGACCCACGCTCGAGCAGTGTGCTCCTGAAGGACTGCATGCCATGGAAGGGACCCATGCTGGAGCAGTTCATGAAGAACTGTAGCTCGTGGGAAGGACTCATGTTGGAGAAGTTCATGGAGGACTGTCTCCCGTGGGAGGGACCCCATGCTGGAGCAGGAGAAGAGCATGAGGAGTCCTGCCCCTGAGGAGGAAGAAGCGGCAGAGACAACGTGTGATGAACTGACTGCAACCCCCATTCCCCATCCCCCTGTGCCACCTGGGCGGGGGTAGGTAGAGAATTCAGGAGTGAAGTTGTGCCTGGGAAGAAAGGAGGGGTGGGGGGAAGGTGTTTTAAGATTTGGTTTTATTTCTCATTACCCTACTCTGATTTGATTGGCAATAAATTATATTAATTTTCCCCAAGTTGAGTCTGTTTTGCCCATGATGGTAATTGTTGAGTGATCTCTTCCTGTCCTTATCTTGATCCACGAGCCCTTTGTTATATTTTCTCTCCCCTGTCCAGATGAGAGGGGGAGTGATAGAGCGGCTTTGGTGGGCACCTGGCGTCCATCTAGGGTCAACCTACCACAGATTGATATTAATAGAAGGAAACAATAATCTGAAGAGAGGGTCCTGTATCCAAAGGACTGTCTGTGTTTTCTGCCTCAGTTGGTATGGAAAAATGAATTTTCCCTTCGTGTTATCCTGAGGGAGCAATAATATTGTGTTTTCTTAAAGGCACCTGCCCCACGAAGCTGGCCTAGAGGCCAACAGCACAGTGTGGCTTCTGGGAGTGCTTGGCCCAGGTTTCTGTGGGAGTGTTGGGGGTGTGTGTGTGTGTAAGAGCATGGGTGGGGAGAGTCATGTGCTTATTTTCTCTTGGGTGTGCCAGACTGTCTGAAAAGATGAAGTCTGTGGGAGTTGTATGAAGGAACCAGTCCTGCTGAGGTGCTGTTGGAAAACTAGTGCAGAAGTGTCCTATTGGTCTTGTTCATGTAGACTTTAAGAAATGATCCCTAGACCTGCTTCCAGGTTTCATCTTGTAGGTGAGTAGTTCAAGTAATGTGCATGCAGTACAGACAATCAGAAGACCAGGATCGAGGAGCTAGAACATTAGATGTGGCAGGCATGCCCAGTGCATGCTAGAAATCTAGCACCCTAATGAAATGAGACATTGTTGAACACAGTTTTAGTACAGGGGTAACATATGTGTGTGAAACTTCATAACATCTGCTAGGTTTAAGACGATTTGGAGTTGCATTTTAAGTATTATTCTTTTTTACACTAAGGTGTTTCTATTCTAATAAAAATATGCAGATTAAACATGCAGGTAACAAGATAAAGTTATGACAGCTAGTGTAATTACCTTGTTTTATGGAAAAGCTCATATGAGAAAACAATTATTTTTTTTTTAGTTATGGACATTGCTAGTGTCAGAGGAGGGATTAGAGTTTGGGAACTTCTGGCTTAGTGTTATATGTTATGCAGTGGTCTGTTCGGAGGCATGGTCATGTTGCACATAATGCTGCACAACCAAAAGTAAGGATGGAGGCACATTTTTCATTCTAGTTTTCATACACATTTACAAATATTTCACCTGAACAGGTGAACAGTTTGTGCAGTCAAAAATAATTTTTCTTCTCTGCAAACTTTGTATTTTTACAAAACCACTTTTCTGATAGATACCAAGATTTTGTAAAAATAAAACTCAAACTGTGAGTGGATGACTTCACTTATCATTAGACAATAGCCATCCCGAGGGCAACAGCAGCAAATACTATCAACACAACTATTCAAGATAAGTGAAGGCAAATATAGGACTTCCACTTCAAATACAGTAGAAATCCAAGTAGTTTAAAATATAATTTTTTATATTATGATTTGGCAGGAATGTGCTGCTTTATGTTCTTATGGTAAGAAGTGTACAATATCAGGTTTTTTTGTTTTGAAATCATTAGTTTTTTAATTCTCATTATTTTATGAGAACATTTCCCATGAATCTACTGACTTCTGCATTTATTAGGCAATGGATTCTTACAAGTCCTGTGTCAAAAGTGAGGGTTACCATTCCCTCGTAAAAATATTACAGAACAAGGGAAACTGATATGGAAGGTAGATTTGCTCCTGGCTTTATGACTAGGCTATGACTATGAGGGAACTGAAGTAGATTTTGGACCAGTCTCACATTTTTTTTCTTTTTCTTGAATCCTCTGATGGTGGTGGTCTCAAGGCATAAAACATTTTCCAAACTAAAGCAAAGACTGCATAAATGGTGGTTTTATTCTTTCTGTATGTCACTTCTTCAGGCATACTTCTGCTGTGATGCAAATAGAAACCTTAAATTAGGTAATGGGCTAATGGGCCAGATGAGTAGTGAGGCGATTACTCTTCCTGATGGTCAAGAATTGTAGCACACCCTTTTTCTGTTATCTTACCTCATCCACACCCTATTTTAAACTGTCAGAGATGTCTGTCTCATCTACGTGTTATGCCTGGGTTTTTAGACTGTAAGCTCTTTCCAGCAGAGGCTGTTTGTTATGTTTGTGTGATGTCTAGAACAATGAGGACTCATCGTACTATTGTATATATGAGTAATAATGCTTCTCATCATTGGGCTCTTCTGCATGTTGGACTAAGTGGTTTTGTTCTTGAGAGTAGAAAGTGTGGGGTTTTCTCATTTATGAACAAATCTTCTTTACAAGTCTTAAAACAAAATTGACTCACTCCAGTTTTGCATGGTTTCTGCAAATTGACTCCATTGCAGCCTAAAGAAGGAAGTCTATGGTCTGAAATCATCATACACTTTTGAACAACAACAAAAAAATCCAGTCATTACTTAGTTTTAGATAAAATCTAGAGTAAGAACATTTAAAATAAATGTGAAATAAATATATCATTTATTCCAAAGACTTTTTCAACCAAAAAGCACCATTTTATCTACCTATAGTGTCATAGTTGGGTTGTTTTTTTGTTGTTGGGAGGAATACCACATGGCTGTAGGGCCATACATAAGAGTACATACAATTTTCTGTTTTCATATGTCCTTCTGGAAGAAAAAAAGATGTGTGGAAAACAAAAACTGCACATTATTTTTTCACATACTTGCTGTATTTTAATATTGGAATATAAAATGCATGGCAGTGTTATGTACTTGGTGAGTTTAGTGGTTACTGAGATTTCAAGTGAGTATATAATGTATTGACCTGCGGAAACAGACTCCACAATCAGTGAGATTGTAAAGTAGGTATGTTCATTCAGCGCTGGGCAGCACGGGGGGGGGGGGGGGGGGGGGGGGAGGGGGAGGGGGAGGTGTAATGAACGGGTTAACTTTGTTCATGAAATCCCATGTGGGGGTAGGGACATTCTTCGCTTATCTAAAACCTGTGGAGGTAGGGATATTCTTCACTTATCTAAGACCATGAGTATCCCTTGAGTAGACAATTGCATACCGATGATTAGCATATGTAGAGAGACGTTTACAGAGCATGAATGGGACTTGAGTCACCTAAAGAACAGCTGAGGAAGACTTCGGCCTTCATCCCAACAACCACCTAAAGGCAAATTACGACCACTTAACACCTGATGGCACAAGATACCGAAGATACCAGCCAGCCGTCACGTATCAGGGACTAAAAAGACTGTATAAATAAAGAGGCTCTTCCCCTGTTTGGGTGCGAGCTTGTGGCGGAGCACTGTCTCCCCGGCCGCCCAGCGCTGTTTTGCTCTTTTATCGCTTGCTAATAAATTCGATCTTTTATTTAATACAAATTGGCTCCTCCAATTTGTCACGAGCGTCTATAACAAACTTGGTGCCGTGACTCGGATCCAGGTTCTTTGGTGCAGACCCTTTCAAGCGGGGAGGCGCCCTATCCCCGGATAGCCCCGTCTTGAGGAGGTGTCGTCACCACACCCTGGATCCACGAACCCCTCTAAAATTACGATAACTGAGCAAAAGAACCTGCAGGACCCCTTAAATTTTGTGCACGAAGACCAAACGAAGACCCCGGGAGCGGGTGAGTATATAAAGCGTGAGCCGTTTGGTTGGGGTGGTTATCCCGAGGTGTGATTGTGTGTGAGGTCTCTCTGAGATCGCACGAGTGCGGACCCTCCAGTAGTGCAGTTCTCGTAGCCCGCGAGGGAGCGAGTCACGACCGAGGGGAAGTGAGTGTGTGTGTGGATAAAGGCACCTCGGAAGATGGGACAGAGGAAAAGCAAGCCCTCTGGACCCATGGGGATGGGGAAGGGAAGTAAGTTACCAGACATACCCCCAGATAGTCCCCTAGGCCTGATGTTAAGATATTGGGACAGTTCACCAAGGAGAAAGGATAGGTCTAAGGAAAAGATGATTAGTTATTGTATTGAGGTTTGGGGTGGAAAACCTCTCAGCAATCCTCATGTACTCTGGCCTGTGTTCGGGTCCTCTGAGGATTGGGTGTGTCAACAATTAAATATATGGGTAAACAATAAGAGACCACCAGCCAGCCCAGAGGAAAGTGAATATGCTGCCTTATGGATTTCCCAATCCCGGGAACTGTCATTCCTCTTTGCCTTAAGGGAAAACAGACCAGATAAACCTCGAAAAGATGCTGAGGACCCCCTTTGGCCCCCTCCCTATGCTCCTCCTCCTCAGGACCCACTCCAAGGCCAGGAAATAGTCCAGGCCCAGGAAGGGTCAGATTCGGAACGTAATTCCTCGACCCCGACACCCCCTCCCAGAAGGTCTGCACGCAATAAAATAAGGAGAGAAGAGGAAAGATTGTTTCCTCTTCGAGAAATGTTAGTACCTGGCGGGGATGGACAGGGGGGACCGGGAACGGGGTATGTGGCAGTTCCCCTTAATACAGGGGATGTAAGGGAATTTAAGAAAGAAATGGGGAGTTTGTTAGATGATCCCCTGGGGGTAGCCGAGAGGTTAGATCAATTCTTGGGACCAAATTTGTACACGTGGGATGAATTACAGTCTATCCTGGGCATATTATTTACCGTAGAAGAAAGGGACATGATTAGAGGGGCTGGGATAAGGCTGTGGGACCAGCAACATCAGGCTGGCCCGGCGGCGGATCAAAAATGGCCCTTAAATCGGCCAAACTGGAATAATCAGGATCCGGCTCACAGGAATAATATGTCAGACTTGAGAACAATTATAATACAGGGGATACGGGAATCTGTTCCCCGAGGACAGAATATTAATAAAGCCTTTAGTGAAAGGCAGAAAAAAGATGAGACCCCGACAGAATGGCTTGAAAGGTTAAGGAAAAGCTTCCAGTTATACTCTGGGGTAGATCCTGCCACTCCTGTGGGACAAGCGTTGCTGAAAACTCAGTTCGTGGCCAAATCATGGGAAGATATTAGGAAGAAGTTGGAGAAAATTGAGGACTGGCAGGAGCGGGGGTTGGATGAATTACTTAGAGAAGCTCAGAAAGTGTATGTGAGGCGAGAAGAAGAAACTGAAAAGCGGCAGACTAGACTGCTGGTTGCAGCAGTAAGGGAAGGACAAAAGGGTGTGATAAGGAGACCTTGTAGGCCCGATGGGGGAGATAAGGGAAGAATGGAGAGGAGAGGAGATAAAGCCGTGGAATGTTTCTATTGTGGGAAAAAAGGGCACATGAAGAGAGAATGTAGAAAAAGGATTCAGGATGAAAAAATGTTCCAGGAGGATTAGCGGGGTCAGGGGCTCTATGTGCTGAGGACCCCCGGTAAAAAGGAGCCCTTGATAACTTTAAAAGTGGGTCCTCAGCGCCAGGAGGTGACCTTTCTTGTAGATACCGGAGCCGAAAGGTCTACCGTACAATCATTACCTCCGGGATGTAAAATATCCGGGGATAAAGTTAATGTAATTGGAGCAAAAGGGGAACCTTTCAGGGTCCCCGTGATAAAAGATGTGGCGGTGGAATCAAGTTGCAGATGCGGAATCGGAACGCTCTTGTTAGTACCTGAAGCGGAATATAACCTATTAGGTAGGGATTTAATCATAGGAATGGGGATTCGAGTAGACGTGGAAGAGGAAGAGTTAAAAATTAGGCTTTGTCCTCTTACAGAGGTAGACGAGAAACAAATTAACCCCGAAGTGTGGTATACTCCCGAAACGGTTGGAAAACTGGATATTGAACCATTTGAGGTGGTTATTAAGAACCCCGAGATTCCAGTGAGAATTAAACAATATCCCATATCTAATGAAGGGAAAGGGGGACTAAAACCTGAGATCGAGAGACTAATAGAAAAGGGGGTACTCGAACCCTGCATGTCCCCTTTTAATACCCCGATTCTACCAGTAAAAAAAATCCGATGGTAGCTATCGGTTGGTGCATGACCTAAGGGAAATCAATAAACGGACTGTCAGCCGGTTCCCGGTAGTGGCAAACCCACACACCCTGCTGAGTCAGTTGGGACCCGAGAACCAATGGTATAGCGTAATAGATCTTAAGGATGCATTCTGGTCATGCCCTCTAAAGGAGGAATGTAGAGATTATTTTGCCTTCGAGTGGGAAGACCCAGACACTCATAGGAGACAGCAGTTAAGGTGGACTGTACTCCCCCAGGGGTTTACAGAATCCCCAAACTTATTTGGACAAGCCCTAGAACGGGTTCTACGGGAATACCAACTGCAGGATGGGGTCATACTAATACAGTATGTGGATGACTTATTGTTAGCAGGAGAAAATCAAGAAACAGTCAGAAAAGAAAGCATACGGTTGTTAAATTTCTTGGGCCTTCAAGGCCTCAAGGTATCACGGCCAAAACTACAGTTTGTGGAAAAGGAGGTGAAATATTTAGGACACTGGATAAGCAAGGGGACTAAAAAGTTGGACCCCGAACGAGTAAATGGAATTTTATCACTAAAAGCCCCGAGGAGTAAACGACAGATTAGACAATTGTTGGGACTATTTGGGTATTGTAGGCAGTGGATTGAAAACTTTAGTGCGAAAGCACGATTTTTGTATCAAAAATTAACTATGGATGGGTTGCTTAAATGGACCCCGGAGGATGAAGAGAGATTAGAGAGTCTCAAGGCTGATCTAGTTAACGCTCCTGTCTTGAGTCTGCCTGATGTGAGGAGACCCTTTTATTTATTTGTGGCCACTGAAGAGGGGACAGCATATGGAGTTTTAACCCAGGAGTGGGCAGGGAAAAAGAAACCTGTAGGGTATATTTCCAAATTATTAGACCCCGTCAGCAGAGGGTGGCCCACCTGTTTACAGGCAGTTGTTGCTGTAGCCCTGATAGTGGAAGAAGCAAATAAGATAACATTTGGAAGTGAATTAAAAGTGTTCTCCCCCCATAATATTCGAGGGGTTCTCCAACAAAAGGCTGAAAAATGGATCACCGATGCTAGGCTTTAAAATATGAGGGGATCCTGATCCATTCCCCTAAATTAGAGATCGGAACAACGAGCTTACAGAACCCGGCGCAATTTTTGTATGGAGGTCCTGAAGGAGAGTTAACACATAATTGCCTCCAAACCATAGAACAACAAACAAAAATTAGGCCAGATCTAGAGGAGGTAGAATTAGGGGAGGGAGAAAAGCTATTTGCTGATGGATCATCTCGAGTAATAGCAGGGAAAAGGAAGTCAGGATATGCAATTGTGGACGGGGGGAGCCTAAAAGTAAAGGAATCTGGACCCCTCAGTCCTAGTTGGTCGGCGCAGGCATGTGAGTTATATGCAGTACTTAGGGCATTGGAACTTTTGAAGGACAAAGAGGGAACCGTGTACACTGATTCAAAATATGCGTATGGAGTGGTACACACTTTTGGAAAAATTTGGGAGGAACGGGGACTTATTAATTCTCAAGGAAGGGGTTTGGTTCATGAGAAACTCATTGTCAAAATTCTACAAGCAATAAGAGGGCCCAAGCGAATAGCTGTAATACATGTTAAGGGACACCAAAGAGGAACAACCCCCGAAATTCGAGGGAATAATCTTGCTGACCAGGAAGCCAAGGCGGCAGCACTACTTGCTGTGACCATCGCCCCGCTGGCAGGTGAAACGCCAGCAAAAATCCTTAGCCCACAGTTTAGTAAACCAGAAATGGATAAATTGAAGGAAATGGGAGTAGTGGAAAAAGAGGGTAATTGGGAACTACCCGATGGGAGACAAGTATTACCAAAAGCACTAACATGGAAAATAATGAGAGGTATGCACTCAAAGACTCATTGGGGTGTCCAAGCGCTGGTTGATCAATTCGCAATAAAATACATGTGTATTGGGGTTTATAATGTAGCCAAGGGAATCGTACAGGGGTGCCTAACGTGTCAGAGGATCAATAAGCATCATCTTAGAGAAAAAGTACAAGGGGGACGGGAATTGGCACACCGACCATTCGCCAAAATACAGATTGATTTTACTGATCTCCCTAAAGTAGGGCGATATAAACACTTACTTGTATTGGTGGACCACCTCACTCACTATATTGAAGCGTTCCCTACTGCTAGGACAACTGCCAATACAGTGGTAAAAGTACTTTTGGAACATATCATACCGCGATATGGAAATATTGAAACTATTGATTCAGATAGAGGCCCACATTTCATTTCCAAAGTAATAAAAGAAGCTCTAGCCCCCTTTGGAACTAAATGGGAGTTCCATACACCTTGGCACCCCCAAAGCTCCGGGAAAGTAGAACGGATGAATGGAGAAATAAAGAAACAATTAACTAAGTTAATGATAGAAACCAAAATGTCATGGGTAAAATGTTTGCCAATTGCTTTATTAAATATTCGGACTCAGCCCCGAACAGATACTGGAATTTCCCCATTTGAAATGTTATATGGCATGCCCTATGATATGGAATGCCCAGCCAATTACCCTACTTTAGATGAAGATAGTATTAACCCTTATATTGTTCAGCTGATGAAAAGGAGAGAGAAATTGCGAAAGAAAGGAATGGTAGTACAGAGGCCGCCCCTGGATATATCCATACATTCAGTAAAGCCAGGTGATATGGTATTAATCAGAGCCTGGAAAGAATCCTCTCTCACTCCTAGGTGGGAGGGGCCCTTTCTTGTTTTACTTACCACAGAAACTGCTGTCCGGACTACAGAACGAGGATGGACGCACGCCTCGCGAATTAAAGGACCTTTACCCAGAGATCAGTGGGAAGTAACAAAGACTTCAGAGGACTTAAAACTAGTGATAAGGAAGAAAAAGGAACTGCATGAATGAATAAATCCTTTTGGAAGAACGGTAAAACCTAGTTAATACCAGTGGTTCCAGGTGTCACCTGGAGAGAATTTACAGATGGTAAACTTTACTCCTTGGCTTACAGAACAGATACCTCATCAAACCAGCGGAGCTGGTATATATACATAAATTAGCAGGACTCACCTTTTTATGTACTTACTTTTTTATTGTGAAGAGGGGACTAAGGTCCCTAGACCACCGGAATATTTAGTGGGATTCCGTGTTTAAAGCATCGTAACCATAACCATTGGAGTTGAGTGTTTTGTAACTGTACGGTCAGAAATGGTATTGTAATTCTAGAAGGGGACATTATTACTGTATAAAGTGTCGAGAGTACCAATTCCCGTGGAGACCAATTGAATAGAGTGGAAATTAATAGACTAATTTGTGGGTAGGAATTATTAGTACCTGAAACTATAAGGCGGTGTACTATCAGATTCACGTGGAAGCGAGCTAGACGTTATCACTAGAATAGCGTCTACTCTTAAATAAAATTTGTATAAGGAATGCTGGTGGACACACTGCAGGAACAGCCACCCATTTAGGGACGGCTGTACACAGTGTACCCAAAGGAGAAGGGGACTAAACGCATCCGCCTTACGGGGGAGGGGGTAGCTACAGGAAATCCCTAACCAACCCGAAGCTCCTATAACCCTGAATCCTGCGAGTGTCTTGTCATTTCCCAGGTAATATAAAATATTCTACACAGTTCCCGGGGAGGAGCTAAGTCCCGTAAGGGCTTTGCAAGTGGAAAACACGCCCTTAAGAAGTACGACTGCTGCCGAGAAGATGAGAAACCTCGCTGCTCCAGGCACCGGAGTAGGCGAAGTAGGCAGAGGCGTACGGAAAAGGGAGTGTAAGTACACCATGAGATCATCGGCGGGTAATGGCGAAAAACAGACACTTCGAGAGGAGGAATGGACTCTGGGAGCCCGACCAGGTATGCCCTGGCAAAGAGATAATCGGGAATTGACATCAACACCCATTGGTGTTCCTTGGGAAACCCCACCAGCAATCCGTGTTTGGATGATGTTACTGTGGTATTTACTTGTTGGGCCTATGGTATCTGGTAATGTCAGCCATCAACCCTTCAAGTGGTCACTAATACAACTAGAACACTCAGTTATCATACAAAACAGAATTACCCCAGGCGCTCCCTCTTTCACGGCCCACTTAAGTTCCCTAGTAAGGTCATACCATGGATGGGCTCCCATTGATGAGAATACTCGCAAGTATACAGTTCAGCGTAAAGCCTTTTATATGTGTCCAGCTAACAATCCAGGAAAAGGATATTGCAATCACCCAACTGAATATTACTGTGCATATTGGGGCTGTGAAACAATAGCATCAGAATGGACACCAGGGGGAGGGAAAGACCAATTTTTAACTGTAGGATGGGGACCGCCAGGATGTCAAAAACCCACCTATGGACCTCAGGGTACGGTTCGAGGAGGCACATGTTGGCATATTTATCTTAACGTTTCGAAACCTGAAGATCTAGGATGGACTATAGGGAGAACTTGGGGAATCAGGTTTTGGGAACCAGGCACTGATACAGGGGGAATAATTTTAATAAAAAAGGAGCCGGTGCCCAATGAACCCTCTGGTGTAGGACCAAATCCAGTCATAGCAAAGGAAGATGATAGTAACAGTATTGTACATAATGTTACAATCTCTCCTAATATAAACATCACTGAAAATAACACCCCAGGCGTATCAACAAAAATCAAACCCTCGACTCTTACACCCGAAGTCAGCCCATTGTGGGATATGCTCCAAGCCAGTTATCAGGTACTGAATGCCACCTACCCTAATATAACTGAGCATTGTTGGTTATGTTACAGCATTCGTCCACCCTTTTATGAAGCTATTGGGGTGGACATTAGATTTAAAAAGGCCAACGGAACAAACCCAGCTCAGTGCTTATGGAATAAAGAATCTGGACGTAAGCAAGGGATAACAATGTCCCAAGTATCAGGAAAAGGAAGATGTATAGGGAATGTCCCAAAAGACAAACGACACCTGTGTAACACAATTCACAAATCAAGAGAAATAACAGCTGAGTGGTTAATTCCTGCAGATAATACTAAGTGGATCTGTTCCCAAACTGGGGTTACACCTTGTATATCCCTAAAGGTTTTTAATTGGATAACTGAATATTGTATACAAGTAGCTGTAATACCTAGGCTTATTTACCATCCCGAAGATTTTGTTTATGACTATCAAACTACTCAGGCCCATCACATACAAAAACGTGAGCCCTTGACAGCCCTCACGGTAGCAACCCTCATAGCAGTCGGAGCTGCTGGAGCTGGTACAGGAATAACCTCCCTCGTACAACAAAATCAAAAATTTCAATCCTTAAGAATAGCAGTCGACGAGGATTTGGCTAGGATAGAAAAAGCCATGACAGCCCTAGAACAGTCTGTTAGGTCTTTATCAGAAGTAGTATTACAAAACAGACGGGGCTTAGACCTAATGTTCATGCAGCAGGGGGGGTTATGTGCAGCCCTACGGGAGGAGTGTTGTGTATATGTTGACCATACTGGAGTAGTTAGAGATACAATGGCCAAGCTACGGGAGGGGTTAGAAAAACGAAAGAAAGACAGGGAAGCACAACAGAGCTGGTATGAGTCTATGTTTAATTATTCACCCTGGTTAACCACCCTATTGTCAACTATTACAGGACCCCTTATTTTGTTGATCTTATTTTTGACTTTCGGGCCATGCATTTTTAATAAGTTGATCGCTGTTGTTAAAGGGCGCTTAGAAGCTGCACACTTAATGCTGTTGCGAAAACAATATGAACAAATAGAGGATGAAGGAATTAATCCTATCCTCGGGCGGGCAAAAGAAGTATTAGATCGATTTAATGAACAAAATCAGGATAAAATAGAAAAGGGGGGATTGTAATGAACGGGTTAACTTTGTTCATGAAATCGCATATGGAGGAAGGAATATTCTTCACTTATCTAAGACCATGAGTACCGATGATTAGCATATGTAGAGAGACGTTTACAGAGCATGAATGGGACTTGAGTCACCTAAAGAACAGCTGAGGAAGACTTCGGCCTTCATCCCAACAACCACCTAAAGGCAAATTACGACCACTTAACACCTGATGGCACAAGATACCGAAGATACCAGCCAGCCGTCACGTATCAGGGACTAAAAAGACTGTATAAATAAAGAGGCTCTTCCCCTGTTTGGGTGCGAGCTTGTGGCGGAGCACTGTCTCCCCGGCCGCCCAGCGCTGTTTTGCTCTTTTATCGCTTGCTAATAAATTCGATCTTTTATTTAATACAAATTGGCTCCTCCAATTTGTCACGAGCGTCTATAACACTTAACTTATAAAATGACAGTATTTAACTATAGTGAGTACTTTTTCTATTGAAAATATTTGTATGTATCTTGAGGGTATGATTTAGTTGCTTGAATGTGAATTTCTGACTTCTAATCTACCTGTTTGCATCAACAAAATCAGGGAATTTCTATGATTTTCTTTACATACGCAGTAGTGATAACCTTCTGAAGAGGTTACCAGTATAATTTACCTACTGTTTATACTTGGCCTGTGATTTGGTAAGAATTTGATTTGTTAAACTGGATAATTATGTATTGCTACATTTAATCTCAAAACATCCTCATTGTAGTTTGTGATGATAAGTTAGAATAAGATAGAATTGTGTATATATAGTAGGTAACAAACCTATTTTTGTTAGTCTGGGTAGTTTTCAGTAGCTTGATTCCATCGAAAGATGTTGGTTTTAAATTAAGCATTGTTAGGATTAAGGTATCCAGGGGTTTGCTTAACACATATGCTGTAAAAATGATTCAACTTTTTCTTTAATTAGCTTGTTGAGATCTTGAAAAGCAACCCAGGACTGAAGAAAACAGATTCAATTGCTCTGGGCTTCTGAATGTTCGGTGGTTGTTTTTTTTTTTTTTTTCAAAGGTGTGTGCTTGACTACCCTCAGGCTACCAAAAGCAGTGATCTCTAATGATCTCACAGGGTTGGCAGTCCAGATTCATCTGCAAAACAGCACTGTGCCCTGCAGCACCATACTGGGGTGTGTGCTTAGCACTGACTCAGAGATCATCATCATTTCCTGCAACAGCTAGTTAGCCTAATGCTAAGTAGGCTGAGATGTGACAAAATTGCAGCACGAGGTGATATGGCTATAGGCTTTTCAACTATTAAAGCTAGACTTGTAAAGGATATGATGTGTAGCTTTGTATCACATCGCAGCGTGATTCCTCTCTCCACAACCCATGAATGACATGTTTCTACTTTTCTACAATGATAAAGTGTGCTGGGAGACATTAGTGAATAGGAAGACCAGAATTTGTCCTTTGGAGAGAGACTGACTACATTATCTGTTTTAAAGATATGGCTAATATAACATGAATAGTCAGAATTTAAAAGCAGAATATTATTTTCTGAAATTATTGCCATAACTTTTTTTTAGAGCTCTGAGTGGGTGATGTTTCAGTGTCTATCTGCTGAGTTGTATTATCAAACCTATGAGTATCAGTAATGCAATGTTCAGTCCAGCTTCAGTCTTATGGAAACTCTTGGGAGTTTAGCAGATTTTTGCAAAATGACACTGATTCCCTATGTTAAATAGGTGTGAAGCTGTTATTCTTGTTTTTGAGTGTTTACTGAAAAAAAAAGAAAAATTGAGAGAGCAAAGTATGCTATTTCTCTGTGAAGAATATGAAGAAATAAAAGAATCTGTGTCAATCAGTAAGCAATCCCCACAACTGTGTGAAATGTAATGTAACGCTTTGGAAGCAAGATATGATCAGATTACATTGTTATTGCACCAAATTGCAGGAGGAAATGTGAATTGTTGAATGTCAGTTTACTGATGAGAGTCTTGGGGGGTTTTTATCAGTCATTTTTTAAAATTTTGTTGTCATTACTTTCCTGTATCAGCTAAATTTATGCTAGTCACAATGAGGCAAGAGATTATACATCCCCATAAAAAGTCAGAGCTCTGTAATCAATTTAAGCTAAGTTGAGAAAACAATCAGTCACTTTTTAATTGGTCACACACCCATACGTACATCAGATTAGTTGTCCAGCCCTTCTAAACTGTGTGCTACCATTACTTGCACAGACTTTCTCGAGGTTTTGGAAGACTGAAAAATCATTTTGGTTTAATGTTTAGTTATGCATTTGTAGAAAGGAGATTATTAAAAAGCATGTGATTATGTTAACAATGATTTATGTGAATGCTTTATCATTTAATTTACATCTTCAAAGGTAAAATCTGTTTATATGGATATTGGTAATTTTTGCAGTTATTTGAAGAAAGGATAATCCCAATGAATGTCTCTACACTTTTATATTCAATACATTTGGGGAAGTGGCTTTTGCTGACATTCTTTTGTCTTTCAGATGTATGCCTGGATTTGGCTTTCGAGCTGAATGTAGTCTGAGGTGATTTGTAATGATTATTTGAAAAGCTGAGTTAGAGCTCACATTAATAGAAAGTCTAATGTTTGATTAAATCACTGAACCAAATTAGAGGTTTGGGGCCTCTATTTTGCAAAATCTGGGAAATGAAGGATTAATGTTCCTCCTTACTGTTGAGAAGGTTAGAAGATCACAGAATGCTACATGTCGTATCGTAGTTCCACTTGAACCTATCTCCATTACATGAAACAAAAGAAAGGTTTCAGTGCAACAGAATAGTCATGTGTTAAAGCTACTGAATTTGTCTTAGTACATTCAACTTTCAGTTCTCTTCATCCACACTGTTTAAGATGATTGGCAATCTGCAAGGCCTCTTTCTGTGGTGGAATCACTGGTGTGAATCTCAGAATAATAACGATGAAGGTGCAACCTCATGGCAGTACAGCTTACAGAAATGTGTGGATAGTCTTATTTTTTAGTTTGTCCATGTAAGAGTTAACTGCTACCGTAGTAATATGTCTTAATAGAGGAACGTAATGTGATGTGGTGGTACTTCAATACATAATTGAGGAAAGGGGGAAATTTGCTCTTGCTATGGATCCCATTGTACTGTTTTAATGACAAATTGAGTGTTTCTTAGCTCTAAATCCAACATTAGTCATAGGTACAAATTCTAATTCAAAACAGTTCTGATCAGTCGAAGCAAAATGTGAGATTTTTTTCTAATTTTTCTTGTAAGTACATTTCTCATGTCTCAGATAACAGCTGAGCTCTCACAGATTTGTAATTAACAGTTTATAAACAGCAAAGACTTATGTAAAATACCTTTTTGTAGGAGAGTTCCAACTCTCCTCATTGGCAGCTTTAACACAAATTCCATTTCAACTTTACTCTTTCCACCATCATGTCTCTGCTGTCCCGTGCGTTGCTGCTCCAAGGTGGAATTTTAACTGAAGTTAAAAAGCTAGACACATCTGTTCTTGCAGGATTATGGAGTTTTGAGATTTGTTAAATTATGTAATACTAGAATTCTTGCAGGGATGGATGTGTAAAGGACTATACACTGAAATGCACTGTTCAACTTTGTGTGCGTCCAAGCCAACGTTCCTTTTTATTTGGAATTCATTACTGTTGTATAGATTTGTGGTGGGTTGACCCTGGCTGGGTGCCAGGTGCCCACCAAAGCCGCTCTATCACTCCCCCTCTCATCTGGACAGGGGAGAGAAAATATAACAAAGGGCTCGTGGATCAAGATAAGGACAGGAAGAGATCACTCACCAATTACCTTCATGGGCAAAGAAGACTCAACTTGGGGAAAATTAATATAATTTATTGCCAATCAAATCAGAGTAGGGTAATGAGAAATAAAACCAAATCTTAAAACACCTTCCCCCCACCCCTCCCTTCTTCCCAGGCACAACTTCACTCCTGAATTCTCTACCTACCCTCGCCCAGGTGGCAGAGGGCTTCACGAACTGCTCCAGCATGGGTCCCTTCCACGGGGTGCAGTCCTTCAGGAGCACACTGCTCCAGTGTGGGTCCTCCATGGGGTCACAAGTCCTGCCAGGAGCCTGCTGCAGCGCAGGCTTCCCACAGGGTCACAGCCTCCTTTGGGCATCCACCTGCTCCAGTGTGGGGTCCTCCACAGGCTGCAGGTAGATATCAGCTGCACCGTGGACCTCCATGGGCTGCAGGGGGACAGCCTGCCTCACCATGGTTTTCACCATGGTCTGCAGGGGAATCTCTGCTCCGGCACCTGGAGCATCTCCTTCCCCATCTTCTTCACCGACCTTGGTGTCTGCAGGGCTGTTTCTCTTACATGTTCTCACTGCTCTCTCTGGCTGCAGTTTCTGTGCCGCAGCAACTTTTTCCCCTTCTTAAATATGTTATCCCAGAGGTGCTACTACTGTCACTGATTGGCTCGGCCTTGGCCAGCAGCAGGTCCATCCTAGAGCCGGCTGGCGTTGGGTCTATTGGACATAGGGGAAGCTTCTAGCAGCTTCTCACAGAAGCCACTCTTGAGACTCCCTGCTGCCAAAACCTTGCCACACAAACCCAATACAAGATTTTAGCACATGCTTTTCTAACACAGAAGTGTTCATGGATAGGAGTTATTTTTTGTCTGTTTTGAGATGTTTAGGGTTCGTGTTAAATCTTTTTCTTTCCAAAATAGGGCTTGAAACATGAACTTCCAAGAAAAGCCCCAAACAAACCCCAAAGCAAAAAAACCCCAAAACCAACAACTAAAAAAACCCTGCCCCCAGACACCGAAAAGTTAGAGTTCTCAAGTCATTGCATGAATCCAGAAGCTAGAACTTGAAGAACTGTGTGTACTGCATCACACAGTTATAACAGTTGACAACACACTCACTTTGGTTTCCTCTCCTTTAGTTTGCCTGCAATCCTGCTTGTATTGGAGCAGTTATTGTTTAAACAGTTAAGTTTTAATACAGATGTGTGCCATCCTGTGTTGCATAGTTTGACGGGCAATATTTCCTGTAGCCTCTCAGGTTGTTCTTGTTACTGCTAGATATGGCACCTAAAGCTGTTGCTGCTGTTGCATCAGGTAGGTTGCAGGCTTTCATAGCTGTGGACAGTAAGTTAACTGATGTGTTCAAAATTAAGATGTTAACTATAATTATCACTGCTTGGTTTTTTTGTCTCTGCGTTGGATGTTGCTTTACTAGTCATTTTATGTGATATGTCATTCCTGACACACCAGAATGAATTAAACAAATTTTCGTTGTGAAATTTTTCCTCTTAACATATTAGCTTATAGCTATTTGTACACTATAAATCATATCCTTCCATTCATTTTCTTCCTTTTCTTCTTTCTTATACACTGAGTCACTGGCATTTGCTTTCATGGATCCTCTGTGACCTATTTCTTCTGTTTGTGGGCGATTAGTACATTACTTTGGTAGTAAAATACTCCTTTCCTGGTATGGGTATTTTTATATTTAAAATTTGTTTTCATAAATTGCTTGTATGCTCTGTGCCGTGTTTAAGATGGACTTAGTCTTTCCTCTATTCTTGTGGGATACTGTATCGTTGTGTAGATTTAAGTATAGTATAGAAAAATCTACTAGGGATAAAAGTTAATTTTAAATTGTCATTTTGCCTTGATTCTGTGTTCTTGGTTTTTTATGAGAAAATAGGGTGCTATTGGCCACTGAAGGGATCAAGAGAATTATAAATGAGAAATCAAGCTAGCTTGTCCTGAAAATTCCAAGTCTCTGTAAGACGTTACTCACAGAAAGAAGTCTTGGTAAAGACAAAGTAGGGATGGATTTTGTGGACCAGATTCATTCCTGGAGGTACATTTCATTTCATTAGAGCCCTACTTAGAGACTTGTAGTGTTGACTGTGTATTGGTTTAAAAGCAGGGTATTGTTGGGTTTTTTCCTAGGAAAATGCTACTCATTTTCCAGTTTCACTCAGCAAATTTTCATTAGACATAACCACTTGGACAAATTTAAGATCAGATTGTTATAGTTGTGCTGGGTCACGCGTTGTGGGAAAGAGCTTGAAGTATACCATGGGGAGGTTTACATGGCACCGTACCTGCTGGCGACAGATGGAGTCCAGCTATCTCAAAGGGGGAAAAGGATTCTCACTCATGAGTTGGCGGGGCTCATAGAGAGGGCTTTAAACTAGGTTTGAAGGGGGAAGGGGATAAAACTAGGC
Organism: Aquila chrysaetos chrysaetos; assembly: GCF_900496995.4. Classification (NCBI taxonomy): domain Eukaryota; kingdom Metazoa; phylum Chordata; class Aves; order Accipitriformes; family Accipitridae; genus Aquila; species Aquila chrysaetos. The sequence continues at coordinate 1,627,604 of NW_024470324.1, read as the reverse complement.
TTACCAGAGGTGAGCCTGGGGGTGGCATGCCAATGTTGGGGGTGGAATCGATAGGCCAGCTCAAGTGCATCTACGCCAATGCACGCAGCATGGGCAATAAACAGGAGGAGCTGGAAGTCATTGTGCAGCAGGATAGATATAACTTAGTCGCCATCACAGAAACATGGTGGGATAACTCTCATGACTGGAGTGCTGCAATGCATGGCTATAAGCTCTTCAGAAGATATAGGCAAGGAAGGAGAGGTGGTGGGGTGGCTCTCTATGTTAGGGAGTGTTTCGATTGTACAGAGCTACACAATTGTAACGATAAGGTTGAGTGCTTATGGGTAAGGATGAGGGAGAAGGCCAACAAGGCAGATATTGTGCTGGGAGTCTGTTATAGACCACCCAACCAGGTTGAAGAGACAGATGAATCGTTCTACAAGCAGCTGGGAGAAGTCTCACAATCGTGTGCCCTTGTTCTCATGGGGTACTTCAACTTCCCTGACGTCTGCTGGAAATATAATACAGCAGAGAGCAAACAATCTAGGAGGTTCCTGGAGTGTGTGGAAGATAACTTCCTGACACAGCTGGTAGATGAACCAACCAGGGGAGGAGCCTTGCTAGACCTACTGTTTACAAACAGGGAAGGACTGGTGGGAGATGTGGTGGTTGGAGGCCATCTTGGGCTTAGTGACCATGAAATGATAGAATTCTCGATTCTTGTTATGGTAAGGAAGGTGGTCAGCAAAACCACCACTATGGACTTCCGGAGGGCAAACTTTGGCCTGTTCTGGACACTGGTTGAGAGAGTCCCTTGGGAGACAGTCCTGAAGGGCAAAGGGGTCCAGGAAGGCTGTACATTCTTCAAGAAGGAAGTCTTAAAGTCTCAGGAGCAGGCTATTCCCATGTGCCACAAGACGAACTGTCGGGGAAGAAGACCGGCCTGGCTGAACAGGGAGCTTTTGCTGGGACTCAGGAAAAAAAGGAGAGTTTACTATCTTTGGAAGAAAGGGAAGGCAACTCAGGAAGAGTACAGGGATCTTGTTAGGTCATGCAGAGAGAAAATTAGAAAGGCAAAAGCTCACCTAGACCTCAATCTGGCCACTGTTGTAAGGGACAACAAAAAATGTTTTTACAAATATGTTAACAGTAAAAAGAAAGCCAAGGAGAATATCTATCCTTTAATGGATACAGAAGGGAACGTAGCCACCAGAGATGAGGAAAAGGCCGAGGTACTTAATGCCTTCTTTGCCTCAGTCTTTAATAGTGAGACCAGTTATCCTCAGGGTACTCCGCCCCCTGAGCTGGAGGACAGGGACGGAGAGCAGAATATACCCCCCATAATCCAGGAGGAAGCAGTTAATGACCTGCTACGCCACCCGGACACTCACAAGTCTATGGGACCAGATGGGATCCATCCGAGAGTATTGAGGGAGCTGGTGGAGGAGCTTGCCAAGCCACTCTCCATCATTTATCAGCAGTCCTGGTCAACAGGGGAGGTCCCAGAGGACTGGAGGCTTGCCAATGTGACGCCCATTTATTTACAAGAAGGGTAGGAAGGATGATCCAGGGAACTACAGGCCTGTCAGCCTGACCTCGGTACCAGGGAAGATTATGGAGTGGTTCATCTTGAGTGCACTCGCACAGCACGTGCAGGACAACCAGGGGATCAGGCCCAGCCAGCATGGGTTCATGAAAGGCAGGTCCTGCTTGACCAACCTGATCTCTTTCTATGACCAGGTGACCCGCCTAGTGGATGAGGGAAAGGCTGTGGATGTTATCTTCCTTGACTTCAGCAAGGCCTTTGACACTGTCTCCCATGGCATACTCCTTGAGAAGCTGGCATCTCATGGCTTGGACAAGTGTACTCTTCGCTGGGTAAAAAACTGGCTGTATGGATGAGGCCAGAGAGTTGTGGTGTATGGAGTTAAATCCAGTTGGTGGCCGGTCACAAGTGGTGTTCCCCGGGGCTCAGTATTGGGGCCAGTTCTCTTTAATATCTTTATGAATGATCTGGACGAGGGGATCGAGTGTAGCCTCAGTAAGTTTGCAGATGACACCAAGTTGGGAGGGACGATTGATCTGCTTGAGGGTAGGAAGGCTCTACAGAGGGATCTGGACAGGCTGGATCATTGGGCTGAGGCCAATTGTATGAGGTTCAACAAGGCCAAGTGCCGGGTCCTGCACTTTGGTCACAACAACCCCATGCAGCGCTACAGGCTTGGGGAAGAGCGGCTGGAAAGCTGCCTGGCAGAGAAAGTCCTGGGGGTGCTGGTTGACAGCCGGCTGAATATGAGCCGGCAGTGTGCCCAGGTGGCCAAGGCCAAAGGCATCCTGGCCTGCGTCAGAAATAGTGTGGCCAGCAGGAATAGGGAGGTGGTTGTTCCCCTGTATTCGGCACTGGTGAGGCCGCACCTCGAGTACTGTGTTCAGTTTTGGGCCCCTCACTACAGGAAAGACATTGAGGTGCTGGAGCGTGTCCAGAGAAGGGCAATCAAGTTGGTGAGGGGCCTGGAGCACAAGTCTTATGAGGAGCGACTGAGGGAACTGGGGTTGTTTAGTCTGGAGAAAAGGAGGCTGAGGGGAGACCTTATCGCTCTCTACAACTACCTGAAAGGAGGTTGTAGTGAGGTGGGTACTGGTCTCTTCTGTCAAGTAACTAGTGATAGGACGAGATGAAATTGCCTCAAGTTGTTGCAGGGGAGGTTTAGATTGGATATTAGGAAAAATGTCTTTACTGAAAGGGTTGTCAGGCATTGGAACAGGCTGCCCAGGGAAGTGGTTGAGTCACCATCCCTGGAGGTGTTCAAAAAGCGTGTAGACAAGGCATTTCACGACATGGTTTAGTGGGCATGGTTGATGGTTGGACTAGATGACCTTAAAGGTCTTTTCCAACCTAAATGATTCTATGATTTTATGATTTAATGTATTGGTTATTTGTTGTTTTGCTATTAAAGGGATGTAACTATGTTTGGGAATTCCAGGGGCAAAAAGACTCTATTATAGCTTCTTATGACTGATGGGGAATGCCACCTTGCTGGCTGCACGTATGTGTCCAGTTGTATTGGGCTTGTGTGGCAATGTTTCGGTAGCACGGGGGTGTCACGACCCAGACTGGACAGACCAGGGAGTCGTGTTTAATTCAAAATTCCCTCGGGCTAAATTAAGGTGAAATGACACCAGAAGATCAGTTAAACATTTTATTCATGACAGAAGCAAACTGAACTGGGGAGGCGTGATAGTAGGTGGCAGGGTTTCTCACAACAGGAATTGGCATAAGACTACTTCTGTAAGCCGTGTAACCCAGGGTAACCATATACATCAATTCAGGGAAGAAGGAGATCCCTCCCACCGAGTCACGAGGTTCAGAGCAGACCCCCTTGCTTTCTAGACTCCTCCTCAGAGAAGGGTCCAGGGGCGGCTGGATCCACTCTTAGTCCCAGACTAGGTCAACGGTTTTATGTCTTGAAACGGATGAGGTGTAGGGATTGTGGAAAAGGAAAAGGAAAGAGAGAAGAAGACAGAGAGAGAAAAAGGAAGAGAGAAAGATTTCACCGGTCCTGGGTCCAGCGTTGGTTCAGTCAGCCGAGAGGTCCAGTCAGCCGAGGGGTCCAGTTCCAGTGGGCTTGCACGCCTGGGGCTTCAGTTTGTGTCCTTTTATCATCCTTGCCCCTCCTTCAGGCAGGCACCTGAACTCGTCAGGCTAATGAGCAGTTTGTGAGCCTTTGGGCTTGGGGGTCCTTTGGGGAGTAACTTCCCCTTCCCTGCAGACATGGTGGCCATTGTTTGATCTTTGTATCAGAACAGGGAGCTGCGCACCCTCCACCACGCCCTCCCCCTCCTGTTGCTGATGTCTGAGCTGATGGGCTTTTCACCTTGGTTCCTTGCTGTGCAGGGTTTGTCTTTAGGCAGAACTTGCCCCACCACAATGTTTGAGACATTAACTCTTTCAGTCTCTCACAGTCCCCCACGGGGTCACAAGTCCTGCCAGGAACCTGCTCCAGCACAGGCTCTCCCCGGGGTCACAGCCTCCTTTGGGCATCCACCTGCTCCAGCATGGGGTCCTCCACAGGCTGCAGGTGGGCATCTGCTCCACCATGGACCTCCATGGGTTGCAGGAGGACAGCCTGACTCACCATGGTTTTCACCACGGGCTGCAGGGGAATCTCTGCTCCGGCACCTGGAGCACCTCCTCCCCCTCCTTCTTTACTGACCTTGGTGTCTGCAGGGTTGTTTCTCTTACATGTTCTCACTCCTCTCTTCCGGCTGCTGTTGTGCAGCATTTTTTTCCCCTTTTTAAATATGTTATCGCAGAGGCGATACCACTGTCGCTGATTAGCTCGGTCTTGGCCAGCAGTGGGTCTGTCTTGGAGCCGGCTGGCATTGTGATGGGTTGACCCTGGCTGGTTGCCAGGTGCCCACCAAAGCCGTTCTATCACTCCCCCTCCTCAGCTGGACAGGGGAGAGAAAATATAACAAAGAGCTTGTGGGTTGAGATAAGGACAGGAGAGATATCACTCATCACTTACCGTCACGGGCAAAACAGACTCAACTTGGGGAAATTAACTCACTTTATTACAAATCAACCAGAGTAGGTTAATGAGAAATAAAACCAAATCTCAGAACACCTTCCCTCCACCCGTCCCTTCTTCCCGGGCACAACTTCACTCCCGGCTTCTCTACCAACCCCCCCAGCGGCACAGGGGGACGGGGAATGGGGTTTACGGTCAGTTCATCACACGTTGTTTTCTGCCGCTTCATCCTCCTCAGGGGGAGGACTCATCACACTCTTCCCTGCTCCAATGTGGCGTCCCACCCACGGGAGACAGTCCTCCACGAACTTCTCCAACGTGGGCCCTTCCCACGGGCTGCAGTTCTTCACGAACTGCTCCAGCATGGGTCCTTTCCACGGCGTGCAGTCCTTCAGGAGCACACTGCTCCAGCGTGGGTCCCCCACAGGGTCACAAGTCCTGCCAGAAAACCTGCTCCGTGGGCTCCTCTCTCCACAGATCCGCAGGTCCTGCCAGGAACCTGCTCCAGCGCAGGGTTCCCACGGGGTCACAGCCTCCTTCGGGAAACCCACCTGCTCCGGCGTGGGGTCCTCCACGGGCTACAGGTGGATATCTGCTCCACCGTGGACCTCCATGGACTGCAGGGGGACAGCCTGCCTCACCATGGTCTTCACCACGGGCCGCAGGGGAATCTCTGCTCCGGCGCCTGGAGCATCTCCTCCCCCTCCTTCTTCACTGACCTTGGTGTCCGCAGAGTTGTTTCTCTTACATGTTCTCACTCCTCTCTCCGGCTGCCGAATCTGCCTATCCCAACTTTTTTCCTTCTTAAAAATGTTATCACAGAGGCGTTACCGCTATCGCTGATTGGCTCGGCCTTGGCCGGCGGCAGGTCCATCTTAGAGCTGGCTGGTATTGGCTCTCTCTCGAACACAGGGGAAACTTCCAGCAACTTCTTACAGAAGCCACCCCTGTAACCCCCCCCTGCTACCAAAACCTTGCCACACAAAGCCAATACAGGTCTATTGGACATAGGGGAAGCTTCTAGCAGCTTCTCACAGAAGCCACCCCTCCAGCCCCCTGTGAGAGACTGAAAGAGTCCAAATGAAAAGATACAGCACCCATCTTCCGAAGTGAAGTTCTTGGGTTTCTGGTGGAGGGGTGGGACAGTATACATTCCCCCCGAAACCTTGACCACCCTTGAACAAGTGAAAAGGCCTGCAAATAAGAACGAACTCCAACATGCCTTAGGCCTGCTGGTGTTTTGGAGGAAACACATCCCTGACTTCTCTATCATAGCCCGACCCCTGTACGATCTACCATGCAAAAGGGTCTCTTGGGATTGGACCCCAGCCCATGAAGAAGCCTTAAAATTGCTAATTTTTGAAGCTGGGGTGTACCAGGCCTTGGGGCCAATTTATCCAACAGACCCACTCTGCATTGAATGGGGTTTTGCGATCCATGGGCTATCAATACATATGTGGCAACGTGGACCCGAAGGCCTGACTCGGCCTATTGGATTCTATTCACGTAGCTTTAAAGATGCAGAAAAACGATACTCAGTTTGGGAAAAGGGCCTCTTTGTGGTCAACCTAGCTTTGCAAGAGGCAGAAAAAATTATACGGCAACAACCAATTATCCTGAGAGGGCCCTTCAAGGTTTTAAAACCGATATTGATGGGAACCCCACCGCCTGTAGGAGTTGCACAGCGAGAAACCGTAAGGAAATGGTATGCACAGCTAGATCATTATTGTCACACACGCCGAATAAAAGAGGGAGCGCCTAAAACACTCCAAGTACAAGAACTGCCTGACACCCAATTAACTCAAGAACTTCCTCCCTCGTATATAAGACCTGCCCCTCCATTTGAATCTCATCTAAAAAATGTGTGGTTCACCGATGCATCTTCTAAAAGAGAGGGGAAGATCTGGAAATACCGAGCGGTAGCCCTGCATGTTGACTCAGGGGACCGAATCGTAACAGTAGGTGAGGGAAGTGCCCAGGTAGGGGAATTGATAGCGGTTTGGAGTGTGATAAAAAGAGAAGCTGAAAACGGAGAACCAGTACTCATTTATACGGATTCGTATGCAGTGTTTAAAGGGTGCACTGAGTGGCTCCCCTTCTGGGAACAGAATCAGTGGGAGGTTAACCGGGTACCCGTGTGGCAAAGAGAAAAATGGGAGGAGATTTTGAATATCGCCAAATAGGGAACTTCCTTGGTGGGATGGGTAGCTGCACACCAAGGGGGGAATTACCTGGCACACATCTGGAATAATCAGGTAGACTCTCTAACTTGCTTAGCTACGATGGCAGCAGAAGCTGAAGAAAAGGAGTGGGGACACTTGTGTCGTGGTTTAACCCCAGCCAGCAACTAAGCACCATGCAGCCGCTCACTTACTCCCCCCCCACCCAGTGGGATGGGGGAGAAAATCGGGAAAAGAAGTAAAACTCGTGGGTTGAGATAAGAATGGTTTAATAGAACAGAAAAGAAGAAACTAATAATGATAATGATAACACTAATAAAATGACAACAGCAATAATAAAAGGATTGGAATGTACAAATTATGCGCAGTGCAATTGCTCACCACCCGCCGATCGACACCCAGCTAGTCCTGGAGCGGCAATTCCCCACCCCCACTCCCCAGTTCCTATACTAGATGGGACGTCCCATGGTATGGAATACCCCTTTGGCCACTTTGGGTCAGCTGCCCTGGCTGTGTCCCCTCCCAACTTCTTGTGCCCCTCCAGCTTTCTTGCTGGCAGGGCATGAGAAGCTGAAAAATCCTTGACTTTAGTCTAAACACTACTGAGCAACAACTGAAAACATCAGTGTTATCAACATTCTTCTCATACTGAACTCAAAACATAGCACCGTACCAGCTACTAGGAAGACAGTTAACTCTATTCCAGCTGAAACCAGGACAACTTGTTAGAGTGGTTACATGTGAAGCATGGTCATTCAGGGGTTAAAGATCTTTTCAAAGAAGCCCGTGGCAGAGGTTGGCCTGTTACTCGGGAACTGTGTAATAGGATCATTTCTGCTTGTAGTCAGTGCTGGACCCGGCTAGAAAGACATCCCTTACAAGAACCCCCTCTCCACCTATGAGACGAGAAGGGACTCTGGGAGACTTGGCAAATTGATTATATAGGACCCTTCAAGAAGTCAGATGGGAAGCAATATGTTCTTGTTGCAGTGGAAGTGGTGTCGGGACTTACCCAAGCAGCAGCGGTTGCAAGAGCAACTGGAGACAATATGGTGAAAGGATTAAAGCTATGGTTCAGTTATCTGCCTAAACCCTAGTCAATCCAATCAGACAATGGTAGCCACTTTTCTGCCAGGGTGGTACAGGAGTGGGCAAAGGGCAAAGGAATACAGTGGGTATTTCACACCCTCTACTATCCTCAAGCTAATGGGATAGTGGAGAGGACAAACGGGTTGTTAAAGCGTATCCTTAGGCCCCACGATTCTGGATGGCCTGCACGGCTCCCTGATGCCATAGCGAAGGTGAACAGTCGCTGGGGAGTAAATGGATGTCCCAAACTCACTGCATTTTGCCCCAAACCCCCCTCCCTACTCCCGGGGGAAAGGGAAACAAAACACCCAGTAAAACCCTTATACTACCCAGGACAACCTGTTCTGGTGGACCTCCCAACAGTGGGAGAGGTGCCTCTAACCCTTAAAACTCCACTGAACACCTATTCATGCGTAGCTGCTGATGCACATGGAAAAGACCACCGAATCCACACGCGATGGATAACACTCTCGTTTTAATCTATGTATGTTTTATATTTGCATTTTGTAGAACCAAAGAGAAATGGAGAAAGACGACAAGAGACCCGTGTTAGTTGTAACTATATTAATTGTTATTTGTGTCATCGGTTTATTGTTATTTGTAATTTTTGTCTGTTATTATAGGGAAAGATGCTTTGGGGAGCCTTTTCCCTCATCCTGATCCTTTCCACTGGAGGACAGGGAAAAGATTCTCCAGATTTAGCTTGGAATTTGATTCAAGGTTTCATGCACCTCTGGAATGATACCAATTGAGGTGTTTGTACAAAAGAATTCAATTTGACCTCATTAATCTAAATATCACCAATCTTGTGAAACCCAAGTTGCTCCTGGAACAATGCTTCCAGGGGACCCTTCATGGCTACTATTCAAAGATTTATCTTCTTCCCTGAGGAGGGAACCTTGAATCTTGTGATGTTGTTAAAAGAACATGGGGTACACGGGATGTTAAATTTCACCGACGGAGAATGCTGTCTCACCATACACAACTCAACAACCTCCTCAGAAGAAGCATGAAAGAAGATGAGAGAAGTTACAGACAAGACTGGAAAACTTTCCCAAGCGATGCAACCTAGAGACTGGCTTAACAGAGGATCATTGCTGACCTCTCTCCTAATGTCCTTGGGACTCACGGGGTGGGGAAAATAGCTTGTTAGCATTGGACTCATGTCGTTATGTGGATTTTTTGTTCTTAATGGTTGGCTTTGCAATTGTTATACTGTTGCACTGTTCAAAGTTTATACTGTTTGAAGTTTTGTACATGTTCTCTCTCTCTCTCTCCTTGCTTTTAGCTTTCTTTATATCTAAATCACCAGCCTGGGAGAAGACTGTGGAGAATCCACGAAGATAATATAGACAATGTTTGAGCCACGGGGTAGTGTGAGAGACTGAAAGAGTTAATGTCTCAAACATTGTGGTGGGGCAAGTTCTGCTTAAAGACAAACCCTGCACAGCAAGGAACCAAGGTGAAAAGCCCATCAGCTCAGACATCAGCAACAGGAGGGGGAGGGCGTGGTGGAGGGTGCGCAGCTCCCTGTTCTGATACAAAGATCAAACAATGGCCACCATGTCTGCAGGGAAGGGGAAGTTACTCCCCAAAGGACCCCCAAGCCCAAAGGCTCACAAACTGCTCATTAGCCTGACGAGTTCAGGTGCCTGCCCGAAGGAGGGGCAAGGATGATAAAAGGACACAAACTGAAGCCCTGGGTGCGCAAGCCCACTGGGACTGGACCCCTCGGCTGACTGGACCCCTCAGCTGACTGAACCAACGCTGGACCCAGGACTGGTGAAATCTTTCTCTCTTCTTTTTTCTCTCTCTGTCTTCTTCTCTCTTTCCTTTTCCACAATCCCTACACCTCATCCGTTTCAAGACATAAACCGTTGACCAAGTCTGGGACTAAGAGTGGATCCAGCCGCCCTGGGCCCTTCTCTGAGGAGGAGTCTAGAAAGCAAGGGGGTCTGCTCTGAACCTCGTGACTCAGTGGGAGGGATCTCCTTCTTCCCTGAATTGATGTATATGGTTACACGGTTTACAGAAGTAGTCTTATGCCACTTCCTGTTGTGAGAAACCCTGCCACCTACTACCACGCCTCCCCAGTTCAGTTTGCTTCTGTCATGAATAAAATGTTTAACTGATCTTCTGGTGTTGTTTCACCTTAATTTAGCCCGAGGGAATTTCAAATTAAACACGACTCCCTGGTCTGTCCAGTCTGGGTCATGACAGGGACCCACACTGGAGCAGTGTGCTCCTGAAGGACTGCACCCCGTGGAAAGGACCCACGCTGGAGCAGTTTGTGAAGATCTGCAGCCCCTGGGAAGGACCCACATTGGAGAAGTTCATGGAGGACTGTCTCCCATGGGATGGACCCCATGCTGGAGCAGGGGAAGAGTGTGAGAAGTCCTCCCCCTGAGGAGGAAGGAGTGGCAGAGACAACATGTGATGAACTGTCCACAACCCCCATTCCGTGTACCCCTGTGCTGCTCGGGGGGAGGAGATAGAGAAATGGGGAGTGAAGTTGAGCCTGGGTAGAAGCGAGGGGTAGGGGGAAGGTGTTTTAAGATTTGGTTTTATTTCTCATTACCCTTCTCTGATTTGATTGGCAATAAATTAAATTAATTTCCCCAACCTGAGTCTGTTTTGCCTGTGACAGTAATTGGTTGAGTGATCTCTCCCTGTCCTTATCTTGATCCATGAGCGTTTTGTTATGTTTTCTCTGCCTTCTCCAGTTGAGGAGGGGGAGTGGTAGCACAGCTTGGTGGACACCTGGCATCCAGCCAAGATCAACTCACCACACCAATGATGTCTTAAAGTTGAGACCATGGATTGTCTGGTTGCTTACATTTCAACATGAGTTTGCAGAGGGATGGTTCCTACTGAACAAACAGCCTGTTCATGGAAGCTGCCATAGCTGACATTAATTGATGGCCTTTTTGGCAGGCTCAACAGACACCAATAGCCGAATGGGCTCAGTGAAAGGATTCACCCCCCCCCCCAAAAAAAAATGCTTCTAGGTGTTTAATTATTATTTAATGAAAAAACTTTAGCTCAGCTCACAGTGTGAGGGAATGAGAATATGGGTTTTAGTAAAGAGAGAGGGTCTTTTGTTTGCAAACTAAATTTCTGAACTGCAGTCAATGTGTACACGCTCAAATGTGGGGCGCTGATGGTGCCACCAGAGGTCTCATGGGAACATCTGTACCTAGCATTTGGGTTGAATGTTCATATTCAGGCTCCTAAGCAGTAAAAGGCATAGTTTTCAAGCACACATATTTTATCCAAAAATTAGTATTTTTTTAAGTGTTTTCTTTATTTCCTCAATTCCAGTGTATTAACTGCTTAAGCACTACTGAATACTTAAGTCCAAGCAAAAGACAGTACAGAATATTAATTGCAGAATGTTTATTGTATGGCAAGTGTGATACTTTAGTTATATAATGTTGCCTCTTGCTTTTTTTAAAAGTTCAGTTATAAAAAGAAACAGGACCATTTTCCTGTTGTTTGCATTAATTCATTTAAAGGAAAGGGTGCAAACATCTCATATTGCTTAGTTTAAAATTAGGCATTTATTGCAAATTTTTGGCGGTTCTCAGATGTGTAAGAGAAAAGGAGAGAGGGATAAACCACTGCAGTTAATGCCAAAGTGCCATAGAAGGGATGAAGCTCATTTCCCTCATGTTGCAGATGCTCAGTAGGCAACTGTGCTTCTTCATTTTAGTGCTTTCCAATCTGTAGATGTCTGTCCTCCCTTCTGGTTCTCAAGAGGTTAACTAATGGCAGTGCTCAGGAACTTCTGCTCTTACTGGGAGAGTATGTGTCTGCTGGAGAATGCTTTTCCCTCTTCTTTTTTTTTCTTTTTTTTTTTTTTCTCCTCTCCCTCCTTCCCCCTGGGCTGCAGCAAAAGGAGGTCTGGTTTTTTGTTGTTGTTTTGGAAGTTACTTTCAGAAATTTTCTGCTGAATTAAGTGGCTTAAGATGGTAACTCATGTAGCTGTACTATTTTACCATGATTCAAGCTGTTTTTTAAGGATCGTGTGGTCCCAGCAGTTGGGAGGGGAGTGCATTGGGGCGTGGGGGGGCTTCAAGATGCACCTTCACTGGGAAGCACTCTGCATGCCTGCTTCTGTTTCAAAACTGTGTGAAGCATTTGCTGCTTAAGTGATGATAGGCCTTATTAAAGTGGGATCAACAGTGATTTTGGTGAATACAGATGAACCCTGTCTATGCCCATGTGTGCATAGGCTGTGATCTCCCTGATAACTATGTGCTTCTCTTGAAGATGTGAAGTTTCTAGAAAAGGGAGTTTCAGTGTAAGAGGCATCAAGGCTTGCTGGGTTGGTATTCACGAACCTTCTTATTCCACAAGCAATTTTTCAGGTGATGGAGGCTGAGTCCTTGCATTGCAGCTCTGGGGCGTCCTGGGCCCAGCTGTGAAGGGGAGCCAGGCAGTTCCCCCACACTGAAGAGCAGCAGTGGCAATACCCTGGCAGACAGTTCTACTGTGAGGAGCTCCTGGTCAGTGCCGCCTCATGAGGAGTCCTGCAAGGTCTGGGGTAACTTGGCTAGAATTGTGGATGCATGTATCTACTTCCTCCAAGAAACTGGAAATACAGTGTGCCCAGTATGCTTACAGCACCTTTTACAAGAGAGATGAAGGGCTTTTTCTAACATGCTGACTGCAATCTCTGCCAGTCATGGTGGGGGTGTCAACAGCTAAGTGTCGCCAAACAGAACAATGGCATTTGAAGAGCTAGGCTAGTGTCTTACCTTCCCAAAATGTTTGCATTAAAAATCACATACGCATCTTTCTAAGGCAAGGATCCTTCTCTGAGTAATGCAATTTGAAACAAACAATAGTTTAGTAATTCATATAAGCTTGTTTTTAAGACAAGAAGGTGAGGTCAGGATATTTATGAGAGAAGACGAAGGAAAGGGTTTTTTAATTCTTTTTTTTTTAATTTTTCCTATGAGTGAGTTTACAGACTTTTATTTTAATGACATGTAATTTCTTTTAGTTTTTGTCCTGTTAAACTGTATTTTGCTCCTCTTCTGTTTAATCCTGGTTGTACAGTGCTGTGAAAAAGTTGCTTTGAAGTACTGAATAATGAGGTTCATGCAACATATTTTTTCAAAAATTTAATTTGGTGTTCCTTTACTTTTTCTGTTCTTGCATTCTCTTGTGGACCATCTTCTGCCAGAAGGTTAAAATTATGTATGTGCACGCATACACACATACATGGCTTGCTTTTTGGGTGTTGTCCTGGTTTCAGCTGGGATAGAGTTAATTGTCTTCCTAGTAGCTGGTACAGTGCTATGTTTTGAGTTCAGTATGAGAAGAATGTTGATAACACTGATGTTTTCAGTTGTTGCTAAGTAGTGTTTAGTCTAAAGTCAAGGAGTTTTCAGCTTCTCATGCCCAGCCAGTGAGAAAGCTGGAGGGACACAAGAAGTTGGCACAGGACACAGCCAGGGCAGCTGACCCAAAGTGGCCAAAGGGGTATTCCATACCATGTGATGTCACATCTAGTATATAAACTGGGGGGGGTGGGAATGGGGGATTGCCACTTGGGGACTAGCTGGGTGTCGATCGGCGGGTGGTGAGCAATTGCACTGCGCATCATTTGTACATTCCAATCCTTTTATTATTACTGTTGTCATTTTATTAGTGTTATCATTATCATTATTAGTTTCTTCTTTTCTGTTCTATTAAACTGTTCTTATCTCAACCCACGAGTTTTACTTCTTTTTCCCGATTTTCTCCCCCATCCCACTGGGTGGGGGGGGGAGTGAGTGAGCGGCTGCATGGTGCTTAGTTGCTGGCTGGGGTTAAACCACGACAGGTGTGATTATTTACAGATGAGCCGTAACCTTAATCTTTCTGGTGTGAATTAACTAAAAAGTTAAGTCTACCAGTTTCAGAAGAATCATGACTCCAGAAAAGGCAGAAGTCTCCTAGGAATAAGCATCAACAATGAGCTAGTAATAATCAAAATATTGTAAGATCCAATACAAGGTATAATTTGCACAATTCTAATTTTAAAATAGGAAAATTAAGACATAGATGGGTTGTAGAGGTTTCTAACAACTTAACGTCTTAGATTCTTTCTAGCAAGGGAAAGTAAGTTATTTAGCAGTTAGTCTGCAAGTATTTTACTTTTCAGTCAGAAAATAAATATTGATACAATGAAAAAGTGTCTTCTAGCTTCTTTAGTATCCTGCCCAATTAGGAGTAAGAAAATTCAGGCTCTTTTGTTCCTAGTAGGTTTGATCTGGGACTGTAGTTTTTCTTCCGTTAGGTGCATTGCTCTGGCATTGTTTCACCCATTCTCTCATTGAGTCTTTTCCCACTGGTAGCATTTGCTAAAGATTTAAAGATGACACATTTAATCATCATATGCTCCCCCATAGTTGTGGGAGGGTGAGAGCTCCCAAATTTAGCAAGGGAGGAAAGAAGCAGTCCTGTCTTTACTTGAAAAAGTAGTGAGTCCAAATGAATTGTTAGTATTTAATTATATGAGAAAGGAATTAGGTATAAATGCGAATTATTTTAGGGATTAAACCAGAAGAGAATTACTGGGTTTGAAAGTGAAACCATGTACAACCTCTACTTCAGACAGCTCCCAATTTCCTACCCTTGAATTTTATGATTTGATTATTTAGCTGCACTTCATCAAGATTATCTAAAAAAAAAAAGGGGGTAAAAAATAAAGTGTAATGTGTAGACTTTTGTTTTAATAAGACTCTGATCCTTTTTATGTGCAAGTAGCCTTGGTAACATAAATTATTTTGAAAGATACAAACAAATTGAGGAGGCTGAAAGGCAGGTGGAAGCAAAACTTCTGTAGCAAGAAGCTGTATTGGGTTTGTGTGGCAAGGTTTTGGTAGTGGGGAGGTTGCAGGGGTGGCTTCTGTGAGAAGCTGCTGGAAGCTTCCCCTATGTCCGACAGAGCCAATACCAGCCGGCTCTAAGACGGACCCACCGCTGGCCAAGGCCGAGCCAATCGGCAATAGTGGTAGCGCCTCTGGGATAACATATTTAGAGAAGGAAAAAAGTTGTGGGGCACACAGAAACTGCAGCCGGAGAGCGGAGTGAGAACATGTAAGAGAAACACTCCTGCAGACACCAAGGTCAGTGAAGAAGGAGGGGAAGGAGGTGCTCCAGGCGCGAGAGCAGAGATTCCCCTGCAGCCCGTGGTGAAGACCATGGTGAGGCAGGCTGTCTCCCTGCAGCCCAGGGAGGTCCACGGTGGAGCAGATATCCACCTGCAGCCCATGGAGGACCCCACACTGGAGCAGGTGGGTTCCCGAAGTAGGCTGTGACCCTGTGGGAAGCCCGCGCTGGAGCAGGTTCCTGGCAGGACCTGTGGAGAGAGGAGCCCATGGAGCAGGTTTTCTGGCAGGACTTGTGACCCCACGGAGGACCCACGCTCGAGCAGTGTGCTCCTGAAGGACTGCACGCCGTGGAAGGGACCCATGCTGGAGCAGTTCGTGAAGAACTGCAGCCCGTGGGAAGGACCCACATTGGAGAAGTTCGTGGAGGACTGTCTCCCGTGGGAGGGACCCCACACTGGAGCAGGGGAAGAGTGTGATGAGTCCTGCCCCTGAGGAGGATGAAGCAGCAGAGACAACGTGTGATGAACTGACCGTAAACCCCATTCCCCGTCCCCCTGTGCTGCTGGGGGGGGGGTAGGTATAGAATGCGGGAGTGAAGTTGTGCCTGGGAAGAAGGGAGGAGTGGAGGGAAGGTGTTTTGAGATTTGGTTTTATTTCTCATTACCCTACTCTGGTTGATTTGTAATAAATTATATTAATTTTCCCCAAGTTGAGTCTTTTTTGCCCGTGACAGTAATTGGCTGAGTGATCTCTCCCTGTCCTTATCTTGACCCACAAGCCCTTTGTTATATATTCTCTCCCCTGTCCAGCTGCGGAGGAGGGGGAGTGATAGAACAGCTTTGGTGGGCATCTGGCATCCAGCCAGGATCAATCCACCACACTTCAGTTTCAACTGTAGTTACAGAAAGCTCAGGGTATGAGCTTGGCTCCCTTGCAGTACTGAAACAGCCTGGGAAATTGGCTCTGGTTAGTCCTCGAATCTGGATGGATGTTGTTCAAAGGAAATATGGCTAGAACAGGACCTGTTTGTTTGTTGCTTTTGTTTGCTTGTTTGGATTTTTTTAAGGGGCAAAATGGGTAAAAGTTGCCAGTAGATGGGCTGTTCTGTTCAGTGTAAGTGTAGAAAAGGCTCTTGCTCTATACCTTAACTTCAGCTGGGGGTGGAAGAGCAAGGAGCTGATCCCCCAGCTACCTCCTTGCCTGAGTCTGGCTTCTTGGTGTTGAGAGCAGCAGCAGCTGCCACGGGACACCAGCCTAGCTCCCAAACTGGGGACAGAGCCAGTGGCAAGCACCATCTGTGACAGCGTCTGTGTTATAGTCTGGCAGACAGTGTTGCTGTTCATGAAGACAATAACTATGAATTCATAGGTTAGCTAGCTTCTTAACAAGTTATATTTAACTGAAATATAACTTAAACTTTTCTGTATAAACAAAGTGGCCACATCTCAAGTCTTGCTAGGGATAGCATGTTCCTCCTGAGGTAGTTTTCAGCTATGCAATTTTAACACCAGAGAAATTGTAACCACCTTTTATTATCCCTAGAGCCTTTACAGTAGCACTGGTTTTACATTATTAATCTCTCTTGTTTCTACATGGTCAGGCTTCACATTCTGGGTATGGCAATAGCTTAATTTCTCTGCACTTCTATTAGCAAATGCAACATTTTGTTTGCAGTCTCTCTTAAAATAGGAGTCCCTTTTTAATCTTTACCTTCAGCTAAACCACTGTATTACACTGTGATGGTTTCAGCCCAGCCGGTAACAAAGGACCACGCAGCCACTCACTCACTCCTCCCGCCCCCCTCCGGTGGGATAGGGAGGAGAATCGGAGGAGAGAAAAGGAAAAAAAAAAACAACCAGAACCTCGAGGGTTGAGATAAGGGCAGTTTACTGGGACAACACAAAAAAAAAAGAGAAGTTACAACAACAACGGTACTAATAAAAGAATATACAAAAGGAGTGAATGCACAGTGCAACTGCTCACCACCCGGAACCTGACGCTCCGCCACTTCCCCCACCGAAAGTTGGGAGAGCTCCCCCCAGCCCGCTCCCCATTTATATACTGAGCATGATGTCACATGGTATGGAATAGCTCCTTGGCTAGTTCAGGTCAGCTGCCCCAGCTATGCCCCCCCCCCACCTCCCAGGTTCCTGTGAAAATTAACTCTATCCCAGCTGAACCCAGGACATTATCCACCCCTTATTCTATACCATCTACATCATGCCCAGATCTTACATTTTCCAATTAACCACTACCACTTTCCTTGTCTTACATATATATATGTATATGAACCCCCCCCACGCACACACACACACACACAAATAGTATTCCCTTAGTCGATGGGCTATCCCTCTAATGTGTCCATCAATTTTATTTAGTCCATGACTTCGGGGCTCCATCTGTTGTAACAGTCCTTCAGGATAGGAGAGGATGTGAGGTGGTGGGTTGTTGTATGCTGCCTCTGGAACTTGCGGCTCGTACATTTGGTGCAACCCATGCCCTTGGTCTGCAGGTCGAAGATGTTGATCTTGGGGAAATTGCTGGGCGCCAGTTCAAGTTCTATCACTGTTGTACTTGGCTCAGTTTCAAAGTCCATCCTTCAGTCATTTGGGTAATTCTTACAGTAATACCCTTGATATGGCATATAGACACTATAGATACAATGACATACATTGGCAGGTTATTTAGCAGTTAATTATCATACAGCCTAATTCACTGGCTATTCTCTCCCAAAATCAAATCTCCCTGAGGTACACATTGAACTTCCCCATCCTTCTGCATCACCCACCAGGTGTACCCAGGTCCTTGAGCAAAAACAATCCCTTGGATGGGTTTGTCTCTGCTTGAGGGAGGACTAACCCAGACTGTCTTTCCTAACATACTCCTCATGTGCACTACAGGGACTTTATCTCCTTCTACACTATGTGGAAGTCTTGGTTGGGCGGGGCCAACCTGATTGGCAGATCCTCTAGTATTGACTAACCAGGTGGCTTTTGTTAAATGTGTATCCCAATGTTTGAAAGTTCCACCCTCCATTGCTCTCAATGTAGTTTTCAGCAGTCCATTGTATCGTTCAATTTTTCCGGAGGCTGGTGCGTGATAAGGGATGTGATATACCCACTCAATGCCATGTTCTTTGGCCCAGGTGTCTATGAGGTTGTTTCGGAAGTGAGTCCCGTTGTCCGACTCGATTCTTTCTGGGGTGCCGTATTGCCATAAGACTTTCTCTTCAAGGCCCAGGATAGTGTTCTGGGCAGTGGCGTGGGACACAGGATATGTTTCCAGCCATCCAGTGGTTGCTTCCACCATTGTAAGCACATGGCACTTGCCTTGGTGGGTTCGTGGGAGTGTGATATAGTCAATCTGCCAGGCCTCCCACTGTTTATATTTCAGGCATCACCCTCCATACGACAGGGGTTTTAGCCGCTTGGCTTGCTTAATTGCAGCACATGTTTCACATTCATGGATAACCTGTGCGATAGTGTCCATGGTCAAGTCCACCCCTCGATCACGAGCCCATCTATATGTTGCATCTCTTCCCTGATGGCCCAAGGTATCCTGGGCCCACTGAGCCATAAATAGCTCACCCCTATGTTGCCAGTCCAGGTCCACCTGAGCCACTTCAATCTTGGCAGCCTGATCCACCTGTTGGTTATTTTGATGTTCTTCAGTGGCCTGACTCTTGGGTACATGAGCATCTACGTGGCGTACTTTTACCACTAGCTTCTCTATCGGAACAGCAATATCTTGCCACAGTGCGGCAGCCCAGATGGGTTTACCTCTGTGCTGCCAGTTGCTCTGCTTCCATTGCTGTAGCCACCCCCACAGGGCATTTGCCACCATCCATGAGTCAGTATAGAGATAGAGCACTGGCCACTTTTCTCTTTCAACAATGTCTAACGCTAGCTGGATGGCTTTCACCTCTGCAAACTGACTCAATTCACCTTCTCCTTCAGCAGTTTCTGCGACTTGACATATAGGACTCCATACAGCAGCCTTCCACCTCCGATGTTTTCCCACAATGCGACAGGACCCATCAGTGAACAGGGCATATTGCCTCTCATTTTCTGGCAGTTTATTATACAGCGGGGCCTCTTCAGCCCGTGTCACCTCCTCCTCTGGCGACATTCCAAAATCTTTGCCTTCTGGCCAGTCCATGATCGCTTCCACAATTCCTGTGCGACTGGGGTTTCCTATGCGAGCCCGTTGTGTGATCAGTGCGGCCCACTTACTCCACGTGGCATCAGCCGCATGATGTGTAGAGGAGACTTTCCCTTTGAACATCCAGCCCAGCACTGGCAGTCGGGGTGCTAAGAGGAGCTGTGTTTCAGTACCAACCACTTCTGAGGCAGCTCAAACTCCTTCATATGCTGCCAATATCTCTTTTTCAGTTGGAGTATAGCGAGCCTCGGATCCTATGTATCCCCGACTCCAAAACCCCAGGGGTCAGCCTCGGGTCTCCCCGGGTGCTTTCTGCCAGAGGCTCCAGGTAGGGCCATTCTCTCCAGCTGCAGTGTAGAGCACATTTTTAACATCTTGTCCTGCCCTGACTGGCCCAAGGACTACTGCATGAACAATCTCCTGCTTAATTTGTTCAAAGGCTTGTCGTTGCTCCGGGCCCAATTTAAAATTGTTCTTCTTCTGGGTCACTTGATAGAGAGGGCTTACAATCAGACTGTAATTTGGAATATGCATTCTCCAAAAGCCCACAACACCTAAGAAGGCCTGTGTTTCCTTTTTATTAGTTGGTGGGGACATAGCTGCTATTTTGTTGATCACATCCATAGGGATCTGACGACGCCCGTCTTGCCATTTTATTCCTAAAAACTGGATCTCCTGTGCAGGTCCCTTGACCTTACTTTCTTTTATGGCAAAACCAGCCTTCAAAAGGATTTGGATTATTTTCTTCCCTTTCTCAAAAACTTCTTCTGCTGTGTTGCCCCATACAATGATGTCATCAATGTACTGCAGGTGCTCTGGAGCTTCACCTTTTTCCAGTGCAGCCTGGATCAGTCCATGGCAAATAGTGGGGCTGTGTTTCCACCCCTGGGGCAGTCAATTCCAGGTGTACTGGCTGCCCCTCCAAGTGAAAGCAAACTTTGGCCTGCACTCTGCTGCCAAAGGAATGGAGAAAAATGCATTAGCAATGTCAATTGTGGCATACCACTTAGCTGCCTTTAATTCCAGTTCATATTGAAGTTCTAACATACCTGGCACAGCAGCGCTCAGCAGTGGCGTGACTTCATTCAGCCCAGGATAATATACTGTTAGTCTCCATTCCCCATTAGATTTCCACACGGGCCATATGGGACTATTAAAGGGTGAGTGAGTCTTGCTGATCAGTCCTTGGCTCTCCAATTGGCAAATCAGCTTATGGATGGGGATCAGGGAGTCTCGGTTGGTGCGATATTGCCGCCGGTGCACCATCGTGGTAGCAATTGACACCTGTTGTTCTTCAACCCTCAGCAACCCCACAACCAAAGGGTCTTGAGAGAGACCAGGAAGGGTAGACAGCTGTTCAATCTCCTCCGTCTCCAATGCAGCTATACCAAAGGCCCAACGGTACCCTTTTGGGTCCTTGAAATACCCCCTCCTGAGATAATCTATACCAAGGATGCACGGGGCCTCTGGGCCAGTCACAATGGGGTGTTTATGCCAGTCATTCCCGGTTAGACTCATTTCAGCTTCCAATACAGTTAGCTCTTGGGATCCCCCTGTCACACCAGAGATACAGATGGGTTCTGCCCCTTTATAACTTGATGGCATTAGGGTGCATTGTGCACCAGTGTCTACTAGAGCCTTATATTCCTGTGGGTCTGATGTGCCAGGCCATTGAATCCACAGTGTCCAGTAGACTCGGTTGTCCCTTTCCTCCACCTGGCTGGAGGCAGGGCCCCTCTAATCCTGGTTAGAGTATCCGTTACTCACTTTTCGCACACGTGAATCAGAAGTCCCTTCAAGAGGATCAGCAATGAGATCAGCCCTTCTACTGCGTCTGGGGAAGTGCTCATGGGAAACTGGAGCAGCAGTTTTCCAAGAAGAATCCTCTTTTCTGGTTGCTTTTTCTCACAACTCCCGTACCCGTGCATCCAGGACTGAGGTAGGTTTTCCATCCCACTTTCTCATGTCCTCTCCATGGTCACGCAGGTAAAACCACAGGTTAGCCCGTCGTGTGTACTTTCTCTCTCCTCTCTCTTGGGCAGAGGAATGCTTACTCCCAATAGCTGCGATGCAGGCCTGTACAGGTGGGGAGGAAGACATATCCACTTTGAATTGTTGGAACTCTCGGGACAATTCCTCTACAGCCGAGACACAGGCCTGTAGGGAGGAAGAGAGACTTCCTTCGTATTGCTGGAGTTGGACAGCCAATTCGTCCACCGTTTGTCCATAGCCTTCTTTCCAGGACATTACTGCCAATGAGTTGGCATAGGTTGGTGGTGCACTTCGTAGAAACTTCCGCCACATGGGTTGTGTGCATTGGACTTCATCTGGATCTGTGGGTGACTGCGCATTTTCTGGATCATTATAAATCACCTCCAGCACGGCTAATTCCCTCAGGTACTGGAAACCTCTTTCCATGGTGGCCCACTTGCCTTGGTGACATGTAACTTCATCCTTGAAGGGGTATCTTTCCTTTACACCTGACAGAAGTCGCCTCCAGAGGCTGAGGACTTGTGTTTTTCTCCCAATCGCCTTGTCAATGCCCCCTTCCCTAGACAGAGATCCCAACTGCTTGGCTTCCTTACCCTCTAATTCCAAACTACTGGCCTCATTATCCCAGCATCGGAGCAGCCAGGTAACAATGTGCTCACCTGGGTGGCGGCTAAAATCTTTTCGCATGTCGCGCAACTCACTCAGGGATAGAGATCGGGTGATTATTTCAGGTTCTGCCTCTTCCTCCTGTTCTCGCGATGACCCTGGTTCATCTTCATCTCTCACTAAGCGAACTGATTTCTTTGTGTGTTTCTTTTTCTGTACAGGGGCAACTGATACTGGCACAGGTTGTTTCTCTGGTTTAGCTGCAGTGCCTGTCACCAGGGTAGGGGTAGCCACGCTGCCTGTTGCCGGGGTAGAGGTAGCCATGGTGCCTTTTGTCAGGGTAGGGGTAGCCATGGTGCCTGTTGCCCTGTTTTCCCCCTTTTCCCCCTGAGGGTGCTGGCTAATATCAAGCAGTGTTTGGTAGATACTGGCCAGAGCCCAGCACAGTGCAGTGAGTTGTGTGTCTCTGGAATAGCCACAGCATTTTCCTTTCAAATATTCTACCACTTCATGAGGGTTCTGTAGTTGTTCGGGAGTGAACTTCCAAGCCACTGGAGGTGAGAAGTTCTCTAGATACCTGCCCATATCCTCCCACATGCCGTGCCACCCATGAATATCCAGCTTTGGGGCAGATCTCTGGGTGGTACTCTTAAAGAACCTTTTTGTAGCCCTAAACAGGACCTGAAACATATTCAGGAGACATAGCACTAACAGCACACTGGCTTGCGCATCCCAAGGATATTCAAAGTTCTCAAAAGCTGTTGTAATTAGTCGGAAGGAGAGAAGGGAGGCAAACGGACGGGGGGAAGTATGCCCCCCTGACTTCCCCATGGATTGGGTGTAATTACCAATAAAATCCGATAGAAGGTGCCCAAAGTATGGAAATGATATCACTGCCTCATACAGATACCAGCTCAACCTCATGACCAGTGATGTAATCATTTCACAAGTCGACATTGCCCAGTACAGCACAATGATAATCCCAATCACTCTCCCAGAGGTGAGAAACGTAACTACAGGCAATACATAGAGCATATAAGAACTTAGAAAACGCCACCATGTAAACAAATGAACCAACATTGTGACTAGCATCTATTTATCTAATATAAGAAATGTGTATGACAAATTTGTTTCAACACGCTCTAGCCAGATCTGTCGTTATCTCAACCCTTCGTGCCCCACGTTGTGCGCCAAAAAGGACTGTCGTGGTTTCAGCCCAGCTGGTAACAAAGGACCACGCAGCCACTCGCTCACTCCTCCCGCCCCCCTCTGGTGGGATAGGGAGGAGAATCGGAGGAGAGAAAAGGAATACAAAACAAAACAAAAAAAACCAGAACCTCGAGGGTTGAGATAAGGGCAGTTTACTGGGACAACACACACAAAAAAAAAAAAAAAAAGTTACAACAACAGTACTAATAAAAGAGTATACAAAAGGAGTGATGCACAATGCAACTGCTTACCACCTGGAACCCGATGCTCCGCCACTTCCCCCATCGAAAGTCGAGAGAGCTCCCCCCAGCCTGCTCCCCATTTATATACTGAGCATGATGTCACATGGTATGGAATAGCTCCTTGGCTAGTTCAGGTCAGCTTCCCCGGCTATGCCCCCCCACCTCCCAGGTTCCTGTGAAAATTAACTCTATCCCAGCTGAACCCAGGACATACACTGATACCAAAATTAAGAAGCTGTGTTGCAGAGTAGCGTTGTGTTCAGCATAGCCTGTGAAAGGTGGTGAACTGTCATAATAGCTTACAGTCCAAATCCATCTTCATTATAAGTGTAAATATTAATAATTAAGGATGTTGACATGAAATTATTATAAATGATTAAAGCAGATGCCAAATTTCCCATGAAAACAATCGCAAGTGGTAATCTCTGTCAAGATAACCTTCTTTCTCTACTTTTTTTTTGGGAAAAAAGCAATTAACCTTTACTGCCAGTAGTTTGCTCACATATTAGCCCTCATTCTGAGGAAGAAGCTTCCATTTAAGTGCATACCTCTCGCTATTTTTGCATTTTCTTTATTACTCTTTCAGGAAACCTGCATTTAATATTTCAGCTCTGGATGAAGTACTGCCTGTCCTGAGTATGTGACTAAAGGAACTGCATTTCTGCTTCAACTTTTTATTCTGCTTAGTGTTTCAAAGAGCTTGTGGAGTGTAGCTCTATTTTAATGGCTATACTAGTACTTTTGTCTTGTGCATTGCTGGTTTCGATCTAGCAGTTCCCATCATCTCTGCCCAAACAGCTTTTGCCTGATACAGGAAGAATTGTGGCTATTTAAGGAGCAAGGTAATCAAGCTTTGTGCAACTGAATCGCATCTTTCAGCAGCTGTAGTTCACCCTTGCTTTGAGATTAACACGGTTCAGCACAAAGCACTTTTTATGTGGTGCCTCTATTTGTTTTATCATGAGTACTTCTCATGGGAAGTGTTGATCATATGTAGCAGCTGGGGAAGTGATTCAGAGGTTAGTATGTTGGGCCTGATACCAGAGCCAGGATGAAGGAAGAATTCCCCAGCAGTGAGATGTAGTGAGAAGTCAGGATAGGGAGGAGAGGTGTGAGTGTGCAGGAGCATCAGTGGCAGAGAGCAGGAGGTAAGGCAGAACCTGTCTGTTATAGATTTGGAAACCAAATAGGAAATTATGAATTGGATTCCAAGATAAGGAACAGTGCCAGTAGTCCAGGGCACTGCTGATACTGTGCAACGTAAACTACTTCCAGAGAGGTAGTGATCCAAGACTGTCACTGATCCAAGATCCAAGTTGTGGGCAACAGACTAAAGTCCAGGGAGAATCTTCCTGGGACAGAGAAGATGACAAAAGGCAAAAAATGTAAACTTTCTATTCTGTTTAAGTTTTGTGTACACCCCAAAGTTTGTTTATTATTGTTGAACATGACTGAATTTTTTTTTTCTTTCTCTCCTACTCTCTTTTCATCCTTGGAAAAAAATTTTTTCTTTCTCCTTTTTTCAGTGCTCTAAACCCTGTGTCTTATCTGCTGCCTGGCTTGCTGGTCTCTTCTCTGTGCCATGCAACCTGATCATAACATGAAATCCAAGGCTTAGAGAATTGCATTTTGAGGGTGTAGCACTGTGGTTTACCAAGGTTTATGTTTCCCTAAGTTACAATCCCTGTAGACTGTTCCTGCGCTGCTATAACTTTCCTGCAGACAAAGAGGCTTTCTTTCAAGGCTTGGTTTATCTTGTCAGATTTGAATGGGAGAAGAATAGTTTTATGAGGATAATAGAAGGGGAAAGTTACTTGACGTGTATAGAGATCTAGGGAAAATGATTTTGTCTGCAGAATGGCTTTAACTTCTGAGATTCTTTCGTATACGGAAGATTGCTGTTTCAAGGCTAAATACAGTTTGGTTAGTAATGCTTTGCTACCTCCTTAGTGGGACCCTGCTTCCCATTTGCGTTCTAGCAGCTTAGATCATCTTTCAAGGTTCCTTGGAGATTTTTTTCACCCACAAACAGCCTCTTCTATAATAGCATTATTCTGGGGGAGGAGTTGTGTTTCACGGGTTATACAGGATGGCTAACATTGTTTCAAAATCTTTGTGAAACAGCACTGAAAAAACAAAGCTACAGCAAGAGCTCTAGGATGGATTTGTCCTTTCATGCAGTGATTTACATCTTACCTTACTAGTAAGACAAATAGAGGAGACTTCATATTTTCTTATTTTCTGTTTCTCAATAGAACATTTCACTTGAGTGTGATTAAAAGATAAATTCTTCATACAGCTGCAGCCACATCTGAGTAAACAGCAAAGATTTTTTGAAATGGCAGTTGGGGGAAAGTTTTCTCATTATGCAAGATCTTGATATTGAAGGTAATGCCATTCTAGTCCCAAGAAATAATTCTTTTAAATAACAAAAAAAAAATCATGATAACTTGAATTAGAGTTCTTTGATAATGATTTGTAAAAAGGATTGCACTAACTTTACCTGAAGAATATGAAGTTTGGATTTTAATGTAGAAGGGAGTTACAAGGCAGTCATTTACTTACATAGGAAATTCTGGCAAAAGTGATATAACTCTCAATTTCTGCAGTTAAGGGCAAATGATTCCAATATACCTGTATCTGGAATCATCTTCGTAGCAAAATTAGTGACGGGTGCATGGGGTCTAGAATTTGTTGAAAGTCTTTTTTTTTTTTTTTTTTTGTTAGAAAAGGAGAATCATCCACTGCCTTTGAAATTTCTTTTTCTGGGAACGTATCCAGGGATTAGATGTTTAAAATGTATGCCCTCCTTCTGACAGGAGATGTGATGATCCTTTAGAGCCCAAATTTTGTCCATGCAAAGCTGCTTTAAAGTTCATAAGGGGTCTCTCAACCCCAGCCTGCACCACAGATGCTGTAGTGATATCATGACATCATCATAGATAGATGCAATCTGTGTGTCTAATGAATGTCTAATGTATACCAGAAATTTCTATTGGATTCAGTTTTGGCTTGAGGAATTGCAAATGAACAGTTAATCAAGCTTTTAAAAATAAGTGTAGCAGATAGTAAGGCTTGTCATAGTATGATATGAAAAAAAATTACCAAAAATACAATGACATTGCATGAAGCCAAAAGGAAGAATTTGGACCATTCTTAGATAAGAAAAGAATTGAACATTACTCTTCAGCTGGACAAAATTTAGAGATGGGGCAAAACAATACAACTTTGAAATTATTATCTAATGAAATATGGAATATTTGCTCAAGTTGTGTAGGTTAAATGCTGAGTACATTAAAAATACTTGTTACTACAAGTTTACTAACTGAGCTTAATCTAGACAGATTCCTAAAAACATATGTATATAATTTCATGTTTACAAGTTATCCCTGTTTGTTCAGCTTAGAAATTGCAGTGTGTCTCTTAAATAAGTTTTGTTTGACTTTTCCTGTGCTCTAAATGTGAATCTTGCAATCATTTTGTGCTTTCTTTTCTTACGTAGATCTGTGGTAATGATAAATATATACTCAGGAGTTAACTCATTGTTTAATTGATTATAATAATTGATATGACAATTTGTTGTGCAATTAATGTAAGTGAACATTACATTATACTCATTAAACAGTTGTGAATGGCACTACTGCTGCTTTGCAAAATGTTTTTCAAGGGGAGATTGGTCTTAGTGTTTGACCTTTTTTGCTTATTGCAGATATCTTCTCTACTGCTTTCTTATTCAACATTTCCTCTGCCTTTGGTTTTGTTTATTTTGGGGTTTTGTTTGTTTATTTTGGGGTTTTGGTCTTTTTCCTTGTCAGTATTACTTTGGATTACTTTTGAATCTGCTATTAAACTCCATCCTTTCTTTTGTGTTTTATTCAACTTACACCATATCAAGACTAATTAGTCTTGCTTTCTGGCTGTTATATAGAGACCATAATGTTATAAAATTTATCTTTAGAGACATCTAGGATGTCTATAATATGATCTGAATCTGCTTCTGTTGGAATTTATAAATTAAAACCTTTTTATTAATACAATAATTTTTTCCCCTTTTAGTGGTTTTGAGTTTTTCTAAACCTTTACAGAAAAAAAAATTCTAATTGCAGTGCTGTACACATTAGCATATGTATTTAAGTTTATACACAGTTATAATCTGTTTGGCTTCAAGATACTATTTTTCTTGTACATGAATGTTTGCAGTGTTAGGCATTTATATTTGTGAGAATATTCATTATAGTAGAAAGAGGAAATAAGAAAAGCACTTCTGCCAACAAATATTTTAAAATGGTATGGTGTATTTAAGAAAAACGTCTTTTTTCCAAAGTTTAATAGATGCGTTAATTTACTATTTATCTTGCCTAATGATCTCGTGATATGGGAAATTAGTGGCTTTGCAGATGAAAAATGTACGAGTAAAAAAATGCATTCATCTTAAGCATCACCTGTTCCATTGACAAAAGGCACAGATGATTTATAATTATAGCATCATTCTCAGACTGATAAATCATTGCTCTTCATGGCATGTGTTTTGGAGCTATAGCACGCTGTCCTGGTTTCGGCTGGGATAGAGTTAATTTTCTTTCTAGAAGCTGGTATAGTGTTATGTCTTGGATTCAGTATGAGAAGAATGTTGATAACACACTGATGTTTTCAGTTGTTGCTAAGTAATGTTTAGACTAAGTCAATGATTTTTCAGCTTCTCATGCCCAGCCAGCAAGAAGGCTGGAGGGGCACAAGAAGTTGGGAGGGGACACAGCCAGGACAGCTGACCCAAACTGGCCAAAGGGGTATTCCATACCATGTGACATCATGCCTAGTATATAAACTGGGGGGAGTTGGCCGGGGGGGATTGCTGCTCGGGAACTAACTGGGCATCAGTCAGCGAGCAGTGAAAAATTCCATTGTGCATCACTTATTTTGTATATTCCAATACTTTTATTATTATTATTATTGTCATTTTATTATTGTTATTATTATCATTATTAGTTTCTTCCTTTCTGTCCTATTAAACTGTTCTTATCTCAACCCACATGTTTTACCTTTTTCCTTCCGATTTTCTCCCACTGGGTGGGGGGGAGTGAGTGAGTGGCTGCGTGGTGCTTGTCACGTCCCAATTTTTCACCACGATGACTTGGGTTTGCTGATTCCCAGGTCAGGAAAAAAATGAAACGACACCAGGGATCCTTTAACTCACAAAACTCAATTTTTATTTGCTCACCACAAAAATTGGTATGCTCACAACAAAAATTGGCATGAAACTATGTCAGTAACCTGGGTAATATGCTAACCATACATCACTAAACATATACTACAGGCCTTGCATATTTGGGGACCAGTTCAGGGAAGACAATAAGGAGAGCCCTCCCGTTGAGTCCCGAGGTTCAGAGCAGACCCTCTTGCTTTCTAGACTCTCAGTCAGAAAGGAGCCTAGGGGTGGCTGGATCCACTCCTAGTCCCGGACTTGGTCAATGGTTTATGTCTAAAGGGATAAGGTGTAGGGATTACAGGGGGGGAGGAAGGGGGGAAAGGGAAAGGAGGGGAGGGGGAGAGAGGAGAAAGATGTCACCGGTCCTGGGTCCAACGTTGGTTCAGTCAGCCGAGAGGTCCAGTTCCCGTGGGCTTGCGCACCCAGGGCTTCACTTTGTGTCCTTTTATCATCCTTGCTCCTCCTTCAGGCGGGCACCTGAACTTGTCAGGCTAATGAGCAGTTTGTGAGCTTTTGGGCTTGGGAGTCGTTTGGGGAGTAACTTCCCCTTCCCTGCAGAACTGATCTTTCCCCATGCATAGTGAGCTGCTCTGCTCAGCATATCAGAACAGCGATATCAGAACAGGGAGCTGTGCACCCTCTGGCATGCCCTCCCCCTCCTGTTGCTGATGGGTGCTGATAGGCTTCTTTTCACCTGTGCTTCCTTGCTAGGCAGGGTTCCTTGTTATGCAGAGTTCCTCCTTAGGCAGAACTTGCCCCTCCACGATGTTTGAGACATTAACTCTTTCAGTCTCTCACAGTGCTTAGTTGCTGGCTGAGGTTAAACCGCGACAGTCCATTTTGGTGCCCACGTGGAGCATAAAGGGTTGAGATAACGACAAACCTGGCCAGAGCTTGTTAAAACAAATTTGTTACAAGCATTCATTATATTAGTTTAATAGTCGCTGGTCACAATGTCGATTTATGAGTTCTTAGAATTGTGGCGCTCATTTTTAGAGTTCTGTTATGTATCACCTCACTTGCTGTATGTACTCCCTTGATGTGCGGAAACAGACTCCACAATCAGTGAGATTGTAAAGTAGGTATGTTTATTCAGTGCTGGGCAGCACGGGGGTAGTCCCACCAAAGTCATGCCCGCCTGACTCGGCAGTTCGCTTCAAATTTATACAGTCAAGTGTTACATATACATGGAGTTTCGCAATACGCCTATACATAGGCATGATCTATCCCCACTTCATATTAAAATTAGTTCTAAAAAGTCACAAGGCCGGTCTTGGCTGGTTTTTGGGGTCGACTGCTGCTTCTTATCAGGGACTATCTCCTGCCCCAGCCAGCCTCAACAATGCAAACATCAAGCATCACTTCTCATCCCCTTGGGCCAACAATGCAAACGTTAAGCACCACTTCTCATCCTCTTGGGCCATGTTTACCTCTATTGAAATTTCTTTAACTTCATTATAAGCTAGATAATTATTAAACAGTTCTTATCTACATCCATATATCTACTGAGGTTCCTTTGGCTCCCCGTTTCACCTGTGCTGCTGCTTAGCATCCCTGGGAGGTGGATTAAGGTTTTCGCTTTGATGTACTGTGTAACACTGGTTTATGGTATGATAAAGTTATTGATTCTGGGATTAATCCAGTATTTAATCACACTGGATGTGAGGGCGATCTGGCTGCGACATCTGTCACCCCATTGATCGCCAGGGTTGATTCGGCTGATCTGGCTGGCTAGGCGGGTGTCCCCTTCATCCCTCACCGCTCCATGTGTGTCCCTCCCGAAGCTGCGCGCTCGGTCGAAGAGGACGACCTTCGCCGATAGAGACGTACCGTTCATCAGTCAAGGGTATACGGTAGCTGCGCTCCCCTGCTAGAACCTTTTTTAGGACAAAAGGAAATGGCCTCAAGTTGAGGCAAGGGAGATTTAGGTAGATATTAGGAAAAATTTCTTTACTGAGAGGGTTGTCAAACACTGGAATGGGCTGCCCAGGGAAGTGGTTGAGTCACCATCCCTGGAGATATTCAAAAAGCGAGTGGACAGGGTACTTCAGGATATGGTTTAGTGGGCATGGTTAATGGTTGGACTCAATGATCTTGAAGGTCTTTTCCAACCTAAATGATTCTATGATTCTATGATTCTATGATTTGCACTCAGCATTGTCACCTCTATACTTTGGGAGCCATCTGTGGGAAACTAGTAATAATTACACCATATACCTTTCCTCCTCGGAGAGCCAATCTATGGGTGGGGTACTTTTCTTCCCCTCTCTCCTTCAGTCCAGTTACAATGGTGTTTGAGAATTTTGAAAAATTTGAATACTCTTGGGATGTTGAGACCAGCACAGTCCTAGCCCTACTGCTAGGAATCATCATGTGGTTCACCTCTTGTTTAAGGTTAAACAAATATTTAAGAAGATCACCCAGAGATCTTCCCCGAGGCTGGATAATTATGAGTGGCAGGGTGTGTGGGGTAGTATGGGCAAGTACCTAGAAAAGTGGGCACCTCCAATGTTTTGGAAATTCACCCTTGAACAAGTGCAGAATCTGGAAGAACTAGTAAAATATTTGGAAAAGGTATGCTGTCACGCCGGCAGCTCCAGAGAGATACAAATCACTGCAACGTGCTGGGGCCTGGCCCATGCCTATGGATCCCTGTTCAACACCACTCATTACCCTCAAGGGGAACAGAAGGTCTCTGGATCTAACAACAAAATGATGAGCACTGCGGTCACCCAAACCTCCGCAACGGGTGCCGCGGCCTCTCCAGCCCCAGTGACGAGCATTGCGGCCACCCAGACCTTGGCGACAGGCACCGTGACCCCTCCAGCCCTGGCAACGAAAACTGTGGCTACCCAAACCTCAGCAACAGGCACTGCAGCCCCTCCAGCCGCGGCAACGAGCACGGCAGTTACCCAAAGCTTGGCGATGAGCACTGCGACCCCTCCAGCCCCGGTGACGAGCACTGCTGCTGCCCAAACCTCGGCAAAGGGCACTGCGACCCCTCCAGCCCCGGCGACGAGCACTGCGGCTACCCAAACCCCGGTGACAGACTCTGTGGTTATCCAAAACCCGGCGTGCAGTACTGCAAATGAACCAGCAGACCAAACTGCACCAGTATCAGTTGCCCCCGTACAGAAAAAGAAATATACAAAAAAATCAGTTCACTTAGCGAAGGAGGAAGATGAGCCAGGGTCATCACAGGAACAGGAAGAAGAGGCAGAACCAGAGGTAATAACCCGGTCCCTATCCTTGAGTGAGCTGCGGGATATGCAAAAAGATTTCGGCTGCCGTATAGGTGAGCATATTATCACCTGGCTCCTCCGATGCTGGGACAATGGGGCTGATGGCTTGGAATTAGAAGGTAGGGAAGCCAAGCAGCTGGGATCACTTGCCAGGGAAGGTGGCATTGACAAGGCAATTGGAAAAGGGACACAAGCCATCAGCCTCTGGAGGCGACTCCTGTCAAGTGTGAAGGAAAGGTACCCCTTTAAGGAAGATGTTATATGTCAATGAGGCAAGTGGACCACCATGGAGAGAGGTATCCAATATCTGAGGGAATTAGCTGTGCTAGAGACGATTCATCATGACCCGAACAACCCACAATTACCCAAAGATCCAGACGAAGTCCAATGCAAACGACCCATGTGGCGGAAGTTTGTACGGAGTGCACCATCGTCCTATGCCAACTCACTGGTGATAATGACCTGGAAAGATGAAGAGGCACCGACAGTGGATGAAGTGGCTCACCAACTCCATCAATGCAAAGAAAATCTCTCCTCCTCCCTACAAGCCTGCATTTTGGCTGTGGAGAAGCTGTCCGAGGATTTCCAACAATTCAAAGAGGATATGTCCTATTGCCCACCTGTAAGGACCAATGTCTCAGCTATTAGGAGTGAGCGCTCCTCTGCCCAAGAGAGAGAATATAGAAGGTACACACCACGAGGTGCCCTGTGGTTTTACCTATGTGATCATGGAGAGGACATGAGGAAATGGGATGGAAAACCTACCTCGGTCCTAAATGCACGGGTACGTGAGCTGCGAGGAAAAACCACCACAAAAGGGGATTCTACTAGGAAAAATGCCCCTCCAGTTTCCAAACAGAGTAGAAGGGCTGATCTTATTTCTGATCCTCTTGAAGGGACTTCTGAGCCAATTATACAAGAAGTGAATACTGGATACTCTGGCCAGAATGAGAGGGGCCCTGCCTCCAGCCAGGTGGAGGAAAGGGATAACCGGGTCTATTGGACTGTGTGGATTCGATGGCCTGGCACGTTAGACCCACAGGAGTATAAGGCTCTAGCAGACACCGGCGCACAGTGTACTCTAATGCCATCAAGTTATAAAGGGGCAGAACCCATCTGTATTTCTGGTGTGACAGGGGGATCCCAAGAGTTAACTGTATTGGAAGCTGAAGTAAGCCTAACTGGGAATGAATGGCAGAAACACCCCATTGTGACTGGTCCGGAGGCTCCATGTATCCTTGGCATAGACTATCTCAGGAGAGGGTATTTTAAGGACCCAAAAGGGTATCGATGGGCTTTTGGTATAGCTGTCTTGGAGACGGAGGGCACTGAACAGCTGTCTACCCTGCCTGGTCTCTCTCAAGACCCTTCGATTGTGGGGTTGCTGAAGGTTGAAGAACAACAAGTGCCAATTGCTACCACGACGGTGCACCAGCGCCAATATTGCACCAACCGAGACTCCCTGATTCCCATCCACAAGTTGATTCGCCAACTGGAGAGCCAAGGAGTGATCAGCAAAACTCGCTCACCCTTTAATAGTCCCATATGGCCAGTGCGAAAGTCTAACGGGGAGTGGAGACTAACAGTTGACTATCGTGGCCTGAATGAAGTTACGCCACCGCTGAGTGCTGCCGTTCCAGATATGCTAGAACTTCAATACGAACTAGAGTCAAAGGCAGCCAAGTGGTATGCTACAATGGACACTGCTAATGCGTTTTTCTCAATCCCTCTAGCAGCAGAGTGTCGTCCACAATTTGCCTTTACTTGGAGGGGTGTCCAGTACACTTGGAATTGATTGCCCCAGGGGTGGAAACACAGCCCCACCATTTGCCATGGACTGATCCAGGCTGCACTGGAACAGGGTGAAGCTCCGGAACACCTGCAATATGATGACAATTGATGACATCATCATATGGGGCAACACAGCAGAAGAAGTTTTTGAGAAGGGGAAGAAAATATTCCAAATCCTTCTGAAAGCCGGTTTTGCCATAAAAGAAAGTAAGGTCAAGGGACCTGCATGGGAGATCCAGTTTTTAGGAATAAAATGGCAAGATGGACGTCGTCAGATCCCAATGGACGTGATTAACAAAATAGCAGCTATGTCCCCACTGACTAATAAAAAGGAAACACAGGCCTTCTTAGGTGTTGTGGGTTTTTGGAGAATGCATATTCCAAATTACAGTCTGATTGTAAGCCCTCTCTATCAAGTGACCCGGAAGAAGAATGATTTTAAATGGGGCCCTGAGCAACAGCAAGCCTTTGAACAAATTAAACGGGAAATAGTTCATGCAGTAGCCCTTGGACCAGTCTGGGCAGGACAAGATGTTAAAAATGTGCTCTATACTGCAGCCGGAGAGAATGGCCCTACCTGGAGCCTCTGGCAGAAAGCACCTGGGGAGACCCGAGGCCGACCTCTGGGGTTTTGGAGTCGGGGATACATAGGATCTGAGGCCCGCTATACTCCAACTGAAAAAGAGATATTGGCAGCATATGAAGGAGTTCGAGCCGCCTCAGAAGTGGTTGGTACTGAAACACAGCTCCTCTTAGCACCCCGACTGCCAGTGCTGGGCTGGATGTTCAAAGGGAAAGTCTCCTCTACACATCATGCGGCTGATGCCACGTGGAGTAAGTGGGCCGCACTGATCACACAACGGGCTCGCATAGGAAACCCCAGTCGCACAGGAATTGTGGAAGCGATCATGGACTGGCCAGAAGGCAAAGATTTTGGAATGTCGCCAGAGGAGGAGGTGACACGGGCTGAAGAGGCCCCGCTGTATAATAAACTGCCAGAAAATGAGAGGCAATATGCCCTGTTCACTGATGGGTCCTGTCGCATTGTGGGAAAGCATCAGAGGTGGAAAGCTGCTGTATGGAGTCCTACACGACAAGTCGCAGAAACTGCTGAAGGAGAAGGTGAATTGAGTCAGTTTGCAGAGGTGAAAGCCATCCAGCTAGCGTTAGACATTGCTGAAAGAGAGAAGTGGCCAGTGCTCTATCTCTATACTGACTCATGGATGGTGGCAAATGCCCTGTGGGGGTGGTTACAGCAATGGAAGCAGAGCAACTGGCAGCGCAGAGGTAAACCCATCTGGGCTGCCGCACTGTGGCAAGATATTGCGTCCCGGCTAGAGAATCTGGTTGTAAAAGTACGTCATGTAGATGCTCGCATACCCGAGTCAGGCCACTGAAGAACATCAAAGTAACCAACAGGTGGATCAGGCTGCCAAGACTGAAGTGGCTCAGGTGGACCTGTACTGGCAACATAGGGGTGAGCTATTTATGGCTCGATGGGCCCATGATGCTTCAGGCCATCAGGAAAGAGATGCAACACATAGATGCGCTCGTGACCGAGGGGTGGACTTGACCATGGACACTATTGCACAGATTATCCATGAATGTGAAACATGTGCTGCAATTAAGGAAGCCAAGCGGCTAAACCCCTGTCGTATGGAGGGCAATGGCTGAAATATAAACATGGGGAGGCCTGGCCGATTGACTATATCACACTCCCACAAACTCGCCAAGGCAAGCGCTATGTGCTCACAATGGTGGAAACAACCACCGGATGGCTGGAAACATATTCTGTACCCCATGCCACCGCCCGGAACACTCTCCTGGGCCTTGAAAAGCAGGTCTTGTGGCGACATGGCACCCCAGAGAGAATCGAGTCAGACAACGGGACTCATTTCCAAAACAGCCTCATAGACACCTGGGCCAAAGAGCATGGCATTGAGTGGGTGTATCACATCCCCTATCATGCACCAGCCTCTGGGAAAATTGAGCGATACAATGGACTGTTAAAGACTACATTGAGAGCAATGGGGGGGTGGAACTTTCAAACATTGGGATACACATTTAGCATAAGCCACCTGGTTAGTCAACACCAGAGGATCTGCCCATCGGGGTGGTCCTGCCCAGTCAGAATTTTTACGTACTGTAGAAGGGGATAAAGTCCCTGTAGTGCACATAAAAAATATGTTAGGGAAGACAGTCTGGGTTTCTCCTGCCTCAGGTAAAGGTAAACCCATTCGTGGGATTGCTTTTGCTCAAGGGCCTGGGTGCACTTGGTGGGTGATGCGAAAAGATGGGGAAGTCCGATGTGTGCCTCAAGGGGATTTGATTTTAGGTGAGAATAGCCAGAATTAACCTGTATGATATTAGTTGCTATATAACCCTGCTACTGTATGTTATCATTACTATAATTGTTATATGCTATATCCATAGTACTATTGTTACCGAAAAGCTCGGAATGAGGAACTTATCAACACCAATTTAGTGTAGATAAGCAGACACTTCTTTATTGACGGCCGGGTGCGCGGGCGAGTCCTCTCACAAACCACACACACCTGTCACCAAAACAATACACCTTATATTAAGACTTATTGATACATATTCATTAGATTTCCAAGAAAAGTTGTACATATTCATTAGACTTCCGGGAAATCATTAGCATATGTAAATGTCCTTTACGCAGGCGCAGTGAAGGTCTCTGGTGGTCCTCAGGAGTCCTCTGGTGGTCTTTCATAGTCTTCCTCACTCGTCCGTTTCTTGACCTCTCAGGTGTCTCCAAGCAGCAAACTGGTGTCCATAACGGTTTCCTTAGTTATTAAAACAAACACTACAAGACTACCAATCTTTGTCAAAACTTCTGTGGTTAAATGATTTTGAACAATACTTAAATTCTTATGGTTACACATTATACATTTTCTAAGCTCCTAAGTTCCTAAGGCTACATTTCAAACTTAACACTCCCATACTTATGCTTCGCAATTTTCTACTTTTTAGTCAAACCAAACTCTTTTATAATCAGATTTTAATTTCTTTATCTTGTTATCTAAGTTCTAAATGTTCCTACTAGATGATTTTAGCCAATTTCTCCAGCCTTGGTACTGGGCTATACAGGGGATTTCACAGCAGGTACTGGTTGGTGGTTAAATGTATAAAATGCAACATACATATGATTTTGCTAAAATATTAAAATTAAATATGATTAATTCTAACTAATAACAAATCAATAACACTATAGTAAGAATTAGATCAAGCAAGAATGAACTGTGATAAAACTGAGCAAAGCGCAGTAGTGATGGAACCAGAACTGTCTCCAGCATGCAACAATCCAACGGTGCACACCATCCTCCTGCTGCGTCCGGTGTCAACTGCTCGTCACACTGCACTGAAGCCCAATTCTGCTCTACCGACTGAGAGGACTTTGCACCATCCCTCCTCCTCGGAAAGACTGGTATGACAGATGGAGTCCAGAGTCGGAAACTAAATGAACTCAACGAACATTTAATGAACATAACCCATAAACTAAAGGAATGATATCTCTGTGTGTGTGTACATATATATATATATATATATATATCTCATTGTTCATTTGTCTTAAAGGGATGGAAAAGGTGATGATGATTGACCAGGATGTAACTAAAGGTTTTGGAACTGAGCATGATGTCAATGGTATAGAATAAGGGGTGGAGACTGTCCTGGTTTCAGCTGGGATAGAGTTAACTGTCTTCCTAGTAGCTGGTATGGTGCTATGTTTTGAGTTAGGTATGAGAAGAATGTTGATAACACTGATGTTTTCAGTTGTTGCTAAGTAGTGTTTAGTCTAAAGTCAAGGATTTTTCAGCTTCTCATGCCCAGCCAGCGAGAAAGCTGGAGAGGCACAAGAAGTTGGCACAGGACACAGCCAGGGCACCTGACCCAAAGTGGCCAAAGGGGTATTCCATACCATGTGATGTCCCATCTAGTATAGGAACTGGGAAGTGGGGGGCAGGGAATCACCTCTCGGGGACTAGCTGGGTGTCGGTCGGCAGGTGGTGAGCAATTGCACTGCGCATCATTTGTACATTCCAATCCGTTTATTATTGCTGTTGTCATTTTATTAGTGTTATCATTATCATTATTAGTTTCTTCTTTTCTGTTCTATTAAACCGTTCTTATCTCAACCCGTGGGTTTTGCTTCTTTTTCCCGATTTTCTTCCCCATCCCACTGGGTGGGGGGAGAGTGAGTGAGCGGCTGCGTGGTGTTTAGTTGCTAGCTGGGGTTAAACCACGACAATCATAAACTTCCTGGACATGAACGAGTCCTACAAAAACAACAGTAGCTCTGATTTTTAATAGGAGACTGGAAGTGAAGGAACCAAGTAGCAAAATCTCAAAATGTCCATATGTGGTATATGATGTATTTCTGATGCTAATGTCTTCTTTCTTCTCCTTTTGCCACAGTTGCAGAACAAGCAACAGGAAGAGTTTGATGGGCAATCGCCAGTCTCCAGCTCTGGCTCTGTCTCATTCACCTCTCTCAGCTCATGCAGGTGATTTTATATTTATGCTACTACTGCTATTATTAAATTGTTAAAATCTCTATATGAGCAAAGGAAACCAGATAAATTCTCTATCCTGCTCCTTTCCATTGTTTGTAATAGCAAAAAGTTGCTTATAATTCCATCCAAATTTCTGGTACATTTAGATCTATAAATCCGATGTTATGGCGAGAAGCAGTCCGGAAATACCTAACATGGATCATGTAGCTCCCCGCCCCCGACCTTGCATTTGGACAGATTCTGATGCATTTTCTCCTCCTTCCCTCTTTGGGCCTAGTTCAGCGTGAAAAGGATATAAAATAGCTTGTAACACATGGTAAAGCTAGTGGAGTTGGTGAGTAGGGTATTACATTCTATTCCTAGTGCTTTTGCTCCCTAGGATTTGTGACATGAAGCACATTGCTGGAAATTTCTGTGCTTCAGTTTCCACAAACAATAAATCTGTTTCACTGCTAAAGCACCTGAAGCACTTAAAGACTGAATGAAAGTCTGCAAATAAGAGACTTCATTGATATGTTTGTCTTTATTTTGAAAAGGAAAATTTTTAGCATATCAAAACACATTTCCTCAAACATTTATTCTGTCTTATGTTTTTGGGACATTGGCTGTAACTACACACCAAAATTAAAGCCCCACACCAATCCTTTTATAGGCAATGACACTGAATACTTTGTAGAACTGATCTCAGATGGATGCTGAAAGAGAAGGTGCAGAGTTTCATCTGCATTTTTTCAAGAGGATGG
The DNA here is from genome assembly GCF_900496995.4 of Aquila chrysaetos chrysaetos. Taxonomy (NCBI): domain Eukaryota; kingdom Metazoa; phylum Chordata; class Aves; order Accipitriformes; family Accipitridae; genus Aquila; species Aquila chrysaetos. The sequence goes on along the minus strand of NW_024470324.1, from coordinate 1,588,988 downwards.
TGAGTGTAGTAAGGTATCTCCAGTTTTCTTGTGGTAGCAATATTATTAGAGAAACTATGGTGGTGGTTCTTACTCTGAGCAGCAGGCTGTCACAATCAGGAATCCAGACAAGAACATGAAGATTTGTAAAGAGTTCAGGGCAGCATAGCATTTAAAACAAACAAACAAAGAAAATCATGGTGCAGACTATTTTAAAACTCAAGCTAATGGGCTTTTCCAGCTGACTGCCTGCTGCTGTGTAGGCAGGTCATCTGCACCTCCCAGCCTGCAAAGTGAATAATTATAATCTCAGCAAGTCAGGGCATTCAGGTATCCCCACCTCAGCAGTCACAGGAACTTGTTCCTGTGGATGCTACTAACCCTTAATGATTAATAGTCATGAGTGGTGCTGCTTAATTTTATCTGCTGTAGGAATAAGATTTAGCTGTTAGGAGCTATGCTATTGTTGCGTTAAAGCGTAAATAAGTTTGGCAGAAAATAAACCCCCTTGCATTCCAGCTTGTCCTCAGATATCAGAGGGGCTGGGGGCGGCTAGGCTTAGATTCTGAATGATGCCAAATTCAGCACTATAAGTCCGGTCGCGTTCAATATATGGAACTGTCACAATTACAGATGCACTAATAGCGCACTGTACTTTCAGTTTAGTCATGTTCAACGAACTATCATGGCTAGATTAATGAACAGTACAGTTTATTAAAGCAACAGGAGTACAGGTTCTTTTGGATTGCCGGTGATAAATACACTGTCTGCAAAGCACATGCAAATAATAATACAGTTGACTATAAGCACCCTCAATTATGGAAAAACTCTATAGAAATTTCTAAGTTTCCCGGGGAAGCACTCGGTATGACCGAGGGTTTGAATCTTACCCAGTAGGCGTCCCTATGGGAGGGAGGAGAGGTTCAGCCCATCAACTGATCCCAGAACTCAGCGATGTCCTCCTGACTTGTCTATGATGGTGTCTTCCCTAGCGTTCCTCCTCTCTTAAGCCCTTTTATACTATTTTCTTATTTTTAGGTGGAGCTTGAGTGACTCTAGTCATACATACCTTTCCTTTGATTGGTATAAAATCTTCTTGCCTTACCTTTAAAGGTATATGCTAGAGAAAATTCAGAGCGCATGCTCAGTGAGGGGTGGTCGCACCTTGGAGGCAGGTAGTTTTTGGGATGGAGGTGTGTTTTGGTGTTATAATGAGATTATAATGAGCAAAGTTCACCCAGAGGACATGATTTAGTGTGTCACTACTCCAGAACTGGGCATTTATGATATAAATCAGAAGTAAGGCAATAGCGTTGACAGAACCTCATTGTTTCTCCTCCTTGCTTCAGTGGATTCAATGCAGGGACCTTCCATTCTTGTTCCAGTAGTTCCAGTTCCCTATCCCTATGGTGATATCACAGAGCCTGGCCGCGGTGTCTCCACTCCGCTCCACCCTCCTTGTAGTTTCTCTTAGAGTCAGCATACCAAGCTCCCCTGGTGTTGCTAACATCTAAGGTTGCAGGTTATGTTGCTTAGGGAATTATTATGGAACAGATTTCGTGTATATCCACTGCATTCCACCCTGGAGGTTCACCTTCCCTTAAGAGGGGACACACACATATCAATAAGTCACCTCCAGCAATTATTCCACAGCTATAAATCTTACTTGTCTGTATTTTAGTAAAATGTTTCATGTGGTGCCACTAAGACGAGAGGTACTAGGACAAGAATTGCAAGATAAGTAGGAAATTGTGTAAAGGGGAAAGGACGGGGGTTGTGCTAAAATGAGAAATATTATAAAGTGGGAGCGGAGGTTATCAGTAGAGTCCTTAGGTTTTGGTTTTGTGGCCAAACCTTTTTAATCTTTTTATAAGTGTCATTGGCATAAAATTACTGTAGCTGCTGTAAAGTTCGAAGACATCCAGTATGGATCAGCATTGGGCAACTGTGTTGAGGTGACTGAATGATCTTGAAGACTGGAATAAAAAAAGTACAAAATTACATAGCAACATGCAGTATTTTGTGCTGGAGGATCAGTAACAGAAATATCTACTGTAAACTCTGGACTCATCTGTTATAAGGAATTTAGGGAACGACCTGACTGCATTTTGTGGATCAGATGGTGTTTGTACGGACCAGTCTAGTGTAGCTTTGAAAAATCAAATCTCCAAAAATGTATAAAGGAAGTTATTTTCAGTTGAATCTGGGAAGATTTCATGCCACTGTACAACATCCTGGTTAGATTTCATCTGGAATACTGTGTGCTTTTGCGGCCATATGTGTTCAGATGTGATCACGTGGGGAAAGGCTAGTAGGATAGAATGTGAGAGCTTTTTGTGTAAGACTAAAATACTATTACTTGTTTGGCTTAGCAAAAAGGAAGCCTGAAAAGCCTGTGTTGTCATCTAAATCAGTCAGAGGTGTTTTCTTCATGGAATGGGAAGAGAAATACACGCTGGCCATATATACCACAACATGAGGGTTCTTGAAGAATTGTCCACTAAGTATGGCGGTGGCAAACATGACCTTTCCTGTTGGATTCAATAAATTTATGAATGGGATTACATGATGAAATTGCCTAAAACAAAATTTAAGGCCAAGGACGTCTTACCTCCGCTTGTAATCCTTTTTCTAGCATTTTATAGGTCCGCCTAGACCTTTCTAGGCAGACCCTGTTAGTGCGCTAAATGCTAATATTCTGCTCTCACTACGTGTTGCTTGTATCACATAATTTCATTTGATAGACGTACTTTAGCTAGCTACATTGAAGTATAGTGATGAACAAAGTTGTTTTAACCGTATATTTTAGTTGTGTTAGGCTTTGAATCACACTGGAGGCATTTGCATGTGTGCGTCAACTTTAGAGTTACTTTCCCTGGATTTTTAACTTTAATCCTGTGGGTTTTGTCCAAGGTAGGTGATAATGAGTACTGGCTTACTACAGTCTATTTGAAGCAAAGAAGAATCTCTCATATTCAGCTTCTGTGCTATTCTGCTTTAGCTACAATCTACGTTGACTGGATTTTGGGGAAAGGAGGACTAGGTTTGTAAATGAAAGAAGCCTTAGTGTGTTTTCATGGTGAAATATGAGAATGCTGAAAGCTAAAGATAAAGCAGGGTTCTGAATCTTTTTTTTTTTTTTAAGAAAACTGATATTTACAGAAAGGAAAATAATACAGTATTTCAAGTATTCTGATTGTTGTCACATGTAGAAAAATAGAAACTTTTTTGCTAAAATCAAACTTTTTATTTAGTCTTGCTTTTGGGTAAAGTGAAACTGTTCTAGCAATTTCAGAGCACCTTCAGAGTTTAGGGACTGGAGAGGAAAGAGTAAGTTACATGCAGATATAACTGACTTTTAAATTAAGTCCTATTAAAACATAGCATTGCTAGTATTATAAGTAAGTAGTGGTCAAAACATGCGAAGATCCCACTGTTCTTGTTCTCACTGTAAGTGTAGTTCATCTGGTTTTCTCTTGTTGCTGCTACTGTCTCCTAGTGCATTGGGCTGTGGGAATTGTGCTATGTCTCATCAGTATAAAGTTCACATTTCTTCTGGACTTGGGTTTCAATGTTAATTCCAGTTTGGAGAAATTAAAAAAATACAGATGCGGCTCTCCTACCCCTTCATGTCTGTCTAATGCTAGTATCTCCTGGAAGCAATTGAGTGCTAACTGAGCAAGCCAGGAGATTTCAGTGATATCCAGGATGAGAGTAAGGGATCTCCTTGAAACAAGCCAGCTGCTAACCATAACAAAGCTATTCAGCAAAAAGTCTGGGTAGAGGCGGCCTCCCCTGGCAAACAGATTTAAAGAGCTTGCAAGCCTTCCTTGCTGTTACTGGGGAAAGTCGTTTGCTGGCGTGAAGCATAATTAATCCAGTTTTTGAAATAGCTTGAGCTTCTCACCTCTGAGCAGATCTCAGTGGAAAGCACCTGCAGAAGTATTCGAAATGATTCTGCTGCCCAACTGTGTGTTCTGCTGACTGGCACGGTTTTTTGCAGTATGAAAGTCAGACCTGTAACTGTTGATGGTTTCTTGTGTATTGTTCACTTCACAGCATGGGTTCACCACCAAGTAAACTGACACAGAAGAACATATGTTCTATGGTATTGCTATTGTTATATTGTATTGCTGTGGTGCTGATGTACTGTGATTCATTTTAAAAGACCATCAAATAATGGCACCAAGACTTCAAACTGGAGCTGTCTTTTGATCCATCAGGAATTTGGGATAACAATTATCATTAACTGTTATTCCCTCAGTACTAACAGGAAGTCATTTTATCAGAAACTCTTTATTTTGTAAGTAGACAGCTATTAAAAATACATTAATAATATACAGTGACTGTAACATATGCCTCTTTAAAAGATTTAAAACATCTTCTTGGTATGTTGATTGTCTATTCATTGTGTTACTTCTCCCAGAGGATGCTGGAGTTAATTACCTACCTAATGCCTGACCATTTACCAGGTCAGAAACATCAACAGTAATCTCAGCAGCATAGAGATACCCTAGGACTAAAACATACAACAGCCAGCAGATCACAAAAACCAGCAGGATTTGAGTAATAAGCAAGCACTGCACATATGGACAGAGAATTAACTGGCACTGGTTTTTATTTGAAAGTCTCCCAGGTATTGACTTGCAGATGGGTGGATGAAGGTCAGGTATAGGACTCTGCTTCTAACCTATCTTGCTTTTCTGGAACACCACACCTTAAACCCTTAATAGCACTAGCTGTTTTTCCAGTCATTTGGGGTTTGGATTTTCATTCTCTGTTTCCAGGCTTATCCGAGTTCTTAGACTTCTAGATAAAGCTGCAGGATTTAGTATCCAGGTATTATGTATACAGATTTACCAGTTATGTTATTTTAAAAGCTCGTTTGTTTATTGGAAACAGTGCTTGCAAATTGATTTTCCTAATAACAGGATCTGATGCTCTTCCTGAATAAGACTTTGACTTCAGGTTTTATCCATAAGTAAGTGATCTTTGTTGCTTCTAGCGAGGAAGTTTGCAGCACTGCATCTCCTTGAATCCGCTGCAATAGTTATAAAATTATTGCATCTTTTCACCTTGTTTTTTGCTTCTTTGTGAAGGTTAAGCATATGTTTTGACTAACTGATGGACAGTTAGGCATGTCATTGATGTGTATTAAATAAGTATATAACCATATATAACTTTTAAATAGCTATCAGTGGAAAGGAATTTGATTTGTCAAATTATTTCCTGTCAAAAGCTGTTTATGTCCCACTGCATTAAGCCTAATTCTCTGCTTTTCTGCCAGAGTTTAAGGTAGTGTCTTTGTCTTTTTTCCTCTTATCTAAGTCCACAACACACTCCCAATTACAACTATTTTTTTTTCTAGTGCAGTAGCTAAAGTTTGTGACCATGTTTTATCTGCACAGTGTTACAATTATTTTTTTTTTAGCTTATCTTTATTAAATAAGCTCTGGTAGCAGCAAAAGAAATCCAGTTAGCTGTTAAATTAAATGAACTGTTGCTCTCAGTAATTTGGTGTTTGCAGTTCATACAGGACAAGAATAAATTGTGTTGGCCCTCAAATAAAGATTGAAATCTGTGCCACGTGTGGCTTCAGATTCCTTCCTTCCACCCCCCGCTCCAATCCCTTCAGGGAACGAAAATCCTTGCCACCTTGAAATTATCTAGGCCCTCAGAAGCGTCTGAAGAAGCTAAGAGGGGGAGAAGGGAATGTTGGAAGGACATAATTCAGCCATGATAGATAAATGGACAAAAAAGAGTCAGGGGTATTGGCCAGCAAGAGTGGAATCCTTGTCTCTTGGGGCCATGGGAAGGGCAGCTACAAAGACATGATTTAAGCACAGCTCAAAAAGCATCTTGCCATCTGCTTCTGGCCAAAAAAAGGCAGGGAAGGGGGTTCTCTGTGTTTGCTACCTAATGGCTCCATGATTACGCTTTCTGCTATAGAATTAATGGAATCTAAGGACATCACTATGAAAAATGCAATGTTAGTTCAAAATTTTGAGCAGAAATCAAAGCCACTTGAAGTCTTATAAAGACTCACTCTGTTATACTATCCTTTTCACACGTAGGTAATAATTTTCTCCTCAAAAATTAAATGTTGATTCTAACTGAATACGTAGAAGCTTTTTTTTATCTGTTGCTTAATGTTGCAGTCTCATTTATCTCCAAAAATAAAATACTACAACAAATAGATTACTTTGCATTACATTAATTTACTTGAATGTATCCTTATTACATTAATGTTCCTTATTTAAGGAAAGATTGATTTTTAGATGTATGCCAGTGCTACTTTAAATCAAATCTTTTTAGCTTTTGTGGTGTTTTTTTTTTCTTTTTTCCAGGGGTCATCTTTATTTCTTCTTTAGATACTGTGTCTCTTCTAGTTATAGGTGCTGAGGGGCAGAGGTGGCAGGAGCAGCTCTCAGCAGCTGCCTTCTTTCTGCACTCATATTGGCTAGCAGGAGGTTGGGTGCTTTAATATAAAGAAGTAACAGACCTTAAAGTTATAACCTGTTCACAATGTGCGGTCACTTCTTCTCATCACAGAGGGTGGTTGCATTTTCATACCTTGGTCTAACAAACTAAAGAAAAAAAATTAATTCAGCGTGTTTTGCCTGCTTGTTCAGGGTTCGGAGCTAGAAAAAAAATTGAACAATGAAAAATTCACACTAAAGCTCCTCTGGAAATGCTGTAGAGACTTTGTGTAAGGGCTAAATCCATGCTCTGTGATTTTTCTGTCTTTCAAGTATTTGTGTGATTTAAAAAAAAATACCTTGTTTCTGACATTCAAAATATATTTTTTCAAGCTAAAATAATGTTTTTGTAAACTTTAATTCTCAAATTCATTTGATAATTCTCAAATATAATTCTCCAATTAAAGGGTTAAATAGAGGATTTTCTATGAGTTATAAAATCCAATAACTAAAAATCAAATATAAATGAAATGTGACTTGAAATAAGATTCTATTTCAGAGTTTGTTTTCTCAGAGACCGTGAGAGAAGAAATTCTGAAATTAGTTTCTAACCTGCTTGGAAATGCTAGGATTAGTATATCTGAATGGTTTGGGTTTGGTTTTTTTTTTTCTTGGGGGGGGGGTGTTTTTGTGTGGGTTTTTTTCCCCTAATAATTATTTATTTGTGTGTTTCCCCTCCCCTCCCAGGAAACAGTCCTCAATATAGCCCTAGGAATTTCTCTCCCAGTGCCTCAACCCACTTTTCTTTTGCACGAAGGTAAGAGGTTGTTTGTAGTACGCAGCATGCATTTTGCGTAGAGGAAATGTTGTTGGACCCAGATATTAAAAGATGATTGCAAATACATAGCTATATCTGTGAAGTCTATCACTTAGATTGACAAGTGTTATCTCTCTTACATAAACTCTTTTAAACTTCAGTTGCAACAAAATTGTACTGGATGATTGATACAATGCAGTCATACCTTTTTAAGTTTAAAAAAAAAATTTTTTTTGGTAATGACTTAATTGTAATGGATCCAATTCAGACATTGTCTCCTCATCCATTGAAATGTGGGAAGTTTTAAGCTACATCTAGTTTTTTCTTTTTTTTTTTTCTTAACCCTGTAAAAGAAGTGCATAGCTTATAAGAGCCCTATTATAGAGGTCCTGAGTTCAGGGCTTGATTTTACTGGCAGCAGCAATACCATCAGCATACCTTCAATACCTGACCTTGACCTGTTTCATTATCTGTACCACTGAGACAGTCAGCTTTGTCATAGGAGTGTTGTGAGGATTAATTAATGCTAGTAGAATTTTTTAAGATCTAAAGTGAATTTGAAGTGAAGTAAATTATTAAATGAACCGTAACCGAAGTTGGTAACATGTCATGGGAGACTGCCTATTTGTGCCAGTGTGGTTCCATATCACTGTCCTGGTTTCAGCTGGGATAGAGTTAATTGTCTTCCTAGTAGCTGGTACAGTGCTATGTTTTGAGTTCAGTATGAGAAGAATGTTGATAACACTGATGTTTTCAGTTGTTGCTAGGTAATGTTTAGTCTAAAGTCAAGGATTTTTCAGCTTCTCATGCCCTGCCAGCAAGAAGGCTGGAGGGGCACAAGAAGTTGGCACAGGACACAGCCAGGACAGCTGACCCAAAGTGGCCAAAGGGGTATTCCATACCATGTGATGTCACATCTAGTATATAAACTGAGGGGAGTGGGAATGGGGGATTGCTGCTCGGGTACTAACTGGGCGTTGGTCGGCGGGTGGTGAGCAACTGCACTGCGCATCATTTGTACATTCCAATCCATTTATTATTACTGTTGTCATTTTATTAGTGTTATCATTATCATTATTCGTTTCTTCTTTTCTGTTCTATTAAACCGTTCTTATCTCAACCCACGAGTTTTACTTCTTTTCCCGATTTTCTCCCCCATCCCACTGGGTGGGGGGGGGAGTGAGTGAGCAGCTGCGTGGTGCTTAGTTGCTGGCTGGGGTTAAACCATGACAATCACTTAACACCTTGTCAGCCTACCTCAAATAATATGTTCATTAACTCTAAGCCTGGGAGGGTAGGCAGAGTTTATGTGTTGACCCAAGAGTATATACACAAAAAATGAAATTGGAATGCTGTGGCTTTGTCATTAAACAGTGCAAGGCATGTAACTTGTATTTGCAGTGCGACAGCACTTGCCGCTATAGCTTTACTTCCTTTATTTTTGGGGAGTTCATTAAAGTTGCACACACAAGCTCTCAAAAGTAAATGCAAGGAAATGGCTGAACTCTTTCTAAAAGCTGCAAAGTGGAGAAAACTTGTGTATTCCTATTATTATTATCTGAATCAAATTCATCTGCGATAGTAGATCTTGTCAATCTTTCTAATAGCATATGATGTCACTTTTTTAATCAACACCTTAAAGTTGAGTATTTCTTTTGAATCTACTTCCTCTTGATAATATCTTTAAATAAAAGGAAAGATATCTCTCCATAGATTACATTTGTTTGTGAACATATTTTTAGAAAGAGGCATTAAATCCTGAAATAGCTTACAATGGAAAAAGCAGATGTGAAAGATTAAGCATTATTTAGAAATATAGCAGGCAAGAAGTAGTTTTCCTCTCCCACCACTAATCAACAGAAAGTTGAAATCATAATGGTTTTGCAAATCTTAAAATTCAGGAGGAAAAAATGAATTTGTCTATCAGTGATTCATTTAGATTTTGACCATTTTTAGAGCCCTGTAATGATGTTAATTTCAAAATGAAAAGTTTTAAATAAAATCTTTCTTTTAAAGGAGTGTTAACACAAGAATTTTCTGTGATTTCAAAATATTTCACCATTTCAGTGGGATTCAAGAAACTTCTTCAGAGCAGTTTTCTATGGAAACTGATTTTGTTTTATGTTTATAGCAAAAATGTTTGATAAAAAAGTTTAAGACAGTGTTAATGTAAAATTTTCTTATCAATTTGGTATGTGTGTCATGGTTTAAACCCAGCTGGTAACAAAGCACCACACAGCCCCTTGCTCACTCCTCCCCCGCCCCGACCACGGTGGGGTGAGGAGAAAATATAAAGAAAAGCTCCTGGGTCGAGACAAGGACAGGGAGGGATCACTCACCACTTATGGTCATGGGCAAAAGACAGGCTCAACTTGGGGAAGAAACAAAATCAATTTAATTTACTACAAATCAAATCAAAACAAGGATAATGGGAAGTAAAACCAAACCTTAAACCATCTTCCCCCCACCCCTCCCTCCTTCCCGGCTCAACTACACTCCCGGTTTTCTCTACCTCCGGTGGCACAGGGGGACAGGGGATGGGGTTTGAGGTAAGTTCTCCACACATTGTCTCTGCCGCTCCTTCCTCCTCAGGGGGAGGACTCCTCACTCGTCCCCTGCTCCACCGTGGGGTCCCTCCCACTGGAGACAGTCCTTCATGAACTTCTCCAACATGAGTCCTTTCCGCGGGCTGATCTTCAGTCACAGACTGCTCCAGCGTGGGCTTTCCCATGGAGTCACAGCCATCTTCGGGGGCATCCCCCTGCTCCGGTGTGGGGTCCTCCACAGGCTGCAAGTGGGCATCTGCTCCACCGTTCACCTCCATGGGCTGCAGGGGGACAGCCTGCCGTCGGTGCACCTCCTCCCCCTCCTTCTTCACTGACCTCGGTATCTGCATAGGTGTTCCTCTCACATTCCAATCCCCCTACTCACTGCAGGTTCCCCTTCTTAAATATGTTATCGCATAGGTACTACCACCATCACTGATTGGGTTGGCCTTGGCCAGAGGCACGTCCAACTTGGAGCCAGGGAAGCTTCTAGCAGCTTCTCACAGGAGCCCCCCCTGCAGCCCCTCCCCTGCTACCAAAAAACCCTGCCACACAAACCCATAACAGTGTGTTATGATTGTCTTCATATAACCTATGATAGGATGCATTTTGATAGTAAAATGGCCTGTGTGTTAATGACAGCAGTTTTCAGACTTCTGACATTATGCCTTTTCTGTTATGTTTTGTAAATTTAATGAAGGTACAAAGGAAGGGAAGGACAGTGTGTGTGTGATGCAGCAGGTTGAAGGAGCAGAGGTGAGGCATTATAGGCATATGGATAGTCCTTTTCCATCCTCTCCCCCTCAGTCAGTGGGGATACCAAAAAACTGGGGAAGTGTAAGGGAGGGAAAAACAAAGGAAGTGGTTTGGAGGCCTCCTGTGGGAAAGGAGGGCTTCCTGGGATAGCAGTTTCTCATCAGCTGCAGGCCATGCCACACAGCTGTGGAAGGAAGGGGAGCTGCAACAGGAAGGCAGCCCTCCGCTGTGCTGCCAGCTGGTGCGCTGGGCTGGAGCAGCCTTCCCAATGGCCCCTTGGCAACGAGCAGGAGTGTCACCTTCCTCTGCCCACATCTGGTGGGGTGATCGATGCTGGGGAATAGCCTGCACTTTTGGTAGCGGCTGCCTCTTCTGCTGGTACGTATGAGTCCAGCATCTATGAGCCCATGGGTAGGTAACAGATCCTGCTTTCCAGAGCTGCTGGGAAGTGGGTAGGACTGCACTGTAGTGCAGGGACAAGCAGTGTATGAGAGTCCAGGGAAAAATGCTGTAGGGGCTTGCTACCTTTTTTCCCCTTCTTCCCTTATGGATGCCTCCTATTCTCCCGCCTTTGCTTCCCAGATACTTTCTGTGATATCCCATCCCTGTCTTCGATGGCTCTTCTGTGTGAGAATTGCTATGTGATGCAGGAACCCTGTTCAATAGAAGTTATTCAGTAAGGAAGTGTTTTCTGTCTCACAGCTGCAGAATATATGGGTCTCACCCATGTTTAAATACCTTCCAAGTTCTTTCAACTGTGAACATATTTAGCTTGTGCAGCTGAACCGAAATGAAGAGAAAACTCTTTTTGGAATCATTCATTCATCTGGAGGTAGCTCATGCATACCTGGGGAAAGGGGAGGAGAATTAATGAATTAAAAACAAAATTATGGCGGAGGAAGAAGTTTTTTCCAGAGTTCAGTCTTTGATACAGTCAGCAGTCCCTCTACCACATGTTCTCTTTATATTTTAACACTAATTATGTACTGTAGTTAAGCAATTGGCAACATTTCAGGTATGGTTCTTGACCTCTTTTCTCACACTCTATGTATTCAAAGTCCCAGAGACCTGGGTTGTAGCTTGTGGATGGATAAATGGCAGTAGGAAATAAGGCATTAGAATGGAGAGAGGCCAAGGGGTTTTTTTAGACAGTTAGCTTGAAGGGTAGGGAAGTTACATCAAGAGGTTTAAGGTTCCTGATTTGGCATGACTTTAGTTCTCCGTTATGGAATTATATTTTTTGTGCAGATCAGACTTGAGAGATGATCTTTGTACTGGCTGTAAAACAGAGCTCCAATTCTCCTATCTCCTCTCTCCCACTATGTCGTGGTTTAACCCCAGCCAGCAACTAAGCACCACGCAGCCGCTCACTCACTCCCCCCCCACCCAGTGGGATGGGGGAGAAAATTGGGAAAAAGAAGCAAAACCCACGGGTTGAGATAAGAACAGTTTAATAGAACAGAAAAGAAGAAACGAATAATGATAATGATAACACTAATAAAATGACAACAGCAATAATGAAAGGATTGGAATGTACAAATGGTGCGCAGTGCAATTGCTCACCACCCGCCGACCGGCACCCAGCTAGTCCCCGAGCGGCGATTCCCCGCCCCCACTTCCCAGTTCCTATACTAGATGGGACGTCATATGGTATGGAATACCCTGTTGGCCACTTTGGATCAGGTGCCCTGGCTGTGTCCTGTGCCAACTTCTTGTGCCCCTCCAGCTTGCTTTCTGGCAGGGCATGAGAAGCTGAAAAATCCTTAACTTTAGACTAAACACTACTAGCAGCAACTGAAAACATCAGTGTTATCAACATTCTTCTCATACTGAACTCAAAACATAGCACCGTACCAGCTACTAGGAAGACAGTTAACTCTATCCCAGCTGAAACTAGGACAGTATCCACCCCTTATTCTATACCATTGACGTCATGCTCAGTTCCCATACCTTTAGTTACATCCTGGTCAATCATCATCACCTTTTCCATCCCTTTGAGACATATGAACAATGATATATATATATACAGATATATGTACACACACACAGAGATATCATTCCTTTAGTTTATGGGTTATGTTCGTTGAGTTCATTTAGTTCCTGACTCTGGGCTCCATCTGTCATACCAGTCCTTCTGGGCAGGAGGGATGGTGCAAAGTCCTCTCAGTCGGTAGAGCAGAGTTGGGCTTCAGTGCAGTGTGACGAGCAGTTGACATTGGACGCAGCAGGAGGATGGTGTGCACCGTTGGATTGTTGCATGCTGGAGTCAGTTCTGGTTCCATCACTACTGCGCTTTGCTCAGTTTTATCACAGTTCTTTCTTGCTTGATCTAAGTGATTCTTACTATAGTACTATGGATATAGCATATAACAATTATAGTAATGATAACATACAGTAGCAGGGTTATATAGCAACTAATATCATACAGGTTAATTCTGGCTATTCTCACCTAAAATCAAATCCCCTTGAGGCACACATCGGACTTCCCCATCTTTTCGCATCACCCACCAAGTGCACCCAGGCCCTTGAGCAAAAGCAATCCCATGAATGGGTTTACCTTTGCCTGAGGCAGGAGTAACCCAGACTGTCTTCCCTAACATATTTTTTGTGTGCACTACAGGGACTTTATCCCCTTCTACAGTATGTAAAAATTCTGACTGGGCAGGGCCACCCCGATGGGCAGATCCTCTGGTGTTGACTAACCAGGTGGCTTTTGCTAAATGTGTATCCCAATGTTTGAAAGTTCCACCCCCCATTGCTCTCAATGTAGTCTTTAACAGTCCATTGTATCGCTCAATTTTCCCAGAGGCTGGTGCATGATAGGGGATGTGATACACCCACTCAATGCCATGCTCTTTGGCCCAGGTGTCTATGAGGCTGTTTTGGAAATGAGTCCCGTTGTCTGACTCGATTCTCTCTGGGGTGCCATGTCGCCACAAGACCTGCTTTTCAAGGCCCAGGAGAGTGTTCCGGGCGGTGGCATGGGGTACAGAATATGTTTCCAGCCATCCGGTGGTTGTTTCCACCATTGTGAGCACATAGCGCTTGCCTTGGCGAGTTTGTGGGAGTGTGATATAGTCAATCTGCCAGGCTTCCCCAAATTTATATTTCAGCCATCGTCCTCCATACCACAGGGGCTTTAACCGCTTGGCTTCCTTAATTGCAGCACATGTTTCACATTCATGGATAATCTGTGCAATAGTGTCCATGGTCAAGTCCACCCCTCGGTCACGAGCGCATCTATGTGTTGCATCTCTTTCCTGATGGCCTGAAGCATCATGGGCCCATCGAGCCATAAATAGCTCACCCTTATGTTGCCAGTCCAGGTCCACCTGAGCCACTTCAATCTTGGCAGCCTGATCCACTTGTTGGTTATTTTGATGTTCTTCAGTGGCCTGACTCTTGGGTACGTGAGCATCTACATGACGTACTTTTACAACCAGATTCTCTAGCCGGGACGCAATATCTTGCCACAGTGCAGCAGCCCAAATGGGTTTACCTCTGTGCTGCCAGTTGCTCTGCTTCCATTGCTGTAACCACCCCCACAGGGCATTTGCCACCATCCATGAGTCAGTATAGAGATAGAGCACTGGCCACTTTTCTCTTTCAGCAATGTCTAACGCTAGCTGGATGGCTTTCACCTCTGCAAACTGACTCGATTCACCTTCTCCTTCAGCAGTTTCTGCGACTTGTCGTGTAGGACTCCATACAGCAGCCTTCCACCTCCAATGCTTTCCCACAATGCGACAAGACCCATCAGTGAACAGAGCATATTGCCTCTCATTTTCTGGCAGTTTATTATACAGCAGGGCTTCTTCAGCACGCGTTACCTCCTCCTCTGGCGACATTCCAAAATCCTGCCTTCCGGCCACTCCGTGATCACTTCTAAAATTCCTGGGCGACTGGGGTTTCCTATGCGAGCCCGTTGTGTGATCAGTGCAATCCACTTACTCCACGTGGCATCAGTCGCATGATGTGTAGAGGAGACCCTCCCTTTGAACATCCAGCCCAGCACTGGCAGTCGGGGTGCTAAGAGGAGCTGTGTTTCAGTACCAACCACTTCTGAGGCAGCTCAAACTCCTTCATATGCTGCCAATATCTCTTTTTCAGTTGGAGTATAGCGAGCCTCAGATCCTCGATATCCTCGACACCAAAACCCCAGGGGTCGACCTCGGGTCTCCCCGGGTGCTTTCTGCCAGAGGCTCCAGGTAGGGCCATTCTCTCCGGCTGCAGTATAGAGCACATTTTTAACATCTTGTCCTGCCCAGACTGGTCCAAGGGCTACTGCATGAACAATCTCCCGTTTAATTTGTTCAAAGGCTTGCTGTTGCTCAGGGCCCCATTTAAAATCATTCTTCTTCCGGGTCACTTGATAGAGAGGGCTTACAATCAGACTGTAATTTGGAATATGCATTCTCCAAAAACCCACAACACCTAAGAAAGCCTGTGTTTCCTTTTTATTAGTCAGTGGGGACATAGCTGCTATTTTGTTAATCACGTCCATTGGGATCTGACGACGTCCATCTTGCCATTTTATTCCTAAAAACTGGATCTCCTGTGCAGGTCCCTTGACCTTACTTTCTTTTATGGCAAAACCGGCTTTCAGAAGGATTTGGATTATTTTCTTCCCTTTCTCAAAGACTTCATCTGCCCTGTTGCCCCATGCAATGATGTCATCAATTGTCATCATATTGCAGGTGTTCCGGAGCTTCGCCCTGTTCCAGTGCAGCCTGGATCAGTCCATGGCAAATGGTGGGGCTGTGTTTCCACCCCTGGGGCAATCAATTCCAAGTGTACTGGACACCCCTCCAAGTAAAGGCAAATTGTGGACGACACTCTGCTGCTAGAGGGATTGAGAAAAACGCATTAGCAATGTCCATTGTAGCATACCACTTGGCTGCCTTTGACTCTAGTTCGTATTGAAGTTCTAGCATATCTGGAACGGCAGCACTCAGCGGTGGCGTAACTTCATTCAGGCCACGATAGTCAACTGTTAGTCTCCACTCCCCGTTAGACTTTCGCACTGGCCATATGGGACTATTAAAGGGTGAGCGAGTTTTGCTGATCACTCCTTGGCTCTCCAGTTGGCGAATCAACTTGTGGATGGGAATCAGAGAGTCTCGGTTGGTGCAATATTGGCGCTGGTGCACCGTCGTGGTAGCAATTGGCACTTGTTGTTCTTCAACCTTCAGCAACCCCACAATCGAAGGGTCTTGAGAGAGACCAGGCAGGGTAGACAGCTGTTCAGTGCCCTCCGTCTCCAAGGCAGCTATACCAAAAGCCCATCGATACCCCTTTGGGTCCTTAAAATACCCTCTCCTGAGATAGTCTATGCCAAGGATACACGGAGCCTCCGCACCAGTCACAATGGGGTGTTTCTGCCATTCATTCCCAGTTAGGCTTACTTCAGCTTCCAATACAGTTAACTCTTGGGATCCCCCTGTCACACCAGAAATACAGATGGGTTCTGCCCCTTTATAACTTGATGGCATTAGAGTACACTGTGCGCCGGTGTCTGCTAGAGCCTTATACTCCTGTGGGTCTAACGTGCCAGGCCATCGAATCCACACAGTCCAATAGACCCGGTTATCCCTTTCCTCCACCTGGCTGGAGGCAGGGCCCCTCTCATTCTGGCCAGAGTATCCAGTATTCACTTCTTGTATAATTGGCTCAGAAGTCCCTTCAAGAGGATCAGAAATAAGATCAGCCCTTCTACTCTGTTTGGAAACTGGAGGGGCATTTTTCCTAGTAGAATCCCCTTTTGTGGTGGTTTTTCCTCGCAGCTCACGTACCCGTGCATTTAGGACCGAGGTAGGTTTTCCATCCCATTTCCTCATGTCCTCTCCATGATCACATAGGTAAAACCACAGGGCACCTCGCGGTGTGTACCTTCTATATTCTCTCTCTTGGGCAGAGGAGCGCTCACTCCTAATAGCTGAGACATTGGTCCTTACAGGTGGGCAATAGGACATATCCTCTTTGAATTGCTGGAAATCCTCGGGCAGCTTCTCCACAGCCGAAATGCAGGCTTGTAGGGAGGAGGAGAGATTTTCTTTGCATTGATGGAGTTGGTGAGCCACTTCATCCACTGTCGGTGCCTCTTCGTCTTTCCAGGTCATTATTGCCAGTGAGTTGGCATAGGACGATGGTGCACTCCGTACAAATTTCCGCCACATGGGTCGTGTGCATTGGACTTTGTCTGGATCTTTGGGTAATTGTGGGTTGTTCGGGTCATGATGAATCGTCTCTAGCACAGCTAATTCCCTCAGATATTGGATACCTTTTTCCATGGTGGTCCACTTGCCTCATTGACATATAACATCTTCCTTAAAGGGGTACCTTTCCTTCACACTTGACAGGAGTCGCCTCCAGAGGCTGATGGCTTGTGTTCCTCTTCCAATTGCCTTGTCAATGCCACCTTCCCTGGCAAGCGATCCCAGCTGCTTGGCTTCCCTACCTTCTAATTCCAAGCCATCAGCCCCATTGTCCCAGCATCGGAGAAGCCAGGTGATAATATGCTCACCTATACAGCGGCCAAAATCTTTTTGCATATCCCGCAGCTCACTCAAGGATAGGGACCGGGTTATTACCTCTGGTTCTGCCTCTTCCTCCTGTTCCCATGATGACCCTGGTTCACCTTCATCCTTTGCTAAGCGAGCTGATTTTTTATATTTCTTTTTCTGTACGGGGGCAACTGATACTGGTGCAGGTTGATCCGCTGGTTCATTTGCAGTACCGCTCGCCGGGTTTTGGATAACCGCAGCGTCTGTCGCCAAGGTTTGGGTAGCAGCAGTGCTCGTCGCCGGGGCTGGAGGGACCGCAGTGCCTGTTGCTGAGGTTTGGGTAGCCACAGTTCTCATTGCCAGGGCTGGAGGGGCCACGGTGCCTGTCACCAAGGTCTGGGTGGCCGCAATGCTCGTCGCCGGGGCTGGAGGGACCGCAGCGCCCATTGCCGGGGTTTGGGTGACCGCAGTGCTCATCGTTTTTTTGTTAGGTCCAGAGACCTTCTCTTCCCCTTGGGGGTGCTGAGTTGTGCCGAACAGGGCTCGATAGGCATGGGCCAGGCCCCAGCACGTTGCAGTGATTTGTATCTCTCTGGAGCTGCCGGCGTGACAGCATACCTTTTCCAAATATTTTACTAGTTCTTCTGGATTCTGCACTTGTTCAGGGGTGAATTTCCAAAACACTGGAGGTGCCCACTTTTCTAGGTACTTGCCCATGCTACCCCACACACCCTGCCACTCATAATTATCCAGCCTCGGGGAAGATCTCTGGGTGATCTTCTTAAATAGTTGTTTAACCTTAAACAAGAGCTGAACCACATTCAGAAGCATGCTAATTCCCAGCAGTAGGGCTAGGACTGTGCTGGTCTCAACATCCCAAGAGTATTCAAATTTTTCAAAATTCCCAAACACCATTGTAACTGGACTGAAGGAGAAAGGAGAGGGGAAGAAAGGTACCCCACCCATAGACTGGTTTTCCAAGGAGGAAAGGTAAATGGTATAATTATTAATAGTTTCCCACAGATGGCTCCCGCAGTATAAAGGTGACAATGCTGAGTGCAAATACCGGATTAATCCCACAACTGATGACTTTATCATACCATAAACCAGTGTTATACAATACATCAAAGCGAAAACCTTAATCCACCTCCCACGGATGATAAGCAGCAGAAGAGGGACTACATACAGCAAGCGAGGTGATACATAACAGAACTTTAAAAACCAGAGCAACAATTCTAAGAACACATAAATCAACATAATGACCAGCGACTATAAGACCAATATAATGAATGCTTATAACAAAATTGTTTTAACGAGCTCTGGTCATGTTTGTCGTTATCTCAACCCTTCAGGCCCCACGTTGGGCGCCAAAATGGACTGTTGTGGTTTAACCCCAGCCAGCAACTAAGCACCACGCAGCCGCTCACTCACTCCCCCCCCACCCAGTGGGATGGGGGAGAAAATTGGGAAAAAGAAGCAAAACCCACGGGTTGAGATAAGAACAGTTTAATAGAACAGAAAAGAAGAAACGAATAATGATAATGATGACACTAATAAAATGACAACAGCAATAATGAAAGGATTGGAATGTACAAATGATGCGCAGTGCAATTGCTCACCACCCGCCGACCGGCACCCAGCTAGTCCCCGAGCGGCGATTCCCCGCCCCCACTTCCCAGTTCCTATACTAGATGGGACGTCATATGGTATGGAATACCCTGTTGGCCACTTTGGGTCAGGTGCCCTGGTTGTGTCCTGTGCCAACTTCTTGTGCCCCTCCAGCTTTCTCGCTGGCTGGGCATGAGAAGCTGAAAAATCCTTGACATTAGTCTAAACACTACTAGCAGCAACTGAAAACATCAGTGTTATCAACATTCTTCTCATACTGAACTCAAAACATAGCACCGTACCAGCTACTAGGAAGACAGTTAACTCTATCCCAGCTGAAACTAGGACACACTATCATATTGTGTGTTAATAAAAACTAGTCCTGTTTTGTTATTTACTTATGTATTATTTTGCTTTTTTTAAACATATTTGATACAATTGTACTCTAGTAAGGGGCACCAAAATGACAGGTAAATGTTACCTTCTCAAAAATCCAAACACTGCTCCCATAGTTGTTTTGTGGTTTGTCACTTTGAATGTTCAAGTTCCATGTTGTCTGTGCGTAGCTCACCTGAAGTGGCGAAGAACAGAAATTGTTTTTTGTTACAATTTTTTTTTTTTTAAACTCTGAGTGAGCGTGATCTTTGCTGAAAAATTGTTTTTCCTGATCTACATATCCAACACTTAGCAAGTTCAAGTTTTTATCTAATTATTATTTCCAGTTATTTGACTTTAGCCTGCTAGTTTGCTGGTATCCTGTAACTATGTCACTTATGAAAGCGTTACCCTTGTATTTCAAGCAGACTATGGTGGTTATTCCATGGGTCAGAGCATTGTGGTTTGCATTTGTTCACAAATTTTTAATTTACTTCTCATTAATTTTCATCCGATGGACCTGAGAGTTGTGAAGACTCCTGTGTTCCATTTCTATGCATATTAGTGAGAGACTGTGCTGGTTTTGGCTGGGATAGAGTTAATTTTCTTCATAGTAGCTAGTATGGGGCTATGTTTTGGATTTGTGCTGAAAACAGTGTTGATAATGCTGAGATGTTTTAGCTATTGCTGAGCAGTGCTTACACAGAGTCAAGGCCTTTTCTGCTTCTCACACCACCCCACCAGCAAGTAGGCTGGGGGTGCACAAGGAGTTGGGAGGGGACACAGCTGGGACAGCTGACCCCAAATGACCAAAGGGATATTCCAGACCATATGATATCATGCTCAGCAATAAAAAGCTGGGGGAAGAAGGAGGAAGGGGGGGACATTCAGAGTTATGGCATTTGTCTTCCCAAGTAACCATTATGCATGATGGAGCCCTGCTTTCCTGGAGATGGCTGAGCACCTGCCTGCCGATGGGAAGTAGTGAATGAATTCCTTGTTTTGCTTTGCTTGTGTGCGTGCCTTTTGCTTTACCTAGTAAACTGTCTTTATCTCAGCCCACAATTTTTATTACTTTTACCCTTCTGATTCTCTCCCCCATCCCACCGTGAGGGAGGTAAGTGAGTGGCTGTGTGGTGCTTAGTTGCTGGCTGGGGTTAAACCACGACAGAGACCAAGTCTGTGGAGCTGTTTGTTCACTTTCTGGTTGTTTCATCTCATAGATTTTAACTAGAAAAACGCTAAAAAAATCTGTAAGCCTAAGTCATCATTGCTGAATGCTTGGATATTGTGGTCCCCTGTGAAAGTTTACTCTCTGTTAAAAACCCTGTTTGTACCATGGTTTTGGAATCCAGTTTTACACAGTAATACTTTCACAGATGTTTCTGTATTAGGATACTGCAGTGTTCATTTGACTAACCTCAGTTTCACAACAGGGCTGATGGTCGCCGCTGGTCTTTGGCTTCTCTCCCTTCTTCTGGCTATGGTACAAATACCCCCAGCTCAACTGTTTCTGTAAGTATTCACTTTGCTATACTGATAGATTTCTATTACATGCTGTATCTTCTCAAATTTAGCTTACTTCTCTTAGGAGAAGGCAATGTGGTTTTGTTACTGTTGATAGACTTTGAATTAATATGGGATACAAAACTGCTTTACTTCACTGAAACAGAAGAAAACTTTATGCAATGAGTGCTTTGCTTAGAGGTATTTTCTGGCAGGGGAGTAGTGTTTAACTGCCCCCTTTTGATCTGTAGGGCAGTAGGAGGGGAGACATACTGCCTTATTTTAACCATATGGTAGTTTGGTATCAAGTCTTAAGTGAGGCTGCCTTGATAACAAAAAGAAAGAGAAACCACCCTGACACGATTAATCCATCCTAGGCTAGACTGCTATCTTAAGATGGGATGAATCACGCATTTGCCTGTCTTTTTCTTTGGCAATAGTGAGATGTTACTGCATGATAATAGGTGAGTTATTTAGCATTTTAGATGGCTATAATTAGAATAGAATAATCCCTTGGGATACATAATAGGATAAATATAATAGTCTACATTGTTAATTTTTGCCTGTTAGAGCAATCCTTTTGGTGTGATCTCATATCAGCCCCCCCCCTACCATGTCATGTACCATATGACTTGTGACATGTACCGTGGCAGTGCATGAGATCCTGCTTCAATAATTAGGAGCTAGGCAGTGAAAGAAGTATGAATCTGTACTTTTGCACATCGCACACACCTCTATACTGGAGAGGAAGTACTGGGTTGTGTTACAACCTGGAACTAAGCTATTTGTTGTGATAATCACACCTGAGAGACTGGGGAGATAGATCTGTGGAGGAAGCCTGCTTCAGAAATAGCAAGCATTTTGACAGTTACATTACATCTTCTGCAGTAAAGGGCTTGGTCCTTGTAGATCCAACTATGACTCTTCAAAAATTGTTTTGTATCTTTAGGGTTGCATCATTAATGAAAGTACTGTTTTATGAATGATACATATTATTGGATATCTGGTATCTGATTTTTTAAAAATGTTTCTTTTACAATTTAAGTAAGCTTTCTCTTTCATTGGGTGTATTCTGTTTCTCTTGTGAAGTAGTTGAGTTCCACATCCTATACACTGATAAAACTTGACCATTTTATGTTATGATCAATTCTATTTTATTTTTGTCCACAAAGGCTTCTGGAAAGTCAAGTCAATTCTTTTTCTTGCTGACTTCAAACCAGGTTGGGGGATTTCATGTATCTGAAGAACTGTTCCTCAGTAGCACTGATTTTTGACCTCTGCTTTCCTTCCTATGAAGATCTTGCTTTTGTCAAGCAAATTGCTTGGTTTCACATTAATTCCCTAACCACTTTCCATAGCGCATGTTTGTACACCTCTCATTGGAACTAGATCAAATATGCTGTGCTCTTCACTTAAAATATATTGACGTAAAGGAGGTTATGTCAGATAATAAGTAATTGCCATAGGAACCCCATCATTGTTATAAGAAACAGGCTTATGCTAGAAAGGAAATGAAAAGCTGTGTCAGAAACATATCAAAACACAGTTTTAATTTTCAATCCATAGTCATATGCTTTTTCTTTGACATCTGCAACTTTAAAATGGTAATTCTAGTTCATTTACTTCTTTCCAACTTAAGTTTACTAACTACTGTATGCATGCTGGAATGTGGAGCAGCTTTACATCATTTTTGCATTTCTTGTTAAAAAATATAGCACTGTCATTTATGGATAAGGATATCTTAACTTCTGTAATAGATTGTTGTTGAGTTCTCCCTTGATATTTCCTGGATAGACTACATCTTATAAATATTAAAACAGATGTATTCTCTAGCATTGAACAAACAGTTTCTGACTTGTGGAAAGAAACCCGTTTTTCCAATAAATAAGTTTGAATTTTGCTGAAGAAACCAGCAGTAGAGAATTCATGCCATATATTTCTTATAATTTTCTTTTTTTTCCCCAAGAATCTTCTACTGGTGATGAACCCTGCAAAAGCACTGGGACAACCTCTGAATTTTAAATCTAGTCACTATTTCTTTGCTTCTTAGTAGAGATGCTTTTAATTTTCTTTTTTTACCCACTGGATGATATACGTGAATCAGAAAATGAAAACTGGAAGTGTGCCCATTTAATTGGTTTCATGTACTTTTTCAGAATCTGAAACAGCTAGTACTGTGCAACCTCCTCCATATTTTTACAAATTCTTAGAGGCAATGAGAGACCACTTCACACACAATAGCCTAATCGTACATACAGAACGCTCCCTTTTCAGTGCCGGATAAAGAAGATTCACGTTAATCCAGAGATGTATCAACTGGAGACCAGAAACATTTTTTACACATCACAGTAGAGCACAACTTTGATCTTTATAAGCAACTGAAATTCAAAGCAGGGGCAGAAGGGTCTGTAGTGATTGTGGTTATGCTCAGGTGAGTGCAGCACACCATTTCCTGTTAGCTTGTTTTTTCTTAACTTTTTTTTATATTGGAAGTGAAGAGATTGATGGAATTATCAATTTAATGGAAGTTCATGGGTTTAGAAGTGGTGCAAGTACCACATATACCAGTTCTCACAACAAAGTTGAAATTAAATGAAAATATCTCCTGCTAAGATTATTTGATTGAAAAGAAACTCTTGGTGTGTTGTATTCTAGCAAAGTTGGATCAGATCTTGCCAGTTACAAGATGCAGTTGAGATGATTTTGAATATTCTAGGAGAGCAAGCCTATCAAAAAGATAAAGTGAGAGAATACTCAGTTGTGTATTTTTGCCAGTAGCTTATATTCTTGGAAGCTTATTTGGATGGGGAAATAGGGTAAAGAGATGAGGAAAGAGACTTTGGGGTTACATTAGCTGGTATTGCTGACAAATTTGTCTTGCCATGATGCACTATGGCTGTGTATATTAAAAATATGTTAAATCTTATGTAAATTTTGAAGCAGCTATTCTAGAATGCCAAAAGAGCTAATTTTTTTTAAGAGTTTTGCTATGAGAATTTGGATTTTTACAGAGATAAAAATTCAGACCTCCAAGAAAACACACTCTGTGCCTGTGATGGTCCCTAATACAACTGAGAGTCCTTAGCAAAAGGAAGATTTTCGCTTTAATCCTGTCAGATCTAGACTCTGTGACACTTTATATGAGAAAAAGCATGATATAGGTTATTTTCCTCCTGATCTTCCCAGAATCCCCTGAAGCTAAAGAGGTAGAGATTGATTTTATAGAAATAGCCATATGTGATGGTCTGTATTGGGAAATTTCATTGTGCTAGAATATCTTTTAACTTACTGAGTGTGGCTGTAGGAAATATGCCATGAGGTTAACTGTAACTAGCTACCATAGTGTGAGATAAGAAAGAACTTATGCTGTGTGCTCAATTATGCATGGTAATGTGCTAAGGCTGAAATTCATAAATGAGTTACTGTGACTTGACAAGGTGAACTGTAATAAATTCTTGGTGTGCGTGCTTCTTAGCCTGCAGCAAAGCAAGGTAATGCAATCTCGCTAACTTTAACTTGTTCTGATGTGATGCAGCCTTCCCACATAGACCAGTCCTGTGTGAGTTAAGCTTTCCCAGCAGTGGGTTTTCTTTTTTGCTTTTAAGAGATGACTTCATGAGATCTAGTGTAATAAGTAATCTTTTCTTGAGTTCTTAGGAATTAGTATATATTCAGCTTTTGCCACACAAGTTGCCAGGAAATTATAAAGACTGTCTAGTTTCTGTGCTTACCATCCTAGATATTACCTGCTGACCTTAGCAATGTAGGGCAACATCTGTACAGTACGAAAGTTTATTGATTTCCCTCACTTGGAATGATATAGCAAGGCTGCTCTTATTGTGCTGGCCTCCAATAAAAGAGCAGCCAGGCAGGGGCCTTGGTGTCCTATATGAGAAGACAGATAAGAACAATAATTTGCACATGAAGACTGACATATAGAAGAATCTCATTTTTTTGAAAAAGCCAGCTGGAGACTGAAGAGCTCCAGAAAGAAGTACAAGTTTTTTGACTTTATCCCCTCCACAGGTAAAATAAAGGGAATGTCTGCATGGTACCAAGCGGTTTCATGCAGTCATACAAGGATATCTGTGAACGAGCTATCTTGGAAACTAGTTTTGGTATCAGAAACAGTAGAGCATTTCTCTGTCTACGCTCATCAGTCCAGATTAGAAAGGCTAGCTGTTAATGCATTGAATTATGTACACGTTCTTCACAAGGACATCGAATCCACGCTCAGGGAAGTAGTTTCAAAGTTCTACCTCCAAACATTTAGTGTGGCTCAGGTAGCTAGCCATGCTTCGTAAAAGACAGTAAAATATGATAGTATGATCATCTGCACTGCTTTATGTAGTACGGTTTTACATGCAGTTTTGCAAGGCTAGTTATTGTGGTAGCACTTCTAATTTCATAACTGTGTATCTTTCATTTTGAAACTAAGTGAATGGTTTCAGTGTAATCCCTTTCATTTTTGTCAGCCATAGAACCTATCTTGATAAATGTATTAAGTTCTTTCACTTCATTTTAAATGTACAGATTTTCATGAGAAAATGGCATATGAATTTTTTCAGCAAGAAATTAGATTATATTTAATTTTTTTTAAAAGCATTAATAATGTCTTAAATTTGGATAATGAAATACCTTCAGTATGTAGAATTGCAATTTGTGTTGTGGAAATAAGTTGTACTCTACAGTTATACTTACTCTGTCCTACTCAAATAAGTAATTTTCAGTAGATCCTTTTTTAACTGTTCCTTAAGTATTGGTCTGTATAACTGACATTAGATGTCATCTTTACCTTAGAGGAAATTTGAACTTTTGAAATGCAATGTCTCTTTCTTCTGGGACTGAAGTAGTTTTTATACTTAGTCTATATTTAGCTCATTAAGTTGAGACTAATTTTTTATTTTCTTCTTTAAATTGGTGGTCAAGCATGGGAAACAGTAACTATAATTTTTAAATTAAATGGCTTTATTCATGAGCACTGAATATGGTCTTGAAAATGCTTTTTCACTATGATAGAAGCTTGTGTTCTGCTCTGCTCTTGTAGTCATCCTTCTCATCCCAAGAGAAGCTACACCAGTTACCATACCAGCCGACACCTGATGAACTACGTTTTTTATCTAAACATTTCTGTACTACTGAGAGCATTGCCAGTGATAACAAATGCAGGCCCACTACAATGCGCCCTCGGTCCCAAAGTCTCAGGTGAGTTTATCTGTCTGGAAATAGGGGTTGAATCTAAATTTATATACTCTGGAGCATCATGGTTTTGTACATTGGGAACATTCTCTATTTTCAAAATTGCTGAAGTATAATAAAAGAAGTAAGAATCTGAGGATGAATTATTAATAGTCTTTTTAAATTTTTACTCCTGGTTTTGATCATAGCTTACTTCAGTGATTAACACTGTAAGATAGGGCTTGATGGAGGCAACTAACCCATGTGAACTGTCTTGATGAGCTAGTCATTATTGATCTGACACTAGCTCTGGTTCTCTTCCAGAGTTCAAACTGTTCACAGAATATAGTCTTTATTTACAGAACTAATTTGAAATGTATTTATATTTTAGGAGTATATGGAAAGAAATGTGATGATGAACATATGGGGGGGGGGTAAGCATTCATTTATTTTCTTTAACCAAGATGAACTTCAGTTTCTTGTTTCCCAAAGGCTAGGCCTCTGCAGTTCCTTTGCAGTGGCCATTTGTGTAAGATGTGTTTTATCCAAGATCAATTCTAAACTGTCAGAATAGGTTAGGTTTGGAAAATGCAGATTAATATTTATGGATAAGTTTTCAAGAACAGGAAGGGGAAAAAAAAAAAGGAAGTAGTATATTTCTAGTTGTTGTATTGATCCTTTCAAATTTTTAAAAATAGTTTCACAGGTATAAAAATCTTAAGGATTTAATTTTTAACTGCAATCTATTTTAAGTCTGTTTTTTTATTTTATTTAAAATCCGTGTAGACTATTATGATAAATGAAGTTGCTACCTACATGAAACAGTACAATAATTACTAATTAATAATTACTGTACTGTAATTACACTGGAGCACACTGGAAGTCTACGGAGATGAGCCTGTAGTAAACACTGACCACAAGGTTCCCTTTGTTGGCTCGGTCTCTAATTCTTACCCATAAGCTTTCAACCTGCTCGTGGCTATTCTTCAGAGAGAGCTCTTCACAATCTATCCATTTCTTGACAGAGAAGGCAACCCCTCCACCCCTCCTTTCTTGCCTGTCCCTTCTGAACAGCTTGTAGCCATTGACAGCAGCGCTCCAGTCATGGGATTCGTCCTACCAAGTTTCAGTAATGGCAACTAGGTCATAGCTTTCCAGTGGCACAGTGGCTTCCAACTCCTCCTGTTTGTTGCCCATGCTGCGTGCACTGGTGTAGAGGCACTTCAGCTGGGCTGTCAGCCATGTCACCTTCTTAGAGGAACGCACCTTAATTCCTTTGAGGTATTTCGCTGGTGTTTCCCTGTTGGCTCCCATTACCTCAGGAGCGCCTGGCTCATTTTTAAAAAAGGGTAGAAAGGAGGACCCTGGGAACTACTGACCTGTCAGCCTCACCTCTGTGCCTGGGAAGATCATGGAACAGATCCTCCTAGAAGCTATGCTAAGACACATGGAAGACAGGGAGGTGATTCGAGACAGCCAGCATGGCTTCACCAAGGGCAAGTCTTGCCTGACCAACCTAGTGGCCTTCTATGATGGAGTGACTAGATCAGTGGACAAGGGAAGAGCTACGGATGTCATCTATCTGGACTTCTGTAAGGCCTTTGACACGGTTCCCCACAACATCCTTCTCTCTAAATTGGAGAGATATGGATTTGATGGGTGGACTGTTCGGTGGATGAGGAATTGGTTGGATGGTAGCGTCCAGAGGGTAGTGGTCAACAGCTCAATGTCCAGATGGAGATCAGTGATGAGTGGTGTCCCTCAGGGGTCCATATTGGGACCGATACTGTTTAATATCTTCCTCAACAACATAGACAGTGGGATCAAGTGCACCCTCAGCAAGTTTGCAGATGACACCAAGCTGAGTGGTGTGGTTGACACACCTGAGGGACAGGATGCCATCCAGAGGGACCTGGACAAGCTCAAGAAGTGGGCCCATGTGAACCTCATGAGTTTTAACAAGGCCAAGTGCAAGGTCCTGCACATGGGTTGGGGCAACCTCCAGTATCAATACAGGCTGGGGGATGAAGGGATTTAGAGCAGCCCTGTGGAGAAGGACTTGGGGGTACTGGTGGATGAAAAGCTGGACATGAGACGTCAATGTGCACTCGCAGCCCAGAAAGCCAACTGTATCCTGGGCTGCATCAAAAGAAGCATAACCAGCAGGTCGAGGGAGGTGATTCTGCCCCTCTACTCCACCCTGGTGAGACCCCACCTGGAGTACTGCATCCAGCTCTGGAGTCCTCAGCACAGGAAAGACATGGACCTGTTGGAGCAGGTCCAGAGGAGGGCCATAAAAATGATCAGAGGGATGGAATACCTTGACACGCGGAACAAACTTTACAACTCAGAGTGAGTTATAAAGCAGGCATGTTTATTCCGGTGCTGGGGTGCAAGGGGATTTCTCCTCAAAGCTTGCACACCATCTCAGCAAGCAGCCATATATTTATTACACCAGGGCATACATATTCACATAGGGTTACACAATACAAAATATACATATGTATAAGTTGGGGCGGGGTTAGTTCAAAAGCTTGTGTCAGCAGTTCTAAAATGTTTATGTCATCTTGTGCAGGCTCAGATCTGTCTCTGGTGGTCGTTTACTTCTTCAGGGGTCTTATCTTCCTCTTCTTTTGTCCTCTAGTGAACTTTAGTCATTCATGCATGCTCTCTTCTTACTTGGTGATTTCAGCGGTTTTTAACAAGTCCTAACAAGTTCTGTGGTAAGACTAACATTGCAGTTCCCCTTATCACTCCCATTGTCTGGCATGTCAGTCCCTGAGGAATACCAGTCCCTGATAAGCTTAACCCTTGACAGACGCCACAGGCACCAGGCCCCGGCAAGCGAGCCTCGAAAGAACAAACAAGGCCAACAGAATTATTAAACATTTAAGTGGTCAAAAGGCAGATGGTTATTTCCCTGTATCAACCTCTCCTATGAAGAAAGGGTGAGAGAGCTGGTGTTGTTCAGCCTGGAGAAGAGAAGGCTCTGGGGAGACCTTATTGCGGCCTTTCAGTACTTTAAAGAGGGTTTATAAGATGGGGACAGACTTTTTAGTAGGGCCTGTAGTGATAGGACAAGGGGTAATGGTTTTAAACTAAAAGACAATAGATTCAGACTAGATATGAGGAAGAAATTTTTTACGATGAGGGTGGTGAAACACTGGAAAGGGGTTGCCCAGAGGGGTAGTAGATGCCCCATCCCTGGAAACATTCAAAGTCAGGTTGGACAGGGCTCTGAGCAACCTGATCTAGTTGAAGATGTCCCTGCTCATTGCAGGGGGGTTGGACTAGATGACCTTTAAAGGTCCCTTCCAACCCAAACTATTCTATGATTCTAAGAAAAAAATCCTGTTTCATCATTAGAAGATTACAGATTAAAACTGTATTGTATTTATTGCCACATCTTTCATTTTTTTCAATTTCTGTTATGCTTTTAACACTTAAAAAAATTAAATTCCTACATTTGATCTCACAGAATGTGTACAAATGCTCCAGGGAAAAAAAAAATCCAAGTATTTTCAGTGAGGGGGTTATGCTGCAGAAGTGTTGTGATGGAATTATGGTATCTACCGTGTCCTCAGTGGATTTGCCTGTGGATGTCTCTAACAGATTGTCCATATCAGTTAAAGGACCCACCGCTATGATATATTGGGACAGATTTTATTGTTCACTTTTGCCTATTTAGAAAGCCAAAAGCCAGTTATTCTGTTCATGTGAGAAACTCCTATGTTGACGCATGGCATTCCCTTTGTGGTATCTTTTTCCTACTCCACATCATTTAGACCAGACTAGATGGGCCATTGTCACCAACCCAGGAAAATCACATGGAGGTTTTTAAAGGAACTGATAACTGACAATGAGGCTCACGATAGCAAAAAGCAGTTTCATAGGTTAGCCAAGGCCATGGGTACCTTTTATGGATTGTTTTCCTGCAAGTCTCATGTTTGTTTTTTTTATAGGCACAGTGCCCCAGCATTGATAGAACCCATGTATTATCTGTAGGAAGTTGTTGCTTTTATCTGCCAGTGAGATTTGAAATAGATTGTTTTGATTTTTTTTTCTTTTATGATCTGTTTTTTAAAAAAATTAAAAAATAGACTCATTCTCATCATTTTCTCTTGCAGCTAACAGAGTTCTCGGTCAGGTCTTGCTATTTTGATTGTATGTAACCTTCAAAGGGGCAGATATAGTCATAAGTAACAGTTAAATATATCCCTGTTGCCCTTCTGAGAAAAAGGTGATGTTCACAAGTATTACAAAACTGCCTTTACCCTGAAGTGTAGTGATAAACTAAGAAAATAACATAGTGGGCAGTTAGATGTCAAGCACATGAAATAATCTTTAAGGCATGGTCAGAAATAGCAGAAAGGAACCAAGTGTACCACTGATGAGAGAATGTACCTTTCCAGTGAAGCCTATGCTGACTTTTTGGTGCAAATAAACTGTACAAAAATATAATAACTAATTCTAGTTCATGCTGAGACAATTTTAAAGGGATAATTTGCTTTGCTTGCAGCCCTGGACGTTCTCCTGCCTGCTGTGACAATGAAATAATTATGATGAACCATGTCTACAAAGAAAGGTTTCCAAAGGTAATGAGTTATATTTAAGATACCCAGTATCTAAATTGATAGGCAACATAGGTTTTAAGTAAGTGGTGTTTTTGTTATGGGAACTAATGATCCAAGCCCGTAATGGCTTTCATAAAGCATCACCAAGCTCTTATTAGAAAGATAAGAACACAACAAAGAAAATCCCTCCTGAGAACTGGACATTCATTCGGCAAAGCTGCTGAACTGGTTTTGAAATTAATCATGCTGGTAATATATTCTGCTGATTGGAAAGTGATGGTACATTCAATTTCAATAGGTGGTGTGTACTTGGGGTAAGTGTATACTGAATTAGTAAAACAAAAATAGTTTCTGTTACTAAGTCTTGTGCAGCATCTGCTGATATACCAGCAAATTCCTTTCTTTAGTGGCATTTCTTCCTTTTCCCAAACACTCATTATATATTTATTTTAATTATGAAGATCAGCACACAGTTGTGGGCGTTTGATTGTGAGATACCAAATGAGGACGTGTTGCTGTTGTGTCTAGAGATCTGAGACACAAATGAGTTCCTAGGTGCAGGCACATTGCTAGGAGCGCTGCACTCTCGGTTGCTCCTAGGATTTTGGTGATCCCTGGAAAATAAAATAAGGTAAAGCTGATACTGTTCCAAAAAGTACCTAAAAAAATAGAAGAAATTTCTTCATATTTCTTCATAGAAATATGAAGAGAGATTTGTCAGGATTTGCAGAGCAATTCAGCAACAATCAGAAGTGTGAAATGACCCACTCATTTCAGTGTTTGAGATATGAACTAAGAGGTGTGGGATTACTTTTTAATAAGAAAAATATCTTTAGGTTTTTTTAAGCATCTGCAATTCTGTGAGAAACAGTTGGTTCTGTAAAACAGACACATCTAGCAACCTGCAGACACATCTGACAGCTTGTGGTGCTCTTAATCAGTCAGTGTTCTTTCAAACTCTGCCCAGTGAAATATTTTTGTGGTATAACCTATATGAAAGGAAGGAAGATATTCTGGTCTGTAGTATCTGCAGTTTTAGCAAAACAAAGTAGACCTCCATGAGTTCGTTCTTTTTTTTTTTTTTTTTTTTTTTTATTATTTTGACTTGGACTTAAAGTTTTACAGTCATGGCTCTTATTTTAGTTCTGTTTAGTGATCAACACAAGATTAGTGCACAGTTAATCACCAGTGGCAGACAAAAGGGAGGATCTGCTTAATAGAACAGTAAGGCTATTGCTTTTCTGGACTGGTAATGTGGGGAAATGTCATCTGTCACTTTGCCTTTCTGTTTGCTTGCCTTTTTGCTTCAGTCATTTCACGTATTCCACCTAGGTAACTTCTTAGGTGGTACAGAAACGTTGCAGAATCAGAAGTAAGCTTTGAGGCTGTTAGTTTCATGTAAAGCTGTATCATGTATCTATTTGTCTATAGGCCACAGCTCAAATGGAAGAGAGGCTTCAAGACATTATAACAAATCATTCTCCAGATAACATCCTTCCCCTGGCAGATGGAGTGCTCAGTTTTACCCACCATCAGATCACAGAACTGGCTCGAGATTGTTTGGATAAATCCCACCAGGGCCTCATCACGTCACGATACTTCCTTGAATTACAGCAGAAATTAGACAAATTGCTACAGGAGGTATGAGCCATGAGACTACTGTTATGTTTGCTTGAAAAATTGTTTAAATCTCTTTGCCTAAGAGTTGTTGCCTTGAAATAATCATGACTGTTTCACAAATAATTGTCAAAGTGATATTTGTAGCAGTTTTAGTCTACATAATGACCTCTACAAAGGCTATAAGGCATCCTAGTGTACTAGCCTGGAATAAATGGGTTGTAAAGATTTCAGAAACAACAGCATTTTGTCATGCAGTGCAAGTTATAAATTGCTTACAGAAGCGTGTGCATAAGCCCTAAGTGAGGAGGCTTGATATTCTATTTACTGTGGATAAATGAGGAAACATATACACTTTCTACTTTATCAACCCTACTAATTACCTGCTGTGTTGAGAAAGCAAACAGCAACGCTTGGCTTTCCATTATTTGGAGGTTATGTAATTATTTAAATATTTATAATATTCCATTCATAATTAAATTGTTTATTAACAGAAATAATGTCATTTCTAACAGTGTTGAAACTTCCATAGAATAGTTAGCTAAATGAATTAAGAAAAACTTGAAACTTGACTAAATAAAAGCGCTATGACATAAGTCACCAAACTTTATGAATGTATCATTTTTAAAACAATGAGTACAGCATGTATGTGGCGGGTTGACCCTAGCTGGACACCAGGTGCCCACCAAGCCGCTCTATCACTCCCCCTCCTCAACTGGACAGGAGGAGCAAAACATGACGAAAAGCT
The DNA here is from genome assembly GCF_900496995.4 of Aquila chrysaetos chrysaetos. Classification (NCBI taxonomy): domain Eukaryota; kingdom Metazoa; phylum Chordata; class Aves; order Accipitriformes; family Accipitridae; genus Aquila; species Aquila chrysaetos. Next base: position 1,556,362 of record NW_024470324.1, on the reverse strand, counting down.
CATGGATGAAGATAAGGACAGGGAGATCACTCGGCAATTACCGTCACAGGCAAAACAGACTTGACTTGGGGAAAATAATTAATCTAATTTATTACCAGTCAAATCAGAGTAGGTTAATGAGAAATAAAACCAAATCTTAAAACACCTTCCCCCCACCCCTCCCTTCTTCCCTGGCTTAACTTCACTCCCGATTTTCTCTACCTCCTCCCCCTGAGTGGCAGAGGGATGGGGAATAGGGGTTGTGGTTGGTTCGTTACATGTCTCTGCCGCTCCTTCCTCCTCACACTCTTCCCCTGCTCCAGCATGGGGTCCCTCTCACAGGAGACAGTCTTCCACAAACTTCTCCAACATGGGTCCTTCCCACAGGCTACAGTTCTTCACGAGCTGCTCCAGTGTGGGTCCTTTCCACGTGTCCGTTCCACGGGGTACAGTCCTTCAGGAGCACACCGCTCCAGCGTAGGTTCCCCCATGGGGTCACAAGTCCTGCCAGAAAACCTGCTCCAGCATGGACTCCTCTCTCCACAGTTCCACAGGGCCTGCCAGGAGCCTGCTCCAGCATGGGCTTCCCACAGGGTCACAGCCTCCTTTGGGCATCCACCTGCTCCAGCGTGGGGTCCTCCACAGGCTGCAGGTGGAGATCTGCTCCACCGTGGACCTCCATGGGCTGCAGGAGGACAGCCTGCCTCACCATGGTCTTCACCACAGGCTGCAGGGGAATCTCTGCTCCAGTGCCTGGAGCACCTCCTCCCCCTCCTTCACTGACCTTGGTGTCTGCAGAGTTGTTTCTCTTACATGTTCTCACTCCTCTCTCTGGCTGCAGTTGCGCAGCAGTTTTTTTCCCCTTCTTAAATATGTTATCATAGAGGCACTACCACTGTCGCTGATTGGCTCAGCCTTGGCCAGTAGTGGGTCCATCTTGGAGCCGGCTGGCACTGGCTCTGTCGGACATAGGGGAAGCTTCTAGCAGCTTCTCACAGAAGCCACCCCTGTAGCCCCCCGGCTACCAAAACCTTGCCACACAAACCCAATACAGTGTAACATACTCAGTTGTTTGTTGGGGATTTGATAGCATGTTATGAACCAAAGTTAACGTGATAGACCAGCAGATTTGATATTGTCTTGAAATTTTCCAACTGAGATGTTAAGATACCATGAATGTCAATTTATATCTTTTCTTCTGCTTTCTTTCAAATGCAGGAGCATTTGCTAAAGGATTTGGTTGATTTTTTTTTTTCCTGTACTGCTTTTTTGTTAAATTCTCTTCAGTAAATAGGTTTTCTGCAACTGCCATATTTTGGTTTTTTTTCTCTTCATACAGCAATGCAAAAATGAAGATATCAATTAATTATGTCTGGATTATTGAAACCCTGTTTTTTTCAAACAGAAAAAATACATAGAGCTTGCTTACTAGTCAAAAAGAAGTTTGAACTAGTGACCTTGTGAAATACTCACGTTTTTATGATGCCAAAGTACAGGCAGAGTTGGCCAGTTGGAGATATCTGACTATGAATTATATTATGCTATTGATAATGTCAAAATACAAGGAAACATGTCTAAGCTAAGATTCACTGAACTGTGTTAACAATATATCCCTTAAAATGGCTTCGTAGTAAGCAGAGTTTAGAGTACATGATGGCTTATTCACTTAAAGAAAAAAAACCACCAAAACAAAAACAACCCCCCAATGGCCCCCCCCAAACCCACCCCCCAAAACCTTAAAAACCCCAGTCTAGTGAGTTATTCTTCAGTCTGCATATAAAGCAGTGCATTATTAGAAAACCCAAACACTCATTTTGTCATGTTAGGTGATGCAAATTCTTTATGATGTAAAAATTTCCTGTTTTGCAAACACATAATTCCTTAAAATATTCAGACTTAACTTTTGAGTCAGCTGCATAGTAACTGTCAATAGCATAATATGTGTCCCGATCCAATGTCGGGGAAGGTTTCGATATGATCCCAAGAGCGAGATTAAGACACAAATGAGGTCAAATGCCGTATACCCAAAAGAGCTTTTATTATCAAAAGTAGAAAATAGTAGCGATAGGATAGAATGGAAGAAAAGACAGAAATCAAGCAAGCAGTCGGGATAGAGTTGCAAGGATAGTCACCACCATGGATCCAGCGGCGTCCCGTTGGTCCTCAGTCTTCAATTCTTCAGTGGTGGGTGTACACCACGGCTTGTCTCCATGGTTTTTTATAGGGCATAGTTCGATGAGGTATGCACATACGTATTGTTCATGCATTGTTCACGCGCTGCAGGTTTTGTCTATCACATGACCTTCGCGTGGTCAACACCAGAAACCAGTACCGTATCTCAAAGACTACAGTTTCCGTGAGAATGGTAGCCTCCACATTCTTGCATGCTTGTTGGCTTCAGCCTGTTTCCTCTCTTGGATGCCTCAGTGGCCTAGTAATTGTCCTTATGGATGGAGGAATGTCCTGCTTAGACAGGCCATCTCAGAGACAAAGGACTCAAGATAAGCAGTTCACAATTCTTGAGATGAATGGCTTGAGATGACAGTCCAGGCTCTCACACCTAACAATCTTTGAGACAAACAGCTCGAGATAACAATTCAGTCTCTCACAATATGATAATAAGAAAACTTACTCTTTGCACAACCCGTTTCTTTGCACAACTCGGTTATGGGCACTCAGTTGTGCTTTGGATTAATGTGATTAATTTGTTGTGAATTCCCAGCTGTGACATTCAGTAGAAAGCTGTATCTCCTACTTGGTATGTTGTGATTACTTTGCATAACCAGGGAAAGACTCTCTTGAGGTTTGAGCAGTTTGACTCAACCAACATGTTTTTAATTCTAAGGTCAAGTGGAACTGAATGCTTTCCTGCTTCATCCTTCTTAAACGTAACGTTTATTGAGTCTTCTGTGCACATATGTATCTGAGTGTTCACAAAGGTGCTTTAAATTTTGCTGCTGTTTAAAAAAGGCAGGTGTTTTGTTTACCAAAGAGTTCTCTTTGGACTTGGTTGATAGTGTGCAGAACAAAAATGCTTGTGTTCAATTAAGGTTCTTCCAAAACCTATTGCAGAGTGCTGGGTGGTATTTGTGCCTTTTTCTTTTTTCCTTCTTTAAACTTTACAGATTAATTCTTCTCAAATATTTGGTTGTTTTTTTGGTTTTAAATTATAGTGTTAATATTGAGAGCAATATGTAGCTTCATATTTTCATAGCCTTTTTAAGACTACAAAAATATAAGAGAGATATATTGTCGTAGTTTAACCCTAGCTGGCAACTGAGCACCACACAGCCACGTACTCACTCCCCCCACAGTGGGATGGGGGAGAGAATCAGAAGGGTAAAAGTGAGAAAACTCGTGGGTTGAGATAAAGACCAGTTTAATAGGTAAAGCAAAAGGCACGCACGCAAGCAAAGCAAAACAAGGAATTCATTCACTACTTCCCATCGGCAGGCAGATGTTCAGCCATCTCCAGGAAAGCAGGGCTCCATCATGCATAATGGTTACTTGGGAAGACAAACGCCATAACTCTGAATGTCCCCCCCTTCCTCCTTCTTCCCCCAGCTTTTTATTGCTGAGCATGATATCATATGGTCTGGAATATCCCTTTGGTCATTTGGGGTCAGCTGTCCCAGCTGTGTCCCCTCCCAACTCCTTGTGCACCCCCAGCCTACTTGCTGGTGGGGTGGTGTGAGAAGCAGAAAAGGCCTTGACTCTGTGTAAGCACTGCTCAGCAATAGCTAAAACATCTCAGCATTATCAACACTGTTTTCAGCACAAATCCAAAACATAGCCCCATACTAGCTACTATGAAGAAAATTAACTCTATCCCAGCCAAAACCAGCACAGATATGTATTATATGAAAAATACTTATTTTTCCATATTAATCATTTTTTGTCGTCGTCGAGACGGACAAACGACAAGTACGCATTCTTATAGTACAAGCAAAGAAAGTTTTTTTATTACTACAAGCCAGCAAATTTATACCCATTATACTTGTTACCTTGTACATATGTCTGTCCCTTATTGGTCAAAAAGTTGTCAGAAGTTGTTTTTCTCACCCCTCATTGGGTGACTTTTTCAGGTTCCTTATCACAACTGCAAACAGTCAACGCATTCCTTAAACTTAGTTTCCCAGGCATGCTTCTCATCCTTTCTTGTTATCTCATGGGAACACTGCAATCTTGTCAAGGTCAATATCTTCCCCAGGCCCCTCGGTCCAGCCAAGGTCCTCCACAATTCCCCCTTTTTGTTTTTGTGCCAAATATGCCATGTGAATTGTCTGCTGCAGGGTCCTTTGCAGCAAGGACAGCACACATGGGAGGATGCTCAATGCAATGATAATAATTGCTAATATTAATAATCCTCTTTTCAATACTCCCTTTAACCACCCTCCAATCTCCCATTGAGAGAACAAGCCATCCAACCCAAAAAACCCAACATCTATCAGCTTCTGCACCTCCTTTCGCAGCTGTTGGATATTCTGGGACACTGACACCGAATGATCTGATAGGTTCATACAACACATACCATTAAGGTTTTCACAACTGTGGCCATGGGCCAACAATAGAAAATCAATAGCTGCTCTGTTTTATAGCGTAGCATGGCATATAGAATCTATATCTAGCAATAATCCAGAAAGAGCTTGTGATGTAGCATCGCTTTGCGTGTTTAGCTAGCATCCTTCTTGGCCCGTAGCATTTGCAAGCATTACTCATACATTCATCTTGGGCTGCGATGGTACCCATATTGCAGTCACTACTCTGAGGGAGACTGCAGCAGGCGATGACACTTCTAAGTAGGGTTTTACCAGTCGTGCCGGCACCCATCGCGGTCCAGTATCTGTGGAGACACAAGCATAACCTCGACCCCAGGTTAATAAGTCACAAGGTGCAGACCATTGACCCGTCTGCAGGTCCCGTATCTGAACCTTAACCCCGGGGGTCACACCAGATATACTTGTCAATGACCCAAAATGACGCAGCATTGGTGGTTCTTGAACATCATCAGTGACCTGCAAAAAATTTAATACATACGTGGCCTTGTTAAGTCGAGCCTCCGGGCCCTCACCCATCATTCCCCTTTTTTGTTTTTGAAGCATATGCTTTAGAGTTCCATGGGCACGCTCTACAATGCCTTGTCCTGTGGGAGAATGAGGGATACCGGTGACATGGGTAATTCCTCAAAGCTGCAAAAAGGTAGTCACCTTGGCAGAAAGATAGGCTGGACCGTTGTCAGTCTTAATCTGTTGAGGTATACCAGCCACAGAAAACGCTCGTTGCCAGTGTTGAATAACATCCCTGGCGGCTTCACCTGTATGAGCGGTGGCAATAACAACAGAAGAAAAAGTATCAATAGACACATGCACATATTTCAACCGCCCAAACTCAGGAATATGTGTCACGTCAGTCTGCCAGATTTGCAAGGCTCAAAGGCCTCTAGGGTTGGTTCCATAATAATGAGGTACATGGTGGCCCTGACACTCAGGGCACGCGGCGACGATGGCACGAGCCTCAGAGTTCAACAATCGAAATTGCCGCTTTAAGGCCCGATGTCCTTGGTGAAAAAAACGATGAGCTTCGATCGCCTGTTGTCTCACATTTGGTACTGGACCTATTGCCACCCCCGATACGAGAGCATCTGCACGAGCGTTCCCTTCCACAATAAAACCAGGCAAGCTTCTGTGGCTTTTAATATGCATGACATAATATGGGGAGCGGTGTTCCTGAATCTCCATCCATAACAGCTTCAACACCCCAAATAACTTTTCATTTCCCACCTGACCAAGCACAGCCTTATCCAATCTTTGAACCAAACCCACCACATAAGCTGAATCAGTGATAACGTTTACAGGATCTGGAAAATGTTGAAACACCATCACCATTGCTCGAAGTTCTACAACTTGAGGGGAGCCTTCTTGCTGTTCTATCTTCTGTTGCCATTGCTGGCCATCATGCCACACAATGGCTGCTTTTCCTGTTTTTCCTGAACCGTCAGTGAACACCGTGGGACCAATCACCGGCTCTGATTGACTTAGTTGCTTTTGTGCAAAGTGTATTTGACTTCCCATTTTAATTAACAGATGAGAGGGAAGATGATACCCAATTTGCCCAGTATAATTTGCCAAGGCTGCTTGCAATGCGGAGCTATTAGCGAGACACCATTCAAAATAATCGGTTTTGACAGGCACAGTGATACATTCCGGGTCCCTGGCTATCAATTCCATACATCGAACTTGGGTCTTCATGATAATTTGGGCTAAAAGCTCAAAAAGACCTGGGGCGGTTTTGTTTGGTCTGAACGGTAAGAAGGCCCATTCTAACACATGCAATGGATCCGGCCAATCAGAATTCCATTGTGCGATCATGGCAAAAGGTACCAATTTGTCTATTAATACAAAAATCTGAATTGAAACTGTCAGATCAATTCTCCACACATGTCTATGCACAATTGCTTGCTCTACTTCTGTAATTACTTGTTTTGCCTCAGGGGTTAATGCCCGTGGTGCAGCAATATCTGTATCACCCTTCAATAAATCCAAAAGTGGCTGTAATTTCGATGATGGCAACCCTAAATAGGGTCGAACCCAATTGATCACTCTGGCCAATTTTTGTACATCATTTAAAGTTTTTATCTCCAATTGTAACTGAATGGGTTGTGGTGCGACCATCTGATTTAATATTTTCATACCCAAATACAGCCACGGCTGTTGACGCTGTACCTTTTCAGGTGCAATAACTAGGCCTAATTGCTGCAGTGAATCACGTGCTGTGACTTCCATTTCGCTTAACATCTGTTGAGATGGAGCGGCTAGCAAAATGTCATCCATATAATGATAACAATAACATGTTGGGAATGCAGCACGAACTGGACTTAAGGCCTTTGCCACAAACCACTGACAAATGGTGGGAGAATTTTTCATTCCCTGAGGCAAAACTTTCCAATGATACCTTTTCGCCGGCTCACTGTTGTTCACTGAAGGTACAGTGAAAGCAAAACTTCTCCATATCAGGTGTGGCTAAAGAGATGGTGAAAAAACAATCTTTTAAGTCCATTACAATAATTTCCCATTGCATTGGAATCATAGTTGGAGAAGGTAACCCTGACTGCAGTGCCCCCATGGTTGCTATTACCTCATTAATCTTTCGTAAATCATGCAATAGCCTCCATTTTCCAGATTTCTTTTTGCTCACAAACACTGGCGTGTTCCATGGGCTATGAGAGGCCTCAATATGTCCTGCGGTCAATTGTTCTGCAACTAAAGATTTCAAGGCGAGGAGTTTTTCTTGATTGAGGGGCCACTGATCCACCCACACTGGTTTATCTGTTAACCAGGTCAGTGCCAGTGTCGGACGCTCCACGCCCTGCAGCACAGTGGCCCCTATGAAAAATCCATGGTAAGACGCACCCCCCATTGATCCAACACATCTCGACCCCATAAATTAAGTGGCAAAGTGGTGACATATGGCCTCACAGTGGCTTTCTGTCCCTCTGGGTTGCTTATTAGCACAGGTTTTGCTGCAATAAAACTATTTGAAACTCCACCTACACCCAACACTCCTTCCGCATTTACAACCAATGGCCACGAGGAGGGCCAGTTACACTGCGCTATGATGGTCATATCAGCCCCAGAGTCCAGCAAACCTATCAATTTTATCTGTGATGGGGATGCATTTGCCATAGTGAGGGTACAGGTCATTTCTGGCCTGCTTTCTGTAATGCGTTGCGACCAAAATACCTGCGGCTTTCCCGTGGACCCAAAACCTTGAGTACCACGAGTTACCTGTTCTGTCGCAGGCACACAGCTCATAAATGGTACGAGTTGAGCAATTCGTGTGCCTCCTTTTATAGTGACTGGAAGGGTTGCAGTAGATACCATTGCACATATTTGCCTGTGATAATCAGCATCAATAACTCCCACATGCACCATTAACCCTTGCAAAGTACTACTTGATCGTCCTATTAGTAAGACACTTAATCCTTTACCAATCGGTCCCCAGGCTTCCAGGCGCACTTTATGCACTCCTTGGGTAGATAAAGTTACTGTGTGGGCGGTGCATACATCCAACCCGGCTGCTCCTTGGGTTTGTCCTCGTAACTTGTCACAAAGGCTTGTGGTGTCTGCGCTGGCTGTTGTACCAGAAAGGGGTTGCTGGAGTGGTAGGGCATTTGTGTCTGCACGCGCCCCTTCGCACTCTTTCTGCCGTTTCCCGACTGGAGGGGTTGACCGTTAGCATGAAATTTAGATTTACATTGCTTTGCAAAGTGTCCCAGCTTTCTGCACTTAAGACATGTAGCTGCTCCCACAGCCACCTGCCCAGCTCCTCCTTTTCTATTTTTAGTGGGACAGTTAGGCTTGACATGTCCAGTCCGCCCGCAGCAGTAACATTTCTGATTAGACACACGCATTGCAGACATAGCTGTAGCTAATGCAGACATTTTGTGTTCAGCAGAGCCCACCTTCCTGCAAGCCGTAATCATAGCTTCTAGGGTTGGATCCCCAGGGAGCGTCTCAATCACCTTTTGACAATCTGTGTTAGCATTGTCACGGGCTAACTGTTTTACCAGCATTTCTCGTATATGTGCATCAAATACCTGCCGCTCTATAGCCCCCATCAATTTCTCTACAAACGACAGAAACGGCTCTTTAGCCCCCTGTTTAATCATGGTATATCTTGCCTTAGGCTCTGCCAGCTCCGCCGTTCGGAGCAAAGCTTCTACGCCAATAGTCTTTACTTACTCTAATACAAGTGGATGCCATTGAGCCTGATGTTGAGGATTATTAAATTGACCAGTCCCGGTCAGAACATCAGCTCCGTTACCATAACGTGGATCGGTTTGTGAAAGCTGCAAATTGTGTATTGCTTGCACCTCTGCTCTCTGAGTCCAGATACTACGAAAAACGGCGCATTGCACAGGTTGGAAAATAATTTGAGCAATTTGAGCAACATCATAAGGTGTCATTTCTTCCATAGTTAATAGGCGTATTAATTGCATAACCGCGGGGGAGTTGGGACCATATTGCACAGTTGCCTTTTGTAAATCCTGTATAACTTTCCACGAATATGGTCTATGTTCATCCATAATTCCTTGTCCTGGATCACCCCGTACCACCGGGAAAGCCATCGCCCCAGTCCCCCTTAAATTCGTTTCACCGGAGTTGCCTGCTGTTACAGGAACGCTAATTTGCTCGGACAGGTCCCAATTTCCTTCTTGCAGAGCTCGAGCTTTCACCTGCTGCCAGAATTTCAGGGGGTCGTGGGGACTGACAGTAATTCGAGCCGGCGGAAGGACCCAGGGCTGTCCTCGGCAACGCGAGCCTCCCTGTAATTGTCCCTCCTTCGGTGTTCCCGCAGACCCCCCAGGTTCAGGATCCCCCATATCATTGTCCATGGGATCATGCCAACCCTCTGATGTTTCGGCTGGCAGAGGGGGGTACAGGCATGAGGTCCCCTGTTCCCCTCCCCGCGCCCGGGGGGGGCTATTCATCCCTTCTCCATCCTCTGAATCAGGCGGCAAGGGCGGGGCGGACGGGTTAACCGGCGCCTCTGCCGTTTCAGCGGGGCATACGTCACTACCAGGAAGCAAGTCCCGGGGCCGCTTATATGTTCTATCTTTAATAGTCTGAGGATGTCCTGAGGGCTGCTCATCATCAGAGTCATCAACGACAGGGTTCTTTTGTCGGCCCCGTGGCTTTGGCCGCCCTGCACGCTTGCCAGAGGACTGGGCAACAGACCCCACGTCCTCTGTGGGAGAGGACCGTCCTCCCCCCGCGATGGGGACGTCTGGCTCCTTCATCCTATCCCTTTGTTCTCTAATGTCTTTGACGGTTTCAAGGAGCAGGTACCACGTCATCAGGAGGCTGGCTGCCTCCTTAGACCCTCGGGACGCACTGTCAAACAGCTTGTCCCCGAGTCCTTGCCACACAGGCACACTAAATGCAGTCACTGTGTCTGCTTTATATCCGTGTTGCTTGCCCCATAAGAGCATTTTCCGCAACATCAACTCTTCTACTTTAAGTCCTCTCTTTTGCAAAATTACTTTCCACATATTTACAATTCCGGCGTCCTCTTTACTGAGGGTCCCGCCCATGTTCCCGGCAGCTCACCTGTTTATCTGCAGGTGTCAAGTATCGGTCCGGACTAGCAGCTCTTCCCGCCGCTGTCAAGCTATGCCGGGCTCCGTCTCCACTGCTCTCCTCGCAGTCACAAGCATAATTTACAGCATCACGTCGGGGTCACCAATTGTCGCGGTCGAGACGGACAAACGACAAGTATGCATTCTTATAGTACAAGCAAAGAAGGGATTTTTTATTACTACAAGCCAGCAAATTTATACCTATTATACTTGTTACCCTGTACATATGTCTGTCCCTTATTGGTCAAAAAGTTGTCAGAAGTTGTTTTTCTCACCCCTCATTGGGTGACTTTTTCAGGTTCCTTATCACAACTGCAAACAGTCAACACATTCCTTAAACTTAGTTTCCCAGGCTTTCTTCTCGTCCTTTCTTGTTCTCTCACGGGAACACTGCAATCTTGTCAAGGTCAATATCCTCCCCAGGCCCCTTGGTCCAGCCGAGGTCCTCCACAACTTTTAAAATGTTAGTTTCTTAGTTTTTCTTTCAGTTATCTTTGTGGTTTTGAATAATGAAGAGATGAGGAAAAAATAAGTCTACAGTTTGTACTCTTCAGAACAAAGAAATGCTTTGATATTTGAGTGAAGAGCTATTGGTATATATTAATCAAGAAGAGAATGATATGGTGTCTTTGTATTCATTATCACCCTTCAATTATACCGTTTGTTCTTAGAGGAGGAAGTTTAAAAGAAATTTGAAATGCAGCTCAGACCACTGTGCAAATCTTTTCAAACCTTCCAGAAGTATTTTTTCTGTATGTATTCTTTCATAGCATTTCCCCCCTTTGTTGTCATCTTTGTAGAACTCAATTTTTCATTTTCTTCCTTTCTACATGTACCTGTATATGGCCTCTCTGTGCAAGTATGGTCTCCTATATATATAAAGTCATTGTCATTTTAGTATGACATGTGTTCATAGGAAATCAGTATCAGTTTGGAATGAATATTGCTTATGTTTATTAATATTACTTAGATCAGTTTTCATTTCATTCCAAAATTATTAACAAATTGAGAGACAACTGTGCATGTAGACAGATGTATGTTGTATTGAAATGTAGTTCTTTTTGCAAAACTGATGGTAATAATACTATGTAAGTTAAAAAAGTAGGTATTATGTCCATTATAGGCACTTTTACGTTGTTTTTACAGTGTTAGAATTGTACAAATGGGATTACTTCAATTTGAAATTATAATGTTGCTCAAATCCTTGTTATTTCTGCTGGCATCTAGAAAATGATGTGCTGTTTGTCTCAAGTACATGCTTCAAAACCTGCAAAAGTGTCCCAGATATCATATATACTTTCTTGAGTAGTGCATCAAATGCTTTTTGTTTTATTATCCCTTTATTTTTGTCTTTTAGGCTCAAGAGCGATCAGAGAGCGGAGAACTGGCATTTATTAAGCAACTAGTCCAAAAAATCCTAATAGTTATTGCTCGTCCTGCTCGCTTACTGGAATGCCTGGTAAGGTCATGCTTACTTTAAGTAGGTTTTTCACTTGTTAGTGTAGGAAAACTTCTGGGTTAGCATTCAAAGCCCTTTACAGTTATTTTTTGAAACATGTCAAACAACTGGGCAGGGCTTCATTGTTGGTGGGATCATTTTTGCTTTTATTTTAGGAACATGGGACTGGCAGGGAACCTCCTGCAGTTGTGTTTGGTTCCCTGCTGTTGCAAATATTATGTTATAGGATCCCTTTCATCAATTGAGGAAGCTCCAGTTTGAAACCAGTTGGTTTTTTCTGTTGTTTTGTTAGACTTTGCTATTCTCTTGAGAAGACTATTCCAGAATCGTAATTGCTTGGTGGTTTTCCCATTGTTGTTCTTCTTACAAGTTTCATAATTTTGTTTTACTCAGCTGCCAGGGCTATAAGCAGCTTGCAGTCAGCTCTGTGGTACCTGACCTGGGGGAAACAGCAGCAGGGGTGTTAGTGTATCTGGATATACAGATAGTCCAAGTTATACTGGGGGACAGAAGAAACAGAAGAGTTAACTTATTTGTGCATGAGCATAGCGCTGATGTTGCCAGGCTGGGCTAGCTTGTGGGAGGCCACATGGGCATGTTTTTGCTTTGCCTGCCCATGCTGTGGGAGCTGGGGTGGCTCAGGTGCAGGAAGTCGCTCCTACACACAGAGCCAATGTGCTTCAGTTGTTCAGTGAAACTAACCCTCGCAGAACACAGTGTACTCAGGAGGACAGCGTAGACATCCAAATACCATGTAAGAGCTAGCCTGAGTCCAACAGGCCTGGCAGGCAGCCTGAGCTGACTGTTGAGCCACTGTGCTTGCCAATACCAGGATCACAGTGTTGACATTGCCCATAGCTATTTCAGGCTGGCAGGGCTTATGTGGGAGCTGCTAACCTGCTGCTAGACTCAAGTTATGCCTGAAAGTGTCATAACTGCATTTGCATGGCACTGAATCTGAGCTAATAACTCTTTCCAACCTGATTTTGGCTCTATGCTGTGTCTCTTCATCTGTGGCACAGTTAATCCACAACCTGGATCGTTCAGCCATGGGCTGTTTTGTTTTGGAAACACCATGTCTCAGTGTTTCCAGTTACAATTTGTTCATGACTTGCAGTTCAGAAGGAATTTAAATTAAGGTATGGTCTCTGGATCAGCATGAAAGAGATGTTTTAAAAAAAAAAAAAAAAAAAAGTAAGGCTTTAGAGAAGAGGACACCTTAGCATGTTCTGCCTCTGCCATTGTGGTGGGTTGACCCTTGCTGGATGCCAGGTGCCCACCAAAGCTGCTCTATCACTCCCCCTCCTCAGCTGGACAGGGGAGAGAAAATATAATGAAAGGCTCATGGGTTGAGATGAGGACAGGGAGATCACTCACCAATTACCATCATGGGCAAAACAGACTTGACTTGGGGAAAATTAACTCAATTTATTACCAATCAAATCAGAGTAGGATAATGAGAAATAAAAACTAAATCTTAAAAACACCTTCCTCCCACCCCTCCCTTCTTCCCAGGCTTAACTTTACTTGGGAGTTCTCTACCTCCTCCCCCTGAGCGGCGCAGGGGGATGGGGAATGGGGGTTGTGGTCAGTTCATCACACGTTGTCTCTGCCGCTCCTTCCTCTTCAGGGGGAGGACTCCTCACACTCTTCCCCTGCTCCAGCATGGGGTCCGTCCCATGGGAGACAGTCCTCCACAGACTTCTAGAATGTGAGTCCTTCCCACGGGCTGCAGTTCTTCACAAACTGCTCCAGCATGGGTCCTTTCCATGGGGTGCAGTCCTTCAGGAACAGACTGCTCCAGCGTGGGTCCCCCACGGGGTCACAAGTCCTGCCAGCAAACCTGCTCCAGCGTGGGCTCCTCTCTCCATGGGTCCACAGGTCCTGCCAGGAGCCCGCTCCAGCACAGGCTCTCCACAGGGTCGCAGCCTCCTTTGGCCGCATCTTAGTGTTCTGGTGCTTAGCTGCTTCCAGCTGTTTAGCTTTTCAGAGCAGCAATTGCAGAGAAAGCCAGCACAGCTGCCTTGGAGTGTTCTTACTTCAGATGGGATCTTTAAGAGATTTAAGCTGGAATATAACAACTCTGCACAGTATTTTTCTTCAAAGGCAGGTAACTTGAATGAATTTAGGCAGACTGTCACAAAAGAACAACTTTCTCATGCAAGAAATTGTTAAGCCTTCCCCATAAAGGTAACTGGCATAATTTAGTCTTACAGAAACAATATTGTTGTTGTTTTTCCATAGCTTCCCTCTGGAATCTTTTGACTAATATTGGCTGATATTTTAGAACATCTGTCTGAAATAGATACTAGGTATGGAAAACTTCAGCCTCTCTAAGAAACTTTATAGCATTATAGGAAATAAATCCAGCACTTCTGTCATGAGAAGTTTCAGATACCATACAGTACTGCTGTCAGTTTTCTGACGGTGATCTTAGCTCAGGTGTTCATGGTATGTGAATTCCTATTTGTATTCACTTTTTAATCATATGGATAAAGCTTTTGCAGTTTCATATGTGCCAAGAGCTACTGCCAAATATTGAAAGATCTTCTCCATTTGCACATGGAAAATAAAACACAAAGTTGGAAAATAAATTCCTTGCTTTAATTATTTGCATGTGTGTGCGTATATGCATATGTGTATATATATACACATATATTCATATGATTAAAAGCATCTGTTTTAAAATTACCTTGACTTTACTAGCAAGTGGAGGAGAAGCTGTATATCTGCCACTGCTGCAGGTAAGATTATGACGTTTTCATGATGAAGGCAGATAGGAAGTCTTGGCACACATCATCACGTTGTTGTGTTCTTCAGTGCCAAGGAGTAACATAAAAGAGATACAGCTAGGAACAGCATTTCAGATGAAGAGAGTAAGGCTAAACCAGCATGTAATGCTTAGTTAATTCAGATTTTTAGGCAGTTAAGCAGCATCCTGAGACTTTGAGCTAAATAAGAGAGTTTGGGCAGTTTATAGGTTTGTGGTAAATCCATTGGAGTAGGCTGGAGATGAAAATTGTTTCATGGCATTGAGTTCCCAAGTCCTGGGTAACCTGAGGAGCTAGGAGAGGCGCCTTGTGACCCAGCAGGTAGACTAAAGGCCTGGGGAATTATGACAGGCCAAGGAATGACCTGCGGGGAAGTAAACCAGCTCAGCAGCCTGCCTGGCTTCTGCGGAAATTTTTGACAAAACTGACTTACTCCAGCAAAAAGTCTGTTTTGTTGCATCAATGTTTCATGACTCTGACTGGTGCTCCCTCTATTAACCATTGCACATGTTGTGATCTGTGGTTGGCAAGAACATCTTGAAGAATGTAATGGATATGTGAAAGATGTTTTAGTATGAATTCATACCAGAAGATAAAGTCAAGTCTGTTTTTTTTAAAAAAAACAAACAACAAACCTTTTAATCTTTCTTGTTCCTTTCAATGCTTTCCTATTTTCATCATCTATTAAGGCAGCAAAATAAACTTATTTCCAAGGGATTTAAAGGATAGGCAGGGTTTTGAGGTGTGGGGTTTTTTTGTTTTGTTTTGTTTGGGTTTTTTACCTCTTTGAGGCTTGCCTTTTAGGCATGGTATAAATTATAGTAGTAATATAGTTGGTTCCCAAAAGAGGATGTTTCATTTCTAGATTTGGAACAACTGGATCAATGGAGTTAAAATGTTGTTTTCAGCAACTTATGATTTTGGCTTCATTCTAAAGTTAGTGATTTATGTAATTTTATTTTCCATAAAACATAGTGCATATATATTGATTAAAAATACTTCAAATTTTCATTTAGAAGTAAAAGCAGAGAGCAATATATTTACATAGTTTCTTTATTTCAGTAGTCAATTTTTATATGCAAGCAGCTGCAGGGAGATGAAGTCTTCTGTATGGTTATAGGTCATTTCACTCTGAGATTATGGGAAGTTTTGAGGGCAAAGAACTTACTATTCTTATAAAGTAGTGCTCTGAAATAATGGTATGAAATTTCATTGCTTACAGCATGTTACATTGTATAGGAATCATAATAGAATAATAGGCTACTAGTAATAACGAGGTATCATTTTTAATAAGGGAAATGTCAAATATTTGCAATAGAAGAAGCAAAGGAAGTTTTTATGTTAGGTTTTAAGACTTCAGTTTCTGCAGGGAAAATGATGGTGATCATTTTTCTTCTAGGAATTTGATCCTGAAGAGTTTTACTATCTTTTGGAAGCAGCTGAAGGCCATGCTAAAGAGGGGCAAGGCATTAAAACAGACATCCCTCGATATATTATTAGCCAGCTGGGCTTAAATAAAGATCCTCTGGAAGGTAAGTACATCTCCTGGTCAAGCTATAGACTCCCTGTTGCTTCCTTCTCAATGTATTTAGTCATTGTGATAATCTATGTGTACCTCAAAAGAGTCAAAGTAAAGATGGTAGCAGAGCAAGCATTCACTAACCCTCATGGTTCTCTCACAAACTCAAAGGCATTAAAAAGGCTATCTGAGATTTTCTGTTGTGAATATCACTTACAAATACACTGTGTCGATGATACTCATCATCATCTTCCAGCCTAGCAATGTAACTTTCTTAGTTCAGCTCTAGCTTGAAATTTACTGGTATAATTTGATGGCAACTGTTATCCAACCATAGGTATAAATGAAACTGGGGTGAGCTGTTATTTGCCTTTCAGTACCACCAGGCTCCCACATCTTAGAATCTCTGAGAAGAATGTCTCCCATTCCTATTAAAACTGCAAAGATTTATTTTCCTGGGTAATTTATATGTCCATGTTGAAGACTTATGTAGGGGGAACTCGGGGTCCCATGGAGGTATTGTCATTGCACAATTTTTGGTTGCCTGATAGTATTGGGAAAACTAGTTACTTCTGTTTCCTAACCAGACCATCTTCTCTTCCATCCTGAGACCAGGTGTCCTGGTTTCAGCTGGGATAGAGCTAATTTTCTTCCTAGTAGCTGGTATAGTGTTATGTTTTGGGTTTAGTATGAGAAAAATGTTGATAACACACTGATGTTTTCAGTTGCTGCTAAGTAGTGTTTGGACTAAGTCAAGGATTTTTCAGCTTCTCATGCCCAGCCAGCAAGAAGGCTGGAGGGGCACAAGAAGTTGGGAGGGGACACAGCCAGGACAGCTGACCCAAACTGGCCAACAGGGTATTCCATACCAGGTGACATCACATCTAGTATATAAACTGGGGGGCAGTTGGCCGGGAGGGATTGCTGCTTGGGAACTAACTGGGCATCAGTCGGCAAGTGGTGAGCAATTGCATTGTGCATCGCTTGTTTCGTATATTCCAATTCTTTTATTATTGCTATTGTCATTTTATTATTGTTGTTGTTATTATTATTATTAGTTTCTTCCTTTCTGTCCTATTCAACTGTCTTTATCTCAACCCACGAGTTTTACTTTTTTTTTCCCAATTCTCTTCCCCATCCCACTGGGTGAGGGGGAAGTGAGTGAGCAGCTGCGTGGTGCTTGGTTGCTGGCTGGGGTTAAACCATGACACCAGCTTCTATCACTGGTGACATATGGAAATTGGTTAATTGTGTTGCTAGTCCTGCAATTTGGAAGTCCAGCAGAAATATCATCATGAAAAATGGGTCTACCTAGTGCTATTTATCTTGTCTTCTGTGTTTTGACCCAGGACAAGGGGGATCTCTAGGAGAGGACTTGATAACACAAAACAATAGCAAAAACCTATGATAACCTTTTTTTAACCAGTTCTCATGGTGCAAGATCACATTTCCTTAAATCAAAGGAGGAGCATATTGTAAGTGTGTTAAAAGAAAATGCTTTTTTGTTCAACTTAAGCAGCTTGTGTTCAGCACTGCCAGATGTTGTCAAGAATTTGGTTAGATCTAATTCAATTAAATTGGATATTGTTATAGGTGATATTCACGTTATGTTAACAGATTTAAAGCAAGTCAAGCCTATTATTAGTCCTCTTCCTATCTTCACAGAAGAACTTCCTCATCCAAATTTAGTATTATTTTTATCTGAGATATAGATTAAAGCACCCTTGGCACTTTTTGCTTGGATTCAGAGTGCAGCAAGGATGCAGGGCAAATTGGGAAAATACATATAAATATTGTTTTCCATGTGGTACTGGGAAAGATCAAGAAGTAGCTTAAAATTCTCTGCAAGATAGATGTGTTGTTGCATTAAAGGGTAAAGAAGTTTGGCAGAAAATAAACTTCCTTGCATTCCAGCTTGTCCTCAGATATCAGAGGGGCTGGGGGCAGCTAGGCTTAGATTGAGTGATGCCCAATTCAGCACTATAAGTCCGGTCACATTCAATATATGGAACTGTCACAATTACAGATGCACTAATAGCGCACTGTACTTCCAATTTAGTCGCGTTCAACGAACTAGAATGGTCAGACTTAAGGAGTTTGGTCGTGTTCAACGAACTATCATGGCTAGATTAATGAACAGTACAGTTTATTAAAGCAACAGGAGTACAGGTTCTTTTGGATTGCCGGTGATAAATACACTGTCTGCAAAGCACATGCAAATAATAATACAGTTGACTATAAGCACCCTCAATTATGGAAAAACTCTATAGAAATTTCTAAGTTTCCCGGGGAAGCACTCGGTATGACCGAGGGTTTGAATCTTACCCAGTAGGCGTCCCTATGGGAGGGAGGAGAGGTTCAGCCCATCAACTGATCCCAGAACTCAGCGATGTCCTCCTGACTTGTCTATGATGGTGTCTTCCCTAGTGTTCCTCCTCTCTTAAGCCCTTTTATACTATTTTCTTATTTTTAGGTGGAGCTTGAGTGACTCTAGTCATACATACCTTTCCTTTGATTGGTATAAAATCTTCTTGCCTTACCTTTAAAGGTATATGCTAGAGAAAATTCAGAGCGCATGCTCAGTGAGGGGTGGTCGCACCTTGGAGGCAGGTAGTTTTTGGGATGGAGGTGTGTTTTGGTGTTATAATGAGATTATAATGAGCAAAGTTCACCCAGAGGACATGATTTAGTGTGTCACTACTCCAGAACTGGGCATTTATGATATAAATCAGAAGTAAGGCAATAGCGTTGACAGAACCTCATTGTTTCTCCTCCTTGCTTCAGTGGATTCAATGCAGGGACCTTCCATTCTTGTTCCAGTAGTTCCAGTTCCCTATCCCTATGGTGATATCACAGAGCCTGGCCGCGGTGTCTCCACTCCGCTCCACCCTCCTTGTAGTTTCTCTTAGAGTCAGCATACCAAGCTCCCCTGGTGTTGCTAACATCTAAGGTTGCAGGTTATGTTGCTTAGGGAATTATTATGGAACAGATTTCGTGTATATTGTCGTGGTTTAACCCCAGCCAGCAACTAAGCACCACGCAGCCGCTCACTCGCTGCCCCCCCACCCAGTGGAATGGGGGAGAAAAATCGGGAAAAGAAGTAAAACTCGTGTAGCGTTGCTACATATCAAGGTGCCGCAATTAGATCACTGGTCGGCCCGGACCAGGGAAGAGACAGATAACACACATGGTGTGAGCGCCAACTCCGTCTTTTATTGCGCAGTTAATTCCTTTTATACTAACAACGGTAGGTGGGATTACTGATATGTCATAGGGAGGCGACGACTAGCCTTCTACCTTTCCGTGACATGGCGAGATCTTCCGAACGCCATACCCTACAAACTCGTGGGTTGAGATAAGAACAGTTTAATAGAACAGAAAAGGAGAAACTAATAATGATAATGATAACACTAATACAATGACAACAGTAATAATAAAAGGATTGGAATGTACAAATGATGCACAGTGCAATTGCTCACCACCCGCCGACCAACACCCAGCTAGTCCCTGAACGGCGATTCCCCGCCCTCACTTCCCAGTTCCTATACTAGATGGGACGTCACATGGTATGGAATACCCCGTTGGCCAGTTTGGGTCAGGTGCCCTGGCTGTGTCCCCTTCCAACTTCTTGTGCCCCTCCAGCTTTCTCGCTGGCTGGGCATGAGAAGCTGAAAAATCCTTGACTTTAGACTAAACACTACTTAGCAACAACTGAAAACATCAGTGTTATCAACATTCTTCTCATACTGAACTCAAAACATAGCACTGTACCAGCTACTAGGAAGACAACTCTATCCCAGCTGAAACTAGGACATATATCCACTGCATTCCACCTTGGAGGTTCACCTTCCCTTAAGAGGGGACACACACATATCAATAAGTCACCTCCAGCAATTATTCCACACATCTGCTAGATTTGGAGAGCTGTCGTTCTGGCCTAGACTGACAATTCATAAATTCTTCACTGATCAAGTATGCAAGATTTAATTGGAGTGTGGGTTGAGGTTGTAGTATTATTGACCCTGGTTCTGCCACGTGAACCTTATCTTACTGGTTGACTCTTTCTGGCTACTTGGATAAAAGTGTTCCTCAGCATAAGTCAAGAAACCTAAGTTTAGTAATGTCTTTGAATGTTTTTAAACTGTTTATTGTGAGAGAGGTCTAGAGACAAATGTTACATACAAATAAGGGATATTATTTTCTCACACTGAATATTTATTTTATGTGCATGTACTTCAGCTAGAACACATCTTATAATTGCATTTCATAAATTAAATATTGCTGAATATAACTTAAACTTTGAAACATTCCAGGATAATTGAAATGTTTGTTTTATGAGGGGGAAAATGGGCTATGTGGTTTGTCAGTAAATACTGAGGGGTGTATGATGTGTGCATTACTGACCTTTGGTTCAGTTGGAGATTTGGGTGATTATATTATTTTGTGTATCATTTTAAAGGTTAATGTGTATGTAGATTTGTGATCAAATAATTCAGGCCATCTGATTCATATTAATGCTTTCCTGCTTCTCCACAAAAAGTTATATTTATAAGCAGTATAAATCACTGTGCAATGACTTCTTAAATGATCTGGTTTTTGTTTTAAATTGGTGCCTCTATATAAAAGTACATTTCCTATGCAAAAATAAAAGAATGTCACTATGGGTTTATGTGGGAACATATTTAGCTAATGGTCACAAGAGCACTCCAGACGCCTTTAGAAGGCCTTGAACAGAATAAACAAGAAGACAAAAATAAGAAAGATATCAATTAGAAGAACACAGGTGCGCATTCCACGATAAAGGGAACTTGGCACAAAGAACCTCAGTTCGGCAGTTTATCTTGACCAATTAGACTGAGACAAGTTTCGCATGTTTTAGTTAGTATAACCAATTATGTCTTATGTTTATGCGCGTGTACAGTGTTGATATAACCAATCATTAAGTGTAACTAGGCGCATGGACAACGCGTGAATAATGTGTGTAACCAATAGTAAAATAGCTAAACGCATGTACGGATGTAACCAATGTATAAAATGATGTCTGATGCTCTAGTAAAGGGTCTTAAACTATGATCATATTGATCTGTCATTGAGTCCATGATTATGCTCCTGCAGGTTTATGCTCTTGAATTAATCATTTATGAAGGGAATTATTTGTAAACACTGCATTCACTGGTATGAAAAAATATTACATGAAGATCATCCTCCTGAGAGAGCTTTTAAATTCCTTGTATGCAAAAATGGAAAATATTTAAATAGCCGAAGAACCAAATCTTTCAAAACAAACAAAACCCACCTCAGTAACTCCACTTATCCTGAAACATGGAATCGTGTTTCCAAAGAAGCTGTTAAATTCTGTCTGCAATGTCCATAAATGTTCATGCAAGGGATTTGACTTCCTCTGCAGAGAAAAGCAACCTACTTCTTTAGACCCTTCTCTACTTACCTCCTTTGTTTGCTGCCATAACTGTAGTATCCTTTCTTTGAGTGAAATGGTGCATACATTACTTAGAGATAACGCTAGATAAATTTATACTGTACTGAAAGCAATACCACAACAGATTCATCACTTATCAGAGACTGGTGGCTGCATTTCTAAAGAGTTCCCCAGGAAGAAATTTTTCCCTATGGTTTTTAAATTACCATCTTTACCTTTTTGAATCATGCATCTTCAGAAATGGTTTAAATTAATGAAGGAAAAAGGTAAGATGTTTAACAGTATTTAGATGAGTTTAAAAAATCTCTTCAGGCATTGCAAAATGGTTCCATAGCTCCGTGTTCTAAAAGCTGAATCTTGCTTGGTTCCATTCCATTACTGCCTACTGTTTGCAAATAATATGTATTTCTCAGATAATGGTTATTTTGCAAAAGTTCTGTTTAAAAATGGCTCATTTTAATTTGCTATTTATGAAAATAATTTCAGTTGAGAAGGCTGTCAAAGTATATTATTCTAGCTTTCTTGGTTCTCACCCATACAATAAAGGTTTCATCAACACTTCTATTATGAAAACCCCACATTCACAAAACTCTGACTTTTGCCAGGGAAATCCACTCCAGTTTGGAATTTGGCCTGTATCATTTTTGCTTAGGCTCTCTTTTTTTTTAAGATTTGTTTATTCTCATTGGAGACTTTTTTCACTGTTATTGACTTAATATTCAGAATTTTTTAAAATGTTTTTAGCTTCTGTAACACTTTAAAGATATGTTTGGTTTTTTGAAGTGACATTTTCATTACTTCTGATTCTTACATTTTACAAATGTTGTGTTTTGTATAGTGATTACATATGAGAGTTACTCTTTAAATCTTTAGCTGTTCCAACAGGAAATTATCTGTGTGATTAATTTGCTCTTAATGATTACAGCGTTGTGCAGAATTTCACTTGTAATAGTCACTTATTACTATATAGAAAAATCCAGTTTAGATATTCTATGTGAATATTCAATTTTTTTTCATATTCATAAATTCAGTTAATAGTACTGATGATAAAAATGCACCTCACAAAATTCAGGCGGTCTTATCTCTGATCCCCAGCACATAATTATGATAAAATGTGCATCTTTGGCTATGCAGAGTATGTAATTAACTATGTATATGATTAAAGTAACACTAAACTTCCCAGAGTCTTTTAGCTACTAGCTGTCCCGTTTATCTTTTATTACCCAGAGGAATTCTTAGTTACTGGGCCCCTGGAGAACAGGATAGGCTTAGGAGCTCTGCAGCATAGGTTGACCCTGCCAGGGGCAACCAGGTCAAGTTGTAGACCCCCAAAATCTTAGCGATTCCCAGAGAAGTTGTCTGTATTAGTGACTCCAGAAATGATAAGCTTCTAGGAAGGAAATGGCTTTTAGCTGATTCTGTTAGGCGTATCAGCATGTCTGTGTATAAGATGATACAAACAATTTGGAGTCCATATATGTCTAAACTAAAAGCTTTTTGCCCTAACTGTGAAGGAGCCCAACAAGGATGCAGCCTACTATTAACCCCTCAGGGCCTAAGATCTTCAGGAGTCTTAGAAAATTAGTGCTGCCTTTCCCTTAATGCTCAGATGACACATGGATCTCGGAATTCCCACCTCTCGGCAGTCATAACAATATTGCTCTTCATTGCTTCATGGCTGTTTGAATTCAGTGGAAAATTGCATAGACATTGAATAGCAGGTCTTTGTTTTCTAGATGGCATTTTTTTATATATGCTTGGAGATGCCTTAAAAGTTATTAGACAAGTACTACAGATGGGACAGCATGTTTATTAACTATTCCAGAAAAGTGTCACCTCTCAGGTTTTCTGTATTTCATTCAGTTCTGTACTTACTATATTTTAAAATTAAATTTCTAATCTTTGTTTCTAGAAATAGCTCAGCTAGCTAACTGTGACAGTGGGACAGCAGAAACTCTGGAAATGGATGAATCAATAAGTGTAAGTTTTCCTGTTATGTTGCTGCTTTTGCTGAATCTGAGCAAGGAAAACCAAATGTGTTTGGTGTCCTCCATCCATCCTCGTCTGTCCATCCCTCCCCCCCCACCTTGTATTTTCTCCCAATATGTGTAAATGGATTGAATAGAACAGTGGTTAAGCCTCAGATTAACACCATGGTGCTCAGCAGACAGAAGGCTTGCAAAAAATATTAGAACAAAACTTTCTTATCTATTTTCCTAGATGTTGCAGTATCTTTAGCTTCCATGAAGTTACAGTGTTCACCATGTAGAGGATGTTTTACCACAAATTCCACCACTGCTTCCTTTATTTCTGTTTAATTAATGTATTTATTTTCCTTTTAGAAGGACATTTAAACCCTTTCATAAAAAATAAAGTATTTTAAACAGATTTTAAGACAGTCCATTTACAGAGGCAGCTAATGATCAAATTAAGAGTCTGAACAGATCCAGTGAAGAGATGAGGAAGAAATGAGCAAGTCAGCAAATAGCCTGGATTCAGAAAGTTAGTTTCCAATCTGGAAGGTTGTGCATTATTCTTCTTAATGTGTGTTTGAAAATATTTGACTACAGTAATGGGTATCATAACATCACGACCTGGGCTGGACAGACCAGGGAGTCATGTTGAATTTGGAATTCCCTTGGACTAAATTAAGGTGAAGCAACACCAAACGATCAAGTAAACATTTTATTCATGGCAGAAGGAAACTGAACTTGGGAGGCATAACAGTAGGTGGCGGGGTTTCTCACAACTGGAATTGGCATGAAACTACCTCAGTAAACCGTGTAACCCGTGGTAACCATATACATCAATTCAGGGAATAAAGAGATCCCTCTTGTTGAGTCACGAGGTTCAGAGTGGACCCCCTTGCTTTCTAGACTTCTTCTCAGAGAAGAGCCTAGGGGTGTCTAGATCCACTCCTAGTCCCAGACTTGGTCAACAGTTTTATGTCTTAAAGGGATGAGGTGTAGGGATTATGAAAAAGGAGAGAGAGGGAGAGAGATACAGAGGAAGAGAGAAAGATTTCACCGCTCCTGGGTCCAGCGTTGCTCCAGTCAGTCTAAAGGTCCAGTTCTGGTGGGCGTGCGTGCGTGGAGCTTTGGTTTGTGTCCTTTTATCATCCTTGCTCCTCTTTCAGGCGGGCACTCGAACTTATTAGGCTAATTAAGTGTCATGCGAGGTTTGTGCTTTCAGAACCTTTGGGAATTGGGTCAGTGGGCTTGGGGGTCGCTTGGGGAGTAACTTCTACTTCCCTGCAGACGTGACCATTTTTTAATCTTTGGCCATACACGGTGAGCTGCCCTGCTCAGCATATCAGAACAGCATTATCAGAACACGGAGCTGTGCATCCTCTGGCATGCCCTCCTGGTCCTGTTGCTAATGTCCTGTGCTGATCTGTGCTGATTGGCTTCTTTTCACCTGTGGTTCCTTGCTATGCAGGGTTCGTTGTTATGTTTGAGACATTAACTCTTTCAGTCTCTCACACATGCAGTAATATTTTGTCAGATGCTTGTTTAGGTTGGCAAAAGAAAAACGAGTTGAAGGAGTTGATTGGGCTGAATATTGTGGGCTTAAATGCTCTTAATTCAAATTTTTATTTTTAAAAGTTGGTTCTTATACCTTGGGTTTCAGTCAGCAGAGGAAATGCAGTTCTAACAATTTCATGTCAATTTTCAGTGCAAGTAGATAGAAAAAGCAAGTGCAATTTTGGGGGATGCATAGATAATTCAGTGGTGCTTTACAGGCATTTACAAATGTTAGTAGAGTTTAAAATACAGGCATGGAGTATCTGTTAAACTAGTTCTGATATGCTACAAACAAAGACATCATCCTCTGGTAAATGTCATATTATCTTGAGATAATTTCTGATTTTCTGGGAAAATGCCACCTATAAAGGCTTCCAGATTTGTGACATGAAGGGTGTTTCTTACTCTGCTGCTTTTGTTCATCTGCATTTAAAATACTGTTTTAGACCTGAGTGTTATTTAGTGAAAGGATACTGACAAATTGGAGAAAAGTCAGAAAGAATAACTAGAAGGCTTAAGGGAAGTGCTGAAGTGCTC
The DNA here is from genome assembly GCF_900496995.4 of Aquila chrysaetos chrysaetos. Classification (NCBI taxonomy): domain Eukaryota; kingdom Metazoa; phylum Chordata; class Aves; order Accipitriformes; family Accipitridae; genus Aquila; species Aquila chrysaetos. Next base: position 1,530,998 of record NW_024470324.1, on the reverse strand, counting down.
AGGAGAATCTAAGGTGCAAACTGGCTTAGCAGTAGCTTAAGAAATTGTAATTGTAAAGTTATTTGTGTTGTGCAAATGTTAAAGAAATAAAGAAAGGATAATGTGCTGTAATAAAGGAACATAACTGGGGGAGGTGATGAAATGAAATCAGTAAATATAGGATGAATATTTGGAAACATTTTCTCAAAAGTGTAGTTGTGGAATAAATACACATGGGAAGTGGCAGGAAGCATAACTTAAAGCAAAGGACCATTCAAAATCATCATAAATATGCAATTAGGAAGAATCCTGTACTGGCAGGCAAGTGGGCTAAGCAATTTAATAAATCTCTCTCTGCTCCTGTGTAATTCATTCTATTGACATATTCACTAATCTTGCACTGAATTATTTCTTTAGCAAGCATTTCATTGAAAATGTTCCAACCAGGTCTACTTTCAACCTTAACTATTACCAAACTGCCTAGAAAGGGATCACAGAACTTTTTGGAGATTTGGAAAACATCTTGTAAAGGATCTTGTGGGTTTGGAATACTGAATTTGGAAGTCCCATCCCCTCATCAATCATCCCCCCCTCCCTGCCCCCCAATTCTAATTCGCACTTAGATCTTCAAGATTAATTAAAAATTAAAGCTAGAAAAATGTTATAGAGTACTCAGGACAACTCCATTTTGAAAATATTCTGGCATACAAGTAGGTGAAAGTGACCTCTGTAATGGTAGAATTATTGTATTTTTATCTTCCATATTTTTCTCTTTCATTTTGTGTCTCTTTTCACGGTCCATTCTAAATTATATCACAGTCTATACTAACATTAGTTAGAAATGTACAAAATTTTATTTGAATGAACGAGAACATATCTACTTTTTTTTTTACTACCAGGCTGTACTGCCAGAGTCAGATTTACTAAAATGGGAAAGCAATGGCCAATGAGTGCCTGGTGGGATTCACAGAAGTGCGTAACTCTAGATAGGAATTGCCAGTAACTCCTTTACCAGAAGCCTTTGTGCCTGTCTGCTGTAACCCTGGCATGTAGATAAGTGGACAGATAGCTATGGTGTAACAGATACCTTTTGATGAAAAAGCAGCTTTGCTTCAGGAACCCCTTTGGTTCCTCGCTGTGCTAGCTGTGTGGCTAACTGGCCAGAGCTTTTAGCTGGTTCATCAGGGTGTGACAGCCTGGTGATAGGTGTTTTTTTGGTTTGTTTTTTATTTTTCCCTGATTTTGAAAAAAAGTACTGTATTAATTTGTTCTTTCTCCTCTTTTACTTTGAAGAGCTCCAATACCTCACTGAAGCTGCGGAGGAAACCTCAGGAAAGTGATTTTGAAACAATTAAACTGATTAGTAATGGAGCTTATAGGTGAGTAATCCATGAGTGCAACAGCTCTTTTGCATTTTATTTTTGCGTAACTTCCCATTATTTCTTATTGCAGGGATGTTTATGTGAGGGAGTTTGTTTGCATTGCTGCTTTTTTAATTCTGCTTTCCTGTTTTGTTGCTAAGACTTGAAGTTCACAAGAAAAACTTTTTGGAAAACCTGCTAGCCAATAATGAATTACTGTGTACTGCATTAAATTAAAATACTAAATATTACATCACAAAGATTTTTCAGAAGGTAGGTATCATGTATTACCAAAGATGAAATCTGAATAAATCAAAAGGCAGATTTAAAGCCACTTTTATAATACTGGAAGCAGCCTATGTTTATGGAAATGTGAAACAGAATAAAACTGCATCTGTGGGGAGACAGATTGTTAAAAATGAGTGCTTACATGACCTAAAAATATTGGTGAAGTGGAAACAAATTTCCTTAAGTAGGGCTGCACTGTTTTGTTGCTTCTCCGTGGACACTCTTCTATCCTCAACCCAGTTATCTTTTAAGGAATTGCTGTTACTTGGCTAGTTTCCGAGTACTTGGAAAGTGCACAACTTACTGCCCAGTGGTATGTGAGCGTCGTGGTTTAAGCCCAGCCAGCAACAAAGCGCCATGAGGCTGCTTGCTCACTCCTCCCCCCCAACCCCGGTGGGATGGGGAGGAGAAAATATAAACGCTCGTGGGTTGAGACAAGGACAGGGAGGGATCGCTTACCAATTATGGTCATGGGCAAAAGACAGATTCTACTTGGGGAAAAAACAAAATCAATTTAATTTACTACCAATCAAATCAAAACAAGGATAATGGGAAGTAAAACCAAATCTTAAAACACCTTCCCCCCACCCCTCCCTCCTTCCCAGGCTCAACTCCACTCCTGATTTTCTCTACCTCCTCCCCTGAGTGGCGCAGGGGGACGGGAATGGGGGTTGCGGTCAGTTCATCACACGTTGTCTTTGCTGCTCCTTCCTCTTCAGGGGAAGGACTCCTCATTCTTCCCCTGCTTCAACGTGGGGTCCCTCCCATGAGAGACAGTTCTCCACAAACTTCTCCAATGTGAGTCCTTCCCACGGGCTGCAGTTCTTCACAAACTGCTCCAGCATGGGTCCCTTCCATGGGCTGCAGTCCTTCAGGCACAGACTGCTCCAGCGCGGGCTTTCCCACGGAGTCACGGCCTTCTTCGGATGCAGCCACCTGCTCCAGTGTGGGGTCCTCCACGGGCTGCAGGTGGGCATCTGCTCCACCGTTCACCTCCATGGGCTGCAGGGGCACAGCCTGCCATCTTACCACAGGCTGCAGGGGCATCACCTCCTCCGGCGCACCTCCTCCCCCTCCTTCTTCACTGACCTTGGTGTCTGCATAGGTGTTTCTCTCACATTCCACTCCCCTCTCCGCTGCAAGTTTCCCTTTCTTAAATATGTTATCGCAGAGGTGCTACCACCGTCGCTGATTGGGTCGGCCTTGGCCAGAGGCAGGTCTGACTTGGAGCCGGGGAAGCTTCTAGCAGCTTCTCACAGGAGCCACCCCTGTAGCCCCCTCCCCCGCTACCAAAACCCCACCACACAAATCCAAAACAGCGAGTCATCTGGAGATATCCTGGAAGACCAAGAGAAAATTATGTTAGCCTAGGCCTTAAGTGAACAATAAATGTTTTCTGGAAGTACTGAGCAGGGATTGTGTCTTCCAGCAGACAGAAATCTGTCTTCAGTCTCCTTTTCTGATCATATACTCTCTATTAGACCCTTGATTGGCTCCTTATCTGCACTGAAATGTATCAAGACAGGAACTGTTGATCTAACCTGCAGGACCAGGAGAGATGTATTGGTTCAAAAAAGAGGGGTTTCCATTTTGAGGTGAGGAGCCCATCACCAAGTGAGGCTGTGTCACAGCACAGCAGTGAAGGAGAGGGATATGCTCCTCTCTAGCACAGACTCCATTAGACTGACTCAACTCTGCACTACCTCTGCTTGAGGTAGGAAGCAGCGGGAACCTGATAGGACTGAGCACTCTTTGAAGAGACCCTGGACATGGAAGAGAAAGCACCTGCAATCTACCCACTGGAGTTTTGCATGCCATTTTAATGGCCTGAGGATGATGGGCACAGTAATGCCTCTCTCTGATCAGATTTAATTAAAGATAACCCTGAGCTCTTGATGGAACAGGAGGCATTTAGTACTGCCTAGTATTGTTGGTCATGATAGCTCATGTAGAGGCTATTACTGGTGTCCAGCCCTGCTTACATAGCTCAGCAAAAAGTCTGAAGGAAATAGCATAATTTGCATTAAAGTTATGTAAATATCCAAATACAAATTCTCACTATTCAACCTCTCCACAATTCATTTTCTCAGAATTTCTCTCTAAGCAAACTCATTACTTACTGTATACCAGTTTCTCCCAATTACCCCAGGACATGAAAAGCCTTTCCTCCAGCAGTTAGCAGTAGCTGCTGCTCCCCTCCCTGGCTGCATCCCTTTCTCCTTCCCTTGGTGGATGCTTAGTCCCCTCCCTTCCCCCTTTCATCTCCTACCCAGTTTCCTCTGTCTTACTGGAGGAGGATAAGAACTGTGTGGGGTGGGTCCCTGCTGGAGAAAAGGGTGTATAAGTCACTGGACTAGTTGCAGTTTTAGGATGCTGGGAGATGGGGAAAGGAGGGAGCGGCAGCAGAAGGGCATGCTGCAACCAGCAGTGTGAAGCTGGCCACCAGAAGTCAGAGGTTTGGTAGGCCTGTGGCTCTTGCTACATAGGTGTTACAGTTAGATGGAGACTTGATGAGCCATTAAGAAATATAGACTGGAGACAACTATCCATTTGAAAGAAAAGACAAGTAAGGATCTAAAAAGCTGGAAAAGAAAGGATGAAAAACCAAGGCTTTCTATGGCATGTATGATGTAGGCATGTAGGATTTTTTTCTCAAAACTTACGGTCAAGTTTAAAGGGGAACACATCACAATTAACTAAATACTTTTTAACCCATCTACAAAATAGAGTACAATTAAGCAATAATACCTGTTCCATCTGTGAATAAAAAGCAGTAAACTGCCCCATAGGCATTTATTGCAGCTTATTACAAGTATAAGCAGCCAAAATAAAAGTTATCGTTGTTATGCTACAAGGTTTTTTTTCCTCTTCCATGTTTATATCTAGGCCATTATTTTTTTGAAATAAACTAAGCATGTGAATTCTGCCTGTGCTTCATTGATTTATTCTCAAAAATACATCAGTGGGCATATTTTGTGCTCTGACTTATTAAAGATTTAGTATGCTATTGTAATATCTTATTTATTTTGAGGATATAATGGAGGGTTTCATTATGAACCAATTTAAAAAAACCCCATACATTCTGATGTCTTTGATTTTGCTGTGGTGTTTTTGCCTTCATTAGTGAAATGGAAAGCTTTGCTTGACAGGGTAATTGCTGGTCTTGGCATGCTGTAGCAGAGAGTTGTCAGATGATACATTAAACTTGATGAGTTTAAATATAAACCATTGGTTTTGTGAAGGTTTGAGTAAATATCTTATCAGTTCTCTGCTTTTAATTGGCTGAGTAAACTAATTTGTAGTGCAATTAATTGACTATATAGTAGATGAGGCGTAGCAGGCTTTTGGGAATGGCTAGGAATATGCAATAAGTTAAACAAGCTGTGAATCAGTAAACATGGAGGATGATGGCCAAGTCATTAATGGTTTCACAAGCTGTCTATCTGTCTTCTTTCAGCCAGCCAAAACTTTTCATACTTCCCAAATGTTAAACTTTTACTGGAATCACAGCAACATTTTTTCCATATTCCAGCTTCCAAGAGGTAGCAGGTAGCAGTAGTCCATCTCTTCAAGTTGGCATCAGCCTGCTTTCCTGAACCAGCCCAACAAAATAAAGATTACATTTGTTTTCAGGAAAGCAAGTGATGTTAGTTCAGTTGCTCTTCACTAATGTATAACTGTATCTGCTTAAAGCAAATACATAATACCACTTTTGCATCTGCCTGGAATGCTTTTACTTCTACAAAGATGGTAATGTCAATGTGTATGTGACATACTGGCTAATTGTGTCATTTGATAAATTTAATAACTCTCAGAGGCAGCATTGCCTTGAGCACATGTTCTCCCTGACCTGTGAGTACTCATTCCTGTCCCTTCTCCACCTGGTTGACAGTACTTGCTCGTGTGTACTTGCATTGGGAATGGGACTAAGAAAGTTACCCAGCTGCAGTATAACACCCTGTCAATCAGGTTAATTTTTCATCAGCCTGGAAACCACCAGTTCAGAAGTGGAAGGGGATGGGAGAGTGCAGCTTCGTAGGTTCACTTAAGTAGCACCACTTCTGGTCAAATAAACTGCATTCCTTCTTTTCTGTTTACCCCTGGGGGGGACTGGTCTATACAGAGTAAGAGGCTTTGATTCCTAGAAGCCCATGGCTTTAAAGAGTGGCTTTAAAAAGTAGAGTCTGGCAGTTTCTGTGCTAGGGATCATATATTCATCATTCATTGTGGACTTACTCAATATGGTGAACTTTGAACTCATGGGCTTTATTGCCCTTGAGTGAGCCTCCCTTTCCAGTACAGCGCAGGCCAAGTGCCTTATCTTTTTTATGTAGTTAATATATGTGTAAGGATCTAATATTTGCAGCTAATGCAATCCTCTCAGTGGTAGAGAAAGGTTGTTACCGTGTTGAAGGTCTCAAATTCTGTCCTTCCTGAATGTACAGCATGCTACAAACTGGTGAGGAACTCAATTTCTCAAGTGTTTCTTTTGCAAATAAATACAGAACAGTTCTTACTGAGTTTCCCATAGGAAATCTGGACAGTGGTTTCATCATTTTGCACCTCTGTTTACTAGCTGCCATAAAGATAGAAGTTGCTACTGTTAGATATGGAGAGGTGGTTTTACTCACCAAAATCTGTGACTTATTGAAACAACTAGGACTAGTATCAGTTGTGAGAGAAGAATCATGGCCATCGTGTTCTCTTCTTCAGATAGCCAGCATCTTATCTGCTGCTAAGCAGACTAGGATGAGTCTGAAATGTTGCTGAGAGGAGGCTGTGTGCATTGTCCCGGGGCTCAGAAGACCCACACTGCACTGGATGCTCGTGTTAGGAGTGCTGCAGTGCTTTAGGCAGCATTTCCCCCTGCCCACAAATAAATCTGATCTAGTCATGGGCATCATCTAGCTAGGAGATGGTGCAGTGTTGCTTGTAAATTCTGATCTTAAATAACTATCTGTAAACTATATTGTATTGCCATAACATGAATTACAGCCTCGTAAATGGCTCCCCGACACTGGAAACATCAGACATAATTCCAGGGTAGTACAGAATATAGCAGTCTCTTCTCAGGAAATTGCTTGTGAAAATGAAACATGGTTCCTGGTTAGCAGCTGTAACTTTTAAACAGCAAGTACAGTACCTGCGTTTCCACAAGGAGTTCAAGGTCCTTTGACAAATTAGAGAATTGGGTCAAAGCAAGCAACACAGCTAGATTAGCCTGAATGTAGACTAGACTGTAAAATGGCTCTAAAACATGAAGCTACCGAAGAGCTTGTCATAGTTTAGGCCCAGCTGGCAACTAAGCACCACGCAGCACTCGCTCACTCCTCCCCCCCCGGTGAGATGGGGAGGAGGATCGGAAGAAAAAGGTAAAAACCCGTGGGTTGAGATAAGGGCACTTTAATAGGACAACACAAGGAGAGAAGAAATAATAATAATAAAAACAATAAAAGAATATACGAAGCAAGTGATGCACAATGCAATTGCTCACCACCCGGAACCTGATGCCCAGCCTGTTCCCGAGACGTGATCCTTCCTCCCCCCAGCCAGCTCCACCAGTTTATATACTGAGCATGATGTCATATGGTATCGAATATCCCCTTGGCTAGTTGTCAGCTATCCTGACTGTGTCCCCTCCCAGCTTCTTGTGAAAATTACCTCTATCCCACCCAAACCCAGGACATTATCCACCCCTTATTCTATAAAATCTACGTCATGCCCAGATCCTACACTTTCCAATTAATCACCACCACTTTTCCTGTCTTTGAGATATATATATACACACACACAGAGATATCATTCCCTGAGTCTATGGGCCATCCCTCTAATGTGTCCATTGAGTTAATTTAATCCATGACTTGGTGGTTCCATCTGTCATAACAGTCATTTAGGGCAGGAGAGATGGTGTGTGGTGCTGGATTGTTGCATGCTGCATCTGGAGCTCGCGGCTGGTGTACTTGGTGCAGCCTGTCCTAGTTTCAGCTGGAATAGAGTTAACTGTCTTCCTAGTAGCTGGTACGGTGCTATGTTTTGAGTTCAGTATGGGAAGAATGTTGATAACACCGATGTTTTCAGTTGCTGCTAGTAGTGTTTAGACTAATGTCAAGGATTTTTCAGCTTCTCATGCCCAGCCAGCGAGAAAGCTGGAGGGGCACAAGAAGTTGGCACAGGACACAGTCAGGGCACCTGACCCAAACTGGCCAACAGGGTATTCCATACCATGTGACGTCCCATCTAGTATAGGAACTGGGAAGTGGGGGCGGGGAATCGCCGCTCGGGGATTAGCTGGGTGCCGGTCGGCGGGTGGTGAGCAATTACACTGTGCATCATTTGTACATTCCAATCCTTTCATTATTGCTGTTGTCATTTTATTAGTGTTATCATTATCATTATTCGTTTCTTCTTTTCTGTTCTATTAAACTGTTCTTATCTCAACCCGTGGATTTGCTTCTTTTCCCAATTTTCTCCCCCATCCCACTGGGTGGGGGGGGAGTGAGTGAGCGGCTGCGTGGTGCTTAGTTGCTGGCTGGGGTTAAACCACGACACAGCCAATGCCCACGGTCTGCGGGTTGAAAATGTCGATCTTGAGAAAGTTGCTGAGCACCAGTTGCTGAAGCCAGTTCAAGTTCCATCACCGCTACACTTCGCTGGGTTTCATCAAAGTCCATCCTTCAGTGATTTGGGTGATTCTTACTGTATATACCATTGATATTGGTATATAATCACCATAGAAGTAATGACATACAGTGGCAGGTTATAGAGCAATTAACATCATGCAATTTAATTCACTGGCTATTCTCAACCAAAATCAAATTGCCTTGAGGTACACATCGAACATCCCCATCCTTCCGCATCACCCACCAAGTGAACCCAGGTCCTTGAGCAAAAGCAATCCCATGGATCGGTTTGCCTCTACCTGAGGCAGGAGTAACCCACACTGTCTTCCTTAACATATTCTTCATGTGCACTACAGGGATTTTATCCCCTTCTACAGTACGTGGAAGTTTTGATTGAGCAGGGCCAGCTCAATTGGTAGATCCCCTACTGTTAACTATCCAGGTGGCTTTTGCTAAATGTGTATCCCAATGTTTGAAGGTTCCGCCCCCCATTGCTCTCAATGTAGTCTTTAATAGTCCATTGTATTGTTTGATTTTTCCCGGAGGATGGTGCATGATAGGGGATGTGATACACCCACTCAATGCCATGCTCTTTGGCCCAGGTGTCTATGCGGTTGTTTTGGAAATGAGTCCCGTTGTCTGACTCAATTCTCTCTGGGGTGCCATGTTGCCACAAGACCTGCTTTTCAAGGCCCAGGAGAGTGTTGCGGGCAGTGGCATGGGGCACAGAATATGTTTCCAGCCATCCGGTGGTTGCTTCCACCATTGTGAGCACATAGCACTTGCCTTGGCGAGTTTGTGGGAGTGTGATATAGTCAATCTGCCAGGCTTCCCCATATTTATATTTCAGCCATCGCCCTCCATACCACAGGGGCTTCAAACGCTTGGCTTGCTTAATTTCAGCATGTTTCACATTCATGGATAACCTGTGCGATAGTATCCATTGTGAAGTCCACCCCTCGATCACAAGCCCATCTATCTGTTACATCTCTTCCCTGATGGCCTGAGGTGTCATGGGCCAGCTGAGCCATAAATAGCTCACCCTTATGTTGCCAGTCCAGGTCCACCTGAGCCACTTCAATCTTGGCAGCCTGATCCACCTGTTGGTTGTTTTGATGTTCTTCAGTGGCCTGACTCTTGGGTACATGAGCATCTACGTGACGTACTTCTACAACCAGGTTCTCTAGCCAAGACGCAATATCTTGCCGCAGTGCGGCAGCCCAAATGGGTTTACCTCTGCGCTGCCAGTTGCTCTGCTTCCATTGCTGTAACCACCCCCACAGGGCATTTGCCACCATCCATGAGTCAGTATAGAGATAGAGCACTGGCCACTTCTCTCTTTCAGCAATGTCTAACGCTAGCTGGATGGCTTTCACCTCTGCAACCTGACTCGATTCACCTTCTCCTTCAGCAGTTTCTGCAACTTGTCATGTAGGACTCCATACAGCAGCCTTCCACCTCCCATGTTTTCCCACAATGCAACAGACCCATCAGTGAACAGGGCATATTGCCTCTCATTTTCTGGCAGTTTATTATACAGTGGGACCCCTTCAGCACGTGTCACCTCCTCCTCTGGTGACATTCCAAAATCTTTGCCTTCTGGCCAGTCCATGATCACTCCTAAAATTCCTGGGTGACTGGGGTTTCCTATGCGAGCCCGTTGTGTGATCAGTGCGACTCATTTACTCCACGTGGCATCAGTTGCATGATGTGTAGAGGAGACCCTCCCTTTGAACATCCAGCCCAGCACTGGCAGTCGGGGTGCTAAGAGGAGCTGTGTTTCAGTACCAACCACTTCTGAGGCAGCTCGAACTCCTTCATATGCTGCCAATATCTCTTTTTCAGTTGGAGCATAACGGGCCTCAGATCCTCGATATCCTCGACTCCAAAACCCCAGGGGTCGGCCTCGGGTCTCCCCAGATGCTTTCTGCCAGAGGCTCCAGGTAGGGCCATTCTCTCCAGCTGCAGTATAGAGCACATTTTTAACATCTTGTCCTGCCCAGACTGGTCCAAGGGGTACTGCATGAACTATTTCCTGTTTAATTTGTTCAAAGGTTTCTTGTTGCTCCGGGCCCCATTTAAAATCATTCTTCTTCCGGGTCACTTGGTAGAGAGGGCTTACAATCAGACTGTAATTTGGAATATGCATTCTCCAAAAACCCACAACACCTAAGAAAGCCTGTGTTTCCTTTTTATTAGTTGGTGGAGACATAGCTGCTATTTTTTTGATCACGTCCATTGGGCTCTGACGACGTCCATCTTGCCATTTTATTCCTAAGAACTGGATCTCCCCTGCAGGTCCCTTGACCTTACTTTCTTTTATGGCAAAACTACTAAAGCCTTGTACTCCCGTGGGTCTAATGTGCCAGGCCATCAAATCCACACAGTCCAATATACCCGGTTATCCCTTTCCTCCACCTGGCTGGAGGCAGGGCCCCTGTAATCCTGGCCATAGTATTCATTACTCGCTTTTTGCAAACGTGAATCGGAAGTCCCTTCAAGAGGACATGAAGTGAGATCAGCCCTTCTACTCTGCCTGGGGAACTGCCCACTGTAAACTGGAGCGTCATTTTTCCTGGAAGAATCCCCTTTTGTGTTTGTGTTTTCCTCGCAACTCACATACCCATGCATCTAAGGTCGAGGTAGGTTTCCATCCCACTTCCTCATGTCCTCTTCATGGTCACATGGGTAAAACCACAGGGCACCCTGTGGTGTGTACCTTCTATATTGTCTCTCTTGAGCAGAGGAATGCTCACTCCTAATAGCTGAGATAGTGGTCCGTACTGGTAGGGGGAAGAACTTATTCTCGAATCGCTTTGAACTCTCAAGACAGTTTCTTGGCTAGCATGTCTCGCATTTTCTGCACAGCCAAAATACAGGCTCATAGGGAGGAAGAGAGACTTCCTTCATATTGTTGGAGTTGGCCAGCCACTTCATCCACCGTTTGTCCCTCGTCTTCTTTCCAGAATACTGCTGCCAATGATTTGGCATACAATGGTGGTGCACTTCATAGAAAATTCTGCCACATGGGTCGTGCACTGGACTTCATATGTATCTCTTGGTAACTATGCGTTGTCCGGGTCATAATAAATCATCTCTAGCATGGCTAATTCCGTCAGGTACTGGATATCTCTCTCCATGGTGGTCCACTGGCCTAGGTGACATGTAACATCTTCCTTGAAGGGGTACCTTTCCTTCACACCTGACAGAACTCCCCTCAGAGGCTGATGGCTTGTGTCCCTTTTCCAATCGCCTTGTCAATGCCCCCTTCCTTAGACATGGATCCCAGCTGCTTGGCTTCCCTACCCTCTAATTCCAAGCTACTAGCCCTGTTATCTCAGTATTGGAGCAGCCACATGATAATGTGCTCACCTGGAGGATGGCTGAAATCTCTTCGCATATCTTGCAGCTCTCTCAGGGATAGGGATAGGGTGATTACCTCTGGTTCTGCCTCTTCCTCCTGTTCTTGTGATGACCCTGGTTCATCTTCATCCCTCACTAAGTGTACTGATTTTTTTGTATATTTCTTCTGTATAGGGGTGATTGATACCGGCTCAGGTTGATTCTCTGATTCAGCTGCAGTGCCTGTCACTGGGGTTGGAGTAGCCGCAGCGCCTGTTGCCGGGGTTGGGGAAGGTGCAGTGCTTGTCACAAAGGTTGGAATAGCTGCAGTACCTGTCAGTCTGTTTTCTCTCCTTTCCCCCTGAGGGTGCTGCATAATATCGAGCAGTGTTTGGTAGATACTGGCTACGGCCCAGCACAGTGCAGTAAGTTGTGCCTCTTTGGAATAGCCACAGCATTTTCCTTTCAAGTATTCTATCACTTCATCAGGGTCCTGTAGTTGTTCGGGAGTGAAGTTCCAAACTTTTGGAGGTGAGAAATTCTCTAGATACCTGCCCATAGTCTCCCACATGCCATGCCACTCATGACTATCCAGCCTTGGGGCAGATCTCTGGGTGGTATTCTTAAAAAAATTTTTGTGTAACCCTAAACAAGATCTGAGACACATTCAGGAGACATAGCAATAAGAGCATGCTGGGTTGAACATCCCAAGGATATTCAAAATTCTCAAAGGGTGTTGTAATTAGCCTGAAGGAGAAAGGGGAGGTGAAAGAGCGGGAGAAAGTATCCCCCCCATCTTCCCCATAGATTGAGTGCGATTACTAACAAATCCCGAGAGAATGTGCCCTAGGTATGGGCGTGACAACAGTGCCGCATGCAAATACCAGCTTAACCTCATGACCAGTGATGTAATCATTTCATAAGTCGACATTACCCAGTACAGCAAAATGATAATCCTGATCCCTCTCCCAGAGGTGATAAACTTCACCGCAGGAATACATAGTGCATATAAGAATTTACATAACACCACCATGTGAACAAATGAACCAACATTGTGACCAGTGACTATCTAACTAATGTAAGAAATGCGTATAACAAATTTGTTTTAACATGCTCTGGTCAGGTTTGTCGTTATATCAACCCTTCAAGCCCCATGTTGGGCACCAAAAAGGACTGTTGTAGTTTAGGCCCAGCTGGCAACTAAGTACCATGCGGTGCTCGCTCACTCCTCCCCTCCCGGTGGGATGGGGAGCAGGATTGGAAGAAAAAGGTAAAAACTCGTGGGTTGAGATAAGGACACTTTAATAGGACAACACAAGGAGAGAAGAAATAATAATAATAATAATAATAATAGAATATATGAAGCAAGTGATGCATAATGCAATTGCTCACCACCCGGAACCCGATGCCCAGCCTGTTCCTGAGATGTGATCCTTCCTCCCCCTGGCCAGCTCCCCCAGTTTATATACTGAGCATGATGTCATACGGTATCAAATATCCCCTTGGCTAGTTCGGGTCAGCTATCCTGGCTGTGCCCCCTCCCAGCTTCTTGTGAAAATTACCCCTATCCCACCCAAACCCAGGACAGAGCTGTAAACTAGGCCTGAAGCCTGTAAGTAATTTAGAGAAAGAACAGGATTCTTGATTGTAAGATTTGAGGGACAGTTTGCGTAACAGTTAAGTTAGAGCCATTCAGGAACCCAGTTAAATGTTTTATCTTTTTTTTGGTCATCTTAACACATGTGCACACTGTTTTATATTTGTGCCTAGCTAAAGGTATTTTAGAGACCTTTTTCAAGTTGAGATTTATGTTGGAAGTGGAAGAAGGTGATGTTTGGACAATGCCACAGTTTATGAATTTTTTTATCTCTCTTAAAAAGTAAACTTTGCTTGCTTTATTGTAATACAGCATCAATAAAATACAGAGCACTTGTGCACCTGTTGAGATCCTGTATTGGTTTTGTGTGGTGGGGTTTTGGTAGTGGGGGAGGGGCTACAGGGGTGGCTCCTGTGAGAAGCTGCTAGAAGCTTCTCCAGCTTGTGGCAGTACATCCCGCCCCCCCATCCTGCCAGCAGGAAACAAAACTTCTCCAGGAAGGGAGAAGGGGAAGGAAACCCTGGAGGCTGCAGGTTGAAATTTGAACTGGCCAATCGAGATGCGCCAGGTACACTGAGGTGACCCTCCTAGCCAATAGAATTAAATGACCACAGGTCAGATTCGACAGGGGTATAAACGGGGTCCCGCCGGAGGACACGTTGGCAGTCCTCCTCGGAGCAGCGGGTCTGCAGTCGGGGACTCCCCCTCGGGTCGGGGCACCGCCCGAGGTAACTCCTCGAGGGAGAGAGCCCTCAGCTTTTAGGTGAGTGATACGCGCGTTTTGAGCCATCACTTTAAATCTTGGGGATTCTTAAGTGGGCCATGTAGTATTAATTCTCTATACATCATTGAGCCTGTGGTTTTATAAAATTTTACCGGACTTCTAACTAACTTTTGCTGAAGAATAAATCTGAGTTTTAACACCCGTTGGATTTGGTTAGTCGTGCATCCGTAACACAGCTCCAAGTCAGACCTGCCTCTGGCCAACGCTGAGCCAATCAGCAATGGTGGTAGCGCCTCTGCGATAACATATTTAAGAAGGGAAAACGTGCAGCAGAGAGGAGAATGTGAGAGAAATACCTATGTAGACACCAAGGTCAGTGAAGGTGGAGGTTCCCCTGCAGCCCATGGTGAGATGGCAGGCTGTGCCCCTGCAGCCTATGGAGGTTAACGGTGGAGCAGATGCCCACCTGCAGCCTGTGGAGGACCCCACGCCGGAGCAGGTGAATGCCCCCAAAGAAGGCCGTGACTTCATGGGAAGCCCGCGTTGGAGCAGCGTGTGCCTGAAGGACTGCAGCCCGTGGAAAGAACTCATGCTGGAGCAGTTCATGAAGAACTGCAGCCCATGGGAAGGACTCACATTGGAGAAGTTAATGGAGGATTGTCTCCTGTGGGAGGGACTCCACGCTGGAGCAGGGGAAGAGTGTGAGGAGTCCTTCCCCTGAGGAGGAAGGAGTGGCAGAGACAATGTGTGATGAACTGACCGCAACCCCCATTCCCCATCCCCCTGCGCTGCTCAGGGGGAGGAGGTAGAGAAAATCAGGAGTGGAGTTGAGCCCAGGAAGAAGGGAGGGGTGGGGGAAAAGGTGTTTTAAGATTTGGTTTTATTTCTCATTATCCTACTCTGATTTGATTGGTAGTAAATTGATTTTTTTTCCCCCCAAGTCGAGTCTGTTTTGCCCGTGACCATAATTGGTGAGTGATCTCTCCCTGTCCTTGTCTCAACCCACGAGCCTTTCTTTATATTTTCTCCTGCCTATCCCACTGGGGGGGGGAGTGAGCAAGCAGCCTCATGGTGCTTCGTTGCTCGCTGGGCTTAAACTGCTTAAACTACAGTGAATTCAGAGGATGTTTCGGAAATCTCTTATTGCCATGTTATGAAAACAAAGGGGGAGGTAGGAAAGCAAATTCTTCGTTTGAAAGCATAGGAGTTTGCAACTCTGTGGCTTTGCAGGCAGAGAGAGCATACTACTGTTATTGAATTGATCGACAGGGCAATCGGATGTTCTGGATGTTCTTAATATATTGCTTTTGTGTTAAATGAATCCTCAAATTTACAATTGTCTTTATAATATACTGAAAATCGTGAGCTGCATTTAATGATCAAGGCCAAGAAACTGCAAGTGAGGTATTGTGCTCTCTCTTAAAAGCATGTATAAAACAAAGATAAACTTCTACTTAATGCTCCAGCTATAACATTCTGTAAAGTAAAGAAGAGAGAGAGATGTGGGAATGTAGGCCTGGGGCAGGGAAAGAAAAGGTGCGAGTTCAATACCAGGATTAGGAGAATGTAGCAAGATGACAGCTTCAAGGCAAATCAGGGTTCAAAATTACCTGAGACAAAGTTGTTATGTGCCAGAACTCACTGTGGTTGTTCCCATTGTTTTACTTCAAAATTCAGCATCTTCAGTGTCTCAGCAGATGTGTGCTTTACTCCAGGCTTTCCATTTAGATTAATTTGAAGCCCCACTTCTGTGCAGAAACATGGAAGATTTCCTGTTTCTCTCTCTCTTTTTTTTTTTTTTTAAAATGTCCAGGCAATTTGTATATCTTTATTTAACTGTTTCCCTTTGGGAAGATTTCATTTTCTATGTATCAGTTTAGTGACATTTCAGCAAATTCTAATATGATCTTTCAAACTGTGGGAGCTGAGAACACAGGTGTCGCAGGCAGTCCTGGGTGCAGTTGTTGCAATGTGCTTAGTTTAGTGTACTGATTGGCTGGGGAAATGGCATCACTGCTGCGAACTGGGAGCGTCCTGGAGGACGAAAGGAGGTCTTCTGCAGGAATAATGTGCTGCTGTCTAGGGCATAGTTTTCTTTCTAAAGCATAAATGCTGTTTGCTCAGGTCCTGTGATATACAGCAGAGGATGTGAATAAGTAATGATAGACATTTTTATACATTCAAGATCATTTAAAATCACTTTATATAGTACAAACAGTGTATATGCATCTATAAACATGAGACAGTTGTATTGCAGTTTTCTTGTGAGTCTGGTACACTTGAACTAAAAAATTTTTTCTGAGGAATTGTGAATAACTGAATCTTAGTGGAAATTTATACAATTGCCTGCCTGTGACTATAAGACTGGAGAATACAACTTAAAGAGCTGGGGAACCATAACCGGCATGTCCCACATATTTGCTGGATTGGATAGTTCTTAGAACTTACTAGTTCTTCATCTTTAAATAAGGTAGTAATGACCTTAGAGATCCACATGATCTGCAAATGGGATTTATTAAGATTCTGTAATAATATGCTCTGGTTAATATCTGCCTTTCAAGAGTTCATCTTGACATGCCCTCCAAATTAAAGCTCTGAGAAAGATCTGCATACCGAGTCCTCAGCCAGTCCTCAGTTCATTCATATAATTTTTTTTTTTTTTTTTTTTTTTTTTAAGGATTGAAGCTTCAGGCACCTGAAGGGCTCACTTTTCTACATGCCAGGAGTGTACAAGGGGACTGAAATAGGGAAAAGACAAGATGAGATTAAGAAGCTAAGACTGACTGACAGGAGATAGCAACAAAACAGAGGGGAAAACCAGAATGTAAAGGAAAGAAAAGCAAAGGAAAAGAGTTGTAAGGAAGGGGTGGAGAGAGAAATGAGTATGAGGGGAGCAGAAGGAAGAGGTGCAGGACAAAAGGCATGAAACCAGCAGGGAGGAGTAATGGAGCTGAATAACTTGGTCTTTATTCCAGCTTGGGAGGGGGCATGAGGGAGTGAGACTTAGTAGGAGGCACTAAGGGTGGGGTTTGTCTTGGGTTTTGCCCAAGGTGGTTTTCCCCTACTTTCATAATGGTGTAATTTCTCTTACCTGCCCTATGCTCATACGAGCAAAGAATTAATGAAAGCTTTTGGAATCAGTAAGGGAAACTTTCTTGTCTATGTCGTGGTTTAACCCCAGCCAGCAACTAAGCACCACGCAGCCGCTCACTCACTCCCCCCCCACCCAGTGGGATGGGGGAGAAAATCGGGAAAAAGAAGCAAAACCCACGGGTTGAGATAAGAACAGTTTAATAGAACAGAAAAGAAGAAACGGATAATGATAATGATGACACTAATAAAATGACAACAGCAATAATGAAAGGATTGGAATGTACAAATGATGCGCAGTGCAATTGCTCACCACCCGCCGACCGGCACCCAGCTAGTCCCCCAAGCGGCGATTCCCCGCCCCCACTTCCCAGTTCCTATACTAGATGGGACGTCACATGGTATGGAATACCCTGTTGGCCAGTTTGGGTCAGGTGCCCTGACTGTGTCCTGTGCCAACTTCTTGTGCCCCTCCAGCTTTCTCGCTGGCTGGGCATGAGAAGCTGAAAAATCCTTGACATTAGTCTAAACACTACTAGCAGCAACTGAAAACATCAGTGTTATCAACATTCTTCTCATACTGAACTCAAAACATAGCACCGTACCAGCTACTAGGAAGACAGTTAACTCTATCCCAGCTGAAACTAGGACAGTCTAGAACAAGTTTTCCTCCACAAAGGAAAGCAGAAACAATGTTGATGTTTTTAGTGTCTAACGTTGGTAGCTGTATGAAGATCTTCATAAAAATAGTAAGGCAAGAATTGCTTTTTGTGTTTAAATAATTGTATGCTGATAATAGGACCTCATGAGGGCAACAAATGGAATTTAAAAACTACATAATTGAGTCCCTTTTTTTTTTCCCCCCTCTATTTTCTCCTTTTTGTCCTTTCTTTCCATAAACACTCACTACTGTGGTAATTATATACTGGAGATGCTATAAGCATTAAATGCTACAAAGGAGATTTCAAGCAAGGCAAATGTTTTCAGGATTTGCCACAAGGGATTTTGAGAAATGCAGCAGTAATGTCAGTGTTTCATGGCAGGTATTCCTTCTCCTGAGCCTTGAAAGTAAGAAGGCTTGTCCACATGAGGTTTTGTTTCACTTTGCTTCCTCCACTGCTTTGACCTTATCTAACCAAGCTTATAGGAAACTTTGTACCCAGTACACCAGTGGAAATTCTGCATGTCAAGATACATCTTAATCCCACGTTACCATGCAGTGATCTTTGTTTTGGATTACCTACTGGTGACCTACACTTGATATGGATCAGTGTTGATGTCAGGGACTGCACAAGTACAGAAGATTTTGTACCTAGCAATGAGGGAGCCACCCCATTGAGCAACTTCTGAACAACCTTTGTGAGAAACCTGTGACATTTTAAAATCCCCTGGACCAGAGTCTGAGTTATAATTATCCAACAGCACACTTACAGAATAAGCATTTGTCAAAATGATTTATAACACTGTGCCATAGCTGGGGTTTATATATAATCCTATGCTGATGGAAACACCCAAAATCTGTCTGAGCTGAGAGAGTTGTTGGAGGGGACATTTGCTATATCTGTTTGTTTTGGTTTTTGGAGGGTGTGTGTGTTGTTTTCTAATTTGTGTACTAATTTGTGTTGACTGAGACTCATTCTGGTTATGAAGCAAAATGAGGTCTGTAGCCATTCTCTAATATGAAAGGCTAGTCAACTACTGTGATGGGTTGACCCTGGCTGGTTGCCAGGTGCCCACCAAAGCCGTTCTATCACTCCCCCTCCTCAGCTGGACAGGGGAGAGAAAATATAACAAAGAGCTTGTGGGTCGAGATAAGGACAGGAGAGATCACTCACCACTTACTGTCACGGGCAAAACAGACTCAACTTGGGGAAAATTAACTCGCTTTATTACAAATCAACCAGAGTAGGGTAATGAGAAAAAAACCCCGAATCTCAGAACACCTTCCCTCCACCCCTCCCTTCTTCCCGGGCACAACTTCACTCCCGCATTCTATACCTACCCCCCCCAGCGGCACAGGGGGACGGGGAATGGGGTTTACGGTCAGTTCATCACACGTTGTTTTCTGCCGCTTCATCCTCCTCAGGGGAAGGACTCATCACACTCTTCCCTGCTCCAGCGTGGGGTCCCACCCACGGGAGACAGTCCTCCACGAACTTCTCCAACGTGGGCCCTTCCCACGGGCTGCAGTTCTTCACGAACTGCTCCAGCATGGGTCCTTTCCACGGTGTGCAGTCCTTCAGGAGCACACTGCTCCAGCGTGGGTCCCCCACGGGGTCACAAGTCCTGCCAGAAAACCTGCTCCGTGGGCTCCTCTCTCCACAGATCCGCAGGTCCTGCCAGGAACCTGCTCCAGCGCAGGGTTCCCACGGGGTCACAGCCTCCTTCGGGAAACCCACCTGCTCCGGCGTGGGGTCCTCCACGGGCTACAGGTGGATATCTGCTCCACCGTGGACCTCCATGGACTGCAGGGGGACAGCCTGCCTCACCATGGTCTTCACCACGGGCCGCAGGGGAATCTCTGCTCCGGCGCCTGGAGCATCTCCTCCCCCTCCTTCTTCACTGACCTTGGTGTCTGCAGGGTTGTTTCTCTTACATGTTCTCACTCCTCTCTCCGGCTGCCGAATCTGCCTGTCCCAACTTTTTTTCCTTCTTAAAAATGTTATCACAGAGGCGTTACCACTATCGCTGATTGGCTCGGCCTTGGCCGGCGGCGGGTCCGTCTTAGAGCCGGCTGGTATTGGCTCTCTCTCGAACACAGGGGAAGCTTCCAGCAGCTTCTTACAGAAGCCACCCCTGTAACCCCCCCCGCTACCAAAACCTTGCCAACAAAACCAATACAACTACATTAAATTAAAACCAAGTTTTTTATATAATATTTATACAGTATTATATATATATATTTATTTATTTGAAAAAATGTATTTTAAAGTACATTTTTAATGTAATTATTCAGTCCTTTTTCTTTTTCTCTCCCATTTGAACTTCTTCAGTGCGGTTTATTTTGTGAGACATAAAGAAACCAGACAAAGATTTGCCATGAAGAAAATTAATAAGCAGAATCTCATCCTCCGAAACCAGATTCAACAGGCCTTTGTCGAGCGCGATATCCTGACGTTTGCAGAAAATCCATTTGTTGTCAGCATGTATTGCTCCTTTGAAACAAGACGTCATTTATGCATGGTCATGGAATATGTAGAAGGTAAAGTGTTTGTTCTGTTTTACAGAGGAAGAAGGGGGTTTTCTTATACCAAGAAGAATAAGCTGTATGGTGCTTGCATTAGAAAGGCCCTCCTCTGTACTCTGGCAATACAGATTTAGCATCTAAATCCGACAACAAGGTGGCTTTTTTCCCAGTCATCATCTACTGGTGAGAGCTTGTAAAACACTTGTGTTCCAGCTATAATGGGAAATAATTGCTCTTTGAATAAGTTCCTCATGGACTGTAATCGTAAGTGTCCTAGCATTCAAAGTTCATGTGGAAATACTGTTTGCTTTTCTGGAATTCAAATTTTTCTTAGCATGTGTTGGGGTATTTGTAATAGTTATTTTTGCAAAGAAAGAGGGAAGAGGAAACAATTCGAAAAGGTGCTAATCCTGAAGGAAGACCGTGGACAGAGGCAGTGCAAGATGAGATACCCAGGCTATGGTTGTGTGTGTGTGTTTGCTTTTTTTTTATTTTTTTAAAGTAGCAGCACAGGCTTTATTGGTTTCCAGCTGAACCCTTGTACTGCTCGCTCCCAGCTTCACACTGTTTTTCTAGTACAGTAGTTGGTGTGATTACGAGTTCAATTGGATCATCTGACTGGAAAATAAACATTTATGACTACAATTTGTGTCTACTTCCGCAACTTGTATGGATTATACTGATACATCTCAGAATTTAAAGTGTCATCTGGAACATTTGTCCTGTTTTCACAGGTGGAGACTGTGCTACTTTGATGAAGAATATGGGTCCCTTACCTGTAGACATGGCAAGGATGTACTTTGCAGAAACTGTTCTGGCCTTGGAATACCTTCATAATTATGGAATTGTACACAGAGATTTGAAACCAGACAAGTATGTATATAGAATATAAACAAAAGAGGACTTTGAAATTGTTAGATAAAATATGAAAGGTATAAATTTGCTATGCATGAAATGTTTTTGTTATCGTGAATGTTATGTAGATACACAATTTCTGCACAATATGTGAATTTTCATTACCTGCAGTTACAGAGAATGTGTTTTTTTCCAAGAGTGCTCTTTAAAATCCTTTTAAGATGGGAGAGGCTATCAAAGTAGCTAAAGAAAAATGTACTTACTCTTCTGGCTGAAATGGAGGGAAATGCATTTTGGTCATTAAGGAAAAGATCTTTCAAAGTATGCTTAAAATGCTGTTTAATACAAAGTCTTATCAACTTGCATATACAAAGATAAGACTGACCAGATGGGAAATCTTTCTTGTTTCATTGTTTTGCAATATTTAGAAATACAGTATATCTCCTATACATGTGAATAACATTACAGCAAGTAGCTGTAGTGAAAAGTATGACTGTTGTATCTCCATTAATCTTTTCCCTGTTTCATATTTAAAAAAAAAAAGAATTGGAGTCACATCTGTTGAGTGACAATACCTTCATAGCATGATAACCTCAGGCCAGTGTAGTATTAGTTACCAGCTAACTTAATACCTGAGGTTTTTTTCAAATGAATGACCCAGCTTGTTACAGACAGAAAATGCCCAGCTCACTTGAAAAGCTAAATTTATTCTATTCTAGATCTTTCAGAATGACGACTCTTTCTTTTTGTTTGAAGCATCTAACATTCAACTCTCAATACGTGTATGGTTCTATAAGATGATGTGCAATTGCATATAAAAAGTTTGTTTACATCTGGTAATAATAGTAACAAATGTAAGACTGTCAGATTTTTAACCTGTTTATTTTGTACCTGGTTAAATGACTTTTTAAGCTGTCTTCATATTTTTGCCATCCTGAGGAAACATTTTCCTCCAAGAATAATAATAAGCACATAATGTTGAATTCTATCACAGTAACTTCAGATCATTCTAATTTTCAGTTTATTGGTAACATCCATGGGCCATATAAAGCTTACAGACTTTGGCCTGTCAAAGGTGGGGCTAATGAGTTTGACTACCAATTTGTATGAGGGTCACATTGAGAAGGATGCCAGAGAATTCCTTGACAAACAAGTAAGACACAGCTTTTTTCATTTCTATGTCAAGTGTTCAAATGAAATGATGTTTTGCCAGCAGAATGTACTGTAATACTGTTGTCGCGGTTTAAGCCCACCCAGTAACAAAGCACCACGCAGCCGTTCGCTCACTCCCCCCGCCCCCGGCCATGGTGGGATGAGGAGAAAATATAAAGGCAGGCTCGTGGGTCGAGATAAGGACTGGGAGGGATCACTCACCACTTATGGTCACGGGCAAAAGACAGGCTCAACTTGGGGAAGAAACAAAATCAATTTAATTTACTATAAATCAAAACAAAACAAGGATACTGAGAAGTAAAACCAAACCTTAGAACACCTTCCCCCCACCCCTCCCTCCTTCCCGGCTCAACTCCACTCCCGAATTCTCTACCTCCTCCCCCCTGCGGCGCAGGGGAACAGGGGATGGAGGTTGGGGTCAGCTCGCCACACCTTGTCTCTGCCGCTCCTTCCTCCTCAGGGGGAGGACTCCTCACTCGTCCCCTGCTCCACCGTGGGGTCCCTCCCACAGGAGACAGTCCTTCACAAACTTCTCCAACATGAGTCCTTTCCACAGGCTGCAGTTCCTCACAAACTTCCCTGGCATGGGTCCTTTCTGCGGGCTGATCTTCAGTCACAAACTGCTCCAGCGCGGGCTTTCCCATGGAGTCACGGCCATCTTTGGGGGCCTCCGCTCCACCGTTCACCTCCATGGGCTGCAGGGGCACAGCCTGCCATCTCACCACGGGCTGCAGGGGCATCACCTCCTCTGGTGCGCCTCCTCCCCCCTCCTTCTTCAGTGACCTTGGTATCTAGACAGGTGTTTCTTTCGCATTCCATTCCCCTCTCCACTGCAGGTTTCCCCTTCTTAAATATGTTATCGCAGAGATGCTACCACCGTCACTGATTGGGTCAGCCTTGGCCAGAGGCGGGTCTGACTTGGAGCTGGGGAAGCTTCTAGCAGCTTCTCACAGGAGCCACCCCTGTAGCCCCTCCCCTGCTACCAAAACCCTGCCACACAAACCCAATACAAAGTTAAATAAAATATTTGTTGTGATGGACTCCCATGTACGAAAAGCAAACTGTCCTTTGCATGAGAGACATGCAAATGTGATTATGATGCCCATAAATGTTATAGGTTATTTTAAAAACATTAGATGTTATGTAAACTCAGCAGACTAAAACCTAAAGAATTCCATTTTTCCATTTTTCCACATTATTTTACATTTCAAAAATTATAAATGATGTGATATAACTAGTACCACTAGACTTATTTTACCATCATGCTTATTTTCTTTCTTTTAGGTCTGTGGTACACCTGAATACATAGCTCCTGAAGTGATAATGAGACAGGGTTATGGAAAACCAGTGGACTGGTGGGCTATGGGAATTATACTTTATGAATTTCTTGTTGGGTGTGTGCCATTCTTTGGAGATACACCAGAAGAGCTGTTTGGACAAGTAATCAGCGGTGAGGATCATCACAAAAAAACGGATTTCTTAGCTTGCTGTGAAATGTTTCAATTTATGTTAATAGTAAAGATATTTACAACTTTACTGATGCACTAGGTTTTCAAGCTAGCTTTGCTCAAAAAAACCCCAAACCCACTGTCATTGTAATATTGTAATATACAATTTTCTGTCAAAGCAATAAGAATAAATTTGGATTAAAAGCTGAACTTACCATATATTGTTGCTGAGTACAGAAATGCAGTAAAGTACAATGGTTAAGCTAGACTATTTGAAAAAGAAAAGCAGTATTAGTAGAGAAGTCATGCCACTGGCACAGTGTTTTCAGTCTTTAGTAGAGAAATTACACCAGAGAAGAAACGGTTAACATAAATTTGCATAAATGGGAAAATGCCTCATGGCACAATTAAGAAATTAACAAAGATGTAATAAAACCCTAAAACAAATGACTCCAGAATAATAAATAATGAGAAAGAGAAGGAAGCAAATTAAATTCACAGATTGTTAATGATTTCATTGGTGACTGTTGTAGTGTAATGTTATTCCTGTAACAGCTGTTCTTCTTTCATTTAAAATTCAATAATGTTTTAGATCTTAACCTGCAAGCTGACCCTAAGTATTGTTATATGGCTTGTGGCAAAACTGAATGATAATTAAACAGAATCGTTTATTATCCTACCTGCTGTTTCCATAAATTTCCCAGATGCATAGATGTAGAAGGCCTCTAGTTATGCCAAAAGTTTAACAGAATGGCACCTCTGTTACTGAATATTTCCCAGTCTGGTTTAAGGTCTGCTTAAAACTTCCATTAGCTAAGACCAAACAAACCCAACCAAACAAACAAAAAACCCAATAGAAACAAAGCTAACCGCACCTCCAGTTCCTTGTTCTGAGAACGCAACAAATCCCCTTTTGTACATAAGGAGACACTTTGTCATCATCTCGCTTTCCTCCATCTCTGAAGTTGAAAGCCAGGCATGTTTGTAAATGGTAATGAAATAGATTTGTGAATTGCCTCTAGTATATGACCTCTTTATACAACATCCTAGCTGTTTATGGATTTATAACTATGCTGTTTTCTGATGTGATACACCAAATGGCAAGGAGAATCAACTGTTTAATTAACACAAGCAGCAAATGCTGGCTTTGTTCTGGATGCCTCATGGCTGTGATGCATATTCATACTTCATTTTCCAAATCAGGTTTAAACTGCAGTGGAAGCTGTAGGCAGGCAAATATGGAAATAACTCATGTTTTTATTGCATTTCCAGACACATGCACATGTGTTTTTATCTTTATGCTCTCTGACTGGGAGGAGGGGAGGGAATAGTCTAAAATTAATGACAAAATTTGCACTTTAGACTTTATTTCACGTTGCATTAATTTTACATTTTGTAAACCAAATTGTCATGTGTTACAGTCTAGCTGATACTTATGTAAATAACTTTATCTGTTTGAATGTGTCCATTTATTTTCCAGAAATTGTTTCTAGAAGTGTGTGTTTGTAAACCTGATCCATTCCCATTCATTCTCCAAGACTGTTGGTCAGCTTAGTTTCTTGTTTTGATGTTGACTTTTCAGGCTTTTTTCTTTTTTTTTTAATATCCTTATTTACTGAAATGAATCTTACTGTCAATATCTGCAGGAGAACTTTTGTTGGATAAGATTCCTGTGCTAACATATATAGTTCCCCTGTATTCAACTGTAAAAGCCATATTACAGAATCCAAACTATATAGTGTAGACTTTTATTCCAGTTTCTGTGGGTGAAATCTACATTCTACTTGAAAATCTACTTTAAAATCTTGCCCCCTCATTTTAGCTTCTTTCTTCTTCATTGTAGGTTGTCTTTCCTTCCCCTAAGTTGTACGAGTAAACCGTGGGAGGCCTCAGTGTAAACTTAGATGCCTAAAATGATCATGGTTAAAAATAAACCTCCGGAAACAGGTTACATTTCATGCCTGTTTATTTCTGTACCTTAACAGTCTTCTGTATTTCCTGAGCTTCTAGCATTCTGTTTCTCTGATGCCAAAATCCTTGTACCTCCCAAGAAACTTATGCAGAGTTTTGTCTCAACCTGCAATATATTACATTTGTAGAGGCAGCTTCTGCTAAAAATCAGACAAAACTTGCTGTGTAAGCTGTTATAAAGTTGATGTTTGTATTAAACAATGGGAAATTGTGCCAGTTTCAATTTAAATGAAGGTTTGGCAGAATTTTTATTCAGCCTTACCTGGATGCTGCAGGGCTTAATATCTTGACTGCAAGATTTAGGTGCAACTTGCTATGAAGTGCAAAAGCCTTAGTAGTATAAGAGTCAGTAGAGTGAGGTTTTTTTCCCTCTGAAGTATGAGACTTTGAAAAAAGCTACATTGGCATGTATCTCTCCAGAACAGAGTCCAATACTTCAGCCCTTAGTCATGGGAGTAATGACTTCAATGAATCTACTAGCATTAGAGAAGGATTACAGATGTGAGCAGTGACTGCTTGGTCGGTCAGGTCAGCTATGTCCATCTTATCAGCAGTTTCTGTGGAACAGAACTAAAATTTAAACCATGATGATTGGAGGGGGGAGGGGGGAGGGACAGCATACGAGTATGCTAGTGTTTTGCAATAGTTTTCCATGAGCCAAGCACTGTTGTTAAATACTGTTTTGGGTTAAAGGATACTTCTGAGGAAAATAGGACCATAAAAATATGTTTATGGAATCTGTATAGAGAGTATTAAAATCAGAAGTAATTGGTATGCAACAGAGAGCAACTTGAAAAAGTTTCCTTAACTCTGACTTTATTGCTGGCTTACTATGAGAGCTTTCACACAGTTTCTGCTGAATGTTGGGATCAGACTTAAATAATAACAACTTTCTGTTTTGCTAGATGAAATCAACTGGCCTGAAAAGGATGAAGCACCACCTCCAGATGCCCAGGATCTGATTACCCTGCTGCTCAGGCAGAATCCTTTGGAAAGACTGGGAACAGGTTAGGAGGCACTATTTTAAATTGTTAGTGTGCTAGAAATAGCTTCTACATTCGGCATTGGGAGCTTTTGTTCACCTATTTGTTTTGCCCGGAAAACATCTGTCAGGGCAAGTAGCATGACAACGTGTCATTATAGCAGAGGGTATTTTATAGATTCAAACCAGTAATATGAGCTTAACAAGATGATGACTGTCCTTTTGTGGAGTTTACATGTGGTCATTCGCATTTATTCTTCTCTTACTTTGACAAATAAAACAGAAACCTCTCAAAGACCCAGTGTCGTGGTTTAACCCCAGCCAGCAACTAAGCACCACGCAGCTGCTCACTCACTCCCCCCCCACCCAGTGGGATGGGGGAGAAAATTGGGAAAAGAAGTAAAACTCGTGGGTTGAGATAAGAATGGTTTAATAGAACAGAAAAGAAGAAACTAATAATGATAATGATAACACTAATAAAATGACAACAGCAATAATGAAAGGATTGGAATGTACAAATGATGCACAGTGCAATTGCTCACCACCCGCTGATTGACACCCAGTTAATCCCCAAGCGGCGATCCCCCGCCCCCACCCCCCCCCAGTTTATATACTAGATGTGACGTCACATGGTATGGAATACCCCTTTGGCCACTTTGGGTCAGCTGCCCTGGCTGTGTCCTGTGCCAACTTCTTGTGCCCCTCCAGCTTCCTTGCTGGCTGGGCATGAGAAGCTGAAAAATCCTTGACTTTAGTCTAAACACTACTTAGCAACAACTGAAAACATCAGTGTTATCAACATTCTTCTCATACTGAACTCAAAAGATAGCACTATACCAGCTACTAGGAAGACAGTTAACTCTATCCCAGCTGAAACCAGGACACCCAGTTAGCCATTGGATGGGGTTCCTTCATGAATAGAGCATTAAATAACTAAACAGAGAAATAGAGAAGAAGTATCAACACAACTGATGCTTCTTTTTCCAGAAGTATCTTAACCTGGCAAATTAGTTCCTCCAGGCTTTAGGGCGGTTGATGAGTACTCAAACTAGTTATTCAGAAATTATTGTCTGAGGTTGTCTTGTGAAAGGTCTTGTCATTCTCATTCAGCACTACTGCCTTGCATGAAAAAGAATAAAACCAAAAGTGTGAATGTTAAGGAAGTAAATGGATATTGGTGAGAATACAAGCTGCCAGCTTATTCCACTGTTGTTATTCAGTGCTTTGCTCGTTCCATTTCAAGTGAAGAACCTGGCATGTGGTATTAGGAGCAGTGAGCCTGCATAGGCTAATGAAAACACTGTGAATTTATGTAATAGAGTTTATTTGTTAGTTGATGGAGCAGGATTTATTTGGGAATTTGGGTGAGAGGCAGTAATGAAGAATATTGCACGTGATTTTTAAAGTGTTAATGTATGGGAGCACTGACTACCATCCCACTGGGCAAAGCACTGTGTAAACACAGCAAAAAAGGCCTCCTACATAAAAGAGCCTGAATATAAAGCCATATTTTTATTTATAGTGAATACTGTATGCCATTAATATAAATATACTGGGGACGCTAAGGAAACCAAGTGGCAGGTTGAGTCAGCATGACAGTATTTGGAAAATTGCTGGCAAAACTGAGTCCAGCAGTCAGATTGTGCTGCATATTTTTAGAGCTAATATAAAAAGGAGCTTTAGGAATCAGTTCATAACTGGCCTTACCACAGCCACTCAGGGGAAACATGAGTATAACCCAGACCCCAAGTACTGTTGACGTGGTCCCAAACGACAGGTCTTCCTTTGGGACATGGTGACATGACAGATGAGTGAACTGCATGTCCCTTGCTCCCTGAGCATCTGGGATCTCTGTAGACTTAGACTTCACTGTAGCTGATGGTCTGGAGTAAGTGGCATCCAGCAAAGTTTATTGCTCTCTCTTGCCCCATGTTGACTGCAGGAGATTTAAACGTGGCGTAACCATCAGCAGCACTCAGTCACTGACGAGCCCAGCAGTGACAACAGTAAGTTCGGTGGCTGAATGCTAGACTGAGGCGGACAAGGAGGTTCCCAGAGCCCGGGAACCGCAAGGAAGAGCTGAGAGACCCGTCCAGAGCCGGCAGCTCTTGCGAGCGAGGCTGATGCAGCGTGGGCATTGCCAGGAGCAACCGCAGGAGATTTAAATAGCTCTGGGGAGCGCCAGCGACCAGGAGCGCCCCCAACCAGGGCGGGCAAACAGGGCATGGCGCATCAGAAAGGGTGTGGCATGGCAGTTTGCCCGGCAGTTTGTGCAGGGAGGGTGTGCAGGGAGGGCTCAGTCCCCCTCCCAGCTCAAAAAGGCTACTCAAGCGGTGGGCATCGTCCTCTCAGAAGGAGACCTAGCTATGGTAGCCACTCGGATGAAAGCCATTGCCAGGAAAAATGTGGTGACCCAGACGGAGCTCCCAAGTAAACATGCAGCTGTCCAGGTCTCCGGCTGCAGGGAGTGCCTGAGCCTGTCACTGGTACCAGAGGGCAGCAGAGACAACTCCTGTGTGAGGTGTGACCAGGTGGATGATCTGCTCAGCCTGGTGGCAGAGCTGAAGGAGGAAGTGGAAAGGTTAAGGAGTATCAGGGAGTGTGAGAGGGAGCTAGATTGGTGGATCCGCACCCTACCATCCCTGAGGCAGAGGCAGCAGATGGAGGCTCCACAAGAAGCAGAGGATCCCCTGCCCTCTTGCCACCAGGCAGGAGGGGACCTAAGAGATGGAGGGGGATGGATACAGGTCCCTGCTCAGGAAAGCAGGCGAATCCCCTCCCAGTCTCCCTCACCTTCCCACTTGCCCCTATGCAACAGGTATGGGGCTCTGGAACTTGAGGGCCAGGCCAGTGAAGATCAGGGTGTAGATGAAGCCCTATCCAGGGGGCTGCCTAGGTTGAGTCAGTCAGCCCCACGCATTCTGACAGCCTCTAAAAAAAAGAAAAAGGAGGGTAATTGTCATAGGTGACTCCCTTCTGAGGGGGACAGAGGGCCCAATATGCAGACCTGACCCATCCCACAGGGAAGTCTGCTGCCTCCCTGGGGCCCGGGTAAAAGACATTACCAGGGAACTCCCTGGTCTGGTTCGGCCCTCTGATTATTACCCGCTATTGGTTGTGCAGGTTGGCAGTGATGAGATTGCAGGGAGAAATCCAAAGGCAATCAAAAGGGACTTCAGGGCACTGGGGCGATTAGTAGAAGGATCGGGAGCACAGGTAGTGTTTTCCTCAGTCCCTTCAGTGGCAGGGAAATATACTGAAAGGAACAGGAAAACACACCTGGTTAATACGTGGCTCAGAGGCTGGTGCCATCGGTGGCATTTTGGGCTTTTTGATCACGGAGAGGTTTACACGGCACCAGGCTTGCTGGCGACAGATGGAGTCCAGCTATCTCAAAGGGGGAAAAGGATTCTCGCTCGTGAGATGGCGGGGCTCATAGAGAGGGCTTTAAACTAGGTTTGAAGGGGGTAAGGGATAAAACTAGGTGCACCAGAGGTAAGCCTAGGGGTGGCATGCCAATGTTGGGGGTGGAATCGATAGCCCAGCTCAAGTGCATCTATGCCAATGCACGCAGCATGGGCAATAAACAGGAGGAGCTGGAAGCCATTGTGCAGCAGGATAGCTATGACTTAGTCGCTGTGGTAGGTTGACCCTGGCTGGGCGCCAGGTGCCCACCAAAGCCACTCTATCACTCCCCCTCCTCAGCTGAACGGGGAGAGAAAATATAACAAAAGGCTCGTGAGTCAAGATAAGGACAGTTTAATAAAGTGAAAGCAAAGGTCGCGTGCGCAAGCAAAGGAAAACAAATGATGTTATTCTCTACTTCCCATCAGCAGGCGATGTCTGGCCACTTCCTGGGAAGCAGGGCTTCAGTACGCATAGTGGTTGCTCTGGGAGACAAAATGCCCCCCCTTCCGTCTCCCTGTACTTAGCTTTTATATCTGAGCTGACGTCATATGGTATGGAATATCTGTTTGGTTAGTTTGGGTCAGCTGTCCTGGCTATGTCCCCTCCCAAGATCTTGCCCAGCCCCAGCCTGCCGTTGAGGGGGGCGAAAATGTTGGAGAGACAGCCTTGATGTTGTGCCAGCGCTGCTCAGCAGTAGCCAAAACACTGGTGTGTTATCAACACCTTTCTAGCTACCAATGCAGAGCACAGCACAATGAGGGCTGCTATGGGGAGAATTAACTCCATCTCAGCCACACCCAATACAGTTGCCATCACAGAAACATGGTGGGACAACTCCCATGACTGGAATGCTGCAATGGATGGCTATAAGCTCTTCAGAAGGGATAGGCAAGGAAGGAGAGGTGGTGGGGTGGTTCTCTTTGTTAGGGAGTGTTTTGATTGTACAGAGCTCCACGTTTGTGATGATTAGGTTGAGTGCTTATGGGTAAGGATGAGGGGGAAGGCCAACAAGGCAGATATCGTGCTGGGAGTCTGTTATAGACCACCCAACCAGGTTGAAGAGACAGATGAATCGTTCTACAAGCGGCTGGCAGTAGTCTCAGAATCATGTGCCTTGTCCTCGTGGGGGACTTCAACTTCCCTGACGTCTGCTGGAAATATAATACAGCAGAGAGTAAACAATCTAGGAGGTTCCTGGAGTGTGTGGAAGATAACTTCCTGACACAGCTGGTAGGTGAGCCAACCAGGGGAGGAGCCTTGCTAGATCTACTGTTTACGAACAGGGAAGGACTGGTGGGAGATGTGGTGGTCGGAGGACATCTTGGGCTTAGCGACCATGAAATGATAGAATTCTCGATTCTTGTTATGGTAAGGAAGGTGGTCAGCAAAACCACCGCTATGGACTTCCGGAGGGCAAACTTTGGCCTCTTCAAGGCACTGGTTGAGAGAGTCCCTTGGGAGATGGTCCTGAAGGGCAAAGGGGTCCAGGAAGGCTGTACATTCTTCAAGAAGGAAGTCTTAAAGTCTCAGGAGCAGGCTATTCCCATGCACCGCAAGACGAACCATCGGGGAAGACGACCAGCTTGGCTGAACAGGGAGCTTTTGCTGGGACTCAGGAAAAAAAGGAGAGTTTACTATCTTTGGAAGAAAGGGCAGGCAACTCAGGAAGAGTACAGGGATCTTGTTAGGTCATGCAGAGAGAAAATTAGAAAGGCAAAAGCTCACCTAGACCTCAATCTGGCCACTGTTGTAAGGGACAACAAAAAATGTTTTTACAAATATGTTAACAGTAAAAAGAAAGCCAAGGAGAATATCTATCCTTTAATGGATACAGAAGGGAACGTAGCCACCAGAGATGAGGAAAAGGCCAAGGTACTTAATGCCTTCTTTGCCTCAGTCTTTAATAGTGAGACCAGTTATCCTCAGGGTACTCCGCCCCCTGAGCTGGAGGACAGGGACGGAGAGCAGAATATACCCCCCATAATCCAGGAGGAAGCAGTTAATGACCTGCTACGCCACCCGGACACTCACAAGTCTATGGGACCAGATGGGATCCATCCGAGAGTATTGAGGGAGCTGGTGGAGGAGCTTGCCAAGCCACTCTCCATCATTTATCAGCAGTCCTGGTCAACAGGGGAGGTCCCAGAGGACTGGAGGCTTGCCAATGTGACGCCCATTTACAAGAAGGGTAGGAAGGATGATCCAGGGAACTACAGACCTATCAGCCTAACCTCAGTACTGGGGAAGATTATGGAGTGGTTCATCTTGAGTGCACTCACACGGCATGTGCAGGACAACCAGGGGATCAGGCCCAGCCAGCATGGGTTCATGAAAGGCAGGTCCTGCTTGACCAACCTGATCTCCTTCTATGACCAGGTGACCCGCCTAGTGGATGAGGGAAAGGCTGTGGATGTTATCTTCCTTGACTTCAGCAAGGCCTTTGACACTGTCTCCCATGGCATACTCCTTGAGAAGCTGGCGGCTCTTGGCTTAGACAGGTGTATTCCTCGCTGGGTAAAAAAACTGGCTGTATGGATGAGGCCAGAGAGTTGTGGTGAATGGAGTTAAATCCAGTTGGCGGCGGGTCACAATTGGTGTTCCCCGGGGCTCAGTATTGGGGCCAGTTCTCTTTAATATCTTTATGAATGATCTGGACGAGGGGATCGAGTGTAGCCTCAGTAAGTTTGCAGATGACACCAAGTTGGGAGAGACGATTGATCTGCTTGAGGGTAGGAAGGCTCTACAGAGAGATCTGGACAGGCTGGATTGATGGGTCGAGGCCAATTGTATGAGGTTCAACAAGGCCAAGTGCCAGGTCCTGCACTTTGGTCACAACAATCCCATGCAGCACTACAGGCTTGGGGAAGAATGGCTGGAAAGCTGCCTGGCATAAAAGGACCTGGGGGTGCTGGTCGACAGCCAGCTGAATATGAGCCGGCAGTGTGCCCAGGTGGCCAAGAAGGCCAAAGGCATCCTGGCCTGCATCAGAAATAGTGTGGCCAGCAGGAGCAGGGAAGTGATTGTTCCCCTGTATACGGCACTGGTGAGGCCGCACCTTGAGTACTGTGTTCAGTTTTGGGCCCCTCACTACAGGAAAGACATTGAGGTGCTGGAGCGTGTCCAGAGAAGGGCAATCAAGTTGGTGAGGGGCCTGGAGCACAAGTCTTATGAGGAGTGGCTGAGGGAACTGGGTTTGTTTAGCCTGGAGAAGAGGAGGCTGAGAGGAGACCTTATCGCTCTCTACAACTACCTGAAAGGAGGTTGTAGTGAGATGGGTACTGGTCTTGAAACGGGGAGCCAAAGGAACCTTAGTAGATAGAGTAGATACATGGATGTAGATAGGAACTGTTTAATAATTATCTAGCTTATAGTGAAGTTAAAGAAATTTCAGTAGAGGTAGACATGGCCCAAGAGGATGAGAAGTGATGCTTAACATTTGCATTGTTGAGGCTGGCTGGGGCAGGAGATAGTCCCTGATAAGAAGCAGCAGTCGACCCCAAGAACCAGCCAAGACCGGCCTTGTGACTTTTTGGAACTAATTTTAATATGAAGCGGGGATAGATCATGCCTATGTATAGGTGTATTGCAAAACTCCATGTATATGTAACACTTGACTGTATAAATTTGAAGCGAACTGACGAGTCAGGCGCGCACGACTTTGGTGGGACTACCCCCCGCGCTGCCCAGCGCTGAATGAACATACCTACTTTACAATCTCACTGATTGTGGAGTCTGTTTCCGCACATCAGTTTGGCGAGCCAGCCAGGAGACTCTCTGCTCGGCTGCGGGACCGACTGCGGAGCGGACGCCCCTCGGCGCACCCCGAGCACTTTCCTCGGAGGAGCCTCCGCTGCCAGCCGCTCACCGTGGGAGCAGACAACGACCTCCTGAAGCCGCGGACCAAACGGTATGTTTCACAGAGGGAGTCTGTAAAAGTACGGGCCGGGGCAGCTGGTAAATCGCGCAGAGACATATGGCGTGCAGCGTAGTCCCCGTATGGGAGGAGGGTACCCTGTATGGTAACAAGGGGGGATTTGCTGAACGATAGAGCGGCCGCCAGAGATCTTGGGGGTAGATCGAACAAATCCGGGGTGATCGCTGCATCCCAGTATCGGGAGCCAGGACGGACCTGTCGATGACTGGTATATAAGAGGCAGGAGAAGGGTAAGCGCACCCCCTCGCAATTGCGCTTGGTACATTTTTGCAGCTGCTGAAAGGTTGTCAACTGGAGCGATGATTGTATGATGTGAATGTTTGGAAATTTAATGTTAAAAATTTTGTGTGAGTATGTGGAAATGTGTGGTGGGTTGACCCTGGCTGGGTGCCAGGTGCCCACCAAAGCCACTCTATCACTCCCCCTTCTTAGCTGGACAGGGGGGAGAAAATATAACAAAAGGCTCGTGGGTCAAGATAAGGACAGTTTAATAAAGTGAAAGCAAAGGTCGCGCGCGAAAGCACAGAAAAACAAATGATGTTATTCTCTACTTCCCATCAGCAGGCGATGTCTGGCCACTTCCTGGGAAGCAGGGCTTCAGTACGCGTGGTGGTTGCTCCGGAAGACAAAAATGC
This sequence comes from Aquila chrysaetos chrysaetos, assembly GCF_900496995.4. Lineage (NCBI taxonomy): Eukaryota > Metazoa > Chordata > Aves > Accipitriformes > Accipitridae > Aquila > Aquila chrysaetos. Next base: position 1,496,404 of record NW_024470324.1, on the reverse strand, counting down.
CTCCCCTTCCGTCTCCCTGTACTTAGCTTTTATATCTGAGCTGACGTCATATGGTATGGAATATCTGTTTGGTTAGTTTAGGTCAGCTGTCCTGGCTATGTCCCCTCCCAAGATCTTGCCCTGCCCCAGCCTGCCATTGAGGGAGGGGGCAAAAATGTTGGGGAGACAGCCTTGATGCTGTGCCAGCGCTGCTCAGCAGTAGCCAAAACACTGGTGTGTTATCAACACCTTTCTAGCTACCAATGCAGAGCACAGTTCTATGAGGGCTGCTATGGGGACTATTAACTCCATCTCAGCCAGACCCAATACAAAATGTTATGTTGAGATTTATATGTGCATATATGCTTGTTAATGTGTAAATGTCTAAAACTGTGGATTGCATGTTTGAGTAAAAGAGACGCAGCTCAGCTGCGGAGCGTGTGTGGAGTTCTGATCCACAGTTTCGTAACTCCACAAGGGGTACGGCCGGAGACGAAAAAAGTGTGATTCCCTGATGATTTGGAACTTGAATTTATATGTTTAGAGTTGTAATTGTAAGTTTGAGCTTGATTATCTTAATCATTTTGTGGTGTTGGTATAAGAAAGTCCCTGTATGGTGCATCGCATAAATGTGGGTATTTGAATGGTGTCTTTTACATCCAGGAAATGAGTGTATGCCCTCATATGTCCTGGAATGTGTGTGGTGTAAACAGAGGTTGCAAATAGATTGTGGAGGGGATATTGAATGCCCTGAGTGTCGGGTTTGGACTCCCTGGGATAAGAGGGGACGGGCTACGTACACAGCTGAGATGATTGTTTGTGGTTGGAAAGGTAGCCGAAATAGTGAAATTGGTGTGTGGAAAGGAAAATTTAATCCCGGAAATTCGAGACGTGTTGGAGGAAAACTGGGAGAAGACTATAAAGAGGTGTAAGAAACGATTTGCATGGAAGCTAATTAAAAGGAGAAGTTATAAAATGGGAAACAATCAAGGGGGAATATTGAGGAAGAGTCCTCTGGGTTGCGTAATTGCCCACTGGAAAGATATTGTTGGGACCGGAGGTACGGAAAGTAAAAAGAACCTTATTAAATATTGCAATCAATGGTGGCCGTTGTATAAGTTAGAAGGTGATGCTAAGTGGCCACTTAATGGGTCAATAGATTATAATACTCTATTACAAGTAATGCTGTTTTTAAGGAGAGAAGGAAAATGGGATGAGGTTTCGTATGCAGACATGTTTTTCACCCTCCAAAACCATCCGGAGTGGCAAAGGGACTGTGGAATGGTACCTCCACAGGACCCCATGGTGCTTGCACTTGAGCAAGAAAACAACAAGGAGCTTAGAGGTAAACTGAGGCGGTGCTGTTCGGCATGTAGTATTGGACAAAGATGTACAAAGCTAATTGATTTTTTTAAGCCTCCCCCTCGACCACAGGAACAGGATGCAGACTCGGACAGAACTCTGACCCCCACTCCGGACAGCAAAGTACCCTTTTCTACTGCTGACCTAGGGGAATGGGAAAAGGTTGCAAAAGATTATAGGAGTGATCCGGTAAGTGTAACTAAGCATTTCCAATTTATTGTAAAACAGCATAACCCTGATTGGAAGGATATACAGCTATTATTGGAATATATGACCGAGACAGAGAAACAGCTGATTTTAAAACCAGCAGGGAACCTAGCTGAAGATCATTATAAGATCACAGGAGGGGACATTAAGGAATATTTCCCTCTCCAAGACCCAAAGTGGGATGTTAATAGATCTGCACATATGGAAAGATTGCAGGGGTATCAGGAGTGGATTACAAAAGGAATGGAGAGGGCAATCCCCAAAACTATAAATTGGTCAGCTTTATATGCAGTTAAACAGAGTCCTTCCGAGTCTCCATCCGAATTCCTGGATCGATTGAGGAATGTAATGCGCCCCTCACTAGTGGAAAGGTGTTGGAGCGTGTCCAGAGAAGGGTAATCAAGTTGGTGAGGGGCCTGGAGCACAAGTCTTATGAGGAGTGGCTGAGGGAACTGGGGTTGTTTAGTGTGGAGAAAAGGAGGTTGAGTGGAGACCTTATCGCTCTCTACAACTACCTGAAGGAGGGTTGTAGTGAGATGGGTGCTGGTCTCTTCTGTCAAGTAACTAGTGATAGGACGAGAGGAAACGGCCTCAAGTTGCGGCAGGGGAGGTTTAGAAAAAATTTGTTTACTGAAAGGGTTGTCAGGCATTGGAACAGGCTGCCTAGGGAAGTGGTGGAGTCACCATCCCTGGAGGTGTTCAAAAAATGCGTAGACGTGGCACTTCAGGACACGGTTTAGTGGGCATGGTGGTGTTGGGTTGACGGTTGGACTCGATGATCTTAAAGGTCTTTTCCAACTTAAACGTTTCTATGATTTTATGATTCTATGAACAAGATAAGAGTGAGGGAGGTATCATGCCCCAGTCAGCTTCTCCACTTGCTACCTGCTTCATCTGCTGCAAAAGGCACTACTGCCAAAGGCAAAATGAAGAGCCACAACTAGATCCATTCCCTTGTTTTAAGTATGTTCCTTTCAGGCATTGTTTCATTGCCAGGATTCTTTTTCCTGGTAAACATAGCGTTAATGCAAGACTGTCACCCTGTGAGAGGCTGGATCACAAGTAGATTGCAAATTCTGCCTCTGTTTTGCTACAGCTGGTTGATTAAGTGAATTGGCTAGAATGTAGCTGGCTTAAGTCCCATAATGGTCAGTGCTGCCACACAGAACATCTAGCAGTTTGTTTACAGGCTGATTTCTTTCGACTGTTCGTGGTTTCTCAAGAGCTGGCAGTCTGAAGGCGGCAATCGGGCAGCCATTTCTTTGAAGCACAAAGGGATGTTTAGTAACCACAACAAAGGTTTTTAAGTGTCAGAAGCAACTCACAGAAACGGAGACTGCAACATGACAGGTCCCACAGGGGCACTGGAAAACAGCATGATTTATCCCAGGTTCCACCATGCATTTCAAATGACAGCGCTATCTAATATGTATTAGCTAGCTGCATAACACTCCATGAAAATTGTAATCGTGTATTTGCTCAGGAGACCCGTGTAGCTTAGTCAAGTTGAAAGAACAGAGATAAATAGATACTACACTTCTTTTGAAGAACGAAAATGACAGAAAAAAGACCTCTTTGGGTTTTTGAAGTGTCTGATACCTAGTCAAGAATTATACAATCTGCTATAATATTCCATTACTGTGTTCAGAGAAATGTTCACTCCTTGGCTAGTGACTTACAATTAGATGTGATTTTGGTTTCCTTTGGGAAGATTTGGCTTTTATGAATTTGGTACAGTCAGAAAAGCAAAGAACCCAACCTAGAAATCTTGACACTGACTTAGAGACCAATCCTGGAGACTTCACTTTTTTAATATGGTGCTCTCCTGACTTGACCTTGACATAAGGAAGTTTACACGCAGTATCAAGTTGGCAGTAACTCTTGCTGCTGTAGGTTATCTGTTCAGTTTTTAGAATTACATTTATGCTTATTAATAAAATCCCCTCCCACCTCTCCAGGACAAAAATTCCAGTACTTCATTGTGTTCTTATAGTTGTTTCTTAACTTGAAACTAGTGTAGTTGTTTAACATGCATTATGACAAGTAGTAATCCAAGGCAGTAATCCATAAGAAACTAAATGATAAGGTATTTCCTATAGATTTGTGTATTATTGCCATAAAACATCATAAGGAGCTCCTGATCAGCAATGGTATTTACACTGAGCAACTATTAAGAATCATTCTTCATTGCTTTCTAATTTGTACTTACTCATCTAATGCACATATTTACATTTTGATGACTACTATTACTACATCTGATACTTCTGACTAATGTGTAGCTGATAGATAATAATTAGCCTAGCCAGAAAAATAGAAATGTTAAAAGGAGGAAGAAGAAGATAAAGCAACACCACCACTGTTAATGAAATGGCAGCAATAAAACAGGGCTAGGGAGGTGCTCTGTCAGGTTTAGGGGAGATTGTAGTGGGAATGGGTATTAGATGTTCCTGCCTGCAGTGATGACTATGCCTTTCCATGCTAATTTGCATTTTTTGACCAGAGATTTTGTTGAATCAGTGTCAGAGGATTTGGTATAATTTGCTCAGTGTTTTTCTCTGTCTCCCCCAGGTGGTGCATATGAAGTAAAGCAGCATCAGTTCTTCAGGAGCCTCAACTGGAATAGTCTGCTGAGGCAGAAAGCAGAATTTATTCCACAATTGGAGTCTGAAGATGACACAAGTTATTTTGACAGTAGGTATTGGATGGTATTAAAAAAATGTGATGAATGCCTTGTTTAAATAATCAATGTCTTTGGCTTTTGTATTTGCTTACTGCTTTGAAAATCTCCTTTATCAGAACCACTGACAGCTGTGCAATTTCACTGGTGGTTTGACATTTAAGGATAAATAATCTTAAGAATAAAATTATGCTTTTAGTTAATATTAAAGCTTGGTACCCATTCTTCCTGATAAATTCAAATACTTTATTTCCCTTGTCTGTAGCACGTTCTGAGAAATACCACCATATGGAAACTGAGGAAGAAGATGATACAAATGATGAAGATTTTAATTTGGAGATAAGACAGTTTTCCTCATGTTCACACAGATTTTCAAAAGTAAGTAAAAATTGCTATAATGTTAATACGCATTGTGTACATAAACATTTTGCTACTTTTGTAGAGTTTGGAAATGTTACATATGGAAGAGGTGTTTATGGCATTGTTTCTTCAAGAAATGTTAACTGAAATTGAGCAAGAATGAAATGAATACCATTAAATAAAAACATGGGAAGATTCTGTAAGAAAGTTATTTCTTGAATCCCTAAGAAGGTAATAGAAAATTATGTAAATAGTTTGATATTTTCTGTAGAAAATTCATCATAGCATAAGACAAATATTAGGGAAACTGTTCTGTTAAATGCTAATGCATGTTCCTTATGTTGGTTTTCTTCATACACAGTTTGCATGTTGCTCCAGTTGTGTCCTGAGTATCTTGCAGGCAATAGCATAATAAAGATTACAGTACTAGCCTATAGTAGAGATTAATTAAATGACATTAGACTGTAAGGAAAAAGCAAGGTAGTGGTTAGGTTAGTATGTGACTTGGTCAAGGAGAAATGTGGATTTGAGGGAGTGATTTGAATGCTGTGAATTGAAGGTAAAGCTGACTGTCAAGGTGTCCTGGTTTCAGCTGGGATAGAGTTAATTGTCTTCCTAGTAGCTGGTGCAGTGCTATGTTTTGAGTTCACTATGAGAAGAATGTTGATAACACTGATGTTTTCAGTTGTTGCTAAGTAGTGTTTAGACTAAAGTCAAGGATTTCTCAGCTTCTCATGCCCAGCCAGTGAGAAAGCTGGAGGGGCACAAGAAGTTGGGAGGGGACACAGCCAGGGCAGCTGACCCAAAGTGGCCAACGGGGTATTCCATACCATGCGATGTCACATCTAGTATATAAACTGGGGGGGGGGGGGGGGGGGGATCGCCGCTTGGGGATTAACTGGGTGTCGATCAGCGGGTGGTGAGCAATTGCACTGCACATCATTTGTACATTCCAATCCTTTCATTATTGCTGTTGTCATTTTATTGGTTTTATCATTATCATTATTGGTTTCTTCTTTTCTGTTCTATTAAACTGTTCTTATCTCAACCCATGGGTTTTACTTCTTTTCCCGACTTTCTCCCCCATCCCACTGGGTGGGGGGGGGAGTGAGTGAGCAGCTGCGTGGTGCTTAGTTGCTGGCTGGGGTTAAACCACGACAGTCTATTTTGGCGCCCAACGTGGGGCTCGAAGGGTTGAGATAACGACAAACCTGACCAGAGCTCGTTAAAACAATTTTGTTATAAGCATTCATTATATTGGTCTAATAGTCACTGGTCACTATGTTGATTTATGTGTTCTTAGAGTTGTTGCTCTGGTTTTTAAAGTTCTGTTATGTATCACCTCGCTTGCTGTATGTAGTCCCTCTTCTGCTTATCATCCGTGGGAGGTGGATTAAGGTTTTCGCTTTGATGTATTGTGTAACACTGGTTTATGGTATGATAAAGTTATTGGTTGTGGGATTAGTCCGGTATTTGCACTCAGCACTGTCACCTCTATAATTCGGGAGCCATCTGTGGGAAACTATTAATAATTACACCATTTACCTTTCCTCCTCGGAGAGCCAATCTATGGGTGGGGTACCTTTCCTCTCTTTTCCCTTCTCCTTCAGTCCAGTTACAATGGCACTGAGAATTTTGAAAAATTTGAATACCCTTGGGATGTTGAGACCAGCATGGTCCTAGCCTTACTGCTAGGAATTAGCATGCTCCTGAATGTGGTTCAGCTCTTGTTTAAGGTTAAACAATTATTTAAGAATATCACCCAGAGATCTGCCCTGAGGCTGGATAAGTATGAGTGGCAGGGTGTGTGGGGTAGTATGGGCAAGTACCTAGAACAGTGGGCACCTCCAATGTTTTGGAAATTCACCTCTGAACAAGTGCAGAATCTGGAAGAACTAGTAAAATATTTAGAAAAGGTATGCTGTTGCCCTGGCAACTCCAGAGAGATTCAAATTGCTGCAATGTGCTGGGGCCTGACCTATGCCTATCGAGCCCTGTTCATCACCCTCAAGGGGAAGAGAAGGTCTCTGGATCTAACAACAAGACAACACGCACTGTGGCTGCCCAAACCTCGGCGATGGACACTGCCATCCCTCCAGCCCTGGTGACGGACACTGCAGCTATCCCAAACCTCGATGATGGACACTGCGGTCCCTCCAGCCGCGGCGACGAAGGTCGATGAAGGTCTCTGGATCTAACAACAAGACAACAGGCACTGTAGCTACCCAAACCTTGGCAAGTGGTACTGCAACTGAACCAGCGGACCAACCCGCACCAGTATCAGTTGCCCCCATACAGAAGAAGAAATATACAAAAAAATTAGTTCGCTTAGCGAAGGATGAAGGTGAACCAGGGTCATCACGGGAACAGGAGGAAGAGGAAGAACCAGAGGTAATCACCTGATCCCTATCCCTGAGTGAGCTGCGGGATATGCGAAAAGATTTCAGCCATTGTCCAGGCAAGCACATTATCACCTGGCTCCTCCGATGCTGGGACAATGGGGCTGATGGCTTGGAATTAGAAGGTAGGGAAGCCAAGCAGCTGGGATCGCTTGCCAGGGAAGGTGGCATTGACAAGGCAATTGGAAAAGGGACACAAGCCATCAGCCTCTGGAGGCGACTCCTGTCAAGCATGAAGGAAAGGTACCCCTTTAAGGAGGACATTATACGTCAATCAAGCAAGTGGACCACCATGGAAAAAGGTATCCAATATCTGAGGGAATTAGCCGTGCTAGAGACAATTCATTATGACCCAGACAACCCACAATTACCCAAAGATCCAGACAAAGTCCCATGCACACGACCCATGTGGCAGAAGTTTGTACAGAGCGCACCATCGTCTTATGCCAGCTCACTGGCAATAATGACCTGGAAAGATGAAGAGGCACCGACAGTGGATGAAGTGGCTCGCCAACTCCGTCAATACGAAGAAAATCTCTCCTCCTCCCTACAAGCCTGCATTTCGGCTGTGGAGAAGCTGTCTGAGGATTTCCAGCAATTCAAAGAGGATATGTCCTACTCCCCACCTGTAAAGGACCAATGTCTCAGCTATTAGGAGTGAGCGTTCCTCTGCCCAAGAGAAAGAACATAGAAGATACACACCTAGGAGGTGCCACATGGTTTTACCTATGTGATCACAGAGAGTACATGAGGAAACGGGATGAAAAACCTACCTCGGTCCTAAATGCACGGGTACGTGAGTTGTGAGGAAAAACCACCACAAAAGGGGATTCTACCAGGAAAAATGCCGTTCCACTTTCCAAACAGAGCAGAAGGGCTGATCTTATTTCTGATCCTCCTGAAGGGACTTCTAAGTCAATTTTACAAGAAGTGAGTAATGGATACTCTGACCAGGATTAGAGGAGCCCTGCCTCCAGCCAGGTGGAGGAAAGGGATAATCCGGTCTATTGGACTGTATGGATTCGATGGCCTGGCACGTTAGACCCACAGGAGTATAAGGCTCTAGTAGACACTGGTGTGCAGTGTACCCTAATGCCATCAAGTTATAAAGGGGCAGAACCCATCTGTATTTCTGATGTGACAGGGGGATCCCAAGAGTTAACTGTATTGGAAGCTGAAGTAAGCCTAACTGGGAATGAATGGCAGAAACACCCCATTGTGACTGGCCCAGAGGTTCCGTGTATCCTTGGCATAGACCACCTCAGGAGAGGGTATTTTAAGGACCCAAAGGGGTATCGATGGGATTTTGGTATAGCTGCCTTGGAGATGGAAGGAACTGAATAGCTGTCTACCCTGCCTGGTCTCTCTCAAGGCCCTTTGATTGTGGGGTTGCTGAGGGTTGAGGAACAACAAGTGCCAATTGCTACCACGACGGTGCACCGGTGGCAATATCGCACCAACCGAGACTCTCTGATTCCCATCCACAAGTTGATTCGCCACCTCGAGAGCCAAGGAGTGATCAGCAAAACTCGCTCACCCTTTAATAGTCCCATATGGCCAGTGCGAAAGTCTAATGGGGAGTGGAGACTAACAGTTGACTATCATGGCCTGAATGAAGTTACGCCACTGCTGAGTGCTGCCGTGCCGGACATGCTAGAACTTTTATACAAACTAGAGTCAAAGGCAGCCAAGTGGTATGCTACAATTGACATTGCTAATGCATTTTCCTCAATCCCTCTGGCAGCAGAGTGCCATCCACAATTTGCTTTTACTTGGAGGGGTGTCCAGTACACTTGGAATCGATTGCCCCAGGGGTGGAAACACAGCCCCACCATTTGCCATGGACTAATCCAGGCTGCACTGGAAAAAGGTGAAGCTCCGGAACACCTGCAATACATCGATGACATCATCATTTGGGGTAACACAGCAGAAGAAGTTTCTGAGAAAGGGAAGAAAATATTCCAAATCCTTCTGAAAGCCAGTTTTGCCATAAAAGAAAGTAAGGTCAAGGGACCTGCACAGGAGATCCAGTTTTTAGGAATGAAATGGCAAGATGGATGTCATCAGATCCCAATGGACGTGATCAACAAAATAGCAGCTATGTCTCCACCGACTAATAAAAAGGAAACACAGGCCTTCTTAGGTGTCGTGGGGGTTTGGAGAATGCATATTCCAAATTACAGTCTGATTGTAAGCCCTCTCTATCAAGTGACCCGGAAGAAGAATGATTTTAAATGGGGCCCTGAGCAACAAGAAACCTTTGAACAAATTAAACAGGAGATTGTTCATGCAGTAGCCCTTGGACCAGTCCGGGCAGGACAAGATGTTAAAAATGTGCTCTATACTGCAGCCGGGGAGAATGGCCCTACCTGGAGCCTCTGGCAGAAAGCATCTGGGGAGACCCGAGGCCGACCCCTGGGGTTTTGGACTCAGGGATATCGAGGATCTGAGGCCCGTTATGCTCCAACTGAAAAAGAGATATTGGCAGCATATGAAGGAGTTCGAGCTGCCTCAGAAGTGGTTGGTACTGAAACACAGCTCCTCTTAGCACCCCGACTGCCAGTGCTGGGCTGGATGTTCAAAGGGAGGGTCTCCTCTACACATCATGCAACTGATGCCACGTGGAGTAAATGAGTCGCACTGATCAGACAACGGGCTCGCATAGGAAATCCCAGTCGCCCAGGAATATTAGGAGTGATCATGGACTGGCCAGAAGGCAAAGATTTTGGAATGTCACCAGAGGAGGAGGTGACACGTGCTGAAGGGGTCCCACTGTATAATAAACTGCCAGAAAATGAGAGGCAATATGCCCTGTTCACTGATGGGTCCTGTCGCATTGTGGGAAAACATGGGAGGTGGAAGGCTGCTGTATGGAGTCCTACACGACTGTATTGGTTTTGCTGGCAAGGTTTTGGTAGCGGGGGGGGGTTACAGGGGTGGCTTCTGTAAGAAGTTGCTGTAAGTTTCCCCTGTGTTCGAGAGAGAGCCAATACCAGCCGGCTCTAAGACGGACCTGCTGCTGGCCAAGGCCGAGCCAATCAGCGATAGCGGTAACGCCTCTGTGATAACATTTTTAAGAAGGAAAAAAGTTGGGACAGGCAGATTCGGCAGCCGGAGAGAGGAGTGAGAACATGTAAGAGAAACAACTCTGCGGACACCAAGGTCAGTGAAGAAGGAGGGGGAGGAGATGCTCCAGGCGCCGGAGCAGAGATTCCCCTGCGGCCCGTGGTGAAGACCATGGTGAGGCAGGCTGTCCCCCTGCAGTCCATGGAGGTCCACGGTGGAGCAGATATCCACCTGTAGCCCGTGGAGGACCCCACGCCGGAGCAGGTGGGTTTCCCGAAGGAGGCTGTGACCCCATGGGAACCCTGCGCTGGAGCAGGTTCCTGGCAGGACCTGCGGATCTGTGGAGAGAGGAGCCCACGGAGCAGGTTTGCTGGCAGGACTTGTGACCCCGTGGGGGACCCACGCTGGAGCAGTGTACTCCTGAAGGACTGCACACCATGGAAAGGACCCATGCTGGAGCAGTTCGTGAAGAACTGCAGCCCGTGGGAAGGGCCCACGTTGGAGAAGTTCGTGGAGGACTGTCTCCCGTGGGTGGGACCCCACGTTGGAGCAGGGAAGAGTGTGATGAGTCCTCCCCCTGAGGAGGATGAAGCGGCAGAAAACAACGTGTGATGAACTGACCGTAAACCCCATCCCCGTTCCCCCTGTGCCGCTGGGGGGGGTTGGTAGAGAAGCCGGGAGTGAAGTTGTGCCCGGGAAGAAGGGAGGGGTGGAGGGAAGGTGTTCTGAGATTCGGGTTTTTTCTCATTACCCTACTCTGGTTGATTTGTAATAAAGTGAGTTAATTTCCCCAAGTTGAGTCTGTTTTGCCCGTGACGGTAAGTGATGAGTGATATCTCTCCTGTCCTTATCTCGACCCACAAGCTCTTTGTTATATTTTCTCTCCCCTGTCCAGCTGAGGAGGGGGAGTGATAGAACGGCTTTGGTGGGCACCTGGCAACCAGCCAGGGTCAACCCATCACAACGACAAGTTGCAGAAACTGCTGAAGGAGAAGGTGAATCGAGTCAGTTTGCAGAGGTGAAAGCCATCCAGCTAGCGTTAGACATTGCTGAAAGAGAGAAGTGGCCAGTGCTCTATCTCTATACTGACTCATGGATGGTGGCAAATGCCCTGTGGGGGTGGCTACAGCAATGGAAGCAGAGCAACTGGCAGCGCAGAGGTAAACCCATTTGGGCTGCCGCACTGCGGCAAGATATTGCGTCTTGGCTAGAGAACCTGGTTGTAGAAGTACGTCACGTAGATGCTCATGTACCCAAGAGTCAGGCCACTGAAGAACATCAAAACAACCAACAGGTGGATCAGGCTGCCAAGATTGAAGTGAGTCAGGTGGACCTGGACTGGCAACATAAGGGTGAGCTATTTATGGTTCAGTGGCCCATGACACCTCAGGCCATCAGGGAAGAGATGCAACATATAGATGGGCTCGTGATCGAGGGGTGGACTTCACAATGGATACTATTGCACAAGTTATCCATGAATGTGAAACATGTGCTGCAATTAAGCAAGCCAAACGGTTAAAACCCCTGTGGTATGGAGGACGATGGCTGAAATATAAATATGGGGAAGCCTGGCAGATTGACTATATCACACTCCCACAAACTCGCCAAGGCTAGCGCTATGTACTTACAATGGTGGAAGCAATCACCGGGTGGCTGGAAACATATTCTGTGCCCCATGCAACCTCCCGGAACACTATCCTGGGCCTTGAAAAGCAGGTCTTGTGGCAACACGGCACCCCAGAAAGAATCGAGTCAGACAACGGGACTCATTTCCGAAACAACCTCATAGACACCTGGGCCAAAGAGCATGGCATTGAGTGGGTGTATCACATCCCCTATCATGCACCAGCCTCTGGGAAAGTTGAGCGATACAATGGACTGTTAAAGACTACATTGAGAGCAATGGGGGGTGGAACTTTCAAACATTGGGATACACATTTAGCAAAAGCCACCTGGTTAGTCAACACCAGAGGATCTGTCAGTCTGGGTGGCCCTGCCCAGTCAGAATTTTTACGTACTGTAGAAGGGGATAAAGTCCCTGTAGTGCACACAAAAAATATGTTAGGGAAGACAGTCTGGGTTACTCCTGCCTCAGGCAAAGGTAAACCCATTCGTGGGATTGGTTTTTCTCAAGGGCCTGGGTGCACTTGGTGGGTGATGCAAAAGGATTGGGAAGTCCGATGTGTGCCTCAAGGGGATTTGATTTTAGGTGAGAATAGCCAGAATTAAACTGTATGATATTAGTTGCTATATAACCCTGCTATTGTATGTTATCATTACTATAATTGTTATATGCTATATCTATAGTACTGACGTGTGGAAACAGACTCCAGAATCAGTGAGATTGTAAAGTAGGTATGTTCATTCAGCGCTGGGCAGCACGGGGGGTAGTCCAACCAAAGTCGTGCGCGCCCGACTTGGCAGTTTGCTTCAAGTTTATACAGTCAGGTGTTACATATTCAGAATATGCCTATACATATGCATGACCTATCCCTGCTTCATATTAAAATTAGCTCCGAGAGGTCATTTCCATAGTCTCCTCTCAACTGCGCTTGCGCAGTGCTTCTCTATGGTGGTCGTCTGGTGGTCGCAGAGATGAAGATAGATGACTCCGTCACCGCTAGTAACCTCTTTTCTTGCGCAGGCTCAGTGGTTTCTTGGTATTCACCCAAGCCGCAAGACCAGTCTTAGCTGGCTCTTGGGGCCAGCTCCTGCTTCTTATCAGGAACTGTCTCTACCTCATTGGCTGGTTCTTGGGACCAGCTCTTCTTATCAAGGACTGTCTCTACCTCAGCTAATTTCAACAATGTAAGCGCTAAACATCATCTTTCATCCCCCTTTATTATGTCTACTGAGATTCTTTTGACTCCCCTTGTCTCAGTACTACAGTAAGAATCACTTAGATCAAGCAAGAAAGAACTGTGATAAAACTGAGCAAAGCGCAGTAGTGATGGAACCAGAACTGACTCCAGCATGCAACAATCCAACATTACACACCATCCTCCTGCTGCGTCCAATGTCACCCGCTCGTCACACCGCACTGAAGCCCAATCCTGCTCTGCCGACTGAGAGGACTTTGCACCATCCCTCCTGCCCAGAAAGACTGGTATGACAGATGGAGGCCAGAGTCGGGAACTAAATGAACTCAACAAACATTTTATGAACATGACCGATAAACTAAAGGAATGATATCTCTGTGTGTGTATACATATGCATATATATCTTTCTCTATATATCTCAAAAGACGGAAAAGGTGATGATGATTGACCAGGATGTAACTGAAGGTATGGGAACTGAGCATGACGTCAACGGTATAGAATAAGGGCTGGATACTGTCCTGGTTTCGGCTGGGATAGAGTTGATTGTCTTACTAGTAGCTCGTGCAGTGCTATGTTTTGAGTTCAGTATGAGAAGAATGTTGATAACACTGATGTTTTCAGTTGTTGCTAAGTAGTGTTTAGTCTAAAGTTAAGGATTTTTCAGCTTCTCATGCCCTGCCAGAAAGCAAGCTGGAGGGGCACAAGAAGTTGGCACAGGACACAGCCAGGACAGCTGACCCAAAGTGGCCAAAGGGGTATTCCACACCCTGTGACGTCACACCTAGTATATAAACTGGGGGGGGGGGGGGCGGGGGATCGCCGCTTGGGGATTAACTGGGCGTCGATCAGTGGGTGGTGAGTAATTGCACTGCGCACCATTTGTACATTCCAATCCTTTCATTATTACTGCTGTCATTTTATTAGTGTTATCATTATTAGTTTCTTCTTTTCTGTTCTATTAAACTGTTCTTATCTCAACCCATGGGTTTTACTTCTTTTCCCAATTTTCTCCCCCATCCCACTGGGTGGGGGGGGAATGAGTGAGCGGCTGCGTGCGGCTTAGTTGCTGCCTGGGGTTAAACCATGACACAAGGGTACTATAGTAGTTGAGAGGAGAGCTAATTAATGCTGGACAAAGGATGCTAGTAGGAGGGGAGTGCACAGGCTCAGGAAATAATGTGTAGGAATGTCGTGGTTTAACCCCAGCCAGCAACTAGGCACCAGGCTCGCTCACTTCCCCCCACCCAGTGGGATGGGGGACAGAACTGGAAAGAAAAGTAAAACTCATGGGTTAAGATAAAGACAGTTTAATAGGACAGAAAGGAAGAAAATAATAATAATAATAATAATAATAATAAAAGAATTGGAATATATGAAACAAGTGATGCACAATGCAATTGCTCATCACTCGCCGACTGATGCCCAGTTAGTTCCCAAGCAGCGATCTGCCCCCCCCGGCCAACTCCCCCCAGTTTATATACTGGTGTCACGTCCCAATTTCTCTGGACGATGACTCAGGTTTGCTGATTCCCAGGTCAGGATTAAGGTGAAACAACACCAGGGATCCTTTAACTCACAAAACTCAACTTTTATTTGCTCGCAACAAGAATTGGCATGTTCACCACAAAAACTACTATGCTCACAACAAAAATTGGCATGTAACTATGTCAGTAAACTGTGTAACGTGCTAACCATACATAACCAAGCATATACTACAGGCCTTGCTTATTTGGGGATCAGTTGAGGGAAGACAATAAGGAGACCCCTCCCGCTGAGTCACGAGGTTCAGAGCAGACCCCCTTGCTTTCTAGACTCATTCTCAGAGAGGAGCCTAGGGGCGGCTGCATCTACTCCTAGTCCCAGACTTGGTCAACGGTTTATGTCTAAATGGATGAGGTGTAGGGATTACGGGAAAGAAAAAGGGAAAAAGAAAGAAAGAGAAGAGAAGGATTTCACCAGTCCTGGATCCAGCATTGATTCAGTCAGCCGAGGGGTCCAGTCAGCCGAGAAGTCCGGTTCCCGTTGGCTTGCACACATGGGACTTCAGTTTGTGTCCTTTTATCATCCTTGCCCCTCCTTCGGGCGGGCACTCGAACTCATTAGGCTAATTAGGTTGCCTTTGGGCTGGTGGGCTTGGGGGTCGTTTGTGGAGTAGCTTCCCCTTCCCTGCAGACCTGATCTTTTGCCATATGTGGTGAGCTGCTTTGTTCAGCATATCAGAACAGCACAACAGAAAAGGGAGCTGTGCACCCTCCAGCATGCCCTACCCCTCCTGTTACTGATGGGCGATGATGGGCTTCTTTTCACCTGTGGTTCCTTGCTAGGCAGGGTTCATTGTTATGCAGAGTTAGTCATTAAGCAGAACTTGCCCCACCACAATGTTTGAGACATTAACTCTTTCAGTCTCTCACAAGTGGGCATGACATCACATGGTATGGAATACCCATTTGGCCAGTTTGGGTCAGCTGTCCTGGCTGTGTCCTGTGCCAACTTCTTGTGCCCCTCCAGCCTTCTTGCTGGCTGGGCATGAGAAGCTGAAAAATCCTTGACTTTAGACTAAACATTACTTAGCAACAACTGAAAACATCAGTGTGTTATCAACATTCTTCTCATACTGAATCCAAGACATAGCACTATACCAGCTACTAGAAAGAAAATTAACTTAATCCCAGTTGAAACCAGGACAGTATCCATCCCTTATTCTATACCATTGACGTCATGCTCAGGACCCATACTTTCCAGCACATGCCAATTAATCACCATCACCTTAAATGTACTTTGAGATATATATGTATACACACACGAAACGGGGAGCCAAAGGAACCTTAGTAGATATAGTAGATATATGGATGTAGATAGGAACTGTTTAATAATTATCTAGCTTATAGTGAAGTTAAAGAAATTTCAATAGAGGTAGACATGGCCCAAGAGGATGAAAAGTGATGCTTAACGTTTGCATTGTTGGCCCAAGGGGATGAGAAGTGATGCCTAATGTTTGCATTGTTGAGGCTGGCTGGGGCAGGAGATAGTCCCTGATAAGAAGCAGCAGTCGACCCCAAAAACCAGCCAAGACCAGCCCTGTGACTTCTTGGAACTAATTTTAATATGAAGCGGGGATAGATCATGCCTATGTATAGGTGTATTGCGAAACTCTATGTATATGTAACGCTTGACTGTATAAATGTGAAGCAAACTGCCGAGTCAGGCGCGCACGACTTTGGTGGGACTACCCCCGTGCTGCCCAGCGCTGAATGAATATACCTACTTTACAATCTCACTGATTGTGGAGTCTGTTTTCCACACGTCACACACAGATATAGAATCATAGAATCATTTAGGTTGGAAAAGACCTTCAAGATCATAGAGTCCAACCATCAACCATGCCCACTAAACCATGTCCTGAAGTGCCACGTCTACGCGTTTTTTGAACACCTCCAGGGCTTGTGACTCCACCACTTCCCTGGGCAGCCTGTTCCAATGCCTGACAACCCTTTCAGTAAACAAATTTTTTCTAATATCCAATCTAAACCTCCCCTGCCGCAACTTGAGGCCATTTCCTCTCGTCCTATCACTAGTTACTTCATAGAAGAGACTGATGTGCGGAAACAGACTCCACAATCAGTGAGATTGTAAAGTAGGTATGTTTATTCAGTGCTGGGCAGCACGGGGGTTAGTCCCACCAAAGTCATGCGTGCCTGACTCAGCAGTTCGCTTCAAATTTATACAGTCAAGTGTTACATATACATGGAGTTTTGCAATACACCTATACATAGGCATGATCTATCCCCGCTTCATATTAAAATTAGTTCCAAGAAGTCACAAGGCCGGTCTTGGCTGGTTCTTGGGGTCGACTGCTGCTTCTTATCAGGGACTATCTCCTGCCCCAGCCAGCCTCAACAATGCAAATGTTAAGCATCACTTTTCATCCTCTTGGGCCATGTCTACCTCTATTGAAATTTCTTTAACTTCACTATAAGCTAGATAATTATTAAAGAGTTCCTATCTACATCCATGTATCTACTATATCTACTAAGGTTCCTTTGGCTCCCCGTTTCAGTCCCCCCTTTTCTAGAAAATAGTAAATTCTTTTACTATATCCAACTCTAGTACTTCTAATGCATTGTTTCCCTATCTAGCATTCTCTCAAAATATTTCTTGGACTCGAGTTTTCGTTGCAACTGATTCTTTTTCCATTCGCTGTAAGAATCCCCTGTGCTTTGGAAACACCATAAGCTGCATCGAATTGTTGTACAAAGGATTATGAGCAGAAAAATGATTACTATTGCTGTCACAAACAGTTGTTTTGGCCATGTTAAATTTGGCAACCAGGAAGTTAGTTTTTCCCATATCTCAGAAAATCCCCATGATGTGTCATCCTTAGTGATAAGATGTAACTCCTTACAAATTTCCCAAATCTTTTCAATATCTGTCTCTACTTGCTCTCTTTCATTTAAATAAGCACAACAGCTTTGATTTATAAGTACGCACACACCCCCTTCCTTTGAGGTTAACATATCTAATGCAAGGCGATTTTGTATCGTTATCTTTGCCAAGGAATCAATTTCGGCTTGTAATTTTCCTAGAGCGTCAGCAGTAGTATTGGCTAAAATCTCGACCACTGCTGATACATTGACTATTGCTTTTTCCAATTCAGATACTCCAAGCATTGGGAAAAGCCATCGTACCACACTGTGGAATGTGGTGTCTCGTTCTATAAGAGGGTTAGAGGTTCTTTTAGTCCTCGTGTGGTGCCATGGGGATCGGAATATTCCCTGTAATTTTCCTAAGACAGGGAGTGTTTGTGGGATTATTATTCCCTCTGTGCATTCTCCCCACCAATCGATAGGTAAACTCTTATGTGCCTCCCCGTTTGCACAAAGGTACCAACCCCTGTCAGGGAGATTACAATTGGACGGCTCCTGAGGAGGAGGAAGATAACAACTCCCTGTTAGATTTCCCCATCCTGTATTAGCTATCCCTGTAGAGTGTGATTCATTACATCGAAAGCAAGTTCCATTCAGTGTCCCAAGAAAGCTAGAAGTGTTGGCATAATGGGGGCGCATCATTTCGGGATCTCCCCCTCTGCCTCTTTCCATGTCTTTTAATCTCCAAGACCAATTGTATCGATCATTATCATGTGGGTCTCTGCTATCCAGATCAAGTTTATACTTCACTATAGTTCTGGAACCATTTCCATATAAACAAGTATAGTTGGCAGTTCTATTCAATAGTGTTTTAGTGCTGTTTGTTCTGAGGGGGACACCAGTAAACGGGAAGGTTTCTCCTTCTCTGGGTATTAAGGTACACATCCAACAGCTTGATACATTAATATCCTTTGCTAGCTCCTGGTTATATCTGACAAACAGGTTTTCATCCCACGCCTTACACAGAGTCCCCACAACTCCCCATATTACCGCGTAAAAACTAAATGTCCATCAGGTTTTGTGGTGACTTTCCATGGAGTTTTGGGTATCTTTTTCACTCTGGTGTGATGAATCCAAGCGTTCTGTTCCTTGATTCTGATTGCAGTAAAGGAGGTGAGTAGTACTTGGAATGGTCCTTCCCACTGTGGCTCCAGGGTTTTTCTGTAAGAGACTTTACATATACATAATCCCCAGGTTGTATATTATGTACAGGTCCATCCAAAACTCTCCCTCGAGTCCCAGCCACATGCTTCCTGATTTTATTGAGCTGCTTACTCAATGCTACCATGTAAGAGGTCACAATTTCGTCCCCAGCTTGCACAGACACCCCTTTCTGTATTTCATAGGGTCGTCCATACAACATTTCAAAGGGGCTCAGTCCTTCCCTCGCCCTTGGTCTTGTTCGTATACGCAAGAGGGCTAAAGGGAGAGACTGAGGCCATGTCAGATTTGCTTCTTGTCCTAATTTCACAATTTGCTGTTTGATTAAGTGGTTCATTTTTTCCACTTGACCACTCGACTGGGGGTGATATGGAGTATGAAGCTGCCAATCTATACCTAAATGGCAGCTAATTTGTTGTATTATTTTTGAGACAAAATGTGGTCCTCTGTCGGAGGACATGGTTGCTGAAACCCCAAAATGTGGTATTATCTCTTGCACTAATATTTTAGTTACCTCCCGAGCTTTAGCTGTTCTTGTTGGGAATGCTTCTGGCCAACCTGAGAAGGTATCAGTTAATACCAATAAATATCGATACCCCCCCTTTTCTTGGAAGTTCTGTGAAATCAATTTGCCATTGCTGTCCAGGCCCATTGCCTTTTCCAATCATCTGGCCCATTTCTAGTTTGGGGGTATTCTTAGGATTAGTCTGAAGGCAAAGATCGCATTGTTGAGTCACCTGTCTCACCGTGGTATATAAATTTCTAGCCACAATTTCTCTTATCAAATGTTTATACAGAGCCTCTGTCCCCCAATGTCTTCCTATGCTCCTCCCATATCAAATGCCACAGTAAGCAAGAGGGAATGATTAGTTTTCCCTGTGGGGTATGAG
Source organism: Aquila chrysaetos chrysaetos (assembly GCF_900496995.4). Classification (NCBI taxonomy): domain Eukaryota; kingdom Metazoa; phylum Chordata; class Aves; order Accipitriformes; family Accipitridae; genus Aquila; species Aquila chrysaetos. The sequence continues at coordinate 1,477,060 of NW_024470324.1, read as the reverse complement.
CCCATCCTTCTTCATTATATGACCCTCCTAAATCTGTAATAAGCTTCTGATCTTCCCTGGTATATTCTGGCTTACCTTCTAGGGAGATTTGCCTATCAGGAATTAAGTCCCCTTCTATTTTTACCTTTGTTTTGGCCATTTGTTTTGCCTCTCTGTCCGCCAGTTCATTCCCTTTTTCCAAATCTGAGCTCACTTTCTGGTGTGCCTTAATATGCATAATTGCTACTTTCTTAGGGAGCTGGACAGCTTCCAGTAACTTCAGAATTTCTTCTGCATGTTTGATATTTTTCTCTTGGGAACTCAATAGTCCCCTCTCCTTCCAAATTGCTCCATGTGCGTGTACAACTCCAAAGGCATATTTTGAGTCTGTATAAATGTTCACAATTTTGCCCTGGGCCAATTCCAGGGCGCAGGTTAGAGCAATTATTTCTGCCTTCTGTGCGGAGGTGTTCATGGGCAAAGCCCCTGATTCTATTACCTCTTGGCTGGTGGTGATGGCGTATCCCGCGTGTCGATTACCATTTAGGACGTAACTGCTTCCGTCTGTGAACCAAGTTTCCCTGTTTTCCATGGGGCTGTCTTTCAGGTCTGGGCGGCTTGCGTATGTTGCTTCAATGGTTTCCAGTCATGATGTACCGGTTCTCCTGTGCTCCCGCTGAGAAAAGAAGCTGGGTTGACAATGTTAGTGACTACAATCTCCACATCATCCTGCTCTACCAATATGGCTTGATATCTTAGGAATCTTTGTGGAGAGAGCTAATGTCCACCCTTTGCTTCCAGTACTGTTGATACTGTATGAGACACCAAAACAGTCATTTTCTGGCCCAGAGTAAACTTTCGGGCTTCCTGTATGTTCAGTATCACAGCTGCAACCGCCCGCAGGCATCCAGGCCAACCTTTTGCAGTCGTGTCTAACTGCTTAGAGAGGTAGGCAACTGCCCGTCGATATGGGCCCAGGTTTTGTGCTAATATTCCCAGGGCAATGCCCTGCTTCTCGTGGGAGTAAAGAAGAAACGGCTTACATCTGGGAGTCCTAAGGCCGGGGCCGACATCAAAGCCTTTTTCAGTAGCTCAAAGCTCGTTCGGTCTCCTTGTTCCACTCAAGGTGTTTCTGCTCAGTGGCTGTCAATGCATACAGTGGTTTAACAAGCAATCCATAATTATAGATCCACAATCGGCACCACCCTGTCATTCCCAGAAAAGTCCGTAACTCTTTTACTGTCTGAGGTCTCCGAGTTTGACATATTGCCTCTTTACGGGCCTCTCCCAAAGTTCTTTGTCCCGCACTAATTTCATAGCTCAAGTAATTCACTTTGCGTTGCATTACCTGTGCCGCCTTCTTGGATACCTGGTACCCTTGAAGTCCCAGGAAATTCAGCAGACTCACCGTCCATGTCATACAATCTTTCTCTGTTTTGGTGGCGATCAGGATATCATCCACATACTGCAACAGCTTCCCCTCCTCAGACGGGGTTTCCCAGGATTCTAAGTCTTTCGCAAGGTGATTGCCGAAAATGGTAGGACTATTCTTAAATCCTTGTGGCAACACTGTCCAAGTGAGCTGGGTCTTTCGACCACTCTTGGGGTTTTCCCATTCAAATGCAAATAATTTTTGGCTGGTCTCATGGAGAGGGAGGAAAAAGAAAGCATCCTTCAAATCTAAAACAGTAAACCAAGTCAATTCAGGTGTTAATACGGTCAACAGGGTATATGGGTTTGCCACTACTGGGTAAAGATCTTCAGTTATCTTATTCACCGCCCGTAAGTCTTGGACCACCTGATATGACCCATCGGGCTTCCGAACAGGTAATATAGGGGTATTGAATTCAGACTCACACTCTTTTAGTAATCCCAACTGCAAAAATTTTTCTATCACCAGCCAGATTCCTTCTCTGTCTTCCTTCTTTAGGGGATATTGTTTAATTCTTACCAGCTTTTGGCCTTCCTTGATCCTAACTTCAACAGGTGGAGCACTTTTCGCTCTTCCAGGTGCATCAGTAGCCCATACCCCTGGGTACACTTGGTTTAAGATGTCCTCGTTAATGCTTCCTTCTAGGGGGAGACTGGTTAAGGTTAGGCTCAATATTTGAATATATTGCTGATCTTTTACCTCCAGAGTAATTTCTCCCTTTTCGAATACAATTTTTGCTCCCAATTGTTCCAACAAGTCCCTTCCCAAAAGTGCCTTTGGGGAGTTGGGCATATATAAAAATTTATGAATGCCCCACTGTTTTCCTAATTTATATTCTAAAGGTTTACAAAAATATGCCTTTTCACTTTGGCCAGTCGCTCCTTTCACCATGACATAATCATCTCCCAGGGGCATCAAGGCTTGGTTCAGAACCGAGTATGTTGCCCCCGTATCTACCAAAAATTCTACCTCTTGTTGTGTTTTCCCTAGCTTAATTATAACCAGTGGATCCGCTAGGGTAGATTCCCCAGGTTCCCATCAATCTCCCTTCACATGGGCTACCGTTCTTCCTGTTTGAGCCCTCTGATCCTCCTTCTTGTTCTTTGGGCATTCCTTTTTCCAATGACCGAATTTCTTACACAAAGCACATTGATCCTTGCCCAATCGGGGCAAGTCTCGTCTAGGCCCTCTTCCTCTTTCTTCCTGGATAACAGCCAGTAATTTCCTTTGTCCCTGCCTATATCCTTCTTCTCTGTTACTAAATACTCTCTATGCTTCATCCAATAATATTTCTAAATTCCTACCCTCTGTAGGGCGTAATTTCTGAAGTTTGCGCCTTATATCCCCTGTAGATTGACCCAAAAACAGGGAGACCAAATGTTGTACTCCTACCTCTGACCCAGGATCCAGCGGTGTGCTGCGGCGCATTACATCCCTCAATCGATCCAGGAATTCGGATGGAGACTCGGAAGGACTCTGTTTAACTGCATATAAAGCTGACCAATTTATAGTTTTGGGGATTGCCCTCTCCATTCCTTTTGTAATCCACTCCTGATACCCCTGCAATCTTTCCATATGTGCAGATCTATTAACATCCCACTTTGGGTCTTGGAGAGGGAAATATTCCTTAATGTCCCCTCCTGTGATCTTATAATGATCTTCAGCTAGGTTCCCTGCTGGTTTTAAAATCAGCTGTTTCTCTGTCTCGGTCATATATTCCAATAATAGCTGTATATCCTTCCAATCAGGGTTATGCTGTTTTACAATAAATTGGAAATGCTTAGTTACACTTACCGGATCACTCCTATAATCTTTTGCAACCTTTTCCCATTCCCCTAGGTCAGCAGTAGAAAAGGGTACTTTGCTGTCCGGAGTGGGGGTCAGAGTTCTGTCCGAGTCTGCATCCTGTTCCTGTGGTCGAGGGGGAGGCTTAAAAAAATCAATTAGCTTTGTACATCTTTGTCCAATACTACATGCCGAACAGCACCGCCTCAGTTTACCTCTAAGCTCCTTGTTGTTTTCTTGCTCAAGTGCAAGCACCATGGGGTCCTGTGGAGGTACCATTCCACAGTCCCTTTGCCACTCCGGATGGTTTTGGAGGGTGAAAAACATGTCTGCATACGAAACCTCATCCCATTTTCCTTCTCTCCTTAAAAACAGCATTACTTGTAATAGAGTATTATAATCTATTGACCCATTAAGTGGCCACTTAGCATCACCTTCTAACTTATACAACGGCCACCATTGATTGCAATATTTAATAAGGTTCTTTTTACTTTCCGTACCTCCGGTCCCAACAATATCTTTCCAGTGGGCAATTACGCAACCCAGAGGACTCTTCCTCAATATTCCCCCTTGATTGTTTCCCATTTTATAACTTCTCCTTTTAATTAGCTTCCATGCAAATCGTTTCTTACACCTCTTTATAGTCTTCTCCCAGTTTTCCTCCAACACGTCTCGAATTTCCGGGATTAAATTTTCCTTTCCACACACCAATTTCACTATTTCGGCTACCTTTCCAACCACAAACAATCATCTCAGCTGTGTACGTAGCCCGTCCCCTCTTATCCCAGGGAGTCCAAACCCGACACTCAGGGCATTCAATATCCCCTCCACAATCTATTTGCAACCTCTGTTTACACCACACACATTCCAGGACATATGAGGGCATACACTCATTTCCTGGATGTAAAAGACACCATTCAAATACCCACATTTATGCGATGCACCATACAGGGACTTTCTTATACCAACACCACAAAATGATTAAGATAATCAAGCTCAAACTTACAATTACAACTCTAAACATATAAATTCAAGTTCCAAATCATCAGGGAATCACACTTTTTTCGTCTCCGGCCGTACCCCTTGTGGAGTTACGAAACTGTGGATCAGAACTCCACACACGCTCCGCAGCTGAGCTGCGTCTCTTTTACTCAAACATGCAATCCACAGTTTTAGACATTTACACATTAACAAGCATATATGCACATATAAATCTCAACATAACATTTCCACATACTCACCCAAAATCTTTAACATTAAATTTCCAGACATTCACATCATACAATCATCGCTCCAGTTGACAACCTTTCAGCAGCTGCAAAAATGTACCAAGCGCAATTGCGAGGGGGTCCACTTACCCCAAAAATGTACCAAACGCAATTGCGAGGGGGTGCGCTTACCCTTCTCCTGCCTCTTATATACCAGTCATCGACAGGTCCGTCCTGGCTCCCGATACTGGGATGCAGCGATCACCCCGGATTTGCTCGATCTACCCCCAAGATCTCTAGCGGCCTCTCTATCATTCAGCAAATCCCCCCTTGTTACCATACAGGGTACCCTCCTCCCATACGGGGACTACGCTGCACGCCATATGTCTCTGCGCGATTTACCAGCTGCCCCGGCCCGTACTTTTACAGACTCCCTCTGTGAAACATACCGTTTGGTCCGCGGCTTCAGGAGGTCGTTGTCTGCTCCCGCGGTGAGCGGCTGGCAGCGGAGGCTCCTCCGAGGAAAGTGCTCGGGGCGCGCCGAGGGGCGTCCGCTCCGCAGTCGGTCCCGCAGCTGAGCAGAGAGTCTCCTGGCTGGCTTGCCAAACTGATGTGCGGAAACAGACTCCACAATCAGTGAGATTGTAAAGTAGGTATGTTCATTCAGCGCTGGGCAGCGCGGGGGGTAGTCCCACCAAAGTCGTGCGCGCCTGACTCGTCAGTTCGCTTCAAATTTATACAGTCAAGTGTTACATATACATGGAGTTTTGCAATACACCTATACATAGGCATGATCTATCCCCGCTTCATATTAAAATTAGTTCCAAAAAGTCACAAGGCCGGTCTTGGCTGGTTTTTGGGGTCGACTGCTGCTTCTTATCAGGGACTATCTCCTGCCCCAGCCAGCCTCAACAATGCAAACATTTAGGCATCACTTCTCATCCCCTTGGGCCAACAATGCAAACGTTAAGCATCACTTCTCATCCTCTTGGGCCATGTCTACCTCTACTGAAATTTCTTTAACTTCACTATAAGCTAGATAATTATTAAACAGTTCCTATCTACATCCATGTATCTACTCTATCTACTAAGGTTCCTTTGGCTCCCCGTTTCAAGACCAGTACCCATCTCACTACAACCTCCTTTCAGGTAGTTGTAGAGAGCGATAAGGTCTCCTCTCAGCCTCCTCTTCTCCAGGCTAAACAAACCCAGTTCCCTCAGCCACTCCTCATAAGACTTGTGCTCCAGGCCCCTCACCAACTTGATTACCCTTCTCTGGACACGCTCCAGCACCTTTCCTGTAGTGAGGGGCCCAAAACTGAACACAGTACTCAAGGTGCGGCCTCACCAGTGCCGAATACAGGGGAACAATCACTTCCCTGCTCCTGCTGGCCACACTATTTCTGATGCAGGCCAGGATGCCTTTGGCCTTCTTGGCCACCTGGGCACACTGCCGGCTCATATTCAGCTGGCTGTCGACCAGCACCCCCAGGTCCTTTTATGCCAGGCAGTTTTCCAGCCATTCTTCCCCAAGCCTGTAGTGCTGCATGGGATTGTTGTGACCAAAGTGCAGGACCTGGCACTTGGCCTTGTTGAACCTCATACAATTGGCCTCGGCCCACAGACCCAGCCTGTCCAGATCCCTCTGTAGAGCCTTCCTACCCTCAAGCAGATCAATCGTCCCTCCCAACTTGGTGTCATCTGCAAACTTACTGAGGCTACACTCGATCCCCTCGTCCAGATCATTCATAAAGATATTAAAGATAACTGGCCCCAATACTGAGCCCTGGGGAACACCAATTGTGACCCGCCGCCAACTGGATTTAACTCCATTCACCACAACCCTTTGGGCTCGTCCATCCAGCCAGTTTTTCACCACTCCATTTGTCTATGTGCCATCCCTCTAAAATTCCGTCGAGTTCATTTAGTTCCTGACTCAGGGCTCCATGTGTCATAACAGTCTTTCTGGGCAGGAGGGATGGTGCAAAGTCCTCTCAGTCAGCAGAGCAGGATCGGGCCTCAGTGCAGTGCGGAGGGCGGGTGACATTGGAAGCGGAAAGAGGATGGTGTGTAATGTTGGATTCTTGCATGCTGAAGGCAGTTTGGGTCCTGTCAATACTGTGCTTCACTCAGTTTTATCAAAGTTCATTCTTTCTTGGTCCAAGTGATTCTTATTGTAATAGCATGGATATAGCATGTATCAATTATAGTAATGATAACATACAGTGGCAGGGTTATATAGCAACTAACATCATGCAATTTAATTCATTGGCTCTTCTCACCTAAAATCAAATCCCCTTGAGGCACACATCGGACTTACCCATCTTTTTCCATCACACACCAAGTGCACCCAGGTCCTTGAGCAAAAGCAATTCCATGAATGTGTTTACCTTTGCCTGAGGCAGGAGACCCAGACTTTCTTCCCTAGCATATTCTTCATGTGCACTACAGGGACATTATCCCCTTCTACAGTAGGTAAAAGTTCTGACTGGGCAGGGCCACCCTGACTGACAGATCCTCTGGTGTTGACTAACCAGGTGGCTTTTGCTAAATGTGTATCCCAATGTTTGAAGGTTCCACCCCCCATTGCTTTCAATGTAGTCTTTAAAAAACCATAGTATTTTTTTATTTTCCCAGAGGCTGGTGCATGACAGGGGATGTGATATACCCACTCAAAGCCATGCCCTTTGGCCCAGGTGTCTATGAGGTTGTTTTGGAAATGAGTCCCGTTGTCTGACTCAATTCTTTCTGGGGTGCCGTGTTGCCATAAGACTTGCTTTTCAAGACCCAGGAGAGTTTTCCAGGCAGTGGCATCTGGCACAGAATATGTTTCCAGCCACCTGTTGGTTGCTACCACCATGTGGTGGGTTGACGCTGGCTGGGTGCCAGGTGCCCACCAAAGCCGCACTATCACTTCCCCTCCTCAGCTGGACAGGGGCGGGAAAATATAACAAAAGGCTCATGAGTCAAGATAAGGACAGTTTAATAAAGTGAAAGCAAAGGTCGCACGCGAAAGCACAGAAAAACAAATGATGTTATTCTCTACTTCCCATCAGCAGGCGATGTCTAGCCACTTCCTGGGAAGCACAGCTTCAGTACGCGTAGTGGTTGCTCCGGAAGACAAAAATGCCCCCCCTTCCTTCTCCCTTTACTTAGCTTTTATAGCTGAGCTGATGTCATATGGTATAGAATATCTGTTTGGTTAGTTTAGGTCAGCTGTCCTGGTTATGTCCCCTCCCAAGATCTTGCCCAGCCCCATCCTACCGTTGAGGGGGGCAAAAATGTTGGAGAGACAGCCTTGATGCTGTGCCAGCGCTGCTCAGCAGTAGCCAAAACACTGGTGTGTTATCAACACCTTTCTAGCTACCAATGCAGAGCACAGCGCTACAAGGGCTGCTATGGGGAGAATTAACTCCATCTCAGCCAGACCCTATACACACCATTGTACACACATGGCACTTGCCTTGGTGAGTTTGTGGGAGTGTGATATAGTCAATCGGCCAGGCTTCCCCAAATTTATATTTCAGCCATCGCCCTCCATACCACAGGGGCTTTAACCGTTTGGCTTGCTTAATTGCAGCACATGTTTCACATTCATGGATAACTTGTGCAATAGTATCCATTGTGAAGTCCACCCCTTGATCACGAGCCCATCTATATGTTGCATCTCTTCCCTGATGGCCTGAGGTGTCATGGGCCACTGAACCATACATAGCTCATCCTTATGTTGCCAGTCCAGATCCACCTGACCCACTTCAATCTTGGCAGCCTGATCCACCTGTTGGTTGTTTTGATGTTCTTCAGTGGCCTGACTCTTGGGTACGTGAGCATCTACGTGACGTACTTTTACAACCACATTCTCTAGCCGGGACGCAATATCTTGCCGCAGTGCGGCAGCCCAAATGGGTTTACCTCTGCGCTGCCAGTTGCTCTGCTTCCATTGCTGTAACCACCCCCACAGGGCATTTGCCACCATCCATGAGTCAGTATAGAGATAGAGCACTGGTCACTTTTCTCTTTCAGCAATGTCTAACGCTAGCTGGATGGCTTTCACCTCTGCAGACTGACTTGATTCACCTTCTCCTTCAGCAGTTTCTGCGACTAGTCGTGTAGGACTCCATACAGCAGCCTTCCACCTCCCATGTTTTCCCACAATGCGACAGGACCCGTCAGTAAATAGGGCATATTGCCTCTCATTTTCTGGCAGTTTATTATACAGCGGGGCCTCTTCAGCACGTGTCACCTCCTCCTCTGGTGACATTCCAAAATCTTTGCCTTCTGGCCAGTCCATGATCACTCCTAATATTCCTGGGCGACTGGGATTTCCTATGCGAGCCCGTTGTCTGATCAGTGCAACCCATTTACTCCACGTGGCATCAGTTGCATGATGTGTAGAGGAGACCCTCCCTTTGAACATCCAGCCCAGCACTGGCAGTCGGGGTGCTAAGAGGAGCTGTGTTTCAGTACCAACCACTTCTGAGGCAGCTCGAACTCCTTCATATGCTGCCAATATCTCTTTTTCAGTTGGAGTATAGCGAGCCTCGGATCCTATGTATCCCCGACTCCAAAACCCCATGGGTCGGCCTCGGGTCTCCCCAGATGCTTTCTGCCAGAGGCTCCAGGTAGGGCCATTCTCTCTGGCTGCGGTGTAGAGCACATTTTTAACATCTTGTCCTGCCCAAAATAACCTGAGGTGTACTGCATGAACTGTTTAATTTGTTCAAAGGTTTCTTGTTGCTCAGGCCCCCATTTAAAATCGTTCTTCTTCTGGGTCACTTGATAGAGAGGGCTTACAATCAGACTGTAATTTGGAATATGCATTCTCCAAACCCCCACGACACCTAAGAAGGTCTGTGTTTCCTTTTTATTAGTCGGTGGGGACATAGCTGCTATTTTGTTGATCATGTCCATTGGGATCAGATGACATCCATATTGCCATTTTATTCCTAAAAACTGGATCTCCTGTGCAGGTCCCTTGACCTTACTTTCTTTTATGGCAAAACCAGCTTTCAGAAGGATTTGGATTATTTTCTTCCCTTTCTCAAAGACTTCTTCTGCTGTGTTGCCCCATACAATGATGATGTCATCAATGTATTGCAGGTATTCTAGAGCTTCACCTTTTTCCAGTGCAGCCTGGATTAGTCCATGGCAAATGGTGGGGCTGTGTTTCCACCCCTGGGGCTGTCGATTCCAGGTGTACTGGACGCCCCTCCAAGTAAAGGCAAATTGTGGACGACACTCTGCTGCCAGAAGGGTTGACAAAAACACATTAGCAATGTCAATTGTGGCATACCACTTGGCTGCCTTTGACTCTAGTTCATATTGAAGTTCTAGCATATCTGGAACAGCAGCACTCAGATACAGAGTGACTTCATTTAGGCCACAATACTCAACTGTTAGTCTCCACTCCCCATAAGACTTTCACACTGGCCATATGGGACTATTAAAGGGTGAGTGAGTTTTGCTGATCACTCCTTGGCTCTCCAGTTGGCAAATCAACTTGTGGATGGGAATCAGGGAGTCTCATTCGGTGCGATAATGCCGCCGGTACGCCATTGTGGTAGCAATTGGAACTCGTTCTTCAACGGTCAGCAACCCCACAATCGAAGGGTCTTGAGAGAGACCAGGCAGGGTAGACAGCTGTTCAGTTCCTTCCGTCTCCAAGGCAGTGTCATGGTTTAACCCCAGCCAGCAACTAAGCCGGACGCAGCCGTTCACTCACTCCCCCCCCACCCAGTGGGATGGGGGAGAAAATTGGGAAAAGAAGTAAAACCCATGGGTTGAGATAAGAACCGTTTAATAGAACAGAAAAGAAGAAACTAATAATGATAATGATAACACTAATAAAATGACAACAGTAATAATAAACGGATTGGAATGTACAAATGATGTGCAGTGCAATTGCTCACCACCAACTGATCAATGCCCAGTTAATCCCCAAGCGGCGATCCCCTGCCCCCCCCCCCCCCCCCAGTTTATATACTAGATGTGACATCGCATGGTATGGAATACCCCGTTGGCCACTTTGGGTCAGCTGCCCTGGCTGTGTCCTGTGCCAACTTCTTGTGCCCCTCCAGCTTTCTCGCTGGCTGGGCATGAGAAGCTGAAAAATCCTTGACGTTCGACTAAACACTACTTAGCAACAACTGAAAACATCAGTGTTATCAACATTCTTCGCATACTGAACTCAAAACATAGCACCGTACCAGCTACTAGGAAGACAATTAACTCTATCCCAGCTGAAACCAGGACAGGCAGCTACACCAAAAGCCCACCAGTATGCCTTTTGGTCCTTAAAATACCCTCTCCTGAGGTGGTCTATGACAAGGATGCACGGAGCATCTGGACCAGTCACAATGGTGTGTTTCTGCCATTCATTCCCAGTTAGGCTTAATTCAGCCTCCAATACACTTAACTGTTGGGATCCCCCTGTCACACCAGAAATACAAATGGGTTCTGCCCCTTTATAACTTGATGGCATTAGAGTACACTGTGCACCCGCGTCTACTAAAGCCTTGTACTCCTGTGGGTCTAACGTGCCAGGCCATCGAAGCCACACAGACCAATAAACCCGGTTGTCCCTTTCCTCCACCTGGCTGGAGGCAGGGCCCCTCTAATCCTGGTCAGAGTATCCAGTACTCACTTCTTGTAAAATTGACTCAGAAGTCCCTTCAGGAGGATCAGAAATAAGATCAGCCCTTCTGCTCTGTTTGGAAACTGGAACGGCATTTTTCCTGGTAGAATCCCCTTTTGTGGTGGTTTTTCCTCGCAACTCACGTACCCGTGCATTTAGGACCGAGGTAGGTTTTCCATCCCATTTCCTCATGTCCTCTCCGTGGTCACACAGGTAAAATCATGTGGCACCTCGCGGTGTGTACCTTCTATATTCTCTCTCTTGAGCAGAGGAACACCCACTCCTTATAGCTGAGATACTGGTCCATACAAGTGGATAGTATGACTTTTTGATCACTTTGATCAGTTTTTCAGACTTTTTGGACAGATTTTCCACAGCTGAGATGCAGGCTTGTAGGGAGGAAGAGAGACTTCCTTCATATTGTTGTAGCTGGCCAGCGACTTCATCCACTGTTTGTCCCTCGCCTTCTTTCCAGAACACTACTGCCAATGAATTGGCATACGATGGTGGTGCACTTTGTAGAAACTTCTGCCACATGGGTCGTGTGCATGGGACTTCGTCTGGATCTTTGGGTAATTGTGCGTTGTCCGGGTCATAAGAAATCATCTGTAACATGTTTAATTCCCTCAGGTACTGGATATCTCTCTCCATGGGGGTCCACTTGCCTCATTGACATATAACATCTTCCTTAAAGGGGTACCTTTCCTTCATGCTTGACAGGAGTCGCTTCCAGAGGCTGATGGCTTGTGTCCCTTTTCCAATTGCCTTATCAATGCCACCTTCCCTGGCAAGCGATCCCAGCTGCTTGGCTTCCCTACCTTCTAATTCCAAGCTATTAGCCCCATTGTCCCAGCATCGGAGGAGCCAGGTGATAATATGCTCACCTATATGGCGGCCAAAATCTTTTCGCATATCTTGCAGCTCTCTCAGGGATAGGGATCAGGTGATTACCTCTGATTCTGCCTCTTCCTCCTGTTCTTGTGATGACCCTGGTTCATCTTCATCCCTCACTAAGCGAACTGATTTTTTTGTATATTTCTTCTTCTGTATGGGCTCAACTGATACTGTCACAGCTTGGTTTTCTCGTTCAGCTGCAGTACCTGTTGCCGGGGTTGGAATAGCCGCAGTGCCTGTCATTTTCTTGTCACATCCAGAGACATTCTCTTCCCCTTGAGGGTACTGAATAGTTTTGAACAGGGTTTGGTACGCTTGGGCCAGGCCCCAGCACATTGCAGTAATTTGTGTCTCCCTGGAATTGTCATGGTGACAGTATACTTTTTCCAAATGTTCTACTAGTTTTTCAGGATTCTGCACTTGTTCAAGGGTGAAGTTCCAAAACACTGGAGGTCCCCACTGTCCTAGGTACTTGACATACTCTCCCGCATATCCTGCCACTCATAATTATCCAGCCTCGGGGAAGATCTCTGGGTGATATTCTTTAATAGTTCTTTAACCCTAAACAAGACCTGAACGACATTCTGGAACATGCTAGTCCCTAGCAATAGGACCATGCTGGTCTCAACATCCCAAGGGTATTCAAATTTTCCAAAATTCTCAAACACCATTGTAACTAGACTGGAGGAGAAGGGAAAGGTGAAGAAAGGTGTCTCGCCCATAGATTGGCTCTCCGAGGAGAAAAGGTAAATGGTGTAAATATTAATAGTTTCCCACAGATGGCTCCCGAAGTATAGAGGTGATTGTCACGGTCCACTCGGTGGACTCGTGATGGTTCGTTTGCTACGATCTCGAAAGTGCAAAATTAAGGTGACCAACACCAAAGGGGATAGCAGTAATCACACAGTAAAACTTTATTGTATTGCCTGTGAAGAGGCACGCGATAGTTAGAGATGGGTGAAAGAAAGGAGAAAAGTAAAGTTAAGTTTAGAGAGAGAGGAGAAAGAGAGGTTATAGCTACCACCGCTGATCTCAAGACGTCCTAACGGTCCCGGGTCCAGCTAATGCTGCGTCGTCGATCGTCGTGTTCCTTGGTGGGGAAGCTTCAAATTCCCATTGTTTAGAAGTCATCTTTTATGCTTAGTAACACACCTTGCTCCACCTCTGCCTCAGGAGTCTCCGCCCTTCTCAGAATACAAATATCATATCTCCGCCCTTCTCGAGCGAGGCTATCACGCAGGCGCAGGGTCAGTGTCTGAGGCATGGTAAGTCTTGGAGGCAGGTAGCCTTCGACCAGGAGGTGTGTTTTGGTATTATAATGAAGCAAAGTTCGTCTAGAGTTCATGATTTCTTCATCGATGTTATGGCAACGGTTGCAATCCATCCTTTTTGACAGTAGCTATGCGGTTACCTCTAACGGCTCTAGCCAGGTACCTTCCAGGAGCCTTGTACTGCACATTCTGTCCTTGGGATTGGCCACTGCGCTCCAAACAGGCCGTTGTCAGGTAATGTACTGTTCATGTTCCTGATGACAATGTTGAGACAATGCTGATTTTCTGACCGACTCTTACACCACCCCGTGGCTCAACATGGTCGTCAGGACGTCAGGACCGCTTGGTGGTAGCATGATAAAGAAGAGGAAGAAGAAAAGGAAAAGAAAAAGACAGAGAGAGAGAGAGAGAAAAGGAGAAAAGATAGAAAGGCATGATAAAGAAGAGGAAGAAGAAAAGGAAAAGAAAAAGACAGAGAGAGAGAGAGAAAAGGAGAAAAGATAGAAAGGCAGCTACAATTTGTATCAATTACAATCAAAATTGTTTATATATATAAATAAAAAATCATTGAGGTTTCAAAACATCAATTGATTTGGGAATATCCACATTGGATGGAATATCAAGCATATTATATGTGTTCAGTACAGACATCAAACGCGTTAACCGATTCATCATTCTCCAGGCTATGACATACAATACTGCAGACAAAGCCAAACTGATCAAAACCAATATCAAGAGAACCACGATGGGGTGACACAACTTGTTCAGGATGCCTGTAGCAGTAGGCGACCATCTGAAAAGTGTGTCCCACCATCTATGTTCTGTATCCTTTTGCACTCTTTCTAAAACTCGGTGTATTTCTTTCACATTGTGATGAACAGTTATTAAGGTTTTCTGTCCGTTTTCCCTAATTTTTCCAAAATCTCAACCAAATCCTTGTGTTGTAATAACTGTTTTACCAAAGTGAGATTCATTCCAATGGGTATAGGCAACAATTCATGAATCAACATATAGTTAGATTGCAAAAGTTGGTGAGATGTGACCGGGGCCGAATAGGAAAAGTCACATCCAACAATCTTAGTGAAATTACAAACACAAAAATTTGAATGATTTTTAGTCTCCACAACTACCTTATCTACAGATAGAAAATCACAAACAGTCCTCAAACATACACAGCCTTTGCCGATATATATGAGTACTGTTTCAGGGTTTTCATTAGGATGAATCTCAAAGTGGCAAATATTTTGTTCAGTATCTAAACAAATATCTTGTGCCTCAATTGCATTGCCTTCACAAACAAATCCTTGTTGTTCTCGTACAATGCAAGATTCCAAATTAACAGTTTGCCATTTTTCATTCACCTTTCGGGCCCATACTCTATGCTCAAAAGGATAGAGTATAGTTCCGTTGTGGTTCAACCCTAATGCAATAACGGGATAAATTGGGTATATGGTAGCATTATATATAGTAAGCACAAAAGTTGTATCTATGTTTGTAACGGGATCATAAGTAAAGTTTACCAGGTTCCACCAGGATTGGAGTTCCTTCTCAAAATCAGTGGCACTGTCCCAAATTATTTTCCGAATTTCAGTGGGGAGAGTGCCTTCTTCACCTTCTCTTATAATTGAGGCGGCTACCGACTGCATCCATATTTGAGCCTGGATACAACTGAGAGCCAAAGAGACGTTATTTTGGATCACCCCAAGTGCATCAGTAATCAATTCGTGGTCCCTTACATTTACCTTTTCCCATTTTGGTAATATATTTGACAACAGCCACTGGTTAGTCCCCAAAGCCAATAAAGAAGACCGCAAAGGCTGTTGTAATTTAGCCAAATCACTAATTGAGGTAGCCAACTTGTTCATTATTACTTCCGAATCGATGCTATTTAAAACTCCCAATCCTGTTCCCAAAACACCGGTTAGGTCTCTCTGTGTTCTTCTCATGGGAAGAGTTCGTTTTTGCAGCCAGGTTGTCCATCCCTCATAAGAAGTCTTTAGGAAAGGTGAGCAAGCTGGCTGAATGTCTGAAACATTGTTCTGCATCGACAATTCAACTCGTTTGAGACCATGCCGGGTTAAACAACATTTGTTGTAGGCCCGTATTTCTGATCACATACGGTCCAATTTCAAAGATTTTTGGACTGAGCACAGCAATTGGTTGGGTAGTAGGTATTACAATGTCTATTTTAAATCCTCCCCAGTATTTAGTGTTATTTTTACCACACATAACTTTATAAGAGTATTGTACAGCAGTCAAGTTTAACCAACAGTCTAGGTTTTGATTTTTACACGACAAAATAGGGCCATGAGGTCCAATTCCATAACTGTTTGTGGATTCAATGTGAGATTCAGTGATCAGTCTGCATCTTATTGTGATGTTATTTCCTTGTACCACTGTAAAAGAGGGTATAACTTCATCTTTGTCAGTTAGCGTAAAGAGGGTATCTATGCCATCGTGCGTGACTACTGCAACAAGCATCCTAGTTACAACATTCATTTTGAATTTAAATGTTAGGCCTGATAGCTCTTCGGTCGGTGGATTAGATCGCCAATCGCACACCACATAAACTGGCTTGGTCAAAGTAAAATTATACCAACAATCTCCTTGTTCCTTAAGACAGGATTTGGTGATTTCAACATTATTGGTACTTGGGTCTAGGGGGTAGTTACTGACATTCTTTTGACGGCAACATGTAATGAGAGAATCCTGTTTGTTACATCCCCATTCTATTGTAGGACAGAGTTTCGCAGTGATGTTGGAACTAGGGTCCAATAGATTTCCAGAGATGGTAATTGAAGAGGCTTTCTCATAAAGAGATCCTTCCACCTTTCTGCATCCCACTTGGATTTTTTTCTGCAATCGTTCCAGTCAGGACACGGACCCAGTCTTTTTTGTCCCATTCCCCCCACTCAAGTGGGTGGTATACTTCAGAATCATGCATTACTACAGTGGCTAAGTTTGGGAGACGGTCTTTGGGATACTGTCCCATACTCCAAGTATACTGGACAATAGCTTGGGACCATGGCCATTCTGTATTCTTTTGGCTACAGATTAGTGGTAAAATACAAAAAAGTACTATCAATCTAGTTAAGTGATTCATAATTCATGCTGTTCTTGGCGTCCCTCGGAGTTCTTCTGCAAAACAAAAAAAAAACCAAAACTTGCCTCTCTGAGGCAAAAGAGATTAATACTATACAGAAAATTAAAATGATGGAATTATCCAGCGAGTATTTATCCGATGCTCCTTCCCTAGGGCATCGGATGCTACCCATGAGTATACATTCAGTGGGGTTTTTAATACCAGTGGCACACTTCCTACGGTGGGAAGTTCTACTAGGACAGGTTGTCCAGGGAAATGTGCTGGATTCTTAGAATCATCTGGTCCCTTTAATGAGGGAACTAGAGAGGGAGCCTTCGGGCAAAAGGCAGTAATTTTGGGGCATCCATTTACCCCCCATCTGTCATTTACACCTTTGACAGCTTCCCATAGGCGGGCATCCCAATTTCCCTCTTGTGGTTTCAAAAGTCGTTTTAAGAGACCATTTGTTCTTTCTACAATCCCATTGGCCTGTGGATAGTATGGAGTGTGGAAGACCCATTTAATCCCTTTGCTTCGTGCCCAATCCTGTACGATTTTGGCGGTGAAGTGGGAGCCATTGTCAGATTGCATTTCTTGTGGTTTTGGAAAAATTCCAAACCATTCACGCAGTGCTTTCACAGTTTTTTCTCCCGTAGCTTTGTTCAAAGCTTCGGCTTGGACTAGCCCTGATGTTATCTCCACTCCTACCAGCACAAAGCGTTTTCCTCCTGATTTCTTAAAGGGGCCTATATAATCTACCTGCCAAGCATCCCACAAGCCTTTACCCTCTCTTAAATGCAGAGGGTCATCCTCTAAGGGGTGTCTTTCGAGCCGTGTACGGCACTGTTCACAGGCTGATATGCAGGTTTTACACATTTCCCTAGTGACAGGCCAACCTCGGGCAAGGGCTTCACGATACAAATCTTTAGCTCCCGTATGTTTACGTTTTATATGTAACCATTCTAGCAAACGATCCCAATCTTCTGTGATCTGGTCCTTTTGTACAGGAGCTAGTCTTGCTAATTCATCAGCTTTGTTGTTCCATTCTCCTGCCGAGCCCCCATCTACTTGATGAGAAGCTACCCATCCCACAGCAAAGTTCCCTTGTCTTTCAATGCTCAGGATTTCTTGCCACTTGTCCTTTTGCCACACTGAAATTCTGTTAACCTCCCATTCATTTTGCTCGCAGAAAGGGAGCCATTCAGTACATCCTTTAAACACTGCATAGGAATCGGTATATATATGGACAGGGGAAGCGGTTTGTGCTTCATGCTTGAAAACGCTCCATACTGCAATTAATTCTCCTACCTGGGCACTCCCTTCTCCCTCTGTTATTATCTGTTCTTTAGTAATAGTATGGAGGGCTACTGCCCGGTATTTCCACACTTTTCCTTCTCGCTTTGCTGAAGCGTCGGTAAACCAAGCATTCACTGACTGATCGTGGGAGAAAGGAGGGGCTACCCGAATAACTGAGATAGGTTTGTCTTGGCTGCCGTCCAGGCTTTCTGTTTCTTGGATAGCTAAGTTTTTTAAAGCTCCTTCAGTCACTGAAAAAAGGTTACAATAGTGTCCAATCTGGGCATACCACTTTCGTACCGAGGCTCTCTGGGCCACCCCGTCAGGAGGGGGGGTCCCGTTAGTGACTGCTTTTATAACTTTGAACGGGCCTCTTAGCACGATTGGTTGCTGACGTGTAATTTTCTCCACTTCTATGAGAGCCATGCTAACCACAAACAAACCTTTCTCCCATGCAGTATATCTCTTCTCAGCATCCTTAAAGCCGCGGGAGTAAAATCCTACAGGGCGGGTTGGACCCTCAGGACCACGTTGCCAAATGTGTACTGACAATCCTGTTGTGGCAAACCCCCATTCTACCTGAAAGGGGTCTGTAGGGTGGATAGGGCCAAGAGCCTGATGAGCTGTTGCTTCAAAAATTAACAATTGCATTGCTTCTTCCTGAGAAGCAGTCCATTCCCATTTGGCCCGTTTTCTCAGCAAATCATAAAGAGGTCTGGCAATGATAGAAAAGTCTGGGATATGTTTTCTCCAGAATACCAATAACCCTAAAGCATGCTGCAAATCCTTTTTTGATTCAGGCATTTTAATCTGATCTAGAGAAGTGAGGGTGTCTGGTGGGATACATGTCATTCCCCCTTTCCACCAAATTCCCAAAAACTTTACTTCTTGTGAGGGTTTTTGGATCTTTTCTGGGGGAATTTGCAAACCCAAGTTCTCCAAATGAGAGATTATGTTCTGTTGGGTTGCCCCCACCTCCTTTTCTTTATCTCCACCCACGAGAATATCATCAATATACTGATAGACAGCTATGCCATCGGCTTTTGGTATTTTCTCCAGTTCTTGGGCCAAAGCGTGGTGAGCTAGTGTAGGGGAATGTTTGTATCCCTGAGGCAGCCGGGTAAAGGTAAATTGTTGTCCCTCCCAAGTAAAAGCAAAACGATCTCTGTCTTCTGGTCGCAAAGGTATCATGAAAAACATATCTTTAACATCTATGGTTGCCATGATCGGATGAGCTTTCTCCTGAATTGTTATTACCAGTTCAGCCATATTAGGGACTGCGGCAGTCAGAGGCCCTGTGTTAGCATTCAGCCTTCGAAAATCTACTGTGAGCCTCCACTTCCCATTAGGTTTTTTCACTGGCCATACCGGCGAGTTGAAAGGAGAATGGGTATTTATCACCACTCCTTGTTCCCGCATCTCCTGCATGACTGGTTTGATACCTTCCTTTGCTCCCAGGGGGAGGGGATATTGTTTAACACTAGTTACTTTGCTAAATGGCAGAGGGGGTGCAGTTTGAAGTAGCCTGATGTTCAGCTGCGGTGTCCCGAAAGTCCACAACAATCCTTCTGAATCCTCCCACCCCCTTCCTTTAAGGGCATCTATTCCTAACAGGTTAGTCGGAATGTTCCCAACCACCATGTTAATAGTGATTGTGCCTTCCTCTCCCGGCAGCATCAGCTTTACCGGAACAACGTTCATAACTTCTGTTGACCCTAGAGCATTCAAGACACAAACGTTTCGCTTAGAGGGAATCACCCCACACCTCTGTGCATCTTCCTCAGTCAGGGCAGAGATCTGTGCACCGGTGTCAATTAAAAAGGTTACGGGTGCACGCTTAGGACCTACAATAGCTGTAATCAATAAATCTCCTCTGTTAGTTTTAGTGAGCTGTCGGATATAAATCCATCCTCCATTCCCCCGCCCACTGCTAAGGAACGGAGGTTCTAGTTTCCCTGCTGACTTTCCCCATCGCCCGTGCTCTCCGCGGGGGGGGCTGCGGGCATGACAGGAGAGATTTCTCTATTTGACCTTAAGTGCTGTGGGTGTTGTTTTGGACCATACCACTTTGATATCAGTTTACTCAGTTTATTAAGGGGTAAACCATCCATCACATCTCTGGGAACTCCCTTTTTAATTCCCAAAGCCCACCATTGCTGTCAAGTCAGGGGCTGTCTTCCTCCTCCCCCAGTTTTAGAGTAGGAGTAGTCAGCAGCACTGGCGGAGTCAGTGAGAGGGGTTACAGTTTTACTAACAGATAGGGGTAAATCTTTAGCTCCTACTTGACGAATTCCTTTAGGTTTCTCCTCCAAAGTTCTCACAGGACCGTATTTTCTGCTATAATCTATCAATTCCTGTGCTACATCTCCCCACGTCCACATCCTTTTATGTTTTGAGTGGGAAGAAGCCGAGCTATGATTAAAAGGTGAATCTGTGCCAACATAAATTTCATCTCTTTTGCCTTTAATAAAGCTCTCCAACTTTTCTACAGGGTCTAAAGATGCTATGGTCCTTTGGAGAACAATCCCGGTAGATTTGAGTGATTCTGGGAGTCCCCTTATCAAAGGAGTCATGATTTCAGGATTCACCGGCAACATCATTGGGGATTCACATCCGGGAACTAACTTCCTTTCATGTATCATTTGCAGGCAGGCTGCTTTGTGCACACTTTCTAGCAATTGATCAACTGTGCCTGTGATTGCTAGGGGATCCCCCCTGTCTAAGGGGTTCAGCCCTCCGGCCCAATAGGCAGCCCGCTGGGTTAGGGACCATGGGGCACGTCTATCCCCTGTTGTTAAAAAGACACCGTGGCCCCAGTAACCACTAGCTTCCCTTTCACTTAACTGAATTTGGTCCCCTCCAGTTAAAGATACACGCCACACATACTCTGTTTCGGATTCTTTGGGAAGGCGCCCATATTCTCTTTTCATTTTGGCCAATTCAGTGGGAGTGTATGGTATCTCTTTAGTTGTAATATGTGGGTCATTATCCTCATCATTTATATAAGTATATTCTGCTTTAATCAAAGGCCTCACTTGGGGGTTTTCCCTAAAGTGTTTCCTTGCTTCCTCTAGCTCCTTTTGGGGGTATACCTGACTTATTTGCCGAATACCTATCTTTTCCATTTTCATTTCTCTCTCATTCAATGATTCAACAGACCTTGAAAGTTCTTCTTTTAAGGCATCTTTTAGACAGTGATTTTCTTCCTCCTTTTCCTCTGCTTGCTGTTTGTACAAGCAAATTACTCTTTCTTTCTCTGCTAACTGCTCTTCCAGGTTGGAGGTTGTTTTCTGCAAAAGTTGTACCAAATTTTCAAGGGATTCTATGATTTGTTTTTCCTGGCTACGCCGCTTATAGCGGTCTTCAATTGCTGCGACCAGGCTGGCTCCAAGAACTGCACAGATTATCGCTTTGCCTTTGCCTGACCTTGATCTGGCCTCATTCTGTATAGAAATCACTCGGTCACCAATTGTCTCGAGCCCACTCTTCCCCAGGCGGGGAGGGTCGAGCTCCATACTTTGCCAAGAGTGCATAAAACGAGCCAAGATTTTTTACTGATGGAGAGTTTTGATAACCATTCTTTTCAGTCATTTTTGTTGCAAAGGGCCAAACTCACTTCGGGGAGGTCAAACTTAGTTACACCACACACGCAACAACTGCTGCGTAGCCCTCCTCTTCCCCGAGTGGCTGAAGGGACCAAAATCTCACTTCGGGGAGTCAAAACTTAGTTGCTCACAAGTGCAGACTTTCTCTGCTTGTCCCTTCAACTTCCCCGAGTAGTCCACCTCATCTAATGAGGACAGTTCCCCCTTTTGCACTAGGAGATCCTTCACTTGATCCTGATAGACAGAGCCCTCAATTCGAGTTTGGGGTGAAATACACTGAGGTGTGTGCAGTGTGCGGGAATCCCGAATTGCCCCCCTTGCTTTCTGGACACCTCTCACCCTTTCAGGTGTAGGGCCAGGTGCGGCTGGAACGAAACGTTCTTCCCCTGTTACAAACCACACAAAACCTGCACCCCTCTGTCTCTCAGGATCCTGTCCGTGACGCCAGTTTAATGTCACGGTCCACTCGGTGGACTCGTGATGGTTCGTTTGCTACGATCTCGAAAGTGCAAAATTAAGGTGACCAACACCAAAGGGGATAGCAGTAATCACACAGTAAAACTTTATTGTATTGCCTGTGAAGAGGCACGCGATAGTTAGAGATGGGTGAGAGAAAGGAGAAAAGTAAAGTTAAGTTTAGAGAGAGGAGAAAAAGAGGTTATAGCTACCACCGCTGATCGCAAGACATCCTAACGGTCCCGGGTCCAGCTAATGCTGCGTCGTCGATCGTCGTGTTCCTTGGTGGGGAAGCTTCCAATTCCCGTTGTTTAGAAGTCATCTTTTATGCTTAGTAACACACCTTGCTCCACCTCTGCCTCAGGAGTCTCCGCCCTTCTCAGAATACAAATATCATATCTCCGCCCTTCTCGAGCGAGGCTATCACGCAGGCGCAGGGTCAGTGTCTGAGGCGTGGTAAGTCTTGGAGGCAGGTAGCCTTCGACCAGGAGGTGTGTTTTGGTATTATAATGAAGCAAAGTTCGTCTAGAGTTCATGATTTCTTCATCGATGTTATGGCAACGGTTGCAATCCATCCTTTTTGACAGTAGCTATGCGGTTATCTCTAACGGCTCTAGCCAGGTACCTTCCAGGAGCCTTGTACCGCACATTCTGTCCTTGGGATTGGCCGCTGCGCTCCAAACAGGCCGTTGTCAGGTAATGTACTGTTCATGTTCCTGATGACAATGTTGAGACAATGCTGATTTTCTGACCGACTCTTACAGTGATGACAATGCTGAGTGCAAATACCGGATTAATCCCACAACCGGTAATTTTATCATACCATAAGCCAGTATTACACAATACATCAAAGTGAAAACCTTAATCCACCTCCCATGGATGATCAGCAGCAGCACAGGGACTACATACAGCAAGTGAGATGATACATAACAGAACTCTAAAAACGAGAGCAACAACTCTAAGAACACATATATCGACATTGTGACCAGCAACTATTAGACCAATATAATGAATGCTTGTAACAAATTCGTTTTAACAAGCTCTGGTCCGGTTTGTCATTATCTCAACCCTTTGTGCCCCTCGTTGGGCGCCAAGAAGGACTGTCGTGGTTTAACCCCAGCCAGCAACTAAGCACCACGCAGCCGCTCACTCACTCCCCCCCCCCCCCACCCAGTGGGATGGGGGAGAGAATCGGGGAAAAAAAAAGTAAAACTCATGGGTTGAGATAAGAACAGTTTAATAGAACAGAAAGGAAGAAAATAATAATGATAATATTAACAATAATAAAATGACACTATTGTATATTCCAATACTGTATATTCCCCAGCCCCACTCCCCTGAGTTTATATACTAGGCATGACGTCACATGGTATGGAATACCCATTTGGCCAGTTTGGGTCAGCTGCCCTGGCTGTGTCCTGTGCCAACTTCTTGGGCCCCTCCAGCCTTCTTGCTGGCTGGGCATGAGAAGCTGAAAAATCCTTGACTTACTCCAAACACTACTTAGCAACAACTGAAAACATCAGTGTGTTATCAACATTCTTCTCATACTGAATCCAAGACATAACACTATACCAGCTATTAGGAAGACAATCAACTCTATCGCAGAAACCAGAACAAGGAAAAACTGGCAAGAAATAATGGATTAAGAAGCGGAATGCCTAATGAGCATGCATAGTCTTACATAGTAGGCAGCAGTGATTTTTCAAAAGCTTTCTATTAAAAAAGTTTCTTTGGCCTACTTTAGGAACTGTTTAAAGGTATTTTGAAAGTCCGTGTTTATATCTTGTTTGTCCTGGCTTAATTTTAAAATTTAAAATTTTAGATTTTATACTGGCTCTGCAGTACCACATATGTATTGTATCTGTGATCGCATGGAGGAATAGACAGGAACTGTGGATGTAGTTATCCTCATTCTGTGTAAACTCCTTATTTTGACTTGGTGGCATGTTTCAAATTCAGATACTGGCAAATGACACAGTCTCTTTGGAGATAACTTGGACGAGAGGCAGTGGGCACAAACTGAAATACAGGACGTTCTGTCTGAAGATAATAGAATAGTTCAGCTGCAAGGGACCCACAACGATCATCTAGTCCAACTGCCTGACCACTTCAGGGCTGACCAAAAGTTAAAGCCTATCATTAACGGCGTTGTCCAAATGCCTCTTAAACACTGAGAGGCTTGGGGCATTGACCACCTCTCTAGGAAGCCTGTTCCAGGGTTTGACCACCCTCTCAGTAAAGAAATGTTTCCTCATGTCAAATCTGAACCTCCCCTGACACAACTTTGAACCATTCCCACGTGTCCTGTCACTGGATACCAGGGAGAAGAGATCAGCACCTCCCTCTCCACTTCCCCTCCTCAGGAAGCTGTAGAGAGCAATGAGGTCGCCCCTCAGCCTCCTTTTCTCCAAACTAGACAAACCCAGAGTCCTTAGCCGCACTTTATAGGACATGCTTTCCAGCCCTTTCACCAGCTTTGTTGCCCTCCTCTGGATGCATTCAAGGACCTGAACATCCTTCTTAAATTGTGGGGGCCAGAACTGCACACAGTATTCAAGGTGAAGCTCCACCAATGCTGAATACAGCGGGATAATCACCTCTCTTGACCGACTGGTTATACTGTGTTTGATGCACCCCAGGATGCGGTTTGCCCTCTTGGCTACCAGGGCACACTTCTGATTCATATTGAGCCTGCTGTCGACCAGCACCCCCAGATCCCTTTCTGCAGGGCTGCTCTCCAGCCACTCCTCTCCCAATTTATACTTGGACCTGGCATTACTTTGTCCCAGGTGCAGAATCTGGCATTTGTTCTTGTTAAATTTCATGCCACTGACAATTGCCCAGTGTTCCAATCTACCTAGATCCCTCTGCAAGGCCTCTTGTCCCTCAAGACAGTCAACAGCACCTCCCAGTTTGGTATCATCAGCAAACTTGCTAAGGGTGCATTCAACTCTTGCATCCAGATTGTTGATAAAAATATTGAACAGAACTGGCCTTAGAATTGAGCCCTGAGGAACACTGCTGGTGACTGGTCACCAGCCAGATGTAGCCCCATTTACTACAACCCTTTGAGCCCTGCCCTTCAGCCAGTTCTTCACCCAGCGCACTGTATACCTGCTCATTTCACCGTTGGACAACTTGTCCAGAAGGATGCTGTGAGGGACAGTATCAAAAGCCTTTCTAAAATCCAGAGAAACTACATCCACTGCCTTCCCTTCATCCACTAGGCAAGTGACCTTATCATAGAAGGATATCAAATTAGTTAAACAGGACTTTCCCTTTGTGAACCCATGTTGACTGAGCCTGATGATTGCATTGTTCTTTAAATGCCTTTCAGTAGCACCCAGTAGCATCTTCTCCATAATTTTTCTAGGAACTGAGGTTAGACTAACAGGTCTGTAGTTCCCTGGGTCTTCCCTCATGCCCTTCTTGTAAAAAGGAATAACATTGACTGTCTTCCAGTCAGCAGGGACCTGGAAAGGAAGGAAACACTTTTTTATTGTGAGGGTTATCAAGCACTAGCACAAGTTGTCCAGAGAGTTTGTGGAGTCTTCATCCTTGGAGATCTTCAAAAGCCATCTGGACATGGTCCTGTGCAACCAGCTCTAGGTGACCCTGCTTGAGCAGGGGGGTTGGACTAGATGACTTGCAGAAGTGCCTTCCGACCTCATTCTGTGATTCTGTGAACTTCTGTCCTTTTGAAAGCTCTGTACCACAGTAATAGTTTGGTTTGTTAATGTCATTATGTCATTGCATCTCTAGCTGTGCCTCTCAGGTTGTAGAATATACAGCTGACAGTTTCTATATGTGATTTGTCAGCTAAGCAAACAACAGACTTCCAAAGATCAGAGTTTATTTTTTTCTAAATCCTTTAGCCAAGTAATTTATTCTTAACTTCACAGTCAATTCAGATTCATTTTTCTGCTTTCCACAACTGACTGGTAGATATTAAGTCAGTATCTTAGGGTTAAGGTTGGTTGTTGGGTTTTTTCTTGATTGACTTTATGGTTCTGAATTAATCCAAGATGTGCCTTGATCCTGTGACCTAGAGCCCCCAAGGCTATGGATTTTGTTTGTAGTCTCGTGGTTCACACAGTGAAATGGGGAGAAAGCTGATGAATTCGTAATGAGAAGAGATGTTATTCATGACCCTTTATGTGAGGAGCCAAGAAAACAAAAATAGGAAAACATTTTAAGAACACAAACTCTTGGAAATTTAAAAAGGCTCAAGAAGTTTGAAGTATACACTCTGAAATACTGTATAAGCATTTAGAACATGCAGAGTACCACCTGAAATATACTTTCCTGCATATCTTTTTATATCAAATATGTCTGTGATGAGTTGGGTTTTTTTGTTGTTTTTTTGTATCTGTAATAGGTTTTTAGTAGCATAGATCGAGTCACTCAAACACAAGGTGAAGAAAAGGAAGACGCAGGAGACAAACCAAAAAGTGTAACATTGCCTTCTGTGGAATCTTTAAGCTGGAGTTCAGAATGTTCTGAAACGTAAGTAGAATGAGGTGCTGGAAGTGGTCCACGTCCTGCTTATCGGGTAGCAGGCCTCCTCATCTCAATAACTGCATGAGAGTTTGCTTATTTTTAATGCAGACAACAAATATCTACATCCATCTCCTCTGACACTGAGAGTAGCAGGCAGCAACACAGTTCTGGTTTGCTTCCGAAGTTGGCCATATCAGCCGAAGGAGAACAGGATGATTCCACCTGTTTAGCGGAACCTCAGGAGGAACAGGAAAAGCCTGCATTTGTGAATGAGGAAATATTGCAAGAGGAACCTGAAGTAACCACTCCAGCAAGTACGATCAGCAGCTCCACGTTATCAGGTAATTCACAATGGGTGTCTTGAATGATAACATTAGAAACAGTTGTGGATCTTCTTTGTTTAGCAGTAGCATTCATGGATTTAGAAGTCCTGCATTCCAGAAATGCTTTAAAAATGAAAACATCCCCAAAGGGGGTCTGGTTTGGGCTCAGGCTCAAACTAATAATATCTCATAAAAATATGTATGGGAAAGTGTCAGCATTTTTGGAAATGCCAACATTTGATGTTACTTCACTGACTCTGGAGGGCTGCTAGGCAAGTGAATAAAATTATGACTTTGCCATAGAGCTGTTGCAGGATCCTTCTGTGGATCCCTTGAGCACTTAAAACACTATTTTTATACCTTCCTTTGATGAAGTTGGTGATTTTTTTAAAACTTTTTTTTTTGATCGATCATCCTAGAGTCATTCCAACTTATCTACTTATCTGTATTGCTGTTTTCTAACACTCTGTGATGTACCATTGTGTGTTTTTAATTAAGACATCTCAAAGATGTATGCCTTTCAGAATTGGCAGGGTTGTCTTTGACTTGTGGAAGTCACTTGTGTCATTAGGAATCTAGGAGGGTGTGTTGTAAACAATTCCCTACTTGAATAATTTATTTCCTTTATGCATCCATCTCCCAGCACAAGTATTTGCATGCATTTCAGTAGGATCCAGGGCCCTAGTATCTTGCTGGTTTTGTACTTTCAGAGGAGAGTTTTGTATAACTGTGGGAAGATCTGATATTTAACGCAGGTCTAGGCCTATATCAGTCTCACATTTGTCCATATATAGGTTCCAGTTACCTCCTCTCCACATATACCTGTCTTCAGCTTATTTCTCTTTTGTACCTCACTGAGTTGTCTCAAGATACCCCTTATATTATATCTCCTTTTTATCCACATACCCCTAATTGCCCTTGTAGTCTGCATTTTCCTCAATCCCATACAGCTGTACAACCATTTCCATCTCCTTCCCTTGTCAAAAACCTTGACTGTGCTGTATCCTGAGTCCTGCTCACTCCCCCCAGCTCCATGTTGTGGTGTTGGTATTAACACAGCAATCACGATAATTCAAAGCATCTGTTCCTCTCTTGTCACTTATTAATTACACTTAAGAAAAAATTTCTTTTTTTTTTTCTGTGGTCCATTAGCAACAGGATATTCAGTGACCTTAAAGAAATACTAGGAATTACTGCTGTGTCTTTAAACAGGCGACCTACCCTTGGTGCTTGTTTCATAAGGTCATACAATTTTCCCGTGATATCTTTGAATCTTTGAAGAAATCATTTGCAGGTTGTTCACATGACTGTCCTAGTTTCAGCTGGGATAGAGTTAACTGTCTTCCTAGTAGCTGGTACGGTGCTATGTTTTGAGTTCAGTATGAGAAGAATGTTGATAACACTGATGTTTTCAGTTGCTGCTAGTAGTGTTTAGACTAATGTCAAGGATTTTTCAGCTTCTCATGCCCAGCCAGCGAGAAAGCTGGAGGGGCACAAGAAGTTGGCACAGGACACAGCCAGGGCAGCTGACCCAAACTGGCCAACAGGGTATTCCATACCATATGACGTCCCATCTAGTATAGGAACTGGGAAGTGGGGGCGGGGAATCGCCGCTCGGGGGACTAGCTGGGTGCCGGTCGGCGGGTGGTGAGCAATTGCACTACGCATCATTTGTACATTCCAATCCTTTCATTATTGCTGTTGTCATTTTATTAGTGTTATCAT
The DNA here is from genome assembly GCF_900496995.4 of Aquila chrysaetos chrysaetos. Lineage (NCBI taxonomy): Eukaryota > Metazoa > Chordata > Aves > Accipitriformes > Accipitridae > Aquila > Aquila chrysaetos. The sequence continues at coordinate 1,448,867 of NW_024470324.1, read as the reverse complement.
TATCATTATCCGTTTCTTCTTTTCTGTTCTATTAAACTGTTCTTATCTCAACCCGTGGGTTTTGCTTCTTTTTCCCGATTTTCTCCCCCATCCCACTGGGTGGGGGGGGAGTGAGTGAGCGGCTGCGTGGTGCTTAGTTGCTGGCTGGGGTTAAACCACGACAATGACACAAGGCCTTTATGTTTTTTTTCATTGTTTGAAATGCTGTTGTCCTTCCTTCCATTCAGTATTGTGGAAGTTCATTACCTATGATAGACTAATACTAATGTGGTTGTAATATTGAGTTTTGTGGTACCAGGTATCTTCCTCCTCACAGGTGTTGTAGAAAACCACCCAAAGAATAAAAGCAAAAGATAATTAAAAATAAAATTGTACTTAGTGTTTTAATGATTTTGGAAAAGTTGTTAAGCTTATAGCAACTTATGTAGGATTGGAGCCTCTCATTTATTTTAGGAGGAGTTCACATGAAAAATAAATGTATGATTAAGTTCTCTGAAGTGAGTGCTGCATATTGAGATACCAAACTTGCTTTAGCTTTTGTCTACATTTTACTTTAGTCAGTGACTACATAAACTGTTGCTTCAATTCGTTCTATTAACCTTAATGCATTCTGTAAGTCTGGAAGAATTACTCAGATTTCTATAATGTTGTTTTATGAGCTTGTGGACAGAAAGAAAAATTCCTATCTCACAATTGTACCATTTCCCCTCCCTGACCCACAGTTTTCCCTCAATGTGTTTATCCCTTCTTCTTTGTACAGTTGGCAGTTTTTCAGAGCACTTAGATCAGATAAATGGAAGAAGTGAGAGTGTGGACAGTACAGATAACTCCTCAAAGCCACCCAGTGAAGTTGCATCTCACATGGCTCGTCAGCGATTAGAAAGCACAGAGATAAAGATCATCTCTGGAAAAGTCACAAAGCCCCTTTCTGCGAGTGCTTTGTCCCTCATGATCCCAGGAGGTAGAGATAAATCTTTTTGTTTGAAATGTTATGATTTGTGCATACTTGATGGTTTACAACATAAATGCAAGATTTTGGTGAGTCCAGAATGGATTCTATGTTACAGGGGTTTTTTGTTTCTCTTGTTGTTCATGTGTGTTACTAGATGGTCCCATCTTGTCAGCCAGTTATAGTGGTCACATCACAGCTGAGGGACCTTCTCTGACAGGCAAAACTGTAGCTTAGTGGTGACTACTTTGTGTTCGACCATGTGCATGCACAGCAGGATGCAGGCTTCAGTCCTGGCCCGTCCTACAGTAGAGTTGTAGCTTAAGTTCTAAGCAGCTTTCTAGGTACATCTCCACGAATAGCTGTTTATTACAGCAGCACTCTGTAACAGCACTAGCCTGACTAGTTCTCTCCCATAAGGAAAGGTGATAAGCCAGAGAGAAGTGTCACAAAAGTGGAAATAGCCTGTACGCTCCTGTTTGTACTATATTGGCTTACATGGAATACTCAACATGTGAAGCTAGAAATATTGCTATAAATAAGTGGAAGTATAATAGTAGTATTGAATGTTTCCAGATGAAGCATTGGTGCTTCACTTCGTAATGGTTCAGAATCAAAGTCCAAATTTCCCAAACTTAGAGGGATTTTTTCCAAAAGTGGGATTACGTCTCAACTTTGCACACTGGCCATATGTTGCTTTTAGACCATAGGTGTAATATTTAAGTATCTGCTGGTCTGATAACATAACCCTGCACTTGCTTCATATGTTCAAAGGTGGTTTTGACAATAACTTCAGCAGGTTGCTTTGAGTCCTCAGGCTAGTGGAGAATTGTACGCAGTGTTGAAGAGTTGGTTCTGGCTCTCTAAGGCAGAGAGAGTTGACATCTTAGACTTCACCTACCTCTGGGTTGTAAAGCATGTGTGCCCTATGTGCTCCGTAATACCTTGGTGAGCAAACACAGTGCTATTGTGCATGTGTTTTGGAGACCTTGGAGAAGTGAAAGGCCCATCTGATTCACCTCATGTTTTCTACCCTTCTTTATCATACAGTTTAAAGAACAGCATAGGCTTCCTATGCAATACCTGTAATTCTACCAGCTAACCATGAGTGTTTTTTAATGAGATAAGTCAAGAGGAAAATGTTGAGTTTCAATTAAAGAGGAATATTTTGCCCCTGCTTGAGTGAGGACAGCCAGGTGGCAATGAAAAGAATACTTAGCATTTCTGTGATGCTGTCCCAATGTGAATGGTCATTCTCACAAAATGCATGTGAGACATGAAGATGGCTTTATTTTTACAATGAGAAAGGTAGCAACCATGTGCTCAGCCTGTTCAGGGCATTGTCGACACTGTAAACTGCAAGTGGCTTGCAAACACTCTGGGCTTGTTCCTTGTATAGACTCTTTCTTTCAAATAATATTTCTCTTCCAAATAATATTTCTCTCCCAAATGTCATAAGCGTTTTTTTGGTATACCCCTGTAACAGTTAGCACCATGGTTATTTTTTCTGCTTGTAGAGGGCCTGCAGTGCATGCTAATTATTGAGATAAGCTATCACAGGAGCACGATATACACACAGATAATTGCACAGTCAAGTAATACTCAGAGTTATTCATCAGTTTATATTCTAGTAGTTCTTTCACAGCTGTCGGGTAAGAATCACTAAGTTCAGAGATGGTATAGACTGAGTTACTGTGCTTATTAAACTATGTTTTTTTCAGTTTAATCTCAGCATCATTCTATAAAATCCGAACTTAGCTTTGCCTACACTGAAAAATGTTGTCTTTATATCAACCAAAATCTTATATGTTAGCTGTACCTAATACTGTCCAAAAACCTACTTCATTCATGTTTATCAGTAAAATAAACTACAGCAATAGATGGCCAGTGTTCCTGACCCGAGTCATGTGGCTGAGAGTCACAGGATGTGTCCCACGTGTATCAGATAGCAAAAGCAGAGGGATCTGGGCATGTTTCAGAGCCAGAGGATGACAGTGACAGCCCCTCTAGGCTTGGCTGTTCTGTGGGTTTTCAGCATTAACCCAGTGATACCGATCTCTAGGAGCCTCTGGTGACTCACATTTAGGGAGTAGCGCCTGTGCTGACAAAGCATATCTGCCCTCACATGACATGGCTTGGCACGGAAACCAAACCTGGAATGTTTCTGGGCTGCATTCCTTTCAAGAGCTGTCACCCTGTTAGTCACAAAAGTGTGTTTTATGCTGCTGCAACTGTGTTTACATTTGCACAAACGTGAGCACAGAGTGCTTTCAAAACAATGAAATAAAACAAAGCCATAATTGATACTGTTGTTGCAAGAAAGTCTTTTGGTCTTACATGAAGTAGCAGAATGTAGAAAAATGGAGGCTTGGTACAAGCATTGTGAGTTACTGTCCTATGTACCAACTAGATATTGTGGTTTAAGTACAGTAGTCTTTATCTAGATATAACTGAATCCAAAGTACTGATACTGAAAAGCCGGTCGAAGAAACTCTCTAAGACTCATTTTGGAGTTTTAGAAAGCAGGCATTCTTTATTGCAGCACAGGATGCACGGGGGATAGTTCCACCTAGCGTGCATGCCACAGCTTTAGCACTAACAGGTTATATAGAATAACTAATTGCATATTAATCAGATTAGTATACATATACATAAAAATGATTGCAACTGATTATCATAGTACTGCCTACATCCGATCATGCGCAATGAAGGATCCATTTGAGTCGAAGGGCTGCTTTTGCGACCACCGACCCATTTGAAGTTCTTGTTGGCTGTCCTTGAAGTCTTTATTCCTGTCCTTGTTCTTTGATCTTGAAGCTTAACGCAGCTTCAATCACATGGGGTCAGTTTCAGCATTGTTCTCATCTAGCGTACAGGAACATATAGTCATAAGAGCCAAGAACTGCAAAACTTATGAGGAACTACCTCTACTAGTTAATTGCTTGGCTATACTTTTGTCTATTGTTTCAATCATAGTGTTAGTATAAGATTTCTAATAATTATTTACCAAATCTCACTTTTACAGTCACCTAGCAGCAAACCAGTTTCCACGGCTGGTACAAAATATTAAAACCATCAAAATATTTAGACATACCATACAGAATGTATGGAAATATGCTATCAGTACCAACTAACACTTTCTTTACCACTGCATGATGATTTGGGGGATGGTTTTGGGCATACTCACAATGACATCTGCTACCAAACTCTGATTTTCTTTTTGTGAGTGTTTGTTAGGAAGAAGACTGAGAATTGTTCTTTCAGTGTTAGCAATGAGTGTGTTTCCTATCTAAAAGGAAAAGGCAGCCTACATCTAACAAGTTAATCCTTGCATTAAGAACATAGGGGTTAAGCTATGGGGAAAGAAATTTAGTTCTAAGATTTGGTTGTTGGTCAAACTTCTCATTCACTAAGATTCACACCGAGTGAGGAAGAAAGAGTGTTCATGCAAACACAATGATATATTTTGACACAAAGGTGTCATAAAACTTTAAGCAATTCCCTGTTCTGTGTCTGTGTGTGTGTGTGCTCAGAATGTACTCTAATAGGCAGATTTTTTTTTTTCAGATGTGTGTGGTTTCTCTCCTTTGGGAAGTCCTATGTCTCCTCATTCCATATCATCTGATCTTTCATCCTCACAAGATTCATCCCCCAGCCATGATTCTTCAATTGCTGCTGCAAGTCTTCATCAGCCGATAGTAATTCACAGTTCAGGAAAAAAGTATGGCTTCACCATCCGAGCAATCAGGGTTTACGTGGGTGACAGTGATATTTACACTGTGCACCATATTGTTTGGGTAAGTTGTGGGGTTTTTTTTTTTTTGCTTATATACAGCCACAGAAAACTGTAATGATGTATTTGCTTTTGATCTTTTGTACCCATGGTATCTGTTTCTTGACAGTTACTGTGTAAATTGTGGTGGTGTGCCAGTTTTCTTAGAATGAAATTTGTGCCTGTGCACAAGGCTAGTGTTGGCTGTAGGGCTGCCCCAAGCTGTATAATGCACACCTTTGGCAGAAGTGGTACCTATGTGTGATGTTGACCCTCTGCATGGGTCACTTCCACTTTTAGCAAGTTTGGCAATTGTGAACAGCCATGTCTAAGTTCAGAGTGCTGTGGCTTAGAAAACTGTAGCATTGCTACATATCAAGGTGCCGCAATTAGATCACTGGTCGGCCCGGACCAGGGAAGAGACAGATAACACACATGGTGTGAGCGCCAACTCCGTCTTTTATTGCGCAGTTAATTCCTTTTATACTAACAACGGTAGGTGGGATTACTGATATGTCATAGGGAGGCGACGACTAGCCTTCTATCTTTCCGTGACATCGCGAGATCTTCCGAATGCTGTACCCTACATTTCCCCCTCTTCATGTCCAACTAGCTCCTATTGGTTACACACGCTATTCACACATTATTCATGCACTGTCCACGCATCCAGTTGCACTTAATGATTGGTTGTATCAACATTGTACACGCGCATAAACATAAAATATAATTGGTTATACTAACTAAACATACGAGACTTATCTCAGTCTAATTGGTCAAGATAAACTGCCGAATTGAGGTTGTTTGTGCCAAGTTCTCTTTATCGTGGAATGTGCACCTGTGTTTTTCTAATTGGTATCTTTCTTATTTTTGTCTTTTTGTTTATTCTGTTCAAGGCCTTCTAAAGGCGTCTGGAATGCTCTTGTGACCGTTAGCTAAATATGTTCCCACAACAATTCCCCCTCCCTTTTTCTATTAGAAGAGCATTAACAGATTTAGTCACCACCATCCGCGAACTCAGCCCAGCAATCGGTAGGTGCCAGCTTTACGTGGGCATCCCCACAGAGGCAACGATGGCCTTGCCGTACACCAGCCCGATGCTCTTCGGAAAATCCCGGTATTTGTACATTTGCAGAGGAACAGATTTCAGCACACGTGGCCAGCGGGTGCTAAAATTCACCTCGGTTGAAACATGGGGAGCCTATGGCACATGCGGTCGCTGGCCAGGCGTGCCGCACGAGTCATAGCCATCCTGTCTATTGGTTCACGGGCTTAGTGATGTGGTTGCAGTGCACAGAGAATCTTGACCTGTTATGTTGGCTAAGGTGACCTACAAGATCTATGAACACAATTAATTAAACACAGTAAAAGCAACATTATACCTAATAAAATACACAAGAATAAAAGAAACCCCGATTTTTAACAAAGATACAAACCAACTCCTAAGTCCCCATCCCGCAGTTAAATGCTCTAAGCCAAAATGACAGTTTTCTTAATTGCTATAAAGCTCTTGCAGCTCCTTATTGCTTCTGCAGTTCTGTTATCTTGTTTATTAATTGCTCCAGTGTCAGAAATTCGTAGCAGATACCCAAGACATCACAAGCAAGGAAAGGATAACAGCAATCTGTAAAGAAAAACACTCAAACACTATGAGGTTAGGGCAGGACGAACCATATGACTAGGGACCCATTTCAGTAGCCCTTCAGGCGTCTGTACACAGGCATACCCCCGCCCGAGGCAACGCAGCTCAAACGGTCCGTCCCATTGGCGTGTCTGGGGATCACGCACACGGACCAGTGGGTAGGGGCCTTTCTCTTCCATAGTCGTAAAATGTCGTTGCGCCGCCGTCTGGTCCAGGTCCCCCCGAATTGTCTGATTTAATGAAGTTAACACAGTTAACAGGAGACGCTGTGTACGGGGAACAGGTGAATTATCCCGTAAGCAGGAGGGCTCCGCCTGGTCCCCCTCCCTAAGCTGATCTAGCAGGGTCTTTAAGGTTTGATGTGCTCGTTCTACAATGGCCTGGCCGGTGCTGTTATAAGGAATGCCATGTACAAGGGCTATACCCCAGATTGCACAAAATCGTTTTACCTTTTCCGCAGTATAAGCTGTACCATTATCCGTCTTGATCTGTCGTGGAATCCCCAGTTGGGCTATGCAAGCACGCCAGTGTTGTACAACCGCCAAGCTATTCTGCTTCCTGTGCGCTGTAGCGAGAATATATTTACTATAGGTGTCTACGGTAACATGCAAATACTGTAGTGGCTTAAAGGGAGCGTACTCCGGTCCACTCATGTTGACTGCGGGCTACTTATGCTAACTCTAAATAATCAGGCTCAAAGAAATGTTCCCCCATTTTCCAAGAAATCTCCCACAATTTCCCCTTTTTGTCTTTTGTGCAAGCAAGTTATGTGAAATGCTTTTGCAATCATACGTTCAACTATTTTATGATACATGGTACAATCATTACAACTGCTAATATTACAATTAAAATAACTAAGCCATGCATAAGCAAATCTTTTAAACATCCCATAATTCTCAAACTTGTTAGCCATTCACTTAAAGCTGTGTCAGTTATCATGAGCCTTTTACTGTGAATCATATTGATATTGGGTGTTAGTAATGTAAGTTGTCCGAGGCTACATGGCCTCCTGTTAAGTTGTGATGGAATTCCTCTCCCACGCTCTATTCCCACAAATTAAAAACATCCGCGTAGGTAAAGCAGCTGGAATAGAAAAAAGAGTGTGATATTCCGGAATAGATATAGTTACACCAAGCTGTAGCATTTCTATATACAGGCAAAATAGCATTTACATTCTGACCCTTTCGACTGGTGTTATAGGTGTAATTAAACATCACACAGGGATTCATGATGACTGATCCTAACAACTCTAACTCTTGAGGTTCTTGTAATACTTGAGGCAGGTGTGCATACAGCAGGAAAAGTAAACATGGTATCTCCTTGCTGTAGAGTTTTTTCTCGACAGCATTGCATCAAACTATGTGTATTTTTTCCCAAATCATTAAGTGAATCGTCATGGATTAGACAGAGGCACAGAGTTAGAGGGATTAGCAGGAGAAGGAGATACAGGCAGTGCAGCAAAGCCAGGTTCTGTTTTAAGTTCTGCAGACCCTGGAGAGGGAGTACCAGGGGATTGGGGTGGGGGGTGGGGGACGGCGGCGGCACGGCAGCGGTCCCGGCCGCGCAGAGGCCGCGGGAGGCAGCGGTGGAGGTAATGAGGGATATAAATGCGGCTCTTTTTCAGAGTCCACCCTGCCTGATACAAAAGAATTATTATCGGAATCAGAATGCTGCTCGTTAGCGGCCTGCTTACAGACTGCCTCCTCAAAAGCAGTATCAGGTTGTACCCGCCCGCAAAAGTTGTTGCAAGGCCGCCACTATCGGACGCGCTTCCCGGTGTTGCTCTCTCTCCAGTACATGGCGTATCATGTTGCCTAGGGACGAACCCGCTGGCAAATGAGAGACAAGCGCTGCGCTCTGTGCGTTAGCTTAAGCCCTAGCACATTCAAGCACAATCGCCTCTTTAGCCACCTCCGGGAGGTTTGCCGCTTGCATAGCAAGCTGAAGCCGATCTAAAAAGGCAGTAAACCTCTCGGCAATAACCTGCGGAACTTTCACGCAAGGGGGGTCCGCTCTATCCATGGCCGCGACACGCCTAAGAGCGGCCAAGGCAGTTGTTGCAACTGCCGTAAAGTCACGCCCGCGTATGCCCTGTGCCTGTGCCTGAGGCGTTGCAAACCGTCCCTCCCCATGAGCTGCCGAAGCACCCGCCGCAACTCCTCTCACGGATACTGGGGGGGGGGGCGCATCAGGTCCCGCTGGTGCCGCCCCTACAGGACAAACCTCCGTCTCCGCCGCACCCTCCGTGCCCATGTCCGCAATTAAGGACGGACCACTCCGCGAGCCCCGCTCCACGGCCGCCCGCTCCGTCTGAGTCCGACCCGCTGTCCCCGAGGGCGCTGTCCCCGCTGTCCCCGAGGGCACTGTCCCCGCTGCTCCCGAGGCGGCGCTGCACCCGCAGACGCAGCAGCTCGCGCCGCCAGCCAGCACGCCTCAGCCTCCCGTCCCGCCGCGACCACCTTCTACACCTTCCCCAACTCTGCGATCGTTCAGCAGCTCCGCGCTCGGATCGGAGCAAGGACTCCCGAATCTCTCCCCAATTTGGGGGGCTCAAAACTTATCTAGGAGACCCAATGCCCCCCGGCGCAGCATCCATTGGATGCATTCGCCCGTGGGGCCCCTCCTAATCGAACCGCGGGCACCCACCTCATCAGCTAACACCTTTAATACCTTAACCGTTTGCGCAAGCTCCATCGTCGCCTGTGCGGCCGATCACGTCGGGGTCACCACTATGTAGCAGTGCTACATATCAAGGTGCCGCGATTAGATCACTGGTCGGCCCGGACCAGGGAAGAGACAGATAACACACATGGTGTGAGTGCCAACTCGTCTTTTATTGCGCAGTTAATTCCTTTTATACTAACAACGGTAGGTGGGATTACTGATATGTCATAGGGAGGCGACGACTAGCCTTCTACCTTTCCGTGACATCGCGAGATCTTCCGAACGCCGTACCCTACAGAAAACCAAAAAGTTGGTGCAGCCCCTCTTTGATTGGGGGCAGGGTCTGCAAAACTAAGAGATTGTAAACAGAAATTGTTGAAATATACATGGAGTTTATTAAACTGCTTCAATTAAGAGATTCATGAAAGTCAACAGGTTCCTTGTGTATTTTACTAGACACAAGTAGGCAGATTTCAAGCACCGACTTTCTTTTGTGTAGAAATGTGCAAATCATTTGGAATTGTGAATACCTTTGAGGGTTCTATGGCACAGGAAAAAGACTTTCTGTCATGAATAAATCATGTATTTTTCATCCTCTGTTTACTACTGGTTTGAATGAAGTGGGAGACAGGCTAAAGGACAAGACAGCAGTTCTTGCATTTCATTGGTTATCAACCTCCTTAACTGTAAAATAAATATATATTTCTGTAAATATGTATGTGTTTATATTTATTTTATAATTGAGGTTGATAATCAACAATATATTTTATATAATTTATATATTATATGAAATATGTGCGTATATATATATAAACTGTTTCAACTACCTTAAAATAATTTTGAAAAATTAATTACAAATATATCAGTAAACGGCAGCAGGAGAGAGGAGTGAGAACATGTAAGAGAAACAACCCTGCGGACATCAAGGTCAGTGAAGAAGGAGGGGGAGGAGGTGCTCCAGGCGCTGGAGCAGAGATTCCCCTGCAGCCCGTGGTGAAGACCATGGTGAGGCAGGCTGTCCTCCTGCAGCCCATGGAGGTCCACAGTGGAGCAGATATCCACCTGCAGCCCGTGGAGGACCCCACGCCGGAGCAGGTAGGTTCCTAAAGGAGGCTGTGACCCCGTGGGAACCCCGCGCTGGAGCAGGCTCCTGGCAGGACCTGCAGATCTGTGGAGAGAGGAGCCCACGGAGCAGGTTTTCTGGCAGGACTTGTGACCCCGTGGGGGACCCACGCTGGAGCAGTGTGCTCCTGAAGGACTGCACACCGTGGAAAGGACCCATGCTGGAGCAGTTCGTGAAGAACTGCAGTCCGTGGGAAGGGCCCACGTTGGAGAAGTTCGTGGAGGACTGTCTCCCGTGGGTGGGACCCCACGCTGGAGCAGGGGAAGAGTGTGATGAGTCCTCCCCCTGAGGAGGATGAAGCGGCAGAAAATAACGTGTGATGAACTGACCGTAAACCCCATTCCCCGTCCACCTGTGCTGCTGGGGGTTTGGTAGAGAATCCGGGAGTGAAGTTGTGCCCGGGAAGAAGGGAGGGGTGGAGGGAAGGTGTTCTGAGATTTGGTTTTATTTCTCATTACTCTGCTCTGGTTGATTTGTAATAAAGTGAGTTAATTTCCCCCAAGCTGAGTCTGTTTTGCCCGTGACGGTAATTGGTGAGTGATCTCTCCTGTCCTTATCTCGACCCACAAGCTCTTTGTTATATTTTCTCTGCCCTGTCCAGCTGAGGAGGGGGAGTGATAGAATGGCTTTGGTGAGCACCTGGCAACCAGCCAGGGTCAACCCATCACAGCTTTGAAGTTTTATATAATGTTTTGTTGTAAATATCTGTCCTAGTTTCAGCTGGGATAGAGTTAACTGTCTTCCTAGTAACTGGTACAGTGCTATGTTTTGAGTTCAGTATGAGAAGAATGTTGATAACACTGATGTTTTCAGTTGTTGCTAAGTAGTGTTTAGACTAAAGTCAAGGATTTTTCAGCTTCTCATGCCCAGCCAGCAAGGAAGCTGGAGGGGCACAAGAAGTTGGGACGGGACACAGTCAGGGCAGCTGACCCAAATTGGCCAACAGGGTATTCCATACCATGTGACGTCACATCTAGTATATAAACTGGGGGGGGGGTGGGGGGGGGGGATCGCCGCTTGGGGATTAACTGGGCGTCGATCAGTGGGTGGTGAGCAATTGCACTGCGCATCATTTGTACATTCCAATCCTTTTATTATTACTGTTGTCATTTTATTAGTGTTATCATTATCATTATTAGTTTCTTCTTTTCTGTTCTATTAAACTGTTCTTATCTCAACCCGTGGGTTTTGCTTCTTTTTCCCTATTTTCTCCCCCATCCCACTGGGTGGGGGGGAGTGAGTGAGCGGCTGCGTGGTGCTTAGTTGCTGGCTGGGGTTAAACCACGACAATATCCATGGTGGGTTTTGAAATAGCAATGCTACTAATGTGGTAGTGTATCATTCATTTTTCATTCATGTTGTTTACCTCTCAGACCTATTAATCCATCAAGAACATTGAATCTGGAGATTGGAGTACATGTGACTGATAATGGAATAGATCAGAAAATTGGACTTTTTGCCACTGGTATAGCATCACATCAGTGAAAGGAAGAAAAATAATGGTACACTGCAGTAAAAATGAAACCTTGGCTTTTTTCAAAATACTATAGGTATTTATTCTTTTAGCTCTGTAAGTACTGTAGGCTTCAGTAGTGGCTGCATGACTTAATACTCTTCAGAAGCTCATTTTTAAATATAATAAATTATTTAATAATTTGCAATTCAATTTGTTTTGGTCCTGCATCACCTTTGTTCCCTCTAATGGGCAGCCTGGTAAATTCGAACCAAATACAAACAGTCCTTAACTATATGGTGGAGTTAAAATTTTGTATCATGATTAGGGTACTGCATGTGACCACTGCCTTAATCACACAAGTATTTCTAAGTGTCAGATGTTAAAAATCTTCATTCAAATCTGAAATTTTGCTGTGGGGAGTGAATCATCCCTTCTTTATCATGCATGAAAACTGCCCTGCTATACAGAGCTTACTTAATACCAGTGGCAACAAGCAGTGTTTCAGTGAGCTTTGAAACCATTCCAGGCCCCATGTAAGTATAAAGTTCAATTAAGTAGTTGATGGTGAACTGGCTGGTCTGATTTTCTTTTTCTCTTCCTTCATAGAACTTAATATCTCTAAGTTTTCTTCATTGCCAACTGGTTTTATAGAAAGAATTCATTAAAGAAAGCCTACTCTTGAAAGTATGAAGGTTAAACATGAGTCCATTTTGTGTATATTCTTTTCATCTCTGATTTCCAGAATGTGGAAGAAGGAGGCACAGCATACCAAGCAGGTTTAAAAGCTGGAGACCTGATTACTCATATCAACGGAGAGCCAGTGCATGGTCTTGTTCATACAGAAGTCATTGAGTTGTTGTTAAAGGTAACTCTTGCACAACTGGGATACAAAAGCACTTGCTTGTTTTCACCAAGGATTTGAGGGATTATGTTTGTTTCCCTCAGAGATTAGTTATCAGGTTTTCTGGTTGTTCAGGTACAAACTCTAAGCTACTGTTGCACAGATCTGGAGAAAGGTCAATGACTTCATATATCCTGTTATGATTTTGGTTTCTCTGCAATAAACTGACATTGCTGCTGAGATAGCTAAAGTACATTCGGAGCACTGACAGAAAGAGATGCCTCTGTCTCTCTCAAAAAAAAAATTGGCATTTTCCAGTACTTTCTTGAATTCATGTCTTCATCAGGTAATTAAAGCTTTTGATGATGATGCTACTTCTCATTTTCTCCTTTTAAAGTGAAATCAATGAGGAAAAGTGGAAACAAAGAATATGAAATATTTTCTTTCCTACCATACAGAAACTTGCCTTTCATAATCTTAAGGCCCAAAAGGTTTTTGTCTCATATATAGCTAGGCATGTCCCACAAAGCTTCTTTGCTTAATGAAGTTCTGATCCTGCAGTTGGACTTTTATGAATATTCTCTCACATTTTTCTCTTGTGGTGTGACTGGTACTCTCTGCTCTTGACATGTGGAGTTTTCTGAGGTCTGTCCTATTAGAAAATTATACATACATTTTTTCTTAAACAAACAAAAAACCCCAACTTTTTAAAATGAATGGTAGTGTCTTAGCTATTCACTGTAGCTCCTCATATTGCAGTTTTTCTGTAAACTTTTTAGCATAGACTAAAGTAGGTTAGAATTATTTTAGACAGCTGTATTTGCTTCCTATATTATTAACAATTTCATGGTGTTACATATTGTCCTGGTTTCAGCTGGGATAGAGTTAATTTTCTTTCTAGTAGCTGGTATAGTGCTATCTTTTGGGTTCAGTATGAGAAGAATGTTGATAACACACTGATGTTTTCAGTTGTTGCTAAGTAGTGTTTAGTCTAAAGTCAAGGATTTTTCAGCTTCTCATGCCCAGCCAGCAAGAAGGCTGGAGGGACACAAGAAGTTGGGAGGGGACACAGCCAGGACAGCTGACCCAAACTGGCCAAAGGGGTATTTCATATTGTGTGACATCATGCTGATCTTTGCCTGTCAAAGGGAGTAGTCAGTTATAAAAGAAGATTGGAAAGCAATGAAGCATTGGGAAATATAAAGAGCTGAGGAAAGATGCAAAATACATTGTTCCTTAAGTCTTTATTTTCCTTCTCTGAAACCAAGAGGAATTTCCAATTTTTCCAGTTTTGCAAGAAATGTATAAGATAAAATTTGGCAATTTTAGGCAGTTGGGTATGCAGTTGTTTTCTGCATCAGATACAGAAAAACTACAGAAAAAGAGAAACATGACAGCCCTGCACACTACTCTACAAGAGTAAACTCAACACGAGAGATCGTTGTTTATCCAAATGTGATGTATCATAAATTAATTTGGGTTATTGGAATTCCTTTTAAAAGAAGTTCACTGTAGTACTATACAGTGCTGGGCAGGAGGTATGGATTTTTAAAACATAAGATATTTATTTCCAGTTGGTTTTGTTTATAGAGCAGCTGTCATCTGTTCATGCAAACAGTCCTAAAAAGCTTAACTTAATTATATTTGTTATCTCTTTTGAACAAGATAAAAGGATTGTTTGGGACTGATAATGAAGATTAAGTTTTCTCCTCCGTTTCATCATTGTAATAGTCTGTATCCTGAGATGTGACTGGCCAGTGAATGGACCACTGCATGGTGACAGCTGTTCTTTGTGGGAAAATAAGATGTTTCTATAGAAATTTTCTTCTTGAAAATTGTGGTCTTGGTCAGTCCTTGGTCTCCTTCTGTCTAGCTACAATTATTGGAATTTCTGCTTGTCCTGAAGCTGGTTCTTGGAATGGAGGAAGTTTAGGAAATTTGACAGCAGTTTGAGAATTTTCCAGTCATCGTTTATCTGACATAAATTAGCCTGGCAACATCTGCATAGGGTTCCCTACACTGCCAGCTCTTACTTTGATGCTAGAGTTCTGTCTCGTTACATTTGCGTGTGTAGTGTAACTTCAGTTTAAAGCAAAAGTGGTCTTATATTACTCATGCCTAAAGGTTCCTCCTTCATTTTGGCAGAGTGGTAACAAAGTGTCAATAACAGCAACCCCTTTTGAAAACACTTCCATCAATACAGGACCTGCCAGGAAAAACAGCTACAGGAGCCAAATGGTCAGGCGCAGTAAGAAAACCAAGAAGAAAGATTGTTTAGAGAGGTGAGTAATCCTTTTGTTTTATGGCAAACGTTTCCTTGTGTGTGTGTGTATACATAACAGTTCATTTTTAAAATTAAGTTAATACAATTCTCTCTCTTGCCTTCTACACCTCTTTTTACCTTCTTCTATGAGATCCTATGGTTGTAACACATTCTTTCAATCCTGTTTTGCCTAAACTAGATCTGTTAAAATATCCCTTAAAAATTTTGCATGGCTCACACACAGATATATGGAAGAAAGTGAATAACTGAGGTTGCATCTTAATTTGATTTCAGTATATCTTTTTGTACTTTTTTAATTAAAATTTCTAGTGCTAAGTTTATGTGCATTTTGTAAATAAATTGCTAGTACTGTACAGATATTCCTTCAGGTTTGATCAGCTCTTAAATTAAGAAAATGAAGATTTATACTCATAAGGAGCTAACAGTTCCTCTGAAATGCAGTGAATAAATTTTAGTACAAATACATTTAGTTACAATATCTATCCTACCTATTAGCAAATCAGTATATTTTCTAGACTTCATACTCTGCAGTGTGGTTTATTTTCACGTAAACATAGATTTAATATTTGCTTTTCTGAGGGTAATGGGAGAGTGAAGCAATATGTCAGCCACAAGAGCTTTGCCTCTGATAATAGTATCTTTTGTGCATCTTAGCTTCTGATTAATGCTGTGCTCTTCTCACACTAGGAGGAGATCTCTCTTTAAAAAGCTGGCCAAGCAATCCTCTCCTCTTCTTCACACCAGCAGAAGTTTCTCCTGCCTGAACCGATCACTTTCATCAGGGGAGAGCTTGCCTGGGTCTCCAACCCACGGCTTGTCTCCCAGATCACCTACCCCAAGCTACCGGTCCACTCCTGATATTCCATCTGGTGAGTGTGAAGGCAGAGGAAAAGGACTTGAAATTGAAGTGTATTGTACTTCTTGTGAGCCCCCCAGATCTGTTACACTCTGCTGAGAGTAGTCAGCTCAGACAAGCATAATCATTGAACAGCTGGTTTCTATCTGGAAAAGGGAAAAAAGATTCCTGATGCATTTTCATAATACAGAAGCACCTAAAAGGGAACTGTCTTCTAGGTTTGTCCCAGAGCTTAAATCCAAGTCTGATGGCTATAAGTTGAGTAATAAATAATCCAGGTTTAGAGTAGAAGGTAGAATCTTGCCTAGGAGAGGCTGATTGATAAAATAATGAAACTGAAGAAAAAGTTCCTATGTAATGGAACTAGCATGGGCTCTCATGAACATGGATTTATTGTTGAAAAGATTGGCTGGGTGCTGAAATATGCATCTTTTGAATTCCTAAAAGTGCTTCACCTGCCCCTTTTTCCTATTTTACTTCTGTCATGATTTTAGTGCGTTACTAAAAGTGACTGCTGTTGTACAATCCCTTGCCAAAGGTAAATTATTTGGAAAGCCTTGATCATTGCTTTGAAGTGTGGCAGAAAGCATCAGCTATTCTATTTAAACAGAAGGAAGTAATAACTTAAAGGGGATGAAGGAACAGGGAGGGAAAGGGAGAAATAGCAACATAATTGGAATGATGGGACCTGACAAGATGCATCCCAGAGTCCTGAGGGAATTGGCTGGTGCAGTTGCCAAGCCACTCTCCATGATATTTGAAAAGTCATGGCAGTCAGGTGAAGCCCCCGGTGACTGGAAAAAGGGAAACATTGCAGCCATTTGTAGAAAGGGTAGAAAGGAGGACCCTGGGAACTACTGACCTGTCAGCCTCGCCTCTGTGCCTGGGAAGATCATGGAACAGATCCTCCTAGAAGCTATGCTAAGACACATGGAAGACAGGGAGGTGATTCGAGACAGCCAGCATGGCTTCACCAAGGGCAAGTCTTGCCTGACCAACCTAGTGGCCTTCTATGATGGAGTGACTAGATCAGTGGACAAGGGAAGAGCTACGGATGTCATCTATCTGGACTTCTGTAAGGCCTTTGACACGGTTCCCCACAACATCCTTCTCTCTAAATTGGAGAGATATGGATTTGATGGGTGGACTGTTCGGTGGATGAGGAATTGGTTGGATGGTAGCGTCCAGAGGGTAGTGGTCAACAGCTCGATGTCCAGATGGAGATCAGTGATGAGTGGTGTCCCTCAGGGGTCCATATTGGGACCGATACTGTTTAATATCTTCCTCAACAACATAGACAGTGGGATCAAGTGCACCCTCAGCAAGTTTGCAGATGACACCAAGCTGAGTGGTGTGGTTGACACACCTGAGGGACAGGATGCCATCCAGAGGGACCTGGACAAGCTCAAGAAGTGGGCCCATGTGAACCTCATGAGGTTCAACAAGGCCAAGTGCAAGGTCCTGCACATGGGTTGGGGCAACCTCCAGTATCAATACAGGCTGGGGGATGAAGGGATTGAGAGCAGCCCTGTGGAGAAGGACTTGGGGGTACTGGTGGATGAAAAGCTGGACATGAGACGTCAATGTGCACTCGCAGCCCAGAAAGCCAACTGTATCCTGGGCTGCATCAAAAGAAGCGTGGCCAGCAGGTCGAGGGAGGTGATTCTGCCCCTCTATTCCACCCTGGTGAGACCCCACCTGGAGTACTGCATCCAGCTCTGGGGACCTCAGCACAGGAAAGACATGGACCTGTTGGAGCAGGTCCAGAGGAGGGCCATAAAAATGATCAGAGGGATGGAACATTTCTCCTATGAAGAAAGGCTGAGAGAGCTGGTGGTGTTCAGCCTGGAGAAGAGAAGGCTCTGGGAAGACATCATTGTGGCCTTTCAGTACTTAAAGGGGGCTTATAAGAAAGATGGGGACAGACTTTTTAGTAGGGCCTGTAGTGATAAGACAAGGAATAATGGTTTTAAACTAAAAGACAATAGATTCAGACTAGATATAAGGAAGAAATTTTTTACGATGAGGGTGGTGAAACACTGGAAAGAGGTTGTCCAGAGAGATGGTAGATGCCGTATCCCTGGAAACATTTAAGGTCAGGAGGGTTGGACTAGATGACCTTTAAAGGTCCCTTCCAACCCAAACTATTCTATGATTCTATTCTATGATTCTATGATGTGGGTTTTATAGCCCAGTCACTCGAAACCTTCCAAGTTTTGGAACATTATGGCAGCAGACAGCACTTATGCCTTCTTGGATCAGTGCAAGCGCTACCTCTCACTGAGCATTTAGACAAGATTCAAAAAACCTTGCTAATCTTATGTTTGTTTTGTTTGTTTGTTTAGGTACTAATTCTTCCCAGAGTAGCTCCCCTAGTTCAAGTGCTCCCAATTCTCCGGCTGGTTCAGGACACATAAGACCCAGCACTCTTCATGGCTTGGGTCCAAAGCTTGGTGGGCAAAGATACAGATCCAGAAGACGCAAATCAGCTGGCAGCATTCCTCTCTCTCCTCTGGCATGGACACCTTCTCCAACACCCCAGCCGACATCCCCTCAGCGATCTCCATCACCATTGCTAGGACATTCAATTGGAAATACAAAAATAGCTCAGTCTTTTCCTAGCAAAATGCACTCCCCTCCAACTATTGTAAAGCATATTGTTAGGCCAAAGAGTGCAGAGCCACCAAGATCTCCACTGTTAAAGAGAGTCCAATCTGAAGAGAAACTTGCACCCTCTTATGGCAGTGATAAGAAACACTTATGTTCACTAAAACACAATCTGGAAGTGACCCAGGAAGAAGTGAATAGAGAATTGTCCCAAAGGGAAGTAACTCTTCAGAGCTTGGAGGAGAATGTATGTGATGTGCCATCACTCACACGAGTCAGGCCCGCAGAGCAGGGCTGCTTGAAACGGCCCATCTCCCGAAAATTAGGTAGGCAAGAATCCATCGATGAGCTAGACAGAGAGAAGCTGAAGGTCAAGATAGTTATGAAAAAGCAAGATTTTGATGAAAAAGCAAATGCTGCTATACATGAACCTAGAAGTGAACCAGAAAATCCCAATACCTTAAGACTGGAAGAAAGAGACAAAAAAGCATTCCAGAAGGTATTAGAAAGGTCAAATCAGTTTGAAACAAAAATTGTTGCTTTGGAGACCCAGTCAGCTGGTGGCATACTCAAAGACACCCTTCAAAAGAATGCAAGCTTGAGATCAAATGATTGTATTGCTTTAGATGCACAGATGTGTCATGGGCCTCTGCTTAATGACCTCAGTCATATTTCTTATGACTTCAAAAGAATTTCCCCTCCATGTACACTGCAAGATGTGCTACCTCAGTCCTCTGACAGGATGCTAAATGGAAAGGGAGAAAACACAGATGAAAATGTACCAATGAAAGAATTTGTCAAATTTGAAAGATTAGATGGTAAACTTGCAAATATTGATTATCTTAGAAAGAAAATGCCTTTTGAAGAAAAAGATGACAGCATCTGTCCAGTGCTAAAACCCAAACTGACATCAAATGTTCATGAATGCCTTCAACTTAATACAGGCAGACCCATAAACATACAGCAGGACTCCACTGCAGTTGCCGATGGTAGAGTGTTTCTCAGCAGTGCACATGCTGCTCAGATTAACTCGGTTTCTTTTGTTCCTCTCAAGACCTTGAATGGCCGAGCGGAAATGGGTGTGGAAAATTCAGCCCTTATTTCCACCGAGTCTCCTGTCAGAAAAAGTCCGTCAGAATATAAACTTGATGGGAGGTCTGTTTCTTGTTTGAAGCCAATAGAAGGCACACTAGACATTGCCTTACTTTCTGGGCTGCAGGCTTCAAAGACTGAACTGCCTTTGTGCATGCTGCCAGAAGGACAGAGCACTAGTGGTGATGGGGGATCTCCTAAACCCCCAACACCACAGGGGAGTGGTGGAAAGGCAGAGCTGGCCTGTCAGAAAGAGCAGTTGTTAAGCTATTCAAAATCTAGCAAAGTCAGCGTATCAGAGCCTCAGGTTCTGCAAACAAGCAAGAATTCTCCAAATCCACCAGTCATCCCTGTGGCTGCAGGAGCAGTGACAGAGAAAAAGGTTTCTAGTCCAGCTGCTAAAGGCAATAGTTCTATTATTGAAGCTGTTCAAAAGACAGACACCTCCCCTTCAAAACAGAAGGACAATTCATTGGAAGCAAAGTCTTATGTTATTCAGAGTGTTAAAACTACCCAAACATACTCCAAACTTTCTACTGTCCAAAGCACTTCTGAAAAAGCTGTAGGAAAAGAGAAGCAAATACAAAAGGAGTTGCCTGCCAAACAGCCAGTAGCCCAGAGAAATTGTGAGCCTACCCCTGCAAAGGTGGAGGTGATCAGGGAGTCATCTCTGAAGGTATCTGTCTCAGATGTCCTGAAAACAAGCTACTCCAAAAGCAGTGAAAAAAATTCTGCTGATTTTGCCATTCCACCTCAGATGCAAGGAAAAATGCAGGCAGCTGGCCCCAAGGCACAACCTATGGATGGCAGAGATTCACTGAAACAGCTAGGCAAAGGTGACACCAGCATTGCTAGTCGTTTTGTGGAAAGGAACATAACCAAGCAGAAAGTTCTCAGTGAGTCTAAGAAAGTTATTGCAGAGCCAAAGAGTGAAGCTCTTCCATCCAAACAGCCCATGCAATCCTCAGTAGATTGTAATCCTGAAAATGAGAAGTCTGCACCAGTTTCCTCTGTGCAGAAGGACAACACCAAAGATTTAGGAAAGAAAGGTCAGAAACAGCTCCCTGACATAAGGCTTCAAGCTACCGAGAGAGAGCAGTCCAGCCAAGTTCCTCGGCAGCAACTTAATGCTTCAGGGTCCCCTGCTGTGAGAGAGACTGTAAGCAGAAACTGTGCTGTAGATGTTCACATAGGTATTCAAGAACACATGAAGCCTGCTGCCACCTATGTGGAAAGCAGCAGTAATAAACTCAGGCCTGTCTCTGATACAAGTTCCTTTAAGCACTTGGATAAACAGACATTTTCACAAAAAACATGCACTCCAACTGTAAAAGAAAAAGAAACTATTATTCAGGTGTCTGCCAGCTCCCAAAAAGATGGGAAACATGCCAGTAAAAATGTGCCAGATCCCCTTTCTTTTGTTTCATGCTCTTTGAGAAAAATGAACAATGAACATGCGCAGGCTGAAAGGCCTGTGAGTTTGGAGCATGGCTCAGTAGCCACCCTCCAAATGAGCAGCATCACTCCTGACACCAAATCTAAATCCTCTGCTGTTGGCCTGGTGCCAGCAGGTCCAGAGAGTTCTAAGCAAATGCAAAGGCAAGAACCAGCAGGCTTTGGGGAATCTGCTGATCAAAAGCAACTTCACCTCAGTGAAAAACAAACCATGTCTCCAAAGTTTTCCACTGTGAAAGACTGTCTCTTGCTGAGCAAACAGGCAGATAGAAGACCTAGTAACCAGATGATCTCTGCAGACAAAAGACCCGAAGGAAAAATATGCACTGACGCACTTTATGTTCAACAGGACAGTGGGAAAGTAGAGCCTACCCTTTGCCTCGCAAACTGTGTTGTCAGAGGGAAAGGAGCAGAAAAAGTGACCGCAAGTAGGAAAAGCTCTCAAGATTCAAAAGGGAAAGGACAAGTTAATCAAAAACAGCCAGAAGATACAAACAACAAGATTGCAATAAAACATTTGTTGGATGCCAGTGGGCAGAGTTCTTGTTGTGTGGCTGCAAGATCAGGAAAGTTGCTAACTTGTTCAACCAATTTCTCTGAATGTAGACAAGAAGTATCTGTTTTGTCTTCAGGGAAGAGTGATGCATCTTCAGCAAAGGTTAAAGCAGGCTCACCTGAGCTTCCTACAACCAGCTGCAAGGAACTAAAGAAAAGCACCTTTTCCATAGGGAGTGCTAAGGAAGAAATGAATAAAAGTATTTCACTGATGACCTTGCATAGTGCTGCTGTTGTAGTAGAAGCCTGCAACCCTGCTTCAAACCTTGGGGGGAAACCTGGAAATCAAGAAAAGTCTTTTTTTGTTAACACTGTGGATGTAAAGGGAAAAGATGCCCTTCAGGCTCAGCAGTCTGCTTCAAGAAAACAGAATGCAGGTAAAGATTTATCCAGGTCAGCAACCACACCTGACCACCCTAATACACTTTCTAACAACAAAGACTCAGCTCCACGGTGGCGAGGAAAGGAAGCTTTGTGGAGCAGTCCTCTCAAAAAATCCTGTTGACTGTAAGACCTGGCAGATGTGACTTCAAGACTAGCTGAAACAATATATTTTGACTGCCTTTAAACCAGCACTGTGTGGTGTCTTTGTGTGGCAAAGCTGTTATGTCACTGAAGAAAGGGGACAGGGGGTATATAGAGAGAGGACTTTTTTTTCAAAATGCCTTCCCAATTGTAACCAGTAAAACTGTTACCATATCATATTTGTACAAAAATACCTTTACAGCTGAGAGTTGTTGAAGAAAAGACTTCCTCTGTAAATACCTAGTGATGTGTTTGGGGTTTGAATGTAGCATATATACTTTGCTGCTGATTGCATTGTTTACTCCCCTTTTTTAAGATAGTTGCTTTGCCACTTATTTGCCATACTTGAATATGAAAATGAATTACTAAAATTCAGACCTGGCATGGACATGCACAAGCATTGGTCTGACTGGAAGACAAAAATAGGCCACATTTTTACTTATTAAAAATCCTAGCTAGAGGTTAAAAAAAAAATACTAGGAAAGAATAAATATGGTGACTTATTGTGAGTTTTTACATTTTTGATAATCAGATTTTGATAGTGCTGTACCTGGCTGACTGCTTCACCAGATCTAACACAAAATCTAACTGCATCTCCCTACTGCACAAATCCTGTCTCTTAGAGTAGGTGTAATTAAAGCTAAGGGAGGACCACTTGGTTATCCCAGCATCCCAGGAAGAGTCGTGTTCTTTGGTGAAATGGTGGTTCTCATCTTGTCTTATTGGGAGTATGTTCTATGACCTTCCCCTCAGACAAGGCTGAGACTCTGAAGCGCACCTTGTGTGCTTAGTTTCTGCTGCAATCCTCTCTTGGTTTCCTTGAGCTTCTTTAAATTCAGGCCCTTACAGTGTGAGGCACAAGTATAAGCACATGACTTGCAGTACTGTTATGTTCATCCCTGTTTTTTAACGAATCTAGAGAATACATATTATCATGGCATATAAGTCTGCATAATTAGCTTCATACAGCCATAGCTTTTTTCTATTTTGACAAGCAAGGTAAAAAGGAAAAAAAGCAGTTTCAGTGTCATATCTTCAAAAAAGTTCAGGACATTGATACATTTTAATACATAGCTGGGGCCTTATGTTGTAGACTTAACTTGCTGTTTTTAGCAAGTAATTCTGGGTTTCACATTCATTTCTAAATGCATTGAGTAGCTCCATACATTTCATAACATAATCTTTTTATTTGTATGTAGAGAAAGTAAATACTGTAATTATAAAAGAAGCATTTTGTAACAAAGAAACCTGTTGGAGCTATTTGGTGCTAGAATGTGACTGTCTTTTTACTTTTGCTAAGCCTTATTTAAATTTTGTATACTGTGGAACATATAGACTTTGATCATTTTAGCGTGGAGGTATTGTTCTGAAGGATGAAAGGTAAAATTTGAAACATGTACAGGAGCACTACAAAATACCCTTGCAGATGCATATTTTTAAATGATTGGGATCAATAGAATGGTGTTTTTGCTTATTTGTTACATGTACTATGTACCCACACTAGAGCTAGGCACCTATCTCTTTCATCGGGGCATACAGATTGTATTTCTGTCTCAAAAGCTAGAAAATTGTTCATAAAAGCACAGTGTAAACTTGACTTGGAGGTTTGTATGACAACTGACTGTGCAGAATTCATTCCCCTCTGGGAAAAGCTTTATTACACTGATTAGTTGAGTTGGATTACAGCAAACCTGTCATGGAAAGATAAAATCACAAAAAAGTCCTTCTGATTTTTCATGTGGCACTAGAATATTTATACTGCCTTTGATGCATTCACAGAAGAGCTAGTGAGTGATGGATAATATTTTTTGAGCAGTTTTAAAGAGAAAATGGTCTTGACATTTACAGTTCATCTGCGCTTTGGCAGTTATTACAAATGAACTCTAATGCACTTCAATATAACATTTCTGTCTGGAAGGTATTTCATAGTTTACAGTCTGCATTTTTTTAAACTATCCTAGTTTCCTTTAAAGCACATATAGCTATTTCTTTACAGTATACCTTTATGTGTATTTTGTATGGTTCATTATCACTTCTGACAAATAAGTTTTTTGCATTTTGGAAGTGTGTCGTGGTTTAAGCCCAGCTGGCAACAAAGCACCACAAAGCTGCTCGGTCACTCCTCCCCCCACAGTGGGATGAGAAGGGAAAATATAAAGAAAAGCTCCTGGGTCGAGACAAGGACAGGGAGGGATCACTCACCAGATATGGTCATGGGCAAAAAACAGACTCAACTTGGGGAAAAAACAAAATCAATTTAATTTACTACCAATCAATTCAAAACAAGGATAATAGGAAGTAAAACCAAATCTTAAAACACCTTCCCCCCACCTCTCCCTCCTTCCCGGGCTCAACTTCACTCCCGATTTTCTCTACTTCCTCCCCCCAGCAGCACAGGGGGACAGGGAATGGGGGTTGCGGTCAGTTCGTCACACATTGTCTCTGCCGCTCCTTCCTCCTCAGGGGCAGGACTCCTCACTCGTCCCCTGCTCCAATGTGGGGTCCCTCCCACAGGAGACAGTTCTCCATGAACTTCTCCAACGTGGGTCCTTTCCACAGGCTGCAGTCCTTCAGACACAGACTGCTCCAATGCGGGCTTCCCCATGGAGTCACGGCTTTCTTCGGGGGCATCCACCTGCTCCGGTGGGGGGTCCTCCACAGGCTGCAGGTGGGCATCTGCTCCACCGTTCACCTCCACGGGCTGCAGGGGCACAGCCTGCCATCTCACCATGGGCTGCAGGGGCATCACCTCCTCTGGCACACCTCCTCCTCCTCCTTCTTCACTGACCTTCCTGTCTGCATAGGTTTCTCTCACATTCCACTCCCCTCTCTGCTGCAGGTTCCCCTTCTTATAATATGTTATCCCAGAGGCGCTACCACCATCGCTGATTGGGTCAGCCTTGGTCAGAGGCGGGTCTGACTTGGAGCCGGGGAAGCTTCTAGCAGCTTCTCACAGGAGCCACCCCTGTAGCCCCCTCCCCCGCTACCAAAACCCCACCACACAAATGCAAAACAGAAGTCATGGTACAAACCAAAACTGCAAAATAGAATTTGTCATCAGTATTTACACAGAGAAGAAACTTGAGCACATCTTAGCTAACAAGTCACATTTCATAGACTGGTAAGCACTTATCTTTATTTCAATTGGACAAACCAAAATTCAGAGCCAAGTTCTTCCTTCCTCAACTGTGCTTAAACAAGATACTATCAATAAGATGCAAGTCAATTTTTGGGAAATTATTCTACTCTGAACAGAATGGTTGAAGGGAGGCCAATTTCTAAATTTGTTGACTTAAAAAATATCCTGATGTTGATGATGCATCTTTTAAGACCTTTCTCTTATTCACTAGTCTTGTCTGTACCCAGAAAAAAGAACAGGTGAGATCCTTTCCCAACCACTCACTCATACCATACCTGCTCATCTCTCAAATAAAATTCTTCTACCCCAGTAGCAGATGACATCCTTCTCCAGTGAATCTCCCAAACATCCTCTTGCACCTGTATCTAATTCACACCTGCATTTTCAAGGCCTTGCTGTGTGTTAGATCTTACCTACATTGTTAGTCATCTTACTCTGCAGCCTTCTCCACTCATCCTGATGCTCCCAATTCTTTGCAGGTTGAACCGTAACCTCTAGCATCACTTCCTACCCTCAGTTCATTCAAATCCATCCTTGGCAGACTGAGCTGGTCAGTGCTAATCAAATACTATACTACAGATTTGGTCACTGGAAAGAAAAATTGTTGCTAACATAAGCCATGAACTGGGACATGCATCCACATACCCTCTAGTATCTTCCTGTCTTGTGATGTATTCTTTCTGAGCTGCAATCCAAGCATGACATCCCTGCTAATTCTTGCCAACTACAGAAAAGGAAAATACGGGGCCTAAAGGAACATTGCAAACTGGGAGTTCAGTGCTAAAGACAGGAGCTCACATTCCCCTTTCAGACCATGAAAGCAGTTCCATCCCAGGTGAGCTGCAGTCTCTTCTTACAATGGTAGAACTGAGGATGACAAACTATGCCAGATATGATACAGGTAACCTTTCTCTCCCGACTTCTCCTTCCTCAACACAAACCCCTTACACCACCCCTTTCCTCTGGCCCTGAACACTATGGAAACTCACTCTGGGCATATAGGTTTCCATGCCTCCCCAAAGCAGAGGTGACTGCTGCTGTCCAAAGCCAGAGACAGGACAGCAGGCAGGGCAGTTAGATCCAGAGTCAATCCTCAACTCTAAGCCATTTCCTTTCCCTGAGCTGCCGGAACCTGCTCTCCCCTCCCCAACGCACCCCCTGCCAGTGCACTGATTTTACAGACTGTCTGCCTTCTGCTGGGTTGCAGCAAGTTGGAAAGGTTGGGTGTGACCTGCAGCTTCCCCTCACCTATTGGTTTCAAAGAGAGAGCACAGCAGCAGAAGCGGTTCTGTAACACTGCCGCACTTGGTTTTGTACAGAGGAAAAAAACACAGAGAAAACAATGCAATAGTAAAATGTGAACAAAAATAATCCCCCCAGGGCGGACAGTTCCTGGCACGTGCCAACCAGCTGTGCAAAGCTTCTCTACCAGCTACTGGCAGTAGAACAGTAAAGACACATGTATTTTATTAGATGCTGCTCCCCTGCAAGAGATAGAAAGATGAAAATCAGGGAGCAATAATCCTGCCCTGTTGCTCCTCCTGCCAAAAGGATTTTTCTTCACCAGAGGCCACTGGATACTAAGGTGCTCTGCTCTGTCTCCCCTTGCTGGTTCACTGCATCTCTTCTAACTTCTATTATGAGACAAAAAAAAGAATAAAGAGCGATTTGATGACATTCAAGGGGTAGAGATTTCAAAACTGAAGAAAACATTGCGTGCACTTACACATGCTCTAGGAATTTGTTAAAGCTGAGAATTTAGCATAAATAAAAAAAACAGTAAAGAATGGGTATTTTAAGAAGGTACTCAAAAACATACTGACCTATTGTAATGAATGATGATACATTTTTGGAGGAGAGATTGAAATGTCACCTTATAGCCTACTGCTGTTGTTAGCTACCAGTCAGTATGCTGTCCATCATCACCCCGTGCCTCCCTACTGAACAGCAGTGCAGTGGTTCCAGCCACTGCCTGAGATGAGCTATTCAGCTATGCAGACCTCCTCCAGACTACACTACATTTCCTCATGCAAAATCCTTGGCCAGCATGTGCCTTAAGGAGTGCACTGAGTCAGCCCTGGAGAAAAAAAAACAACTGCCTGCCTCCGAGTACAGCAGAGATGTGCCTTAAGTTACAGGAGTGAAAGCAGTTCAAGGGAAAATGCTAACACCACAACGTTTCATACTGAACTTTTATTTCAATGAATTTTTATTTCAACTGCATAAGTATAAATAATTGTGTTCAATATACAACAATTATGACATCCATAAGGAGTTTCTTAGAGAAAATAAGACTGCAAACACTTTATTGCACAGACCCTAACAATTTTTTTCTTTTTTTTTTCCTTTTTTTTTTTTGTAAGCTGAGAAATCTACAGCAGGAAGTCTACAAAGGAACACATGAGATCTACAATCACATAGAGACTGACCAAGTAGCACACAGGTAGGAGGATCTCTAACAGCTCACTGATAAGGTAAACACCAACAAACAGGTACTACATAAACACAAGCTTAAGCACTGTTACACTTTGTTTTGCGTTTGTGTGGTGGGGTTTTGGTAGCGGGGGAGGGGGCTACAGGGGTGGCTCCTGTGAGAAGCTGCTAGAAGCTTCCCCGGCTCCAAGTCAGACCCGCCTCTGACCAAGGCTGACCCAATCAGCGATGGTGGTAGCGCCTCTGGGATAACATATTATAAGAAGGGGAACCTGCAGCAGAGAGGGGAGTGGAATGTGAGAGAAACCTATGCAGACAGGAAGGTCAGTGAAGAAGGAGGAGGAGGAGGTGTGCCAGAGGAGGTGATGCCCCTGCAGCCCATGGTGAGATGGCAGGCTGTGCCCCTGCAGCCCGTGGAGGTGAACGGTGGAGCAGATGCCCACCTGCAGCCTGTGGAGGACCCCCCACCGGAGCAGGTGGATGCCCCCGAAGAAAGCCGTGACTCCATGGGGAAGCCCGCATTGGAGCAGTCTGTGTCTGAAGGACTGCAGCCTGTGGAAAGGACCCACGTTGGAGAAGTTCATGGAGAACTGTCTCCTGTGGGAGGGACCCCACATTGGAGCAGGGGAAGAGCGTGAGGAGTCCTGCCCCTGAGGAGGAAGGAGCGGCAGAGACAATGTGTGACGAACTGACCGCAACCCCCATTCCCTGTCCCCCTGTGCTGCTGGGGGGAGGAAGTAGAGAAAATCGGGAGTGAAGTTGAGCCCGGGAAGGAGGGAGAGGTGGGGGGAAGGTGTTTTAAGATTTGGTTTTACTTCCTATTATCCTTGTTTTGAATTGATTGGTAGTAAATTAAATTGATTTTGTTTTTTCCCCAAGTTGAGTCTGTTTTTTGCCCATGACCATATCTGGTGAGTGATCCCTCCCTGTCCTTGTCTCGACCCAGGAGCTTTTCTTTATATTTTCCCTTCTCATCCCACTGTGGGGGGAGGAGTGACCGAGCAGCTTTGTGGTGCTTTGTTGCCAGCTGGGCTTAAACCACGACAACTTTAGTGACATCTGTAGCCCAGGAGCCAGGATGGTGGTGAGTTCAATCCTGTTGGGCACCATTCACCTCCGGCAATTCCCTTGTTCTCTCTGTGCGCCAGCTCCCCAGCTTTATTTTAAAAAAAATAAGAGATAAAAAGCCTGACTGGAAACCAAGGACTTCATCAGATCAGAGCTTGACTAGGTAAACAAATTCTGTAAAGAAAAATAAATCTACTGTCTCTTTCCATTTATATTCTTGCTAAGTAATCCCAGAAGACTAAATCTTTGGACTTAAAAAAAATATAATATATGATCTGGATGTTGTAGTGTATTATAGATATATATATATATAAATTTTCCGTTGGAAAATTCCATTGGACAGAAGAGCACGCCCCAACTCTGACTTCACTCCAGGAACGCACACACCAGAAGTGATGCAAAGTAGGTGTCAGCACCAGGAGCACCCATTGGATGAGATTGCTGCTCCCCACTGCGCCATCCCCTTTGTAGTCTCTAGTTTTCTTTCCTGGGCTGCTGCTGGAGGAAACAGTCCACTCTGAGCTGGCCCAGAAAAGTCTCTTAGCTGTTGGCAGTGGTTTTTTGCCCTGTGCAAGCATGCATAGTGCCAAGCATCCGCATGTTCTTGACCAATTCTACACGTTTTGTGGTTAAAGCTGAAATTGTTGCTAGTCCTTGCTTACTATGTAAGTCTAGTAAATAGTCCAGGATAGGGCCTGCCCCGGCAGTGAGAGATGGACAGACAGAGGTTCAATGGCCAGGAACTTTCTAATGATCAAAAATATTTTAAAGAATTTGGAGAGGTGATACAGGCTGTTTCTGTCAGCCCTGCAGGAGTGGATCTTATGTGACTATGAATGTTGCTCCTCTCCTTCACAGGTTTTTTTTCTTTTTAGCTAAGCAGGGTACACTTCTGCCAGCTCTTAAAAAAAATTGTTTCTCAAGTGCATTTGATAGAGGGTGAGAGTTGAGTTGGGTTTTTTTGTTGGGGGTGGTGGCTTGGTTTTCTTTTTTTTAAACAGAACAAGGTTTGCATTTCATCCCTTGGATCTTCTCTTTGCAGGTGCCTTAGCCCTGGTGGCTGTGACACCACGTGGAGTTGAACTACGGTATCTCTATAAGAGAAGTTATTCATGTTTGAGGCTCAGGTCACAGTTTATTTTTTTCCAGTTCTAGTATAAGAATTTTTTATTATTTATCTAAAAATTATAACACAAATAAAAAGGGTATTACAAAAGTTAAGGAAATACAGGTCACACACAACAGTAAGTTGTCTTTCATCTTAATACAATTGCTGTACATCTTTTCTATATGTCCATCAGAAACTTAGATTTAGCTGGTAATTTTGCTTGCAATAGTGAGCACCCCAAATGAAGATGGCACCACAAGATAAAATTGCCAGGACAACAGCAATGATTCCTGCTGTGTTGATCCCACAGGAGAGTGAGACAGTGGCCAGCTGAGTCCCAGCTAGTGATTTGGGTTCAGAATATCTCATTTCTTTAGGGTCTTCAATTTTATCCAGATTCTACTTGTACCAGGTGATTAAACCAATAGTGGAGCAGGTGCATTCCAGAGGGTTGTAACTTAAATTGATTACACAGTGCCCAGCTGGGGACACTAACTTGTCACATGGTACAATATGAATGCTGTTGTGGGCAAAATTGAGATAGATGCTCTTGAGGTTTGAAAATACACCTGTGCTGAATGGAAATGTTTGTTGTGGCTCAGATCAACATGCCATAATTTCCTGAGGCTGTGAAATGCTTGGCAGTCTATTGCTGTCAGTTCACAGAATGATAAAATTAGCAACTCTAAATTGGATAGCTGTTGGAACAGTTTGTCCTTTGGCATGATCACCTGAGTCAAAGTTATTTTGACAAAGGTCCAAGAGCCTGAGGTTCTCCAGGCCTTGAAAGAGATGCTGAATGCAGGTATTAATGTGGGAGGAGGAAAGATTCAACACTTGCAAGAGATGCAAATTTCGGAAAGGACCCTGTGAAGTATTAATGTGAAGAGGAGTGAAAGCTAGGTCCAGTAGCTCCAGGTTAGCACCTTCCTTAAAGAGTATGTCTTGGAGGTGAGCTTTATGTTGTGGCTCAGATTCAGGTACCGAAGACAGCTTAAACCATTCAGCACTTTGTTAAAGCAGTCAAAGCTTTCAATGTGACTGTGACTTAAATCAAGATGTTGAAGCTTTGCCAGTTTCTCCAAACAGCCAGAGCCCAGCTGCAAGATCTGCAAGTTTCTCTTGATGTGAAGGTGGGTGAGGGAGGGGAAGGCGACAGAGCTGACGTTGCAGACTGTAATAGGTTGACCCTGGCTGGGCGCCAGGTGCCCACCAAAGCCTCTCTATCACTCCCCCTCCTCAGCTGGACAGGGGAGAGAAAATATAAAAAAAGGCTCGTGAGTCACGATAAGGACAGTTTAATAAAGCGAAAGCAAAGGTCGCGCGTGCAAGCAAAGGAAAACAAATGATGTTATTCTCTACTTCCCATCAGCAGGCGATGTCTGGCCACTTCCTGGGAAGCAGGGCTTCAGTACGCGTGGTGGTTGCTCCGGAAGACAAAAATGCCCCCCCTTCCATCTCCCTTTACTTAGCTTTTATAGCTGAGCTGACATCATATGGTATGGAATATCTGTTTGGTTAGTTTGGGTCAGCTGTCCTGGCTATGTCCCCTCCCAAGATCTTGCCCAGCCCCAGCCTGCCGTTGAGGGGGGCGAAAATGTTGGAGAGACAGCCTTGATGCTGTGCCAGCACTGCTCAGCAGTAGCCAAAACACTGGTGTGTTATCAACACCTTTCTAGCTCCCAATGCAGAGCACAGCGCTACAAGGGCTGCTATGGGGAGAATTAACTCCATCTCAGCCAGACCAAATACAATCTCCACCCCTTATTCCATACCATTTGCGTCATGCTCAGGTCCCACATAATTTAATACACATTTATATCTTCTAACCATGCCATTGTATTTAACTCTCATTACTGAAATCCCTTCTTACCAACAATTACAACTGAAACTTGAGCAAAGAGAATCCTGTAAATGGGTTTGCGTTTTCCCATGGAAGGAGAAATGCACACTGCCTTCTCCAGCCACTTTCCCATGTGCACTATGGGGACCTTATCTCCTCCCACAGTATGTAGGGGTTTTGTTTGGGCAGGACCAGGACGGTTAGCAGATCATAGAAGCATAAAAATCATAGAACCTCTGGTGTTAACTAGCCAAGTGGCTTCTGCTAAATTTGTATCCCAATGCTTCCATGCGCCATTGCCCAGCGCTCTCAACATAGTCTTTAACAGTCCATTATATCTCTCAATTTTTCCAGATGCTTGCGGGTGATAGGAGATGTGGTACACCCACTCAATGCCGTGTTTCTTTGCCCGGGAGCTTATGAGGTTATTTTGGAAATGAGTCCCATTGTCTGATTCAATTCTTTCTGGGGTACCATGTCGCCATAAAATTTGCCTTTTGAGGCCTAAGATGGTGTTTCGGGCAGTGGCATGGTTTACAGGATATGTTTCTAGCCAACCAGTACTTGCTTCCACCATCATGAGCATGTAGCGCTTGCCTTGGCGTGTTCGTGGCAGTGGTCCAATGTAGTCAATTTGCCAGGCCTCGCCATATCGAAAACCCAGCCACTGCCCTCTGTTCCAGGGAGACTTTGGTGGCTCGCTTGATTGCAGCACATGTTTCACATTCATGAGTGACCAGTGTGATGGCCTCCATGGTCAGGTCCACCCCTCGATCACGACCCCATCTATATGTTGCATCTCTCCCTAGATGTCCTGATGTTTCGTGAGCCCATCGAGCTAGAAATAGCTCACCCTTATGCTCCCAGTCCAGGTCCACCTGAGCTACTTCTATTTTGGCAGCCTTGTCTACCTGTTCATTATTTCAATGTTTTTCAGTGGTGCAGCTTTTGGGCACGTGAGCATCTACATGATGTACCTTTAGAGCCATGTGTTCTACCCGGGGAAGTGATGTCCTGCCACAATGCTGCTGCCCAGATGGGTTTACCCCTGCGCTGCCAATTGGTCTTCTTCCACTGCTGTAGCCACCCCCATAGGGCATTAGCCACCATCCAGGAGTCGGTATAGAGATAGAGTACTGGCCACTTTTCTCGTTCAGCAATCCCTAGGGCTAGTTGGATGGCTTTCACTTCTGCAAACTGACTTGACTCACCTTCTCCTTCAGTGGCCTCAACAACTTGTGGTGTGGGACTCCACACAGCAGCTTTCCACTTCCGATGGTTCCCTACCACACAACAGGATCCATCAGTAAACAAAGCATAACGCCTTTCGTCTTCTGATAACTCATTATATGGTGGTGCCTCTTGGGCACGAGCCACCTCCTCAGGCAATGCTCCAAAATTCTCTGCCTTCTGGCCAGTCCATGATCTCTTCCAGGATTCCTGGGCAGTTGGATTTCCCCAGTCGAGCTCGTTGCATGATCAATGCTATCTACTTACTCCATGTAGCGCTGGTTGCATGATGTGGAGAGGGGATGTTTCCTTTGAACATCCAGTGTAGCACAGGCAATCGTGGTGCCAAGAGGAGATATGCTTCTGTACCAACAACTTCTGAAGCGGCTCGAACCCCCTCGTATGCTGCCAGTATCTCTTTTTCATTAGGGTGTAGTGGGCTTCTGATCCTCGGTACCCCCGGCTCCAAAACCCTAATGGTCGACCTCGGGTTTCTCCTGCTGTTTTTCTGCCAGAGGCTGCAGGTGAGACCATGCTCCCCAGCTGCAGTGTAGAGTACATTTTGCACATCTGGTCCTGTCCGGACAGGCCCAAGAGCTACTGCACGAGCTATTTCTTGTCTGATATGCTCAAAGGCTTGTTGATGCTCAGGGCCCCACTCAAAATAGTTCTTTTTTCAGGTTACTCAATAGAGAGGGCTCACAAGCTGACTGTAACCTGGAATATGCATTCTCCAGAACCCCACAAGGCCTAGGAAAGCTTGTGTTTCTTTCTTGTTAGCTGGTGGAGACATAGTTGCTATCTTGTTGACCACATCCATAGGCACATGACGGCGTCCATCCTGCCATTTTATTCCCAAGAACTGAATCTCCTGTGCAGGTCCCTTGACCTTGCTTTTCTTTATGGCGAAACCAGCTTTCAGAACCATCTGAATTACTCTTTTTCCCTTCTAAAACACTTCTTCTGCCTCGTTGCCCCACACGATGATGTCATCTATGTATTGTAAATGTTCAGGGGCATCGCCCTGTTCCAGTGCAGTTTGGATTAGTCCGTGACAAATGGTAGGGCTGTGCTTCCACCCCTGGGGCAGTCGATTCCAGGTGTATTGGACACCTCTCCACGTGAAAGCAAACTGTGGCCTGCACTCTGCTGCCAAAGGAATGGAGAAAAATGCATTGGCAATGTCAATTGTAGCATACCACATGGCTGCCTTTGATGCCAGTTCATATTGGAGCTCTAACATGTCTGGTACAGCAGCACTCAGTGGTGGTGTCACTTCATTCAGGCCGTGATAATCTACTGTTAACCTCCACCCTCCATCAGACTTTTGCGCTGACCCTATGGGACTATTAAAAGGTGAATGAGTCTTGCTGATGACTCCTTGGCTCTCTAGTTGATGAATCAGCTCATGGATGGGAGCCAGGGAGTCTCGGTTTGTGCGATATTGCCGCCGGTGCACTGTCCTGGTAGTGATTGGCACCTGCTGTTCTTCAACGTGCAGCAATCCCACAATGAAGGGATCTTCCGAGAGGCCAGGCAGGGTAGATAGCTGTTTGATCTTCTCTGTGTTTACCGTGGCTACACCAAAAGCCCATCGGTACCCCTTTGGGTCCTTGAAGTACCCTCTCCTGAGGTAGTCTATGCCAAGGATACAAGGGGCCTCTGGCCCGGTCACAATGGGGTGCTTTTCCCACTTGTCCCCTGTCAAGCTCACCTCAGCCTCCAATACAGTCAATTCTTGGCATCCCCCTGTCACTCCAGAGATCCAGATGGGTTCTGTGCCCCTGTACCCTGATGGCACCAGCGTACCACTGTGCACCAGTGTCTACCAAAGCCTTATACTTCTGTGGGTCTGATGTACCAGGCCATCGAATCCACACAGTCCAGTATATCCGGTCATCCCTTTCCTTCTCCTGGCTGAAGGCAGGGACCCTCTATTGCTGTTCCTCATCATAATATTCACTGTCTGACCCTTGCGGTGCCAGACCAGAAGTCCCCTCACCAGAATCAAGGGAGGTGGTTTCAGTTCTTCTATGCCTGGAGGATCGCTGATTGCTTTCTTGGGCCTCTACAGCAACTACGCTGACAGCTGCCTTCTTGGGTGACCCCTTCTTAACAGTTGTCTTCCCTCTCAGTTCACGTACACGGGCTTCCAGCTTAAAGGTGGGTTCACCACCCCACTTCCTCATGTCCTCCTCTTGGTCACGCAGGAAGAACCAGAGTGCACCACGCGGCATACGCCTTGGGCTCCCTTTCCCTCTGACCGGAGCAGGAGAGGACTGATTTCTTGGAGCATCCCTAACAGCCAAGGCACTGTCCTGTAGGGATGAGGAGACACAGAGATTTTCTTCAAAGTTTTGGAGCCAAGATGACACTTTCTCCACAGTTGGTGTTTCCATATCTGGGCAATACATTGCTGCCAAGCTGTTAGAATACGACGCTGGGGCACCTTGAATCATGTTTCTCCACATGGCCCGTGTGCACAGGACGTCCTCTGGATCTTTGGAGACCTCATCATCATCTAGATCACTGTAGATGATTTCCAGCACTGCTAACTCTCTCAGGTACTGGATGCCTTCATCTGCAGTAGTATACTTTCCTGAGGAGTTCACAAGATCTTCCTTGAATGGATATCTTGCCCTCACACTTGAGAGGAGCTGGCTCCAGAGACTGCAAATTGCTGCTTCTTTTCCAATTCCTCTCTCAATTCCCCGGTTTCTAGTGAGGGATCCCAGCTGTTGGGCTTCCTTGCCTTCCAGTTGCTGACTGTCAGCCCCGTTATCCCAGCATCAGAGCAGCCAGGCAGCAATCCGCTCACCTGGCTGGCATCTGTAGTCTTTCTGCATGTCTTGAAGTTCTGAAGAGGTCAGGGACCAGGTAGTTTCCGCTTCCTGTTTAAGTTCCCTCACTCCTTCCTCCAATTTCTTTGTCGAAGGACCGGCTTCTAGATCAAACCTTTCCTCTTCTTCTTGTTCCCTTACTAATCAGTTATATGGACCTATTGATCTCCTTGTCCACTGTTTCTTTTTCACTACTGGGGCAACTACTGTAGTTGTTGTTGTTTGGGTCCCTATCTCAAGCATGGTGTCCTCAGATGCAGTCTGGGTGCCTGCCTCAACCATAGTCCTCTGAGAGTGTTGAACTATGGCTCAGTAGACTTAGGCCAGGCCCCAGTACAGTGCGAGAAGCTGCTGGTTTTCATTGGGATAGGCAAGGCACCCTTCTATCAGGTGGTGCAACAGTTTGCCAGGGTTGCTTGCCTGTTCGGGTGTAAAGTCCCAGGTTATGGGAGGTGATAACCGTCCTAGGAATCTGCCCAAATCCTTCCATACACCCTGCCACCCAGGGACCGGTCACTTGAGGGCACATTTCAGTATTGCCTCACCCGAAACTTGTCTTCTCTTATACCAGGACGAGACCAGATTCCACAATACCCATAATATACCACCAGTATGAATTATTAGTATTGAACAGCTCACATAAGGGTGAACAAGTACCTCGGCAGCCTGCATAATAAAACCATTCACATCAATGCCATGTAGGGAGAAGGAGATGTGTTCCCTCATCTCCTCCACAAGATAGCTCCCCCAGCACAGCAAAGCCATCAGTGCCTGGGCAAAGCACATAGCCATTATTTGCATTACCATGTTCCCAAACTCAGCAAAATAGAGATAAGCAAGCAGCCAACAAACTCCGTGACCTGCACAGGAGCTTGCCACTTACTAACTAGCTATAGCACACTTAATGCAAAACTGGCGTTCTCGAACCCCATGTTGGATGCCAAAAAGGACTGTGGTGGGGTGACCCTGGCTGGGTGCCAGGTGCCCACCAAAGCCACTCTATCACTCCCCCTTCTTAGCTGGACAGGGGAGAGAAAATTTAACAAAAGGCTCATGGGTCAAGATAAGGACAGTTTAATAAAGCGAAAGCAAAGGTCACACGCGCAAGCAAAGGAAAACAAATGATGTTATTCTCTACTTCCCATCAGCAGGCGATGTCTAGCCACTTCCTGGGAAGCAGGGCTTCAGTACGCATAGTGGTTGCTCCGGAAGACAAAAATGCCCCCCTTCCATCTCCCTTTACTTAGCTTTTATATCTGAGCTGACATCATATGGTATGGAATATCTATTTGGTTAGTTTGGGTCAGCTGTCCTGGCTATGTCCCCTCCCAAGATCTTGCCCAGCCCCAGCCTGCCGTTGAGGTGGGTGAAAATGGTGTAGAGACAGCCTTGATGTTGTGCCAGCGCTGCCCAGCAGTAGCCAAAACACTGGTGTGTTATCAACACCTTTCTAGCTCCCAATGCAGAGCACATCACTATGAGGGCTGCTATGGGGAGAATTAACTCCATCTCAGCCACACCCAATACAGAGGTGCTTGCAGGAATTTGCACTGAGAGCTAACTCAGTGAGCTCATGCTGCTGATGCCGGGGGGCAGTGCACTGATGTGGGTTTGAGTTAGGTCCAGCTTTCGGAGCTTGGTCAAGCAGTGAAATGTGGCAGCGTTTAGGTTTCTGAAGTGCCATAGTTGCAGATAGAGATTCTTGACAGAGATATTACAGATGCCTTGTAAAAGATTTGGGCTTATGTTGGCCTCCTTTTCCACACCGTGAAATGTTCCCAACCGAAGGGTCTGGGCTGTGGAGTTCTGTATCCCCACAAGGACTCCAGGGATGTCAGTGCAGCCCCCAAATTACAAACTGTAGAAATGGGACTGGAAAGCTCCAGGTTTAATGTATAAAATATCATTGCCTTTAAAGATGAGAGTTATATCACTGGTCTTCTGCAGAATGCTGTGTATTGGATCTGGCTGAGATGGAATTAATTCTCCACATAGCAGCCCTCATAGTGCTGTGCTCTGTAATGGTAGCTAGAAAGGTGTTGAGGAGTGGAGATATGCTTCTGTACGAACAACTTCTGAAGCAGCTCAAACCCCCTCATATGCTGCTAGTATCTCTTTTTCATCAGGGTGTAGTGGGCTTCTGATCCTCAATACCTCCGGCTCCAAAACCCTAATGGTCAACCTCAGGTTTCTCCTGGTGTTTTCTGCCAGAGGCTCCAGGTGAGACCAGGCTCCCCAGCTGCAGTGTAGAGCACATTTTGCACAGCTGGTCCTGTCTGGACAAGCCCAAGACCTACCACACAAGCTTTTAAACAGACTTTAGCACCTTCAAAATTCCTATAAGATGTTAATTCTCTCTTATTTAAGAGGTGAATCATGTCATTCTCTGGGTCTTCCATAGCTCTGAAGAAGAGATTGGCAACGCAATACAGCAGGGCTTCCAAAATGCCTGTCTATACAAGATCAAAGGATTAAAATAATTTTCAGACATTTCCTTCAAGCATGGTGTCGTGGTTTAACCCCAGCCAGCAACTAAGCACCACGCAGCCGCTCACTCACTCCCCCCCCACCCAGTGGGATGGGGGAGAAAATAGGGAAAAAGAAGCAAAACCCACGGGTTGAGATAAGAACAGTTTAATAGAACAGAAAAGAAGAAACTAATAATGATAATGATAACACTAATAAAATGACAACAGCAATAATGAAAGGATTGGAATGTACAAATTATGCGCAGTGCAATTGCTCACCACCCGCCGACCGGCACCCAGCTAGTCCCCGAGCGGCGATTCCCTGCCCCCACTTCCCAGTTCCTATACTAGATGGGACGTCATATGGTATGGAATACCCTGTTGGCCAGTTTGGGTCAGGTGCCTTGGCTGTGTCCTGTGCCAACTTCTTGTGCCCCTCCAGCTTTCTCGCTGGCTGGGCATGAGAAGCTGAAAAATCCTTGACATTAGTCTAAACACTACTAGCAGCAACTGAAAACATCAGTGTTATCAACATTCTTCTCATACTGAGCTCAAAACATAGCACCGTACCAGCTACTAGGAAGACAGTTAACTCTATCCCAGCTGAAACTAGGACACATGGATTTCAAGATTTTCCTTGTTTGTCATTTTCTTTGGTACCACAAACAAGAGAGAGAAACCCAAATGATTGCTTTAAGTGCTGGATGTTAAGCACCCAGACCAGGGTTTGCCTTGAGGCAGTGGGATTTGGGCTGTGACTGCTCCCCCACTGCAGTCACGTGATGCCCCAAGAGGAGACATAGCAGCCACCTGCCCTGCTCTGCCACAAACTGGCATTTTCCAGCAGGAAAAACTGTGTGGCCTCTGCTGCTGGTGGAGGAGGTGCTGCACACTCAGCCTGTGCTCTGAGGAAAAGCCTAAAACAGGGTGATGCAGCAGGAGCATAAATCAGCTGCAGGGAGAAAAAGCTGCCATAAAAAATGTCAGAATTTACCAGACTTTATGTGAAACCCCTCTGCTTTGTGCTGCAGCAACTGATCTTTTCGAAGCCCTAAACAAGAGCAGGAGACAGAAACCATATGTGCTCTCCAGCCCATACTCTCCACGCATGTGAGCAACATCCCTTCAGCTGCCCTTGGGGTTGGTGGGGACAGGAGCTGCAGGACTGTGCCTGTGATGCCCTTCCTGGCTGGGCGCCAGCCCCTCTGGTGCGGGTTTCTTGCAGCTGGGGGCTGGGCTGCAGCATCCCCCCACCCTCTGCTTTGCCACTGCTCCTTGGCAGAAGACCAAACCATCCACTTCTGTCCTCTGGCATTGATGGTTACAGTTAATGCTGCAAGCACACCACAACTTCAGTATGAAATTTCCATGACTTGAGCGAACCATCTGCACAGGTAGCGACCTAGACACCTCTTGAAAAAGATAGTGAGTGTGACCAGGGACACAACATGAGAACTTTGTATAGAAATATACCAAATGAATAAAGTGAGCGCTCCTCTGGCCGCCCTCTCCGTGGCTGGTTTGTTCTCACGTGGATTTTATTTGAGGCAGCTTTCAAAAGGATTTGTGGCAAATGGGTACTGCGTGCCTACAGAGGTGCTTAGATGGGGCGCTGCTGCTGTGCTGGGTCCTGGAACCCATGGGTTTTGGGGGAGCGCATCAGTGCTATTTTTTTAGTAGGCAGGATGAACAAACTTTTAGCTAATGATCACAGCTTGCTAGAGGCCATGGGGATGCCAGGCTTCCTGGCCCCCATGCCTGCATCCTGCACTCTCTACGTGTTGGCCAGGAAGCTGGGGTTGGCCACAGTTAGGACATGCGAAGCCATGTGAAGTCCTCCTACCAAACACAAACCAAAAATAGTTAGGAGAAAGGCGCTATGTGGGAAGGAAATTGCTGACAGGAATTAGCAACTGATTAATTACTGATGTCTTGGACATCCGTGTTTCATCTGCAAAGGGAGATGTCTCCTATACTCTCCCTGGAGATACTGTTTCTGTATAACTACTGTTATTGTGTTATCCTCCTTTAGTAGCTTGTGGTTTTTCAAAAACTCAGAAGATGTTTTTTGGATCTCAGTGCTGGAGCCCCATGTTACTCTGTGAAACAGCTGTAAGACTTTTCCCTATTTCAGAAATACAGCCTCTGTTCCCTGCTAAGCAGGCAAAATACCCAGTATTCTTGCTCCCCATGGATTGTATCAGTAATATCAAGCCAACATAAAATGCAGATTTCAATGATTAGTAACAAGCTGTTGTTCTGCCCTCCCGACGATACAGACAGAATCTGACAAACTGGGCTGTGCAAAGTCTTGCACACTAGATTTTAGACTGATAAGTGAGAAATCTGGCTGCATCGGTAAGTCCGACTTGAGTAGCAAGCAAAAAAAATCAGAATTAAAATACTCCAAGCTTCCACTTTCCTCAGCTGGTCTCTACTAGGTGTAGCTTGGCACAGCTTCAGGGAAAAGGAGCTTCCCAGCCCTTGCACAGAGAGGCTGGACCGATCCTTGGGAGTCACATTTATGTTGGGTTTGGTTTGCTTTGGCTAGCAGCAGATATTAACCTGCAATGGGAGGAAACTGGGAAGAGATAAAGAAAAAGGGCCAAACTGAGGGAGCTGGTGTGTGTTCAGGGTATTTAAACAACTTTTGGCACAGAGGCTTTGAAATTACAAAAGAGCATCTTAAAAGGAAGTCCTGTTGCTAAGCGACATCAATTGCTGTATACAGAGCTCCAGGAAGAGAGGAAAGAAACCTCTCTCCCCAAATTAAAGTAAGAAATGCTGGTAAGGGGGACACATGACCCAGGTGCCATAGCTGCACCTGAGGTAGGTTGAAAGTGTCCCAAGCTGCATCCTGGATGAGAGAGAGTTTCCATGACTGTTTGGCGCAGGGTGGCTGCTGGTGAGACTGTGTGGGCAGATGAGAGCCATCTCTCTTCCACCTGGGGGTTTGTAGAGTGCTGAAACAAAGCATGCTGCACCTCTGATCTGGGCAGATGAGAATATTGAGAAATACCCCAAACTGCCTGCTGTGGTTTAACCCCAGCCAGCAACTAAACACTACGCAGCCACTCACTCATTTCCACCCCAGCCAGTGGGATGGGGGAGAGAATCGGAAGGGAAAAGTTAAAACTCATGGGTTGAGATAAGAACAGTTTAATAGAACAGGAAGGAATAAACTAATAATGATAATGATAACACTAATACTATAACAATAATAATAATAAAAGAATTGGAATATACAAAACAAGTGATACACAATGCAATTGCTCACCACTCGCAGACCGATGCCCAGTTAGTTCCCGAGCAGCAATCCCCCAGCCCCACTCCCCCCAGTTTATATACTAGGCATGACGTCACATGGTATGGAATACCCCCTTGGCCACTTTGGGTCAGGTGCCCTGGCTGTGTCCCCTCCCAACTTCTTGGGCCCCTCCAGCCTTCTTGCTGGCTGGGCATGAGAAGCTGAAAAATCCTTGACGTTCAACTAAACATTACTTAGCAACAACTGAAAACATCAGTGTGTTATCAACATTCTTCTCATACTAAAGTCAAAACATAACACTATACCAGCTACTAGAAAGAAAAATAACTCTATCCTAGCCAAAACCAGGACAGCATCCACCCCTTATTCTATACCATTTATGTCATGCTCAGGTCCCATACATTCCAATACATCCTAAACAATCACCATCACCTTTCCTGTCCTTTGGGATACATATATACACACAGATATCATTCCCTTAGTCTATAGGCCATCTCTCTAAAATGTCTGTTGAGTGCATTTAGACCATGACTTTGGGTTCCATCTGTCATATCAGTCTTTCTGGGCAGGAGGGATGGTGTGAAGTTGTCTCAGTCGGCAGACCAGGATGGGGCTTTGGTACAGTATGGCGACCAGGTGACATTGGGCACAGCAGGAGGATGGTATGTAATGTTGGATTCTTGGATGCTGAAGGCAGTTTGGGTCCTGTCAATACTGTGCTTCACTCAGTTTTATCAAAGTTCATTCTTGCTTGGTCCAAGTGATTCTTATTGTAATAGCATGGATATAGCATATATCATTTATAGTAATGATAACATACAGTGGCAGGGTTATATAGCAACTAATATCATACAGGTTAATTCTGGCTATTCTCACCTAAAATCAAATCCCCTTGAGGCACACATCGGACTTCCCAATCCTTTCGCATCACCCACCAAGTGCACCCAGGCCCTTGAGAAAAAGCAATCCCACGAATGGGTTTACATTTGCCTGAGGCAGGAGTAACCCAGACTTTCTTCCCTAGCATATTCTTCATGTGCACTACAGGGACATTATCCCCTTCTACAGTAAGTAAAAGTTCTGATTGGACAGGGCCACCCCGACTGGCAGATCCTCTGGTGTTGACTAACCAGGTGGCTTTTGCTAAATGTGTATCCCAATGTTTGAAGGTTCCACCCCCCATTGCTCTCAATGTAGTCTTTAACAGTCCATTGTATCACTCAATTTTCCCAGAGGCTGGTGCATGATAGGGGATGTGATACACCCACTCAATGCCATGCTCTTTGGCCCAGGTTTCTATGAGGTTGTTTCGGAAATGAGTCCCGTTGTCTGACTCAATTCTTTCTGGGGTGCCGTGTTGCCATAAGACCTGCTTTTCAAGGCCCAGGAGAGTGTTCCGGGCAGTGGCACAGGGCACAGAATATGTTTCCAGCCATCCAGTGGTTGCTTCCACCATTGTAAGCACATAGCACGTGCCTTGGCAAGTTTGTGAGAGTGTGATATAGTCAATTTGCCAGGCTTCCCCATATTTATATTTCAGCCATCACCCTCCATACCACAGGGGCTTCAAACGCTTGGCTTGCTTAATTTCAGCACGTTTCACATTCATGGATAACCTGCGCGACAATGTCCATGGTCAAGTCCACCCCTCGATCGCAAGCCCATCTATATGTTGCATCTCTTCCCTGATGGCCTGAGGTGTCATGGGCCAGCTGAGCCATAAATAGCTCACCCTTATGTTGCCAGTCCAGGTCCACCTGAGCCACTTCAGTCTTGGCAGCCTGATTCACCTGTTGGTTATTTTGATGTTCTTCAGTGGCCTGACTCTTGGGTATGTGTCGTGGTTAACCCCAGCCAGCAACTAAGCACCACGCAGCCGCTCACTCACTCCCCCCCACCCAGGGGGATGGGGGAGAAAATCGGTAAAAGAAGTAAAACTCGTGGGTTGAGATAAGAACAGTTTAATAGAACAGAAAAGAAGAAACGAATAATGATAATGATAACACTAATAAAATGACAACAGCAATAATGAAA
This sequence comes from Aquila chrysaetos chrysaetos, assembly GCF_900496995.4. Lineage (NCBI taxonomy): Eukaryota > Metazoa > Chordata > Aves > Accipitriformes > Accipitridae > Aquila > Aquila chrysaetos. The sequence continues at coordinate 1,405,618 of NW_024470324.1, read as the reverse complement.
GGATTGGAATGTACAAATGATGCATAGTGCAATTGCTCACCACCTGCCGACCGGCACCCAGCTAGTCCCCGAGCGGCGATTCTCCCCCCCACTTCCCAGTTCCTATACTAGATGGGACGTCACATGGTATGGAATACCCTGTTGACCACTTTGGGTCAGCTGCCCTGGCTGTGTCCCCTCCCAACTTCTTGGGCCCCTCCAGCCTTCTTGCTGGCTGGGCATGAGAAGCTGAAAAATCCTTGACATTAGTCTAAACACTACTAGCAACAACTGAAAACATCTGTGTTATCAACATTCTTCACATACTGAACTCAAAACATAGCACCGTACCAGCTACTAGGAAGACAGTTAACTCTATCCCAGCTGAAACTAGGACAGTATCCACCCCTTATTCTATACCATTGACGTCATGCTCAGTTCCCATACCTTTAGTTACATCCTGGTCAATCATCATCAGCTTTTCCATCCCTTTGAGACATATGAACAACGAGATATATATATATATATATGTATACATACACAGAGATATCATTCCTTTAGTTTATGGGTTATGTTCATTAAATGTTCGTTGAGTTCATTTAGTTCCTGACTCTGGGCTCCATCTGTCATACCAGTCTTTCTGGGCAGGAGGGATGCTGCAAAGTCCTCTCAGTCGGTAGAGCAGAGTTGGGCTTCAGTGCAGTGTGACGAGCAGGTGACATTGGACGCAGCAGGAGGATGGTGTGCACCGTTGGATTGTTGCATGCTGGAGTCAGTTCTGGTTCCATCACTACTGCGCTTCGCTCAGTTTTATCACAGTTCTTTCTTGCTTGATCTAAGTGATTCTTACTATAGTACTATGGATATAGCATGTAACAATTATAGTAATGATAACATACAGTAGCAGGGTTATATAGCAACTAATATCATACAGGTTAATTCTGGCTATTCTCATCTAAAATTAAATCCCCTTGAGGCACACATCGGACTTGCCCATCTTTTCACATCACCCACCAAGTGCACCCAGGCCCTTGAGAAAAAGCAATCCCACAAATGGGTTTACCTTTGCCTGAGGCAGGAGTAACCCAGACTGTCTTCCCTAACATATTTTTTGTGTGCACTACAGGGACTTTATCCCCTTCTACAGTATGTAAAAATTCTGACTGGGCAGGGCCACCCCGATTGGCAGATCCTCTGGTGTTGACTAACCAGGTGGCTTTTGCTAAATGTGTATCCCAATGTTTGAAAGTTCCACCCCCCATTGCTCTCAATGTAGTCTTTAACAGTCCATTGTATCGCTCAATTTTCCCAGAGGCTGGTGCATGATAGGGGATGTGATACACCCACTCAATGCCATGCTCTTTGGCCCAGGTTTCTATGAGGTTGTTTCGGAAATGAGTCCCGTTGTCTGACTCGATTCTCTCTGGGGTGCCATGTCGCCACAAGACCTGCTTTTCAAGGCCCAGGATAGTGTTCCGGGCGGTGGCATGAGGCACAGAATATGTTTCCAGCCATCCGGTGGTTGCTTCCACCATTGTGAGCACATGGCACTTGCCTTGGCGAGTTTGTGGGAGTGTGATATAGTCAATCTGCCAGGCCTCCCCCTGTTTATATTTCAGCCATCGCCCTCCATACGACAGGAGCTTTAGCCGCTTGGCTTGCTTAATTGCAGCACATGTTTCACATTCATGGATAACCTGTGCGATAGTGTCCATGGTCAAGTCCACCCCTCGGTCACGAGCCCATCTATATGTTGCATCTCTTCCCTGATGGCCTGAAGCATCATGGGCCCACTGAGCCATAAATAGCTCATCCTTATGTTGCCAGTCCAGGTCCACCTGACCCACTTCAATCTTGGCAGCCTGATCCACCTGTTGGTTATTTTGATGTTCTTCAGTGGCCTGACTCTTGGGTACGTGAGCATCTACATGACGTACTTTTACAACCAGATTCTGTAGCCGGGACGCAATATCTTGCCACAGTGCGGCAGCCCAGATGGGTTTACCTCTGCGCTGCCAGTTGCTCTGCTTCCATTGCTGTAACCACCCCCACAGGGCATTTGCCACCATCCATGAGTCAGTATAGAGATAGAGCACTGGCCACTTCTCTCTTTCAGCAATGTCTAACGCTAGCTGGATGGCTTTCACCTCTGCAAACTGACTCGATTCACCTTCTCCTTCAGCAGTTTCTGCAACTTGTCGTGTAGGACTCCATACAGCAGCCTTCCACCTCCGATGCTTTCCCACAATGCAACGGGACCCATCAGTGAACAGGGCATATTGCCTCTCGTTTTCTGAGAGTTTATTATACAGTGGGGCTTCTTCAGCACGCTTCACCTCCTCCTCTGGCGACATTCCAAAAACTTTACCTTCTGGCCAGTCCGTGATCACTTCTAAAATTCCTGGGCGACTGGGGTTTCCTATGCGAGCCTGTTGTGTGATCAGTGCGGCCCACTTACTCCACGTGGCATCAGTTGCATGATGTGTAGAGGAGACCCTCCCTTTGAACATCCAGCCCAGCACTGGCAGTCGGGGTGCTAAGAGGAGCTGTGTTTCAGTACCAACCACTTCTGAGGCAGCTCGAACTCCTTCATATGCTGCCAATATCTCTTTTTCAGTTGGAGTATAGCGGGCCTCAGATCCTCGATATCCTCGACTCCAAAACCCCAGGGGTCGACCTCGGGTCTCCCCGGGTGCTTTCTGCCAGAGGCTCCAGGTAGGGCCATTCTCCCCTGCTGCAGTGTAGAGCACATTTTTAACATCTTGTCCTGCCCGGACTGGCCCAAGGGCTACTGCATGAACAATCTCCCGCTTAATTTGTTCAAAGGCTTGTCGTTGTTCAGGCCCCCATTTAAAATCATTCTTCTTCCGGGTCACTTCATAGAGAGGGCTTACAATCAGACTGTAATTTGGAATATGCATTCTCCAAACCCCCACGACACCTAAGAAGGCCTGTGTTTCCTTTTTATTAGTCGGTGGAGACATAGCTGCTATTTTGTTGATCACATCCATTGGGATCTGACGACGTCCATCTTGCCATTTTATTCCTAAAAACTGGATCTCCTGTGCAGGTCCCTTGACCTTACTTTCTTTTATGGCAAAACCGGCTTTCAGAAGGATTTGGATTATTTTCTTCCCTTTCTCAAAGACTTCTTCTGCTGTGTTTCCCCATACAATGATGTCATCAATGTATTGCAGGTGTTCCGGAGCTTCACCTTTTTCCAGTGCAGTCTGGATTAGTCCATGGCAAATGGTGGGGCTGTGTTTCCACAACTGGGGCAATCGATTCCAGGTGTACTGGACACCCCTCCAAGTAAAGGCAAATTGTGGACAACACTCTGCTGCCAGAGGGATTGAGAAAAACGCATTAGCAATGTCAATTGTAGCATACCACTTGGCTGCCTTTGACTCTAGTTCGTATTGAAGTTCTAGCATATCTGGAACGGCAGCACTCAGCGGTGGCGTAACTTCATTCAGGCCACGATAGTCAACTGTTAGTCTCCACTCCCCATTAGACTTTCGCACTGGCCATATGGGACTATTAAAGGGTGTGCGAGTTTTGCTGATCACTCCTTGGCTCTCCAGTTGGCGAATCAACTTGTGGATGGGAATCAGAGAGTCTCGGTTGGTGCAATATTGCCACCGGTGCACCGTCGTGGTAGCAATTGGCACTTGTTGTTCTTCAACCCTCAGCAACCCCACAATCGAAGGGTTTTGAGAGAGACCAGGCAGGGTAGACAGCTGTTCAGTGCCCTCCGTCTCCAAGGCAGCTATACCAAAAGCCCATCGATACCCCTTTGGGTCCTTAAAATACCCTCTCCTGAGATAGTCTATGCCAAGGATACACGGAGCCTCCGCACCAGTCACAATGGGGTGTTTCTGCCATTCATTCCCAGTTAGGCTTACTTCAGCTTCCAATACAGTTAACTCTTGGGATCCCCCTGTCACACCAGAAATACAGATGGGTTCTGCCCCTTTATAACTTGATGGCATTGGAGTGCACTGTGCGCCAGTGTCTACTAGAGCCTTGTACTCCTGTGGGTCTAACGTGCCAGGCCATCGAATCCACACAGTCCAATAGACCCGGTTATCCCTTTCCTCCACCTGGCTGGAGGCAGGGCCCCTCTCATTCTGGTCAGAGTATCCGGTATTCACTTCTCGTAAAATTGGCTCAGGAGTCCCTTCAAGAGGATCAGAAATAAGATCAGCCCTTCTACTCTGTTTGGAAACTGGAGCGGCATTTTTCCTAGTAGAATCCCGTTCTGTGGTGGTTTTTCCTCGCAACTCACGTACCCGTGCATTTAGGACCGAGGTAGGTTTTCCATCCCATTTCCTCATGTCCTCTCCATGATCACATAGGTAAAACCACAGGGCACCTCGCGGTGTGTACCTTCTATATTCTCTCTCTTGGGCAGAGGAGCGCTCACTCCTAATAGCTGAGACATTGGTCCTTACAGGTGGGCAATAGGACATATCCTCTTTGAATTGCTGGAAATCCTCGGACAGCTTCTCCACAGCCGAAATGCAGGCTTGTAGGGAGGAGGAGAGATTTTCTTCGTATTGACGGAGTTGGCGAGCCACTTCATCCACTGTCGGTGCCTCTTCGTCTTTCCAGGTCATTATTGCCAGTGAGTTAGCATAGGACGATGGTGCGCTCCGTAAAAATTTCCGCCACATGGGTCGTGTGCATTGGACTTTGTCTGGATCTTTGGGTAATTGTGGGTTTTCCGGGTCATAATGAATTGTCTCTAGCACAGCTAATTCCCTCAGATATTGGATACCTCTCTCCATGGTGGTCCACTTGCTTGATTGACATATAACATCTTCCTTAAAGTGGTACCTTTCCTTCATGCTTGACAGGAGTCGCCTCCAGAGGCTGAGGGCTGGTGCCCCTTTTCCAATTGCCTTGTCAATGCCACCTTCCCCAGCAAGCGATCCCAGATGCTTGGCTTCCCTACCTTCTAATTCCAAGCTATTAGCCCCATTGTCCCAGCATCGGAGGAGCCAGGAGATTATATGCTCCCCTGGACGACGGCCAAAATCTTTTTGCATATCCTGCAGCTCACTCAAGGATAGGGATTGGGTGATTACCTCTGCTTCTGCCTCTTCCTCCTGTTCCCGTGATGACCCTGGCTCATCTTCCTCCTTTGCTAAGCGAACTGATTTTTTTTTGTATATTTCTTCTTCTGTATGGGGGCAAGTGATACTGGTGCGGGTTGGTCCGCTGGTTCAGTTGCAGTATGGCTTGCTGAGGTTTGGGTAGCCGCAGTGCCTGTCATCTTGTTGTTAGATCCAGAGACCTTCTCTTCCCCTTGAGGGTAATGAGTGGTGTTGAACAGGGATCCATAGGCATGGGCCAGGCCCCAGCACGTTGCAGTGATTTGTATCTCTCTGGAGCTGCCGGCGTGACAGCATACCTTTTCCAAATATTTTACTAGTTCTTCTGGATTCTGCACTTGTTCAGAGGTGAATTTTCAAAACATTGGAGGTGCCCACTTTTCTAGGTACTTGCCCATACTACCCCACACACCCTGCCACTCATACTTATCCAGCCTCAGGGCAGATCTCTGGGTGATCTTCTTAAATAGTTGTTTAACCTTAAACAAGAGCTGAACCACATTCAGGAGCATGATGATTCCTAGCAGTAGGGCTAGGACTGTGCTGGTCTCAACATCCCAAGGGTATTCAAATTTTTCAAAGTTCCCAAATGCCTTTGTAACTGGACTGAAGGAGAAGGGAAAGGGGAAGAAAGGTGTCTCGCCCATAGATTTGCTCTCCGAGGAGAAAAGTTAAATGGTGTAATTATTAATAGTTTCCCACAGATGGCTCCCGAATTATAGAGGTGACAGTGCTGAGTGCAAATACCAGATTAATGCCACAACCGATGACTTTATCATACCATAAACCAGTGTTATACAATACATCAAAGCGAAAACCTTAATCCACCTCCCACAGATGATAAGCAGCAGAAGAGGGACTACATACAGCAAGCGAGGTGATACATAACAGAACTTTAAAAACCAGAGCAACAACTCTAAGAACACATAAATCAACATAGTGACCAGCAACTATTAGACCAATATAATGAATGCTTGTAACAAATTTGTTTTAACAAGCTCTGGTCAGATTTGTCGTTATCTCAACCCTTCAGGCCCCACGTTAAGTGCCAAAAATGGACTGTCGTGGTTTAACCCCAGCCAGCAACTAAGCACCATGCAGCCGCTCACTCATTCCCCCCCCCCACCCAGGGGGATGGGGGAGAAAATCGGTAAAAGAAGTAAAACTCGTGGGTTGAGATAAGAACAGTTTAATAGAACAGAAAAGAAGAAACTAATAATGATAATGATAACACTAATAAAATGACAACAGCAATAATGAAAGGATTGGAATGTACAAATGATGCACAGTGCAATTGCTCACCACTTGCTGATCGACACCCAGTTAGTCCCCGAGCAGCAATCCCCCCCCCCCACTCCCCCCAGTTTATATACTAGACATGACGTCACATGGTATGGAATACCCCGTTGGCCAGTTTGGGTCAGCTGCCCTGGCTGTGTCCTGTGCCAACTTCTTGTGCCCCTCCAGCCTTCTTGCTGGCTGGGCATGAGAAGCTGAAAAATCCTTGACTTCAGACTAAACATTACTTAGCAACAACTGAAAACATCAGTGTTATCAACATTCTTCTCATACTGAACTCAAAACATAGCACTGTACCAGCTACTAGGAAGACAATTAACTCTAGCCCAGCTGAAACCAGGACATATTTCTTCACTAATGAATTTCCTACCTTGTCGCTTCTTGGTTTTCCTACCACAGTACTGCTGCACTTACCATTTGGCCTAATCCCTGGAAGATGTGAAGTAAGATGCGGTATTGGCTCAGAAACTGAAGAGTTTTTAACCTCATTACCTTGAGTAATGATCCACACCAGTCATAAAAATGAGAATGCTGAAGAAAACCTCAGGTGATGATACCCTTACAGCAGATGCCTTTTTTTTTTTAAGAAAGAAAAAGAAAATTAATGATGAAACATCTTCCTGAAGGACATACTGAAATACTTTACGCAGAGTGAATTACCTGCACACAGAATAGGATGTGTACACCAACATGAACCACTGTGCTCTTGGGACTTCACGCCATCTTGCTTGCAGATTTTCATATTGTCTGGAAGAGAAATAGAAGGTGGCAATATGCGTTAGAGGCCATTGGCACCAGAGAGAGTGGGCTCAGACCTGATGCTGGAGCAGGATAGGAGTGCCGTGTTTCTTCTGTGACAGTCATAAAGTGTTTCAAATCTAAAATTGTTTGAGGAATTAAGCTGTGAGCTGGCCAGATAGAAACATGTCTTCACTCCATGGTACATGGAAAACCAATTTCATCATGATCTGTCTGTACTCTGAGCCATTCTTGGCAACTTCAGCCACATCCTGGAAAAAGTGGAGGGAAGGAAGTGCAGAGGGGAGCCAGTAGGCAAGTGGGGTTATAGGGTTTGGTTTGTACAGTGCTTAGGTAGGGAAGCTGTTCAGCTACAAAGGAAAATATCTGATTGATGAGAAAGATTGTACAAGATAATTATGCTTTTTTTTTAAACTTCATCAGCACTTCCCAGTATATCTTTTACCACTGGTTTTCTGCAGAGTGCAGTGGCAATAATCCTTCCCAGATGATGGTATAATGGTTGCAGCTTGATCTATCACCTACTTATGTGGCAGGTGGGGCTAACTAAATAGTTAGGAAACAGAACCGCTTTCCTGATTGGGTTCAGAAGGTAAACCACAATAAACTATTTTCAATATTGCAGGTCTTTGGTTTTATTGTTGTTTATATATCTAGTTGCCACCAAAAAAATCTTTGGTTCATTTGTCATTTCCTTTTTTTGGTTGACACATAGTATTTAGCTATTCAGTTCTCTGATGTTCCAGCAAATAGCCAGACAATTTTTAAAATAATTTTTTTCTTGGAATCTGCATATTTTTCCTCCTAGCTCTGAGCGGATGGGTGATGCCACTGTCTGCCGTGTCTGTGCCAGCTTTCGAGCCACTGACAGATGTAGCAGAGTCTCCCTCTTGGAGCAGAGTCCATTGCCCCTAGAGGAACTGCAAGGATTACATGACATTACAAGGAGCTTTTTTAAAAAGACAATGGCAAGTGTCTACCTAGAAAGCTCCTCAGCATGTATATATATATCTCAGAGAAGCATTAGAGCCAGTTTGAACCAGAACATGACACTGCGTATGTCTTTGTTATACCATCACTGATACACTAATACACCTTCACTTAAGGCTCGGATGGTTGGAATTCTCATATTTGAGGTGACTCCATGCTCCTCAGTCCTTGGGAGATGTTCTTGAATGGACTCTGAACCCCTCAAAGTTCCCTGATGCCTTTAAAGAAACATACCCTTGTGTAAAGGGGCCGTGCTGTTCTGCACTCAGCAGTGTTCGAAAAAGCCATACTGAGCTCAACATTTTTGAGTGGGGTGTGCTGCCTGCAGCTGCCTGCACAGAGGCTGTGGGGGAGCTCTGCATGCCCAGGAGCCCTATGCTCTCGGGAAGGATGGGTGTAACAGACCACTAACTTCTTGGGCTTAGAGCTGGCTGGCCTAACTCAGGTGTCTGACTTTGGCACCTAACTCACACTTACATTTTAGGCCCCTAGTGAAGCAGTCTTGCTGAAGTGTCTGTGCTCCCTGCCTATGGTGTGGGCAGAGGTAGGAGTGTATACCTAGGCAGGCAGGGTGCTCCTGGAGGCTTTCAAAAGCCCTGTTTGCTCCACAGAGCATGGGCATTTACTTCCAGACTCTGCTTTGTTAGGCATCTTACATTTGATGGGCTGGTAGGTTAGGTGGTATGGATCCTGCTCTCTTAGTTCAAACATTTTTTGCAGACTAGCAGTTAATAGACACAGCTACAAGCACGTGTCCACAGTGTGCTCATGTGCTGCTGCAGACAGAGGAGTGCCTCACTGCACAGATACAAAACCACTCACTGCTGATTTGGGTGAAATGTGCTTTGTCATTACAGGCGATTTTCCCTTCACCACTCTCAGAGCTATTCCTTTGCTGGGATTTAAGGAAGCCTTCAACGTCTTGACTCATCCCAAAGTTTATTTAATAAAAGGAGGACAGTGTACACTTGCGTGGCTCCAGGTACAGCTGGCAGGATGCTAGCTGCTCAGAAGGTTTTATTTATTCCTAAAGAGTAGGAATAAGCTGTAACATTTCTAGCCAACTGATTTTCTTAGTTTAGACATCATCACACCAATATGAACAAGACAGGCTGAAGAAGCAGATATAAATAGCAGTTGAGATGTGATTATTTCTGATATTTTTGCTGAGATTTTATGATGTGTTTTTTAGCCTTGATTATATACCTTCAGGGAGAAAACTGGCTAAAGCAGATTTTATATCAAATGTGCAATGAACTTTAGATTATTTCCTTGGCCCTATTGCTATTTTTTCAGAGGAAATTAAAAAGGAAAAAATGATTTTTAGGCCCTATCATTTAGCAGATGATAGCCTCTCTTGGTAAAATGGTCTTATCTGCTGTGGTTTCTGAATGTTTGACATTCATTGCTAGAAATGTTACCATTTATTTTTCATTCTGAATACCTCTCGCTACAAAATTCAAAGCACATCCTATTTATTGTCCAGTTTTGAAAAGATGTAAACATGGATTCATAGATTCACAGATTCATGTATGAAATTAAACATCTACTTAATTTTTTGAGGACTGCCCTTTATGAATCACAACAGTTAATTTAACTCTGCAGTTTTTTATGTATTTGTAGGTACTGCAGTTTGATGAATGCATAATGAATGAAGTCATTAGCAGATTTTTTCTTCTGTTTTATGTCATTTGATGACCAAAGAGCAAAAACCTGACAAAGAAGTTTTAGCCAGTATTTGTTTGGGGTTGGTGGAGTGAGTGAGTCTGGGTAAAAATTATTAGCTACTGAAAACCTGAAACCATAAACTACTGTTCAGTTTAGACTGCAGAAAATGCTACATATCAAGGGGGAAAAAAAAGAGACTCATCTCACAGGAATACCAGTAGACCAGAACCCAGAATTAAACTTATAGAAACAATAGATCAATGAAATAAGAGAAGAATATAAGCCATGGACTCACGTCCCTCTCCTCGTGAAACCCAAGCAGAGGCAGACCTTGCTTCTGGAAGACAGCGATCAGGAAAGCCAGAGCATGAGGATGCTCCAACCAGCTTAATTTTTTACTGGATTTACAGATTAATATCTTCACAGGGGGTAGTACCTCCCTGCATTCTGCATTTCTTACTACATAGTCAGTATATTAAAGGATTGAGTAAATAAAATGTCTCAACTTTTGAGTTTTACCAAAACTCCAGTTTTTAGTCGAATATTAAATAATAAACACAGGTGGGTTATAGGATATACTGCCTGTTTGTTGCTTTTCCTTATAATGACTTACATATCACAGTGACCAATAGCTCTGTGGCCAAATTCTAACTTTAGAAATATTCTGTTGAAGTGGAATATGTTCCATAGAGAAAAATAGTTTGGTCCTTGAATCAATCCACTTACATTGAGAAAAAAAGACATGAAGAAACAATCCCTAGATAAATGATAAAAGGAACAGAGGCCATTGTTCTTTTTTTGGTCCATCTTCAATTGCACAGCAAACAGCAACACTTGGGAAGCAATAAACAGCTCTGGCTGCCTGACAGTAACCTGAGGTTCCATCATGCAGAACAAAAAGTGAAAGATAAGGACAAATTCAAAGGGAATGCAGGGTACAGTGCAGGAGAAAGCTACTTAGTAAATGTTTGTAAGTAAGTTGGACAGTTCTTGAATGTGCATAAGCACGCAAGAAAATCAAAATAACCTCTGGGGACCCTGTCTTTTCAGACAAGAGCCTGAAAATTCATGTTTTGCTCAAGATCTCTATCACAAGTATGTCTTCAGAGACAGAGAAAAAAGTTGGAAGGGTACAGAGTAACAGATGACAAGTACACAATAGAGATAAATGGCAGTTAAAAAAAAAGGAGCAATACAAAGATTATATTTTAAACCCACACTGTTAATTGGAATCAAGTCACAGTGCTTTCTTTCTTGGAAAAAGAATAGTAATTTGTCTTCAGCTTTGGCAGAAGAACAGCATGCATAAGAGCAAATAATATTTGAAAGTAGAACAAGCCGACATGGCACCAAGTGAGATAAATGCTTATCTCATAATCCTTAACTCCTGGTCTAGCTACTGCTTTGTATTGCCAAAAAATCAGGAGTTGGAGAGGAATTAAAAATGATAGTTCCAAGGAGCAGCATCAGAAAATAGTTGCAACTGTATTTACCTGTGATCATTAAAGAACTATAAAAACAAAGAACCAAAGAACATCTCCTCTTGGTGATCCTAAATCACAGATTTGGTGTGGTAGCTTCTAATTTTTGCTGCAGAAGTATCTAATGTCCATGTTATTCATGAACCAAGTGCCTGCTTCTGTTGGACAATCTTTTCCATCATTACCTGCCCAAACAGAAAAGCCCTGCTGTTCCTAGAAGGGAGGAAAAGTGGTTGCAGCAGCTTCTAGATGATAGATCAAAAGTGTTCTGGACTCCTGCCTCAGCACAAAGCCAGTCTACTCTGTTAAGCCATCTATTTAGCGAGATAACCATCTGTCCAGAATAGGCTTGATGAGGTAATGGTTTTATTAATTTCTTATAATAAGTAAGATGAGCAGATGAGGCTGCCTGTGGCATTCAGATATGAGTATTTGACCTTTACAAAATTATCTGTCTTCCTTTCTGGTGCAAAACCAGAGGCATTACCAGGTGAATTTTTCCAGGGCTTTGCAGTGAGCATTAGGAGGTGTCAAGGAGGTAGGTCTGAACTTGGTTTTCACATCTGCAGAATAGGTGCTTTTTAACCACCAAAGCTGAAGCAAGAAAAGGATATTTCCTCCAGACTCTTCTATTTTCTCTACACTTTTATTGGGCTTATGTGGCAAGGTTTTGGTAGCAGGGGGGGCTTCAGGGGTGGCTTCTGTAAGAAGGTGCCAGAAGCTTCCCTCATGTCGGACAGAGCCAGGTCCAGCCAGCACCAAGACGGACCCACCGCTGGCCAAGGCCGAGCCAATCAGTGATGGTCGTATCACCTCTGTGATAACATATTTAAGAAGGGGAAAAAAGTGCTGTGCAACAGCACTTGGGAGACAGAAGTGAGAATACGTGAGAGAAACAGCTCTGCAGACACCAAGGTCAGTGAAGAAGGAGGGGGAGGAGATGCTCCAGGCGCCGGAGCAGAGATTCCCCTGCAGCCCATGGTGAAGACCATGGTGACACACAGGTTGTCCCCCTGCAGCCCATGGAGGTCCACGGTGGAGCAGATATCCACCTGCAGCCCATGGAGGACCCCACACCGAAGCAGGTGGATGTGTCCGAAGGAAGCTGTGACCCTGTGGAGAGGAGCCCATGCTGGAGCAGGTTTTCTGGTGGGACCTGTGGCCCCGTGGAGGACCCACAATGGAGCAGTCCGTTCCTGAAAGACTGCACCCCATGGAAAGGACTCACACTGGAGAAGTTTGTGAAGCGCTGTCTCCCGTGGGAGGCACCCCTCGCTGGAGCAGGGGAAGAGAGTGAGGAGAAAGGAGCAGCAGAAACATGTGATGAACTGACCGCAACTCCCATTCCCTATCCCCCTGCACCGTTTGAGGGGAGGAGGTAGAGAAAATCGGGAGTGAAGTTGAGTGAAGAAGGGAGGGGTGGGGGAAACGTGTTTTTAGATTTTGTTCTTATTTCTCATTATCCTACTCTGATTTGATTGGCAATAAATTAAATTAATTTCCCCAAGTTGAGTCTGTTTTGCCCGTGATGGTAATTGCTGAGTGATCTTGTCTTATCTCGACCCACAAGCCTTTCATCATATTTTCTCTCCCCTGTCCAGTTGAGGAGGGGGAGTAATAGAGCGGCTTGGTGGGCACCTGGTGGCCAGCCAAGGTCAACCCACCACAACAATGAAGGACATTGCATGCTATCCGCATGTTCTTCTAACTTTCTGAAAAGCTACCTGCTCTTGATTAGAAGCAGCTATCACTTTCCTTGGTACCTTGTCCAAAAGTTGCCACCTACACTGTTTAAAATGGTGACCTGTTCTTTAGTTGCATTTCCTTCTGAAATTTCCACCCACTAGTTTTGCCTGTGCCTTTCTCCTTGAGCTTAAAAGGGCCTCTAGGACTCAGCATTTTCACTGCCTAAAGGAGCTGCAGTGAATGTTGCTTTACTAAAGTGTGCAAATCAAACTCTTGAAGCCTTTCCCTGTGCCTCTCTTCTTCCAGGCCTGAAATAATTTATACAGCTCTTACCTGCAATATCTTCAGATTTTCAGCACCTTTTTAGAAATGTGGATGCCAAAGGTGGACAGAATTGCACTGTGAGCAAAGACATTTATATTCATGGAAAAACAATAGAACAAATGTTTATAATTTGGAAGAGATTTTAAGGTAAATTCAGACTGCAGAACAACCAGTAGCTAAGTAATGCAAGCTAAGGAAAAAGAGCTTATGTGCCTTTAAGAGGTAGTGTATATAAAGTATGGTGATAAATCATGAGCAGCATTTCTTTTACATAAAATGTGGGGAATGATGAAAATACTGCTACCAAATGATATAAGGGCATCCCCTTCTTTTATCTGCAAAAAAGATACTCTAATAACATTGTCCAGCATCTCCGAGGATTATCCTACAGACATATCTGCAGGTGCCTGCAGTCTTCTGTGTGGAATGGCCAACACAGACATGCTCAGTAACGTGTGTGTTTCATCTGCGTGTGTGTTCATTTTACTTCCACCGCTTCACCACCCTGAGCTTTTCATATTAAAGGCTTAATTTGCCATTTCACTTTACTCCTCTGGTCTTCCACTGGGATTTTTGTTGGAAAGAACCAAACCCAAATGCAGCCACCCCAGATGAGGAGTGGGCATCAACGTACACTGAACTCAAGGGAGAGGGAGGTCCTCTCAGTCTTCAATGAGCTCAGCAGGTTGCTCCTGATGGTCATCACTAAATCACCACTGCAGAGTTTTTGTCCGATTCTCAGTAGCTGTCAGGGATGTGTCTGAGAAGCTGTGGGTGATCCTGATCTAGGTTATTCTCCTTCACCTTTGCCACCCCGGGCTCAGCAAAGCCAGATGCTGTTACTTCGTACGTGGTAGATAGGTCAGCCTTGCTAGTGGGTCTGCAAGTCCCTCCCTGTGTGGCCTCTGCATGGGGACCTCCTTAGCCTTGGGGACAGGCCCAGGTTGGGCAGGAGCCACAGAGAGGACCCCACTGCAGGGGCCCGTGGATGAGCTACAGCTGGAGTCAATGTGGCCCAGTGACACACCTGGAATGAGAGCCATGCATACCTCGTGGTGTGCGTTACACACAGCCCTTGTCCACCTGAGGCTGGTGCCCAGGAGGACACACTCAGCTCCAAGGCTTGGAGGAATTCAAACCAACTTTGGGCACACTGCAGCAGTTACAGTAAGGAAAAGGACATTTCCACAGGGAAATGCCTCATCAAAACTACAAGGGAAGACTCAGAGAAAGGGACTTTTCTCTAATTTGCTTTTTTTTTTTTCTGTAGATGTTTCTAAAGAATCCTTCTTTTCTTTTAAAGTATATGTCAGCCTTTCTTTTTAGTCTTTTACTGTTCTTTATACAGGAACAGCTAACTTGTAAACACTGAATTTTCTGTATTGCAAAGTCTTTGAAAGACAGGACCTGATTGCTTAGTTTCTGGAGGAAGATGGGTATTTTATCTGTAGATGATAAAATGGTTCTAATTACAATATCGCATTTGTGGTATGAATCTTCCATTAGTGAGTTTTAATGGCCCAGTGTAGTTATTACTTTTGATGTAATTTCATTAGAAGTTCTTTAAAATTGTTATGATATTTTGGAGCCGGAAGATGTAATGTGAAGGTGATTTCATTAAAGGTCACTATAGCCTGGCATATTTCAGGGGATTTCTACTGGCTGCTGTTTCTAAAAATGTGTATTTCAATAGCCAGAATATGGGCAAGGCAGAAATTTATCTGTTCACTGGATCACTACTGAAATTATTTGCATGGCAAAAATGCATGTGGTTGCTAGAATACCCAAATAGGATGAGATAAAGTCATTCTTCTTAAAGAAAAAAAAAGATATATCCTTTTCAAATTGCTTTTTAAATATAAAAGTAAAATGTTACTGTGAATAACGCTAAGTCAGCTTGCTCTAGCTGGGAATCTGCCTCATGTAGTCATACCCAGAGGGATGGGTATTAATCTATTTATTCAACTGCACAAAGTTCAGTAGAATAACTGTTCTCACTAATTGCTAATGGGCAAAATTGCTGGTGCTTATAGGGAAACATTCTGGTAACAGATAAATTAAGCAACTAAGTAGTTGAAAATGTCAGGAGAGAAAAATTATCTTTTCACCTCACTGAGTTCATTTTTAAAACTGTCAGCTGAGCTCACTCTGCTCTCATACAGCCAGCCTGAAGCTCTTCTGGGGAGCTGCACTATGGCCACTGAGCACAGAGACAGAGGAGAAAATGAAGGAAACCCCCTTGTCTTGATCCTCCTTCAACAGCTGCTTCCCATGCTCAAGGAGGAGCTGCAAATCCCCAGCAACAGCTACACATGGCTCTTGCTTGCACTGACTTTTAGGACCAGGTCTTGACCCCCCACTTGCTTCATGGCTGAGATGTTGTTCCTTCCCATGAGCCATGGCCCTGTGCTACTGCACACAGATGACTCTGGCTCTGTGGTTCAGATGTACTGCTGGAGCCTCTGCTTTTCAGGAAGCGCCAGAGCAAGGATGGGTAGGTTGTCATCTGAAAAGAGGGGGAGAAAGCAGAGGGGCCCCTCTCAGCCTTTGCAACGTGGGTTGGAGGGAGAAAACAGTACAGCCAGCAAGCGAGGACAAGAGCTGTAACATGATATTTTGGCCCCTCCACCATCTTTGAAATTTGTCTCTCCATGTCCCTGGTGAGGGCAAGGGAGCAATCCCTGACCCCTTGGGCCTCAGGGCAATGCAGCCAGCGCCTGACCTCTTGGCATTTCAGTAGCCTCTGGGGCAGCAGTGTGGGATCTGGGCACCAGGGCAAGGCAGTCCCAGGCAGCACTTCAAAAGCTGACATCACCCCAAAGCCCCAGGACCTGCTTCAAATCTGGGCCCCTTTTTGGGGCAGAGTGTGGCTGGGGACATGGGACATACTCCTTTTGCTCCTTCTCCCCCCCCCCCATTGCAGCCCTGAGAGGACTGTGAATATGAACTGCTGGCTGCCTGCTGAGCTCGCAGCTTTACTGGCAGCAACAGAGTCTAAATATCACTGTGCTTTGGTAGCTATTTCCGCACATCACGAGGATGCCCTGAACCCTTCACTCTCTCAGGTGTGAGCCTGTCCCTGTTTGCACCTATTTGTGGCAGGACCCAACATCCTCTTGCAATTCCCTGTAATCCAGATAGGGAAGAGCAGAGAGTATTTCCCGTGTGTAGGAACATATTTAGCTAAGTCACAAGAGCATTCCAGACGCCTTTAGAAGACCTTGAGCAGAACAAACAAGAAGACATGAAAGAAGAAAGATGATAATAAAGCCAATCAGAAGAACACAAGTGCGCAATTGTCGTGGTTTAACCCCAGGCAGCAACTAAGCACCACGCAGCCGCTCACTCACTCCCCCCCACCCAGTGGGATGGGGGAGAAAATCGGGAAAAAGAAGCAAAACCCACGGGTTGAGATAAGAACAGTTTAATAGAACAGAAAAGAAGAAACGGATAATGATAATGATAACACTAATAAAATGACAACAGCAATAATGAAAGGATTGGAATGTACAAATGATGCGCAGTGCAATTGCTCACCACCCGCCGACCGGCACCCAGCTAGTCCCCCGAGCCGCGATTCCCCGCCCCCACTTCCCAGTTCCTATACTAGATGGGACGTCATATGGTATGGAATACCCTGTTGGCCAGTTTGGGTCAGGTGCCCTGGCTGTGTCCTGTGCCAACTTCTTGTGCCCCTCCAGCTTTCTCGCTGGCTGGGCATGAGAAGCTGAAAAATCCTTGACATTAGTCTAAACACTACTAGCAGCAACTGAAAACATCAGTGTTATCAACATTCTTCTCATACTGAACTCAAAACATAGCACCGTACCAGCTACTAGGAAGACAGTTAACTCTATCCCAGCTGAAACCAGGACAGCAATCCACGATAAAGGGAACTTGGCACAAAGAACCGCAATTCGGCAGTTTATCTTGACCAATTAGACTGAGACAAGTTTCGCATGTTTTAGTTGGTATAACCAATTATGCCTTATGTTTATGCGCGTGTACAGAGATGGTATAACCAATCATATTCTATGCTTGTGCGCATGTACAGTGACTTTGCAGAATATGTGATTATAAATATGTGTGTGTTTTAGCAATAAAGGGTCGTCTGTCGTCTGCTTTCAACTTTACAGGCGTCCGTGTAGTTCTACCTCCTGCAAATGGTGACCCTGGTGTGGCCCTGAGAGCGCAGAAGACGCGGCAGGAGAAGCCCTGGTTGGAGGTACTGCTGTCGGCAGGACCGAAGCAGGGAAGCTGAGCCTAGGCTGAGAAGACACCTGAAAGGAAGGTGAGCAACCAGGGGCAGTATGGGGCAGAACTTGTCCTCGGAGGAAAGGGCGATAGTCAGACTCCTACTGCATATACTCTCTAAGAGAGGAATTCAATGTACTGAATCCTCCGTGAGAGGGTTATTGAAATGGTGCCGAGTTCAGGGCTCTCCTGTTGAAATGACTACCGCATTTGAGCCTGATATTTGGGCAGAAATTGGAACAAAATTACGGGATGCGGTCTCTAAAGGGGATCGACACGCTGAAGACCTGGTTATTACTTGGCGGTTGCTTTTTGACAATATACGATCCTTACGGGCAGAAAGAAAGGTGGCAGCGAAGGCAAATTCGATTCTGAATCCAAAAGTATCGGTGTCGTTAAATGGCGATGAGGACAGACATGATACCAATGAGTCATCTTTTTCGCATTGTCCCTCTGACTGTACTAGTCATAAAATGACATTACCAGATGGTTCAGTAAAACATACACCGGAGCCAAAAAAGGCATTGCCACCTATTCTACCACCAAACCCTGAGAAAGAAATACGCCCGATTAAGCCGTCTACGGGTTTATATCCACCTTTACCTGACAATGATGATAATTGGCCAGAACCTCCCCGAGACGATATTTCTTTAGAAAAAGAAAAACCGCCGCCGAGTTACGATGTAGCTGAAGATTTGGGCTGTGACCCGAGAAGTTCCTGGAGAGAAATACATAAGAAAGCAGCAAGCGAGGGAGTGGTCGTTCCTCATGCTTATCCTGTTATAGTGAGAGCAAATGATACAAATGAATGGAACCCCTTTTCATGGGATTTGATAAAAGAAGTGCGCAAGTCAGTCCATAATTATGGGCTGACGGCTCCTTACGCCGAAGTGCTACTCGACAATATTTTCGGAGCTCAACTTATGACTCCGTACGATTGCGATCAATTAGCCACCATGCTATTAAAGCCAACTCAGAAAACGTTGTGGAAAGATAGATGGAGGGGACTGTGTGAAGAAGTTGCTATAAAAAATTTGGATAGACCCGATGATGACCCCATGAAGGCAATAGGGATGGATCACCTTATTGGGACTGGCAAATTTACTGATCCAAGATTACAGGCAAGGTTTCCCATAGAGGCCTTGAGAACTGCTTCAATAATGGCATTTAAAGCAATGACGACTCTGCCAGAAGAGGGTAGAAATGTTATGTCGTTCACACAGGTTAAGCAGGGTCCCCAGGAATCGTACATGTCCTTCATTGACAGACTAAGAGATGCAATAACTAAACAAGTATCGAGTGTGGAGGCTCAGAATGCTTTGGCGCTAAAATTGGCAGTAGAGAATGCAAATGCTGACTGTAAAAAGGTTTTGATGGCGTTACCCAGAAATGCCAGCCTTGTCGATATGGTTGAGGCATGTAACAAGATTGGAACTACATCATTCCAAATGAATGCATTAGCAGAAGCGTTTGCGGTTGCACTTAGAGGGGATAAAAAATGTTACAATTGTGGAAAGCCATGCCATTTAAAAGCACAATGTCGGGCTAAAGGGAAACCGGGACAAAATCATTTGCAGTATCAACAACAAACTGTAACGCCAGTTCAGGTTTGTGCAAGATGCCAGAAGGGTGGCCATACGACCCGTGTTTGCCGTTCTAAATATCATAAGAATAGCTCTCCACTACCACCTATGGCAGGAAACGGCCAGCAGAGCGCGCCGGTGAACCGCGCGACGACACAAATAGCACCAGCCACTCAGGCTGCCTGGCAAGCCTCTCCGCCCGGACAGCAGGCAGTGCCGGAGTGGACCTGGACACGGCAGTAGAAACAACGCTTTTTGATACAACCGTGCAGTGTATTCCAACAACTGCATGTGGACCATTAGGGTTTGGACTGAGTGCGTT
Source organism: Aquila chrysaetos chrysaetos (assembly GCF_900496995.4). Lineage (NCBI taxonomy): Eukaryota > Metazoa > Chordata > Aves > Accipitriformes > Accipitridae > Aquila > Aquila chrysaetos. The sequence continues at coordinate 1,386,156 of NW_024470324.1, read as the reverse complement.
GTTAGTAGGACGATCATCAACAACTAGGAAAGGATTGTTTGTTTTGCCAGGAGTAATTGACTCTGATTTTACAGGACGAATTTAAGTTATGGTATGGACACCTATGCCACTGGTTAACATTCCAGCTGGAAGCCGAATTGCACAACTTGTTCCTTTTCAAGCGCAGGTTCCCAATGCTCTAAAACAACATAGGGGGACAGAGGGTTTTGGTTCCACGGGAGAACCGGAGATTTTCTGGGCTCTAGACATTGGACAAAGAAAGCCAACTTTGCAGATTCAGTTTTTACACCCTCAAGATCAACCTAAATCCTGGACCTGTCAGCTATTAGTTGATACAGGAGCAGATGTGACGATAATTTCAAGCACAGACTGGCCATCAAGTTGGCCGCTGGTCAATCCAGCCCATGGGCTCGTGGGGGTGGGTAGAACATCAACCACCATGCAAAGTGCAGTAACATTAAAATGCAAAAATCTTGATGGTTATGTTTGCTCAGTGCGTCCCTACATTGCTCCTGTACCAGTTAACTTGTTGGGGCGGGATGTATTAGGGCAGATGAGTTGTACCATTGTCAGCAATCCTAAGCATTTTGTGGAGCGGCCATTGAAGAGCGACCAACCCTTAAATTAAAATGGAAAACTGACGATCCGGTTTGGGTAGATCAGTGGCCGCTAACCCAGGAAAAGGTCGCTAAACTGCAGGAGCTGGTACAGGAACAATTGGAAAAGGGACATATTAGACCAACAACAAGTCCGTGGAATACACCTGTGTTCGTAATCCCAAAGAAAAGTGGAAAGTGGAGACTTTTACATGATTTAAGAAAAATAAATGAGGTTATGGAAGACATGGGAGCCCTTCAGCCTGGGTTGCCATCCCCGAGCATGATTCCGCGGGACTGGGACATTTTGATAATTGATTTAAAAGATTGTTTCTTTACCATTCCTTTGCATGAACAGGATGCAATGCGATTTGCCTTTTCGGTGCCATCTGTTAACAAGGCTGAACCGATGAAACGATATCATTGGACGGTATTGCCACAAGGTATGAAAAATTCCCCAACGATGTGTCAAATTTTTGTGGATTGGGCATTAAAACCAGTACGAGAGAAATGGCCTCAGTATATAATATATCATTACATGGATGATATACTGCTTGCTGGAAGCCAATTAAATAAACCTGAACTGATCAATGAGTTAACAATTAAGCTAAAAGAAGTAGGGCTACAGATTGCACCGGAAAAGGTTCAATGTCAATCTCCCTGGAATTATTTGGGTTGGAAAATTACGCAAACAGCTATTTTCCCACAAAAACTGCAATTGAGAACAGAAATCAAGACATTAAATGATGTTCAAAAGTTGGTAGGAGATCTAAATTGGGTGAGAAACATTTGTGGCATTACAAATGAGGAAATGAGTCCATTATTAACATTGTTGACAGGAGAGGGCGATTTACATTCCCCTCCAACGTTCACAGAGGAAGCCGAATTAGCTTTACAGGGGATAACCGAAAAATTAGAAACAGCATACAGAGATCGACGGGTGGGAGATGTTGAACTTCAATTAGCCATAATAAATCATGACCAACATCTGTATGCTATTATATTGCAGTGGTTGGAAGCTGAAAAAGATCCTTTACGAATTTTAGAATGGGTGTTTGCGCCATTCCAGCCCAAAAAGACAATTACCACCAGATTGGAAATGTTTTCATTGTTAATAATCAAAGGAAGATCACGTATAATTGAAATAGCCAGTGAGGAACCAGGAAAATTGTTAATTCCTTTACAACAAGATTATTGCGAATGGGGTTTGCAGAATTCCGTAGCACTTCAAACTGCAATAGAGGGCTACACAGGGAAACTAAGTATTCACTACCCGAGTCATTGAATGTTCACCTTTTGGAAAAACACAGGGCTAGAATCAATACCTAAACTTAGTCAGCACCCTGTTAAAGGACCTACAGCATTTACCGATGGAGGAGGCAAATCAGGAAAGGCCGGTGTAGTATGGAGAGAAGGCAACGAATGGAAGACTCACGTGGTTCACTGTGAAGGCTCGGTGCAAAAGGTAGAGTTGCAAGCTGTAATTGAAGTGTTTAAATTATGGTCGAATGTTTCCATAAATATTATTTGCGATTTGCTTTATGTTGTTGGGGTAGTACAACGAATGGAAAGAGCTATTTTGAAACACTGTAAACAAGAGGATTTATACCAACAGTTTAGAACACTGTGGTACCTGTTAAATGACAGGTTACACCCCTATTTTGTAAGTCATGTTCGAAGTCACACGAATCTGCCAGGAGAAATAGCACAAGGAAATGCAACAGTAGATCGGTTGGTAGCTCATGCATGGACAGGACCTTCACCAGATAAGCTAGGACAAGCTAGAATCTCACATGGGTTTTTTCATCAATCAGCAAAGGTACTTGCAAAACAATTTGGAATAACCATTGGAGATGCAAAAGCCATTACATAGACATGTTCCAAGTGTCAACTTGTGGGAACAAATTCACCTGGAGCCGTAAATCCACGAGGTTTGCATTCTTTACAGTTGTGGCAAATGGATGTAACACATGTACCTGAGTTTGGTAAATTGAAATATGTTCGTGTGTCTGTGGATTGTTTTTCTGCAGCTGTATGGGCAACAGCGCAGACAGGAGAAACAAGTCGACGCGTCCAGCGACACCTGCGTTCAGCTTTTGCAGCACACGGCATTCCACTTCAGATAAAAACTGACAATGGGCCGTGCTACATCGCACAGCCAACTCAAAAGTTTTTTAGTCAATGGGGTATTGTACACACCACAGGTATACCACATTCCCCTACAGGCCAGGCAATTGTAGAACGCATGAATCAGACTTTGAAACGCCAACTGCAAAAACAAAAAGGGGAGAGCAGATGGCTACTCCTCACGAACAATTGAACAAAGTTGTATATGTGTTGAATTACTTGAGATTGACAGATGGCGAAAGTGTACCACCAGTTGTAAAACACGTGCAAGGCCTGGTAGGAGATTTGTTTGACATTAATAGCAATGTTCAAGTTAGGGTTAAAAATGTTGAGAAAAATGTATGGGAAGGACCATTTCAATTAATAACCTGGGGACGAGGTTATGCTTGTGTTGTTACAGATCACGGAACAAGATGGATACCAGCAAAGTGGGTAAAACCCTGGACAGGCGTTACATCCTTGGAAAAACACTGAACCTAAAAGGACTCCTCCTCGCTGTTATGGGTGACACACATAAGTGAAGAATGGATGGTCCAACAACCAAAACAGAATGTATGGGTAATCTTGGCGAACATAACGCATCAAGAAGCTATCTATTTTGCTTGTATATAGAAATGCTACAGCTTGGTGTAACTATATCTATTCCAGAATATCATGCTCTTTTTCTATTCCAGCTGTTTTACCTGCGGGGATGTTTTTAATTCACGGGGATAGAGCGTGGGGGAAATCCATCGAAACTTAACGGGAGGCCATGCAGCCTCGGACGACTTACATTACTAACACCCGATATCAATATGATTCACAGTAAAAAGGCTCACGATAACTAACACAGGGTTAAGTGGATAGCTAACAAGTTTGGGAATTATGGGATGATTAAAAAATTTGCTTATGCATGGCTTAGTTATTCTAATTGTAGTATTAGCAATTGTAATAATTGTACCATATATTATAAAAATAGTTGAACATATGATTGCAAAAGCATTTCATGTAACTTGGCTTGCACAAAAACAAAAAAGGGGAGTTGTAGGAACATGTTTAGCTAACAGTCACAAGAGCATTCCAGATGCCTTTAGAAGACCTTGAGCAGAACAAACAAGAAGACATGAAAGAAGAAAGATGATAATAAAGCCAATCAGAACACAAGTGCGCAATCCACGATAAAGGGAACTTGGCACAAAGAACCGCAATTCGGCAGTTTATCTTGACCAATTAGACTGAGACAAGTTTCGCATGTTTTAGTTGGTATAACCAATTATGCCTTATGTTTATGCGTGTGTACAGAGATGGTATAACCAATCATATTCTATGCTTGTGCGCGTGTACAGTGACTTTGCAGAATATGTGATTATAAATATGTGTGTGTTTTAGCAATAAAGGGTCGTCTGTCGTCTGCTTTCAACTTTACAGGCATCCGTGTATTTCTACCTCCTGCACCCATGTTTTGCCGCTGACCAGACAGCTATTTCTGATCACACGTTGATGAGTTTCCAATGAAAAGCAAGGCTCCCATCTTATAGGCCTTGCATCACTAGCTCCCAGGTGCTGTGCCTCCAGGTATCACCCAAATTCACCTCCTCCTGCAGCCCCGGCTGCCCACCCTGTGCTGGCAGCAAGCTGATGCAACATGGAGCACATGTCTATTTGAGGGTAACTATTTGTGTGGATTGTCCGGCTCATAGTTCACAAACGAGTTTCACCATGTCTAGTGCACACAGGCGACTCATGGGGGGTTACAAAAGTGACCCAGCCTTGGCTTGCCTTGAGGCCCTGTCTCTGCAGAGACAACTCATGGGGAGCTGTGTAGACAGCTTAGCCCTGGGTTGTCTGATAAACCCTAAAGTAAACAGGGCAGTGGCTGCACCATTCAAAGAACCAAAACCTGAACTGAGCCTTGAAATCCCTTAGCAAATAGTATGCCCTGAGTCTCAATCCAACCACTATCCAGTTGCTGAGGTTGGTTTCAAATGACAACCTTGTGTATTCAAACAATCACAGACCAACAAAGGAAAGATAAGGGAAAACTCCACTCAGATATACATAATCCATTTAGGCATATATCATAATCCACTCAGACGTAGTCAAACACACCATTCCACAAGTCAGGGGATAAAAACTCTAAGATTCAGGTTGGAAATGGGGGGAGTCACTTCTCCAACTATACAGTTAAGGAAAAACACACACACACACACCCCCCCCTTGATCGGGACGCCGGTCAAGGTAACTTCCCTGGGATTGAGAGCCCTTACCTGGAGGGGTAAGTGAATATTGTTTATGCTTTAAGTTTGTAAATGCGTTTGTGGTTGTCTGTGAATCACTTGTGGTTGTAATAATGTACTACTCTTGCCTTAAAAAATTGCAATAGTGCATTCCTCCATTGTATCTGTAAAACCTGCAATAGTGGCGTGTTAAGTCTGTAAGTGAAGTTCAAATAAGTCATTTGCTTGAACCTTGCAGTTAAGTCTGTGAGTGAAGTTCAAGTCGTTTGCTTGAACCTTGCAGTTAAGTCCTTTTCTGTCACATTAATTTGGCGTAGTCGGCAGGATACAATGGAGGAACTATTGCAGAAACATGGTTGTAAACCTTCTCCTGCAGACAAGGAGAAGGCAAAGAAATTGTGGAGGAGTAAAGAGAAAGTGGTGGCATGAGTAGAGCAGTGTAGGAAGGAACAAAAGAAAAAGAAAAATGGGAAAGGTAAAGGTATCCTGTGCACTATTTTTGGAGCATGTCTGACTTGTGCACAGGAGGAGGCACTGAAATCTGAGACAGCAAAAATAACTGGTGCAGCCGATCTCACTGAAGCTACAAAATTCAGGGCATTAGAAACTGAAGTTGAAGTGACCAAAACTGCTTTAGAGGCAGAACGAAAGATAAGTGCGGCCTTGAGTATTCATAATGGACAATTGGAGGTTGAAAATGTGTTTTTGAAAGATGAAATAAATTCTGAAAGGGAGAAGAACAGAAAATTACTAGAAAAATTAAAATTGTTGTTATCAAGTGCTCCAACTCCCTCTCCCGCCCAAGTCAGGAATCTAGTTATGTGTGCCGATCCTGACACTTGGGACAGGGATATCTGGGGTGACCCAGATGATGAATCTGATGGGGCAAGTAATATTGAAATTTGACCCCTCATCAAAATGGAGGTACAGTCAAGGGCCAGGAACAATCGAAATTTAACTACAACCCGAACCACCCCGTGGTCTGGACCTGAGCTCGCACAAATGCAAGAGAAATTTTCACGCAAGCCGGGGGAAAGTGAAACAGAATATTTATGGCGTGTGTCATTGAATGGAGGGGATCGAGTCTTGTTGAGCGAGGAGGAAGCTAGGGGATATTGGGGTCCTGGTGTGTTCCTTGATCAGGGTCCTGTGGGGAATCAACCCTTGACGCTCAGAGTTGCCTATTGGGCAGGGGGACTAGATTCTAGAGAATGAGGTGAACCTCTGACTATTAAAACGGCTGGATTATCCAGGCTGGCTGAATCAGTGCAAAAGGCTGCCTGTATACAAGCTATGTACAAGCGCGGTGAGCAGGGTATTCTCCTTGCTGCTCCGGTTGATCCGGTCCACCTTAAACCATTAATTAGAGGTCTCCCTGACGTCTTGAAAATTTATGTGCAAAACCTAAAAGAAAAAATTTTACGGGCAATTGATCATAATACTTGCAACCCCAACCAGCAACAACAGCCTGTTTTAACATGGGGGGAATTATTACAGGAAATAGTGATTTATGGTAGAGAGATGGGCTGGTTAGAGGAAGGTTCAGATTCACAGCGCCAAGTCCGACAGGCACGATTTTTTGAGGAGGATAACTCCCGTCCCCCTAAAAAAACCTATTCTCGTTTTGACTCTCAGCGCAATGAACTATGGAAAAAGGCATTAGCATTAGGAATACCCCGCTCAGTGTTACATGGGCAGTCCACAGAAAATATTTGTACAATAATAAACCTGGTGGAGCAGCCTATTAGCAAGGCTATGGAATGTACTGATATTGCCAAAATGCAGGAGAGTAAACCCTCTGCTCCTGCCAACCCTTACTCAGGCTTGAGGAAGCATGGGGGGAATTTCAGGCCGACCCACTCACGTAATATCCAGCTTAGAATGGCCTAACCAGCATATTGATCCATATATTATTTTAGTCACTGGCCCCAGACGAATACCTGTAAATTTTCTAATTGATACTGGAGATTTAATCTCCAAGAAACCACATGAAATTGGCAAATTCCCCACACAATTGCATTCTGGCCAACCTGTAATGGTCAAGTTACCTCAAATTGGAGTTGTACCCCTGATACTGACCAACCCGAGGGGGCTGTATGCATGGGAAGCAAAAGATAGCTCCAATTGCATACATCAGATAAGTAGCAGGTGGATTATACCAAGTTTCTAACCAATTTATCATCGAGCGTGTATACGTTCGAGCAGCTGTCTTCTCTTTAAATTATAGGACTGTTCCAGTTGAAGAAGGATAAGCGACAACTGGGAAGACACAGGGTGGAGACCTCACAGACGTCGACCCAAGCTGATGTGAACTGTACCTTAGAAGAACTGACAAGCTACACAGACCTGGAGCGTGGATCAGGAGTTTTATCTTTTGATTTTCATATGTTTGTTTTTGGTAGGAATAATTGTTTGTAAATCTAAGTGTTGATAGCACTATACTAGGGCTGTAATTGTAAGGTTTTCTGTAATAACTGTTGTTAGTCCTATAATAACCGTATGCATAAGTAAACAATCTAGGATATGGAATAGACAGCCTCGGGCTTTTGAGCAACACATTGATGGTTCTCGAATTGTGAGTCATACCGAAACATACAATATGATCTATAAGATGATACAAGGTTTTGCTCGCATGCTTAACTTTTCTCATGTGACTACCTGTTTGCCTTTACCACATACCCCCACTCAGGGGATCCCCATAACAGCTCTCCCTGTGGATATAGGTAAGAATTTAGATTGGCTCTGGAATCAAAATAAGTCTATCATTTGGGGTGAATTTGAATGGAAGTGGCCATTTAACTATACGTTAAATCGAACTTCCGTTTGGAGCCTAAATTGTTCCTATGCCCCACTTTGTTGGGACAATAAGACTTTAGGATGTAGGGGCAAACAGCCTCAATCCGCCCAACAGCCATGTTCCAAACACCCTTGGGCAGATACATGGTATGGGGATGAGCCATATTGGAGAAAACGCTTAGTCCTGAGGTATGTGGAACCGGTAAACACCCAGTGGTGCTTTGAGTTTCCTTCAACACCTGGTAATTCATGTATGTGGTTCAATGTGATGGAAGGACCACCTGCTAATTGTTTATGGTCTCAAGCCCATGAGGAGAGGAAAGATGACAGGAAGGAGTGCTCTCCGTGGCAGTCTACTTAAAATATTCTGAGAAATCCTCCTGTCGTATTCCTCAAACCATGGGTAATTGTGACGACTCACCTATATATGTTCAACGTCAGTTAACGTGGATATGCTCAGATGGGACTATTACAGCTATGTTAAAGACCTATACATCTTGGTCTCCAGTGTACTTTGGGAGTATCATTATTATGTCCTTCTTATTACTCTGAGAAATTTATCTCTCAAGGATTGTGGCATCCCCGTACCAAACGAAGTACAGACAACACCGATTGGACTGTATCCCAGAAATTAGCGGTACGGGCTGAAGGATTCTTTGGGCTAGGAATAGGTCACCTGTCGTGGTTTCAGCCCAGCCGGTAACAAAGGACCACGCAGCCACTCACTCACTCCTCCCGCCCCCCTCCAGTGGGATGGGGAGGAGACGGATGAGAGAAAAGGAAAAAAAAAAAAAAACGGAACCTCGAGGGTTGAGATAAGGGCAGTTTACTGGGACAACACAAAAAAAAGAGAAGTTACAGCAACAACAACGGTACTAATGAAAGAATATACAAAAAGAGTGATGCACAGTGCAACTGCTCACCACCCGGAACCCGACGCTCCGCCACTTCCCCCACCAAAAGCCGAGAGAACACCCCCCAACCCGCTCCCCATTTATATACTGAGCATGATGTCACATGGTATGGAATAGCTCCTTGGCTAGTTCAGGTCAGCTGCCCCAGCTGTGCCCCCCCACCTCCCAGGTTCTTGTAAAAATTAACTCTATCCCAGCTGAACCCAGGACATTATCCACCCCTTATTCTATACCATCTACATCATGCCCAGATCTTACATTTTCCAATTAACCACTACCACTTTCCTTGTCTTATATATATATGTATATGGACACCCCCCCACACACACACACACAAATAGTATTCCCTTAGTCGATGCGTTATCCCTCCAATGTGTCCATCAATTTTATTTAGTCCATGACTTTGGGGCTCCATCTGCTGTAACAGTCCTTCAGGATAGGAGAGATGGTGTGAGGTGGTGGGTTGTTGTATGCTGCCTCTGGAACTTGCGGCTCGTACATTTGGTGCAACCCATGCCCTTGGTCTGCAGGTCGAAGATGTTGATCTTGGGGAAATTGCTGGGCGCCAGTTCAAGTTCTATCACTGTTGTACTTGGCTCAGTTTCAAAGTCCATCCTTCAGTCATTTGGGTAATTCTTACAGTAATACCCTTGATATGGCATATAGACACTATAGATACAATGACATACATTGGCAGGTTATTTAGCAGTTAAATATCATACAGCCTAATTCACTGGCTATTCTCTCCCAAAACCAAATCTCCCTGAGGTACACATCGAACTTCCCCATCCTTCTGCATCACCCACCAGGTGTACCCAGGTCCTTGAGCAAAAACAATCCCTTGGATGGGTTTGTCTCTGCTTGAAGGAGGACTAACCCAGACTGTCTTCCCTAACATACTCCTCATGCGCACTACAGGGACTTTATCTCCTTCTACAGTATGTGGAAGTCTTGGTTGGGCAGGGCCAGCCCGATTGGCAGATCCTCTAGTATTAACTAACCAGGTGGCTTTTGTTAAATGTGTATCCCAATGTTTGAAAGTTCCACCCTCCATTGCTCTCAATGTAGTTTTCAGCAGTCCATTGTATCGTTCGATTTTTCCAGAGGCCGGTGCGTGATAGGGGACAAACGCAATGCCATGCTCTTTGGCCCAGGTTTCTATGAGGTTGTTTCAGAAGTGAGTCCCGTTGTCTGACTCGATTCTTTCTGGGGTGCCGTGTCGCCATGAAACTTTCTCTTCAAGGCCCAGGATAGTGTTCTGGGCAGTGGTGTGGGACACAGGATATGTTTCCAGCCATCCAGTGGTTGTTTCCACCATTGTAAGCACATGGCACTTGCCTTGGTGGGTTCGTGGGAGTGTGATATAGTCAATCTGCCAGGCCTCCCCATGATTATATTTCAGCCATCGCCCTCCATACGACAGGGGTTTTAGCCGCTTGGCTTGCTTAATTGCAGCACATGTTTCACATTCATGGATAACCTGTGCGATAGTGTCCATGGTCAAGTCCACCCCTCGATCACGAGCCCATCTATATGTTGCACCTCTTCCCTGATGGCCCGAGGTATCATGGGCCCACTGAGCCATAAATAGCTCACCCCTACATTGCCAGTCCAGGTCCACCTGAGACACTTCAGTCTTGGCAGCCTGATCTGCCTGCTGGTTGTTTTGATGTTCTTCAGTGGCCCGACTCTTGGGTACATGAGCATCTACGTGACGTACTTTTACCACTAGCTTCTCTATCCGAACAGCAATATCTTGCCACAGTGCGGCAGCCCAGATGGGTTTACCTCTGCGCTGCCAGTTGCTCTGCTTCCATTGCTGTAGCCACCCCCACAGGGCATTTGCCACCATCCATGAGTCAGTATAGAGATAGAGCACTGGCCACTTCTCTCTTTCAGCAATGTCTAACGCTAGCTGGATGGCTTTCACTTCTGCAAACTGACTCGATTCACCTTCTCCTTCAGCAGTTTCTGCAACTTGACATATAGGACTCCATACAGCAGCCTTCCACCTCCCATGTTTTCCCACAATGCGACAGGACCCATCAGTGAACAGGGCATATTGCCTCTCGTTTTCTGAGAGTTTATTATACAGTGGGGCCTCTTCAGCACGTGTCACCTCCTCCTCTGGCGACATTCCAAAATCTTTGCCTTCTGGCCAGTCCATGATCACTTCCACAATTCCTGGGCGACTGGGGTTTCCTATGCGAGCTCGTTGTGTGATCAGTGCGGCCCACTTACTCCATGTGGCATCAGTTGCGTGATGTGTAGAGGAGACTTTCCCTTTGAACATCCAGCCCAGCACTGGCAGTCGGGGTGCTAAGAGGAGCTGTGTTTCAGTACCAACCACTTCTGAGGCAGCTCAAACTCCTTCATATGCTGCCAATATCTCTTTTTCAGTTGGAGTATAGCGGGCCTCAGATCCTCGTTATCCTCGACTCCAAAACCCCAGAGGTCGACCTCGGGTCTCCCCGGGTGCTTTCTGCCAGAGGCTCCAGGTAGGGCCATTCTCCCCAGCTGCAGTGTAGAGCACATTTATAACATCTTGTCCTGCCCGGACTGGCCCAAGAGCTACTGCATGAACAATCTCCTGCTTAATTTGTTCAAAGGCTTGTTGTTGCTCAGGCCCCCATTTAAAATCGTTCTTCTTCCGGGTAACTTGGTAGAGAGGGCTTACAATTTGACTGTAATTTGGAATATGCATTCTCCAAAAGCCCACAACACCTAAGAAAGCCTGTGTTTCCTTTTTATTGGTCGGTGGGGACATAGCTGCTATTTTGTTGATCACATCCATTGGGATCTGACGACAGCCGTCTTGCCATTTTATTCCTAAAAACTGGATCTCCTGTGCAGGTCCCTTGACCTTACTCTGTTTTATGGCAAAGCCAGCCTTCAAAAGGATTTGGATTAATTTTTTCCCTTTCTCAAAAACTTCTTCTGCTGTGTTGCCCCATATGATGATGTCATCAATGTACTGCAGGTGTTCTGGAGCTTCACCTTTTTCCAGTGCAGCCTGGATCAGTCCATGGCAAATGGTGGGGCTGTGTTTCCACCCCTGGGGCAGTCGATTCCAGGTGTACTGGACACCCCTCCAAGTGAAAGCAAACTGTGGCCTGCACTCCGCTGCCAAAGGAATGGAGAAAAATGCATTAGCAATGTCAATTGTGGCATACCACTTGGCTGCCTTTAATTCCAGTTCATATTGAAGTTCTAACATATCCGGCACAGCAGCGCTCAGCGGTGGCGTGACTTCATTCAGCCCACGATAATCTACTGTTAGTCTCCATTCCCCATTAGATTTCTGCACGGGCCATATGGGACTATTAAAGGGTGAGTGAGTCTTGCTGATCAGTCCTTGACTCTCCAATTGGCAAATCAGCTTATGGATGGGTATCAGGGAGTCTCGATTGGTGCGATATTGCCGCCGGTGCACCGTCGTGGTAGCAATTGGCACCTGTTGTTCTTTAACCTTCAGCAACCCCACAACCAAAGGGTTTTGAGAGAGACCAGGCAGGGTAGACAGCTGTTCAATCTCCTCCGTCTCCAAGGCAGCTATACCAAAGGCCCAACGGTACCCTTTTGGGTCCTTGAAATACCCCCTCCTGAGATAATCTATACCAAGGATGCACGGGGCCTCTGGGCCAGTCACAATGGGATGTTTATGCCAGTCATTCCCGGTTAGACTCATTTCAGCTTCCAATACGGTTAGCTCTTGGGATCCCCCTGTTCACACCAGAGATACAGATGGGTTCTGCCCCTTTATAACTTGATGGCATTAGGGTACATTGTGCACCAGTGTCTACTGGAGCCTTATATTCCTGTGGGTCTGATGTGCCAGGCCATCGAATCCACACTTTCCCGTAAACTCGATTGTCCCTTTCCTCCACCTGGCTGGAGGCAGGGCCCCTCTAATTATGGTTAGAGTATCCGTTACTCACTTTTCGCACACGTGAATCAGAAGTCCCTTCAAGAGGATCAGAAATGAGATCAGCCCTTCTATTCTGTCTGGCGGACTGCTCATGGGAAACTGGAGCAGCAGTTTTCCAAGAAGAATCTTCTTTTCTGATTGCTTTTTCTCCCATCTCCCGTACCCGTGCATCCAGGACTTAGGTAGTTTTTCCATCCCACTTCCTCATGTCCTCTCCATGGTCACGCAGGTAAAACCATAGGTTAGCCCATCATGTGTACTTTCTCTCTCCTCTCTCTTGGGCAGAGGAATGCTTACTCCCAATAGCTGCGATGCGGGCCCATACAGGTGGGGAGGAGGACATATCCACTTTGAATTGCTGGAACTCTCGGGACAATTCCTCTACAGCCGAGACACAGGCCCGTAGGGAGGAAGAGAGACTTCCTTCATATTGCCGGAGTTGGACAGCCAGTTCGTCCACCGCTTGTCCATAGCCTTCTTTCCAGGACATTACTGCCAATGAGTTGGCATAGGTTGGTGGTGCACTTCGTAGAAACTTCCGCCACATCGGTTGTGTGCATTGGACTTCAACTGGGTCTGTGGGTGACTGCCCATTTTCTGGATCATTATAAATCACCTCCAGCACGGCTAATTCCCTCAGGTACTGGATACCTCTCTCCATGGTGGTCCACTTGCCTTGGTGACATGTAACTTCATCCTTGAAGGGGTATCTTTCCTTTACACCTAACAGAAGTCGCCTCCAGAGGCTGAGGACTTGTGTTTTTCTCCCAGTCGCCTTGTCAATGCCCCCTTCCCTAGACAGAGATCCCAACTGCTTGGCTTCCTTACCCTCTAATTCCACACTACTGGCCCCATTATCCCAGCATCGGAGCAGCCAGGTAACAATGTGCTCACCTGGGTGGCAGCCAAGATCTTTTTGCATGTCACGCAACTCACTCAGGGATAGAGATCGGGTAATTATTTCAGGTTCTGCCTCTTCCTCCTGTTCTCGCCATGACCCTGGTTCATCTTCATCTCTCACTAAGCGAACCGATTTCTTTGTGTGTTTCTTGTTTTGTACAGGGGCGACTGATACTGGCACAGGTTGGTTCTCTGGTTTAGCTGCAGTACCTGTCACCGGGGTAGGGGTAGCCACGCTGCCTGTTGCCGGGGTAGAGGTAGCCATGGTGCTTGTTGCTGGGGTAGGGGTAGCCATGGTACCTCTTGCCAGGGTTGGCGTAGCCACCTGTCTGTTGTCGGGGTTGGGGTAGCCACGGTGCCTGTTGCCCTGTTTTCCATGTTTTCCCCCTTTTCCCCCTGAGGGTGCTGCCTAATATCAAGCAGTGTTTGGTAGATACTGGCCAGGGCCCAGCACAGTGCAGCAAGTTGTGCGTCTCTGGAATAGCCACAGCATTTTCCTTTCAAATATTCTACCACTTCATGAGGGTTCTGTAGTTGTTCGGGAGTGAACTTCCAAGCCACTGGAGGTGAGAAGTTCTCTAGATACCTGCCCATATCCTCCCACATGCCGTGCCACCCATGAATATCCAGCTTTGGGGCAGATATCTGGGTGGTACTCTTAAAGAACCTTTTTGTAGCCCTAAACAGGACCTGAAACATATTCAGGAGACATAGCACTAACAGCACACTGGCTTGCGCATCCCAAGGATATTCAAAATTCTCAAAAGCTGTTGTAATTAGCCAGAAGGAGAGAAGGGAGGCGAACGGATGGGGGGAAGTATGCCCCCCTGACTTCCCCATGGATTGGCTGTAATTACCAATAAAATCCGATAGAAGGTGCCCAAAGTATGGAAATGATATCACTGCCTCATACAGATACCAGCTTAATCTCATGACCAGTGATGTAATCATTTCACAAGTCGACATTGCCCAGTACAGCACAATGATAATCACAATCACTCTCCCAGAGGTGAGAAACGTAATTACAGGCAATACATAGAGCATATAAAAATTTACAAAACGCCACCATGTGAACAAATGAACCAACATTGTGACTAACATCTATTTATCTAATATAAGAAATGTGTATGACAAATTTGTTTCAACACGCTCTAGCCAGATCTGTCGTTATCTCAACCCTTCCTTGCCCCACGTTGGGCGCCAAAAAGGACTGTCGTGGTTTCAGCCCAGCCGGTAACAAAGGACCACGCAGCCGCTCGCTCACTCCTCCCGCCCCCCTCCAGTGGGATGGGGAGGAGACGGATGAGAGAAAAGGAAAAAAAAAAAAAACCCGGAACCTCGAGGGTTGAGATAAGGGCAGTTTACTGGGACAACACAAAAAAAAAGAGAAGTTACAGCAACAACAACGGTACTAATGAAAGAATATACAAAAAGAGTGATGCACAGTGCAACTGCTCACCACCCGGAACCCGACGCTCCGCCACTTCCCCCACCAAAAGCCGAGAGAACACCCCCCCAACCCGCTCCCCATGTATATACTGAGCATGATGTCACATGGTATGGAGTAGCTCCTTGGCTAGTTCAGGTCAGCTGCCCTGGCTGTGCCCCCCCCCACCTCCCAGGTTCTTGTAAAGATTAACTCTATCCCAGCTGAACCCAGGACAAGGAGGTCTCCAAAGATCCAGAGGATGTCCTGTGCACACAGGCCATGTGGAGAAAGTTGATTCAAGGTGCCCCAGCGTCATATTCTAACAGCTTGGCAGCGAAGTATTGCCAGGACATGGATACACCAACTGTGGAGAAAGTGTTGTCTTGGCTCCAAAACTTTGAAGAAAATCTCTGTGTCTCCTCATCCCTACAGGACAGTGCCTTGGCTGTTAGGGATGCTCCAAGAAATCAGTCCTCTCCCGCCCCGGTCAGAGGGAAAGGGAGCCCAAGGCGTATGCCGCGTGGTGCACTCTGGTTCTTCCTGCGTGACCAAGGGGAGGACATGAGGAAGTGGGATGGTGAACCCACCTTTAAGCTGGAAGTCCGTGTACGTGAACTGAGAGGGAAGACAGCTGTTAAGAAGGGGTCACCCGAGAAGAAGGCTGTCAGCGTTAGTTACTGTAGAGGCCCAAGAAAGCAATCAGCGATCTCCCAGGCATAGAAGAACTGAAACCACTGTTATTGATTTGTCATTGATTTATTAGTTAGAATTAATCATATTTAATTTTAATATTTTAGCAAAATCATATGTATGTTGCATTTTATACATTTAACCACCAACCAGTACCTGCTGTGAAATCCCCTGTATAGCCCAGTACCAAGGCTGGAGAAATTGGCTAAAATCATCTAGTAGGAACATTTAGAACTTAGATAACAAGATAAAGAAATTAAAATCTGATTATAAAAGAGTTTGGTTTGACTAAAAAGTAGAAAATTGTGAGGCTTAATTATGGGAGTGTTAAGTTTGAAATGTAGCCTTAGGAACTTAGGAGCTTAGAAAATGTATAATGTGTAACCATAAGAATTTAAGTATTGTTCAAAATCATTTAACCACAGAAGTTTTGACAAAGATTGGTAGTCTTGTAGTGTTTGTTTTAAAAACTAAGGAAACTGTTATGGACACCAGTTTGCTGCTTGGAGACATCTGAGAGGTCAAGAAGCGGACGAGTGAAGAAGACTATGAAAGACCACCAGAGGACTCCTGAGGACCACCAGAGACCTTCACTGCGCCTGCGTAAAGGACATTTACATATGCTAATGATTTCCCGGAAGTCTAATGAATATGTATAACTTTTCTTGGAAATCTAATGAATATGTATCAATAAGTCTTAATATAAGGTGTATTGTTTTGGTGACAGGTGTGTGTGGTTTGTGAGAGGACTCGCCCGCGCACCCGGCAGTCAATAAAGAAGTGTCTGCTTATCTACACTAAATTGGTGTTGATAAGTTCTTCATTCCAAGCTTTTCGGTAACAGTTTTTGGCGACCCAGATGGGACCTCGCTGAGAGAGACCGGAGGAGTCGGGGACCCGATCGGTTCCTGCCAGCACCGAGGATTTCTCGGGGATACCCATCGATCCCCGATCCATAAGGCTCTTTGCGACGTCCCCTGGATTTTGGTAAGACACTTCTTTTAAATATTAAGGATAGTGGGTTAGAGTCCCACCGGTATTGTTTAGGGTTAGAGTCCCCCCGAGTGGGTTAGAGTCCCACCGGTATTGTTTGGGGTTAGAGTCCCCCCGAGTGGGTTAGAGTCCCACCGGTATCGTCTGCCTGTCAGACGCGGCGAAAGCTGCGCAAGGTTGGACTAAAGGATCCTGAAGGAAGTGGAAGCCTAGGCGTCTGCCCGTAAGACATAAGCAAAAGCTATTGCTGGGTTGGACAATTTGGGAGTGGGTTAGAGTTCCACAACTTTTGAGGATTCTGGGTTAGAGTCCCAGCTTCAAAAGCATTTTGGAAATTTTGGGTTTGAGTCCCAAATTCTAAAAAAAAAAAAAGATTTGGTGAGATATATTGTGTACTGTGAAGTATCGTGAGTGTTGTAAGTGTGGGATGTGCAATTGAGCATGAAGTAAGTCTTGGCAACGATTGTAGTGTCTCTTACTGAGGTTGGAAGTTATAAAGTGTGAATACATTTGTTCGTTAATAATCTTGCCAGGGGATATTGGTTATGACTCTTGCTTAGGGAAGTCGGCTTTGTCCGTGCCCTAGGCAAGTAGGTGGACTCCATTACCTGGCAACAATTGTTATTTGTATTCATTTAATATCTGGTGTTTGATATATGTATTTGGTATTTGAAACTTTGTATTTGATATTTGGCATTTGATATTTGGTTTGGTATTTAACATCTGATAATTGATTATTGATTTTTGATATTTGTTATATATTTAATAGATATTTGGTATTGGGTATAAACATAATGGCATTTGCCAAATTATTTAAGAGTATGGGAATTTTGTCCACTGATGGAAAGATACCGAAAACATCTCCGTTGGGATGTTTGTTGGCACATTGGGGTGAATTGCATGATGATTTACGTAAAAATCAAATGATTGACTATTGTAATCATTGGTGGCCTCTGTATACATTGGAGGATCAGGAAAGGTGGCCCGTGAATGGGACACTGAATTATAACACCATTCTGCAGTTAATGTTGTTTTGTAGAAGAGAAGGGAAATGGAGTGAAGTACCTTATGTGGATTTATTCTTTTACTTAAGGCAGAGACGAGATTGGCAGAATGAGTGCAAGCTAGTTAGTAGGGACAATTTGATAATGGCTATAACTTCTGATAATAAGAAAGAGAAGAAATGTTGTCTGGCATGTGATATTGCCCCCAAAGAGGATGAAGGGCCAGAGTTGGATATATCCCCTCCCAGGAGAGGAAGGAATTGGGGGCGAGAGCATAGGGAACAGATGGAAGAACCAGAAAGCAGTGGAATAGAGGATGCAGGGGAAGGACCATCTGAAGTTGTGATTCATACCCCCATTTCTCGAAGGACCCGACAGCAGGCACAAACAATAGCTCCCTTGCGGCAGGGAGTTGGTAACGATGGACCAGTGTATGTAAAAGTGCCCTTTTTGATTGTGGACTTGATGGCTTGGAAGCAGGCAGCTGGAGTATATAGAGAAGATCCTGAGAGAGTTGGCAGAGTAGTGGATACTATAATTAGAACGCAGAATCCAGACTGGAGTGATTTACAGGTGATCTTGGATAATTTGTTGGATGATACAGAAAAGCAGATGGTACTAAAAACTGGCAAAGCACAGGCAGAAGTGGCAGTACTGAGTGGGACAATAGGTGGAACATTAGAGCAGAATTTTCCATCTGGGGATCCCCAGTGGGATCCAAATAACGTGGAACATAGAGAAAGGCTGAGTCGGTATCAGAAATGGATTTTATATGGAGTTAAACATGCTATGCCTAAATCTTTGAATTGGTCTAAATTATATGAGGTGAGGCAAGATAAGAATGAATCTCCCTCAGTGTTTCTGGAAAGATTGAAGGAAGCTGCCAGAAAATATACTGATTTAAGAGTAGAAACAGAGGCAGCTCAGATACAGTTGGCTTTGATTTTTATGGGACAGTCGGCACCAGACATAAGAAAGAAACTTCAGAAGCTGGAGGGAGAGGATTTAAGGAGCTTGAATAAAATGTTGGAGACAGCATGGAAAGTATATAATAACAGGGAAAAAGAGGAAAGGAAAATCAGAGAAAATAGATTACTGGCCGTAATGACAGGAACAGCAGACAGAGGACGAGGTAGAGGAAGAGGACGAGGTGGCAGTGGACGGAGAGGATTTATGAATTTTAGCAATTGGAATTTTAACACCCCCTTAGGAGTGAAGCAGTGTGCTTTGTGTCGGGAGGAAGGACGTTGGAGAAAAGATTGTCCTAAAAATGTGCAGTGCTCAGGAGGAAATATTCAGAAGGAGGTAGCCAGAATGATGGTTTTGGATGAATGAAGGGGACCGGAGGGGAACCCAGCTGAGCCTCTGGTTATAATTAAGCTGAGAGAAAAAGAAGTTAAATTTTTAGTGGATACAGGAGCGACATTTTCGGTATTAAATACTTGTAAAGGAAAAATTGGAACAAAAACAGCAAACATAGTAGGAGCAACAGGGAAAGAAGAAAACAGACCATTCCTGCAACCTCTGGATTTGAAATTTGGAAATAAAATAATTACACATGAATTTTTGTATGTACCAGAATGCCCGATACCCTTGTTAGGAAGGGATTTGTTATCTAAATTAAATGCACAAATTGTTTTTGAGGAAGGAGAACTCTTTTTGAAGATACCTGAGTCAAAAACAGGAGAAATCCTAATGATACAAGAAAAAGCGGAGGAGCAGGAAATTCCACCAGAGGTGGATTTTGCAGTGAACCCTACAGTGTGGGAAACAGATATTCCTGGTAAATCAAAATTAGCAGCACCTGTAAAAATAGATCTAAAAGAAGATGGAGGAACAGTAAATATTAAACAATACCTAATTAAACCAGAAGTTAGGCAGGAGTTAAAGAAATTGATTGACAAATTTTTGAAGTATAAAAATTTGGAGGAATGTGAATCTGAATATAATACTCCTATTTTACCAGTTAGAAAACCCTCGGGAGAATACAGGTTAGTGCAAGATTTGAGAGCGGTGAATCAAATAGCCAAAGACATATATCCTGTGGTTGCAAATCCTTATACATTGTTAACAGCGTTAAAGGAGACTCATCAGTGGTTTACAGTGCTTGATTTAAAAGATGCTTTCTTTTGCATACCCTTGGAGAAGGAAAGCAGAAAGTTGGTTGCTTTTGAATGGGAAAATCCACAAACTGGGCGAAAGATGCAGCTGACATGGACAAGACTACCCCAAGGATTTAAAAATAGCCCGACAATTTTTGGAAACCAGCTGGCAAAAGAGCTTGAAATCTGGAAACAGGACAAACCAAGGCCTGAACATTTACTTCTACAATATGTGGATGACATATTGATTGCTACAGAAGAAAGATCTACCTGCATACAGGTAACCATTGATGTCTTGAATTTTCTGGGACTAAATGGGTACAAGGTATCCAGGAAGAAAGCCCAAATAGCATGTCAGACTGTGATATATCTGGGCTTTGAGATTTCAAAAGGGCAGAGACAATTGGGAAAAGATCGCAAAAAAACCATCTGTAGTATACCTGAGCCGAAAAATATCCATGAACTTAGAGCGTTCTTGGGAATGGCAGGGTGGTGTTCATCTTTGCATCATGGACTACGGTCTAATAGCTAAACCATTATATGAGGCCCAAAAGAACTCTTCCTTTGTGTGGGGTCCAAAACAGCAAAGGGCCTTTACAGAGTTAAAATGCGCTTTAATGTCTGCACCTGCTTTAGGCCTCCCTGATTTAACTAAAGATTTTCAGCTGTTTGTTCATGAAAGACAACACCTGGCACTTGGTGTGTTAACCCAGAAGATGGGGAGCTGGAAATGACCAATCAGGTACTTCTCCAAACAACTGGACACAGTGAGTAAAGGGTGGCCAAATTGTCTTAGAGCAGTGGCTGCAACAGTGATGATCATACAAGAAGCTCGGAAATTGACTTTGGGAAAAACAATAACAGTCTATGTCCCACACATGGTGAAAACTGTTCTAGAACAAAAGGGGGGACACTGGCTATCTCCGAGCAGAATGATGAAGTACCAAGTAACATTAACTCAACAAGATGATGTAATTTTAAAAGCAACTAACCTGGCAAATCCAGCTGTGTTTTTAAGTTCCATACAGGAAGAAGGACATTTGGAACATGATTGCCTGGCTGCTATTGAGTATGTTTATTCCAGTCGTGAAGATTTGAAGGATGTACCATTGGAGCGACCGGACTGGGAACTGTATACAGATGGTAGCAGCTTTGTAGAGCAAGGAGTTCGATACGCTGGATATGCGGTAACAACAGACACCACAGTTATAGAAGCAGAAGCATTGCCAAGTACCACCTCAGCTCAGAAAGCGGAACTTACTGCTTTGATTCGAGCTTTAGAACTAAGCGAGGAGAAGAAAGTAAATATTTGGACAGATTCAAAGTATGCTTTTGGAGTGGTACATGTCCATGCAGCATTGTGGAAAGAAAGAGGATTATTGTCCTCCCAGGGATCAAATATTAAACACCAAGATGAAATTTTACAATTATTACAAGCAGTTCAGAAACCAGATCAGGTAGCAATCATGCACTGTAAAGCACATCAAATTGGAAACACAAAGGAAATCACTGGAAATAATTTAGCCGACCGAACGGCAAGAAAGGTAACAAAAGAACGAGCATTGCAAATGGCATTAATTCCCTCCAAAACAGTAACTCTCCCTAGGGAAGAACCAAAATACTCAGAGGAGGATGATAAGCTAGGTCAATTATTAAATGCTAAGAAAAACCTAGCCGGATGGTGGGTAACACCTAAAGGACAGGTAGTAGTTCCACCCTTTTTGATGAGAGAAATAATTCAAACAAAGCATCAGGAGTGTCACTGGAGAACAGAGGCCTTAGTAACTTCCTTACAAAAACAAGCGGTATCACTCAGAATGTTAGGAATAGCTAAAATAATAACTGCAAAATGTGAAGTATGTTTGAAAAATAATCCAATAATCAGGAAAAAGGTTCAAATGGGTCGAATAAAATCTGGTACAGAGCCTGGAGATTATTGGCAAGTAGATTTTTCAGAACTACCTAGGCAGAATGGGTATCGGTACATCCTGGTGGGGGTTGATACTTTTACAGGATGGCCAGAAGCTTTTCCCTGTCGTTCCACACAAGCAAAGGAAGTAGTAAAATGGTTACTACGAGAAATAATTCCAAGGTTTGGAGTTCCTATTGGAATTTCTTCTGACAGAGGTCCACACTTTGTTGCAGAAGTAGTCCAAAATGTTAGCAAAATTCTGGGTATCACGTGGGATTTGCATACCCCATGGAGGCCACAATCCAGTGGGAAAGTAGAAAGAATGAATCAAACCTTAAAAAGGCAAATAAGCAAAATTTGTCAAGAGACTAATTTAAAATGGCCTCAAGCACTTCCATTGACATTATTGCGAATCAGAGTACAGCCAGAGTGGAACCTCAGTCAGTCCTTATGAATTATTGTATGGGAAACCTTATGAATCTCCAGAACCAAACCCGAACATGCAGGTAAAAGGAAAACAAGATGTGTATAACTATTTGCTTTCCTTAGGAAAAACTTTGACTGCAATTTGGAGAGCAGTGGTGTGGAATAGACCATTATCCCTGGAAGTTCCGGTGCATGACTTACAACCAGGAGACTATGTCTATGTGAAAACGTGGACTTCCGAACCCCTGCAGGGATGTTAAAAAGGACCCTTCCAGATACTGTTAACCACCTTCACGGCTATTAAAATTGCAGAATCAGATGCTTGGATACACTACACTCGAGTGAAGAAGGCACCTACTCCATGGAAGATTATTAGCCGGGATCCAAAGACTTTAAAACTGACTCTGAAACATGTCTAATTTTTCATATCTTTTTGTGCTTGTTCTTTTTATATTAGTTCGGCAGATAATGATGGTGGAAACCCGGACTGATTTGATGATCAGGAACAAAAGACAAGTAGAAACAGAACAATTGATTGGCATTCCTGAAAAAATGTCCGAAGAAAATTTGATGTTAGGATTGATTAAGGGATTTGCCAGCTTGCAAAATGTTACCCAAATTACTGCTTGTTTGCCGATACCAAGAGCCGTGGGGGAATCTATTCCTTGGGGAATTTTAACTATGAATTTAACTACCCTGGAACATAGAAACAAAACCACCTATTGCAAACAAAGGCCAGTGACTAAATGGTCTGAACAGGTAAAGATCATTAGAAAACAATGGAAATGGATGGGCAGAGAAGATTGTTTGAAATTATCAAATCATCAATTTACACCAGCCTCTTCTATAGGAGACATGTTTATGGTGGGTAGCCCTATGGGTTGGTGTTCATATGATGTACGAATCAAAACTAATGAGAGCTGGAGCATCATGGAATGGAAATGTGGTGAGGCCAATCAAACCATACCAGAAAAAACAGTTAGCTGGGATTCAGTATGGTCTATGACCATATTGTCTCAATTTCAATATATGGCCAAAACTTCTTGGTGCTTTACTTGGGATGGATCAGTTAATACAGCCTGGCCATCAGTAGATGACAGGGGGAGTTCATTACGAAAAAAAGAAAATTTAGTGTCTTGGTGGAGATGTGAAAAAATTTATTATTGTAGTACTAAAGACCCAGCAATCGAAAGAATTCCTCCTTTAGCTGCGGCCTTGAAGTATGGCTGCTTGTGTAGAGGATTCAAAAATGATCTCAAATTAACTGAAACATTTACACCCAAAAGGGGAACCTTTTTCAGTTGTAGAAAATCTACCATTCAGAGTCCAGGACATTTGGTTTGGGCATTAAGTGATGGAACTTGGACAACTCACTTATCATTAGATGGCACGGTAAAACAAGTTACTTTAGGCATGCCAACGTTATGCCCGATTTGGAAGAAATCGCCATTCAAAGGACCCTTGGAGAATTTAAAGTTAAAACGAACCAAGAGGTCTGAAATAGATGATGATGCATGGAACGAACCATCAACGGGAGTGAAAATTGGCTGGGCACTTGAATCCCTTTTGAACCCTATAGCTTCATATAGAAACAGAGAATGGCTCTACCAGTTAACAGGTCAGGTAGAAAAATTAGCAAACATCACAAAAAAGGGGTTCAAGGAATTGAACGTACAGCTGCAGGCGACATCTAGGATGACTCTCCAAAATAGAATGGCTTTAGACCTACTTTTACTTAAGGAATATGGAGTGTGTGGATATCTCAAAGATAGAGTGGACCATTGTTGTATTCATATTTTTAATGTCACTCAGGATGTAGAACATGATTTGGAGTTACTGAGCAAAGTTGAAAAAGAAACTGAAACTATTCGAGAAGATATGTCAGAAGATTGGCTGGGAAAAAATTTTAGTGGATTGGGATGGAATCCGAGCTCTTGGTTACGGTCTATAATCAAAACTCTGTTTCTGTTACTAATTGTCTTTTTGATGATCATGCTACTATATGCTTGTCTAAAGAGACAATTTATCAATAGAATTGCAGTAAATCGCATGATCATGAGAGAGGTTCCAATTGTTCCACCAGAATGCAGTCCACCACCAGTATATGCCAAAACAAATATTGACTCTCGGAATAATAGTGGATAAATGTTAGGTAGGTGATGTGAAAGTATTGAAATAATTTTCAACACTTTCAAAGGGGGGAAATGTTACTGATTTGTCATTGATTTGTTATTAGTTAGAATTAATCATATTTAATTTTAATATTTTAGCAAAATCATATGTATGTTGCATTTTATACATTTAACCACCAACCAGTACCTGCTGTGAAATCCCCTGTATAGCCCAGTACCAAGGCTGGAGAAATTGGCTAAAATCATCTAGTAGGAACATTTAGAACTTAGATAACAAGATAAAGAAATTAAAATCTGATTGTAAAAGAGTTTGATTTGACTAAAAAGTAGAAAATTGTGAAGCTTAAGTATGGGAGTGTTAAGTTTGAAATGTAGCCTTAGGAACTTAGGAGCTTAGAAAATGTATAATGTGTAACCATAAGAATTTAAGTATTGTTCAAAATCATTTAACCACAGAAGTTTTGACAAAGATTGGTAGTCTTGTAGTGTTTGTTTTAAAAACTAAGGAAACGGTTATGGACACCAGTTTGCTGCTTGGAGACACCCGAGAGGTCAAGAAGCGGACGAGTGAGGAAGACTATGAAAGACCACCAGAGGACTCCTGAGGACCACCAGAGACCTTCACTGCGCCTGCGTAAAGGACATTTACATATGCTAATGATTTCCCGGAAGTCTAATGAATATGTATAACTTTTCTTGGAAATCTAATGAATATGTATCAATAAGTCTTAATATAAGGTGTATTGTTTTGGTGACAGGTGTGCGTGGTTTGTGAGAGGACTCGCCCGCGCACCCGGCCGTCAATAAAGAAGTGTCTGCTTATCTACACTAAATTGGTGTTGATAAGTTCTTCATTCCGAGCTTTTCGGTAACACCACCTCCCTCGATTCTGGTGAGGGGACTTCTGGTCTGGCACCACAAGGTTCAGACAGTGAATACTCTGACGAGGAACAGCAATAGAGGGTCCCTGCCTTCGGCCAGGAGAAGGAAAGGGATGACCGGATATACTGGACTGTGTGGATTCGATGGCCTGGCACATCAGACCCACAGAAGTATAAGGCTTTGGTAGACACTGGTGCAGTGTATGCTGGTGCCATCAGGGTACAGGGGCACAGAACCCATCTGGATCTCTGGAGTGACAGGGGGATGCCAAGAATTGTCTATATTGGAGGCTGAGGTGAGCTTAACAGGGGACAAGTGGGAAAAGCACCCCATTGTGACTGGCCCAGAGGCCCCTTGTATCCTTGGCATAGACTACCTCAGGAGAGGGTACTTCAAGGACCCAAAGGTTCGAGCCGCTTCAGAAGTTGTTGGTACAGAAGCATATCTCCTCTTGCCACCGCGATTGCCTGGGCTACACTGGATGTTCAAAGGACACATAGAATCATAGAATCATTTAGGGTGGAAAAGACATTTAAGATCATCGAGTCCAACCATCAACCATGCCCACTAAACCATGTCCTGAAGTGCCTTGCCTACATGCTTTTTGAATACCTCCAGTGATGGTGACTCCACCACTTCCCTGGGCAGCCTGTTCAATGCCTGACAACCCTTTCAGTAAAGTTGTTTTTCCTAATATCCAATCTAAACCTCCCCTGCAACAACTTGAGGCCATTTCCTCTTGTCCTATCACTAGTTACTTGATAGAAGAGACCAGTACCCACCTCACTACAACCCCCTTTCAGGTAGTTGTAGAGAGCGATAAGGTCTCTCCTCAGCCTCCTTTTCTCCAGGCTAAACAACCCCAGCTCCCTCAGCCACTCCTCATAAGACTTGTGCTCCAGGCCCCTCACCAACTTGGTTGCCCTTCTCTGGACACGCTCCAGCACCTCAATGTCTTTCCTGTAGTGAGGGGCCCAAAACTGAACACAGTACTCAAGGTGCGGCCTCACCAGTGCCGAGTACAGGGGGACAATCACTTCCCTGCTCCTGCTGGCCACACTATTTTCTGATACAGGCTAGGATGCTGTTGGCCTTCTTGGCCACCTGGGCACAGTGCTGGCTCATATTCAGTCAGCTGTCAACCAGCACCCCCAGGTCTTTTTCTGCCAGGCAGCTTTCCAGCCACTCTTCCCCAAGCCTGTAGTGCTGCATGGGGTTGCAGTGACCCAAGTGCAGGACCCGACACTTGGCCTTGTTGAACTTCATACAATTGGCCTTGGCCCATTGATCCAGCCTGTCCAGATCTCTCTGTAGAGCCTTCCTACCCTTGAGCAGATCAATCCTCCTGCCCAACTTGGTGTCATCTGCAAACTTGCTGAGGGTGCACTCGATCCCCTCATCCAGATCATTGATAAAGATATTAAAGATAACTGGCCCCAATACTGAGCCCTGGGGAACACCACTTGTGACCGGCCGCCAACTGGATTTAACTCCGTTCACCACAACCCTCTGGGCTTGTCCATCCAGCCAGTTTTTTACCCAGCGAAGAGTACACTTGTCCAAGCCATGAGACACCAGCTTCTCAAGGAGTATGCTGTGAGAGACAGTGTCAAAGGCCTTGCTGAAGTCCAGGTAGACAACATCCACAGCCTTCCCCTCATCCACTAGACGGGTCACCTGGTGACATCCCCTCCTACATATCATGCAACCAGTGCTACATGGTGTAAGTGGGTAGCGTTAATCATACAGCGAGCTTGACTGGGGAAACCCAACTGCCCAGGAATCCTGGAAGAGGTTATGGAGTGGCCAGAAGGCAGAGATTTTGGAGCATTGCCTGAGGAGGTGGCTCGTGTCCAAGAGGCACCACCATATAATGAGTTATCAGAAGATGAAAGGTGTTATGCTTTGTTTATTGATGGATCTTGTCATGAGGAACAGACCCACTGTGGCGGGCTGGCAGGGGATGGCAGGCTGCCATCACCCTGCCACATGGCATGACCCTGCTCAGGACCCAGTGGCCCACTCATGTCCCAGGTACAGGGGAGAAGAGGTGGCTGTTTTGTTCTGGACTCTTTCCACCAAAGTAACATAATATGCCAATTGCAGGGGAGGGAAGAAAAAAAGAGGAGAAAAATCCCTAAAGAGGAACTAGGAAGAAGCACATGTTCTTCTCACCATTGCTCCCCATCTTAACTTTGCCTTCTGCGGCTGAGGAGGCGCCCGGGCCTCGCCGGCACCGCCAGGCCCCGCGCCTCGGGGGTAGCGACCCCGGCCCCACTCCGCCGCGGGCGGGAGCTGCAGGCGGCCTGACCCCGCCGCTGACAGCCAGCCCCAAGGGCCAGGCTGTGACGAACCCGCGGTCAGGGCGCGGGGCGGGCGGTGGTGGGCACCGCCCCTCGGCCGCTGTCAGTCAGCGGGCGGGGCGGGGCAGGGCAGGGGCGGCGGTGGTTACGGCGCCGCCGAGCACGGCTGGGTGAAGTCGGGCCTGGGCGTGTGGCGGGACGGATGCCTGACGGAGAGCAGGGCGATGCGGTAGCAGCTGCCCGGCGGCGGGAGGGAGGCGTCGTCGCCGCTGAGGTAAAGCGGGTGCTGCCTCCCGGGAGCCCGCCGTGGTAGGGGGGGCAGGGCAGTGGGGAGTGGTGCGGGCCGGGCCGGGCCGCCGCTCGAGATCTGGGCACCAGCCGTTCCTGCGGGGTGACAGGCCGAGCGGGAGCGCCGCCGCCCCGGTTTGTGCAACTTCTTCCTCTGTCCGGGGCCGGCTGTGTCGCCGCCGAGCTCTCCGGCGCGGCAGGCCCGGTCGGGCCGCCCGCTGCGGCCGGCGCCGAACCCTGGGGGCGCTTCCTGGGCGAGCGCTGCCGGGGGCGAGGACTGGCGGCCGCGGGGCTGCCCGGGAGCCCCGGCCCTGTCGTGCGGCGCGGAATGCTGAGCTGGCGTCCCCGGGGGCGGAGTGTCCGTAGGAAGCGCTCAGGGGGAACGGGTGGCGGGGCGGGGCGGCGCCGAGCCTGGCTTTTCCCAGGTCTTCGTCGAGGGCGGTCGCGGCGGCTCCGCGCTCGTCCCTGGACCGGGAAGCGCCGTCTCCGCGCAGCTCTGCCCTGGCGGTAGAGGTGCTGCGCCCCCCGAGCGGGGTTGGGGCGCGGGGATCAGGCACCGGCCCTTAGAGAGCGGCTGCTCTGCAGTGGGAACTGCCGCCCGGGTGCCTGTCGGTGCAGGGCTCCCGGAGAGGTTCATTTACAAGCCTCTTACTAGGATGGAAGCTCAGTTTGTACTGCCTTCCTAGTTTTTTTTATTGTTGTTATTCTTTAAATGACTTTTCTGAAGTGCTTTGGTGTTCCCTTGCCCTCTTGCATAGCTTTACAGCCCGTATAAAGTCTTTGAAATGTTTCAGAATGGGATGTACTTTATAGTGTCCACAGTGAAGCTAATGTCCTTTTTCTATGTGTACATATTTGAACTTGTTCAGTGGTAGAATCTCCACAGGCTCAAAATCACTCTTTCAAAGATTGGAAGTGGTATAAAGAGATTATAAGTATGTATCTCCTAATACTTAGCTATATATCTTGGACCTCAGTTTCTTGCAGAAAATAATGTTCCGTTGTGGTACTTACCTTGGTTATTTCTATTTGGAGAGTGGCAGCATCACACTTCAGAGATAACTGCAGTTTGAGTTACAGGTGTGTAGACACCTAGTGGGGAGAAGAGTCAGTCTTCAAGCAAAATTCCTTGGTTGCACTTCAACTCCTGTTATTTCAGTGCCTCCCTAAGTACATTAGTCTGATCTTCTATTGATGAAGCTCATAATTGCAGTGGAAGGAAAGTTTGTGTTAGGCACTGTTTCCCTAGGGATTTTTGGAATAAGTATTGGAGAGATGGCAGTACGAGGAGATATGGTTATTAAATGCACTAATTTAAAAGTGAAGAAAATCTTTGCTATCTTGTATAGGGGTGCCAGATCGGTAACACACGCATACCTTTCTGGTTGGGCTAGCAGTAACATGGATTCACAGGGCAGAAGTTTTTCTCCTCAGTCACCAAAGGAATGCTAGCTAGTGTGGGAGGAAATGCTTGGGTGCTAGTGGAGTGGGAGCCAGGCATAATTTTTAATAGGGGGAGTGGAGGGGAAGCTTTCACGTCCCCTTCCTTTTCCACTTAAAGTTGCAAGAGGTTCTTGTAATTTTCTGTTGAATTTTAAATTTTATAACTGTTGAAATGCCCAACCATTCTGCTGAGAGACCAGAATTCTGACTGAATTCAGGAATCTTTCATTGGGATCAAGCTCTTAAACAGTAAATAAAACCCAAATGAGCATTTGATTCTCTTACAATACTTATTCCTCCTTTTCTATTCCACCCACCAAATAGAAATCCAGTAATACATCATCTCAAATATAACAATGTTTCTTGCCTAAACTGTTTGTGTTTTTCCCTCTACTTAAGATGGTCTCTGAGATATTTATTTTAAGAGTAATCAGCTTAAATCAGTTTGACTCAAAATGTCTGTTGGTAGAGACTGTGTAACTCCACTTGGAGTAAAGGGAATCTGTTTATACAGGATCTTAACAGAGCAGAAAGTAAAGAACTGTGGAAGAGGGCTATTTGGAGCTGCTGCAGTGTTACCAGACTGGTGTGGAAAACTGGTGTTTGTCCCTGTCACTTACCCATCGATGTGCATTAGGGATGTCTGCAAGGTTCTTGAGGATGGAGGAAGACTCGGACTCCAAACTTGACAGATAATGAGAAGAGAAAAAGGCATAAATCCAAGAAATTCAGTGTGTCTCCAGGTACGTGAACAGTAGATCAGTCGGGAGACAGGATGTTGGGGGCCCTGCACTGAAGGCAGCGCTGAGGAGTGAGTATGAACTGGTACTGCAGCTCTGAGCCCCAGGGAAGCTGGATTTAGGGAAACTTTACTATCATAACTGCATTGAGTTGTTCTAACATGCTGTTGTGGTTTAACCCCAGCCAGCAACTAAACACCACGCAGCCGCTCACTCGCTTCCTCCCCAACCCAGTGGGATGGGGGAGAGAAATGGGAAAGAAAAAAAAAAAAAACCTCATGGGTTGAGATAAGAACAGTTTAAGAGAAAAGAAAGGAAGAAAATAATAATTATAATAACAACAATAATAAAATTACAATAATAATAATAAAAGGATTGGAATATACCAAGCAAGTGATGCACAATGCAATTACTCGCTGACCGATGCCCAGTTAGTGCCTGAGCAGTGATCCATCCCCCAGGCCAACTCCCCCCAGTTTATGTACTAGGCATGATGTCACATGGTATGGAATATTCCTTTGGCCAGTTTGGGTCGGGTGTCCTGGCTGTGTCCCCTCTCAACTTCTTGTGCCCCTCTAGACTTCTTGCTGGCTGGGCATGAGAAGCTGAAAAAATCCTTGACTTTAGACTAAACACTACTTCGCAACAACTGAAAACATCAGTGTGTTAGCAACATTCTTCCAATCCTAAATCCAAAACATAACACTATACCAGCTACTAGGAAGACAATTAACTCTATCCCAGCTGAAACCAGGACACATGCAAGTAAATAAGACCTTTTGTCCTATCTGATACAGGTTTTGAGTTTTTAAAATATGCTTAATAACTGTCGTAAACAGTTTTTATGTTATTACAGGATTTCCAGTTCTGTATTGTCAGACCAAATGTAAGAGACATAAGCATTCATTTGGAATATCTGGTCATAAAGTTGCTCTGATATATTTGCTGATAAAAGATCAGAGGAATAGGTCAAGTCAGTTAAATTATGCAGTGTTTAGAAGACTTATTTGGTTGACTACCAAAATGCCTGTAGGCAGTAGGAGTGAAATGAGTAGTTATAGCAGAGCACTTGTTGAACCTTTCTTAAAAAGAAAATAAATATTTTGTGTGGTGGTGTCGTGGTTTCAGCCCAGCCGGTAACAAAGGACCACGCAGCCGCTCGCTCACTCCTCCCGCCCCCCTCCGGTGGGATGGGGAGGAGAATCAGAAAGGAGAAAAGAAAAAAAACCTGCAACCTCATGGGTTGAGATAAGGACAATTTACTGGGACAACACAAAAAGAGAAGTTAAAACAACAACAACGGTACTAATAACAGAATATACAAAACCAGTGATGCACAGTGCAACTGCTCACCACCCGGAACCCGAGGCTCCGCCACTTCCCCCACTGAAAGTCGAGAGAACTCCCCCCCAACCCGCTCCCCATTTATATACTGAGCATGATATCACATGGTATGGAATAGCTCCTTGGCTAGTTCAGGTCAGCTGCCCCAGCTGTGCCCCCCCTGACCTCCCAGGTTCTTGTAAAAATTAACTCTATCCCAGCTGAACCCAGGACATTATCCACCCCTTATTCTATACCATCTACATCATGCCCAGATCTTACATTTTCCAATTAATCACCACCACTTTCCTTGTCTTATATACGTATATGTATATGGACACCCCCCCACACACACACACACAAATAGTGTTTCCCTTAGTCGATGGGCTATCCCTCTAAGGTGTCCATCAATTTTACTTAGTCCGTGACTTTGGGGCTCCATCTGTTGTAACAGTCCTTCAGGATAGGAGAGATGGTGTGAGGTGGTGGGTTGTTGCATGCTGCCTCTGGAGCTTGCGGCTGGTACATTTGGTGCAACCCACGCCCTTGGTCTGCAGGTCGAAGATGTTGATCTTGAGGAAATGGCTGGGCACCAGTTCAAGTTCTATCACTGTTGTACTTGGCTCAGTTTCAAAGTCCATCCTTCAGTCATTTGGGTAATTCTTACAGTAATACCCTTGATATGGCATATAGACACTATAGATACAATGACATACATTGGCAGGTTATTTAGCAGTTAAATATCATACAGCCTAATTCACTGGCTATTCTCTCCCAAAACCAAATCTCCCTGAGGTACACATCGAACTTCCCCATCCTTCTGCATCACCCACCAGGTGTACCCAGGTCCTTGAGCAAAAACAATCCCTTGGATGGGTTTGTCTCTGCTTGAAGGAGGACTAACCCAGACTGTCTTCCCTAACATACTCCTCATGCGCACTACAGGAACTTTATACCCTTCTACAGTATGTGGAAGTCTTGGTTGGGCGGGGCCAGCCCGATTGGCAGATCCTCTAGTATTAACTAACCAGGTGGCTTTTGTTAAATGTGTATCCCAATGTTTGAAAGTTCCACCCTCCATTGCTCTCAATGTAGTTTTCAGCAGTCCATTGTATCGTTCGATTTTTCCAGAGGCCGGTGCGTGATAGGGGATGTGATATACCCACTCAATGCCATGCTCTTTGGCCCAGGTTTCTATGAGGTTGTTTCAGAAGTGAGTCCCGTTGTCCGACTCGATTCTTTCTGGGGTGCCATGTCGCCATGAAACTTTCTCTTCAAGGCCCAGGATAGTGTTCTGGGCAGTGGTGTGGGACACAGGATATGTTTCCAGCCATCCAGTGGTTGCTTCCACCATTGTAAGCACATGGCACTTGCCTTGGTGGGTTTGTGGGAGTGTGATATAGTCAATCTGCCAGGCCTCCCCATGTTTATATTTCAGCCATCGCCCTCCATACGACAGGGGTTTTAGCCGCTTGGCTTGCTCAATTGCAGCACGTTTCACATTCATGGATAACCTGTGCGATAGTGTCCATGGTCAAGTCCACCCCTCGATCACGAGCCCATCTATATGTTGCATCTCTTCCCTGATGGCCCGAGGTATCCTGGGCCCACTGAGCCATAAATAGCTCACCCCTACGTTGCCAGTCCAGGTCCACCTGAGACACTTCAGTCTTGGCGACCTCATCTGCCTGCTGGTTGTTTTGATGTTCTTCAGTGGCCCGACTCTTGGGTACATGAGCATCTACGTGACGTACTTTTACCACTAGCTTCTCTATCCGAACAGCAATATCTTGCCACAGTGCGGCAGCCCAGATGGGTTTACCTCTGCGCTGCCAGTTGCTCTGCTTCCATTGCTGTAGCCACCCCCACAGGGCATTTGCCACCATCCATGAGTCAGTATAGAGATAGAGCACTGGCCACTTCTCTCTTTCAGCAATGTCTAACGCTAGCTGGATGGCTTTCACTTCTGCAAACTGACTCGATTCACCTTCTCCTTCAGCAGTTTCTGCAACTTGACATATAGGACTCCATACAGCAGCCTTCCACCTCCCATGTTTTCCCACAATGCGACAGGACCCATCAGTGAACAGGGCATATTGCCTCTCGTTTTCTGAGAGTTTATTATACAGTGGGGCCTCTTCAGCACGTGTCACCTCCTCCTCTGGCGACATTCCAAAATCTTTGCCTTCTGGCCAGTCCATGATCACTTCCACAATTCCTGGGCGACTGGGGTTTCCTATGCGAGCTCGTTGTGTGATCAGTGCGGCCCACTTACTCCATGTGGCATCAGTTGCGTGATGTGTAGAGGAGACTTTCCCTTTGAACATCCAGCCCAGCACTGGCAGTCGGGGTGCTAAGAGGAGCTGTGTTTCAGTACCAACCACTTCTGAGGCAGCTCGAACTCCTTCATATGCTGCCAATATCTCTTTTTCAGTTGGAGTATAGCGGGCCTCGGATCCTCGATATCCTCGACTCCAAAACCCCAGAGGTCGACCTCTGGTCTCTCCGGGTGCTTTCTGCCAGAGGCTCCACATAGTGCCATTCTCCCCAGCTGCAGTGTAGAGCACATTTATAACATCTTGTCCTGCCCGGACTGGCCCAAGGGCTACTGCATGAACAATCTCCTGCTTAATTTGTTCAAAGGCTTGTTGTTGCTCAGGCCCCCATTTAAAATCGTTCTTCTTCCGGGTAACTTGGTAGAGAGGGCTTACAATTTGACTGTAATTTGGAATATGCATTCTCCAAAAGCCCACAACACCTAAGAAAGCCTGTGTTTCCTTTTTATTGGTCGGTGGGGACATAGCTGCTATTTTGTTGATCACATCCATTGGGATCTGACGACAGCCGTCTTGCCATTTTATTCCTAAAAACTGGATCTCCTGTGCAGGTCCCTTGACCTTACTCTGTTTTATGGCAAAGCCAGCCTTCAAAAGGATTTGGATTAATTTTTTCCCTTTCTCAAAAACTTCTTCTGCTGTGTTGCCCCATACGATGATGTCATCAATGTACTGCAGGTGTTCTGGAGCTTCACCTTTTTCCAGTGCAGCCTGGATCAGTCCATGGCAAATGGTGGGGCTGTGTTTCCACCCCTGGGGCAGTCGATTCCAGGTGTACTGGACACCCCTCCAAGTGAAAGCAAACCGTGGCCTGCACTCTGCTGCCAAAGGAATAGAGAAAAATGCATTAGCAATGTCAATTGTGGCATACCACTTGGCTGCCTTTGATTCCAGTTCATATTGAAGTTCTAACATATCCGGCACAGCAGCGCTCAGCGGTGGCGTGACTTCGTTCAGCCCACGATAGTCTACTGTTAGTCTCCATTCCCCATTAGATTTCTGCACGGGCCATATGGGACTATTAAAGGGTGAGTGAGTCTTGCTGATCACTCCTTGGCTCTCCAATTGGCAAATCAGCTTATGGATGGGGATCAGGGAGTCTCGGTTGGTGCGATATTGCTGCCGGTGCACCGTCGTGGTAGCAATTGGCACCTGTTGTTCTTCAACCTTCAGCAACCCCACAACCGAAGGGTCCTCAGAGAGGCCAGGCAAAGTGGACAGCTGTTCAGTTTCCTCCGTCTCCAATGCAGCTATACCAAAGGCCCAACGGTACCCCTTTGGGTCCTTGAAATACCCCCTCCTGAGATAATCTATGCCAAGGATGCACGGGGCCTCTGTGTCGTGGTCGAGACGGACAAACGACAAGTATGCATTCTTATAGTACAAGCAAAGAAGGTTTTTTTTATTACTACAAGCCAGCAAATTTATACCCATTATACTTGTTACCCTGTACATATGTCTGTCCCTTATTGGTCAAAAAGTTGTCAGAAGTTGTTTTTCTCACCCCTCATTGGGTGACTTTTTCAGGTTCCTTATCACAACTGCAAACGGTCAACACATTCCTTAAACTTAGTTTCCCAGGCATGCTTCTCATCCTTTCTTGTTATCTCATGGGAACACTGCAATCTTGTCAAGGTCTATATCCTCCCCAGGCCCCTCGGTCCTGCCAAGGTCCTCCACAATTCCCCCTTTTTGGTTTTGCGCCAAATATGCCATGTGAATTGTCCGCTGCAGGGCCCTCTGCAGCAAGGACAGCACACATGGGAGGATGCTCAATGCAATGATAATAATTGCCAATATTAATAATCCTGTTTTCAATACTGCCTTTAACCACCCTCCAATCCCCCATTCAGAGAACAAGCCATCCAACCCCCCCAAAAAAACCCAATATCTTCTGTCAGCTTCTGCACCTCCTTTCGCAGTTGTTGGATACTCTGGGACACTGACACCGAATGATCTGATAGGTTCATACAACACATACCATTAAGGTTTTCACAACTGTGGCCATGGGCCAACAATAGAAAATCAATAGCTGCTCTGTTTTATAGCGTAGCATGGCATATAGAATCTATATCTAGCAATAATCCAGAAAGAGCTTGTGATGTAGCATTGCTTTGCGTGCTTAGCCAGCATCCCTCTTGGCCCGTAGCATTTGCAAGCATTACCCATACATTCATCTTGGGCTGCGATGGTACCCATATTGCAGTCACTACTCTGAGGAGACTGCAGCAGGCGATGACACTTCTAAGTAGGGTTTTACCAGTCGTGCCGGCACCCATCGCGGTCCAGTATCTGTGGAGACACAAGCATAACCTTGACCCCAGGTTAATAAGTCACAAGGTGCAGACCACTGACCCGTCTGCAGGTCCCATATCTGAACCTTAACCCCGGGGGTCACACCAGATATACTTGTCAATGACCCAAAATGACGCAGCATTGGTGGTTGTTGAACATCATCAGTGACCTGCAAAAAATTTAATACATACGTGGCCTTGTTAAGTCGAGCCTCCGGGCCCTCACCCATCATTCCCCCTTTTTGTTTTTGAAGCATATGCTTTAGAGTTCCATGGGCGCGCTCTACAATGCCTTGTCCTGTGGGAGAATGAGGGATACCGGTGACATGGGTAATTCCTCAAAGCTGCAAAAAGGTAGTCACCTTGGCAGAAAGATAGGCTGGACCATTGTCAGTCTTAATCTGCTGAGGTACACCAGCCACAGAAAACGCTCATTGCCAGTGTCGAATAACATCCCTGGCGGCTTCACCTTTATGAGTGGTAGCAATAACAACAGAAGAAAAAGTATCAATAGACACATGCACATATTTCAACCGCCCAAACTCAGGAATATGTGTCACGTCAGTCTGCCAGATTTGCAAGGCTCGAAGGCCTCTAGGGTTGGTTCCATAATAATGAGGTACATGGTGGCCCTGACAGTCAGGGCACGCGGCGACGATGGCACGAGCCTCAGAGTTCGACAGTCGAAATTGCCGCTTTAAGGCCCAATGTCCTTGATGAAAAAAACGATGAGCTTCGATCGCCTGTTGTCTCACATTTGGTACTGGACCTATTGCCACCCCCGATACGAGAGCATCTGCACGAGCGTTCCCTTCCACAATAAAACCAGGCAAGCTTGTGTGGCTTTTAATATGCATGACATAATATGGGGAGCGGTGTTCCTGAATCTCCATCCATAACAGCTTCAACACCCCAAATAACTTTTCATTTCCCACCTGACCAAGCACAGCCTTATCCAATCTTTGAACCAAACCCACCACATAAGCTGAATCGGTGATAACGTTTACAGGATCTGGAAAATGTTGAAACACCATCACCATTGCTCAAAGTTCTACAACTTGAGGGGAGCTTTCTTGCTGTTCTATCTTCTGTTGCCATTGCTGGCCATCATGCCACACAATGGCTGCTTTTCCTGTTTTTCCTGAACCGTCAGTGAACACCGTGGGACCAATCACCAGCTCTGATGGACTTAGTTGCTTTTGTGCAAAGTGTATTTGACTTCCCATTTTAATTAACGGATGAGAGGGAAGATGATACCTAATTTGCCCAGTATAATTTGCCAAGGCTGCTTGCAATGCGGAGCTATTAGCGAGACACCATTCAAAATAATCGGTTTTAACAGGCACAGTGATACATTCCGGGTCCCTGGCTATCAATTCCATACATCGAACTTGGGTCTTCATGATAATTTGGGCTAAAAGCTCAAAAAGACCTGGGGCAGTTTTGTTTGGTCTGAACGGTAAGAAGGCCCATTCTAACACATGCAATGGATCTGGCCAATCAGAATTCCATTGTGCGATCATGGCAAAAGGTACCAATTTGTCTATTAATACAAAAACCTGAATTGAAACTGTCAGATCAATTCTCCACACATGTCTATGCACAATTGCTTGCTCTACTTCTGTAATTACTTGTTTTGCCTCAGGGGTTAATGCCCGTGGTGCAGCAATATCTGTATCACCCTTCAATAAATCCAAAAGTGGCTGTAATTTCGATGATGGCAACCCTAAATAGGGTCGAACCCAATTGATCACTCCGGCCAATTTTTGTACATCATTTAAAGTTTTTATCTCCAATTGTAACTGAATGGGTTGTGGTGCGACCGTCTGATTTAATATTTTCATACCCAAATACAGCCACGGCTGTTGACGCTGTACCTTTTCAGGTGCAATAACTAGGCCTAATCGCTGCAGTGAATCACGTGCTGTGACTTCCATTTCGCTTAACATCTGTTGAGATGGGGCGGCTAGCAAAATGTCATCCATATAATGATAACAATAACATGTTGGGAATGCAGCACGAACTGGACTTAAGGCCTTTGCCACAAACCACTGACAAATGGTGGGAGAATTTTTCATTCCCTGAGGCAAAACTTTCCAATGATACCTTTTCGTCGGTTCACTGTTGTTCACTGAAGGTACAGTGAAAGCAAACTTCTCCATATCAGGTGCGGCTAAAGAGATGGTGAAAAAACAATCTTTTAAGTCCATTACAATAATTTCCCATTGCATTGGAATCATAGTTGGAGAAGGTAACCCTGGCTGCAGTGCCCCCATGGTTGCTATTACCTCATTAATCTCCATTAGCCTCCATTTTCCAGATTTCTTTTTGATCACAAACACTGGTGTGTTCCATGGGCTATGAGAGGCCTCAATATGTCCTGCGGCCAATTGTTCTGCAACTAAAGATTTCAAGGCGAGGAGTTTTTCTTGATTGAGGGGCCACTGATCCACCCACACTGGTTTATCTGTTAACCAGGTCAGTGCCAGTGTTGGGCGCTCCACGCCCTGCAGCACAGTGGCCCCTATGAAAAGTCCGTGGTAAGACGCACCCCCCATTGATCCAACACATCTCGACCCCATAAATTAAGTGGCAAAGTGGTGACATATGGCCTCACAGTGGCTTTCTGTCCCTCTGGGTTGCTTATTAGCACAGGTTTTGCTGCAATAAAACTATTTGAAACTCCACCTACACCCAACACTCCTTCCGCATTTACAACCAATGGCCACGAGGAGGGCCAGTTACACTGCGCTATGATGGTCATATCAGCCCCAGAGTCCAGCAAACCTATCAATTTTATCTGTGATGGGGATGCATTTGCCATAGTGAGGGTACAGGTCATTTCTGGCCTGCTTTCCGTAATGGGTTGCGACCAAAATACCTGCAGCTTTCCCGTGGACCCAAAACCTTGAGTACCACGAGTTACCTGTTCTGTCGCAGGCACACAGCTCATAAATGGTACGAGTTGAGCAATTCGTGTGCCTCCTTTTATAGTGACTGGAAGGGTTGCAGTAGATACCATTGCACATATTTGCCTGTGATAATCAGCATCAATAACTCCCACATGCACCATTAACCCTTGCAAAGTACTACTTGATCATCCTATTAGTAAGACACTTAATCCTTTACCAATCGGTCCCCAGGCTTCCAGGCGCACTTTATGCACTCCTTGGGTAGATAAAGTTACTGTGTGGGCGGTGCATACATCCAACCCGGCTGCTCCTTGGGTTTGTCCTCGTAACTTGTCACAAAGGCTTGTGGTGTCTGCGCTGGCTGTTGTACCAGAAAGGGGTTGCTGGAGTGGTAGGGCATTTGTGTCTGCACGCGCCCCTTCGCACTCTTTCTGCCGTTTCCCGACTGGAGGGGTTGACCGTTAGCATGAAATTTAGATTTACATTGCTTTGCAAAGTGTCCCAGCTTTCTGCACTTAAGACATGTAGCTGCTCCCACAGCCACCTGCCCAGCTCCTCCTTTTCTATTTTTAGCGGGACAGTTAGGCTTGACATGTCCAGTCTGCCCGCAGCAGTAACATTTCTGATTAGACACACGCATTGCAGACATAGCTGTAGCTAATGCAGACATTTTGTGTTCAACAGAGCCCACCTTCCCGCAAGCCGTAATCATCGCTTCTAGGGTTGGATCCCCAGGGAGCATCTCAATCACCTTTTGACAATCTGTGTTAGCATTGTCACGGGCTAACTGTTTTACCAGCATTTCTCGTATATGTGCATCAAATACCTGCCGCTCTATAGCCCCCATCAATTTCTCTACAAACGACAGAAACGGCTCTTTAGCCCCCTGTTTAATCATGGTATATCTTGCCTTAGGCTCTGCCAGCTCCGCCGTTCGGAGCAAAGCTTCTACGCCAATAGTCTTTACTTACTCTAATACAAGTGGATGCCATTGAGCCTGATGTTGAGGATTATTAAATTGACCAGTCCCGGTCAGAACATCAGCTCCGTTACCATAACGTGGATCGGTTTGTGAAAGCTGCAAATTGTGTATTGCTTGCACCTCTGCTCTCTGAGTCCAGATACTACGAAAAACGGCGCATTGCACAGGTTGGAAAATAATTTGAGCAATTTGAGCAACATCATAAGGTGTCATTTCTTCCATAGTTAATAGGCGTATTAATTGCATAACTGCGGGGGAGTTGGGACCATATTGCACAGTTGCCTTTTGTAAATCCTGTATAACTTTCCACGAATATGGTCTATGTTCATCCATAATTCCTTGTCCTGGATCACCCCGTACCACCGGGAAAGCCATCGCCCCAGTCCCCCTTAAATTCGTTTCACCGGAGTTGCCTGCTGTTACAGGAACGCTAATTTGCTCGGACAGGTCCCAGTTTCCTTCTTGCAGAGCTCGAGCTTTCACCTGCTGCCAGAATTTCAGGGGGTCGTGGGGACTGACAGTAATTCGAGCCGGCGGAAGGACCCAGGGCTGTCCTCGGCAACGCGAGCCTCCCTGTAATTGTCCCTCCTTCGGTGTTCCCGCAGACCCCCCAGGTTCAGGATCCCCCATATCATTGTCCATGGGATCATGCCAACCCTCTGATGTTTCGGCTGGCAGAGGGGGGTACAGGCATGAGGTCCCCTGTTCCCCTCCCCGCGCCCGGGGGGGGCTATTCATCCCTTCTCCATCCTCTGAATCAGGCGGCAAGGGCGGGGCGGACGGGTTAACCGGCGCCTCTGCCGTTTCAGCGGGGCATACGTCACTACCAGGAAGCAAGTCCCGGGGCCGCTTATAAGTTCTATCTTTAATAGTCTGAGGATGTCCTGAGGGCTGCTCATCATCAGAGTCATCAACGACAGGGTTCTTTTGTCGGCCCCGTGGCTTTGGCCGCCCTGCACGCTTGCCAGAGGACTGGGCAACAGACCCCACGTCCTCTGTGGGAGAGGACCGTCCTCCCCCCGCGATGGGGACGTCTGGCTCCTTCATCCTATCCCTTTGTTCTCTAATGTCTTTGACGGTTTCAAGGAGCAGGTACCACGTCATCAGGAGGCTGGCTGCCTCCTTAGACCCTCGGGACGCACTGTCAAACAGCTTGTCCCCGAGTCCTTGCCACACAGGCACACTAAATGCAGTCACTGTGTCTGCTTTATATCCGTGTTGCTTGCCCCATAAGAGCATTTTCCGCAACATCAACTCTTCTACTTTAAGTCCTCTCTTTTGCAAAATTACTTTCCACATATTTACAATTCCGGCGTCCTCTTTACTGAGGGTCCCGCCCATGTTCCCGGCAGCTCACCTGTTTATCTGCAGGTGTCAAGTATCGGTCCGGACTAGCAGCTCTTCCCGCCGCTGTCAAGCTATGCCGGGCTCCGTCTCCACTGCTCTCCTCGCAGTCACAAGCATAATTTACAGCATCACGTCGGGGTCACCAATTGTCGCGGTCGAGACAGACAAACGACAAGTATGCATTCTTATAGTACAAGCAAAGAAGGTTTTTTTTATTACTACAAGCCAGCAAATTTATACCCATTATACTTGTTACCCTGTACATATGTCTGTCCCTTATTGGTCAAAAAGTTGTCAGAAGTTGTTTTTCTCACCCCTCATTGGGTGACTTTTTCAGGTTCCTTATCACAACTGCAAACGGTCAACACATTCCTTAAACTTAGTTTCCCAGGCATGCTTCTCGTCCTTTCTTGTTATCTCATGGGAACACTGCAATCTTGTCAAGGTCTATATCCTCCCCAGGCCCCTCGGTCCAGCCGACGTCCTCCACAACTCTGGGCCAGTCACAATGGGGTGTTTATGCCACTCATTCCCGGTTAGACTCACTTCAGCTTCCAATACAGTTAGCTCTTGGGATCCCCCTGTTGCACCAGAGATACAGATGGGTTCTACCCCTTTATAACTTGATGGCATTAGGGTACATTGTGCACCAGTGTCTACTGGAGCCTTATATTCCTGTGGGTCTGATGTGCCAGGCCGTCGAATCCACACTGTCCAGTAGACTCGGTTGTCCCTTTCCTCCACCTGGCTGGAGGCAGGGCCCCTCTAATCCTGGTTAGAGTATCCGTTACTCACTTTTTGCGAACATGAATCAGAAGTCCCTTCAAGAGGATCAGAAATGAGATCAGCCCTTCTATTGCATCTGGGGGACTGCTCACAGGAAACTGGAGTGGCATTTTTCCAAGAAGAATCTTCTTTTCTGATTGCTTTTTCTCGCAACTCCCGTACCCGTGCATCCAGGACTGAGGTAGTTTTTCCATCCCACTTCCTCATGTCCTCTCCATGGTCACGCAGGTAAAACCATAGGTTAGCCCGTCATGTGTACTTTCTCTCTCCTCTCTCTTGGGCAGAGGAATGCTTACTCCCAATAGCTGCGATGCGGGCCCGTACAGGTGGGGAGGAGGACATATCCACTTTGAATTGCTGGAACTCTCGGGACAATTCCTCTACAGCCGAGACACAGGCCCGTAGGGAGGAAGAGAGACTTCCTTCGTATTGCCGGAGTTGGACAGCCAGTTCGTCCACCGTTTGTCCATGGCCTTCTTTCCAGGACATTACTGCCAATGAGTTGGCATAGGTTGGTGGTGCACTTCGTAGAAACTTCCGCCACATCGGTTGTGTGCATTGGACTTCAACTGGGTCTGTGGGTGACTGCCCATTTTCTGGATCATTATAAATCACCTCCAGCACGGCTAATTCCCTCAGGTACTGGATACCTCTCTCCATGGTGGTCCACTTGCCTTGGTGACATGTAACTTCATCCTTGAAGGGGTATCTTTCCTTTACACCTGACAGAAGTCACATCCAGAGGCTGAGGACTTGTGTTTTTCTCCCAATCGCCTTGTCAATGCCCCCTTCCCTAGATAGAGATCCCAACTGCTTGGCTTCCTTACCCTCTAATTCCAAACTACTGGCCCCATTATCCCAGCATCGGAGCAGCCAGGTAACAATGTGCTCACCTGGGTGGCAGCCAAGATCTTTTTGCATGTCACGCAACTCACTCAGGGATAGAGATCGGGTGATTATTTCAGGTTCTGCCTCTTCCTCCTGTTCTCGCCATGACCCTGGTTCATCTTCATCTCTCACTAAGCGAACCGATTTCTTTGTGTGTTTCTTTTTCTGTACAGGGGCGACTGATACTGGCACAGGTTGGTTCTCTGGTTTAGCTGCAGTGCCTGTCACCAGGG
Source organism: Aquila chrysaetos chrysaetos (assembly GCF_900496995.4). Lineage (NCBI taxonomy): Eukaryota > Metazoa > Chordata > Aves > Accipitriformes > Accipitridae > Aquila > Aquila chrysaetos. The sequence continues at coordinate 1,343,234 of NW_024470324.1, read as the reverse complement.
TAGGGGTAGCCACGCTGCCTATTGCCAGGGTAGGGGTAGCCATGGTGCCTGTTGCCCTGTTTTCCCTCTCTTCCCCCGAGGGTGCTGCCTAATATCAAGCAGTGTTTGGTAGATACTGGCCAGGGCCCAGCACAGTGCAGTGAGTTGTGTGTCTCTGGAATAGCCACAGCATTTTCCTTTCAAATATTCTACCACTTCATGAGGGTTCTGTAGTTGTTCGGGAGTGAACTTCCAAGCCACTGGAGGTGAGAAGTTCTCTAGATACCTGCCCATATCCTCCCACATGCCGTGCCACCCATGAATATCCAGCTTTGGGGCAGATCTCTGGGTGGTACTCTTAAAGAACCTTTTTGTAGCCCTAAACAAGACCTGAAACATATTCAGGAGACATAGCACTAACAGCACGCTGGCTTGCGCATCCCAAGGATATTCAAAGTTCTCAAAAGCTGTTGTAATTAGTCGGAAGGAGAGAAGGGAGGCGAACGGACAGGGGGAAGTATGCCCCCCTGACTTCCCCATGGATTGGGTGCAATTACCAATAAAATCCGATAGAAGGTGCCTGAAGTGTGGAAATGATATCACTGCCTCATACAGATACCAGCTTAACCTCATGACCAGTGATGTAACCATTTCACAAGTCGACATTGCCCAGTATAGCAAAATGATAATCCTGATCCCTCTCCCAGAGGTGATAAACGTAACTACAGGCAATACGTAGAGCATATAAGAACTTACAAAATGCCACCATGTGAACAAATGAACCAACATTGTGACTAGTGTGAAAAATGATCATGTCCAAAACAGGATTCTAATTAAAGTTTACAATTTATTACATGAATAGAGGCAAGCAAACAGCGCTGGGTGCACCGGGAGCCTCTGCTCTACCAAGGCACACACGGTCAGGTCTAATTGTGCAGGTTAAGTACAGGTTCTACATACATATTCACTAGATTCCTGAGAAATGTTTATACATATTCATTAGTTTTCCGGGAAACTATTAGCATATGTAAATGTCCTTTACGCAGGCACATTGAAGGTCTCTGGTGGTCTTCAGGAGTCCTCTGGTGGTCTTTCATAGTCTTCCTCACTTGTCCGCTATTTGACCCTCCTCAGGTGATTCTGCGCAGTATGGTCCTTTACATGTTTGGATACATTAGTGCTTGTTAGTGCTCTTATTATCTAAGTTCTCATTAGTGGTATAACACCATATGGTTAGTTTAAGCTAAATTATCTACAAGGATGGGAACAAAAGGCAGGAGTTCTTATCTTTTCTGACCTTATCTATTCAAGCAAGGCCTCTACTTGTGCTTTCTTAACAAGATCGTAAATTATTCGAACACTTAATTAAGTCTTGTGATCGCTCTTGGTTCCTTCTTGCTCATCATTCCTAAGTACCAGTCTCTGACAGGCTTAATCCTTGACAAACACCAGTCCTTGGTATGTATAGTTACAGAGACAATCATTAAGCAATAAGCAGTTTGTTCTCTATATCAATCTCCCCCCTTTTCTTTAAACCTTTGCAAATTCTTTTGCAACTATAGGATTCCACTACTTCCAAGAGACCGTGTAAAGTATTTTTCAATTTCTACTTGATGTCTGATTTTATTTCGTTTCCAACTTTCGTAATTCCCTACTGTTATATGGCTTTTGCAGGAAACAAGAACTATATACATACTCTCCTACTTCCCTTAGGCCTACGGTTATACAAGATCAAGCAAAACGGTTAAAGATTACATATGCAGAGAGGGTCACATTTCACCATGCAGCTCTATCATTGTTTTATATTGACACGAATCAGTGTAATATATTTCACAACTAGCATCTATTTATCTAATGTAAGAAATGCGTATGACAAATTTGTTTCAACACGCTCTAGCCAGATCTGTCGTTATCTCAACCCTTCATGCCCCACGTTGGGCGCCAAAAAGGACTGTCGTGGTGTGATGGGTTGACCCTGGCTGGTTGCCAGGTGCCCACCAAAGCCGTTCTATCACTCCCCCTCCTCAGCTGGACAGGGGAGAGAAAATATAACAAAGAGCTTGTGGGTCGAGATAAGGACAGGAGAGATATCACTCATCACTTACCGTCACGGGCAAAACAGACTCAACTTGGGGAAATTAACTCACTTTATTACAAATCAACCAGAGTAGGGTAATGAGAAATAAAACCGAATCTCAGAACACCTTCCCTCCACCCCTCCCTTCTTCCCGGGCACAACTTCACTCCCGGCTTCTCTACCAACCCCCCCCAGCGGCACAGGGGGACGGGGATGGGGTTTACGGTCAGTTCATCACACGTTGTTTTCTGCCGCTTCATCCTCCTCAGGGGGAGGACTCATCACACTCTTCCCTGCTCCAACGTGGGGTCCCACCCACGGGAGACAGTCCTCCACGAACTTCTCCAACGTGGGCCCTTCCCACGGGCTGCAGTTCTTCACGAACTGCTCCAGCATGGGTCCTTTCCACGGTGTGCAGTCCTTCAGGAGCACACTGCTCCAGCGTGGGTCCCCCACGGGGTCACAAGTCCTGCCAGAAAACCTGCTCCGTGGGCTCCTCTCTCCACAGATCCGCAGGTCCTGCCAGGAACCTGCTCCAGCGCAGGGTTCCCACGGGGTCACAGCCTCCTTCGGGAAACCCACCTGCTCCGGCGTGGGGTCCTCCACGGGCTACAGGTGGATATCTGCTCCACCGTGGACCTCCATGGACTGCAGGGGGACAGCCTGCCTCACCATGGTCTTCACCACGGGCCGCAGGGGAATCTCTGCTCCGGTGCCTGGAGCATCTCCTCCCCCTCCTTCTTCACTGACCTTGGTGTCCGCAGAGTTGTTTCTCTTACATGTTCTCACTCCTCTCTCCGGCTGCCGAATCTGCCTGTCCCAACTTTTTTTTCCTTCTTAAAAATGTTATCACAGAGGCGTTACCGCTATCGCTGATTGGCTCGGCCTTGGCTGGCGGCGGGTCCGTCTCAGAGCTGGTATTGGCTTTCTCTTGAACACAGGGGAAGCTTCTAGCAGCTTCTTACAGAAGCTACCCCTGTAACCCCCCCCCGCTACCAAAACCTTGCCAACAAAACCAATACACGTGGTTTCAGCCCAGCCGGTAACAAAGGACCACGCAGCCACTCGCTCACTCCTCCCGCCCCCCTCCGGTGGGATGGGGAGGAGACGGAGGAGAGAAAAGGAAAAAACCCTGGAACCTCGAGGGTTGAGATAAGGATTATTTACTGGGACAACACAAAAAGAGAAGTTACAACGACGGTACTAATAAAAGAATATACAAAAGGAGTGATGCACAGCGCAACTGCTCACCACCCGGAACCCAAGGCTCCACCACTTCCCCCACCAAAAGCCGAGAGAACACCCCCCCAGCCCGCTCCCCATTTATATACTGAGCATGATGTCACATGGTATGGAATAGCTCCTTGGCTAGTTCAGGTCAGCTGCCCTGGCTGCGCCCCCCCCTACCTCCCAGGTTCCTGTAAAAATTAACTCTATCCCAGCTGAACCCAGGAAAGGTGGGTTAACCCTGGCTGGATGCCAGGTGCCCACCAAAGCTGCTCTATCACTCTCCCACCTCAGCTGGACAGGGAAGAGAAAAATATAACAAAGGGCTTGTGGGTCGAGATAAGGACAGGAGAGATCACTCGCCAATTACTGTCACAGGCAAAACAGACTCAGCTTGGGGAAAATTAACTTATTTTATTACCAGTCAACCAGAGCAGGGTAATGAGAAATAAAACCAAATCTCAGAACACCTTCCCTCCACCCCTCCCTTCTTCCCGGGCACAACTTCACTCCCGGATTCTCTACTAACACCCCACAGCGGCGCAGGGGGACAGGGAATGGGGTTTACGGTCAGTTCATCACATGTCGTCTCTGTTGCTTCATCCTCTTCAGGGGCAGGACTCCTCACACTCTTCCCCTGCTCCAGCGTGGGGTCCCACCCATGGGAGACAGTCCTCCACGAACTTCTCCAACATGGGTCCTTCCCACAGGCTGCAGTTCTTCACGAACTGCTCCAGCATGGGTCCCTCGCGGGGTCACAAGTCCTGCCAGAAAACCCGCTCCAGTGTGGGCTCCTCTCTCCACAGATCCGCAGGTCCTGCCAGGAGCCTGCTCCAGCGCGGGCTTCCCACGGGGTCACAGCTTCCTTCAGGCACCCACCTGCTCCGGTGTGGGGTCCTCCACGGGCTGCAGGTGGATATCTGCTCCACCGTGGACCTCCATGGACTGCAGGGGGACAACCTGCCTCACCATGGTCTTCACCACAGGCTGCAGGGGAATCTCTGCTCTGGCGCCTGGAGCATTTCTTCCCCCTCCTTCTTCACTGACCTTGGTGTCTGCAGGGTTGTTTCTCTTACATGTTCTCACTCCTCTCTCCGGCTGCTGTTTCTGTGTGCCCTGCAACTTTTTTTCCTTCTTAAATATGTTATCACAGAGGCACTTCCACTATCGCTGATTGGCTCAGGCTTGGCTGGCGGCAGGTCGATCTTAGAGTCGGCTGGTATTGGCTCTGTTGGACACAGGGGAAGCTTCCAGCTGCTTCTCACAGAAGCCACCCCTGTAACCCCCCCCGCTACCAAAACCTTGCCACACAAGCCCAATACATTTTGGAATATTGAATGTAGTTGAAGTGGTATTTTTCTATCAGGTTTTGCTGTGCATAGTTGGTTTTGATTAGAAACTGCGGGAGCATAATCATGGACTCATCGACAGATCAATATGATCATAGTTGAAGCCCTTTACTAGAGCATCAGACATCATTTTATACCTTGGTCACATCCGTACATGCGTTTAGCTATTTTACTATTGGTTACACACATTATTCACGCACTGTCCCCGCGCCTAGTTACACTTAATGATTGGTTATATCAACACTGTACATGCGCATAAACATGAGACATAATTGGTTATACTAACTAAAACATGCGAAACTTGTCTCAGTCTAATTGGTCAAGATAAACTGCCGAATTGAGGTTCTTTGTGCCAAGTTCCCTTTATCGTGGAATGCGCACCTGTGTTCTTCTAATTGATATCTTTCTTATTTTTGTCTTCTTGTTTATTCTGTTCAAGGCCTTCTACAGGCATCTGGAATGCTCTTGTGACCGTTAGCTAAATATGTTCCCACAAGAAACATTTAGATTAGCTCCAACATTTAGATCTAAGGTGTGTAAGTGCATTTTGTTCTCTTGCTGTGTGAAATGGGAGGAACTCATGCTTTTGAAAAGGCTTCTGTGCAATTTAATTGATACTTGTGCTTTAGATTTTTGTCCTGTCCTCCCTCCCCACCCTCCCTTTTTTTTTTTCTTTCCCCCTCCAGTTCTTGTCTGTGTGCTTTCTTCTGGTAGAAAAGGCAAAATAAAATATCGGTGAAACTCTCTTCATGTTAATTGCAAAGTCTGTGATTTTTGGTAGTGTGAGCTAAACAGCATAGTTTGGGTTTTCAGAAGTGGCTGCAGAAATTTCTTATTAAAATTTTGGTGGGAGGTGGATGTCTAATCCATGTGGATAGATTTGAAAGTTATTAAAATAAATACTTGTGTGTAGGCTTTTTTTAAATGAGAAGTCTAATTCAGGCTCAGATAATTCTTTCCTACAGAAAAACTAGTTGCAGTGGATGATAAGGAACTTCTTCAAGAACTTGCAAGATTTTCTTCTGTGTTGTTACAAGAGATGTTGCGCAATAAGCTGCAGGGAATTATATTTAGACGTGATGGACTGAAGAGGAGCCACATATAAATTAGGGATCAGGGCCATCCACTGGAAAAGTAAGCCCATATGCATTCTTATAAACACTTTTTAGCTTTTCAGTTAGTCATGTTCCAAGGACTTGATGATTGAGATGTTGGATAAAATGGTGTGGAAAAGAGCTGTCAGAGGTTTCTTATTCCAGCGCTGTCTACTGGTGTCCTTTTACAATGTAAAAGGGAGTGTTGCTCAAAAAATTCAGCTTTCTATGGCACTAAGTATGCAGTCAATATTTTACCTACTGGTATTACATAGCCCCTCAGGTCTTTTGTTCAGCTGTTGTTTAGGAGTTTCAATGCAACTCTGAGTAGTTAGCACTTTTTGGTTTCCAGTGTAGCATTTCAAATTGTGATTGTGCTTGTCTTTAAGTAGATGAAAATGAGTAACGGTTGAAATAATGTTTGGAAAACTTTCACTGTTCTGTATGTCTTTAAGCTACTGTTCCCTAAATTGATTTTATTTAAAACTTTTTTTAAATCATATTTTTCCTTTTTACTTTGTGGTCAGGCAACCTTGAGTCAAATGTTTAGGCCTGTAGTCTCTTGCCTTTAGCATAATTTAATCGTATACCCTGATACTTTTCTCCTGCTAGTGCTGCTTAGGTGGTCTGAATATGCCTGTTTCAGTTACTGATTGTTTTTCTAATATTATACCATAAACACATTAAAAACCACCTGGAAGATGGAGGAGTGGGGAATCCCCTCTTGAAGAAAACAGAAATATGGTACCTATCAAGTAAAAGCATTTTGGACTTTTTTGTTCTCCTGCAGATTATGAAAAGACCCCTCCCTCCAATAGGCTTTGGGCATATAGGTTTTGGGCTGGAGTTTGTTGCCCATCCTCACCCTCTGCATAAACAGCAGGAGATTGAATACCCCAATGGTGAGTGTCAGCGCTAATTAGTGAGCTCCTCCTCTGTCCTGGCAGACCTCTTGTGGGGAAGGGTTGTGGCTGTGTGTCTTCAGGGAGATAACATGTAAAATCTTGCAGCTAGGTTAGGTACTGCACTACAGGGATACCTTGAGGGCTTAGCCCTCTCACTCTTAGAGACCAGTAGCCATAAGCCACAGAGAAGGAAGCAGGGAATGTACAGTGGCATGTCTCATACTGCAGGGATGCAAATTCAGTTCAAGTAATTAGACATATATCCTTTATAAAAACACAAGCATTAGTTGACAGGTTTTTGGTTTTTTTTTTTTTGTGAGGTCGCTTTTTTTATTGTTATTTAGGGCTCTTTTGTGGGACACATGACTTCTGCCAGGGTTGCAGAAAGCTTAAGTCATAAGTGGAATCCCAAGTTCACAAGCATCAAGAGAATTTGAAACTACACCGGTTTTCTCTTCTCTTTCTAGGAAGAGCATGTATGCAGAGTTCTGTGGCAGAATATTTAAGGTATGTGGGCAATCTATGGCAAGTATATCTGAAGAAGGTGTGACCGGCTATAAGAATCAGCTGGACTTGAGTATGGAGACCCAGAAGTGCCAGCAAGCTCAGAAAAGGAAATAATTGGAAGAATATTGCTAGACATAGAAGCAGAACACATTCTTCTGCAACAATTGTTGACTCAGAATAAATAAGTCATTGAAAACATCAGCAGTGAAATGACAGATCCTGGTGCTTTTTGATTCTCTGGTGGATTTTATTACTTAGACGTTGCTACTGACATTTTTATTATCCTATTTAATACATCTTGAATCTATCTGTACATAAAAATATAACTGGACAACTGCATTTTGATACTGTTTAATAACACTTTTGAACATTAAATCGTTTGCCAAGATGAGTGCTGAAGGATATCAATACAGAGCTTTATATGACTACAAAAAAGAGCGAGAAGAAGACATTGACTTGCACTTAGGAGATATATTAACTGTGAATAAAGGTACCTTACTAGCACTTGGATTCAGTGAAGGGGAAGAAGCAAAGCCTGAGGAAATTAGTTGGTTAAATGGCTTTAATGAAACCACAGGGGAGAGGGGGGATTTCCCAGGAACTTATGTAGAGTACATTGGAAAAAAAAAAATAACTCCCCCAACTCCGAAGCCTCGTCCTCTTCGACCCCTTCCTGTAGCACCAAGTCCTGCAAAAGTTGAAGCAGAGAGTGAGCAACAAGGTTAGTACTGTTCTCAGAAGACTTGTGTGTCCCCCACAGGGACACAGGTATTTCAGGTATTTTTGTTTCATAGACTTGCATGACCATACATTTACATATATAATATATGCTGGTCAGCTTTATTTAGTGCATGCCTCATTTCAGTCAATTAAGAATTGTTTCTACTTCATAATATTTAGCTCATACGCTTTGTAATTTCATGTGCTTTGTCTCAGCTACTGGTCTCTGTGGTGCCTTACTGTGAGGGACATCTCACAGGTTGGAAAGTATGCTTGTAATTCACAACTGTAAAGACTTAAATGGAGAATGAGCAGGGTAGCATTTATTTTAGGTTTCTAAGAAGCTGATGGAAGTGTTTCCCTCTGTGGTTCATCAAACTCACTGTTGAGAAACTTCTTGGTGAATTTGACAATACGAATTCCAAATAAACAGTATGTTCCTATCATAAATCTCTTGCTAACAGCAAAAAATATATACTTTGTCATGGAGGTTTACATATAGCATTAAAAGTAAGAGCAGGCATTTTAAAATGAACAATAGAATAATAATCGAGAAATTCAGATTTAACTTTGTTTTGGGATAGGGCATGCAGTAGAAAAAATAGCACTTGTTTAAACAAAGGAAGATATTTCCTTTGTTTAAATATAAGTTGCTTTCTAACCTACATTTGCGACAGTATGTTGGACAGAACTCAGAATTTGATCAGAACTCTTCTGTTAATAGAAGGAAGAGTCTTAAGAATTGGAAAAGCTTTAAATTAAAAAAAAACAACCAACCAAACAAAAAAACCCCAAAGCAAAACCAAACCTTCCTCAAACTGATTTGTCTGCTTTACCTACTGACATTCAAATATTTGGGTTTTATATACCAACAAGCCAAGTCCATCTTAGGATAGATTTTACATTGGTCTTTGTAGTGGTTTAACCCCAGCCAGCAACTAAGCACCATGCAGCTGCTCACTCAATTCCCCCCCCAACCCAGTGGGATGGGGGAGGGAATCGGGGGGGGGGGGGGGGGGAAGTAAAACTCGTGGGTTGAGATAAGAACAGTTTAATAGAACAGCCCTTATTCTACACCACTGATGTCATGCTCAGTTCCCATACCTTCAGTTACATCCTGGTCAATCATCATCACCTTTTCCATCTTTTGAGATATATAAAGATATATATGCATATGTATACACACACAGAGATATCATTCCTTTAGTTTATGGGGCAGGTTCATTAAATGTTCGTTGAGTTCATTTAGTTTCCGACTCTGGCCTCCATCTGTCATACCAGTCTTTCTGGGCAGGAGGGATGGTGCAAAGTCCTCTCAGTCGGTAGAGCAGAGTTGGGCTTCAGTGCGGTGTGACGAGCAGGTGACATTGGACGCAGCAGGAGGATGGTGTGCACCGTTGGATTGTTGCATGCTGGAGTCAGTTCTGGTTCCATCACTACTGCGCTTTGCTCAGTTTTATCACAGTTCTTTCTTGCTTGATCTAAGTGATTCTTACTATAGTACTATGGATATAGCATATAACAATTATAGTAATGATAACATACAGTAGCAGGGTTATATAGCAACTAATATCATACAGTTTAATTCTGGCTATTCTCAAGTAAAATCAAATCCCCTTGAGGCACACATCGGACTTCCCCATCCTTGCGCATCACCCACCAAGTGCACCCAGGTCCTTGAGCAAAAGCAATCCCACAAATGGGTTTACCTCTACCTGAGGCAGGAGTAACCCAGACTGTCTTCCCTAGCATATTTTTTGTGTGCACTACAGGGACTTTATCCCCTTCTGCAGTACGTAAAAGTTCTGACTGGGCAGGGCCATCCCGATTGGCAGATCCTCTGGTGTTGACTAACCAGGTGGCTTATGCTAAATGTGTATCCCAATGTTTGAAGGTCCCACCCCCCCATTGCTCTCAGTGTAGTCTTTAACAGTCCATTGTATCATTTGATTTTCCCAGAGGCTGGTGCATGATAGGGGATGTGATACACCCACTCAAAGCCATGCTCTTTGGCCCAGGTGTCTATGAGGTTGTTTCGGAAATGAGTCCCGTTGTCCGACTCGATTCTTTCTGGGGTGCCGTGTTGCCACAAGACCTGCTTTTCAAGGCCCAGGATAGTGTTCCGGGAGGTTGCATGGGGCACAGGATATGTTTCCAGCCATCCAGTGGTTGCTTCCACCATTGTAAGCACATGGCACTTGCCTTGGCGAGTTTGTGGGACTGTGATATAGTCAATCTGCCAGGCTTCCCCATATTTATATTTCAGCCATCGCTCTCCGTACCACAGGGGCTTTAACCACTTGGCTTGCTTAATTGCAGCACATGTTTCACATTCATGGATAACCTGTGCGATAGTGTCCATGGTCAAGTCCACCCCTCGATCACGAGCCCATCTATATGTTACATCTCTTCCCTGATGGCCTGAGGTGTCATGGGCCTACTGAGCCATAAATAGCTCACCCTTTTGTTGCCAGTTAGTTAATCACATGCGCGGGCAGCCTCTGGGGGTTCTGCTGGTTGCACTCAATGACCCCCAGGATTCTTTCTCTGAGGGACTGGATGTGTATCTTTAAAACATCCAGCAGGTCTCTAATAAAGGGTCTAAGGTGGCGGGGGTCCACCGGGGCAGTCATCAGTATCCCTTGCTGCCCTCTATCATACATGGCCTGAACACAGGCGGTTTTTTGCACTCCCTCCATTAACTCCGACAGTCCCTTTACCTGGATAGTAACAGATTCTCCTCTCTCCTTGGGGTCCACACCCCCAGCCCAGTAGGCTACTCGGGACGTTATTGACTGATCACCTGCTGGTCCATCACTCAGAAACACTCCCAGTCCCCAGTAACCTCTCGCTTCATCATCACTCAACAGTATCCGATCCCCCCTCCCGTTAGAGAAACTCTCCACAAATACTCAGTTTTGGTTTCACCCGGCTTGTGCAAAAACTTAGCTTGTAACTCGCTGAGTTCGGGTCCCAACCAAGGGGTTGTGCGAATAGTGGTTCGGGGGCTCCCACCGTGCGGACCCGTGTGCCTTTCTTTTTTAATAAGGGGTCGCACGTCCCTTTCCTCCAATTCCACCTTCAGACAATCTATTTCCCCTTGCTTTTTAGCAGAATCATTCTTTTGGTTTTGTGCTTGAATCAAGCAGGCGCCTAGGAGGGCAGACACACTGCCTTTGCCTTTGCCATCTCGACTACTTCCGCGGCATAGTTCTACTCTCTCCACGACCGCTGCTGGGTCGGACCACTTCTCCTTCGCCCATTCTATCTCTGGGGGGAAAGGGCTACAGCCATGCTTCCGTAATAATTCCTCTATTAACACCATCCTGCCGACTACGCCAATTTAAAATGTTACAGATGCACACACAACCAAATACAACAGGTGTTAAAGCTCAGATTTATTCTTCAGCAAAAGTTAGTTAGAAGTCTGGTAACATTTTATAAAACCACAGGCTCAATGATGCAAAGAGAATTAATACTACACAGCTGACTCAAGAATCCCCAAGATTTAAAGTGATGGCTCCAAAACACACGTATCACTCACCTAAAAGCTGAGGGCTCTCTCCCTCGAGGACTTACCTCGGGCGGTGCCCCGACCCGAGGGGGAGTCCCCGACTGCAGACCCGCTGCTCTGAGGAGGACTGCCAACGTGTCCTCCGGCGGGACCCCGTTTATACCCCTGTCGAATCTGACCTGTGGTCATTTAATTCTATTGGCCAGGAGGGTCACCTCGGTGTACCTGGCGCATCTCGATTGGCCAGTTCAAATTTCAAGCTGCGGCCTCCAGGGTTTAGGGTTTTTTTTCCTTCCCCTTCTTGCCTGGAGAAGTTTCCTTTCCTGCTGGTGGAATGGGGGGGGGGGGGGGGAATTGTACTGCCACAGGTATGGAATACCCTGTTGGCCACTTTGGGTCAGCTGCCCTGGCTGTCCCCCACCCAACCTCCTGTGCCCCTCCAGCCTTCTTGTTGGCTGGGCATGAGAAGCTGAAAAATCCTTGACTTTAGACTAAACATTACTTAGCAACAACTGAAAACATCAGTGTGTTCTCAACATTCTTCTCATACCAAACTCAAAGACATAGCACTGTATCAGCTACTAGGAAGACAATTAACTCTATCCCAGCTGAAACTAGGTCAGTCTTTAACTTCTCAGAAGTTTAGAATGGCTTATATTGCTTCAACATCTAATACTTAAATTCTCAGTATTTCTAGCTGTAGGAGGTACAAGTTGTACTATGTGGTTGTGATTCTCAAAGTGACACCATAGTCCTAGATAGTATCATCACCCTCAGCCTCCATAGAAATGTTTGCAGCATCACTTGTGAAGTTGTGGTATCAGTTTATCAGCTTCCATCACACTTTGCCTAAGAGTTTATATTCTGCTGTGCTGATAATCAAAGAAGATGAGAATGAAAATGTAGAAAATTGTATGTGGCAACCAAGTGGAAATCTGGCAGAAGCATTTCTAGATTGGTGGGGCTTAATAATGAATATACCTGAACTGTTTTACATAGTGATATCCTTAAGCACTCAAGAATTGCTTGCAAGTATGTAATGTCTAGTTATATATATCGTTGTTAGAATGACGGTGGGGGCAGATGGGGGTGTAGTGGCATTTTAGGTTATACTGTCCTGTTGTGGTTTAAGCTGAGCTGGTAACTAAGCACCACATAGCTGCTCACTCACTCCCCCCCCACCCAGTGGGACAGGGGAGAGAATTGGGTGGGGGGGAAAGGTAAAACTTGTGGGTTGAGATAAGAACAGTTTAACAGAACAGAAAGGAAGAAACTAATAATGATAACAACAACAATAATAAAATGACAATAATAATAATAATAAAAGGATTGGAATATACCAAAGAAGTGATGCACAATGCAATTGCTCATCACTCGCCGACCGATGCCCAGTTAGTTCCCGAGTGGCGATCCCTCCCAGCCCCACTCCCCCCAGTTTATATACTGCGCATGATGTCATATGGTATGGAATACCCTGTTGGCCAGTTTGGGTCAGCTGCCCTGGCTGTGTCCCCTCCCAACTTCTTGTGCCCCTCCAGCCTTCTTGCTGGCTGGGCATGAGAAGCTGAAAAAATCCTTGACTTTAGACTAAACATTACTTAGCAACAACTGAAAACATCAGTGTGTTATCAACATTCTTCTCATACTGAACCCAAAACATTAGCACTATATCAGTTACTAGGAAGAAAATTAACTCTATCCCAGTACATCTAAAATCAGGACATGTCCTTATTTCTTAAGTCCTCGAACTCTTCAGCCTCTAGTCACTCGAGTCTCATGGTTTCTCATTAGATTAATTCTGAAAATGGGGTATTTGCTTTTGAAAGGAAACACTACTCTTTGATAATTCCTTGATTTGGATATTAATGTGTACTGGTCAGGTAACATTGGATTTTTTCTTAAGCTACCTGCGGAGATGGTTGTCTCCATCATATGTAACTGCAGAATAAACATGGCTCTTTGGATAGACACCTCAACACTGGTAGGTCATTTTGAGAGGCAGAGGGTGGAAAGGAAATCTGATTCTTCATTTATGCATGTTGTGGTGAAGTAACCATCATCCAAGGCTTTGATGCATTTATTGCTTTAAGTAGTGCTTTATAACTTGCTTGGTCTCTGTACTCATGCTTGTTTGATGCCCCTGTTCACAACTCCATGCTGTGACCTGGCCACAGCACTGTGCTGAAAAGTCCTGGTTTTAATCTTGCAGTTTCCGAGCCTGCCCTGGGACTGTGTAACGGTCGTTTATGGGAGTTTTGGCTGCTGGGAGTTACTCTGAAATTCTGCTGCAGGTTTGGGGGGGTTCTGTTTAAATGTAGGCTTTTCTGCTGCTTTGGGATGAGACAGTGCCCCAAGCCTTAGTGACTAGATCACTTCTAAACTGAAGTTTATTGCCTCTAGACAGAGTACTATTTACATATAGTGTGTTTATTTTTAATAGCTTGGGACTGGGGATTTGAAACAAGAAAATGTGCTAATTTAACTGGGAATCTTAATCTCAGAGTCTGCACACAAGATCCTGCCATGCTCCAAAACATTTAAGAATCAGCTTGCGATCCAGCCATGTATTTTTCTGATTTTTTTTTTTTTTAAAAAGTTCCCGTAACTCCTTTTGAATTAAAGACTTATAGCTTCATGTAAAAGGCTAGGCACCTTCAGTAATGCCCTAGGTTCAGGGATTAGACCTCCCTCAACAGAATTATATTTTTTTTCTTTAATATTATTGCCTAATCATTTAAATAATCTTAAATACTTAATTATTTATTCTGAATGTTTTTTTTTCCCTGGCCTTGTTAAGCTTGATCACTTGCTCATCAGTGTCCAGATTCTGTTGTATTAGATCAAATTTGCAATATTTAGGCACAATGCTGCAGGTACTCATACACAAATAATCATAGGCATCTGAACAGACTTTGCAGTCAATGAAGCCAGTGACATGGGCAGAGTTGTTCATCAGGCCAGTGTCTTATGCAATCAAAGTCTTACTTATAAATAGGGAGCTCTTTAAATATTAAAAGCTAATTTGAAAACAAATTAAACTGCTGGTGGTCTCAAATTGTATTAAAACATTTATTTATTACAACACTTGGGTCAAATCTTTCCCCAGATTTTATTGATATTTTATCAATGACCCATTTAAATTTCTTGAACCATTGGTCAAGACCAGAACTGGGGCTCTTTGAATGAAATTTTAGGACTGTTGCATTTTGCCTGTCTTCCCCTTATCTTTGTCAATGAAGTAGTAGATTTAGTCTGAGATTGTGGGGCTTTTTTTAATTGCATCTGAAAAGATATGAAAATAAAGGGGATACAAGAGCTCCAGGAAGTCTCTAGCACCTTTCAGTTTGAGGCTTGGTACAGGTCAGAGCTATGGCAAGGCAGATTTAATTCCTGTTGCTGGTGTGAGGCTCTCGCTGCCCCAACTTGCCTTTTTCCCCAGGTTACTTCTCCCAGCAAGCAAGGGTGACTGGCTGCCACTGGAGGGGTCAAGGCACTTGCAACAGTGGAGACCCAGCACAGGGTTATCTTTATGCCCTCCACTAGACATCTGAAGTTTATGTGAAGCTGTAAAGACTTGATATGAAAAAATCTTTTTTTTGTGTGTGTGTGTCTTGAAATGCTTTCTTTTTTAAATTGGAGCTACGTAGGGCTGGTTCCTCTCACTTAGCCCCATCTTGCCCAACTCCTTTTGAAAATGAAGTGTGTCCTGAGTCCAGCTGAGTTTTGTGAACTTTGATTCAGCTCATACAGCTGCATACTTTTAGAGTTGGTTCATACAGTATTGTTTTTCTACCTCGTTTGCGAAGGCTGATCTTAAGCAGACTTTGGAGCATAAAGCTTTGATTGATTGACAGAAATACTTTCTGATTTAACTTGGAATGCTAAATTCCCACTTTGAAATGAAGGTCAGATTGCAGAAGGCAGACCAGAACTTTATATGAATAATCTGTCTGTTTTGATGTTTTGGAGCTTCCTGCAACTTCCTGTGTAACTTAAAAGTGTTGTATATGTTGACGCTGTACCATTTCAGCTGGTTTATAGCCTAAAAATCCAAAGCTCTTCCTTCTCATAATGAAACTATAACAGAGTTCTTAAAAAACAAACAAACAAACAAACAAACAAAATAAACCAAAACTTTCTTTACACTTTTCTCTTAGAACAGATACAGATCAGCAAATTAGACAAAGATAATGACACAGCATTTGGAAATTCTTTCCTTTCAAAGACCAGTTTATGCAGTGTCTGACAAAGATCCAAACTGACGGAGAGCAGAAAACCGTTTGTGCATGCTTGAACTGAATATGCTGTAGGATTTGTTTCTTTAATTTTGGTATAAAGCCAGTAGAGGCATTGTGTTTCTGAAAATTATTTACATTTGTAAAGTAGGGGACAGAAGAGTGAATGGAATGCAGCGAGCCTGGAGCCTCAGTTGGGAAGAAAACAGTCATCATCTCTCCTGATTTAGGCAAATGGAAAAAGGAAATTATGGAGTGAAGTGATGAGTCACTATCTCATTTGGTAAATGTATTTGCTGTTCAAGCCAGAGCTCTTGGGTTCATTCTAAAAAGCCCAGTTTGAGCGTAAGCCTTCGTCCTGCTGGAGTTGTCAGAACTGCCCTGCAGTCAGGAACTTTACAAGTCGGTTGCTTTTGATTTGCAATGAGAAATGGGGCAGGTTCCTGCCAAAGAGCCTCACCAGCTACTCATGGTCATATTTCTCGGTGTACGAGGCAAATTTCTAACTGCCAGATTAGTGTGTGCATATGAAAACAAAGTTCTCACCACCTGCTTCATTGCTAATGAAAAGAAGGATTTTGCAAGCTGCATTAAAGTAAGGCAGAGCATTTTTTTCACAGTGGTAAGATCAGGATGATGATAACTAAAAAATGTGTAAGCACCACAGAGAGCACAGGGCTATGCTTGCAAATACTAGTTCAAATTGCACAGTAACAGTGGACATGGGGAAGTTCATGGTTGATGCGTGGCCCCACCTGCTGGTAGAAGAGGAAGGATCTTCAAAACCAGTATCTTCCATGTTGTGTTTTAATCATGATGGGATAAGATTAAAGGCGAGAGAGAACTTTTGAGAAGAATATTTTAATTGACCAATTGATATTTCTGGGAAAAATATATTACTTGGGGCACACAGAACCTCCTTTTGATTCTCAAGGATGATCTCAGACCTGAAAAGGCTTGTGTGGCTGAAATGCATTTTTCCCCAGCTGTATCAATTAGTCTAAAAAAAAAAATATATATATATATGGCCTTTCCTCACACATTTTGCTTTAAGAAACTGAAAGAAGAAAACACTACTATTTTGATGCTATAAGAAATATTTGTCTATTTTGTATTGCACCAATTTTAATATGCCTTTCTATAGTTACAACAGTGGTATTATGTTGAGTGACTTTGCTTACCTTTCTTTAACCTTCTGTAATACTGGTTCAGTCTTTTAATACCTCCTGCTGACATGAATGCTCCTAGGGCAGATTTAAAGCAAAGCAAAGGTGAAGTAGCTTGCTCCTCTCCCTTGGAATCACCTTGATCTGTTCCTGTAGCTGTGATCCAGGAACATCTGAACAAAAAAAAAAAAAAATCCCACTGGTTCACAAATAGTTCTTGCTTAGGTTTGCATATAACATCAGTTTGTGAGTTTCAGCAACACATGATGCTAAGTATTTGCCAAGAATGGATCATTCTGGACTCTGAGAAAATAACTGTGCCCACTTAAATAGTTGTGTGATACCATATACACATCCAGATTTTCTTGTGTGAAAGAACACAGGTGATGTAACTACAGCTGGCTTTGCACTCTTTCACATCTGTGTCTTTCTCCAAAGCTGCTTTCCATGATGAACATCCATGAAATCAATCTGAAGGTGTGAGAGACTGAAAGAGTTAATGTCTCAAACATTGTGGTGGGGCAAGTTCTGCTTAAAGACAAACCCTGCACAGCAAGGAACCGAGGTGAAAAGCCCATCAGCTCAGACATCAGCAACAGGAGGGGGAGGGCGTGGTGGAGGGTGCCAGCTCCCTGTTCTGATAAGATGTTCTGATACAAAGATCAAACAATGGCCACCATGTCTGCAGGGAAGGAGAATTTAACCCCCAAGCCCAAAGGCTCACAAACTGCTCATTAGCCTGACGAGTTCAGGTGCCTGCCCGAAGGAGGGGCAAGGATGATAAAAGGACACAAACTGAAGCCCCGGGTGCGCAAGCCCACCGGGACTGGACCCCTCAGCTGACTGGACCCCTCAGCTGACTGAACCAACGCTGGACCCAGGACTGGTGAAATCTTTCTCTCTTCCTTTCTCTCTCTGTCTTCTTCTCTCTTTCCTTTTCCTTTTCCACAATCCCTACACCTCATCCGTTTCAAGACATAAAACCGTTGACCTAGTCTGGGACTAAGAGTGGATCCAGCTGCCCCTAGGCCCTTCTCTGAGGAGGAGTCTGGAAAGCAAGGGGGTCTGCTCTGAACCTCGTGACTCAGTGGGAGGGATCTCCTTATTCCCTGAATTGATGTATATGGTTACACAGTTTACAGAAGTAGTCTTATGCCACTTCCTGTTGTGAGAAACCCTGCCACCTACTACCACGCCTCCCCAGTTCAGTTTGCTTCTGTCATGAATAAAATCTTTAACTGATCATTTGGTGTTGTTTCACCTTAATTTAACCCGAGGGAATTTCAAATTAAATATGACTCCCTGGTCTGTCCAGTCTGGGTCCTGACAGAAGGCTAGAATACAAAGAACTGCTTTATTTTAATAGTTAAGAACGACAAGGGGAATTACAGGATTTTAAAGAAATATTTATTTCAGCTGGAGAAGAATTTTAAGTCCTGATAATACTTTGGTGAGAATCTAGGTACTTATGAGAATTTAAAGAGAATTTTAGGCTTTTAAAAAAAAAAAGTAATAACTGTGGTTAATACTCGCTAACTTCTATTCATGCTTTCAGCAAAATATATGTCTAATACTTTTTTGTGTGTTCATTAATAGAAGAGACTTTTTTTTTTGCTTTTTTGTTATGTATTACATTTTTTGCACTTTGTTATAGAAATGCATGCATCCTTGGACATTGCCTGAAGTCTTTTAGTAAAGTGTTATTGTCGTGGTTTAACCCCAGCCAGCAGCTAAGCACCATGCAGCCGCTCACTCACTCCCCCCCACCCAGTGGGATGGGGGAGAAAATCGGGAAAAAGAAGCAAAACCCACGGGTTGAGATAAGAACAGTTTAATAGAACAGAAAGGAAGAAAATAATAATGATAATGATAACACTAATAAAATGACAACAGCAATAATGAAAGGATTGGAATGTACAAATGATGCACAGTGCAATTGCTCACCACCCGCCGACCGGCACCCAGCTAGTCCCCGAGCGGCGATTCCCTGCCCCCAATTCCCAGTTCCTATACTAGATGGGACGTCACATGGTATGGAATACCCTGTTGGCCAGTTTGGGTCAGGTGCCCTGGCTGTGTCCTGTGCCAACTTCTTGTGCCCCTCCAGCTTTCTCGCTGGCTGGGCATGAGAAGCTGAAAAATCCTTGACATTAGTCTAAACACTACTAGCAGCAACTGAAAACATCAGTGTTATCAACATTCTTCTCATACTGAGCTCAAAACATAGCACCGTACCAGCTACTAGGAAGACAGTTAACTCTATTCCAGCTGAAACTAGGACAGTTATCAGGTGTAACTTTTTCTACTAACTTGGCTACTTTTTGTTCAGTCTTTTATGAATGCTGTATGCAACAGTCCATAAGAATAGCACCCAAACACTATTCTTTATTTTCACATATTGATCCATTTTATAAAACAGTTTGCATGTAAGACAGCATTTAAAAATAATATTTAGGCTGACGGCTTTTCAGGTAATAAAGATCTACAATCAAAAATCCTCAGGACAGAGTTTCAAAAACACGCGACGGCCCTGAGCTAGGGAAAGATGTAATTGCATATGACTTGTACATTTAAAAAATATCTTTTAAGACTATCTTGTACTTCAGAACTACTGTGTAAACTATGGCATGAATGATGAAAAAGGTCTTTAACAGTTCAGTTAGCTGTGTTGCGTTAAAGGGTAAAGAAGTTTGGCAGAAAATAAACCCCCTTGCATTCCAGCTTGTCCTCAGATATCAGAGGGGCTGGGGGCAGCTAGGCTTAGATTCTGAGTGATGCCCAATTCAGCACTATAAGTCCGGTCGCATTCAATATATATTGAACTACCATGATTATGGATGCACAAATAGTGTAATATACTTTCAGTCTAGTCACAGTCAACGAACTAGAATGGCTAGGTTAATGAATAGTACAGTTTATTAAAGCAACAGGAGTACAAGTTCTTTTGGATTGCTGGTGATAAATACACTGTCTGCAAAGCACGTGCAAATACCAAGAATATGAATAATACAGTTGACTACAAACACGTTAAATTATGGAAAAAACTCTAGAGATTTCTAAGTTTCCCAGGGAAGCACTCAGTATAACCGAGGGTTCGAATCTTACCCAATAGGCATCCCTATGGGGGGGGGGGGAGAGGTTTAGCCCATCGACTGATCCCAGAAGTCAGCGATGTCCTCCCGACTTGTCTACGATGGTGTCCTGGTTTCAGCTGGGATAGAGTTAATTGTCTTCCTAGTAGCTGGTACAGTGCTATGTTTTGAGTTCAGTATGAGAAGAATGTTGATAACACACTGATGTTTTCAGTTGTTGCTAGTAGTGTTTAGACTAAAGTCAAGGATTTTTCAGCTTCTCATGCCCAGCCAGCGAGAAAGCTGGAGGGGCACAAGAAGTTGGGACGGGACACAGCCAGGGCAGCTGACCCAAAGTGGCCAACAGGGTATTCCATACCATGGGACGCCACATCTAGTATATAAACTGGGGGGAGCGGGGGTGGGGGGATCGCCGCTCGGGGACTAACTGGGTGTCGATCGGCGGGTGGTGAGCAATTGCACTGCGCATCATTTGTACATTCCAATCCTTTCATTATTACTGTTGTCATTTTATTAGTGTTATCATTATCATTATTAGTTTCTTCTTTTCTGTTCTATTAAACCGTTCTTATCTCAACCCACAAGTTTTACTTCTTTTCCCGATTTTCTCCCCCATCCCACTGGGTGTGGGGGGAGTGAGTGAGCGGCTGCATGGTGCTTAGTTGCTGGCTGGGGTTAAACCACGACAGATGGTGTCTTCCCTAGCATTCCTCCTCTCTTAAGCCCTTTTATACTATTTTCTTTTTTTTAGGTGGAGCTTGAGTGACTCTAGTCATACATACCTGTATTATGATTGGTATAAAATCTCCTTGCTTTACTTTTAAAGGTATATGTTAGAGAAAATTCAGAGTGCATGTTCAGTGAGGGGTGGTCGCACCTTGAAGGCAGGTAGCTTTTGGGATGGAGGTGTGTTTTGGTATTATAATGAGATTATAATGAGCAAAGTTCACCCAGAGGACATGATTTATCATGTCACTACTCCAGAACTGGGCACTTATGATATAAATCAGAAGTAAGACAATAGCATTGACAGAACCCCATTGTTTCGCCTCCTTGCTTCAGTGGACTCAATGCAGGGAACTTCCATTCTTGTTCCAGTAGTTCCAGTTCCCCATCCCTGCAGTGATATCACAAAGCCTGCCCACGGTGTTTCCGCTCCACCCTCCATGTTATTTCTCTTAGAGTCAGCATACCAAGCTCCCCTGGTGTTGCTAACATCTAAGGTTGCAGGTTATGTTGCTTAGGGAGTTATTATGGAACAGATTTTGTGTATACCCACTGCATTCCACCCTGGAGGTTTACCTTCCCTTAAGAGGTGGACATATCAATAAGTCACCTCCAGCAATTATCCCACAAGCTGTCAGACAATTTGCTTGTATAATCTACTGGATCTGTTCGTATATGCTTGGATCACTTGCTGTGTTAGAGCATTTCCCAGAGGTTAATGTCTGAGATGATTAGTTTCTCCACTAGAGATCGTGAACGTTGAGGACAAGAAGTGAGATCTACCCTTGGCACATCTGAACATGGCAGTTTCCATCTGTGCTGGCAGATCACTCAGTAGTGTCCAGGATGGGAAGATGTTCCTGCAGAAGGCAGACCTGCTGAAGGAAGGGCAGTTCTGGTCTATCTGGTCCAGCTCTGGACTATTTCTGCTCTGGGCTCCACCCAGCTTCCAGAAGCTCTTGAGCAGCTATTGTATTTTTTCAGTAAATAAACAAGGCCTAGACTAGGCTGATTTTTCTCCCCCCCCCCCCTTTTTTTTTTTATTCTAAATTGAGTTACTGTATTTTGGAAAACCAGACTTAAAGCTAAATCTGCTTTCCTTTAAAGTTTTGATGTTTCCTTCTAAAAAACATGCACACTTAAGAATGTAAAGATATTGGCCAGAAGTCAAACTATTCCAGTTAACACATCAGATAGGTGTAACTCAGGGGTCTCTTACCTGCTCTTTCTCTTCTGTGGGATCGGATTTGTCAGATGTCTCAGCACTCCCATGCTGTAGCCTCCTGGTCACGGGCTAGGAAGGGAGATTAGTGCAATGTGAGATCTGTAGTCTGAGGAGGGAATGTACCTCCCAGGAGGCATGACTGTATGAGTTTAGTATGTCTTGTTTACAGATATAACAGTGAATTTTTTTTTTTTTTTGGGGGGGGGGGAATAGGAGAAAAAACTTAAGTGCTGTCACTGATTTCTTCCCAGATCTCCTTATTCCACTTGGACAAGATTTTGTAGGTAGGTGATGAGCATGGAGGATTATTCTTGGTAAAGAAACTTTTAAATGGTACCAAACACTGCAGATCCATGTTTCAAAGCATGTTATGGTTGCTCCAGCAGTCTGCCTCAAGGGGAGGGCTTTTAGTTTGTGAGGTTACCTTTTAGTTTCTGAGCCCTCTTCCTAAGCTGTTTTTGGCTGGAGGTAGACCAAAGTGCTTAAATTGGGGAATTAATGAAAGAAACAACTAATTAAGTGCAGTGATAGATAAGGCTGCACAGCTGTGTCTGGTTTCATTATCTTTCTATCCAGAAACATTCCAGAAATAAGCAGTTAAGGGCAAAGTTTTGCAGTCCTTTTCCTACTTTCACATTGTGTTTAACCCTGTGACTGCACATTCCAGTCCTCTATTGCCAATTCACAATTTTTCATGTGCTGCCCTTGGATGGAGAAGCAAAAATGTCTGTTGTGTTTATGAATTTAGCCTTAAATTGTCTTCTCGCTGAGACACGGCTGCTTGGCACAGGTGAGGAGAGATGGAGGCAATGGCAAAGCCCTCCATGATTTCCCGCTTTCCTCCTAGTTGACTGGTGCACGCTTGAGGGGCACCTGACCTGCCTTGGTCTTCAAAGGGCTATGAGGCACCAGGGTACTGTGGGATGCAGCAAGGTGTGTTATGCTCCTGTCTCCACTGAGCGCAGGCTCCAGTACTGTCTGTGCGGGGTGACGCATGGGTCTTCTGCAAGGGGTTGGTGCCCTTTGAGAGCTCCTCTAAAACAGGATGTTCTTGGCTGACCAGGCTTGATTGCTTTGTGCCTCTTACTGTAATATGGTCTTTCATTCTTTTGTTTCATATTTATTACACTTTTTGCTATATAGCCTTTCCCCTGAGAGAAACATCAGAAAATGTCATCCCTTGATATTTTGAAACAAGTTATTTTGGGTACTTCGCAGTCAAATCTATATAGATGTTTGAGTATAATTTAGAATATATTCTTGCCAATCTAAATCTACTCAATTGTTCTGAAGCCAGAATAGCATAGCTACTCGTTAACCTACATAAGCAATTTTCTTATGGAGAGAAAGATTTAGGGAGGCCTTTTGTTCCAGTGTAAGCCAGTTCTGAGAATAAAGATTTAGTGGTCCTCGCAATCTGGCCTGGTCAGTAGAGAAAGTGTTAAGGAACTCATATTCAAAATAGCAAGTAGCAAAAGCTTCACATCAAATATCTGGAAATAAAGGACCTCTGTTCTCTCGGGGGTCCTCAAGGGCACAGAGGGATGAATGTTTGAATTCTTTGCTCTGCTGTATTTATAATTGTTATGTGTTTGTGTCGTGCGGGTTTTTTTTTTTGGTAGCAGGGGAAGGGGCCGCAGGGGTGGCTCCTGTGAGAAGCTGCTAGAAGCTTCCCCGGCTCCAAGTTGGACCCGCCTCTGGCCCAGGCCAACCCAATCAGTGATGGTGGTAGCGCCTCTGGGATAACATATTTAAGAAGGGGAACCTACAGTGGGGGAGGAGATTGGAATGTGAGAGGACCACCTATGCAGATACCAAGGTCAGTGAAGAAGGAGGGGGAGAAGGGGCGCCTGAGGAGGTTGATGCCCCTGCAGCCTGTGGTGAGACGGCAGGCTGTCCCCCTGCAGCCCATGGAAGTGAACGGTGGAGCGGAGGCCCCCAAAGATGGCCGTGACTCCATGGGAAAGCCCGTGCTGGAGCAGTTTGTGACTGAAGATCAGCCCACGGGAAGGACCCACGCCAGGGAAGTTTGTGAGGAACTGCAGCCCGCAGAAAGGACTCATTGGAGAAGTTCGTGAAGGACTGTCTCCTGTGGGAGGGACCCCACGGTGGAGCAGGGGACAAGTGAGGAGTCCTTCCCCCCCTGAGGTGGAAGGAGCAGCAGAGACAATGTGTGGCGAGCTGACCCCAACCCCCATCCCCTGTTCCCCTGTGCTGCAGGGGGGAGGAGGTAGAGAATTCGGGAGTGGAGTTGAGCCGGGAAGGAGGGAGGGGTGGGGGGAAGGTGTTCTAAGGCTTGGTATTACTTCTTCATATCCTTGTTTTGATTTGATTGGTAGTAAATCAAATTGCTTTTGTTTCTTCCCCAAGTTGAGCCTGTCTTTTGCCCGTGACCATAAGTGGTGAGTGATCCCTCCCAGTCCTTATCTCAACCCACAAGCTTGCCTTTATATTTTCTCCTCATCCCACCGTGGCCGGGGAGGGGGGAGTGAGCAAGCGGCTGCGTGGTGCCTTGTTACCAGCTGGGCTGAAACCATGACAATAATTTATTACTGTTAGTTAAAAGATTAGTGTGCATTCCCCACTGCTTTCATGTTTTTTCTAACTTCTTCTTGGTTTCAAACTTAATGCTGACAACTCCAAAACCCTTTTGTTAGTCTGTGTAAACTGCAGCCTCATATGTAAAATGAGAGTTTTCCACAGTCCCATTATTATCAGGATGCTTTTTTGGGGGTTATAGTAAATCACTGGTTTAACAATGTTTACTACAGAACAACTAACATGAAGTCTCACTTCTTTTGAGCTGCCTTCTGGCTTTTGGGAGAATTCTGATTGTGTGCTAGAGGAACATTTGGTGCTCGTCCCTTGTATGTAATACTAATCATTGCTTTGGACTGTGCTAGTCTCATAGTGATAGTTAAGTCTCTTATATCTCCGATATTAAAACTTGCACTGAAAAAGATAGTAGACTGGAGGTGCCTCCCCCAGTGATTTAAGATACAGGACTTTGAGTTGCATGTACAGTTTAGCAAAAAAGGGGAAGACAGTTACCAACTGTTATACTTTTTCTCCAGATGTTTCCTATAAGACAAATATCTAGGGTTTTATTATGACACAGTAAGAACACACCAATAAGATGAGAATGTTTTGGGTTTGTCATGAAATGGAGTGGTTTGGACTGCTTAAAGAATCACTTCCAATGGTATTAGCAAAAGAAAAATGATTTAATAGGAATTTATATAAAAGCGTGACTTCATAGAATTTGATGGTAAGGTTCACTCTATTACTTAATACATGGATGAAATGCACACAGGAAAATTAAGTTAGAATCAGACTAAAATTAGGTATACGGAGACCAAAAACGCAATAAGTTAAAAAAGAGAAATATACAAAGAAAAATCGAGTTAGAATTGATTTCTTGTGATTTGTACAGAGATCGGGAATGTAAAAAGGGTAAGGGAGACCCTCCTGTTGCGTCACGAGGTTCAGAGAAGACCTCCTTGCTTTCTAAACTCCTGTCGGAGTCTAGGTGCAGCTGGATCAACTCCTAGTCCCAGACTTGGTCAACGGTTTATATCTAAAGGGATTATGAGTAAAATAGCAGCCTGAGATTCATTCACAGTTGAATAAAAATCACAACAGTAATTTAAGTATAGATTTGAAAAGCAATAACTTGTAATATACTTGCTATAAAATATTCAGGTTAGTACACACACATGCATAAAGGCACTAAGAGCTATACATATAAGCAAGTAAAAGAGGTATACCTGTTAAAAATTCCCCTTGAGTTCAGTGAAAATATTCACGTCGAATGCTTCGGCATCTTTCTCAACAGGTAAAGGGTTGGGTCTCAAAGAGCGGAAAGTATCAGCCCAAGTCTTGTCAGCTTTCGGCAACAGACCTCCAATTTTTGCAAACCGGACAGTTTGTGAGCTCTGAGAGGCGTCACACTCAGAGGGAGATGCTGGTCGCAGCCCGCTGCAGTCCAGGAGAGCTCAAAGGGTCTCACTTAGTACTGCTGCTTATAGGTTTGGGAGATGATTGGCTTTAGTCATCAACAAATTACTGGGATTCCAGCTGTGCTGGTACCATTTCACATGAGTTACGATTCAGATAAGGAAGACTCCAGGGCTGTCGGAGAATGACTTAAGATTCAGATATGGGATGCTCCAAGGTTGTCAGGGGAGGGCTGGGATGTCTCAAGGTTGTTATGAGAGAATTAGTTATCTCTACTTTCATTTTTTTTGTTTTCGCTGGACAGCAGGAGTCCTTGAGACGGTCCGCATGACTCCCTGTCTTAGCTATGTGAGAGTTCCAGGTACAGTCAAGGGACACTTAACCCCCTGACTCATTACATTTATGCTAAGGCCTAGTGAGACTTCCCGAGTTCATAGATCAGCCCAGAGAGGGGGAAAGAAATGCACCACCACAGGGTTCTGGGTTTGTTTTTTGGTGGTTTTTTTTTTTTTGCTTTTTATTGTCTGTTTGATCTAAATAGCCAGTCAATCAAATACTGTGGTAAACTGTCTGTTAGTTTAGATGGAGCATGCCCGTGATTATTAATGTGAACTGCTCTCTTCTAAACAGAGTATTAAAATGTTTTATTCAAAATACCTTTGGATGCAAACTAAAAATAAGATTATTTTAAAGTATGGATGTTCTTGTAAATATTATACATGTATACATAGGTGTTTGTTTTTTCTTGTTTACTTAAAAGGCTTGTTCATACAAGAAGCAGCAGGCTCCTATTCTACTTTCCCTTAAATTGGTGGCAAAACCCATTTTGACTTCAGAAGGAACAGGATCAGACCTATAGTAAAGGTTTAGCAGCATTGGGACAAATCCCACAGTTCTTACTCTCATTTCTCTCAGGCAAAATTCCCATTGTCTTTAGGGTTTGGAGCACAAATACTATAATTACACTAGCTCTGTTCTGAAGAGATTCCAGTATACCAAATTGCATATAATATGAATGTGCATGAAATACTACATGATAAACACTGATGTAAAGAACAACAGTATCTGACTGTCCTTTCACGGATTTCAAAGACACGGAAGGGAAACACCGTTACGATCATCTGTCACGGTCCACTCGGTGGACTCGTGATGGTTCGTTTGCTACGATCTCGAAAGTGCAAAATTAAGGTGACCAACACCAAAGGGGATAGCAGTAATCACACAGTAAAACTTTATTGTATTGCCTGTGAAGAGGCACGCGATAGTTAGAGATGGGTGAGAGAAAGGAGAAAAGTAAAGTTAAGTTTAGAGAGAGGAGAAAAAGAGGTTATAGCTACCACCGCTGATCTCAAGACGTCCTAACGGTCCCGGGTCCAGCTAATGCTGCGTCATCGATCGTCGTGGTCCTTGGTGGGGAAGCTTCCAATTCCCGTTGTTCAGAAGTCATCTTTTATGCTTAGTAACACACCTTGCTCCACCTCTGCCTCAGGAGTCTCCGCCCTTCTCAGAATACAATTATCATATCTCCGCCCTTCTCCAGCGAGGCTATCACGCAGGCGCAGGGTCAGTGTCTGAGGCGTGGTAAGTCTTGGAGGCGGGTAGCCTTCGACCAGGAGGTGTGTTTTGGTATTATAATGAAGCAAAGTTCGTCTAGTGTTCATGATTTCTTCATCGATGTTATGGCAATGGTTGCAATCCATCCTTTTTGACAGTAGCTATGCGGTTATCTCTAACGGCTCTAGCCAGGTACCTTCCAGGAGCCTTGTACCGCACATTCTGTCCTTGGGATTGGCCGCTGCGCTCCAAACAGGCCGTTGTCAGGTAACGTACTGTTCATGTTCCTGATGACAATGTTGAGACAATGCTGATTTTCTGACCGACTCTTACACCACCCCATGGCTCAACATGGTCGTCAGGAATGCTTGGTGGTAGCATGATAAAAAATAGGAAGAAGAAAAGGAAAAGAAAAGACAGAGAGAGAGAGAGAAAAGGAGAGAAGATAGAAAGGCAACTACAATTTGTATCAATTACAATCAAAATTGTTTATATATAAATAAAAAATCATTGAGGTTTCAAAACATCAATTGATTTGGGAATATCCACATTGGATGGAACATCAAGCATATTATATGTGTTCAGTACAGACATCAAACGCGTTAACCGATTCATCATTCTCCAGGCTATGACATACAATACTGCAGACAAAGCCAAACTGATCAAAACCAATATCAAGAGAACCACGATGGGGTGACACAACTTGTTCAGGATGCCTGTAGCAGTAGGCGACCATCCGAAAAGTGTGTCCCACCATCTATGTTCTGTATCCTTTTGCACTCTTTCTAAAACTCGGTGTATTTCTTTCACATTGTGATGAACAGTTATTAAGGTTTTCTGTCCGTTTTCCCTAATTTTTTCCAAAATCTCAACCAAATCCTTGTGTTGTAATAACTGTTTTACCAAAGTGAGATTCATTCCAATGGGTATAGGCAACAATTCATGAATCAACATATAGTTAGATTGCAAAAGTTGGTGAGATGTGACCGGGGCCGAATAGGAAAAGTCACATCCAACAATCTTAGTGAAATTACAAACACAAAAATTTGAATGATTTTTAGTCTCCACAACTACCTTATCTACAGATAGAAAATCACAAACAGTCCTCAAACATACACAGCCTTTGCCGATATATATGAGTACTGTTTCAGGGTTTTCATTAGGATGAATCTCAAAATGGCAAATATTTTGTTCAGTATCTAAACAAATATCTTGTGCCTCAATTGCATTGCCTTCACAAACAAATCCTTGTTGTTCTCGTACAATGCAAGATTCCAAATTAACAGTTTGCCATTTTTCATTCACCTTTCGGGCCCATACTCTATGCTCAAAAGGATAGAGTATAGTTCCGTTGTGGTTCAACCCTAATGCAATAACGGGATAAATTGGGTATATGGTAGCATTATATATAGTAAGCACAAAAGTTGTATCTATGTTTGTAACGGGATCATAAGTAAAGTTTACCAGGTTCCACCAGGATTGGAGTTCCTTCTCAAAATCAGTGGCACTGTCCCAAATTATTTTCCGAATTTCAGTGGGGAGAGTGCCTTCTTCACCTTCTCTTATAATTGAGGCGGCTACCGACTGCATCCATATTTGAGCCTGGATACAACTGAGAGCCAAAGAGACGTTATTTTGGATCACCCCAAGTGCATCAGTAATCAATTCGTGGTCCCTTACATTTACCTTTTCCCATTTTGGTAATATATTTGACAACAGCCACTGGTTAGTCCCCAAAGCCAATAAAGAAGACCGCAAAGGCTGTTGTAATTTAGCCAAATCACTAATTGAGGTAGCCAACTTGTTCATTATTACTTCCGAATCGATGCTATTTAAAACTCCCAATCCTGTTCCCAAAACACCGGTTAGGTCTCTCTGTGTTCTTCTCATGGGAAGAGTTCGTTTTTGCAGCCAGGTTGTCCATCCCTCATAAGAAGTCTTTAGGAAAGGTGAGCAAGCTGGCTGAATGTCTGAAACATTGTTCTGCATCGACAATTCAACTCGTTTGAGACCATGCCGGGTTAAACAACATTTGTTGTAGGCCCGTATTTCTGATCACATACGGTCCAATTTCAAAGATTTTTGGACTGAGCACAGCAATTGGTTGGGTAGTAGGTATTACAATGTCTATTTTAAATCCTCCCCAGTATTTAGTGTTATTTTTACCACACATAACTTTATAAGAGTATTGTACAGCAGTCAAGTTTAACCAACAGTCTAGGTTTTGATTTTTACACGACAAAATAGGGCCATGAGGTCCAATTCCATAACTGTTTGTGGATTCAATGTGAGATTCAGTGATCAGTCTGCATCTTATTGTGATGTTATTTCCTTGTACCACTGTAAAAGAGGGTATAACTTCATCTTTGTCAGTTAGCGTAAAGAGGGTATCTATGCCATCGTGCGTGACTACTGCAACAAGCATCCTAGTTACAACATTCATTTTGAATTTAAATGTTAGGCCTGATAGCTCTTCGGTCGGTGGATTAGATCGCCAATCGCACACCACATAAACTGGCTTGGTCAAAGTAAAATTATACCAACAATCTCCTTGTTCCTTAAGACAGGATTTGGTGATTTCAACATTATTGGTACTTGGGTCTAGGGGGTAGTTACTGACATTCTTTTGACGGCAACATGTAATGAGAGAATCCTGTTTGTTACATCCCCATTCTATTGTAGGACAGAGTTTCGCAGTGATGTTGGAACTAGGGTCCAATAGATTTCCAGAGATGGTAATTGAAGAGGCTTTCTCATAAAGAGATCCTTCCACCTTTCTGCATCCCACTTGGATTTTTTTCTGCAATCGTTCCA
This sequence comes from Aquila chrysaetos chrysaetos, assembly GCF_900496995.4. NCBI lineage: Eukaryota > Metazoa > Chordata > Aves > Accipitriformes > Accipitridae > Aquila > Aquila chrysaetos. The sequence continues at coordinate 1,313,093 of NW_024470324.1, read as the reverse complement.
GTCAGGACACGGACCCAGTCTTTTTTGTCCCATTCCCCCCACTCAAGTGGGTGGTATACTTCAGAATCATGCATTACTACAGTGGCTAAGTTTGGGAGACGGTCTTTGGGATACTGTCCCATACTCCAAGTATACTGGACAATAGCTTGGGACCATGGCCATTCTGTATTCTTTTGGCTACAGATTAGTGGTAAAATACAAAAAAGTACTATCAATCTAGTTAAGTGATTCATAATTCATGCTGTTCTTGGCGTCCCTCGGAGTTCTTCTGCAAAACAAAAAAAAAACCAAAACTTGCCTCTCTGAGGCAAAAGAGATTAATACTATACAGAAAATTAAAATGATGGAATTATCCAGCGAGTATTTATCCGATGCTCCTTCCCTAGGGCATCGGATGCTACCCATGAGTATACATTCAGTGGGGTTTTTAATACCAGTGGCACACTTCCTACGGTGGGAAGTTCTACTAGGACAGGTTGTCCAGGGAAATGTGCTGGATTCTTAGAATCATCTGGTCCCTTTAATGAGGGAACTAGAGAGGGAGCCTTCGGGCAAAAGGCAGTAATTTTGGGGCATCCATTTACCCCCCATCTGTCATTTACACCTTTGACAGCTTCCCATAGGCGGGCATCCCAATTTCCCTCTTGTGGTTTCAAAAGTCGTTTTAAGAGACCATTTGTTCTTTCTACAATCCCATTGGCCTGTGGATAGTATGGAGTGTGGAAGACCCATTTAATCCCTTTGCTTCGTGCCCAATCCTGTACGATTTTGGTGGTGAAGTGGGAGCCATTGTCAGATTGCATTTCTTGTGGTTTTGGAAAAATTCCAAACCATTCACGCAGTGCTTTCACAGTTTTTTCTCCCGTAGCTTTGTTCAAAGCTTCGGCTTGGACTAGCCCTGATGTTATCTCCACTCCTACCAGCACAAAGCGTTTTCCTCCTGATTTCTTAAAGGGGCCTATATAATCTACCTGCCAAGCATCCCACAAGCCTTTACCCTCTCTTAAATGCAGAGGGTCATCCTCTAAGGGGTGTCTTTCGAGCCGTGTACGGCACTGTTCACAGGCTGATATGCAGGTTTTACACATTTCCCTAGTGACAGGCCAACCTCGGGCAAGGGCTTCACGATACAAATCTTTAGCTCCCGTATGTTTACGTTTTATATGTAACCATTCTAGCAAACGATCCCAATCTTCTGTGATCTGGTCCTTTTGTACAGGAGCTAGTCTTGCTAATTCATCAGCTTTGTTGTTCCATTCTCCTGCCGAGCCCCCATCTACTTGATGAGAAGCTACCCATCCCACAGCAAAGTTCCCTTGTCTTTCAATGCTCAGGATTTCTTGCCACTTGTCCTTTTGCCACACTGAAATTCTGTTAACCTCCCATTCATTTTGCTCGCAGAAAGGGAGCCATTCAGTACATCCTTTAAACACTGCATAGGAATCGGTATATATATGGACAGGGGAAGCGGTTTGTGCTTCATGCTTGAAAACGCTCCATACTGCAATTAATTCTCCTACCTGGGCACTCCCTTCTCCCTCTGTTATTATCTGTTCTTTAGTAATAGTATGGAGGGCTACTGCCCGGTATTTCCACACTTTTCCTTCTCGCTTTGCTGAAGCGTCGGTAAACCAAGCATTCACTGACTGATCGTGGGAGAAAGGAGGGGCTACCCGAATAACTGAGATAGGTTTGTCTTGGCTGCCGTCCAGGCTTTCTGTTTCTTGGATAGCTAAGTTTTTTAAAGCTCCTTCAGTCACTGAAAAAAGGTTACAATAGTGTCCAATCTGGGCATACCACTTTCGTACCGAGGCTCTCTGGGCCACCCCGTCAGGAGGGGGGGGTCCCGTTAGTGACTGCTTTTATAACTTTGAACGGGCCTCTTAGCACGATTGGTTGCTGACGTGTAATTTTCTCCACTTCTATGAGAGCCATGCTAACCACAAACAAACCTTTCTCCCATGCAGTATATCTCTTCTCAGCATCCTTAAAGCCGCGGGAGTAAAATCCTACAGGGCGGGTTGGACCCTCAGGACCACGTTGCCAAATGTGTACTGACAATCCTGTTGTGGCAAACCCCCATTCTACCTGAAAGGGGTCTGTAGGGTGGATAGGGCCAAGAGCCTGATGAGCTGTTGCTTCAAAAATTAACAATTGCATTGCTTCTTCCTGAGAAGCAGTCCATTCCCATTTGGCCCGTTTTCTCAGCAAATCATAAAGAGGTCTGGCAATGATAGAAAAGTCTGGGATATGTTTTCTCCAGAATACCAATAACCCTAAAGCATGCTGCAAATCCTTTTTTGATTCAGGCATTTTAATCTGATCTAGAGAAGTGAGGGTGTCTGGTGGGATACATGTCATTCCCCCTTTCCACCAAATTCCCAAAAACTTTACTTCTTGTGAGGGTTTTTGGATCTTTTCTGGGGAATTTGCAAACCCAAGTTCTCCAAATGAGAGATTATGTTCTGTTGGGTTGCCCCCACCTCCTTTTCTTTATCTCCACCCACGAGAATATCATCAATATACTGATAGACAGCTATGCCATCGGCTTTTGGTATTTTCTCCAGTTCTTGGGCCAAAGCGTGGTGAGCTAGTGTAGGGGAATGTTTGTATCCCTGAGGCAGCCGGGTAAAGGTAAATTGTTGTCCCTCCCAAGTAAAAGCAAAACGATCTCTGTCTTCTGGTCGCAAAGGTATCATGAAAAACATATCTTTAACATCTATGGTTGCCATGATCGGATGAGCTTTCTCCTGAATTGTTATTACCAGTTCAGCCATATTAGGGACTGCGGCAGTCAGAGGCCCTGTGTTAGCATTCAGCCTTCGAAAATCTACTGTGAGCCTCCACTTCCCATTAGGTTTTTTCACTGGCCATACCGGCGAGTTGAAAGGAGAATGGGTATTTATCACCACTCCTTGTTCCCGCATCTCCTGCATGACTGGTTTGATACCTTCCTTTGCTCCCAGGGGGAGGGGATATTGTTTAACACTAGTTACTTTGCTAAATGGCAGAGGGGGTGCAGTTTGAAGTAGCCTGATGTTCAGCTGCGGTGTCCCGAAAGTCCACAACAATCCTTCTGAATCCTCCCACCCCCTTCCTTTAAGGGCATCTATTCCTAACAGGTTAGTCGGAATGTTCCCAACCACCATGTTAATAGTGATTGTGCCTTCCTCTCCCGGCAGCATCAGCTTTACCGGAACAACGTTCATAACTTCTGTTGACCCTAGAGCATTCAAGACACAAACGTTTCGCTTAGAGGGAATCACCCCACACCTCTGTGCATCTTCCTCAGTCAGGGCAGAGATCTGTGCACCGGTGTCAATTAAAAAGGTTACGGGTGCACGCTTAGGACCTACAATAGCTGTAATCAATAAATCTCCTCTGTTAGTTTTAGTGAGCTGTCGGATATAAATCCATCCTCCATTCCCCCGCCCACTGCTAAGGAACGGAGGTTCTAGTTTCCCTGCTGACTTTCCCCATCGCCCGTGCTCTCCGCGGGGGGGGCTGCGGGCATGACAGGAGAGATTTCTCTATTTGACCTTAAGTGCTGTGGGTGTTGTTTTGGACCATACCACTTTGATATCAGTTTACTCAGTTTATTAAGGGGTAAACCATCCATCACATCTCTGGGAACTCCCTTTTTAATTCCCAAAGCCCACCATTGCTGTCAAGTCAGGGGCTGTCTTCCTCCTCCCCCAGTTTTAGAGTAGGAGTAGTCAGCAGCACTGGCGGAGTCAGTGAGAGCGGTTACAGTTTTACTAACAGATAGGGCTAAATCTTTAGCTCCTACTTGACGAATTCCTTTAGGTTTCTCCTCCAAAGTTCTCACAGGACCGTATTTTCTGCTATAATCTATCAATTCCTGTGCTACATCTCCCCATGTCCACATCCTTTTATGTTTTGAGTGGGAAGAAGCCGAGCTATGATTAAAAGGTGAATCTGTGCCAACATAAATTTCATCTCTTTTGCCTTTAATAAAGCTCTCCAACTTTTCTACAGGGTCTAAAGATGCTATGGTCCTTTGGAGAACAATCCCGGTAGATTTGAGTGATTCTGGGAGTCCCCTTATCAAAGGAGTCATGATTTCAGGATTCACCGGCAACATCATTGGGGATTCACATCCGGGAACTAACTTCCTTTCATGTATCATTTGCAGGCAGGCTGCTTTGTGCACACTTTCTAGCAATTGATCAACTGTGCCTGTGATTGCTAGGGGATCCCCCCTGTCTAAGGGGTTCAGCCCTCCGGCCCAATAGGCAGCCCGCTGGGTTAGGGACCATGGGGCACGTCTATCCCCTGTTGTTAAAAAGACACCGTGGCCCCAGTAACCACTAGCTTCCCTTTCACTTAACTGAATTTGGTCCCCACCAGTTAAAGATACACGCCACACATACTCTGTTTCGGATTCTTTGGGAAGGCGCCCATATTCTCTTTTCATTTTGGCCAATTCAGTGGGAGTGTATGGTATCTCTTTAGTTGTAATATGTGGGTCATTATCCTCATCATTTATATAAGTATATTCTGCTTTAATCAAAGGCCTCACTTGGGGGTTTTCCCTAAAGTGTTTCCTTGCTTCCTCTAGCTCCTTTTGGGGGTATACCTGACTTATTTGCCGAATACCTATCTTTTCCATTTTCATTTCTCTCTCATTCAATGATTCAACAGACCTTGAAAGTTCTTCTTTTAAGGCATCTTTTAGACAGTGATTTTCTTCCTCCTTTTCCTCTGCTTGCTGTTTGTACAAGCAAATTACTCTTTCTTTCTCTGCTAACTGCTCTTCCAGGTTGGAGGTTGTTTTCTGCAAAAGTTGTACCAAATTTTCAAGGGATTCTATGATTTGTTTTTCCTGGCTACGCCGCTTATAGCGGTCTTCAATTGCTGCGACCAGGCTGGCTCCAAGAACTGCACAGATTATCGCTTTGCCTTTGCCTGACCGTGATCTGGCCTCATTCTGTATAGAAATCACTCGGTCACCAATTGTCTCGAGCCCACTCTTCCCCAGGCGGGGAGGGTCGAGCTCCATACTTTGCCAAGAGTGCATAAAACGAGCCAAGATTTTTTACTGATGGAGAGTTTTGATAACCATTCTTTTCAGTCATTTTTGTTGCAAAGGGCCAAACTCACTTCGGGGAGGTCAAACTTAGTTACACCACACACGCAACAACTGCTGCGTAGCCCTCCTCTTCCCCGAGTGGCTGAAGGGACCAAAATCTCACTTCGGGGAGTCAAAACTTAGTTGCTCACAAGTGCAGACTTTCTCTGCTTGTCCCTTCAACTTCCCCGAGTAGTCCACCTCATCTAATGAGGACAGTTCCCCCTTTTGCACTAGGAGATCCTTCACTTGATCCTGATAGACAGAGCCCTCAATTCGAGTTTGGGGTGAAATACACTGAGGTGTGTGCAGTGTGCGGGAATCCCGAATTGCCCCCCTTGCTTTCTGGACACCTCTCACCCTTTCAGGTGTAGGGCCAGGTGCGGCTGGAACGAAACGTTCTTCCCCTGTTACAAACCACACAAAACCTGCACCCCTCTGTCTCTCAGGATCCTGTCCGTGACGCCAGTTTAATGTCACGGTCCACTCGGTGGACTCGTGATGGTTCGTTTGCTACGATCTCGAAAGTGCAAAATTAAGGTGACCAACACCAAAGGGGATAGCAGTAATCACACAGTAAAACTTTATTGTATTGCCTGTGAAGAGGCACGTGATAGTTAGAGATGGGTGAGAGAAAGGAGAAAAGTAAAGTTAAGTTTAGAGAGAGGAGAAAAAGAGGTTATAGCTACCACCGCTGATCGCAAGACGTCCTAACGGTCCCGGGTCCAGCTAATGCTGCGTCGTCGATCGTCGTGGTCCTTGGTGGGGAAGCTTCCAATTCCCGTTGTTTAGAAGTCATCTTTTATGCTTAGTAACACACCTTGCTCCACCTCTGCCTCAGGAGTCTCCGCCCTTCTCAGAATACAATTATCATATCTCCGCCCTTCTCGAGCGAGGCTATCACGCAGGCGCAGGGTCAGTGTCTGAGGCGTGGTAAGTCTTGGAGGCGGGTAGCCTTCGACCAGGAGGTGTGTTTTGGTATTATAATGAAGCAAAGTTCGTCTAGAGTTCATGATTTCTTCATCGATGTTATGGCAACGGTTGCAATCCATCCTTTTTGACAGTAGCTGTGCGGTTATCTCTAACGGCTCTAGCCAGGGACCTTCCAGGAGCCTTGTACCGCGCATTCTGTCCTTGGGATTGGCCGCTGCGCTCCAAACAGGCCGTTGTCAGGTAATGTACTGTTCATGTTCCTGATGACAATGTTGAGACAATGCTGATTTTCTGACCGACTCTTACATCATCTCATCTGAGCTCCTGCGCTAAAGCAGGGCATGGAATTTGACTTGGTAATTCCTGTATTGAGCTCATAACTTCTAAATGATTTAAAGCATGTTTCTAATCAGTCCAGACTCTTCTCTTTAGTACATACTTAATGTAGATGATTTCACTTTTTAGTCATTTGTATGTCCATTATATAGTAAGAATTGCAAATTTAGTAGTAGAAATGTCTTAATTTGAGGGGGGATGCATTTAATTGTATTTGGTGATGAAAATATAGAGATTATTTTCACCAAGTTATTTTCTTTCATTGTATTCAGTCATCTTCACTAATGCATATGAAAAAATTGCTCCATGCTGCTAGATACTTTGTCAAGGCTGGTTTTTTTTCTTGGGGCTACCTGTTTGAGTAACTAGTGTGATGGTAACAAGGGTTTCTTATAAGTGAGAAAATGATATGGTGATAGTTTTAACTGTATATTCTGTTATTGTAACAGCAAAAAATACAAATGATAAATACAGAGTTTTATTACCTTTATGCATGTGCATATATACAGTGAATTACAGAATATAGTAGCAGAATGTTGTTAAGATTGCAAAATTATGCATTTAAAACTTGTGTTTGTACATGTAGTTATACCTTCTTGTAGTGTATGCAGTATGATACCATTATTAATTACATAGTCGCCTGACCCATTTTCCTGCTCATCCTTGCTTTGCTCATTGTTGATGTCTTCACTGAATGAGAATTGCTTCATTCTGGTTGTTTAGTTTGTGGTCTTAAGCCACCTTTTCTTCACAGCATTCAGGTTTCTCTCTGGAAACAGATTTCTTCATTGCCTCTTGTGCTCTTTCCAATGATGTTGCTGATAACAGCTTCATAAAGCTTCACAAATATTAAGTCATCTTCAGGAAATTGTTGTTAGCAAAGGCAGCATCATGATTCCTGTGAGGAATGAGGTAGCCCCAAAAGACAATTAAAAAAAACCAAAAAACCAAAACCAACCCAAAACCCACAACCTACCGTTTTAAGAGTTTTAAGCTAGTTTAAGGTTTTAAGGTTAATCTCTTTGTAATAGGGAGTTCATGTGGAAAAACATTTCGAAAAACTGAATCTGGGGACAGATCTTTAAGTTAAAGAATTCTTAACTAACACTTAAATGTTCATTGAGATAACTAAAACCAGGAACCAGAATGCGTTAGGTTTGACAGTGTAAGGCTTTATTTGCCACAAGGACTGAGTACCATCTGCTCACTGCATGGCTGGCTTCAGTTACCGAGTACTGGGTGTCCGAGATGATTCCTTGCAAAACGAATCTTCCTGGCATACCTCTGCCTGCATCATCCAGCTTCACCAGCTGGAATCCAAATATAAGCAGCAAAAGCAAAAGAATTATTAAAATGCAAGTGCACAGATTGAACACGTGTTGACATAATTTAGTGTTGTCTCACTTGTCTCCTGATTCTGAGAATTTAAAGTTTCAAGATTTCAGTGCTTTGTTGTACATGTAAAGCATGTCTTGTAATAGAAATATGCATATCAGGGGCATGCACATTTTAAGTACCTTTTTGCTTTACGTTTTCATGATGAATCTCTAGTAATTTTGGTTTTTTCACTATATCAAAGTTGTGATTCACAGAAACAGTGCAGGAATTTTTGGAAATGATGACAAGTTATGTAGTAAATTACAGTCCTTGAAACCTGATTTTAGTTTTATAATACCAATCAGTAACTTGCTTGCTTGTAAGATGCTTTTGCTACCATCTTTATTCTGCCATGCTGTAAACTGCAACCTTATTTAATCAAGAAGTGTGGCAGTGCAACTTCATCCCAGTGTGACAAAGTTTTTTCCTGGATTACTTTGTTACTAGCATCATACATTAGATTTCTCTTTTGGGAAATACTAGTTTAGAAAGTGGAAATCAAGGCGGCTTCGGTGTGGATGATGAGTAATGGGGGAGGTATGAAAAATACTCTTGACACCTGGAATGGTTATTCATTAACTTTCCAGACACACTAGAAACATGCGAAGAGTGTTCTGCCATGGAGGAATCTGTGCTATCTTGCACCAGACCTCTAAGCCAAGTTGGAGAAATTGAAGTATATGCTTATTCCATATGAAATTGTCTGCACAACTTACGTATTTTTAGGTTTTTCATACTTTGTGTCTTCTAGATACTGATATGGAAATTGCAGGGTCATTGGGTTTGTATGTAAAAACAAGACACAGGACTCTGAAGAACCATGGCATTTGATCTTTGAAAACCAAGAGTGTATGAATGCATGCTCCTATGAAAACCCTGAATTGCAAAAATTGTTTGTAGTGGGCTAGAGAGGCATTTGACAGATTATGTGCGAGTACATACATGTGTGTTTTATTATTTGATTGCCTTAGGAAACTGGTGTTTAAGTTAGCAGATCTACTTATTAAAAGCAAAGCTCATTGGCTGGCAGAATTACAGAATGCCAGAAGGAGAAAGAGACCACATGCTTAGAGAGAAAGAGAGAATGTGTAATGTGTGTAAAGCGCGAGGAAGCTATAAAGCGAGCAGGAAAAAGTAGACTTAAATGTGGTTCCAATTTGTTTTGTTGGGCTCAAGTTAATAGCCATATAGAAGTAAAAGCATTAAGTTCTCTCATTTCAAGATGAATTTAATGTTTTGGAAAATCTAGAGTTTTCTGTCATGTTAAGTATGAATTGGTCACCTGTTTGCAGCCTGTCAGAAATCTTTAATCCATGCTTATTTTCCTGACTCAAATTAAGTAAAAAAAAAAAAAAAAAAAAAAAAAAGTAGCTTGCTTTGAAGCTTTACAAAGCACTGTCAGACCATGGCATAAGTGGACACTCCTCTAATAGGCTCTGAAACTTTGTTCTTAGTCTTGATTAGCTTGATGTGAGACTACAGTATTGACTCCCAGTATGTTAAATTTCTGCATGTAATTTGGTGATATGTAACTTGTAGCTATTTTGGAAAAAAAATAACAAAACAAAAACCAACTCAGTCTTTATACATAGTAGTTTAGAACTAAACTGTCCTGCAAGGTTTTGGAAGCAGCAGCCAAACAAGTTGAATATGTGTGTCTAGAGTAGTCTACACCTGTGGTCTCACACTTTCTTGCTCTAGTCAGGTCCCTTTGCAACCTCAGGCAGCACAGATTAGAATATTCACTTAGTCCTTTGCATTGTTTATTCCTAACTGTATGCCATTAGAATAACCAGCTGCCTTGCTTTGTCTCCTAAGACTTCTCAGTTTGAGAGTAATGTTTGAAATGTGGGAAGCTGACTGGTGGAAAGCCGACTGATGTAGTAAAACACAAGAAAAAGAGAAGCCGAAGGGCTGGCTCCCCTGAGAAATAAAGAAATATGCTGGTTTAAAAAAAAAAAAAAGTAATTTCCCTTAAAACAAGACCTAGATTTAGATGATTGCTCATACTGGTCACTCTAAAAGAGGCTATTAGTGGCACATTTACCATGAAATATTAGAACACTTTGGGAGGTGGCAAGCTCCTGTTCAGCAATTCTGAGTCCTGCAAGAATTACGTACCTGGTGGTAGCATAGCAGTGCTTAGGTGAGTTACACCAGCTGTGTGCTGCATCTACCATTTTTGAGGAGCTTTAACTTGTAAAAGCCTCAATAAAGTTCTCTGAAGATGCCATGGCTGAACTAACTAGTTACAAGTTTTTTCCAGCTGCATGCACAAGTTCGGAAGGGTAAAACTAAAAGGATAGGTAGAAAGATGATTGTTCTGATGTAGCAGGCAACTCATGTGAACTACCCTCAAAAACAGGGAGTAATAAGCCTGTTTGTTAGAAAAATCAGGTCAGTTTAAAATTAATGCATTCCTCTTCATTCTGTTCTTGACAGGGAACTGGTTTTCTGGAAGGATTCTCCATTTGGGAGTCAAGTGAGACATCCTTTCTTGTCTTGGTATGGCCCACATTTAAAAAAAATAATAATAATTTCCTTCAAAAAGGTAAAATAAAAAGAGAAAAGGTGTTCCCTTCTGGTGGGGTCAAATAAAGGTAACTCGGGTTCTGTCTTTTGGCAAGATGATGACCAAGGGATTCCTCTGGAGCACAATAACAAAAACAGACATGCAAGAATTCCTTTTTTTCCTTTCTTTTTTTCCTTTCTTTTTTCCTTTCTTTTTTCCTTTCTTTTTTTCCTTTCTTTTTTTCCTTTCTTTTTTCCTTTCTTTTTTCCTTTCTTTTTTCCTTTCTTTTTTTCCCAATGGGTTAGTTAGAAGATTGGCTAACTTTCTTGGCAGGAGCAGGATGGTAGAAAAACTGGTTTGGGTTTTTGTGTGTGTGTGTGTGTGTGTGACCTGTAGAAACTCTGTACACGTGCAACACTTAAATATACAAGAGATTAGTATTTCTTGGTATGCCTGTTTATACACTCAGTACTCCCCTGAGTTCAGAGGCAGTCAACTTGAGCACTGATCCTGCTCCCCATGAATTTTCTCCAGGGAAGTCAGAGAACGTCCACAGCATGTTCCGCTGTGCTGGAATAGGCCAGTGTAGGGCAGCTGCAAGGAAGGGAAGCAGCTGGTCAGAGTGCTCCTTGCTCACCTCTGAGTCTTTGTAGAGGACATAAAAAGATCTTCTGCCTCCCCAGCTTCTTCCCTGGAACAGCAGCTTTCATTTGATCACCTGAGTGAAAAATCACAGGGAACATGTCAGTCCTTAACCAGATGCTTTTTTTTTTTTTCCTTTGTACAGCCCCTCTCCAATTTAGGCTTTCCAAGGCAACTTACAAAATATTTTTGCAGTTATTTCAGCCTCTTCTGCTCATCTTCGCTCTTTCACAACATAATGCTTATTTTCAAGAGGGACACATTTTTCTTTGTTTTAGACCTCAAGAAACTCTTTAACACTGTAGGGTTGCGTGGAGTTTGCAAAAGGTTTTCTCTGACTAAGTGCTTAGAATTAAGCTTGGGTTTTCTTAAAGAGAGGATTTGCCTGTTGCTTTTAGCCTCTTGGCAAATGAATACTCCCAGTACAGACTGAAATCCTGTTCCATACCTCCTTACCCTGACTTCAGTTAATCTTTGGCTTGCAGATGGTGATGTAAAAATAGCCAGTTTTTCATGCTAGCTTTTCATTAACACCATCTTTGTTGTTCTTTTCAATTCTTTTTTAACACTTCCTATAAACAGATTTTGAGTTATATGAATTTCTGCAATGCAGTGTGCTAGCCATTACACAGTTCTTTGTCCAGTTGTGGTTAGCCAGCCAGTTGTGACCCTGACTGCTTTGTAAAGGTCAGTGAAATTCATTCATAGCTTTAACTGCTAAGGTATAAATTAAAGTTACTTCAGCAGTGGAATGTGAACAGTGGTTTATGGAAAAGAGGTCTTTAAGCTCATGCATTAAGTACATGTACTTCATATTCTGTGATGTCCTTTTTGTATAGCATCTCAATAGTGTGAAATATATTGGAATGAGAAGTCAACACTGACTTGCTATGCAGAGAAATCTAGACAGGTGTATGATATGGATCAAAAAAATCTATTATATACAGAGTGAGAGTTTTCTTCATCTGAAATTAAAGATGATGGTGGGATTAACTCTCTGTAGATCTAGTTCAGGAATTTCCAATAATGTTATTGTTTGTATCTGTCAAATCAGCTCATGGTTTAATGGCTGTAAGGATTAACCCAGTTTTACTTTCTTATAAGATTGCCTTTCAACATTGCTGTATTTCTGTTGCTACAGCTAGAGCCCTAAACTTTTTTCCTTTTTCTTTTTTTTTTTTTTAAGAGGAGGAAAAAGGCTTGATTTGAAATACATTAGTTTCCAGAACAAAAAAAGTCCTTCTGATGCTGGATTGCTGTTACTATTGTTTGCAAATTTTTTTTCTGGGTGACTGCTATATGCTCATCATTTTTAACTTTCTGTGTACTTATAAATTTTTCCCATAATTCCCAAAAGATGAAGGAGCTGCTTTGGCTTTTATCTGTCAGCAGCTTCTGCCAGTACTTTTATGTAAATCTTCCAGATCTAAACAACTTGACTTCTCAAGCACAGTAATACACACTATCTTTTTTTTTTGCAGTAGTGAAGAACTTATTCTTTTCCTCTAGGTTGCTTGCCTGTGGATAGTTTGAGAGGGATTTGTTTGGGTTCCCTCTGCTTAGTTTCTCAACAGCAAAAAGGTAGCAAAATATTATTTCAGAGCAAAACAACATACTGTCCTGAAGTTTTATGTATTATGATTATTGAATAAAAAGACAATGTTTTAAAAATGCTTCTCAAACAGAGTCATTATCACAAACTAGTGATGGCCTTGCATAAGAAACAACTTCATGGTACTAAAAAAAAAAGGAAACAGCAGTAAGGAACAAGGATCCTTTACAGGTGGGACAGGTCATTCTGGAGAGAGTTCCAGCATCTCCAGTATCTCACAGTGAACGTCCATCCAGCAGTCCTATTTTGGTTACAAAGAGCAGATGCTGCTGGAGCACCATTACAAACCATCACCATGGTTATGTGGAAAGGGAACTGAGGTTAGTAATCTTGGTAGGTTAGTGCCAAACCATTCAGAAGAAAATATATATCACTGCTTTTTAGGTAAAAAAGGTCAAATGTCTGAAAACACCAGCATGGGAACTCGCTCTGTCTGTGAAGTTTTACCTGGTAGAGGTCATCAAAGTAATCTCACAATGACACTCTCCATAGCCTTGCTCAGAAAAGGTAGAAGATGGTACTGGCCAGAACCAAAATTTTCAAGTGCCTCTTGAGATGGACTTCAGCATTTCTTCCCTTAAAAGATAGGCAGCTGTCTCTCTCTTATGAGTGACTGTCCTGATTTTGGCTGGGATAGAGTTAACTGTCTTCCTAGTAGCTGGTACAGTGCTATGTTTTGAGTTCAGTATGAGAAGAATGTTGATAACACTGATGTTTTCAGTTGTTGCTAAGTAGTGTTTAGTCTAAAGTCAAGGAGTTTTCAGCTTCTCATGCCCAGCCAGTGAGAAAGCTGGAGGGGCACAAGAAGTTGGCACAGGACACAGCCAGGGCAGCTGACCCAAACTGGCCAACGGGATATTCCATACCATGTGACGTCATGCCTAGTATATAAACTGGGGGGAATTGGCCTGGGGGGTGGATCGCTGCTCAGGCACTAACTGGGCATCGGTGGGTGAGTGGTGAGCAATTGCATTGTGCATCACTTGTTTTATATATTCCAATCCTTTTATTATTATTGTCATTTTATTATTGTTGTTATTATCATTATTAGTTTCTTCCTTTCTGTCCTATTAAACTGTTCTTATCTCAACCCACGAGTTTTACTTTTTTTTTCCCCGATTCTCTTCCCCATCCCACTGGGTTGGGGGGAGTGAGTGAGTGGCTGCATGTTTAGTTACTGGCTGAGGTTAAACCACGACATGTCCTTACAACAGCCTTAACTACAGGCTGCTTTTCAAAAATTATCTGTGCTTCAGCTGAAGCCAACAAAGAACATCTGTTGTCTTATTTATAGCTCCTATTTCTAAGAAGTATATTCTGTAGCAGATGAGAAAAGCACCTGACAGCTCATAATTCATAAAGTTACTGAGGTTTAATCTGATATAATATTATGTGCAGAATTCTTCCCCAGTGCAGACAGTATCACTTCTTTTTCAACAGATGATAGAAATAGGGCTTTATGAAATATTAAATTAATAGGTGTCAAACATGATTAGCAGTCACTATTAAAAGTATTAAGCTATTTTAAAGGAATATAGTATTCTACACTACTGTTGCTTGGTGGTTTTATTTTTCTGCATATTTGTGCAGCTAAACTTTCCTCAAGTCTTTTTTTTTGTTGTTGTTCTTTCTCTCTGCACTTTCATTTTGTTTTGTCTTAGAGGAATTTTTTGATGATTAATGCAGCAGCTCTGTGACAAGCATTCATTTTTGTGTCAGAGAAGGGTAAAGAGACTCCAGATATCTTTCTGGAGAATTGGTACATTATAAAGTATGACTTTCTCTATCAAATCAAAGCTTTGTTCTGTCTAGTTTTGCCATCTGTTGTTTATAGATTATTTTCTTGCACTAATCTGTATTTGCCTAGGGTTGTTTCCCCTTTGTTCCAATAGTTGCCCCTTATTCTCCTTAGCCCTGAGAGTACAGCTGGTGCAACATTATAAATGGGGATAAAGAGAGGAATTAGTTCTTTCAGGCCCCCAAATTTCCTGCATAATCACCGTGCACATGATATTTTATCTATCAGATCATTGCTTGGATATATGTGCTGATAACCCTGGAAAGTATCTAGGCAAAGTATTTTACTTGTCTCAGTTACAGCATTGATTTATACAAGTGACTGTCTTTTTCCACATATTCTGTGTAGCCAGGATAAAATGAAGTAACATTCAGTTATTATTCTGACACTCGTAGATTCAGTGGGTTGGACTATAAATGGCCTAATCATAATATACATATATTTGTCCTCCTGGAAAAATGACTGCATGGCCGTATTCTGTTACATACCACATATATTCTAACAAATTGTGTACGTTTTTCTACAAAAATCAGTTTAAAGTACCCTTTTTCAAGCTTATAGTCAATGTTGTCAGTACCTACCTCATGTACAGGATTCTACAGATGCTCACTTTGCGTTTTGAGCAGTACACTGGGACTGACTGGAGTTCAGAAGGTCACGTTGGTGAAAACTGCTGCAGTCATCATCTTTTGGAATAAGCCCTTTTGAAAAGTTCTTGTCACTCTGTATTACTGATGTAGGATTACAGCAGAAATATGAATGCTTTAAAAAGCTGTTTGAAGTCCAGAAGCATATTAACAGAGTACTGTTTATCCATCAGAGTTAAATGTTGTCATTGAGATGCCCTAGGAAGGGTGTTCTGCTTTATTCATGTGTTTCTCCATTGCAGATGAAGGAAAAAGAGGACTGACAGCTGATTTGATAAACCGTTTTTCCAGTACAGATCTGTATTTCCTTCTGTGGCTAAAATCTTCAGTGTACCATTAACGGAGAACATCTGAATGAAGTCGTCACTTCATCCTCTAGTTCATACTCAACACCTACTGACTGATGGAAGAAGTAAACTGGGCTGACTGCATAGTATTGAAGGACTTTCTGACAGAAATTTAGAATCAGCAGTATTTCCATCCAGCTTCCTGGTTGTACTCCAGGCACCTAAGTTCACCAGCAGGCATAATTTCTCTGTTCCTTTTCATAGAATCATAGGATAGTTTGGGTTGGAAGGGACCTTTAAAGGTCATCTAGTCCACCCCCCCTGCAATGAGCAGGGTCATCTTCAACTAGATCAGGTTGCTCAGAGCCCCGTCCAACCTGACCTTGAATGTTTCCAGGGATGGGGCATCTACCACCTCTCTGGACAACCTGTTCCAGTGTTTCACCACCCTCATTGTAAAAAAATTTCTTCCTTATATCTAGTCTGAATCTACCCTCTTTTAGTTTAAAACCATTACCCCTTGTCCTACTGCTACAGGCCCTACTAAAAAGTTTGTCCCCATCTTTCTTATAAGCTTTTCATAGCTTTGGGATCATTCATGTCACAATAAATCTTGACTCACAGATGTTTTTCCGCCTATGTAAAAATGGGCTTCTTGTGAGCCCAAAGGCTGATCGTGTTGGTGGGCCAGACCATTTCTTTTTCTAGTGCTGGGATAGTCTTCACCTCTCTTCATTTCTCCTGGATCTAGTCTCCTTTAGCTGCCAAGGCTGTGATATTCTGAGTCTGCAGTCTGCCTGATTGACAACATCTGATAAAAATAAAAGACAAGTAATAGTAGACAGACTTATTAAGCCACTTGTAATGATGTGTCAAATTCACTGAAGCTTAAATCTCTTTCATATTTTTTCATGAATAGTGTTGTCTTTTAAAATATTTCTAATGAAACGAGTACTGGAGAAGGTGGTTGAGCCCTGAACAGCTTTTCCTCCTGCTGTTTTCAGTGATGCTTTTAGCCTCTAGGAGAATTTAACTATAACCAAACCCAAATCATCTTAGGTCAGGAGGGTCTAAGGAGAAGTCTTTTTCTTTTCCAACAGTTGCAGCTGAATTTACTATCTATTGCAGTCCTTGATTTATCTATGACACACAGTGACATAAACTTTGTCTTCACTGTCACCTTCTTGTCTTTCATCCTTGCCCACTGAAAACCTTTTGCTAATAGCAGGCAGGCAGTTCTAAGTACTGGATTTGCTTGTTCTTTTGGTAAATGCCATTAGGCTCTAAAATTACAAATGCCAAGGCAAGGTTACGGTCCTCAAATCTCAGGTTGAACTTCTCTCTGGTATTTATTTATAATACCAGACTCTGTCTTGGTCTGGCATTGAACCCAAAGCCCAGATCTCTATGGAAACTTTTGCCATAGGGTTTAGGGTTTGGGGTTTTTTCCTCTTTCATACTGTTCTACCGAAAGTTTCTGCAGAAACTTGCTGCTTCCTAAGACTACAAAGAAACATATAACGGACCATAAAATGTCCTCTCACTAAAAGTTATGAGTTTTATGTCAGTAAGAGTCTTTTCAATCTCTGATGGATTGCGAGGCTTGTGTAGCCTTTCTGCCCCAGCTGATGAAAGCAGGTGCTGAGGCTGAGGCTTTGCATCTGGACCAGCTGCCACCACAGGGCTGTGAGAAGCATCGGCCTGCACCGTTACCTGTGCAGAGGCACCTCCTGGTGCTTTCCAGTGTTACAGGATCTGAACTCAGGTTTCCACAAGCACAGCTTTTGGTGTGTTCTCAGCGCAGTTTTCTGAAGCACTGTTGTCTCTCTGGTCTGGGGGTTGCTAGCAGTAAGCACATATGAGTACACAGGACTGCCTCAATTCATACCACTGCCTTAAAGGCTATGCAGGAATGCCAAACTGCCCTTATTTCCAATGCATCTTCGCTTGAATTTGACATCATATACTGACAAGCAATTAAATTCAGCCATTATGGATCCTTATTGAAATTCAGATTCTGTTTCAGGGGAAATGGGTGATAATAGTGGAACATTTTTTTATTCTATTTCCCATACCTAGTAGAGTACATAACTGCTTATTTCCTGAAATAACAGCATTTCAATCAAGATGGCAATCTATCATCTCCTGCGTTTCCCAGAATTTTCAATAGCAAGCAGGAGTGTTGAACTCTATGGAAAATCCTCCATTGTCCACACCTTGTCATGTATTATGCCACTGATGGTGCCACTGGCAAAAGTATTTTAGGTGCTTGATCAGCCTTTGTTTTGTTATAGTTTACTGGCTAATCTTGTTGGAGGCATGTCGTGGGTTAACCCCAGCCAGCAACTAAGCACCACGCAGCCACTCACTCACTCCCCCCACACCCAGTGGGATGGGGGAGAAAATTGGGAAAAGAAGTAAAACTTGTGGGTTGAGATAAGAACGGTTTAATAGAACAGAAAAGAAGAAACTAATAATGATAATGATAACACTAATAAAGTGACAGCAGTAATGATAAAAGGACCGGAATATACAAATGATGCACAGTGCAATTGCTCACCACCTGCTGACCGATGCCCAGTTAGTCCCCAAGCGGTGATCCCCCCCCCCCCACTCCCCCCAGTTTATATACTAGGCATGACGTCACATGGTATGGAATACCCTGTTGGCCACTTTGGGTCAGCTGCCCTGGCTGTGTCCCGTCCCAACTTCTTGTGCCCCCTCCAGCTTTCTCGCTGGCTGGGCATGAGAAGCTGAAAAATCCTTGACTTTAGACTAAACATTACTTAGCAACAACTGAAAACATCAGTGTTATCAACATTCTTCTCATACTGAACTCAAAACATAGCACTGTACCAGCTACTAGGAAGGCAATTAACTCTATCCCAGCTGAAACCAGGACAAGGCGTTATCACAACTTGCTTGACAATGACCCTTACTTTTGCATTTCTTCTTCTGTGTTAATTAATATGGTTATGTTTATTATAGTTACTTTCAATGCTGGTCAAACCATTCACATTTGGACATCTTATATGACTTTCAAACAAGGATATGTATAAATATATGAATGCATAATTCACTATGTTAGTGGATAGTTGCATACATAAAGAGTATATCTGCATGCAGATAAGCCAGTTATGGTCATCTTAAGATCTATGCTCTCAAATATTAGACTTTTATGTACAGCTGTGTTGTCATCGAATGCAATATGTATGCACAACCTTAAATGCCATTTCTGAAAATAGAACAACATGCATGGAGTAATCTTGATTCAGAGCTAAATTCAAGTAATATTAGTATATAGTTCCTGTAAAATATTTAGAAATTAAACTCCTTTCAGTGGTGTGTAGTTACATTTTAAGTTATGTTCATTTTTTTATATTAATTTTCATTCTTCTAGCAGTAATGAAAGATTTGGCTCAGAAATGTCTGAAGCCAAATTCCAGCTTTAAATTTCCACTTGTCATTGCCAGGTACTAACTCTAAAATATCTTTCTTTACTGAGAACCCTTCCAAAAGGTGCAGCTGTGTGCTGGTTTCATCTTGCACTTTGTAGCTGTGTTGGCAACCCTTGAACGTAAGATATGCTTTTATCTCCCACACGTTGCCTTAGAGCTGTTCAGGCCTGTCTGTATCAGAGAGAGCGAAGAGTTCGCAGATTGGAGTGAACCCTGACTTGTGGTTCATCTCATTGGTTCTCGCTGTGGCAAGGTAAAAATAGAGCTAGTGGAAAATCCAGCTTTTATCATGTGTCATCAGAAGCTTCTTTACTATCTGGAAACCTACTACCAGACTTGTGACTAGAAAGAAGACATGAAAATTGTATGACAGCTTTTCAGAACCTTAATGTTTTGGAGACTGTGGGATTTCAAAAAAATTACAGGAATTTGGGGGAAAAATGATTGCTTTAGGTGAAATCTGATACTGGATTGTAGCAAAGGGATCTAGAAAGTTGCTAAGATTCTTAAAAGTGGATTTGGTTCTCCAAACCTCTGTGTTGTACTACAGCATGCTTCAAAGCAAAAGATACCTTTGAAATCAGGTACTAAATGCAGGTTGCTTGTGAGCTTTTATTCTCTTTTAGTGAAAGTGACCTATCTGAAAAGTTTTCCTTTCCCTCTGTAGATCTCTTAATATGCAAGCTGAGTTTTCTTCTGGAACACATAATCCAGAATCAGGAAATCTTTAAGGATATCTTGTATTCTGGCTCCGGGAGTAATTGTTTTTTTCCAAAATTAGTTATAGTTTTCTTCAGTTTACCCTCTGCCATTTCCTGTCAGCATTTTGGAAATGAATGGCAGTGTTCCCAGATTTGGCTGTCTTCTGTGTGATTGTTATAAACTGGATTCAGTTCTATAAGTACTGTTAAGTCTTTTTTTTTTTTTCCTGACAGATGTGTGTTTTGTAAGGTCTTTCAACTTTAAATGAACATTGTTTTCTATTTTGTGCAAAAGTTGGGAAGCTTAAAGTACAAGTCAGTATGATGCTAGTGTTGTCCCAAAACGGGGTTCTTCACCCGGTGTGCAAAGAGCCGATAACACACAGAGCTGAGATATTTGTTTATTTCATGTCTGTGCAGAGATGGGTGCCAGGTGGTAACTCCACAAAGCTAGCACACCTCGGTTAACACACAGAAAACATTTATACAACCCGCGCAATAGTTATCAGTACTTTTACAGTTTCACTCAGTCACCCTTGTTCCTATTGGTTCTCGCAAGCTTCGTCTCCACTTAAAGTCACAGTGTCCTCCTTTTTACTGCGCATGTTCCATGAGGAAGGGGCTTCTGTTGGTAGGGGGCTTTCCCTACCCGAGGGCGAGGTTTTTACTATGTTAATTAGGATAGTTCACTCAAAGTTCAAGTAGCTCTTTGACTTTATCAGTAGTAGAGTTTCCCTTGTGCTTATCTGGGTACTCCTCTCAGGGTTGTGCCTTGTTAACTCCTCACAGGTGTTAAGTGGCATCCTTTGTTTTGTTTCTTGCATATCTCCAACACTAGGATTTATTTATATGGAAGATGATGCAATGAATAGGAAATCCTAGAACAGGTAAGAGGTTAAGTAATTTTAATTTTTTAATGGCATCTCCTATGCACTGATAAAGTGAATGTTTTTTTCAGTGTTGCTGAGCACTATAACTATGTGGCTCAGGTGTATTGTTCTGTTATTGCTGTGTTGAGTGTAACTGCAGGTTTTGTTCCTGCCATTGTGGGTGTGTGTGTCTTTTTGCTATAAAGCTTATAATGGCCAGTGTGTGCATAGCATTGAGAGAGAGAGATGAATATCCTGAGTTTTCAGTCAAATTCATAAGTATTTTACAATTTATGTATGTATGGAATAGATTGTCATTATTTTAAATGCTCTTTTTATATCTAAAATTTCAGCAATGTTTCTGGTAGATAGAATTTTCTAGTTTTGGAGAAGAGGAATGGGGTATAGGGAGGAAGAGACTTCAGAAATCCTCCAAACTCATCATATTTTAATATTTTTTCCAATTGCATATTTTAGGGTAGCAGAGGAATGTTGGAAATCTTTCATTTTAACCAACATGACATTTGGTTTACATACATATGTTCTGTAGACATATTATAGATTTTATATGAATATAAAGGTGAATGTGTAGCTTCCAAAAGCTTTTCACAAAGGATATTATTGATCCGAGAATACTGTACAACAAATAGATTCAGTAACAGATTATAATACAAACCTAGTTTATAAACTAAGATCCTGCTTAACATGTAGATGAAAAGCATGGAGCGTCAGGTAGGTTGCAGGAAGAGGCACTCTGTTTAGGTAACCTGGGTAAGGTCTACATCCACCCCATTCTTTATGTCCCATGGAGACAAACTGGGTTTTGTAGTGTCTTTCTTCACCCTGCAAGGGCTTCTTCCCATGAACTGAAGTCTTCCCCTCACACTAGGTTCTCTTTTTTAGTTTGCTTGGACTCCATCCCTTGTGTAGAAAATCTAAATCTCATGGGAAATGGAATTATTTTTCTAAATACACCTTGTTTATAGGCATTTGTAGTGTATCTCTTGCCATTGTTTCAAGGCACAATTTGGTTAATGCGAGAAAGCATAGTTCTCTTTGCTGTCTGAAATGAAGAATAGCAGCTCAGTACCCTGGATGGACCATCCCTGAACTGCCATGCTATCACCTGAAATGTTTCAAATGTCGGTCAGATTTGACTTCCATCCTCTGTCTCTACTTCTTCTTCTTCGTCTCTACTTTCTTTCCTCAATTTCAGTTTAGACTGTTAGACTGTTAGCTGCATGCTGCCTCCAGCTGGAATTATGAGATGAGCATCTTTGTTCAGAGATGATGCAATTTCATTGCTGTTACTTAAGACAGAGAAAGGTTCTTAATGTAACTAGCTACCTAATGGAGCAGAGAGTTATTTTCATAAGTAAAAATATGTAAACTCTGTTCTTAAAACTTGTTCTTCCTCTGCTACCATGTAAAGGATGCATTTTATGCCCTTAGCATTCTGTAAATCTATTAGTATCTCATAATTTGAGTATTTTCATACTTTCATACATCACCCTTTGATGTGATTCTGATCTGATCCTTCATTTATTCTTTCAATAGATTTGTCCTCCATAAGATAGATTCATGGCTTGGGGTCAAAAGGAACTATTTGATATGAATACTACAGATCAAATGGTCTGTATTTCAGCATGCCTCAGCAGAGGCTGCTTGGACTGCAGCATCTTCCATTTGAGCCCAACTTGTGTTTGATAAAGCAGATATGATGTTATGCTAAAAGAGGTGTTCCAGATGGCACCTGAAAGTGGTTTGAAGATGTAAAGAGATGAAAAGTCCATTCCTTCCCTGAGTAGGTTGTTCTGCATTAATAACTATATTTGGAGATCTGCTGGTCAGTATAACACTGTGATTAAAAGCTAAATACAAAGCACATGTTATATAGGTGTAGCTAAGTCAACTATCTGACAGAACTTTAGAGTTTATTATGTCTACTCATTTGCATTTTTCAGCTAACTATGGTGCCATCAAGGAAGTAGTGTGGTTTTTAACAGAACCTATCCTCTAAAAAGCTATGCAGACAATCCTTAGTTTTAGTGCTGTCTATTATTGCTTTATCATATGAGTCTAGTATCAGGTTTTCCTTAATTTTGCCCAGTATTGATAATGTAAATAGCGTGTAGTCATCGGGGTCATCTTACTTGTCCTTTCAGAGTGCGGATCAAGCATTACAACTCTCTTGTTCCCCAGGAATTGCTCTGATTTTCCACGAGTCTTTAAAAAGTAACATCAGCAGGCCAGAGATCTCCTCAGGCAACTCTTTTGGGACTCCTGAATGCTCATTTTCTGGGCCTCCTAAGTTAAACTGTTATGACTAACAGATGTTTTTCTAATGTCCTTCTCAGTTATGACTGGACTGGAAAATATTTCATCATTATCATACCATCATTGTGCTTCTTTTTCAAGGGATGTCTCAGTGTCCCAGTATGCTCCAGTTCCATTACTAGTTCGTAAATAATAAATAATTATTTTCTTTCATTTCTCTCAATTTTCTGCACTTCCAAACTTCTTCTGTACCTTCCTTGCTGTCTTTCTCACTTTTAAATTGTTTGCGTTTTTAGAAAGTTATATAATTGCTGCTTCCAAAATAGGGTGAATTCATACCCAAAATTGTCTGCTTTCTCAGTTGTGTGGTATATTTCATTTTCTGGCTATATAAAATTTTTTCATTAAAAACTCTATTCATATTTTACTGGGGATTTTTTTCTCCTTCTAGTTAGTTTTCCTCAATTTTGTTCAGTTTAAGTCTTCTAGAAATACAGTGTGTGTGTATGTGTGCGTGTGTGTATGCATATGCATATAGGCACATACTGTTACAGATGCACGACTAACCAAATCCAACAGGTGTTAAAACTCAGATTTATTCTTCAGCAAAAGTTAGTTAGACGTCCGGTAACATTTTATAAAACCACAGGCTCAATGATGTAAAGAGAATTAATACGACACGGCCAACTTAAGAATCCCCAAGATTTAAAGTGATGGCTCAAAACGCGCGTATCACTCACCTAAAAGCTGAGGGCTCTCTCCCTCGAGGACTTACCTCGGGCGGTGCCCCGACCCGAGGGGGAGTCCCCGACTGCAGACCCGCTGCTCCGAGGAGGACTGCCAACGTGTCCTCCGGCGGGACCCCGTTTATACCCCTGTTGAATCTGACCTGTGGTCATTTAATTCTATTGGCTAGGAGGGTCACCTCGGTGTACCTGGCGCATCTCGATTGGCCAGTTCAAATTTCAACCTGCAGCCTCCAGGGTTTCCTTCCCCTTCTCCCTTCCTGGAGAAGTTTCGTTTCCTGCTGTCAGGATGGGGGGGCGGGATGTACTGCCACACATACATGCATGTGTGTTTAAGAACTGTTCTCTGTTTTTCCATGACGAGTTTAATTGGGCAGAGATCACCATCGCTTAGGCAACTGGCAACTTTTACTTCAATGATTAAGCTTTGTTTGTCGTGGTTTAACCCCAGCCAGCAACTAAGCACCACGCAGCCACTCACTCACTCCCCCCACACCCAGTGGGATGGGGGAGAAAATCGGGAAAAGAAGTAAAACTCGTGGGTTGAGATAAGAACAGTTTAATAGAACAGAAAAGAAGAAACGAATAATGATAATGATAACACTAATAAAATGACAACAGCAATAATAAAAGGATTGGAATGTACAAATGATGCGCAGTACAATTGCTCACCACCCGCCGACCGGCACCCAGCTAGTCCCCGAGCGGCGATTCCCCGCCCCCACTCCCCAGTTCCTATACTAGATGTGGCGTCACATGTTATGGAATACCCTGTTGGCCAGTTTGGGTCAGCTGCCCTGGCTGTGTCCTGTGCCAACTTCTTGTGCCCCTCCAGCTTTCTCACTGGCTGGGCATGAGAAGCTGAAAAATCCTTGACTTGAGACTAAACATTACTTAGCAACAGCTGAAAACATCAGTGTTATCAACATTCTTCACATACTGAACTCAAAACATAGCACTGTACCAGCTACTAGGAAGACAATTAACTCTATCCCAGCTTAAACCAGGACAGTTTGTCAATCATAACCCATCAAAGTATGCCAGATGTCTCTGGCAGTAGTTTAATAATATCTTTATGTAAACATTCTTGCTTTCCAAGAGTTAAATAGGACTGCTCTAAAACTTGTGAATTACTCTTTGGGCAAAAATAGTGCATTTAGAGATAGATCATCTCTCACATCACAGAGCCAGAACATTCCTTTATACAGTGTATTCTCTCAGTGAAGAAACTGCATTGCGTGAAAACTGACCTTGTATAAAATCTGTATGCAGATTTGCTTGAATCTGCAAAATGTTCCCTTATGATTATACCACTATTTATTCTTAACCAGTCATTCTAGAAAAGGAAGTTCTTGCTTCAAGACAACTATACCATTAAACCTATTATGCTTGAAAAAATGAAAACAAACAGAAGTTATTGAACTTTTGTACGAGTATGAATGTGGTGGGTTGACCCTGGCTGGATGCCAGATGCCCACAAAGCTGATCTATCACTCCCCCTCCTCAGCTGCACAGGGGAGAGAAAATATAACAAAAGGCTTGTGGGTCAAGATAAGGACAGGAGAGATCACTCAGCAATTATCATCACAAGCAAAACAGACTTGACTTGGGGAAATTAATTTAATTTATTGCCAGTCAAAATCAGAGTAGGATAATAAGAAATAAAATTGAATCCTAAAACACATTCTTCCTGGGCTCAATTCCACTCCCGATTTTCTCTACCTCCTCCCCCTGAGTGGCACAAGAGGAGGGGGAATGGGGGTTGTGGTCAGTTCATCGCACGTTTTCTCTGCCACTCCTTCCTCCTCACACTCTTCTGCTCCAGCGTGGGGTCCCTCCCATGGGAGACAGTCCTCCACAAACTTCTCCAACGTGAGTTCTTCCCACAGGCTGCAGTTCTCCACGAACTGCTCCAGCATGGGTCCACCGTGGGGTCACAGGTCCTGCTAGGAGCCTGCTCCAGCGCGGGCTCTCCAAGGTGTCACAGCCTCCTTCGGGCACATCCCCCTGCTCCGGCGTGGGGTCCTCCCCGGGCTGCAGGTGGATATCTGCTCCACCGTGGACCTCCCTGGGCTTCAGGGAGACAGCCTGCCTCACCGTGGTCTTCACCACGGGCTGCAGGGGAATCTCTGCTCTGGTGCCTGCAGCACCTCCTCCCCCTCCTTCTTCACTGACCTGGGGGTCTGCAGGGTTGTTTCTCTCACATGTTCTCACTCTTCTCTCTTCTGGCTGCTGTTGCGCAGCAGTTTTTTCCCCTTCTTAAATATGTTACCACAGAGGCGCTACCACCGTTGCTGATTGGCTCAGCTTCAGCCAGCAGCAGGTCTGTCTTGGAGCCGTCTGGCATTGGCTCTATCAGACATGGGGGAAGCTTCTAGCATCTTCTCACAGAAGCCACCCCTGTAGCCCCCCTGCTACAAAAACCTTGCCATGCAAACCCAATACAATTAAATACTTGTTTCTACCGCTATTTCAGGCCTTTGTGTGTTTTACCCAGGGGATCAGCAACTCCCAGCACACTGGGTGTATGTTTCAGACCAAAAGATTTTTTAATTTTCATCCTTGCATTGTATTTCTGCCTATCCATAGGTTGCAAACTTTTACTGTATTTTCTTTTCCTAGGTAATATGGAGGGTGATTCTAGGACTGACTGAAGTCTCTGAAAGAAAATACTGTAAAAATGCAATTGTCATTGTTTTTATTTGCTTTCTGTTTAGTTGCAGAGTGTTCTCATTTAGGCCTGACAAATGGGATGTTTGTTCAGTACTTAAAAATTAACTGGTTGCACTATGTGTCATGACTTTCATAAACAGAAATTGCATTTAATTGTAGCTTATCTTATCTTTCTTCTTTTTTTTTTTTTTTACAGCTTTTTCACTTCCAGATCTTACGGAGCAGTTTGCACCTCCTAATGTTGCTCCACCAATCCTCATCAAGATAGTGGAGACAATTGAAAAGAAAGGTAAGCTGAAGAATGATCTACCAAGGCTTTTTCTTACTTGTGTGACCCAAGACTGCAGAATAAGATCCAGGGCTGGCATCTCCCCTTCCTAGAGCTGCTAATGCATCACATCATTACTCAACAGATATGAAAATAATCTCATTTAAGGTTTGTTGTATTGGTTTCTGCTCAGTAGAGGCTACTTGGACTGTAGGAGCAAAACCAAAGCTTACCTCAAATGACATTTAATAACTCAACTAATATAAGTATTATTGAAAGGTAAGGGAGAATGGTTTGGTATTGCTTTGTTTTTTCTAACCGATGAGCACCTTAAGTTGCTTATGGAAATGAGCACCTTAAGTTGCTTATGGAAATGCCATCATGACATTGAATTGGATACAAGGCCAAACAAGTAATGTGTTGCCCCAAAGTGGAAAAAAAAAAGAATTAAATATGAAAAAGTTACAAGAACTGTTTTTATACTTCAGGAATCAGTTCTTTATTGCAGCTGTATGCTAAGCCAGCCAGTGTTTTTTTTATGTTTTTTTGATCTCCTGCTTTTCCGTGTTGATGTCTCTCCATCCTTTTGAGGATTTCCCCTTTCTTCTACTATGTCCTGCTTCTTTTGCCCTTTATGTCTCCTCCTGGCTTCTCCTCTGATTTCACCTTCATAGTCCTGGTGAGGTAAGGAGCAGCCCAGTGGGTCCTGCTCATTCAGTGGCCTTACAGCCTGGGAGCGAGAGGAAAAGTGGTATTCTGATCAGACTCAGTCTGCTGTCCTTGGGGACATGGGTTCTCACATAGTGCTGTGACACTTTAAGAGAGCATAAGCCTTTCCTGAATGAGTAGGAGCTTGCTAATATCAATGAAAAGGGCTAAAGTTTAGCATCAGTTTGCATAAGCAAACACTGCTTCCAGGAAACGCCACTGATACTATTAAATTGTCAGTGCTCTGCATCCTTGGGTATGGTCTCTTTCCTTGTGTCTTCTGTATTTTCTCTGAAGTAGGGAAGTAGTAAACAGTATCTTTCATATGAAAACATTGTATTGGTGTCTTTTATTCAAGTGGATTCTCAGACATGTTATGTGACATATACAGACATTTTCTCTCACATCAGTAATGTGACGCTCACCCTACATACGCTGTGAGGTTATAGGCTCTACAGATAGTCAAAGGCAGCCTAAGAGTTACCAGTCCCATAGAAGGGACTCTCTGTCTCTGTTGACTGCATAGGGTGCCAAAGGTTAGGCACGTTTGTAACTTATAAGTCTCAGTTAAATCTTTAAAGCTAATTAGGATGTGTCAGAACTTTTTTCATGTCCCTGTCCCATTCCTGTGTGGTATCATGACTCAGACTGCTCACTTATTATCCACCTGAAGGACCTGGTGTTTCCAGATAGCATGTATAGTGTAAAGGAAGATCTGGCTCCCATGTTGTTCATGCAAGCTGTTTTCTTCCCTGGGGTATGTGAATCTGTTTCCTAGTCCTGGCCTTCTACAGTCGGCCCATGGAGAGTTGTACAGAATATGTGGGACTGCCAGCATCTCTGATCTTCTTTGGCCAGCTCTTTCTGCAGACCCAGCAGTTTGCATGTACAAAGAGGTGTCTTTCTTACAGCCTTAAAAAGCAATCACATTCCTTAGTGTAGTAGGTGGTAGGAGGATGATGAGGAGAATGTTGCTAATTTATACTGTAAGTACTTATTTGAAGAAAACAGAAATATGTTGTTTCATGGCAACAGTAACTGGAATGTTAATGTATCCCATCAATTTTGTTTTGAAGATCTGGAGTGCTCAACTTTGTATGGAACACAAGGCTCAAGGAGCTCAGCAGAATTAAGACAAATTCTTGAATGTGGTAAGTACAGTTCTCTTCTTTAAAGCACTATACAGATTTTGTGGTCAGATGGATCCTGTTTTCTTTGCTCCCCTACTCAGCTTATATATGAGCTGGTTCTGAATAATATAATATTAAAAAGACAAATATAAAGTTGTCCTAGTTTCAGCTGGAATAGAGTTAACTGTCTTCCTAGTAGCTGGTACAGTGCTATGTTTTGAGTTCAGTATGAGAAGAATGTTGATAACACCGATGTTTTCAGTTGCTGCTAGTAGTGTTTAGACTAATGTCAAGGATTTTTCAGCTTCTCATGCCCAGCCAGCGAGAAAGCTGGAGGGGCACAAGAAGTTGGCACAGGACACAGCCAGGGCACCTGACCCAAACTGGCCAACAGGGTATTCCATACCATGGGACGTCCCATCTAGTATAGGAACTGGGAAGTGGGGGCGGGGAATCGCCTCTCGGGGACTAGCTGGGTGTTGGTCGGCCGGTGGTGAGCAATTGCACTGCGCATCATTTGTACATTCCAATCCTTTCATTATTGCTGTTGTCATTTTATTAGTGTCATCATTATCATTATTCGTTTCTTCTTTTCTGTTCTATTAAACTGTTCTTATCTCAACCCGTGGGTTTTGCTTCTTTTTCCCGATTTTCTCCCCCATCCCACTGGGTGTGGGGGGAGTGAGTGAGCGGCTGCGTGGTGCTTAGCTGCTGGCTGGGGTTAAACCACGACAAAGTAAAAAAAGGTTTCTAACTTTTACACTTAATAGGAAAGGTATTTTTCACTTTTACAGGTTGGGGTTTTTTTCATGGCTCCACTGCATGGTTCTTTTTCCAAGAATAATTATTTTAATCATTTGTTGGTAACTTGCTTGTTCAAGGACTGAAAATCTAGCTGTACAGAAAAAAAAAGGTGTTTTGTTCAGAAGCAAGGTAAAGATACACTATTCTTGTAAGGCTGCAGGTTAATATTTTGTAAACAAATGGCCATTTGTTTACATACAGTTCTGTGCATGCATTTTTTTGGTCCAGTAGATGGAGAGGCAATAGCTCCACATTCCCTGCCTGCTACCAAGCTGATGCTGGAGGGGAAAGAGAGAATTGATGTTGCTGCAGTAGGCTGGGTTCTCATGTTTTGGACAGTAAAATGTAGCTACACCACTAACACCAAGTACCTGTTCAACTTTTCTGGAATATGCTTCCTTCTCTTTTTGGTACTCTTTTTTTCAACTTCAGGCCAGAATATACTGGCATGGCAACACTCAGTTGCACTCTGAGAGATCAGGAGCTGTTGTAGGAGGAGTGCTTGACCATGCCCTTGCAAGCTGGGGTGCCATGTGCGGTGTGAACTTCCACTTGCATAAAAGAGCACAAAAATACAAGGGCTAGAAAATGAAACTGGTTACATGCCATGTTGCCAAAGGGACAAAGGAAACAAACTCAAACTGTGAATTAGCTTGCTCTATTTTTAGTAATTGCAAATATTAACAAAATGAACAAGAGATGATACTATGAGTTGTCTGTTCCTTCAGATCAAAAGAGCATCCTGTCCTCTGCTGATTGTGATGGGAGTGAAGGAGTATATGAGTGCAAGCAGGGAGAAGAGATATGCATGTGGTGCTAGCAGCCTAAGCCATATTTTTAGTATTGTAATTATATTTTTCAGTCCAGATAAATCCAGATTTTCTATGGCACCAATATCAATGTATCTCTTAATTTATCTGAATCCCTTGTTAAGTCTCTAAACTGAGGTGTACTTTTAAGAAAGGTTTGTCTATTTCCTGAGATCAAGAACTTGTGGTTTACATGTATTCTTATTTTAAATGTATTTAGGTTTGAGAAAGGAAAACAGGACTTTACCCTTTAGTAACAACATATCTTTCTTAGTTCTCTTTAAGATAGGATCAGAATCTTCCAGGACAGAGCCAGTGCAGTGGGTATTCAGACACATGGATACAGACAGATCTGATCTCTGCTTACTCTCTTGAATTAGCAGAGTGCAAGTCAGCTTTGGTCTCAAAGTTGTGGACTCCATTAGTGTGCTGTTCTGCTTATGGTTAAAATGCTTTCCATATTAATTGGATAACTGCCTGTTAGCTTCAACACAATGCTATCTAGCTCCAAAATCAAAGCTGACTTGCATCTTGCCAGCTCGGCAGACCGAAGAGTTCAGGTCTGTTTATGACATTACACCCAAAGAGTTGCAGAGTACCACGTTTATTCTGACTCATGTATTCATTATAATAATTTGGGATATACTTCAGAGAATGGGTCAACACTGAGAGAACCAGGACTTAACTTGGCTTATGAAATAAAAAACATCCTGTGAGCAACAGAACTAATTAAAACTATTTCTTAGGAATTTGTGGTTGGATTCTCTGACACATAATTGCTCTTGTAGAATTCATACCCACACTGCAAGTTTTTTATCATCTGAGCCATTCATAATGTCTTTTTTTCTCATGTGGATTCTTTGGTGTCTAATAAGGATTGAGCTCATACTGCAAGCTTTCCTTCAGGGAAAACAGGAAGGAGGTGGAGGAGCACTAAGTGTCTCGCTACCCTCTCTTGGCTGCCTTTTTTCACAGTACATGTAGACACACCATATATCTGATTCCTCTACCTCCCTGTTGAATTTGGTTTAAACTGGCCAAATAGGTTCAGGAAATATTTTACAGGGGACTTGGCTAGCCTAGAAAGTTGGTCAGCATTAATATCTCTAAATTCTTGTACCAAATATGGATCTTTCTGTAAACATTCAGGACTTTACTGCAACAGTTTCATGTTTTAAGAAGAAACCTAATCTTGCTTGCATTAAGTAAGCATTTCTATATTTTCCTACTTTTATTTTTGCTGCTGATATTCCTTGCTCCAATGCTAACTAGTAGTCCTAGCCCCATACTAGCTACTATGAAGAAAATTAACCGTATCCCAGCCAAAACCAGCACAATGTGACACTCCCAAACCTTAGCCCAAGTTATAACTATGCTGGAAGGATACCAGGTTTTACAAGATAAATCCTAACTGCTGCATAAAACACCAAGCACCCAGTTCTGCACATATATATTTGTTTCGACTCACATAAATGTTTACAGACTTGGGGCCCCAAGTTGTTAATCAAGCTTCCAGTCATAATAGAAGTAGCTACCAGTAGAGAAGCTGCATTTGCCCAAACCCTTGATTAAAACTTACTTCTTACACAAAATATTTACAGGTAAAACAAAGACCTGTTAAAAATACTCCAATGTTCCATAACACTGCCAACTTACAGCAAGTCACTACCATTATTCTGACTTCAGCCCTGCACTGTATATGACAGAAGGCCACACAGCTTTGGAAGCCATTTGGTTCATCAGATGCCAAAGGCCTAGGCATGGTGTTGAGCACCGTATGTTCTTCATCTCAAAGATGTGTTTTGGTGTCTTAGATTCTTTCTTACAAGTTGTTCCCTGTAAACCAGATATAAGTTAGCAGTTTTGGCTTGGTATAAAGTATTAATATCATGAGCCTATGTATTTTTTCTAAGTTCTAATGTCTAAAAAGTATGTTGCTCTTTCCCTTTAGATGCCTCTCTGTTGGATTTAGAGACATTTGATGTGCATACTTTATCAGATGCTCTCAAGAGGTATCTCCTGGACCTGCCAAATCCTATCA
Source organism: Aquila chrysaetos chrysaetos (assembly GCF_900496995.4). Lineage (NCBI taxonomy): Eukaryota > Metazoa > Chordata > Aves > Accipitriformes > Accipitridae > Aquila > Aquila chrysaetos. Next base: position 1,281,373 of record NW_024470324.1, on the reverse strand, counting down.
TTCCAGCAGCTGTTTACAGTGACATGATTTCTGTAGCTCAAGGTATGAATATCAAATTATTTCAAATGTCAAACCAAAAAGCTTTTGTTAGGATTCTGAATATCCAGTGGTCCATCTGTCACCCACAGAACATGGAAGATTCTGCACAACCTGGCAGCATCTCAGAAAAAATATATACTTTCACTGCTTTTGATGAAAGCTGTTTCAATTCAGATCTAGACATGCATTATTAACTTATCTATTTAGGTAAACATAATGAAAAATATAAGAGATAAGACAGTTCTCTTCATTTTAGTAAATAGAATGACTATATAAAAACTGGGGGGGCAATCAAGGATTTATCTGTATTCAGAAAGCTAATTTTTAACTTTTTATCAGTGCTGACAAAGTAAATGTATTAGAGGTCATGGTGTTCTGCAGTACGTTGGGAGTTGCAGATTATGAAGTGACAAATACATGCATGTAAGATATTCATCATCTACAGTGGTCATTTCAAACAAGTACAGCTTATAGGCTTTCAGCATGTGGGCCAAATATTCTGTTATATGTCTCAGGACAGGATATTGTTACTGTTAACCTTCAAAGTTAGAACAGTACCTGTGAGAATTATCTAGTGCATCTCAGAATTACCCAATCATGTGTGATGCTAAACACAAGACAGACTTCTAGCAATACACTCTGAACACATTGTGGTTTTTACCAAAATGCATATCTGTTTCCATTTGACTTTTAAATACTTGTTCTTAACTCTTTCCTGAGCATTTCACTTTTTTCAAAAGAAGAAACAAGTCTTACGGCACTGTTGCATTAAAGCATAACGAAGTTTGGCAGAAAATAAAACCCCTTGCATTCCAGCTTATCCTCAGATGTCAGAGGGGCTGAGGGTGGCTAGGTTTAATTTCTGAGCTATGTCCAATTCAACGCTATAAGTCTGGTTGCGTTCAATATGTTGAACTATCACGATGACAGATGCACTAATAGCATACTGCACTCTCAGCTTAGCCGCGTTCAACGTACGAGAATTACGAGAATTACAAGACTTAGGGAGTTTGGTCATGTTAACGAACTATCATGGCTAGATTAATGAGCAGCATGGTTTATTAAAGCAACAAGAGTACAGGTTCTTTTGGATTGCTGGTAATAAATACACTGTCTGCAAAGCACATGCAAATAATAATACAGTTGACTATAAGCACCCTCAATTATGGAAAAACTCTATAGAAATTTCTAAGTTTCCCGGGGAAGCACTCGGTATGACCGAGGGTTTGAATCTTACCCAGTAGGCGTCCCTATGGGAGGGAGGAGAGGTTCAGCCCATCGACTGATCCCAGAAGTCAGCGATGTCCTCCCGACTTGTCTATGATGGTGTCTTCCCTAGCATTCCTCCTCTCTTAAGCCCTTTTATATTTTCTTATTTTTTAGGTGGAGCTTGAGTGACTCTAGTCATACATACCTTTCCTTTGATTGGTATAAAGTTCTCTCACTTTGCTTTTAAAGGTATATGCTAGGGAAAATTCAGAGCGCATGCTCAGTGAGGGGTGGTCGCACCTTGAAGGCGGATAACTTTTGGGATGGAGGTGTGTTTTGGTATTATAATGAGATTATAATCAGCAAAGTTCACCCAGAGGACATGGTGTTGCATGTCATTACTCCAGAACTGGGCATTTATGATATAAATCAGAAGTAAGGCCATAGCATTGACAGAACCCCCATTATTTCACCTCCTTGCTTCAGTGGATTCAATGCAGGGACCTTCCATCCTTGTTCCAGTAGTTCCAGTTCCCTATCCCTGTGGTGATATCACAGAGCCTGGCCGCGGTGTCTCCACTCCGCTCCACCCTCCGTGTTGCTTCTCTTAGGATCAGCATGCCAAGCTCCCCTGGTGTTGCTAACATCTAAGGTTGCAGGTTATGTTGCTTAGGGAATTATTATGGAACAGATTTCGTGTATATCCACTGCATTCCACCCTGGAGGTTCACCTTCCCTTAAGGCAGGGGTGGGACACACATATCAATAAGTCACCTCCAGCAATCATTCCACAGGCACTAATGAAGGACAGAATTATTTTTTTTCTGTAAGATTGATGCTTCCAAAGGAGTTATATATAGTTTCATTTTACTTGTTGAATGTTACTGTTCTGATATCAAGATCCTTTTATCTGTTTGCTTGCAGAAGTGCAGAGCTCAGAGGAATACGCTCAGTTGCTGAAGAAACTCATCAGATCTCCAAATATACCTCCCCAGTATTGGCTCACACTCCAGTATTTGCTCAAACATTTCCTCAGACTTTGTCAAGCCTCCAGCAAAAATCTCTTGAATGCAAGATCTCTGGCTGAAATTTTCAGCCCTCTGCTTTTCAAATTCCAGATAGCAAGGTACATGGGTCATCTTTATTATATTCTGCACTGTAAACATGTGTTAGCTATATACAAAGGAAGTTTAATTAATTAATTTCTTGACCTTACTTCTAATGTGGAGGGCATTGTTATAAATTTTTCCAATGTTTTTTGAATAATACTAATGTAAACTTTTGCATTTTTCCTAGTTCTTACTGTCTAATTCATCTCTTACAGCTCTGATAATACTGAACACCACATAAAAATCCTAGAGGTTTTAATCACAAGCAAATGGAATGAGAGACAGCCTGTACCAGGTAAAAAATATTTTTAATTTAAAAAAATTATATACCATTGTTTTCTTAAATATTAAAATTCAACTTAAGGACAGTAAATGCATGTTGTTTTTCTTTTTTAATCAAACTTAATGCAAAAGTGCATAATTACAGAATTAAGTAGAAGTTGTTCATATGTTCCATAGTGGTGTGCAGCATTTGTTTTATAAAAAAATTGTCTTTTTCATTAAAATCATTTTAGTATCCATAGTTTGTACAGCCTTAGGACTTTCATTCCTTTTTCAGTAAACAGTGAATAAGAATTTTTGAACTTATTATTACCGAAAAAGCCAGTCAAAGAAACTCTCTAAGACTCGATTTTGGAGTTTTAGAAAGGAGACATTCTTATTGCAGCGCTGGATGCATGGGGGATCGCTCCACCTATCGTGCACACCATTACCTACAACAAGCAGAAATTTATATTATTCCAGTCATACATATTCATATTATCATTTACATAGTGTCCACCCTTTGGTCACATGCAGTGTGGGTCATCTTTTTCTCCTAGTTAACTGGCCTTGGCAATTTTTAATTACAAAACTCAGCAGAACTCAAAGCTTATCATCAAGGCCCAAGGCTTCTTGTCTGTTGACGCACATCAGGCCCGAGGCCTCCTGTCTGTTGGTGCCTCCAACACATACCATTGACAAAGCTCAAGGTTTTTTTCTTATCTAATTAGTACATACCAAAATTTTGAAGTTTTCAAGCAAGCAAAAGTTCGTTAGTACAGCGATACAGTAAAATTTTCCTTCTCCTGCCTTTGTTCAAGGCATCATTATAAGAACTGTAAACCAATAGAATACATATCATACAGCAGCAGTGGTGGTGGTGAAATTCTGGAGATTTTATTTAACTCTCACTCTATTCCCAGGCAAATTTTCTTAGAAATACAATACCCCATAGAGATCACCTGAAGAAAGTAAGATTTCCCCCTTTCTTTACTTATATGCTTTTTTTAATCCAGACTCAAAAGATTTCTTAATCAATATCGATAAACAATGCAGAAAATATTAACACCCCATTCAGGAAAGTTAGATTACACTTGTTTTGATTCTGTGAGTTAGCACCTAATTTAGTCAACAAACAGTAAAACCCACATCTAATTTATGCAAAAATCCCTGGTTTTAAATCAAATATTTGGTAGGAGCAAGGCAGAGTTGCTAACTGTGTGCAAAAGAAATTACTAATGCAGGGGGACTTTAGATATTAGCTTTTACAGCTTAGTAACAGAGAATATCCGAACAAAGGATAGGGCAGTGGTGAACAGAACATTGGGCAGGCTGTAGCTCTCCTGCCTCTCTGTTCAAAGTACAAGGTAAAGTTCATGGCAGTAGGATTTGTAGAACTGCTTAAGATTTGAAGAGCTAGAACACAGCAGCAGAAAAACAGCAGCAGAAAAATGCCTTATGTCTCATATTTCAGGTAGGCACATTGTATAATCCCCTTCATCAACTACTGAAGATTAATTTAAAATGGCTAAGATTTTTATTCCTACTGCTTTGATTGGAAGGCTTTTCCAACCTTGCCAGCTCTATTAGTTAGGAACCTTTCCCTAACATTTAGTGTACGTGTATTTTCAGCTAGTTTATGCCTATTTGGTTTCATTCAATTTTGTCAAAATAGTTAAGGAGTCATTTCCAGAACCACTGTGTATTTTTCTTCCTAATGTTTCATAACAACCAGGAGAGTCCAAACTTTTAATGACTACTTGTCTTATTTTACTAAGAATCAGCAAATAACTGCTAATTGTTAAAGAATGATTTTATCTTTGCCACATGTTATAAGCCTTACAAAGCAAAATACGTTATTGAAACCTCTAATATTCTAAAGAGTTTGCTAATAGCATTTTTGGAAAATTATATGTTTGCAAATGCTTTAGGATATGTAAATTTATATAGCTTGAGGTGCTGAATGGGAGGTTACAAAGGTAGGGTCAACAGTAAGAGTTTCTTAAGTTGCAAAGTGAGAGTTTAAGTTGCACTTAAGAGATCACTTGATTGCATATAGTCCTGGGTTGCTTCATATGAGGAAAGTATAAAAGTGAAAGGTGTTGATGTTAGAACTACTAATGAGGACAAGGAGTCTAGTCATCCTGAGAATATCATTAGGGCACTTGAAGAAATGTGGCTGTATCCATCAGATTTATAGGGTTTGACACTACATTAATAATTATAATCTAATAGCTACTTGTTTTTAATATTGCTTCTGAATTAATTAATTTTTTGTAATGCAATAGTTTATTTTGAGGGTCCTCCTGCGATTTTTCATATGATCTGTTACAAAAATAGAACTCCTCCTCTGTGCATTTCAAAGTCCATCCTGGGCAATGGAATGTTTTTTAGTAGAACATTTGCACATCTATTAATATGCTGAAAAAAACCTCAGATACAAATTTTCAAGCTTTGTAGTCTATGGTTAGCTAGCCTCTGCTCTTAGGACTATAAAGTGCTTGAATAATTTTCAAAAGTTGAGTCTTAATAGAATGTTATGTAAGTTTAGGATTAGAACACAAGTCTGTTTTCAGCACCAAAATCATTCAGTGACCTGATCATCTGAAGTGCTGTGTTTTTATAGTTCTCATAGAAGACTCAAGATGTATTTTTCAAAATTATCATCTTCAAGATTATTGGTTGTAGTGGCTTGAGTTTCCATTAAAAAATGTTTAGAGACATTGTAATAAAGGAAGATACCTAGAAAAGATAACTTTATAAGTGTTCTGAGAATGACAATCTATAATAGAATTTTTAAAGTTCAGAAGTTAAGAGGTTTTAAACAGAAAGAATCTTACTTGTTGAAAATCATGTAATGACAACTAAGTGATAACAGGTAAGCCAATGCTGCCAGGTTTCTTTTCTTTTTCACAGACTGAAGTGATAGCTTCCTCCTTTCTTTTTTCTTTCTGTTATTCTCAAGCCTGGATGAAAACATTCTGTCTAAAATGAGCTGTACATGAAATTTTAGTGGTATCTTGCGCAGTATGTAGATACATTAAATGCGGGGTTGGAGATAACTGATCTGAATAGGGAGAAGATATTTGCACAACTGTGATTTTTTTTCACATCACCCACTAATTATCTTTCTTGCCTCAAAGCGATAGAAATTATGCACTTGGGCCTTATATCTTAATATTAATATCTTAAATTGGACATCTTATAGCTAGAGTGATGCTATGCACACCATAGCACAAAAACAGGAGTTACTGTTAGGCCATTACTTGATTTTTTTAATCACAACTCTGGACTGATTTTTTTTGTTCTCTGTCACAGTGTTCAACAGCAAACTATGCATTTTTGTTTGTGAATTAGAATAGTGCTCAGCCCTTCGCAAAAGTTAAAGTACTAAAGTTAAAATACCTGTTGTGCCTATGTGTGTAGTATGTCAAGACAAAGTAATGTTTCAGGAGAAGTAAGATTAGAGAAATGTTTGGTGTTTTGAATAATTGGTAACCAGATCCATTTTCCGATTCCTGTCTCATTCTTTGTGTTTATCAGTGGGAGGCCTGAAAGGTGGTGTTACTGGGCAAACTAGATGATTTTAGCATCCCATTTTAACACTCTAACTTGATGAACAGCCACACAGGCTTTAAAAAGTAATGCTGATTTTACAGTCAGAAACAAAGTACGTGTCTCTAAACATGCTATTCAAAACAGTAGTATTAGAAGAAAGTATCTTAGTTATAAGAGATTATAGCTAACAGTGCTGCTTATGTCTCAGAATCTCATACAACAGAGAGATGTGAAGACACGTATGCTTTTAGAGGTATATATTGAAAAATGGGCTATATTTGTAGGTATAGAAGACTGGATGTTTTTTTCAGTTCATTTTTGAGGATTGTAAAGGCTCTTGGTTTTCCTGTCTGGAGCAGGCTTGCACTAGATGCAGGTCCCGCAACTGTCCACAGGGCCTGGCAGGTGCTTGGGGCAGTGCGGTCAGTTTGGCTGAGCTGTGAGGGCAGGTTGTACAGAGTAAGGTGGTGAGATAGGAGAGTTAGGAGATTTTGGGGGGGGAGAACTCAGGGAGATGGGAGTCCTCTTGCGGTGGAGGTGTGTTGAGGAGCATAGAGTGGCTTTGGGTGTGTGAGATCAAGGCGTGTCTTATCACAGGAAGGTAAAGAGGAAGGGGGATATGGTGGGAGAGCGAAAGAGATGTGGGGAGCTGGTGGCATTGTGGGCAGATGGGCTGGTGAGGAACAGAGGAAGAGCTATTTCAGTGGCTGGAAGGAGCTGCCATCCTGTATGGATGAATTGAAGCCTCTAATGGCCTGCACACTAACTCAAGCTGAGCTGCTTTGTCTAAACTGTCTATCCCAGTTTATTCTCATTTCCCAGGCTTGTAAATAACATTGTAAATAATGGCTCAAGCTGTGAAATATTGCAGGTTTAAGTATGAAGAGGTAGGTTTTACTACTCACAGAGTCATAGCTAAGAATAAGTGAGGTAATGAGACTGCCTTACATGTAACCGCTCACTTGCTGGGGATGGGGTGAGAGTTTTGGCAGTATAGCCAAGATGCAGACACTTTGCTTTTAGCTGAACAAAATATTAGCAAGCTTGGTGGCATAACAACCAGAGCAGGGGAATGTAAAGGCTGATCCTGTTCCTCTTGAAATTGGTCACAAAGCTCCCCTGGACTGCAGTAATCAGGCTCAGCCCGCAGTCCTGTCAGTAGTGTCTTGGAGGCACAGCCAAATATGTAAAAATGCTGTCCCTTGTCAGGACTTTTCTGCATCATGTCATGGGCTTGGCTGGACTGTTGGCAGCACTGAGCATGGTTTGGAGCATGCAGAAGGCAGTCTGTCCCAGGGAGAACTGATGTCATATGGGATATTGTGCATCCGTGCCTCACCCAGCAAAGGGGTCCCCTTCTAAGCTAATAAAAATAAGGCTTTATATCTGATTTAACAGAGAGCAAGACGCTTTGTTAATCACCATACCTAGCAATGCTGTATTCTTGGTTTAGATTTTGACAGTAGCGTATGCTTTATGTTTCTCAATACCTAATTGAAAGTATTTGGTAAAACTGAAATATGTATGACATTATTAGAATTTTTTACAGATTAATATGTGTGTGTGTATTTGTATGTAAGTATGTGTAACACACATGCAAGCCTGTCGAACCTGATCAGTTCTCTTCCTGCTTCGTACATCTATTTTTAGAAACAAAATGCTTCATAGATAGAACACCACTGTGAGTATGACTGCAAAAAGTCATAGGCTGCTAACTTTCTGCAAATACAAATCTATAGATTCAATGGGCACTACTCAAAGTTTTGAAATTTAAATTTAAATAAAAGTTAAGATGAGGCGATCGTATGAAAATGCAGGTGTATGCATATTGGTATCTTTTTTTGACAAGACACGATTCCCTTCTGCAGGATGATTAGGAACTCATTTTTGCACAAGGCACTGAAATCCGAAAAAAATTGGACTTGGGAACAAAGTCTTATCTTTTATCTCTGTGTTGGGTACCTGTGCTTTTTAAAATGATAAACAATTAAGTGAACCAGTTTTGAGTTGTCTTATTCCTTTGAGAATATGCTTCTGTATTGTGGCCCTGTAAAGCAAAAAGTGTTATCAACCCCTTCTGTAATTTTAACAGTAAATAGGAGGCATATCAGTTACTGTCAGAAATTGGATTTTTCCTCTTCTCCTGCTGTGTACTGTCATTAGTTCAGAAATGCAGGTTACCGTCTCCATTTGAAGTAGGCTGTACCTTTCTGACTCTGTTGCTTTAAATTATATATAGAACTGACAATTGTTCAAGTAGGCAAAAGCTAAAACTAGAAAAGCAAAGGATTGTTATAGGTGAAGCTAATCAATAAACTGTAAAACATCAGAAATGTACTGCAGATATTTGGAATTTCATTATGAGGTACAAGTGGGTTTGGTATTTTGTAGCATAGGAGGATTTTGGTAGGTGGAGTGTTCGGGAGGTAAAAACTTCAGTGCCGTTTGACTGATGTAAGGAGCACAAGCTGATCTCAAGGAACACAACTACTAGAAGTTCTCACTGTTTCCAACAAGTGGGAGGAAAATATTAATCCCCTTCTCTTCTTTCTCTGAATTAAATCTTGTGGTCTGCTTCTCCTTTCATTTTGGATTTATTTCCTTGTAAAAGTATAGCTGGCAAAGAAGTTAACCTCTGTAGGCAAAGGGGAGCAGGCTCTTCAGTTGCTGTTCTGTTCCTTTAGCAAGTCTGATCTCCACCAAACACTAAGGCAAGGAAAATATATTTAATCTAAACTGCTCCCTCTCTGTACAGTCCCTTTTCCCGCCTGCCTGCCCAAGAAATCAACAACCCTGACATACTGGAAAACACCATGGATACTGACAGGTGTTTTTTCTACTACTTTCAGTTTATGGAAAATGGATAAAATGCCTCACAGCTTCATGCTAAGGGATCTTCAAGCAACACCTGTATTTGTGATCCAGCATGAGTGTGTAGGAGGTGATGCTGTGCTTTCAAGCAGGCTATTTTGCTTGTATATGGCTGCTCTGAGAGATACAGCTCTTTTCAAGGAAGATTTTGATTCTGGTTTTTTTTTTTTTTTGCAGTAAGTTAGTTAGCCTGTATTTGGCTGTTCATGGTGCTTTTCTCGACTTTAATATTGCACTCAGCAGCCAGTGACAGCCTCTTACAATGGTCTTCTCATTTACTTAGCTAAAATGAGAAAGTTAGCCCTGCATTGGACACTTGTTAGCTGATGACAACTTTGAATCTGGCTCCCCCTCCCCCACCTGAAATCCCATGCTCAGCAAATATGTGAACTTGCCCAAGTTAATCATGAAACTGAGATCTTTATCTGAGAGATGTGCAAGCTACCAAGGGTGGTGGTTTCTTTTTTTTTTTTTTTTTTCTTTTACAGTACTAAAGTCAGGTTCACTTTTTAGTGATGAACCAGAGTAAGCGGATACCTTCTGCACAGCACAGAGCTTTAAGCAGTTAAGAAGAGAGAGAAGGCTTGGATTTTCTCACTGCATGTTACCGCTTTTTTAGAGATTTTTATGGAACGTTGGTTGGAAAGCAGAGCAATCTCTTTTTCAGAATTTTTTTTTTTGCTTAGTTGCTTCAGAGAAGCTTCCTATTAAAAGGAGTTTGGTTTTGTTTTTTTTTTTAAGCAAGATTTTTATAAGAGGAAACCAATTAATTTTTCAGATTATTGGATTGTATTTTCAGGCTGTATTACAAGGGTGAGCATTTGTGATGCATAATTTACAAAGTAAGTGATTTTTAATTTCTGTATGTATTTTCTTCATCACCTTGTGGAAGTATTTTGCTATAACTGATTACCAGGTACTTCAAAATTAATTTAAGCTTGTTAACATGCATTTTTTGGTAGCTCTTGGTACTCCAGACATGTTCTTATATGTTAATACTTGTCTAAAGGGGGTGAGCTGATGAGGGGCACAGAGGGAGGGTAGATGTGTGTGAAATATTTGGGAAGGATACAAATTGTGTTAATTTTTTTAATGAGTATTTGTGAGATAGAGCACACTTCAGCTGCACCAGGATTTCTTATGATGTAGGCAGAGATAGTTGCTACAGCTACTCTTTGTTGTGGTTATTTTTGGTATCTGGTTTTCTGCCCCCATAGATTATAGCGAGTATAAAGCATTTGGATTGCTTTACATAGCGTTCTGCTCTGGAATTAATAGTCTATTCTGTACATGTTTCTTCCAAGAGGTCTGAGAGAGTTACAGTCAGCGATGGGGGGGAGTTAAGAAGGAATATTTCTAAATGATAGGAGAATACTAATGACATAAGGTCAAGTGAGGAAGAAGACACTGACAAGGACTCTTGCTTTTAAACACAATTAACTTGATAAATATCTCAATGAGAACAGGGTAGAGAAACAGTGTGAAAAGGCAGACTAAATCTTGTTGTATCCTGACAGACTGGCTTTTTATGTTCAGCAAAATCATTTTTCAAGATCTTTCTCAGTTTTGACTTTCTTCCATGGTCTAGGAAAGTCTGCTGAATGTAAATTTACAATATTTGATTTTTAGATTTCAAAATTAGTTAATCCAGATCGATTGGAATTGTATTTTATTACAAAATGATAAGGGGGGGAAGGCATCTCTGCAGTAAGCACATTTTATATAATAATATCAAGTATATCAGACTTGTGTGTCCATTAAAATTATAGAAATCTGTACGGTTTAAAAACATAATCCATATTTCATTATGTGGAGATATATGTCTCTGTGTGTGTATGTATGTGTGTAATAGATACACATACATGGAGTAATGCTCTTTTCCCCTTCCACATCTTTAATATGTACAGTAGGTCCACAAGCCTTTTTAGCTTTTTAAATGGTAAACTTCAGGCGTCTGAGTAGGAGAGTGAGTAGGAGAATGAAACCAAGAAGTGACTGACCTACCTCTAAAGGGAGCTGCCCTGTGTGTGAGTGTGCATGTGTCGTGTGCGCGTGTGTGTAAGAGCTACGTGCTGCAGCATATCAGCCTTTTGTCATCCTGCCAGGATTGGACTGTACCATGCTGCAGAGTCAGGAAAATGATCAGGAAAATGCGGGCGAGGAGAGCTCACTCAGTCCTTTTCTTTGTAATACTAGGTTTATATTGCAGTTCTGCTAAATGTAGATTCTTTCAGAAACTAAAAATGTTTTAAGATTAATGTAGAACAAAATGATGAAACAGGAATGGTCTGGTGACATTCTTTTGACATGATTGGCTGAGGATTATGATGTAATAGGTTACAGTGCAGCCCCTTATAGGTTTTAAAATTAATTCCAAGACACCATTACAAAGAGAGCCTGATACTTTTCTTGTATCTGAGCTTACTCAGTGAAACTCATACAAATGTACAATACTGTTTGGAATATGGAAGAACTGGATATAGAATATCCTAAGACAGATATAAGTTGTGGCACAGACTTGATGTTTTACATAGAAATGGATCTACCAGGTAAAACTGCAGTCTTATTATGGAAGACTTAATTCATTTTGGTCTTTACGATAGCTCCTGAAAAATTCTTAGTGGATATGTAGGATTTCTTTACTTTGTCCTTGATACAGTTTTTCTTTTTTCCTTTTTTCCATAAATTAGAATTAAATTGTGGTTTAGTGCACGGTTATAGTAATCAGAATCATAACCTGTAGAAATACCTGTCTGCTTACTTAATTGAATTTTTACTGAATTGACCTGTTTCTGTTTTGATTTTATTCTGTCAGATGTAGTTCTAGCTCTGCTATTTATATCATAAAAATTTTGCATTTCTTTTATTATTATTTTTGCTATCTCTGTTCCACACTGTGACTAAAGGAAATGCTGTAATAACACTTTTATTTCCTGAAACAGTGATTACAAATCATTGCTTTGGATTGTTTGAGGAAAAACAGATTTTAAAATCTAGCAATATTAATTGAATACCTGATATCGCATCATTTTTTCATATCATATAAAAAATGCTTTCTTGATATTCATTGCAACTTTAAAAACATCATCTTTTGTAGCCGGTCATAATATACAGACAGAGATGTTCATAAGGAATGTTGTACTTACTGGAGAACTAAAAGAGCTGGGTTGATTTTTAATCCTGATTCCAATTCCCCCTTGCTACTAAGTCAGGAGTGCTGCAGTATCTTCTCTGGCACCCACTGATATATGTATGCAGCTTTGACATTGAGAAAAGGGGGATATGGTTTTTAATCAGTCCTGGCATTTGGAACACAATTTATTCTGTAGAATACTAAGATTAACACAAGGGATATTTGGGTCACAGATGGGTTTCTTAAGGTGTTTTTTGGCAAATCATCACACAGAATGCTGAGGATCACAGAATCCCAATTCTTCTTCTTAAAATAAACAGTATTGCTGTGGGTTTGCATCTTTTGTTACTCAGCTTCTAGGTGAGGAAGCAGCAACGTTCCTCTAAGATCATTATGTAGGAGGAAAAAAAAATTACATGTTTTATTATTTATATTCACCTGAAGATAGTAGAAGAAGGTAAAAACAAACTTCAGAATTTTTTTTTTCAAATGCTTTCTTCACAGGGGGAGGAGATGAGTATGGTGTTATATTTTGCTTAAAATATATTATTGCAAGACTAACATACTGTTTTGAAACAGTACATCTTTCTTGTTTAATTATATTGTTTTCAGTAAAAATATCTTGATTCCTCCAATGTCTTTTAAAGACTGTTAGTGATGGAAAACTCTATTTTGTAACTATTTTTTTTCTCATTCATGTAATAATGTGCAATTTCAAGGAATATATGCTCAGGTTTTCAATGAGTTATATTCAACTTTTTCCCCCTTCATCTGCAGCACTGCCTCCTAAGCCACCAAAACCTAATACTGTAACTAACAACAGCATGAATAACAACATGTCATTACAAGATGCTGAATGGTACTGGGGAGATATCTCAAGGTAAATCAGCTCAAGACATGTATTTCTTATGTTTGGCTTTATGTTATTGCTGTTATTCTGTGTATATGTATTCTTAAGTATAGAAAAATTACAGTTCTAAGAGACATTTTTAGGATATTTTCCAACACAAACATATTACAGTTGGTTTTATTCCAAACATGACTAAAAAGTTACTGGCAGTTAGAATGTAATACGTGAAATGGTTTGGTGATTGTTCTGTTATTTTGACAGTTATATGAAATGCTAGCATGAAAGGACAACACCAAGAAATAAGTATTTTCTTTTTGTCTTTCATCCAGAACCTCAACTGTAGGCACAATAGTTAACAAACCAGACTAACAAGTGTCATATATTAGCAACATTTTTAACTGTACTATATATAGGTGCATTAGACCAGCACTGGCTGCTCCAGTTGCGCAGGCTTGTATGAACAAGCAGAAAGACCTTTGCATGAATATAACTTTATTCCAGCAGTGAGAGAACCTAGAATATACCATTTTTATATCCCAGTTGTTCTCTAGTAATGTTAAATAAGCTATTAAATAACTGTATTTATTAATATGGAGATCAAGAAGGCTTATAAAAACCAGTTATTTTAAACCAGAATAATTTAGAGCACAGTGAGAAGGTAAATGAGTGAGAAGGAGCTGAAATGATTGGTTACTTTTGCTTTCATTTTAGAGAAGAAGTAAATGAGAAGCTTCGAGACACTGCTGATGGTACCTTTTTGGTACGAGATGCTTCAACCAAAATGCATGGGGACTACACACTTACGCTAAGGTAAGCTAATTACACTAGGTCTATAATACTTGACAGTAAAATGCAATACTGCATTTAAAATGCAGTGTTCCTTAGGAAATAGTATTTGAAGTATGCCTAACTTTTAAACAAACTTTATTTGCAGGAAAGGAGGAAATAACAAATTAATCAAAATATTTCACCGAGATGGGAAATATGGCTTTTCTGACCCATTAACTTTCAACTCTGTGGTCGAGCTAATAAACCACTACCGGAATGAATCTCTAGCCCAGTATAATCCTAAATTGGATGTAAAATTACTGTATCCAGTATCTAAGTACCAGCAGGTAATTTGGTCTATTTTCTTTGTGTTACACTTAAATACAGAGAAATTACTGCAGACCGAGGAGTAATTTATCATGAAGATCTTCAGCTCTGTTAATATTTGAAAAAATAAAGTGTGTATAAAAATGGATGTTTTTGTTTAAAAGCAACTCCACAATTTACATATAAATGATTAAAACTTTAAATACTGCAGATACATTATTGAGAAATAAACTTATGTTAATAAATATCCCACTCATTAATGATGAAATATATAATTTTCAGTATAAAGCTGAACACTTGCAATGCAAAATTGCTTTTTGTCATTAATTTTATTTCTAATTTGCATATTATGCATATAGTATATCATATCTCCATATTGATAGAAGAGAAGTCACATTTACCATGTAACTATCTGGTCATTTTTAAGCAGTTTTATGCTGAAAATCTGTGCAATATAATTGTTTCTTTACGGAATATCTTTCCTCCTGCTCATCATCCCAGGATCAAGTTGTAAAAGAGGATAGCATCGAAGCAGTGGGAAAGAAATTACATGAATATAATACCCAGTTTCAAGAAAAAAGCCGAGAATATGACAGACTCTATGAAGACTACACAAGAACATCTCAGGTGAGCTAGATGTGAAACCAAAGGGAGAGTGGAAGACTTCTGTAGATTTAGAAGAATATTACTGTAAATTCATACTGCCATCTTCCTCCATCCTCCTCCCTTCCACCACCACTACCATTGCCCAAAAGAAGAAACGTATCTGATGTGCTCGCTCAGTATAGTAGAATTGCTTACTCATTTGAATAGTCACCATCTGTAACCTAACCCTGTGCTCAAGTCTGACACCTGCATCCAAAGCAAGCACAGAACTGTCTTGATTTACCAACACTTCTGTATACTGACCTCATCAAGTTGAGTTAAGGTTTTCAAGACACATCTGCAGGGAAGCATTGTATTTTATTACTAGTTTGTTAAGGGTCTCTTTTCACCTATGCAGGGTGGAGTGATGATGTGTAGATACAGTGCAGGAATGAAAAGCTGCCTCTATCCTTCTTACATCCTAATAAACTATTAGACAAGTCTTGAAGTGCCAGTGAATTAGTGCTGTTTTACAGCTCCAGAATCAAGACTGCTTCTTAAAATGTTCAGGAAATATGCCTCAAAATAATTGAAGAAAGGTCGAGGAGTGCAGGCAACTTGAACTTAAAATACTTAGCTACCGACTAGCTATGTAGGGGCAGGAGGATAGACCTGTCCAGCCCAATATCTTATACCTTTATTTCAGAAAGCCAGATGTACTTCTAAGGACATTAGTTGGTACAAAGGGCAAAGTGCATTACCATAAGGCTCTAATCATCACAAATAAAACTTATTTATACAAAACAAAGATTGTAGCTAGCTCTTTGGCAGTTTTTCTTTCTTGGAAAACCTCATTGTGGAAAGCCTCATCATGGTAGCCTTTTGTACAGGCCTGTTTTCTCTGTTTTGTAAGGCTCTGCAGAGAGAATGTATTCTGGTAAAGGGATATTGAAGTCATTCTGTTACAACATACTGAAGTGTTTCTGTGATACAAGCCAATAAATCATCCCCTCTGATAACCACTGTAATAACAATTATTTTATTTTCAGGAAATTCAAATGAAAAGAACAGCTATTGAAGCATTTAATGAAACAATAAAAATATTTGAAGAACAGTGCCAGACGCAAGAAAGATACAGTAAGGAATACATTGAAAAATTTAAACGCGAAGGAAATGAAAAAGAAATACAAAGGTCAGTGTTTATATTTCAAATTGTATGATTTTGAAGAAAGAGACAATGCCAAATATAGATCTGCCTAAAACTAAAGCAAGTTGGCAAGTTTAAAGTTGTTCAATTGTAAGCACAGCAAGCCTCAAATGGGGTAGATGTGAACTTGCAAAGCGTGTACCTATATCTAGAGAAATAATCTGTTCTCTTAAATGTCTACATGAGAAAATAGCAGATATAAAGTCATGAATAAGACTTCATCAAAGTATAACCTACCACATTATTCCATTCAGAATTATGCACAACTATGAAAAACTAAAGTCTCGAATAAGTGAAATTGTGGACAGCAGGCGTAGATTAGAAGAGGATTTAAAGAAGCAAGCAGCTGAATATAGAGAGATAGACAAGCGTATGAACAGCATTAAGCCAGACCTCATACAGCTGAGGAAGACAAGAGATCAGTACTTGATGTGAGTATCATTATTAATTAGCAAAACTTTTTTTAAAAGGTTTTTTTTTATTAGTATCCAACTTCTGTGACTAACAATTTTATTTGCAATTATTGTCCAGGTGGCTGACTCAAAAAGGTGTTCGGCAAAAGAAGCTAAATGAATGGCTTGGAAATGAAAATACAGAAGAGTGAGTATTAAAAGATTTAAATATTACTTGTATTTCAAGTCATCTTACACAAAAGTGAGATAAAGCATATTTAATTCCAGGACCACACAGAAGAAATCTCAAGCTTAGCTCTCCAGTAACAGTGTACACTGTTAACACATGGCAGCCTACATATTGCAAGTATTAGAAAAGTCTGTCTCACCCACTACTCTGCCATTATTCAGGAAAGTGCATAATCAAGTTATTATATATAGCAAAGCACTGGAATTTAACCTATGTCTTTATTCTTACCAGCAAAATGAAGATCATAAGGCGTTAGTATCTTGTAGAGATGTCACATGGATAGATAAATTGTTCAGAAGGTGTCTTAGGCTGTTTCCAAATTTCAAGCATTGGTACCATGGTGCTATCTAGTATAGTGGTACCCACATCAATATATCACATTGCTATTGGAGATGATAAAATTGTGTATGCTGAAGAATGGTCCATCTCTGGTTGTGTGGTCTGGTTAATTTTTCTGGGAAATGGCAGGATAGTATTCTGTCATTTCAGCAATTCAGTTTAGTATAGGTTCTGACTGGGGCTTGGCTACTGAATATGTTTCACTTCATTCCTGGGAAAAAAGCAAAAAGCACCCAGGTGGTGCAAATGTAGACCAAATTTAAACAAAAGCAAGCCACAAAATCATATCAAAAATGTAGTAACAGTGAAGAATGAACAAATAGAAAAACAAAGTTGTCTAAGTAATATTCATATTAACATTTTCTGCTGATGTAGTTTCCTGTACGTACCTTTTACACTGCCTGGCTGAACATTTAGCAAAAGCAGCACATGGACAATGACTGTTTTGTGGATTTATGCTCTAGCTTTTTCCACATTAGTGGTCTATTTTAATTTGGCTTGGTTTACTGAGTCTCCTACTGTTATCCTGGAAATTGTGCATCTCTGCTGTGGCTGCATTGGTAGAAGCAGGGGATAAAAATGGCATGCACATTTTAAAGCCATGTTGTTTACTCAGTCTTAGCACAGCTCAAAGATGATATGATGGAGAATATGTAGACACCTGTTTCCAGTGGTACTCCCATCAGTTAAATGGTAGACAAAAAACAATGCCAGGTCATGGTTTTAACGTAGCATTGAAATAGTAAGTGAAACTGTTTAAAGAAAATCTTCCTTTTCTCTCACTCTGTGACTCTCCTTGCCAGCGAGTCTGGTAAGTGCTCAGGTTTCTGCTGAAAAATTAAACTTTCAGAATATGACTTTTTTCTAAAGTTGTAAAGCAGAAAAAAATCAGTATAATGAGCAGCAGTAAAAATAGAAATCCCTTTCTCTAGGTGCTGGTTGAAAATAGAGCCACTGCTGAATGCATTTGAGTATCTTGCAGGACAAAGGAGTATGATGGGATAAGGGAGCTAGAGAGAGTGTCATCTGAAACAAAAGCACCCTTCTTTCTGAAAAATTGAATTCTGTGTGTTCTGTGTGAGATTGCTGATTTCTGTAGACTACTTTGATAATCTTCAGAAAGACAGAACTGTGGATGAGTGAGAAGTCATGTTTTCTTATAGCAAGGAAAACTGATTAAAAACCTATTACCGAAAGAATAAATACACTAGCCAAACACAGACTGATTGCAAGCTGAGCAGGAGAGGCAGGGCCCACCAGTGCAAGCTGCTGGGCAAGTGGGGAGCTCTGGAACTGCAGAATATCAAAGTGGTGCCCACACAGCTGAACCAGAGACATCTTCTTTCATGGTGGGCTTTAGCTCAGAGGGTTCTATATAACTCTGAATCAGCTTTATAGTTGGTGGCTGTTTTGGTAGAGAAGGCCCTATATTATATGCTCTTCTCATAATCTGGTTATAAGGAGAGAGCAAGCACTCTACTATTCCACCCTTTCCACAAAGCCATCTACCACTATGAATAATTAACCTGTCTGTCTATACGACTGCTCATAGCTTTCCCAAGCAGCAGCTGTAGTCGATACATTGCATGATTTTTCACTGCTGACCAAGCGTTCTGATCTTTGAAAATGAAGATGATGACTCAGAGGGTACTGATTTCGTTGGGCTTGCTATTTACCAAAACAGTGAGCAACGGTAGAAGTACTGAAGTGCTTGCAGCAGATTCTGAAAGATAACACAGCATCCTTTTATATCCTTCTTCAGATTTACATGAGTCTTTTTAAAAGAAACAAGGACCAGAACTTTTATTTTTATTCAGTGGTTGAAATGTTGCAGTATTACATGGTTTACATCCCTAGTTTTACCAGGGAGGCATCCTACTAACCACTGACTTTTTTTGTTTTTTTCAAGTAATATGAAAGGAGGACTACTTAATTCATGGATTTTGCTCTGCAATGTGTTTCACAAACACATTTTGTCCTATTTCAACAGCCAATACTCTATGGTAGAAGATGATGAGGACTTGCCCCATCATGATGAGAGAACGTGGAATGTGGGAAATATCAATAGAAGCCAAGCTGAAAATCTGCTGCGGGGAAAGCAAGATGGAACATTCCTTGTTCGAGAGAGCAGCAAACAAGGCTGCTATGCCTGCTCTGTTGTGTATGTACCCTAATTTGTGAATGATGTAACCAACATTTGAGCCACCTACCTTGAGCCAGGGGCAGATAGACACTTGCATATGCATGGATCCCATTGGATCTTTGGGCTTAGAAGCAGACCAACAAGTTCTGAGGCCATCCTTATTGCTGCTCCATTTCCTACACAGCTCAAACCTGTGCCACTCCCACAGATGAGCCTCATGGAGAAGAAGGGAAACCAGAGCATGGATGCACTCCTTTATGTGCAGCTGCTAAGTCCTGCCTATCTCCTGCCTCCCTAAGCTAACACAGCATCTGGGAATTTGGGTTAAACCTAGGCTTTTACCATTATCCCACCACAGAAGACAGGAATTCTATGTAGTGACTAGCACTTTAAGATTTATTGCCAATACCATATTTTCTAGCTTAACTTTACTGTACTGACAAAGTAAAAATTGGTTGGGGTTTTTTTTTTTCCCTCTTTAGGGTGGATGGAGAAGTAAAGCACTGCGTGATAAACAAAACACCTACTGGGTATGGATTTGCAGAGCCATATAACTTGTACAACTCACTCAAAGAACTGGTGCTACATTATCAACACACATCACTCGTGCAGCACAATGACTCTCTCAATGTCACACTAGCCTACCCAGTATATGCACAGCAGAGGCGATGAAGATCTTAATACTCTGGGTTGTTTGGTTTTTTTCTAAAGAAAAGATTTGACAACATTGAGGCCTTTGGAGAGAGAAGGCTCCTTTCAGCCTTACTCAAGAATTTGAGCTGCAGTATCAAAGCTATCTGTCTTCAGATGGGACTAGAGCTTTCCTTCACAACTGCAGTTGGGGAGATCACAGTATTAAGCTGTGAATGTATATTTCTAGTCTGAAGTGCTTTTTTTTTTTAATTAAGAAAAGAAAAACAAGAGAGAGAAATCCTAACCTGATCTCCCTGCAGGGACATAGAGGCCTTTAACCATGGTGCTTGTTTACAACCACTTCTGAAGCTTTACCGGCTAGAACATTGGATTCTCCAGACACAAGGTGTAAGAGGTCTTTGTCATTCAGTTATTGGAATTTCTTGGTCACGACCTGGCTTGGATTTGGTGTTGCTGCACTCAGTGGATCCAGACACGCAGCACTCTGGATTTTTTGGTTTCTGGTGAATGATATGTAGCAGAATGGCACTGTCATTTCTAAGGGTCACTTTAAAAGGGCTTCAGTTACAGTATGTTGTTCAGAGGAATTGTAATAGTGAATTGCCAGGAAGTGTTTTGTTTAGATGTTTAAAATTCCTGTTTTAAGAATATATTTAAGACTGAAGAAAACAGGACTTTCAATGACATACAGTATATAATAATGTACATAGTGTTGGATGACTAACTATCACTGATGGAAATTGTCAATACCAAACTGCTTTCTCTTTTCCCTTTTCTGTTTGCTGAAAGCTGAATTCTTAGACCATGCTATGCAATACTCAATTTTCTTTAGGCTGTAGTCTTCTCTCAAGCATATCTACAGGTTAAGCTTGCTTTTCTTTCTTGTTTCCTTGTCATCTTTTTTCTTTATTTCTTTTGCCTGAGAATATTTTTTCCTGATGATTATTTTTTGCTATTCATTTTGTTGCTTGTTTTTTTAAAAAAAATGTACAGGAAGGCAACAAGAGTTGGCTTCAGAATTAAAACTGAAATATTTTACAATTTTCTTTGTATAGAATATTGAGCTACTAGCTCAAAGTTTAAAAAGTTCTTTTTTTTTTTTTACTAAATATTTTGTTGGGCAGTGCCTGATAAGCTTCAAAGCTGCTTTATTAAATAAAAATATATGAACATTACAAAATATCACTGAGTCCAACAATATTGTTTCAGAGATATCTTAAGAATACGGTACTGCGCTATGTTTGCTTCTTGAAGCATTTTGAACTTTATCATGATTGTCTTTGTATTTGGAAGATGAAAGATTGTGTATCCTTCTCTGATAGTGACTGCAGAAAAAACAGAGGAAAATTTTTTACTGGGGTAGTTAGTTTGGATTTCAGAATGAATCCACTCTTCAGAGTAAATAAATGACTTCTTGACCTACTGTGGCAGAATTTTTGTCAGCATGTCAAGGTATTTTCATTTCATATGAAGGAAGTTTCTCTAAACTGTTGCCTAGGTTTGTTTTTTTTGTATTAGTATTGTGAAAAAAAGCTCCCACCTTTACTCAGAACAATTGGATACAACATAGAGCTAATTAAGACTGGAAAATGTCTGTTTTGAAAATGATTAGGCTTTCGTATTTAACATTTTGGATTTATTTTCATAAGTTTGTAGACTGAGGCAGTATCAAAGTGAACACTTCTATCATTTCAAGCACCAGAGACTTATTATGGTTTAGTTAAAGGAAACTAATACATGAATCCCACTAAAGCAAACTTATTAGGAATTCTGGGACAATTCACTGAATAGTTTGCAATGGTTATTTACTGTCCTGACCACTGAGGAAATTCACACATTGCAAATTGATAAAGTAATGAAGTTGAGAGAAATCTTGGAAAACTTTTGACTAAATGAAGATATGAATTTATTCTTCTCCCGAGATGCAAAGGGAAGACCCATTACTATTAAAGGGAGTTGCACACACAATCAAAAGAGTAAGACCCATGGAGTTTTCTCATAATAGCTCTGTTTTAGAGATACATGTGTTTTAATTCAAAGTATGCAGTGCTTATTAAGCTATTGGAAATAATAAGAAATTTGCCACTCTCCAGTAGTTTTTATATTATCTTTTATTTTTTACATTATTCCTTCATTTCTGAGGCTATAAGGCTTTTGATTTTATTTTGATTTTGTGCTCTTTTTTTTTTTTGGTGGTTTGTCTTTGCTTTCCTATAGGTGTATTTTCTTACTAGAATTTATATCAGGAAACAAGATTCAACCAACATTAATGTTTCAGGATAGTCACCACTTACTTACAAAATTATTCTGAATGTTTTTTTCTGAATAGAAGTTTAGTCTTCATTCCTTCCCTTCCTCATTCCATCCTCTTTTCAGGCCTGTAGGACCATGTAAATTTGGTTTACTAATAACTGTTTTTTTACTATGAAAAGCGCCAACAATTACTCTAGCATGACAGTCATACTACTGGGCTTGAAGTTACAAATTAGTTCAATTTACAACAATTTAACACTTGTAGCAAGTTAATGCTTTGGATATATATTGAATTTTGAATGTTAAATATTTTAAGAGTAAAATTGTGGGGTTTTTTTTCTCTCTAAGCAAAATATATGTAATCTGAATTGATGTTTCACTTAGTATTTCTCAAGAAATTTTATGGTAGTTAAGGCATTTGGATCTAATTTTCCTCATATTAAGAAAACTTCTGCTATGTCAGTGGGCCATATCCTTAGCATGCCTAGCCCAGTATGGGATATCATTTGTTCCTGTTGTTCCTGTTGTGCTGTACTACGACTCTTCATCTGTGGTTGCAGCAGAGAAAAAAAATAGCGTGTGCCCACAAATTTGGCACTTGCTTTTTTTGCACAAGCAGCAATGAGAAATAAGCACTATGTTGTGAGGATGAGTGCTTAGGGCTTCTTAAGGGGAAGTTCTGCCTACACAGGATCTGTGCAATTTGCAAAGATCACGCCCTCAAAGTGGGCATGAGTGGGTTTTCTTTGGTACTTACGTATTGTGTGACCTCTGCATTTCCCTCCCTCCTTAATGCACAGAGATGTGTCCTGCCAAAGGCCCTATTCACTGCAGAGTTGTTTGTCCTTTGTGTACCATGTTGTTCGCTCCAGTTTTGATTTGATCTCAGACTAATATATACAGAAAAGCACATGGATATAACTGAAGAAACATGGTGCTTTTCTATATTTCTACTGACATGTAGTTTTTGCATGTAATATGATTCAAGGGTGGGAATCGTTTTAGTATGCTTTTTCGGTTTGGGGAATTTTTTGTTTTATTTTAAATCCCTGAGTTATGCTGCACTGCAGCAGCACTTTCATAAGGCCTTTGAAAGGTATGAGACATAACACAGAGAACCAACACCCACAAGCAAAATTAGGAGTTTCTGACTTCCTTAAGTTGAAATTTGAATTTGCAGGTTTGGGGAGGTGTATCTGTGCATATGCGTGCACACTTGCTGTGTTTATGTATGAGTAAATCCCAGTATAGCTGCATTTTCACCAAACATGATCATTTTGCTGAATTCAGTAAGTGATATCATTAACTTTGTTTAAAGACACACACACATGCATACTAGACCTTTGTGGATACAGCATGTTTCCAAATACAGTTATAAAACTGAGTTTCTGTGGTGGTGTTTTTTGTTGTTTGTTTTAAAAAAAAAAAAGCTTGTCTGTATGCTTCACTTATCTAAGAAATCTTGTCAAGCAGTCTGTAAAACCAAATCTCCAAATTTTCTATTTGGTGTCAGTTGTTCTGTAGTAAAGAAATGGCTTTGTCTTGTAATTGGCAGTGAAATAATAATGCTTGGGAAAACGTTCAGATGCTTCTAATGGGGAAAACTGCCGATTTTCACACAGTGCTTTTGCTATGCATGGTATTAAGTTGGGAAACTGAATCCTGATATTTTTTTCAGGGTCACTTTAGAAATGGGCAGCTCAAAGCACAATGCCTCCCATGGGACAAGGTTCCAAAATGCAACATTTTATGTAGAACATGTATTTACTGCAGACTAAACTGGACTGTGGGAGTTGGTAACATTACATTGCACTTGTCCTAATAAGACTGCATTAGCTGCCCAAAATGCTGCTATTTTTTTTATTCTTGTTTTTAAAAATAAAGTTCTGTTCTGTTAAATGTCTTTAAAACATTAAGATTACTTTGGTTTAAAATGGTCTTTGAGGAGGTGGAGGGTAAATTGGGTTGCAAATTGCCATTAAAAGGCAACAATGAAAACGTGCCTCCTTGAAATTTTGTTCAAGCTATAGAGTTGATGGAGCTGTGTCTTGTTTTTAAGTTGCTTTAAAAATTGTAATAAGTCTTCAAACAGAATAAAGGTGGTTTTGAAACTGCATTTCAGTTGTTGAGGCTTCAGTAAGGACTGAGATATCTCTTTACCAGAATCCTTGGCCAACTCTTCCTGTCTATATGTGGCCTACTGTCATGGTTTAAGCCCAGCTGGTAACAAAGCACCACGAAGCCACTTGCTCACTCCTCCCCTCCCAGCCCTGGTGGGATGAGGAGGAGAAAATATAAAGAAATGCTTGTGGGTCGAGACAAGGACAGGGAGGGATCACTCACCACTTGTGGTCACAGGCAAAAGACAGGCTCAACTTGGGGAAAAAACAAAATCAATTTAATTTACTACCAATCAAATCAAAACAAGGATACTGAGAAGTAAAACCCAAATCTTAAAACACCTTCCCCCCACCCCTCCCTCTTTCCCGGCTCAACTCCACTCCCGAATTCTCTACCTCCTCCCCCCTGCGGTGCAGGGAGATGGGGAATGGGGGTTGCGGTCAATTCATCACACATTTGTCTCTGCTGCTCCTTCCTCCTCAGGGGGAGGACTCCTCACTCTTCCCCTGCTCCACCGTGGGGTCCCTCCCACGGGAGACAGTTCTGCACGAACTTCTCTGGCATGGGTCCTTTCCGTGGGCTGATCTTCAGGCACAGGCTGCTCCAGCACGGGCTTTCCCATGGAGTCACGGCCATCTTCGGGGGCATCCACCTGCTCCGGCATGGGGTCCTCCACAGGCTGCAGGTGGGCATCTACTCCACCGTTCACCTCCATGGGCTGCAGGGGGACAGCCTGCCATCTCACCATGGGCTGCAGGGGCATCACCTCCTCCAGCGCACCTCCTCCCCCTCCTTCTTCACTGACCTTGCTGTCTGCATAGGTGTTTCTCTCACATTCCAATCCCTTCCTGAGCTGCAGCTTCCCTATCGCAGAGGTGCTACCACCGTCGCTGATTGGCTCAGCCTTGGCCAAAGGCGGGTCCTACTTGGAGCTGGGGAAGCTTCTAGCAGCTTCTCACAGGATCCACCCCTGCAGCCCCTCCCCTGCTACCAAAACCATGCCACATGAACCCAAAACACCTACTTTGAAAATGAGACCCAAATGCTCATATTATTAGAGGGAACTGGGGATCAAATGTTTTCAGCTGACTTGCAGCCATCCTATGTATTGAACTGAATGGAGTAGTTGAGTAGCTCCAAAATAGTCTTGTGCCAAAATGACAGTTCTGCTCATCTCATATTCTTGCAAAAGCAGTACAATGTTAATGATCTGTAATCTGCCTTTTACAGTGCAGATGAAGTTCTGGTTCTTCTGAAATCAGTGTGAGTTTTGTCACTGATTTCCATGAAGCCAGCCTGTCAGCCTTTGTAGCTAGAGGTAATTTACCAGCTTCATGACTACATCTGATTGATTGTGAAAACCAACTTGAGAATGCAGAAGAGGGAGGAAGTAAAGGGGGGGATTGGACAAGACTGATTCTGAGCATTGTTTTCTTCCCCTCATTATTGATATGCAGTATCTGAATTCTTCGAGCCCATCCATATCTTGCCTCAGGAGAGGTGCTCTGGGGAAGTCAGCCAGCCAGCCACTGTAGAAGCAGAAAGAGATTCCTATTCCCGTTCTGTCCAAGGTTTCCATTCTAAAATCTGCCCACATTTTGCTCACTGTAGTCACATAATACCCCCTAACTGAGGTACTCAGGTAGCACAGGCTTGAAATAATTATTAATAATCACAACATTGTCACTGGCCCTTAGAGGTTCTTATAAGAAACATAGATTATCATATTATCATATTTTTAGTTCACTTAATAGAAAGTGGGGTTAGATCTCTGATGAACATATCTGTTGCAGTTTTTCTCAGCAAGCTGATTCTTTTAAATAGACACCAAGCTTATCTCGTTCCTGCTCCCTGAACCAATGTTAAGCAACACAAACTCTTTAGCCATAGAGCTTAACATCTAAAAATAAGATTAGCTAGGTCATGAATCACACATCTTCCATCATCAGCTACTGAGACAAATTATGATTGGTTGATCATAATCTGCAGAAATCTATGGACCAGCAGATTTCTGGCCTGTATCATATGTTGTATAGAAATCACTCTTGGCAGACTAGACACTGAAATGTCGTTCTATTTTTGCTATCTGCAGACAAACACACTCCCACTTTCCCTCTCTGCTTTTTTGCTAAGGCTTGATGGTCATTTTTCATAGGGGATATGAAAAACTGCTTAAATCTATTTTTGTGCAGCTACAAGTGGGTGTGATCTTTTTAAAGGCTTGGGAATGCTTTTCATGTTTGGTTTTTTTTTGTCCCCAAGCTGCTTTACTCATGCAAAGTCGTGTGTGAATAACTTCACACAAATCCCTTTGTCTGAGCTGTGAAGCAAAAAGGGAAGAGGAAATTTTAAACTTCTCATTGTTGCGTTCTCCAGCCTTCAGTGAAGGGACAGGTGACGTCTCCTCCCTGCTCGGGGCTGGCTGGGCCATGAGCTGAGCTGGCTCAGCACTGTGGTGATGCTGAGATGCCAGCATGGCCTCGGCTCCAGCCTGTCAATGAGCATCAGATCCTTTAGCCCCAGGGTGAAACCTCTCAAGGGTGTCTCTGGAGTTTGTACCTAGGGGTGCCCTGTGGGGCTGCCAGTGGTGCTGCCTAGTGCCCTCAGCCCCCAGCAGCTCGCCCCACCCTGTGCCCAACACCCCGGGCTTCCCTGTCACCCGGAGGAGGTTCCTGCCTAAGCCAACCAATCCAGCCCACTGTAGATCATATGCCAGCACTGATCAGCTGGCTAGTGAGCAAGGGTGGTTTTGGCGGGCAGAGGTCCCTATAGAGCAAACAGGCCGAGCAAGGGGGCAGGCAGAGCCCAAGTGGGTGCCCACAGGCAGCTCTGCATGGACAAACACAAGCACCTCCACAGCTGCAGGTAGGGGCAGCCAGGCAAAAAATGGCAGGGGTGAGGAGAGCCCTGTGGCACAGCCTTGCAGAGGCCCTGGGCTGCTCCTCACTTCCCGTAATGGCCACCCATGGAGGCAGCCCTCCCTTACACCACAGGGAAGAGCCCCTCTTGTTTGCAGAGGTATTCAGAGGGACCCTTTTGAGATGATTATGTTTAGGATACACCTAACATTTACTCCAGGGGCCTGCCACCCCACAGAGGCCCTCGTTTAGAGGGTGGAAACTGAGGAAATGGTAAACGATGAGGTCCTGACAGCATCCCTGGCTGGAAATAAGGCAAAAAATAAGCAGTTCTGCTTTCCCTGTGGAGTCGGCACATGGGGGAGTAGGGTCAGACATGCTTCCAGTGAGACATGGGTTGTACAAAAGGCACTAGGCCTTTCCTATTGCCTCTGAAAAAACAAAAAGCATTAACTGTGGGAGCTCTGCTCAGGACATGGTTCTGGTGTCTCTCTCTTTTTATTTAATCCCTTTGAGGTCCTATTGTAGGAGATTGAGAGAAGCAGCCTGAGGGAAGCATGAACAATGGCAAGAGATGAAACCTGGTAAAGATAAGGGGGGAGGGGTGTGGAGGCCCTCAGAGCCTTTCCAAGGAATGTCTCAAACACTCCCAAGTACCCTGAACTGAATAATGCAGGCCTTGTGCTCAATGGACTGATAAGGCTACCCATGTGGGAAAAATAGCAAAGGATACATGCAGCTGGAGGAGGAAGCCCTGTGGAGACAGGACAGTTCTGCTCTGGTACAACTTGTGAAGCTTGTTATGCTAATGAAGATTATGGAGATCACACTAAACATATGTGACTACAGCACTCATCTCTCAACCCAAATGATACTACAAGTCACCTGGGGGAAGGGGTGAGAACCTGAAATGAAACTGCCACCCTAGCAGGAGAGCAGGTCCGACTGATACGGCAAACATCAAGGGGAAAAATAGGTGCCACTGTGTGGGGAATCTGCAGAAGAGTGCTCTTATGAACCAGAGACCCCCCCCCATTGGCTGGACCAACGCTGGAACCAGGACCAGTTATCTCTCTCTCTCTCCCCCTCCCTCCGTTTCTCTTTTCTCTTAGAGTTGTTAAGTAACGCAAGGTGTACCTTACCGCTTGCCATAATTTGTTATATACCTAACCAATTATCAGAAAACCTAGTTTAAGACATATATTAATCACTGTGGGAATCTAATAAATGTTTGTATATGGACCTTGAGAGTTGTCTCACCTTAGTCCACACTGCTGGGGATTTGCAACTCTGAGTCACCCTCCTCTTCTAAGTGGGTCGTGACATTTAAATTGGCATCACGGACAGGATCCCCTCGGTGTTGGAAGGTCCTAAGGGATACTGATTCTCCATCCGATGAACACGGACAGGGAGAACTGGGAAGTGACCTCTCAGCTATAAGCTGGGAGAGCTTCAAGCAAGCCTATGTCTTCAAATACATAGACTGCCAAAAATAGAAACTCTGTAGGGACTTTCTGGGTAAACAGATATCAATTAATCAGCCACTATTCAAACTTTGGATAATCTTTGCGGGGACCAGCAGTTTAACCTCTGAACAGCAATCAGATAACCAGAAACATCCTGACAGTTCTTTGAAAAAGCAGGGGTTTTATCCATGGCTGTGCCAGGCCATATTTCCTGCCAGAATGGTATTACAAGAACACTTCTTGTTGCTCTGTCCTTTCCTGTACAAAGAAATTACCTTTGCATACTAAAAAAGGAGGAGTTTAGGCCACTTATTTAAACATGTGCAAATATTGACGGAAGAAAAATTTAACAGGTAGTATCCTAAAAGCAGATTCGTTACCCGGTGTGCAATAGACCAATCTCACACAATCAGGAGAGAGATTGCTTTTTATTCAGGCCTGGGTGCTCAGTAGACTTTCCATAAATCAAGCACACCAGATTAATCAATCAGGTGTGTCCCTTTTATACAGTAACAATTGCATCTAATTTATTAAACTACTCCTACCTAGTACATATTCAAACTATCTAATGCATATGCATAGGATTACGTAACCATGACACATCAGATGCCTTCTCCACATGTGCGGGGGTCTCAGGTGGTCTTCAGTGGTCATTTGAGGAGGTATCCCCTCCTCACTTTGACCGCTAAGTCACTCTGTATTGGGTCAGTGGTTCATTTTCCTGCCAAGAGGGACGCATCATCAATCAGGAAGAATAGAAAGGATCAGAATGATCTTGGCTGCTTCTCTAGGTATCATTAAAATTGTTTGAAGTTGAAAATTATTAACTAACTTAATTTTAAACAGGATTTTCTATATCTGACATCAGTAGCACACAAAAGGGTCTAAAACCTGCTGTCCTCAAGTCTTTGAACAAACAATATTGACAAAACCGGACATGAATATAGTTAATGCAGATGATGATTTCACTATTGTGTGTCTGGTATTCCAAACTCGTTAGAAGACTGTAGCCTGAGAAGAAAGATAATGAATTCATACCTGAGAACATTTCTTCCTCTATAAATGTTTATTTCCTACATAGTTTACTTTCTTTTCCACAAATCTTGTGCTTGGTGTAAAACAAATGTTCTGTGAAGGTTGCTGGATTAATCTGGCTTCATTTTTTTCTTCATGTTGCAACCACCCAAAGTACTTCAGCGGATTTGTCCATGGGGTGTTAGGTGAAACAGCCACACCAGGAGTCAACATTTAGTGACCTGCCTGCAGGGAAATGCGTGGCTGGTTTGTGTGACAGGGTGGTACATCACACCTGCCTGTCCAGTACCCATGGCAGTGCTTCATACTGATGCTGGCTTTCGTGTGCACTCAGGCCTGTCACTGCACTCAGGGGAATAAGGCATAACCTTTACCTATCTAAAAGGTACGTATAGCAACTCTTAGTAGCTTGCATGTTGTGAGGCTGAATGGGAGTAAAGACCTGAAAGAACATGAAATGGAAATATGAGAGGAATGCAAATCCAGCAGCTATCAGAGCTGGAGCCAGCCATGCCATACCAGGGGGCAGAGGTGAAGGAAACAGCCTTGTACCTCTCATTGCACCCTCTGGGCAGACTATACCATGCTGGGGCTGGAGTCACAGGCACCTTTCACCTTCCCTGTGAAATCCATGCAGGATTATTATTCTGTTGGGTAAAGGCTGCCACTTAAAAACAGCAGCTGTTTGCATGCTCACACAACTTGCAGTTCTTCCCTGTTTCAGGAAGACAGTGAAGTTGAACATTTTGAGGTGGGATTCATCTTGCCTAATTTTGGGTCTGGCTGGGATGAAGTTAACTTTCCCCATAGCAGCCCTCATAGTGCTGTGCTGTGTATTGGTAGCTAGAAAGGTGTTGATTATGTTATCAATTAATATATATAATATGATTGAAATAACCAGGGAACTGCTCAAGTCCTGTGTACAGCCCCCATCAGTTAATATTTAAAATAGGGAAACAATATCTAGACATGATTTAGGGTTTAGGAACTAACTATTAGACAATGGGGGTTTATATTTATGTCAGAAAAGGTAATGGATTGTGGTCTGGTCAATAAACCTTGAAGAACTGCTTGGAACTGCCAAGATTAGGGGAGAAGTAGGTAAAAGGTAATTCCTACAGGGGGAGATGGCGACCACCGACTCATTGACTACCTACTCAAATGATACCACCTACTCAAAAGAAGACAATGAAGGAAGAAGACAGAGTCTGCACACTAATTTACATGAGGGGCGAAGAAGAACAAACCAATCATTAAGGAAAATAATAATGAATATGTATTACTTAAGTGTATAAATGTGAGAATTTTTGAGACAAGGGTGTGCTGTCTTGAGACAGGCACCCATTCATGCACATCAATGAAATTAATTTGAAAATACCTTGAGTCTGTGTGTTATTGGCTTGCACACAAGGTAAATGAACCCCATTTGTGGGACAACAATAACACACCAGTGTTTTGGCTACTGCTGAGCAGTGCTGGCGCAGTATCAAGGCTGTCTCTCCAACATTCCCCCCGCCTCCACCACCAGTAGGCTGGGGGGTGGGCAAGATCTTGGGAGGGGATATAGCCAGGACAGCTGACCCAAACTGACCAAAGGGATGTTCCATACCATATGACGTCGTGCTCAGCAATAAAAAGCTAAGAGAAAAGAGGAGAGGGGGCATTCATTATTAAGGCATTTGTCTTCTGGAGCAATCACTACACGTACTAAAGCCCTACTTCGCAGGAAGTGGCTGTACATCGCCTGCTGATGGGAAGTAGAGAATAAATCTTTTGGTTTTCCTTTGTTTCCACATGGGGCCTTTCCTTTTTTTTTATTAAACTGCCTTTATCTCAATTCACAAGTTCTTTTTCATCTTATTTTCTCCCCTCCTGTCCTGCTGAGGAGTGGGAGTGATAGAGCTGCTTGGTGGGCACCTGGCGGCCAGCCAAGGGCAACCCACCACATCATCATGTCATCAAAGCCATCTGGCAAAGCTCTCTTCACAGAGAGACAGGCAATTCACCAGCATGATTCACCCCACCTACCTCAGGCACTATTCTTAGAATGAGGTGAATCATGCTCTGGAGTCACTCCACTGACTGGAGGGGGAGCCCAGGCAAATGGCTTATGCTAGACGTGCAACTTTAAGGTGGCTAAGGTTAGATGAACTCAGTCTTTTCCCTGCTGATAGGCAGTTCAGTTTTAATCTTTCCAGTACCAGCTGTGATATCTTCTGCTCTTAGGCATAATAAATAAATTAATTTGGGGCAGGAAGTTCATTTGGTTTATAGAATTTGGGACTTTCATAATAATTGTGAAGGTGACAGACAAGTTCAAAAACATGCTGGGCTGTATCCTTCTTGGAGCTGTAATGCTGGACTCCATGCAGAGGAACACAGTTGAGCAGTAATGCTGGGATACTGCCAGCTTCTCTGCGTGCTCCAGGGCAAAACCTGATACTGCCTCAGGCCTGGCTTATCAGTGCCTTTAAACGGCCTGTCTATGTTGTAATGAACGGGTTAACTTTGTTCATGAAATCGCATGTGGAGGTAGGGATATTCTTCACTTATCTAAGACCATGAGTACCGATGATTAGCATATGTAGAGAAACGTTTACAGAGCATGAATGGGACTTGAGTCACCTAAAGAACAGCTGAGGAAGACTTCGGCCTTCATCCCAACAACCACCAGAAGGCAAATTACGACCACTTAACACCTGATGGCACAAGATACCGAAGATACCAGCCAGCCTTCAGGTATCAGGGACTAAAAAGACTGTATAAATAAAGAGGCTCTTCCCCTGTTTGGGTGCGAGCTTGTGGCGGAGCACTGTCTCCCCGGCCGCCCAGCGCTGTTTTGCTCTTTATCGCTTGCTAATAAATTCGATCTTTTATTTAATACAAATTGGCTCCTCCAATTTGTCACGAGTGTCTATAACAAACTTGGTGCCGTGACTCGGATCCAGGTTCTTTGGTGCGGACCCTTGCAAGCGGGGAGGCGCCCTATCCCCGGATAGCCCCGTCTTGAAGAGGTGCCGCCGCCATACCCTGGACCCACGAACCCCTCTAAATTATGATAACTGAGCAAAAGAACCTGCAGGACCCCTTAAATTTTGTGCACGAAGACCAAGCGAAGACCCAGGAGCGGGTGAGTATATAAAGCGTGAGCCGTTTGGTTGGGGTGGTTATCCCGAGGTGCGACTGTGTGAGAGGTCTCTCTGAGATCACACGAGTGCGGACCCTCCAGTAGTGCAGTTCTCTTAGCCCGCGAGGGAGCGAGTCACGACCGAGGGGAAGTGAGTGTGTGTGTGGATAAGGGCACCTCGGAAGATGGGACAGAGGAAAAGCAAGCCCTCTGGACCCATGGGGATGGGGAAGGGAAATAAGTTACCAGACATACCCCCGGACAGTCCCCTAAGCCTGATGTTAAGATATTGAGACAGTTCACCAAGGAGAAAGGATAGGTCTAAGGAAAAAGATGATTAGTTATTGTATTGAGATTGGGGTGGAAAACCTCTCAGCAATCCTCATATACTCTCGCCTGTGTTCGGGTCCTCTGAGGATTGGGTGTGTCAACAATTAAATATATGGGTAAACAATAAGAGACCACCAGCCAGCCCAGAGGAAAGTGAATATGCTGCCTTATGGATTTCCCAATCCTGGGAAATGTCATTCCTCTTTGCCTTAAGAGAAAACAGACCAGATAAACCTCGAAAGATGATGAGGACCCCCTTTGGCCCCCTTCCTATGCCCCTCAGGCCCCTCCTCCTCAGGACCCACTCCAAGGCCAGGAAATAGCCCAGGCCCAGGAAGGGTCAGATTCGGAACCTAATTCCTCAGCCCCGGCACCCCCTCCCAGAAGGTCTGCACGTAATAAAATAATACGAAGAAAGGAAAGATTGTTCCTTCTTCGGGAAATGTTGGTGCCTGGTGAGGATGAACAGGGGGGACCGGGAACGGGGTATGTGGCAGTCCCCCTTAATACAGGCGATGTAAGAAAATTTAAGAAGGAAATGGGGAATCTGTTAGATGATCCCCTGGGGGTAGCCAAAAGGTTGGATCAATTCTTGGGACTGAATTTGTACACGTGGGATGAATTACAGTCTATCCTGGGCATATTATTTACCGTAGAAGAAAGGGACAAGATTAGGGGGGCTGGGATGAGACTGTGGGACCAGCAACATCAGGCTGGCCCAGCGACGGATCAAAAATGGCCCTTAAATCGGCCAAACTGGAATAATCAGGATCCGGCTCACAGGAAAAAGATGAGACCCCAATGGAATGGCTTGATTGAACCATTTGAGGTGGTTATTAAGAACCCAGAGATTCCAGTGAGAGTTAAACATATCCCTTATCTAATGAAGGGAGAAGGGGACTAAAACCTGAGATTAAAAAGACTATTGGGAAAGGGGGTACTCGAACCCTGCATGTCCCCTTTTAATACCCCGATTTTACCAGTAAAAAAAAATCCGATGGTAGCTATTGGCTGGTGCATGCCCTAAGGGAAATCAATAAACGGACTGTCAACCGGTTCCCAGTAGTGGCAAACCCACACACCCTGCTGAGTCAATTGGGACCCGAGAACCAATGGTATAGCGTAATAGATCTTAAGGATGCATTCTAGTCATGCCCTCTAAAGGAGGAATGTAGAGATTATTCTGCCTTCGAGTGGGAAGACCCAGACACTCATAGGAGACAGCAGTTAAAGGTGGACTGTACTCCCCCAGGAGTTTACAGAATCCCCAAACTTATTTGGACAAGCCCTAGAACGGGTTCTACGGGAATACCAACTGCAGGATGGGGTCGTACTAATACAGTATGTGGATGACTTATTGTTAGCAGGAGAAAATCAAGAAACAGTCAGAAAAGAAAGCATACGGTTGTTAAATTTCTTGGGCCTTCAAGGCCTCAAGGTATCACGGCCAAAACTACAGTTTGTGGAAAAGGAGGTGAAATATTTAGGACACTGGATAAGCAAGGGGACTAAGAAGTTAGACCCCAAACGAGTAAATGGAATTTTATCACTGAAAGCCCCGAGGAGTAAACAACAGATTAGACAATTGTTGGGGCTATTTGGGTATTGTAGGCAGTGGATTGAAAACTTTAGTGCGAAAGCACGATTTTTGTATCAAAAGTTAACTATGGATGGGTTGCTTAAATGGACCCCGGAGGATGAAGAGAGATTAGAGAGTCTCAAGGCTGATCTAGTTAACGCCCCTGTCTTGAGTCTGCCTGATGTGAGGAGACCCTTTTATTTATTTGTGGCCACTGAGGAGGGGACAGCATACGGAGTTTTAACCCAGGAGCGGGCAGGGAAAAAGAAACCTGTAGGGTATATTTCCAAATTATTAGACCCCGTCAGTAGAGGGTGGCCCACCTGTTTACAAGCAGTTGTTGCTGTAACCCTGATAGTGGAAGAAGCAAATAAGATAACGTTTAGAAGTGAATTAAGGGTGTTCTCCCATAATATTCGAGGAGTTCTCAACAAAGGCTGAAAAATGGATCACCGATGCTAGGCCTTTTAAAATATAAGGGGATCCTAATCCATTCCCCTAAATTGGAGATCGAACAACGAACTTAAAAAATCCGGCGCAATTTTTGTATGGGGGGTCCTGAAGAAGAATTAACACATAATTGCCTTCAGACCATTGAAGAACAAACAAAAATTAGGCTAGATCTGGAAGAGGTAAAATTGAGAGAGGGAGAAAAGTTATTCGCTGATGGGTCATCTCGAGTAATAACAGGGAAAAGGAAGTCAAGACAAGCAATAAGAGGGCCCAAGCGAATAACTGTGGTACATGTTAAGGGACAACCAAAGAAAAACAACCCCTGAAATTCAGTAAAGCCAGGTGATATGGTATTAATAAGAGCCTGGAAAAAATCCTCTCTCACTCCTAGGTGGGAGGGGCCCTTTCTTGTTTTACTTACCACAGAAACTGCTGTCCGAACTACAGAACGAGGATAGACTCATGCAAGCAGGATCAAAGGACCAATTCGGAGTTCTCATTGAGAGGTGACCAAAGACCCTGACAGCTTGAAAATCAAGCTCCGAAGAAAAGTGGAGGAGTGAGACTGTCTTTTGTAAAAATCCTCACTGTATATGTTACCTTTATATGTTACAGGTGTAAACTTTGTAGAGAAAAGTGGTGGACACATTGCTCCTATGGGTATTCCCCTAGTGACATTTGCCACGAATGTTATAATTACGAACAGGAATTAATTGAGCAAGCATTATGTATGGGAATATCAACTGGAAAAATTATAAAAGACTCCAAAGAATGGTGGGATATTTTTGCTAAAGGCATAAACCCTGAGAGGTGTTGTCTTTATGTAAATGAGTTATGCCCAACGAAGACTGAAATAGTGCAAGTATCCCGCAGACGAACAGTGGTCAGAGTGGGGGTGGGGAGCTTGGGAAGTGAAGGATACAAACTGGGACGCATATAAGTCAAAACAAAGTAAATATAAAGGAGGTTCCCCTGAAGAATACGACTGCTGCTGAGAAGATAGTACACCTCGCTGCTCTAAGCAACAGAGTAGGCAGAGAAGAGGGCAGAGACGTACTGCTGTGGGGATTAAGGTTGATGAACTACCTCCAGAGAAGGCTCACGGAGCCTCTTGACTTATTACTCCCAAATAAAACATCCTCAGAGCTTCCCCAAAGTCTCCCATCTCTCACCAGGGATGAAGACAAAAATCAAAATGATTATCAGCACCCTTGGAATACCTGTCGCAAGGGTAAAGGGACACCACTTTTCTCAAACTTGAGATTAAGCACTTGAATGATAGGACTGTTACTAATGCTAATGGAGACAACCCAAGACAAAGGGAACCCCCACCAACCTTACAAATGGACGCTTTATAGGTGGGAGGATCAAAAGATACTACAGCAAGTAATTGCTGCCGGGGCCCCAAGCTTTAATCAATCCTTATGTCAAATCATACCCAGGAACCCATGTCTACATAACTTAGGCTTTTAGTTTTGTCCCAGTTCTAACCCTGGAAAGGGGTATTGCAACCATCCCGACTCTTACTATTATGCTTATTGGGGTTGCAAAACTATAGCTTCTGATTGGATTCCTAGGGGAGGTCCAGATAAATTCCTATCTGTAAGGTGGGGGCCTCATGGATGTACACCTGCTTCACATGGTTGGGATGGAAGCCAAACAGGACTATGGAGTGGAAATTGCCCATATGTTTATATTAATGCAACCAACCCGAAAGATCCTGCTTGGTTAACCGAGAGAACATGGGGAGTCAGACTTTGAAAACCAGGCGCAGATTAAGGGGGAATAATTACGATAAGGAAAGAGCTGGTGCCAAATAAACCCTCTGGTGTAAGACCAAATTCAGTCGTAACAGAGGAAGATGATAATAACAATATTGTACAGACTACTACTATCTTACAAGTAACTGTAATACCTAAGCTTATTTACCATCCCGAAGATTTTATTTATAACTATCAAACTACTCAGGCCCATCACATACAAAAAATGTGAGCCCTTGACAGCCCTCACGGTAGCAACCCTCATAGCAGTCAGAGCTGCTGGAGCTGGTACAGGAATAACCTCCCTCATACAACAAAATCAAGAATTTCAATCCTTAAGAATAGCAGTCGACGAGGATTTGGCTAGGATAGAAAAAGCCATGACAGCCCTAGAACAGTCTGTTAGGTCTTTATCAGAAGTAGTATTACAAAACAGACGGGGCTTAGACCTAATGTTCATGCAGCAGGGGGGGTTATGTGCAGCCCTACGGGAAAGAGTGTTGTGTATATGTTGACCATACTGGAGTAGTTAGAGATACAATGGCCAAGCTACGGAGGGGTTAGAAAAAACGGAAGAAAGACAGGGAAGCACAACAGAGCTAGTATGAGTCTATGTTTAATTATTCACCCTGGTTAACCACCCTATTGTCAACTATTACAGGACCCCTTATCTTGTTGATCTTATTTTTGACTTTTGGGCCATGCATTTTTAATAAGTTGATCGCTATTGTTAAAGGGGCGCTTAGAAGCTGCACACTTAATGCTGTTACGAAAACAATATGAACAAATAGAGGATGAAGGAATTAATCCTATCCTCGGGCGGACAAAAGAAGTATTAGATCGATTTAATGAACAAAATCAGGATAAAATAGAAAAGGGGGGATTGTAATGAACGGGTTAACTTTGTTCATGAAATCGCATGTGGAGGTAGGGATATTCTTCACTTATCTAAGACCATGAGTACCGATGATTAGCATATGTAGAGAAACGTTTACAGAGCATGAATGGGACTTGAGTCACCTAAAGAACAGCTGAGGAAGACTTCGGCCTTCATCCCAACAACCACCAGAAGGCAAATTACGACCACTTAACACCTGATGGCACAAGATACCGAAGATACCAGCCAGCCTTCAGGTATCAGGGACTAAAAAGACTGTATAAATAAAGAGGCTCTTCCCCTGTTTGGGTGCGAGCTTGTGGCGGAGCACTGTCTCCCCGGCCGCCCAGCGCTGTTTTGCTCTTTTATCGCTTGCTAATAAATTCGATCTTTTATTTAATACAAATTGGCTCCTCCAATTTGTCACGAGTGTCTATAACATATGTGAAATCCAGAGACCTGTCTTTAGGGGAATAATTTGGTCTTTTGCCAGCCATGTGATCAGCTGAAAAGACATGGATGAAGAAGATGTTGCTGTTTTTTTCCAGGTGAAATCAGTTTGTTAGTCACCACATCTGTATTTCCTTTCTTATCCAGGGGAAATTTATGGAACTTGAGTTTCTTTCCTTCCAGTTGTTCCATAGCCAAGAACACAGGGTGGGATATTGTGACAATAAAACTAAGATAGGAATGACTTCAGTCAAATTACTTCCCAGTCACACTGAGCTCTACCTCGGGACAGGAGAGCTGTGTGAAATTCCCCATGCATCTACTGCATGGAAAATTCAAGAAGGTGGCAGGCCCTACGATATTTTTGGGGTGCAGCACTACATGCATACATACCTCAGTTAAACCAAACTTTTCAGTGGAGAATGCTCTACCGAGAAAGGTCTGCAGGCTGCACAGGAAGTTTCCCTGTCCAGTGAAATGGAAGATCTGGCCTTGCAGAGCCTCAATGGCTTCAGCAGATGCAGTAACAGGTAGGACCAGGGCCTAAGGCAAGAACAACATTTTTGGGGAGAAGCTTCAAGAGACTTGAGATGAAAGAGGAGAAGCTGTTATGCAAACAGCTGTTGTTCTACTGATAACAGGCAATGTAAACAAGAAAGCCATGGACTGTCAAACAACCCATGAGCACCAGGAATCCTCAGGATATGTGAATGAGATCCTCAGAATAGGTTCACAGTATTACACCCATTTATGGTAGGCACTATAGGTTTCTGGACAAGAGAACAATCCTCCTAGGTGAAGATCATAGAATAGTTTAGGTTGGAAAAGACCTTCAAGATCATCGAGTCCAACCATCATCCATGCCCACTAAACCATGTTCTGGAGTGCCTTGTCTACGCGCTTTTTGAATACCTCCAGGGACAGTGACTCAACCACTTCCCTGAGCAGCCTATTCCAATGTCTGACAAGCCTCTCAGTAAAGAAATTTTTCCTAATATCCAACCTAAATCTCCCTTGCCGCAACTTGAGGCTATTTCCTCTCGTCCTATCTCCAGCCACCTGACAGAAGAGACCAGCACCCACCTCACTACAACCCCCCTTCAGGTAGTTGTAGAGAGCAATAAGGTCTCCCCTCAGCCTCCCTTTCTCTAGACTAAACAACCCCAGCTCCCTCAGCTGCTCCTCATAAGACTTGTGCTCCAGGCCCCTCACCAACTTGGTTGCCCTTCTCTGGACATGCTCCAGCAACTCAATGTCTTTCCTGTAGTGAGGGGCCCAAAACTGAACACAGTACTCGAGGTGCGGCCTCACCAGTGCCGAGTACAGGGGGACAATCACTTCCCTGCTCCTGCTGGCCACACTATTTCTGATGCAGGCTAGGATGCCATTGGCTGCCTTGGCCACCTGGGCACACTGCCGGCTCATATTCAGTCAGCTGTCAACCAGCACCCCCAGGTCTTTCTCTGCCAGGCAGCTTTCCAGCCACTCTTCCCCAAGCCTGTAGCACTGCATGGGGTTGCTGTGACCCAAGTGCAGGACCCGGCACTTGGTCTTGAACTTCATACGATTGGCCTTGGCCCACAGACCCAGCCTGTCCAGATCTCTCTGTAGAGCCTTCCTACCCTCAAGCAGATCGACCCTGCCTCCCAACTTGGTGTCATCTGCAAACTTACTGAGGGTGCACTCAATCCCCTCATCTAGATCACTGATAAAGATATTAAACAGAATGGGGCCCAAACGCTGAGCCCTGAGGAACACCACTTGTGACCCGCCACCAACTGGATTTCACCCCATTCACCACAATCCTCTGGGCTCGTCCATCCAGTCAGTTTTTCACCCAGCGAAGAGTACACTTGTCCAAGCCATGAGACGCCAGCTTCTCAAGGAGTATGCCATGAGAGACAGTGTCAAAGGCCTTGCTAAAGTCAAGGTAGACAACATCCACAGCCTTTCCCTCATCCACTAGGCGGGTCACCTGGTCATAGAAGGAGATGACGTTGGTGAAGCAGGACCTGCCTTTCGTAAACCCATGCTGACTGGGCCTGATCCCCTGCTTGTCCTGGACTTGCCATGTGAGTGCTCTTGTTACTGATTTGTTATTGATTTGTTATTAGTTAGAATTAATCATATTTAGTTTTAATATTTTAGCAAAATCATATGTATGATGTATTTTATATATTTAACCACCAATCAGTGTCTGCTGCAAAACCCCTGTATAGCCCCGTGCCAAGGCCAGAGAAATTGGCTAAAATCATCTAATAGGAACATTTAGAACTTAGAGAACAGGATAAAGAAATGCTTGACAACGGGGTGGTGCAAGAGTCGTTCAGTACGTTACCTGACAACGGCCTGTTTGGAACACAGCGGCCGATCCCTAAGGATAGAATGTGCGGTACAAGGCTCCTGGAAGGTACCTGGCTAGAGCCGTTAGAGATAACCGCATAGCTACTGTCAAAAAGGATGGATTACACCTGTTGCTATAACATCGATGAAGAAATCATGAACTTTAGACGAACTTTGCTTCATTATAATACCAAAACACACCTCCTGGTCAAAAGCTACCCGCCTCCAAGACTTACCACGCCTCGGAGAGACCTTCACTACGCCTGCGTAAAAGATATTTACATATGCTAATGATTTCCCAAAAATCTAATGAATATGTATAACTTTTCTTGGAAATTTAATGAATATGTATCGATAAGTCCTAATATAAGGTGTATTGTTTAGAAGACAGGTGTGCGTGGTTTGTGAGAGGACTCGCCCGCGCACCCGGCCGTCAAATAAAGAAGTGTCTGCTTATCTACACTAAATTGGTGTTGATAAGTTCTTCATTCCGAGCTTTTCGGTAACAGTTTTGGCGACCCAGATGGGACCTCGCTGAGAGAGACCGGAGGAGTCGGGGACCGATCGGTTCTTGCCGGCACCGAGGATTTCTCGGGGATACCCATCGATCCCCGATCCATAAGGCTCTTTGCGACGTCCCCTGGATTTTGGTAAGACACTTCTTTTAAATATTAAGAATAGTGGGTTAGAGTCCCACCGGTATTGTTTGGGGTTAGAGTCCCCCCGAGTGGGTTAGAGTCCCACCGGTATTGTTTGGGGTTAGAGTCCCCCCGAGTGGGTTAGAGTCCCACCGGTATTGTTGGGGTTAGAGTCCCCCCGAGTGGGTTAGAGTCCCACCGGTATCGTCTGCCTGTCAGACGCGGCGAAAGCTGCGCAAGGTTGGACTAAAGGATCCTGAAGGAAGTGGAAGCCTAGGCGTCTGCCCGTAAGACATAAGCGAAAGCTATTGCTGGGTTGGACAATTTGGAGTGGGTTAGA
Organism: Aquila chrysaetos chrysaetos; assembly: GCF_900496995.4. Taxonomy (NCBI): domain Eukaryota; kingdom Metazoa; phylum Chordata; class Aves; order Accipitriformes; family Accipitridae; genus Aquila; species Aquila chrysaetos. The sequence goes on along the minus strand of NW_024470324.1, from coordinate 1,240,048 downwards.
GTCCCACAACTTTTGAGGATTCTGGGTTAGAGTCCCAGCTTCAAAAGTATTTTGGAAATTTTGGGTTTGAGTCCCAAACACAAAAATAGTGAGATATATTGTGTACGGTATTGTAAGTGTGGGGTGTGCAATCGGGTAACGATTGTAGTGTCTTTTTATTGAGGTTAGAATTTGTAAAGTGTGAATATATTTGTTAGTTATTAATCTTGCCAGGGGATATTGGTTATGACTCTTGCTTAGGGAATTCGGCTTTGTCCGTGCCCTAGGCAAGTAGGTGGACTCCATTACCTGGCAACAATTGTTATTTGTATTTATTTAATATCTGGTGTTTGATACATATTTAATAGATATTTGGTATTGAGTATAAACATAATGGCATTCGCCAAACTATTTAAGAGTAAGAGTATGGGAAATTTATCTACTGATGGAAAGATACCGAAAACATCTCCGTTGGGATGTTTGTTGGCACATTGGGGAGAACTGCATGATGATTTACGTAAAAATCAAATGATTGAATATTGTAATCATTGGTGGCCTCTGTATACGTTGGAGGATCAGGAAAGGTGGCCCATGAACGGGACACTGAATTATAATACCATTCTGCAGTTAATGTTATTTTGTAGAAGAGAAGGGAAATGGAGTGAAATACCTTATGTGGATTTATTCTTTTACTTAAGGCAGAGACGAGATTGGCAGAATGAGTGTAAGCTAGTTAGTAGAGACAATATGATGATGGCTATAACTTCTGACAAAAAAGAGAAGAAATGTTGTCCGGCATGTGATATTGCCCCTAAAGAGGATGAAGGGCCAGAGTTAGATATATCCCCTCCCAGGAGAGGAAGGGATTGGGGGCGAGAACATAGGGAACGGATGGAAGAACCAGAAAGCAGTGGAATAGAGGATGCAGGGGAAGGACCGTCTGAAGTTGTGATTCATACCCCCATTTCTCGAAGGACCCGTCAGCAGGCACAAACAATAGCTCCCTTGAGGCAGGGAGTTGGTAATGATGGACCAGTATATGTAAAAGTGCCCTTTTCGGTTGTGGACTTGATGGCTTGGAAGCAGGCAGCTGGAGTATATAGAGATCTTGAGAGAGTTGGCAGAGTAGTGGATACTATAATTAGAACGCAGAATCCAGACTGGAGTGATTTACAGGTGATCTTGGATAATTTGTTGGATGATACAGAGAAAGCAGATGGTACTAAAAACTGGCAGAGCACAGGCAGAAGTGGCAGTATTAAGCGGGACAATAGGTGGAACATTAGAGCAGAATTTTCTGTCTGGGGATCCGCAGTGGGATCCAAATAAAGTGGAACATAGAGAAAGGCTGAGTCGGTATCAGAAATGGATTTTATATGGAGTTAAACATGCTATGCCTAAATCTTTGAATTGGTCTAAATTATATGAAGTGAGGCAAGATAAGAATGAATCTCCCTCAGCGTTTCTGGAAAGACTGAAGGAAGCTGCCAGAAAATATACTGATCTAAGAGTAGAAACAGAGGCGGCTCAGATACAGTTAGCTTTGATTTTTATGGGACAGTCAGCACCAGATATAAGAAAGAAACTTCAGAAGCTGGAGGGAAAAGATTCAAGGAGCTTAAATAAAATGTTGGAGACAGCATGGAAAGTATATAATAACAGGGAAAAAGAGGAAAGGAAAATCAGAGAAAATAGATTACTGGCTGTAATGACAGGAACAGCAGAAAGAGGACGAAGTAGAGGAAGAGGACGAGGTAGCAGTGGACGAAGAGAATTTATGAATTTTAGCAATCGGAATTTTAATACCCCCTTAGGAGTGAATCAGTGTGCTTTGTGTCGGGAGGAAGGACATTGGAGAAGGGATTGTCCTAAAAATGTGCAGTGTTCAGGAGGAAATATTCAGAAAGAGGTAGCCAGAATGATGGTTTTGGATGAATGAAGAGGACCGGAGGGGAACCCAGCTGAGCCTCTGGTTATAATTAAGCTGGGGAAAAAAGAAGTTAAATTCTTAGTGGATACAGGAGCGACATTTTCAGTATTAAATACTTGTAAAGGAAAAATTGGGACAAAAACGGCAAACATAGTAGGAGCAACAGGGAAAGAAGAAAACAGACCATTCCTGCAACCTTTGGATTTGAAATTTGGAAATAAAATAATTACACATGAATTTTTGTATGTACCAGAATGCCCGATACCCTTGTTAGGAAGAGATTTGTTATCTAAATTAAATGCACAAATTGTTTTTGAGGAAGGAGAACTCTTTTTGAAGATACCTGAGTCAAAAACGGGAGAAATTCTAATGATACAAGAAAAAGTGGAGGGGCAAGAAATTCCACCAGAGGTGGATTTTGCAGTGATCCCTACAGTGTGGGAAACAGAGATTCCTGGTAAATCAAAATTAGCAGCACCTGTAAAAATAGATCTAAAAGAGGATGCAGGAACAGTAAGAATTAAACAGTACCCAATTAAACCAGAAGTTAGACAGGAGTTAAAGAAATTGATTGACAAATTTTTGAAGTATAAAATTTTGGAAGAATGTGAATCTGAATATAATACTCCTATCTTACCAGTTAGAAAACCCTCGGGAGAATACAGGTTAGTGCAAGATTTGAGAGCAGTGAATCAAATAACCAAAGATATATATCCTGTGGTTGCAAATCCTTATACATTGTTAACAGCGTTGAAGGAGATTCATCAGTGGTTTACAGTGCTTGATTTAAAAGACGCTTTCTTTTGCATACCCTTGGAGAAGGAAAGCAGAAAGTTGTTTGCTTTTGAATGGGAAAATCCACAAACTGGGCGAAAGATGCAGCTGACATGGACAAGACTACCCCAAGGATTTAAAAACAGCCCGACAATTTTTGGAAACCAGCTGGCAAAAGAACTTGAAGTCTGGAAACGGGACAAACCAAGGCCTGAACATTTACTTTTACAATATGTGGATGACATATTGATTGCTACAGAAGAAAGATCGACCTGCATACAGGTAACCATTGATGTCTTGAATTTTCTGGGACTAAATGGGTACAAAGTATCCAGGAAGAAAGCCCAAATAGCATGTCAAACTGTGATATATCTGGGCTTTGAGATTTCAAAAGGGCAGAGACAATTGGGAAAGGATCGCAAAGAAACCATCTGTAGTATACCTGAGCCGAAAAATATCCATGAACTAAGAGCGTTCTTGGGAATGGCAGGATGGTGTCGTCTTTGGATCATGAATTACGGACTAATAGCTAAACCGTTATATGAAGTCCAAAAGAACTCTTCTTTTGTGTGGGGTCCAAAACAACAAAGGGCCTTTACAGAGTTAAAACGTGCTTTAATGTCAGCACCTGCTTTAGGCCTCCCTGATTTAACTAAAGATTTCCAGCTGTTCGTTCATGAAAGACAACACCTGGCACTTGGTGTGTTAACCCAGAAGATGGGGAGCTGGAAACGACCAGTCGGCTACTTCTCCAAACAACTGGACACAGTGAGTAAAGGGTGGCCAAATTGTCTTAGAGCAGTGGCTGCAACAGTAATGATCATACAAGAAGCTCGGAAATTGACTTTGGGAAAAACAATAATAGTCTATGTCCCACACATGGTGAAAATTGTTCTAGAACAAAAGGGGGGACATTGGCTATCTCCAAACAGAATGATGAAGTATCAAGTAATATTAACTCAACAAGATGATGTAATTTTAAAAACAACAAACCTGACAAATCCAGCTGTGTTCTTAAGTTCCATGCAGGAAGGAGGACAATTGGAACATGATTGCCTGGCTGCTATTGAGCATGTTTATTCCAGTCGTGAAGATTTAAAGGATGTACCATTGGAACGACCGGACTGGGAACTATATACAGATGGTAGCAGCTTTATAGAGCAAGGAGTTCGATACGCTGGATATGCGGTAACAACAGATACCACAGTTATAGAAGCAAAAGCATTACCAAGTACCACCTCAGCTCAAAAAGCGGAACTTATTGCTTTGATTCGAGCTTTAGAACTAAGTGACGAAAAGAAAGTAAATATTTGGACAGATTCAAAGTATGCTTTTGGAGTAGTACATGTCCATGCAGCATTGTGGAAAGAAAGAGGATTATTGTCCTCCCAAGGATCAAATATTAAACACCAAGATGAAATTTTACAATTATTACAAGCGGTTCAGAAACCAAATCAGGTAGCAATCATGCACTGTAAAACACATCAAATTGGGAACACAAAGGAAATTGCTGGAAATAATTTAGCCGACCGAACGGCAAGAAAAGTGGCAAAGGAACGAGCGTTGCAAATGGCATTAATTCCCTCCAAAACAGTAACTCTCCCTAGAGAAGAACCAAAATACTCAGAAGAGGATGATAAGCTAGGTCGATTATTAGGTGCTAAGAAGAACCTAGCCGGATGGTGGGTAACACCTAAAAGACAGGTAGTAGTTCCACCCTTTTTGATGAGAGAAATAATTCAAACAAAGCATCAGGAGTGTCACTGGGGAGCAGAGGCCTTAGTAACTTCCCTACAAAAACAAGTGGTATCGCTTAGAATGTTAAGAATAGCTAAAATAATAACTGCAAAATGTGAAGTATGTTTGAAAAATAATCCAGTAATCAAAAAAAAGGTCCAAATGGATCGAATAAAATCTGGTACGGAGCCTGGAGATTATTGGCAAGTAGATTTTTCAGAACTACCTAGACAGAATGGGTATCGGTACATCCTGGTGGGGGTTGATACTTTTACAGGATGGCCAGAAGCTTTTCCCTGTCGTTCCACACAAGCAAAAGAAGTGGTAAAATGGTTACTACGGGAAATAATTCCAAGGTTTGGAGTTCCTATGGGAATTTCTTCTGACAGAGGTCCACACTTTGTTGCAGAAGTAGTCCAAAATGTTAGCAAAATTCTGGGTATCACCTGGGATTTACATACCCCATGGAGGCCACAATCCAGTGGGAAAGTAGAAAGAATGAATCAAACCTTAAAAAGACAAATAAGCAAAATTTGTCAAGAGACTAATTTAAAATGGCCTCAAGCACTTCCATTGGCATTATTACGAATCAGAGTACAACCAAAGAGTGGAACCTCAGTCAGTCCTTATGAATTATTATATGGGAAACCTTATGAATCTCCAGAACCAAACCCGAACATGCAGATAAAAGGAAAACAAGATATATATAACTATTTACTTTCCTTAGGAAAAACTTTGACTGCAATTCGGAAAGCAGTGGTGTGGAATAGACCACTATCCCTGGAAGTTCCGGTGCATGACTTACAACCAGGAGACTATGTCTACGTGAAAACGTGGACTTCCGAACCCCTGCAGGAACGTTGGAAAGGACCTTTCCAAATACTGTTAACCACCTTCACAGCTATTAAAATTGCAGAATCGGATGCTTGGATACACTACACTCGAATAAAGAAGGCACCTACTCCATGGAAGATTATTAACCGAGATCCAAAGACTTTAAAACTGACTCTGAAACATGTCTAATTTTTCATATCTGTTTGTGCTTGTTCTTTTTATATTAGTTCGGCAGATAATGATGGTGGAAACCCAGACTGATTTGATGATCAGAAGCAAAAGACAAGTGGAAACAGAACAATTGATTGGCATTCCTGAAAAAATGTCTGAAGAAAATCTGATGTTAGGGTTGATTAAGGGATTTGCCAGCCTACAAAATGTTACCCAAATTACTGCTTGTTTGCCGATACCAAGAGCAGTAGGGGAATCTATTCCTTGGGGAATTTTAACTATGAATTTAACTACCTTGGAACATAGAAACAAAACCACCTATTGCAAACAAAGGCCAGTGACTAAATGGTCTGAACAAGTAAAGGTCATTAGAAAACAATGGAAATGGATGGGTAGAAAAGAAGATTGTCTGAAATTATCAAATCATCAATTTACACCAGCCTCTTCTATAGGAGACATGTTTATAGTGGGCAGCCCTATGGGTTGGTGTTCATATGATGTACGAATCAATACTAATGAAAGCCGGAGCATTATGGAATGGAAATGTGGTGAGGCCAATCAAACAGTACCAGAAGAAAAAACAATTAGCTGGGATTCAGTATGGTCCATGGCCATATGGTCTCAATTTCAATATATGGCCAAAACATCTTGGTGCTTTACTTGGGATGGGTCAGTTAATACAGCCTGGCCATCAGTAGAAGACAGGGGAACTACATTACGAGAAAAAGAAAATTTAGTGTCTTGGTGGAGATGTGAAAAAATTTATTACTGTAGTACTAAAGACCCAGCAATCGAAAAAATTCCTCCTCTAGCTGCGGCCTTAAAGTATGGCTGTTTGTGTAGAGGATTCAAAAATGATCTCAAATTAACTGAAACATTTATACCCAGAAGGGGAACCTTTTTTAGTTGTAGAAAATCCACCATTCAGAGTCCAGGACATTTAGTTTGGGCATTAAGTGATGGAACCTGGACAACTCATTTATCATTAGACGGCACGGTGAAACAAGTTACTTTAGGCATGCCAACTTTATGCCCGATTTGGAAGAAATCGCCATTTAAAGGACCCCTGGAGAATTTGAAGCTAAAAAGAACCAAGAGGTCTGAAATAGATGATGATACATGGAACGAACCATCGACAGGAGTGAAAATTGGCTGGGCACTTGAATCCCTTTTGAACCCTATAGCTTCATATAGAAATAGGGAATGGCTCCACCAGTTAACAGGTCAGGTAGAAAAATTAGCAAACATCACAAAAAAAGGGTTCAAAGAATTGAACGTACAGTTACAGGCTACATCTAGGATGACTCTCCAAAATAGAATGGCTTTAGACCTACTTTTGCTTAAGGAACATGGAGTGTGTGGGTATCTCAAAGACAGAGTGGACCACTGTTGTATTCATATTCCTAATGTAACACAAGACGTAGAACATGATTTAGAGCTACTGAGCAAAGTTGAAAAGGAAACTGAAATTATTCGAGAAGATATATCAGAAGATTGGCTGGGAAAAATTTTTAGTGGATTAGGATGGAATCTGAGCTCTTGGTTACGGTCAATAATCAAAACTCTGTTTCTGTTACTAATTGTCTTTTTAATGATCATACTACTATATGCTTGTTTGAAGAAACGATTTACTAATAGAATTGCAGTAAATCGCATGATCATGAGAGAAGTTCCAACTATTCCACCAGAATACAGTCCACCACCAAGATATGCCGAAACAAATATTGATTCTCGAAATGGTAATAGATAAATGTTAGGTAGATAATGTGAAAGTATTGAAATAATTTTCAACACTTTCAAAGGGGGGAGATGTTACTGATTTGTTATTGATTTGTTATTAGTTAGAATTAATCATATTTAGTTTTAATATTTTAGCAAAATCATATGTATGATGTATTTTATATATTTAACCACCAATCAGTGTCTGCTGCAAAACCCCTGTATAGCCCCGTGCCAAGGCCAGAGAAATTGGCTAAAATCATCTAATAGGAACATTTAGAACTTAGAGAACAGGATAAAGAAATGCTTGACAACGGGGTGGTGCAAGAGTCGTTCAGTACGTTACCTGACAACGGCCTGTTTGGAACACAGCGGCCGATCCCTAAGGATAGAATGTGCGGTACAAGGCTCCTGGAAGGTACCTGGCTAGAGCCGTTAGAGATAACCGCATAGCTACTGTCAAAAAGGATGGATTACACCTGTTGCTATAACATCGATGAAGAAATCATGAACTTTAGACGAACTTTGCTTCATTATAATACCAAAACACACCTCCTGGTCAAAAGCTACCCGCCTCCAAGACTTACCACGCCTCGGAGAGACCTTCACTACGCCTGCGTAAAAGATATTTACATATGCTAATGATTTCCCAAAAATCTAATGAATATGTATAACTTTTCTTGGAAATTTAATGAATATGTATCGATAAGTCCTAATATAAGGTGTATTGTTTAGAAGACAGGTGTGCGTGGTTTGTGAGAGGACTCGCCCGCGCACCCGGCCGTCAATAAAGAAGTGTCTGCTTATCTACACTAAATTGGTGTTGATAAGTTCTTCATTCCGAGCTTTTCGGTAACACTCTCAAGACAAACCGTTCCATAATCTTCCCCAGTACCGAGGTCAGGCTGACAGGCCTGTAGTTCCCCGGATCCTCCCTCCAACCCTTCTTGTAAATGGGTGTCACATTGGCAAGCCTCCAGTCCTCTGGGACCTCCCCTGTTGACCAGGATCGCTGATAGATGATGGAGAGTGGCTTGGCAAGGACCTCCGCCAGTTCCCTCAGTACTCTTGGATGGATCCCATCTGGTCCCATAGATTTGTGAGTGTCCAGATGGCGTAGTAGGTCACTAACTATTTCCTCCTGGATTAAGGGGGGGTATATTCTGCTCTTCATCCTCACCTTCCAGCTCAGGGGGTGGAATACCCTGAGGATAACTGGTCTCCCTATTAAAGACTGAGGCAAAGAAGGCATTAAGTACCTCGGCCTTTTCCTCATCTCTGGTGGCTACGTTCCCTTCTGTATCCATTAAAGGACAGATATTCTCCTTGGCTTTCTTTTTACTGTTAACATATTTGTAAAAACATTTTTTGTTGTCCCTTACAATAGTGGCCAGATTGAGTTCTAGCTGAGCTTTTGCCTTTCTAATTTTCTCTCTGTATGATCTAACAAGATCCCTGTACTCCTCCCAAGTTGCCCGCCCTTTCTTCCAGAGATGATAAACTCTCCTTTTTTTCTTGACTCCTAGCAAAAGCTCCCTGTTCATCCAGGCTGGTCGTTTTCCTCGGCGTTTCGACTTGCGGCACATGGGAATAGCCTGGTCCTGAGCCATTAAGATTTCCTTCTTAAAGAACGTCCATCCCTCCTGGACCCCTTTGCCCTTCAGGACCATCTCCCAAGGGACTCTCTCAACCAGTGCCTTGAAGAGGCCAAAGTTTGCCCTCCGGAAGTCCATAGCGGTGGTTTTGCTGACCACCTTCCTTGCCTCACCAAGAATTGAGAATTCTATCATTTCATGGTCGCTAAGCCCAAGACAGCCTCCGACCATCACACCTCCCACCAGTCCTTCCCTGTTCGTAAACAGTAGATCTAGCAAGGCTCCTCCCCTGGTTGGCTCACCTACCAGCTGTGTCAGGAAGTTATCTTCCACACACTCCAGGAACCTCCTAGATTGTTTACTCTCTGCTGTGTTGTATTTCCAGCAGACGTCAGGGAAGTTGAAGTCCCCCACAAGAACAAGGGCACACGATTCTGAGACTACTGCCAGCCGCTTGTAGAACGATTCATCTGTCTCTTCAACCTGGTTGGGTGGTCTATAACAGACTCCCAGCACAATATCTGCCTTACTGGCCTTCCCTCTCACCCTCACCCATAAGCACTCCACCTTGTCATCACAATCGTGTAGCTCTGTACAGTCAAAACATTTCCTAATATAGAGAGCCACCCCACCACCTCTTCTACCTTGCCTATCCCTTCTGAAGAGCTTATAGCCATCCATTGCAGCACTCCAGTCATGGGAGTCATCCCACCATGTTTCCATGATGGTGACTAAGTCATATCTATCCTGCTGCACGATGGCTTCCAGCTCCTCCTGTTTATTGCCCATGCTGTGTGCATTGGCATAGATGCACTTGAGCTGGCCTATCGAATCCACCCCTAACATTGGTGTGCTGCCCCCAGGCTCATCTCTGGTGCACCTAGTTTTATCCCTTACCCCCTTCAAACCTAGTTTAAAGCCCTCTCTCTGAGCCCCGCCAACTCACGAGCAAGAATTCTTTTACCCCTTTGAGATAGCTGGAAACCATCTGTCGCTAGCAAGCCCGGTGCCATTTAAACCTCTCCGTGATCAAAAAGCCCAAAATGCCACCGATGGCACCAGCCTCTGAGCCACGTATTAACCAGGTGTGTTTTCCTGTTCCTTTCAGTATATTTCCCTGCCACTGAAGGGATTGAGGAAAACACTACCTGTGCTCCCGATCCTTCCACTAATCGTCCCAATGCCCTGAAGTCCCTTTTGATTGCCTTTGGATTTCTCTCTGCAATCTCATCACTGCCAACCTGCACAACCAGCAATGGGTAATAATCAGAGGGCCGAACCAGACCAGGGAGTTCTCTGGTAATGTCTTTTACCTGGGCCCCAGGGAGGCAGCAGACTTCCCTGTGGGATGGGTCAGGTCTGCATATTGGGCCCTCTGTCCCCCTCAGAAGGGAGTCACCTACGACAATTACCCTCCTTTTTCTTTTTTCAGAGGATGTGAGAATGCGTGGGGCTGCCCAACTGAGCCTAGGCACCTCCCTAGATAGGGCTTCATCTACACCCTGATCTTCACTGACCTGGTCCTCAAGTTCCAGAGCCCCATACCTGTTGTGAAGGGGCAACTGGGAAGACAGACTGACCTAGCAGGTGAATAAATGTGCACAACTACCCTTCTGCAGGGCTGTAAGTATTTCAGAGGGGAAGAGAGGATAAACTTATTTAAAAAAAACCAAACAAACCAACTGGTGTACAAAGAAAGGCGCACATTTAAATGATGTTGATGTTTCAGAATGTCTTGACCTTCATTACCAATAACAGTATTACTAAAACTGAAATCTTATCATGGTCTGTCTATTTCCCACAGTATTCTTGGCAGGCACAGACAAGCAAGGCCTCATCCCCAGTTCTCCAGTGCAGACAATGTCTCTTATCTGGCTGGGCCACATGGGCTTCCAGCAGGGTGTGGCCAGAGGCTGGACTCAAGTTGGCTTTTATTAGCACAAGTCACTTGGGTGCATGTGCACTCTCCTGGCCAGCTGTGTGACAGCTCCTGGGTAATGCTGGTTCAAAACAGCCATTTTTCAGAGGAGGGGAGCAGAGGGGAAGGGAAAGGGATTGCTAGTAAAGTCTTGGTAATAAATTTTTTCACAAGAATCTTCCTTTTGGTGTCACATACAGAAGAGCACATCCTCTATTAAGATGCTTCAAGAAAGCTCCTTTTACTGGGGAAGGTGGTTAGCTGTGGCAATTAAAAAAAAGAAGTTTTCTCCCTTGGTTTCAGATCATCTATAGTAATGTGAATGCACATGCTCCCTCAGCATGTCTATGCTGCAGATATTGTGACCACAGTACCTGTGGGCACAACTGGGCTCACCTGATGTTTCTTAGATGAATACAAACAGTAACATGGCCTCAGGTCTGAAGACAAGCTAACTAATTGAGAATGTATTCGGCTTCTTAGCCAGGCTGTGCCAATAAATAGTCCTCATTTCAAAATGCCATCCTCCCCCCATTTTTAAAATTAATTTATCCCTTTGTAGTAGGTTGACCCTGCCTGGGTGCCAAGTGCCCACCAAAGCTACTCTATCACTCCCCCTCCTCAGCTGGACAGGGGAGAGAAAATATAAAAAAAGTCTCATGGGTCAAGAAAAGGACAGTTTAATAAAGTGAAAGCAAAGGTCTTGCACGAAAGCAAAGGAAAACAAACGATGTTATTCTCTACTTCCCATCAGCAGGCAATGTCTGGCCACTTCCTGGGAAGCAGGGCTTCAGTATGCGTAGCGGTTGCTCCGGAAGACGAAAATGCCCCCCTTCCATCTCCCTTAGCTTTTATAGCTGAGCTGACGTTATATGGTATGGAATATCTGTTTGGTTAGTTTAGGTCAGCTGTCCTGGCTATGTCCCCTCCCAAGATCTTGCTGAGCCCCACCCTGCCAGTAAGAGGCAGGGGAAATGTTGGAGAGACAGCCTTGATGCTGTGCCAGCACTGCTCAGCAGTAGCCAAAACACTGGTGTGTTATCAACACCTTTCTAGCTACCGATGCAGAGCACAGCGCTACAAGGGCTGCTATGGGGAGAATTAACTCCATCTCAGCCAGACCCAATACAATCTCCACCCCTTATTCCATACCATTTGCATCATGCTCAGGTCCCACATAATTTAATACGCATATATCTTCTAACCACACCATTGTATTTAATTCTCATTACTGAAATCCCTTCTTACCGACACTTACAACTGAAACTACATACTTAAACCACTTTTATACCCAACATACAGATTTCTACAGTCTTATTAACTACTATCCCCTGTCCTCTAACAGATAGATATTCCATGGGCTTCTTCCACTCCTCCAGATGTTCACATACAGGCTCTGACTTGGGCCCCATCCGTCAAGATGAGTGGTCAGGACAGGAGAAGCAGTATGTTCGATCGTTGGGCACCAACACCGGCTTGGTTTGGGTCACCGTTGCACTTGTCTGGTTCCTTGCGAAGTTCACTCCTTTGCAGTTCAGGTCATTCCTGCTACATTACTTCCTACAATATGCAACTCACATCACAGATTATTTTTCCCCCAAGGTTAAATGTCCTTGAGGCACACACTGGGTCTCCCCATCCTTCCGCATTACCCACCAAGTACACCCAGGTCCTTGAGCAAAGACAATCCAGCGAATGGGTTTGCCTTTTCCCATGGGAGGAGAAATCCACACTGCCTTCCCCAGCCACTTCCCCATGTGCACTACGGGGACCTTATCTCCTCCCACAGTATGTAGGGGTTTTGTTTGGGCAGGCCCAGGACGGTTAGCAGATCCTCTGCTGTTAACTAGCCAAGTGGCTTCTGCTAAATTTGTATCCCAATGCTTCCATGCGCCATTGCCCAGGGCTCTCAACATAGTCTTTAACAGTCCATTATATCTCTCAATTTTTCCAGATGCTTGTGGGTGATGGGGGATGTGGTACACCCACTCAATGCCATGTTTCTTTGCCCAGGAGCTTATGAGGTTATTTCAGAAATGAGTCCCATTGTCTGATTCAATTCTTTCTGGGGTACCATGTTGCCATAACATTTGCCTTTCAAGGCCTAAGGTGGTGTTTCAGGCAGTGGCATGGCTTTTGGGCATGTGAGCATCTACATGATGTACCTTTAGAGTCATGTGTTCTACCCGGGCAGCAATGTCCTGCCACAATGCTGCTGCCCAGATGGGTTTACCCCTGCGCTGCCAATTGGTCTTCTTCCACTGCTGTAGCCACCCCCATAGGGCATTAGCCACCATCCAGGAGTCGGTATAGAGATAGAGTACTGGCCACTTTTCTCGTTCAGCAATCCCTAGGGCTAGTTGGATGGCTTTCACTTCTGCAAACTGACTTGACTCACCTTCTCCTTCAGTGGCCTCAACGACTTGTGGTGTGGGACTCCACACAGCAGCTTTCCACTTCCGATGGTTCCCTACCACACGACAGGATTCATCAGTAAACAAAGCATAACGCCTTTCATCTTCTGGTAACTCATTATATGGTGGTGCATCTTGGGTGCGAGCCACCTCCTCACACAATGCTCAAAATCTCTGCCTTCTGGCCAGTCCATGATCTATTCCAGAATTCCCATGCTGGCTGGGCATGATCCCCTGGTTGTCCTGCACATGCCATGTGAGTGCACTCAAGATGAACTGTTCCATAATCTTCCCTGGTACCGAGGTCAGGCTGACAGGCCTGTAGTTCTCTGGATCCTCCCTCCGACCCTTCTTTTAAATGGTATGACAAAGTTATCAGTTGTGGGATTAATCCGGTATTTGCACTCAGCATTGTCACCCCTATACTTCGGGAGCCATCTGTGGGAAACTATTAATAATTACACCATTTACCTTTCCTCCTCGAGAGCAAATCTATGGGCGAGACACCTTTCTTCCCCTTTCCCTTCTCCTCCAATCTAGTTACAATGGCATTTGAGAATTTTGAAAAATTTGAATACCCTTGGGATGTTGAGACCAGCACAGTCCTAGCCCTACTGCTAGGAATCATCATGCTCCTGAATGTGGTTCAGCTCTTGTTTAAGGTTAAACAACTATTTAAGAAGATCACCCAGAGATCTGCCCTGAGGCTGGATAAGTATGAGTGGCAGGGTGTGTGGGGTAGTATGGGCAAGTACCTAGAACAGTGGGCACCTCCAATGTTTTGAAAATTCACCTCTGAACAAGTGCAGAATCCAGAAGAACTAGTAAAATATTTGGAAAAGGTATGCTGTCGCCCTGGCAACCCCAGAGAGATGCAAATTGCTGCAATGTGCTGGGGCCTGGCCCATGCCTATGGATCCCTGTTCAACACCACTCATTACCCTCAAGGGGAAGAGAAGGTCTCTGGATCTAACAACAAGATGACAGGCACTGCGGCTACCCAAACCTCAGCAAGCCATACTGCAACTGAACCAGCGGACCAACCCGCACCAGTATCACTTGCCCCCATACAGAAGAAGAAATATACAAAAAAAAAATCAGTTCGCTTAGTGAAGGATGAAGATGAGCCAGGGTCATCACGCGAACAGGAGGAAGAGGCAGAACCAGAGGTAATCACCCGATCCCTATCCTTGAGTGAGCTGCAGGATATGCGAAAAGATTTTGGCCGTCGTCCAGGGGAGCATATTATCACCTGGCTCCTCCGATGGTGGGACAATGGGGCTAATAGCTTGGAATTAGAAGGTAGGGAAGACAAGCATCTGGGATCGCTTGCCAGGGAAGGTGGCATTGACAAGGTGTCATGGTTTCAGCCCAGCCGGTAACAAAAAGGACCACGCAGCCACTCGCTCACTCCTCCCACCCCCCTCCGGTGGGATGGGGAGGAGAATCAGAAAGGAGAAAAGAAAAAAAAACTGGAACCTCGAGGGTTGAGATAAGGGCAGTTTACTGGGACATCACAAAAAGAGAAGTTACAACAACAACAACGGTACTAATAAAAGAATGTACAAAACCAGTGATGCACAGTGCAACTGCTCACCACCCAGAACCCAACGCTCCGCCACTTCCCCCACCGAAAGTTGAGAGAACTCCCCCCAGCCCGCTCCCCATTTATATACTGAGCATGATGTCACATGGTATGGAATAGCTCCTTGGCTAGTTCAGGTCAGCTGTCCCGGCTGTGCCCCCCCCCCAACCTCCCAGGTTCCTGTAAAAATTAACTCTATCCCAGCCAAACCCAGGACATTATCCACCCCTTATTCTATACCATCTACGTCATGCCCAGATCTTACATTTTCCAATTAATCACCACCACTTTCCCTGTCTTTTATATATATATATATATATATATATATGTATAGGGACACCCCCCCCACACACACACACAAATAGTATTCCCTTAGTCGATGGGCTATCCCTCCAATGTGTCCATCAGTTTTATTTAGTCCATGACTTTGGGGCTCCATCTGTTGTAACAGTCCTTCAGGATAGGAGAGATGGTGTGAGGTGGTGGGTTGTTGCATGCTGCTTCTGGAGCTTGCGGCTGGTACATTTGGTGCAACCCACGCCCTTGGTCGGCAGGTCGAAGATGTTGATCTTGAGGAAATGGCTGGGTGCCAGTTCAAGTTCCATCACTGTTGCACTTGGCTCAGTTTCAAAGTCCATCCTTCAGTCATTTTGGGTAATTCTTACTGTAATACCCTTGATATGGCATATAGATACAATTACATATGTTGGCATTTTATTGAGCAGTTAACATCATACAGCCTAATTCGCTGGCTGTTCTCTCCCAAAATCAAATCTCCTTGAGGTGCATGTCGAAATTCCCCATCCTTCTGCATCACCCACCAAGTGCACCGCGGTCCTTGAGCAAAACCAATCCCTTGGATGGGTTTGTCTCTGCTTGAGACAGGACTAACCTAGACGGTCTTCCCTAACATACTCTTCATGTGCACTACAGGGACTCTATCTCCTTCTACAGTATGTGGAAGTCTTGGTTGGGCGGGGCCAGCCCGATTGGCAGATCCTCTAGTATTAACTAACCAGGTGGCTTTTGCTAAATGTGTATCCCAATGTTTGAAAGTTCCACCCCCCATTGCTCTCAATGTAGTTTTCAGCAGTCCATTGTATCGTTCGATTTTTCCAGAGGCCGGTGCGTGATAGGGGACAAACGCAATGCCATGCTCTTTGGCCCAGGTGTCTATGAGGTTGTTTCGGAAGTGAGTCCCGTTGTCCGACTCGATTCTTTCTGGGGTGCCATGTCGCCATAAAACTTTCTCTTCAAGGCCCAGGATAGTGTTCTGGGCAGTGGCGTGGGACACAGGATATGTTTCCAGCCATCCAGTGGTTGTTTCCACCATTGTAAGAACATGGCACTTGCCTCAGTGGGTTCGTGGGAGTGTGATATAGTCAATCTGCCAGGCCTCCCCATGTTTATATTTCAGCCATTGCCCTCCATACGACAGGGGTTTTAGCCGCTTGGCTTGCTTAATTGCAGCACGTTTCACATTCATGGATAACCTGTGCAATAGTGTCCATGGTCAAGTCCACCCCTCGATCACGAGCCCATCTATATGTTGCATCTCTTCCCTGATGGCCCGAAGTATCATGGGCCCACTGAGCCATAAATAGCTCACCCCTATGTTGCCAGTCCAGATCCACCTGAGCCACTTCAGTCTTGGCAGCCTGATCCACCTGCTGGTTATTTTGATGTTCTTCAGTGGCCCGACTCTTGGGTACATGAGCATCTACATGACGTACTTTTACCACTAGCTTCTCTATCCGAACAGCAATATCTTGCCACAGTGCGGCAGCCCAGATGGGTTTACCTCTGCACTGCCAGTTGCTCTGCTTCCATTGCTGTAGCCACCCCCACAGGGCATTTGCCACCATCCATGAGTCAGTATAGAGATAGAGCACTGGCCACTTCTCTCTTTCAGCAATGTCTAACGCTAGCTGGATGGCTTTCACTTCTGCAAATTGACTTGATTCACCTTCTCCTTCAGCAGTTTCTGCGACTAGTCGTGTAGGACTCCATACAGCAGCCTTCTACTTCCGATGTTTTCCCACAATGCGACAGGACCCATCAGTGAACAGGGCATATTGCCTCTCGTTTTCTGGCAGTTTATTATACAGTGGGGCCTCTTCAGCATGCATCACCTCCTTCTCTGGCGACATTCCAAAATCTTTGCCTTCTGGCCAGTCCATGATCACTTCCACAATTCCTGGGTGACTGGGTTTCCTATGCGAGCTCGTTGTGTGATCAGTGCGGCCCACTTACTCCACGTGGCATCAGTTGCATGATGTGTAGAGGAGACTTTCCCTTTGAACATCCAGCCCAGCACTGGCAGTCGGGGTGCTAAGAGGAGCTGTGTTTCAGTACCAACCACTTCTGAGGCAGCTCAAACTCCTTCATATGCTGCCAATATCTCTTTTTCAGTTGGAGTATAGCGGGCCTCAACTCCAAAACCCCAGGGGTCGGCCTCAGGTCTCCCCAGGTGCTTTCTGCCAGAGGCTCCAGGTAGGGCCATTCTCCCCAGCTGCAGTGTAGAGCACATTTTTAACATCTTGTCCTGCCCGGACTGGCCCAAGGGCTACTGCATGAACAATCTCCCGCTTAATTTGTTCAAAGGCTTGTCGTTGTTCAGGCCCCCATTTAAAATCTTTCTTCTTCCGGGTAACTTGGTAGAGAGGGCTTACAATTGTGTTCTCAACATTCTTCTCATACTGAACTCAAAAACATAGCACTATACCAGCTACTAGGAAGACAAATAAATCTATCCCAGTTGAAACCAGGACACCATGGAAAAGAAAAAAAAACCTAGAAGCCATGGTTTGGGGGTCAAGCTGCCCTGCCTGCACAGTGGGGTCAAATTACAACTGCCACGTACACACTTTGGTCGAGGAATAAGGAAGTGTTGCCCTCGGCCAATGACGACTAGCATGACCTTATTTGACCACAGGTCAGATTCAACTAGGGTATAAATGGAGCCCCGCCAGAGGGCAAATTGAGTTGGTCCTCCTCAGAGCAGCACGTCTGCAGTCGGGGACTCTCCCCTTGGGTCAGGACACTGCCCAAGGTAACTCCTCGAGGTTGAGAGCCCTCATCTTTTAGGTGAGTGATATGCGCATTTTGAGTCATCATTTCTAAAGCTTAAGAATTCTTAAGTCAGTTGTGTAGTGTTAATTTCCCCTTACATCATTGAACCTGTGCTTTACTAATGTTGTTGAAGTTCTAAACGATTTTGATTGAAGAATAAATTTTGTTGAGTTTAACACCTGTTTAATTGGATTGTATGAGTCTCCATGACATTAAATTGGCGTAGTCAGCAGTATGACGTTAATAGAGGAATTATTATGGAGGCACGGCTGTACCCCTTCTCCCCCAGGTATAGAATGGACGAAGGAGAAGTGGTCCCACCCAGCGTCAGTTGTGGAGAGAATAGAACAATGCCACAGTAGTCGAGATGGCAAAGGCAAAGGAAGTATGTATGCCATCCTAGGTGCCTACTTGATTCAAAATAATAATTCTGACAGATTGGCAAAGGATAATTTAAAAAAGCAATTGGAAATAGATTGTTTGAAAGGAGAACTTAAACGAGAAAGAGAGCATACGTGTTTATTAGAACAAAAAATTGAAATTATGCTAGCATAAGCAAAAAAGCCCCCCAATATTGCCCAAATCCGAAAATTAATCACGGGTGTGGAACCTAAGGAGTGGGATGGGGACATCTGGGGAGACACTGATGAAAATAGCTCTGAAGAAGTAGAGGAATTAGAGGAAAGGGACGTGTGACCCCTTATTAAAACAGAAAGGCCCACAGGTCCGCAAGGCAGGAACCCCCGAACCACTATCCACATGACCCCTTGGATGGGACCTGAGCTCAGTGAATTACAAGCTAAGTTTTCACGCAAGCCAGGCAAAACTGAAAATGAATATTTGTGGAGAGTTTCTTTAATGGGGGGAGATCGGATACTATTAAGTGATGACTAAGCAAGGGGTTACTGGGGACCAGGAGTGTTTCTGAGTGCTGGACCGGCGGGTGATCAGTCAATAACGTCTCGAGTAGCTTATTGGGCTGGGGGGGATGGACCCCAAGGAGAGAGGAGAACCTATTACTATTCCAGTAAAGGGATTGTCAGAGTTAGTGGAAGGAGTGCAAAAAGCGGCATGTGTTCATTCCATGTATGCAAAGGGGCAGCAGAGGCTGAGGGCTTGTGTCCCTTTTCCAATTGCCTTGTAAATGCCACCTTCCCTGGCAAGTGATCCCAGCTGCTTGGCTTCCCTACCTTCTAATTCCAGGCTATTAGCCCCATTGCCCCAGCATCGGAGTGTTACGGAGGCACGCACAATCAAATCCAACAGGTGTTAAAGCTCAGATTTATTCTTCATTAAAAGGTAGTTAGAACTCCGGTAACATTTGTAAACAATAGGCTCAGTGATGCAAGGGGAATTAGTACTACACAGCCGACTTAAGAATCCTTAAGATTTAAAAGTGATGACTCAAAATGTGCATATCACTCACCTAAAAGATGAGAGCTCTCTCCCTCGAGGAGTTACCTTGGGTGGCGTCTGGACCCAAGGGGGAGTCCCCGACTGCAGACCCACTGCTCCAAGGAGGACTGATTCCAAAATGTCCTCCGGCGGGACCCCATTTATACCTTTGTCGAATCTGATCTGTGGTCATTTTAATCCCTATTGGCCAAAAGGTCACTTCAGTGTACCTGGCCCATCTCGACTGGTCAGTTCAACTTTCAACCTGCAGCCTCTAGGGTTTGGGGTTTTTTTTTTCCTCTCCTTCCTGCCTGGAGAAGTTTCGTCTCCTGTTGGGGGGGGGGGCACGTACTGCCACACGGAGAAGCCAGGTGATAATATGGTCACCTATAGGGCGGCCAAAAACTTTTCGCATATCCCGCAGCTCACTCAAGGATAGGGATCGGGTGATTACCTCTGGTTCTGCCTCTTCCTCCTGTTTGCGTGATGACCCTGGCTCATCTTCATCCTTTGCTAAGCGAACTGATTTTTTTTTTGTATATTTCTTCTTCTGTATGGGGGCAAGTGATACTGGTGCGGGTTGGTCCGCTGGTTCAGTTGCAGTATGGCTTGCTGAGGTTTGGGTAGCCGCAGTGCCTGTCATCTTGTTGTTAGATCCAGAGACCTTCTCTTCCCCTTGAGGGTAATGAGTGGTGTTGAACAGGGATCCATAGGCATGGGCCAGGCCCCAGCACATTGCAGCAATTTGCATCTCTCTGGGGTTGCCAGGGCGACAGCATACCTTTTCCAAATATTTTACTAGTTCTTCTGGATTCTGCACTTGTTCAGAGGTGAATTTTCAAAACATTGGAGGTGCCCACTGTTCTAGGTACTTGCCCATACTACCCCACACACCCTGCCACTCATACTTATCCAGCCTCAGGGCAGATCTCTGGGTGATCTTCTTAAATAGTTGTTTAACCTTAAACAAGAGCTGAACCACATTCAGGAGCATGATGATTCCTAGCAGTAGGGCTAGGACTGTGCTGGTCTCAACATCCCAAGGGTATTCAAATTTTTCAAAATTCTCAAATGCCATTGTAACTAGATTGGAGGAGAAGGGAAAGGGGAAGAAAGGTGTCTCGCCCATAGATTTGCTCTCGAGGAGGAAAGGTAAATGGTGTAATTATTAATAGTTTCCCACAGATGGCTCCCGAAGTATAGGGGTGACAATGCTGAGTGCAAATACCGGATTAATCCCACAACCAATAACTTTATCATACCATAAACCAATGTTATACAATACATCAAAACGAAAACCTTAATCCACCTCCCAAGGATGATAAGCAGCAGAAGAGGGACTACATACAGCAAGCGAGGTGATACATAACAGAACTTTAAAAACCAGAGCAACAACTCTAAGAACACATAAATCAACATAGTGACCAGCAACTATTAGACCAATATAATGAATGCTTGTAACAAATGTGTTTTAACAAGCTCTGGTCAGGTTTGTCGTTATCTCAACCCTTCGTGCCCCACGTTGGGTGCCAGAATGGACTGTCATGGTTTAACCCCAGCCAGCAACTAAGCACCACGCAGCTGCTCACTCACTTCCCCCCCCACCCAGTGGGATGGGGGAGAAAATCGGTAAAAGAAGTAAAACTCGTGGGTTGAGATAAGAACAGTTTAATAGAACAGAAAAGAAGAAACAAATAATGATAACACTAATAAAATGACAACATTAATAAGAAATGGTATCCTGGTTTCAGCTGGGATAGAGTTAATTGTCTTCCTAGTAGCTGGTACAGTGCTATGTTTTTGAGTTTGGTATGAGAAGAATGTTGATAACACTGATGTTTTTAGTTGTTGCTTAGTAATGTTTAGTCTAAGGTCAAGGATTTTTCAGCTTCTCATGCCCAGCCAGCAAGAAGGCTGGAGGGGCACAAGAAGTTGGGAGGGGAGACAGCCAGGACACCTGACCCAAAGTGGCCAATGGGGTATTCCATACCATGTGACGTCATGTCTAGTATATAAACTGGGGGGAGTGGGGGCGGGGGGATCGCCACTTGGGGACTAACTGGGCGTCGATCGGCGGGTGGTAAGCAATTGCACTGTGCATCATTTGTACATTCCAGTCCTTTTATTATTACTATTACATGAGCCCTTTGTTATATTTTCTCTCCCCTGTCCATCTGAGGTGGGGGAGTGATAGAGCGGCTTTGGTGGGCACCTGGCGTCCAGCCAGGGTCAACCCACCACACTCAGTCTGCTGTTCTGAGAAAAGGAAAAGCTCACTAGCTGTGTTTCTGTCTTTTAAAGGAAAAGGATTTTGATGTAACCTCAGTGTTGGCAATCTGAAAACTCAAGGCCGTACACAAATTTGGCACTAGAGCAGCTCCACGTGAGCGATCCCAGTTGCATCGAGAGCTAGAGGGGCCATGCTGCAGTGGACCTTGGAGTTTCCAAGCCATGTGGAGGATGGCTCATGTCCAGTGAGGCTGATGTCCCAGATGCCCGTCTCGCCATGCCTCACACCATGCCAGGGGACCTCTTGGCTCCCCTTGCAGAGCTGTGTGGGATTCAAACCTGGTGGCATGACTTCAGTATGGCTGTGTCTTCACCTTTTCCTTTTTCTTTCTTTCTCAGCTCCGTCCCTGGAGTGAACAGACCAGATCTCCAGCTTATACCGTGGACAGGACCAAATGGCACAAAACTGATTTGTACTGTGAAATGCACTGTGATGAAGGCCTGGCCCATGTGACCTGAAGCGGCCCCTTTGCCACTTTATCTAGGCAAAATCACAAGTACCTCAAAGACAGAGTTTCATCCTTAGCTCTCAGCTGCCTGGGTTTAAGTAAGCTCCATGCTATTACACTAATCAAGTATTTTTCTCTTTTAATTCCAGTGTGCCTGGGCATGAAGCAGACAATAAAATATGAGCAGAAGGAGCTGCAAGATGAGATAAGATAGAGGCTTAAACATTTTCAAATTAACCTGATTGCTTTGTGTCATTTGAGGAGATAACGTTTTCCCCTTTCATGGCTAATGAAACTGAGGCTTCAGAAATCCCCACATCAGGAGGGCGAGCTCAGTCCCAGCCCCACTCCTGTTGCAGTTGCCTGGGCAGAGGAGAGAGGCTGGAGAGGGTGCCCTGTTGCCGGGACCAGAGTACCCCAACCGGGGTTACCTACGCTTGTCAGTGGGGAGCCAGGGCAGACGTACCCCTAGGCAGATATACCTGTTTCCACTGCCCAGCTACAGCATAACATGCCAACCATCTTCCCCAACTGCATCCCGAGGGGAGAGGTTTCCACCCACAAAAGTGAGTGCTCCTTCAGCCCAGCAAAGGTGCTGAGCTCAACCAGAGCAGTCAGCTGTGTCCTGTCCCAAACCCTTCAATCCTACAAATCTTCCAAACACCCACATTTTTCTCCAGGATATACGCTACATCAGCGTTTAAATTGTATTCATACCATTTTTCTCTGATTTGCCCAATGCCTGTGAATGGCTTACAACATTTAATGGTGCTTCAAGACTTACATATCATCAATAGCACAATGAGCCAGGATCAGTGTTACAAGGATTAAGCTGTCATTCAGGCAACTGAGGATGGTATATTGGTCAGAGTGATATCTCGTGAGGACCTTTGGGGGCCTAAGGGATTTGGGGAAGGACAGCCTGATGCAGCGGGCTCAGAGAAAAGGCTCACAGTGGTAGTGACCAGCAGCAAGGGTCCCTGATGCTTCCCTGCGGAAAGCAGCATATTTAGGTGGTGCATAGGCAAAGCACCTCCTTTTCAAAGTGAATGGTGCAGTCCTGCCCTGCATAGCCCTCAGCAGCCTTCAGCCTCCCTCCTGGCAGCACAGCCTGCCAGCTGGGGCCCTGGGATCACCAAGGCACTGAGAGATGACTCCTTTTATTATACACATATATCATCTTGCATTGACTCCAGATCCCAGCTCAGCGATTGCACACGAGAGGGTAGTTTGCAAGGTCTCTACCAACAAGCAACACTTCCTTTAGGGCACAGATGTTGGCATTTGCTTTTCAACACCTCCCTGTAACTTTACACACACAGTCTAGGTTTCTTTTGAATCAAGATATCACAGCATATAGTTTATAGCTGTCCTCAGACCCACTTCCAGGAAAGGATTCTGACTGTGTCACCCCACACCACCACTACCTCTGTACCACACCTGCTAAGGTCATCGTACCTCAACTCAAGCAGGAAGAGTATGTGTTAAAAGAGCCAATCTTTCCTGCTATTCTCTCAGTGCTGGACCACTAGGAAAGCCAGGCATGCTCCCTGCAAAACTCCCCTAGAGCACATTCACTCACCTCCATCTTAGAGAGAGTATGAAATAATTGCTGAAGAAATTAGTCTTGTTTCAGGCATAGTACCCACTCTCTCACCTCTTTACTGAGGTTTGTTTTGTTTTGTTTCATTTTTAAACTAACTGACTTTTATGGCTTTAAGACTCTGCTCTATTTAGGTGAAATGGGTACACCTACACTCATCTTTGAAGTCAAAGGGAAACACTTGAGGACTTCCAGAGCACAATCTGTTGATTGCCTGCCTGGGTAAGGAGGGTATCAGCATGCTTGATGGCACGCTGAGATGGGGTAATACCCAGGTGTCCTCCCACCTGTAGGTTTTTGCAAACCTCAGAGTAGCTATCTGCATGCTTTGGACATTGGTGTGGTGGGTTGACCCTGGCTGGATGCCAGGTGCCCACCAAAGCCGTTCTATCACTCCCCCCTCCTCAGCTGGACAGGGGAGAGAAAATATAACAAAGGGCTTGTGGGTCGAGATAAGGACAGGAGAGATCACTCACCAATTACTGTCACGGGCAAAACAGACTCAGCTTGGGGAAAATTAACTCAATTTATTACAAATCAAATCAGAGTAGGATAATGAGAAATAAAACCAAATCTCAGAACACCTTCCCTCCACCCCTCCCTTCTTCCCGGGCACAACTTCACTCCCGGATTCTCTACCTACCCCCCCCCAGCGGCGCAGGGGGACAGGGAATGGGGTTTACGGTCAGTTCATCACACGTTATTTTCTGCTGCTTCATCCTCCTCAGGGACAGGACTCCTCACACTCTTCCCCTGCTCCAGCGTGGGGTCCCTCCCACGGGAGACAGTCCTCCACGAACTTCTCCAACGTGGGTCCTTCCCACGGGCTGCAGTTCTTCACGAACTGCTCCATCATGGGTCCCTTCCACGGCATGCAGTCCTTCAGGAGCACACTGCTCCAGCGTGGGTCCCCCACGGGGTCACAAGTCCTGCCAGAAAACCTGCTCCGTGGGCTCCTCTCTCCACAGATCCGCAGGTCCTGCCAGGAGCCTGCTCCAGCATGGGCTTCTCACGGGGTCACAGCCTCCTTCACGCACCCACCTGCTCCGGCGTGGGGTCCTCCATGGGCTGCAGGTGGATATCTGCTCCACCGTGGACCTCCATGGACTGCAGGGGGACAACCTGCCTCACCATGGTCTTCCCCACGGGCTGCAGGGGAATCTCTGCTCCAGCGCCTGGAGCACCTCCTCCCCCTCCTTCTTCACCGACCTTGGTGTCCGCAGGGTTGTTTCTCTCACATGTTCTCACTCCTCTCTCCGGCTGCCGTTTCTGTCTGTCCCGCAACTTTTTTTCCTTCTTAAAAATGTTATCACAGAGGCGTTACCACTATCGCTGATTGGCTTGGCCTTGGCCAGCAGCGGGTCCGTCTTAGAGCTGGCTGGTATTGGCTCTGTCGGACACAGGGGAAGCTTCCAGCAGCTTCTTACAGAAGCCACCCCTGTAACCCCCCCCCGCTACCAAAACCTTGCCACACAAAGCCAATACAATTGGCCTCTGGCTGTGCATAAGATCAAGCTTTCAGCTTGTGTTCTGGAGGGACAAGGCATCTAGTCTTAAGGACATTTGGTGATACCCCTCAAAACACAGTGTAAGAAAGTTGGCATTCCCACATCTCCCAGTCTGGCCACAGGTCTTTGCAGTATTGTGGTATATTGAGAAAAGCACCAGATTTTGTAATCAGAAATAAATATACCTGTGTATCTCTACTTTTATTAGAAAAGGAGGGATGGGAGAGGAGAAAAAAAGGTTCCAAACATACTCTCAGAATGCCTGAAATTTAAAAAAACCCCCATGTTTTCTAAAAAGTAAATAAAGGATACTGAGTGATTTTTGCTCTGGTAATTTCAAAGCAAACAGCATGATTTTGGCATCTCTTAGTCATGCTCATGACTGCTTAGGGCTGTCATGCTTATAGAGGAGGTGGAACTAAAGAAAAGAATCCCCAGCAGAATAGAAACATGCTGAAAAATAGGACCAGTATTGCCTTGTGTATTCTGAAGTAACCCACTCATTGGTTAGAGATGCTGGACTAACTCCCATCACTTCTTAATCAGAACTACCAACATACCTACACTCCTGCAAAAGCTGAGGCAGCCCACTGAATTCAACTTGGCATCAACTTAGTAGGCATGTGCAGTGTCACCTACTATAAACCACAAGGATAAAGCTGTCAGTTACAAGGCAGTACTCTGCAGCAATTCAGGACATTTGATCTTCAGTTGGGGCAAAGCATGATCAGTGACACAAGATTGTGAAGACACTTTGCACAGTCTGTGTATGCATCAGCCCTTGGGTCCTGGAGGGCTCCCAGCAACACTGGCACTCCAGCTGTCGTGTACTCCCAGGCTGGCGTGGAGTAATGGCAGGCTGAGCATCTGGTTCTCTATAATCATGCTGGGTTTCCATAGCTCTTTTCCATAAACAGTCTGATCTCTATTTCGATAGTGCACATGTATTCTTCTCCAAGACCCCTGTTTCAATCTCTGGGTATTCACCCTTCCCCACACTGTATCACAGTCATTTTCTCTACCCTCTGCTGCAAGGAGCTCATTTGTCAAAGGGACAAGATCTTTAAGGACATAAAGGAAGACACCCCTTAACACAGCTTTCGTCCCACCGTATTTGTTGGTGGGGAGCCAGGCACTAGCCAGCCATGGAGAACTTTGCAGGGCCAGTTTGTTTAAATGCATTTTTAAATAAATGTTTGTCAAGGGCATAGTGCCCTCGTGTCAATGGAAAGGGGCCCACCCTGGGAGGAAACCAGATATTTGAGAATGCCACTTTTCCTGGCCAAGGGCAGGCACCTGCCCAGGGCACTGCAGGTGCAGGGGGACCACACTCAGCCCCTGGCTACCGCTGGGAGCAGAGACAGTGCCAACTTGCTGCTGGTGTACGTGACTTGAGCAGAAAACTGAGACGCAGTGCTAGGTGGGCCAGCAGCAGCTGACTGTGCTGGAGTTGACCCCAGCCACCAAGGCAGCTGGGCATGCTACCAGCCAGCTCCCTGGCCTTGCTGCCTGGCTCTGCATCTGGACTGCTGATTTTGAAAGACACTGAAAAAAATGCAAGAGGATGCTCCCATGATGTAAGGACTGGGGTGCTTCATGGAGTTAAAAGCCAAACTCCCTGCCCCAAGCACAATTCCCCACATGGGAGGTATTGCAGATGAGCACTTGCAAACTCTAACATAACCACCTCCACAGCAGTGCCTCCCTGGGCACAGTGTGTGTGGGGGAGGCAGGGGCTCATTTTCCAGCTGCAAACTGCTGAACTGATCCACTGACTGGTAGAGTTGAGCACTCACCTCATCACTGCCTGCTTTGAAGCAGTGATATTTTTTTTTGTTGTTATTTTTCCCCGAGACTCCTCCCATGTCTGGTGCCTTCCCACAGCAGTGAGGCAAGGCTCAAGGCTCAGAAAGAGGTACGTTTTAGAGGAGCATAGAACTGGGGCTGGCAGACCGTGCCAGCAGAGACCGCATGGAGGAAGGCAAAGGACTGCAATGCACAGAGCTCATTGGTGTATGCCAGCCAGATGATTCACTCCTCTGGCCAAATGACAACCAGAACTACAGTCACACCATCACAGACCAACACGGACTGTATTTACACCACACATTCAAGAATGGTTATACGTCATCATGAATATTCTCCATATATCTTTATATTCACCCAAAGCTAAACTGCTTCAGTACCAAGGGATTCTTAGTGGAGACATGAGGGAGGAGGAGAGATTTGGGAAAATGTAAGAGCTCTAAGAGTGATATGAACCAGCCTTCCTATAAACTAGGGTAGTGTGAGTCTAGGGCCCACGCCCAGCCAGGACTTGAAATAAATGTCCTACATTAATCAGGGAAGAATGCAGGAAGGATCCTAGCTCTTCAGTGAGAGAAGGCATGAGTTTCCAGCCTTCACGGTCTCTGTAAATGTTTAACTCTCCGTTGTTTAGAACTGATTATTTCAGACCCAGAGATCAGATCAATGCACTTTTCCATGTTTTATGTTAAGCAGGAAATACTGTGGCAAATCTCAGTTCTGTGTCAGTGGGAAATGGGTACAGGGAGAATGGAGGGAATTTATTATAGGGACCTGGGGGTCATATTCCCCTGCTAGAGTTTGGGGGAGCCCATGCGAGGGGGAGATCGGGCTGGTATTTTGGCAGCGAGAAGGAGCCGGTGCTTCAGCCACTGTCCTGTGCTGCACCCCACTCCCTGTCAGCAGTGACAGCCATGCCACTGCCACTGCCTAGCATCATTTGGAGAGGGTCCTTCCCCCATCCTCTCCACGCAGCCCGAGCATGGCACACACTGCCCGTTCTTTGCCCTTCCCAGCTCTGAAGAATGATTATTCAGTCCTTATTGTCGACAGCTGAATGGAAAAGCTATGCAGTAAGTCTGAGTCACAGAGACATGATGAAAACAAGCTGGAGAATTTAAAATGCTAGCTACTGCCTGATGCCAAGTAAAAATTAATCAGGCTCCTTGATCACTATTGTGATTGCTAACAGAGAAGTGTATGTATTAACTTGGTTTCCTCTCTATTGTCCAACCTGCCCTGGCGTTGTATAATTTACAGGTAATTAAGTTCAGCAAAGATTATTGAAAAACAGAAAAGGATGCCAACCTAACTTACTTTTATTCATCTGCCAATGAGACTAATGTATAATTTACCATTTAGCTTTGGAAATCTCTCCTATAGATTCACACTAAAGGGAACTTTAACTACACCAAAACCTAAAGGGTTCTTCCCCATCCCCTGGAAGGAATTGTATCAGACTAAAAATCACTTAGGAAAATCACTTCTGCCAGTCAAAGGCCATTTAAGTCTAAGACCTCACTGCTTAAGTCTTTACAGAGGTCTAACTCCCATAGAAGTCAAATAGGAGGGTGTTGTTTTGAGTCCATGGAAAATTTGTCTATATAGGGCATTAGAGGGAGAGAGAAGGAATATTCTTCTTTATGGTACTAATCAGGATAACAAAGAATCTGAGCTAATGTTTAGATCCACAATGATCTGCAAGAGCTCTCTCCAAAGATGTTATGACATGGCATAACTATGGAGTAAGACTACCTGAGTATTTGGTGGCTTTCCAGCCAGAGCAGCAAAAGTTTTCCAAATTTAGACCTTAAGAAAAATCTTTAAAATATATTCTTTCATAGGAAAAAAATATTCCAAACTGTTTAAGAAACATGCCCATGAATGTGCTCCTAGATTTTGAAGTCACAGAGCTAGCTTAATTTTTCTGTAATTTTAAAAATCACTGATATTTTGGTTCTGAAATTTCATTTAAAATATTAAAAAATGGATGTAATAATTGAAAGATAAATTAGTTAGCTCTGATACTATTAAAGTTCACCACAAGGCATAAAGGAAAACCACTTTTCCATCTGAATCTCCGTCTTTTTCTCAGGAGAATATAAAGTATCCGCTTACAATAGAGGTCCAGTATGGGACCAAGACACTACCCCAGTATCTTGTCTCTGCCAGTGGCTACTGGTAACTGCTAAGGAAAAATGTGATCCTTGCTGGGTTTTTTATCCACAGTCCAGCCATCAGTGGTTTGGTGATTTCCTGAGCCAGAGGTCATGCCCAGGCCATCAGCTTCAATATGTCTTGATGGACCCTTCTCCCGCCTTATTTCATAGAATCATAGAATGGCTTGGGTTGGAAGGGACCTTAAAGATCATCTAGTTCCAACCCCCCTGCCATGGGCAGGGATACCTTCCACTAGACCAGGTTGCTCAAAGCCCCATCTAACCTGCCCTTGAACACTTCCAGGGAGGGGGCATCCACAACTTCTCTGGGCAACCTGTTCCAGTGCCTCACCACCCTCACAGTAAAGAATTTCTTCCTAATATCTAATCTAAATCTACCCTCTTTCAGTTTAAAACTGTTACCACTCGTCCTATGACTACACTCCCTGATAAAGAGTCCCTCCCCATCTTTCCTGTAGGCCCCCTTTAAGTACTGGAAGGCTGCTATAAGGTCTCCCCGGAGCCTTCTCTTCTCTTCTCGAGGCTGAACAACCCTCTCAGCCTTTCCTCATAGGAGAGGTGTTCCATCCCTCTGATCATTTTTATGGCCCTCCTCTCGACCTGCTCCAACAGGTCTATGTCTTTCTCGTACTGAGGACTCCAGAGCTGGATTCAGTACTCCAGGTGGGGTCTCACCAGAGCAGAGTAGAGGGGCAGAATCACCTCACTTGACCTGCTAGCCACACTTCTTTTTATGCATCCCAGGATGCAATTGGCTTTCTGGGCTGCAAGCGCACATTGCTGGCTCATATTCAGTTTTTCACCCACCAATACCCCCAAGTCATTCTCCACAGGGCTGCTCTCAGTCCACTCATCGCCCAGCCTGTATCCATGTTTGGGATTGCCCTGACCCATGTGCAGGACTTTGCACTTGGCCTTGTTGAACTTCATGAGGTTTGCATGGGCCCACCTCTCAAGCCTGTCAAGGTCCCTCTGGATGGCATCCCTTCCCTCTAGAGTATCAACCACATCACTCAGCTTGGTGTCATCTGCAAACTTGCTGAGAGGGAACTCAATCCCACTGTCCATGTCCCCAAAAAAGATGTTAAATAATACTGGACCCAATACAGACCACCTTATTTAGGTATCTTTTTTATTTTTTTTTTACCTTTTATACATCTGGGCCATAAAACATCCCATGGCAGTGAGTTCTGCAGTTGTGCTGGTTTTGGCTGGGATAGAGTTAATTTTCTTCATAGTAGCTAGTATAGTGCTATGTTTTGGATTTGTGCTGAAAACAATGTTGATAACACAGGGATGTTTTTGTTACTGCTGAGCAGTGCTTACACAGAGTCAAGGCCTTTTCTACCTCTCACACCACCCCACCAGTGAGTAGGCTGGGGGTGCACAAGAAGTTGGGAGAGGACACAGCTGACCCCAGCTGACCAAAGGGATATTCCAGACCATATGACATCATGCTTAGCATGTAAAGCTAGGGGAAGAAGAAGGAGGGGAGGGGAGGCATTCGGAGTGATAGCATTTGTCTTCCCAAGTAACCGTCACGTGTGATGGACCCCTGCTTTCCTGGAGATGGCTGAACACCTGCCTGCTGATGGGAAGTGGTGAATGAATTCCTTGTTTTGCTTTGCTTGCGTGCGTGGCTTTTGCTTTACCTATTACACTGCCTTTATCTCAACCCACAAGTTTTCTCACTTTTACCCTTCCAATTCTCTCCCCCATCCCACCAGGGGGGAGTGAGCAAGTGGCTGTGTGGTGCTCAGTTGCCAGCTGGGGTTAAATCATGACAGCAGTTTAATCAAGTGGTGTGTGAAAAAGTACTGCCTTGCCATTAATTTCATGGGTTTAGTTTTGTTGGTTTTTTTTTTTTCCAGTGGTTTCATTGACCTTGTCTTTTCAAGAGGTGCAAAAAATTTAACTAGAAATGTTTATTAGGGATTCTTCTTAGACAAATCAAGGTCCAAGTGAGCTAAATTAGAATATGTACACATAACATGGGCTTTTCTCAATTAAAAAAAAAAAATTATTACATTCACAATTCTTCTTTTGTTTAATTCTACCTGTGCACAGAAAGACTACTGGCTTGCTGCCTCTTGAGCTGTCCCTCATGGCCCAGGGCTGTTGCACAGGGCTCCTGTGCTGGGGTGTCGTGGTTTAACCCCAGCCAGCAACTAAGCACCACGCAGCCGCTCACTCACTTCCCCCCCACCCAGTGGGATTGGGGAGAAAATCGGAGGAAAAAAAAAAAAAGTAAAACTCGTGGGTTTGTTGCCGAAATCCGGAATAAAACTCCTTAACAGCAATGAGAAGTTAAGAAGCAGGCACTCCTTTATTGCAGCGCTGGGCACACGGGGGATCGCTCCACCTATCGTGTGCACCTGTCTGGTTTAACTATGCAGGTTAAATACACACCTGTTATACATATTCACTAGATTTCCGAGAAATGTTATACATAATCATTAGTTTTCCGAGAAACTATTAACATATGTAAATGTCCTTTACGCAAGCGCATTGGAGGTCTCTGGTGGTCTTCAGAAGCCCTCTGGTGGTCTTCCATAGTCTTCCTCACTTGTCCGCTTCTTGACCTCTTCTTAGGTGATTCTGCGCAGTACGATTCTTGCCATCATATATTAGATTGCACAAAAGTACATTCTATGTTAATTCCTTTTCTATGATTGGTCTTTTAATCATACCACCTTATTAATATTCTTATGTTAAAACAATCATTGGTTGATCTCACATAATCCATTAACCAGAACTTTGATCCAAGTAGGGTTTCTAAGCAACAGAACTAAGGTCCATAACGATTTCTTAAAGCAAACCACTATAATTAACCAACCTGTGTTAGAATTCTATGGTTAACTGACTGTCAACAATACTTGTATTCTTATGATTATGCTTAGCACAGTTTGTAATGTTCCTAAGTCTCTATAACTACGTTGCAAACTTCACACTCCTATCTCACGATTTTGTTTTAATCAAATCTTTATCAAAGTATTTGCAACAGGTTGAGATAAGAACAGTTTAATAGTACAGAAAGGAAGTAACTAATAATGATAACAATAATGAAATGACAATAATAATAATAATAATAATAAAAGGATTGGAATATACAAGTGATGCACAATGCAATTGCTCACCACCCGCCGATCGACGCCCAGTTAGTTCACAAGTGGCGGTCCCCCCAGCCCCACTCCCCCCAGTTTATATACTAGGCATGACGTCACATGGTATGGAATACCCTGTTGGCCAGTTTGGGTCAGGTGTCCTGGCTGTGTCCCCTTCCAACTTCTTGTGCCCCTCCAGCCTTCTTGCTGGCTGGGCATGAGAAGCTGAAAAATCCTTGACTTTAGACTAAACATTACTTAGCAACAACTGAAAACACCAGTGTTATCAACATTCTTCACATACTGAATCCAAGACATAACACTATACCATCTACTAGGAAGACAATTAACTCTATCTCAGCTGAAACCAGGACATGGGGCGAGTTGCACTTTCTGTGAACAAGGTCGGTTTTAGGGCCTGAAGTCCATCTCCAAAACCCCATTTTTCCTTCCACTGCAGATGTATAACTTCAGAACAATGCCATGAAAATCTACAGAGTTATACCAGATTCTGTTAAGGTCAGAATCTGACCTAAATTCCCCCAGGGAGCACATCTCGTTGAAAAAAATGCATTTTGTTTACTCTCGTTGCCTGCTGCATCTTGCCAGTGGGTGGCACGAAGCCATCGTGAGGTTAGTACCAGGACGGAGTGGCATTTTAAAATGTTGTGTACCTAAGTGACTCAGTAGTCAGCTTTCCTGTCCTAATGGGCTGGCTGTTTCAAATTAAAGTGAGTTATAGCAGGGCCCCTAGTCCACATCAGAGGATAAGAGCATGCAAACTTGAATTAGAAAAATGGAGCCAGTTTGTGTTCCTGCTTATGAACATGCAAACAAATCAGCAACTCAGAAATCACCAGCTATTAGTTTATTGGCAATTCATGCTGCTTAAAAATAGCCATAGAAATTTGTACACAGACCACTATCCCCCCTCAAAATGAGCTAACCATGATTGCAGTAATGATAGTGAGCCCTGATGCAGCTGTTAAGCTGGGGCCAGAAAAGGAGTGAAAGGCAAGGGGTGGAGGGCACAGAAAGAGGCTTGCATATATCACCATCCTCAAATATCTAGACCTTGTGAGTCAGAATCATGAGGCTGACTGAAAATTCTCATAAATTCTATGTTTTGTCTTACAGATTTTGAGCCTCTAGTTTGCACTTTTTGCAGGCACCATAGGGTCTACAAATGTTTCCTTTAATGAATTTGGGAGCCTCCCTCATTGCACATCCAGGGGGGCTTTGGAGGAAAAAATAAACACCAAAAAGCTGCAAACATGTCCTGATCTAAATGGGTGTCCTAGTTTCAGCTGGGATAGAGTTAACTGTCTTCCTAGTAGCTGGTACGGTGCTATGTTTTGAGTTCAGTATGTGAAGAATGTTGATAACACTGATGTTTTCAGTTGTTGCTAAGTAGTGTTTAGACTAATGTCAAGGATTTTTTAGCTTCTCATGCCCAGCCAGCGAGAAAGCTGGAGGGGCACAAGAAGTTGGAAGGGGACACAGCCAGGGCAGCTGACCCAAACTGGCCAACAGGGTATTCTATACCATGTGACATCACATCTAGTATAGGAACTGGGAAGTGGGGGCGGGGAATCGCCTCTCGGGGACTAGCTGGGTGTTGGTCGGCCGGTGGTGAGCAACTGCAGTGCACATCATTTGTACATTCCAATCCTTTCGTTATTGCTGTTGTCATTTTATTAGTGTTATCATTATCATTATTGATTTCTTCTTTTCTGTTCTATTAAACTGTTCTTATCTCAACCCGTGGGTTTTGCTTCTTTTTCCCGATTTTCTCCCCCATCCCACTGGGTGGGGGGGGAGTGAGTGAGCGGCTGCGTGGTGCTTAGTTGCTGGCTGGGGTTAAACCACGACAATGGGGAAGAGTTGTCATGACGTGCAGAAACAGACTCCACAATCAGTGAGATTGTAAAGTAGGTATGTTTATTCAGCGCTGGGCAGCACGGGGGTAGTCCCACCAAAGTCGTGCGCGCCTGACTCGGCAGTTCGCTTCAAATTTATACAGTCAAGTGTTACATATACATGGAGTTTCGCAATACGCCTATACATAGGCATGATCTATCCCCGCTTCATATTAAAATTAGTTCCAAAAGTCACAAGGCCGGTCTTGGCTGGTTTTTGGGGTCGACTGCTGCTTCTTATCAGGGACTATCTCCTGCCCCAGCCAGCCTCAACAATGCAAACGTTAAGCACCACTTCTCATCCTCTTGGGCCATGTCTACCTCTATTGAAATTTCTTTAACTTCACTATAAGCTAGATAATTATTAAACAGTTCTTATCTGTCGCAGTAGAGACGGACAGGACAAACATCAGACTGTGCAAAAATGGCAAAATGGCTACTTTATTGTTCTAACAAGCTTTTTTATAACTTTCTTCAGAGTATGTGTTCATATATGATTGGTTTAGTTAGTAACTAACAATCCATGATTGGGTAACAGTTTTAGCTGCGGATTCGTTAAGACGGTTCTTCTTATCATCTTCTTTCCCAGGACTTTCCAGACTCTCAAGGATACACCACAAGCTGCTCAAGGTCACGCTGCTCACGCACCGTCAGGCATTCGGCAGATTTGCTACATTCCCCGACACTTATCTACATCCATAGATCTACTATATCTACTAAGGTTCCTTTGGCTCCCCGTTTCAGTCCCCCCTTTTCTAGAAAATAGTAAATTCTTTTACTATATCCAACTCTAGTTCTTCTAATGCATTGTAATGCACTGTAAAGACAGTGGGGCCTTTCACAGGTTCTGGCTGGTTTAGATTTTTCTGACCAAATGGTACTTCTAGAGCAAATTTCAGTAGCGGGTGTGACGGTAGATGATACGATATCTGCCCTTGAATATCCGCCATGGCCGCTTGCAGCTCATAATTGTTTGCCAGACACCATTCAAAATACCAATTTTGAACAGGGAAAACAATAGTAGCTGGATCACGTCCTGTTAGTTCTAAACATCGTTTTCTGGCTTTTATGATTACATCAGCAATAAGTTCAAACAATCCAGGAGCAGTTTTTCGTGGCCGGAATGGCAAAAACATCCATTCTAAAATATGTAATGGGTCATCCCACTCAGAATTCCACTGCACCAAAGCACCAAATGGCACAGTTTTGTCAATTAGTACAAAGAATTGTACCAATTAAGACAGATCTATTCGAGAAACAAATTTCTTGTATATGCATTGTTCCACCATGTGAATTACATTTAACGCTTCCTTATTTAATATTCTGGGTTCTGTTGGATCAGTGGAATTTTTTAATAATTCCAATAAAGGTTGCAACTGTGAATTGGTCAGTGCAAGATAGGGCCTGATCCAGTTCAAGGATCCCATTAGTTTCTGTACATCACTGAGTGTCTTAACCTCAAGGTTGAGTTTCACAGGTTGGGGCACAACCTGCTTGCTTGTAATTGTCATACCCAAATATTTCCAGGGTTCTATTTTTTGTACCTTTTCAGGGGCAATAACTAATCCATATTGTTGTAACAAATTCCTGGCCAAATTCTCCATGTCATTCAACTGCTCCTTGTTGTCTGATGCTAACAGAATGTCATCCATATAATGATAACAATAACTAGTAGGGAATTTTTCCCTTACAGGTGACAAAGCTTGTGCTACAAACCATTGACAAATTGTTGGCGAATTTTTCATGCCCTGCGGCAAAACTCTCAATTGATATCTTTTTGCCGGTTCTGCAAGATTGATAGAAGGCACAGAAAATGCAAATTTTTCTTTGTCTTGGGAAGCTAATGGTATCGTAAAAAAACAGTCCTTAAGGTCCATGACAATGATTTCCCAATCTTGAGAGATCATGGCAGGTGAAGGCATGCCTGGTTGTAGAGCCCCCATCGTGGCCATGACAGCATTGATTTGCTGCAGGTCATGCAGAAATCGCCATTTTCCTGATTTCTTTTTTATGACAAACACTGGAGTATTCCATGGGCTCTGAGAGGGTTCAATGTGTCCAGCAGCTAGCTGTTCTGCCACCAATTCTTGCAGGGCCTTTAATTTTTCAATTGGTAGGGGCCACTGATCCACCCACACAGGGTTATTTGTTAACCAAGTTAAAACAAGCGTGGGTTGTCTCACACCCTGCAGCACAGTGGCCCCCGTTAAAAATCCGTGGTAATTCTCACCCCCCCCCATTGCGACAAGCAATCCCTCCCCCATAAATTGAGGGGAGCTGCAGTCACATATGGTTTAATGACTGCTTGTTGGCCCTCAGGATTGGTAATCAGAACTGCTGTGGCTGCCATCCGTGCTCGTGAGGATCCTCCCAGCCCCACTACTCCTATACCCGCATCCTCTGTTGGCCAGGTGGATGGCCACAGATAATCAGCAATAACAGTCACATCGGCTCCGGTGTTCAGGAGCCCCGCAAGCCTTATTGTGGTCGGCGATCTTCCATGATTCGACAGCATGCACGTCATATGTGGTTGGGATGATGAAAGTCTGAGACCAGCAGACTTGAGGGGGTCCCATAGAGCCGAAGCCTCCATCGCATCGCAGGCGCTTTTCTGCTTTTGAAACACAACTCAAAAAAGGAATAAGTTGAGCAATGCGAGTACCTTTTGGGATTGTTACTGGTGGGTAGGGGGTTGAAACCAGGGCGCAAATTTGACCTGTAAAATCAGCATCAATAACTCCTACATGCACAATTAGCCCATTTAACGTACTACTTGGTCTTCCCAGTAGCAATGCACTCAGTCCTTGGCCTATAGGACCCTTTGCATCAAGAGGGACCTTAACGATGTCTTTTGTGGCTATAGTTATTGTGTCGGCGGTGGATACATCCAACCCTGCTGAGCCTGCTGTTGCGGCTGAAAATTGTTCGCAGAGGGGAGTTGGCCGGCTGCCGGGAGGGGATTTGTTGTCCTCGCGCGCCCCTCTCGCGCTCTTCTTGTGGTTTCCCTGTAGTGGCTGCCCATTAATATGAACTTTGGAACGACATTGTTTTGCAAAATGTCCTGGTTTTCCGCATCTGTTGCAATTAATCCCCGGTGAGATGTTCACCGGTTGTTTACCTGGTGATGTTCTGTTTAGACAAGCTGCCTTTATGTGCCCTTCTCTGCCACATCCAAAGCATTTGCCCAAATTTTTCATATTCATAACAGTAGCTAGGGCAGCCACTTGTGCTGCCGACTGGACGGCCACCTTATGTTCCACTGTCCCAACTTTAGAACATGAGGCCACCATGTCGGGAATAGAAGGATCTCCTGGTAAAGCCTGTATTATCTTTTGACAGTCCTCATTAGCATTATCTTTTGCTAGCTGTTTGCACAGCATTTGTCTTGAGACCTCATCTTCTACCTGTTTTTCGAGTGCGGCAGATATTTTTTCTACAAACTGTAAAAAGGGTTCTTTGGGGCCTTGGTGGATAGCAATGTATTTTTGTTTCAGAGCTGCTAGTTCCATGGTTCGCTTTAATGCCGTAAGTCCTATATGCTGTGCCTGTTCGAGAACAATTGGAGGCCATGTAGCCTGCAATTGAGGGTTATTAAACGGCCCTTCACCAAGCAAAGCATCCTCTCCAAGGCCAAGCCTCGGGTCACCCTGCGGCAGTTGCAAATTATTCTGCGCTCGTGCGTGCCATTTGCCTCCAAATAGATTGAAACACTTGCAACTGCACAGGCTGAAACAGCACTTGTGCGAGATGTGTAATGTCATATGGACACAGCAGATCCGTGCTGATTATTCGAATAAGTTGCATCACCTCAGGAGAATTGATTCCAAATTTTTGTGCTTTATTCTGCAAATCCTGCACCACTTTCCAGCCAATTGGATTGTGCTCATCGTGCTGGTTTGTGCTTGCAGCAGCTTTGAAAACAGGAAATGTACCAGGAGCCTCTGCTGTTACGTTTAGAGGCTTCGAACATGCTGGCATTGGAGAGCACAGGCTGAGGCGTTCAACTAGATCCCAGTTGCCAGCTTCGGCAGCATATTTCTTAACTCCCTCCCAAAATTGAACAGGAGATCTTGGGACTACAGTTACTGTGGATGGAGGGAGAGTCCATGGCGGGGCTTTTAACACTATGGTTTTATCTGTAAGATGCAGACCTTGCATAGTGGCAGTTAAAGCTTCTTCTCCCTCACTGTTATTGTTATTCTCACTTTCCGGCTCTGTGTATTAGTGTTATCATTATCATTATTAGTTTTTTCTTTTCTGTTCTATTAAACTGTTCTTATCTCAACCCGTGGGTTTTGCTTCTTTTTCCCGATTTTCTCCCCCATCCCACTGGGTGGGGGGGGGAGTGAGCGAGCGGCTGCGTGGTGCTTAGTTGCTGGCTGGGGTTAAACCACGACACCAGGGCGCGGGTTAGAGCAATTATTTCTGCCTTCTGTGCGGAGGTGTTCATGGGCAATCCCCTGATTCTATTACCTCTTGGCTGGTGGTGATGGCGTATCCCGCATGTCGATTACCATTTAGGACGTAACTGCTTCCGTCTGTGAACCA
Organism: Aquila chrysaetos chrysaetos; assembly: GCF_900496995.4. Taxonomy (NCBI): domain Eukaryota; kingdom Metazoa; phylum Chordata; class Aves; order Accipitriformes; family Accipitridae; genus Aquila; species Aquila chrysaetos. The sequence continues at coordinate 1,201,519 of NW_024470324.1, read as the reverse complement.
AGTTTCCCCGTTTTCCATGGGGCTGTCTTTCAGGTCTGGGCAGCTTGCGTATGTTGCTTCGATGGTTTCTAAACAGTCATGATGTACCGGTTCTCCTGTGTTCCCGCTGAGAAAAGAAGCTGGGTTGACAATGTTAGTGACTACAATCTCTACATCATCCTGCTCTACTAATATAGCAGGAATCTTTGTGGAGAGAGCCAATGTCCACCCTTTGCTTCCAGTACTGTTGATACTGTATGAGACACCAAAACAGTCATTTTCTGGCCCAGAGCAAACTTTCGGGCTTCCTGTATGTTCAGTATTACAGCTGCAACCTCCCGCAGGCATCCAGGCCAACCTTTTGCAGTCGTGTCTAACTGCTTAGAGAGGTAGGCAACTGCCCGTCGATATGGGCCCAGGTTTTGTGCTAATATTCCCAGGGCAATGCCCTGCTTCTCGTGGGAGTAAAGAAGAAACGGTTTACTCACATCTGGGAGTCCTAAGGCCCGGGCCGACATCAAAGCCTTTTTCAGTAGCTCAAAGGCTCGTTCGGTCTCCTTGTTCCACTCAAGGTGTTTCTGCTCAGTGGCTGTCAACGCATACAGTGGTTTAACAAGCAATCCATAATTATAGATCCACAATCGGCACCACCCCATCATTCCCAGAAAAGTCCGTAACTCTTTTACTGTCTGAGGTCTCTGAGTTTGGCATATTGCCTCTTTACGGGCCTGTCCCAAAGTTCTTTGTCCCGCACTAATTTCATAGCCCAAGTAATTCACTTTGCGTTGCATTACTTGTGCTGCCTTCTTGGATACCCGGTACCCTTGAAGTCCCAGGAAATTCAGCAGACTCACCATCCATATTATACAATCTTTCTCTGTTTTGGTGGCGATCAGGATATCATCCACATACTGCAACAGCTTCCCCTCCTCAGACGGGGTTTCCCAGGATTCTAAGTCTTTCGCAAGGTGATTGCCGAAAATGGTAGGACTATTCTTAAATCCTTGTGGCAACACTGTCCAAGTGAGCTGGGTCTTTCGACCACTCTTGGGGTTTTCCCATTCAAATGCAAATAATTTTTGGCTGGTCTCATGGAGAGGGAGGAAAAAGAAAGCATCCTTCAAATCTAAAACAGTAAACCAAGTCAATTCAGGTGTTAATACGGTCAACAGGGTATATGGGTTCGCCACTACTGGGTAAAGATCTTCAGATATCTTATTCACCGCCCATAAGTCTTGGACCACCCGATATGACCCATCGGGCTTCCGAACAGGTAATATAGGGGTATTGAATTCAGACTCACACTCTTTTAGTAATCCCAACTGCAAAAATTTTTCTATCACCAGCCAGATTCCTTCTCTGTCTTCCTTCTTTAGGGGATATTGTTTAATTCTTACCAGCTTTTGGCCTTCCTTGATCCTAACTTCAACAGGTGGAGCACTTTTCGCTCTTCCAGGTGCATCAGTAGCCCATACCCCTGGGTACACTTGGTTTAAGATGTCCTCGTTAATGCTTCCTTCTAGGGGGAGACTGGTTAAGGTTAGGCTCAACATTTGAATATATTGCTGATCTTTTACCTCCAGAGTAATTTCTCCCTTTTCGAATACAATTTTTGCTCCCAATTGTTCCAACAAGTCCCTTCCCAAAAGTGCCTTTGGGGAGTTGGGCATATATAAAAATTTATGAATGCCCCACTGTTTTCCTAATTTATATTCTAAAGGTTTACAAAAATATGCCTTTTCACTTTGGCCAGTCGCTCCTTTCACCATGACATAATCATCTCCCAGGGGCATCAAGGCTTGGTTCAGAACCGAGTATGTTGCCCCCGTATCTACCAAAAATTCTACCTCTTGTTGTGTTTTCCCTAGCTTAATTATAACCAGTGGATCCGCTAGGGTAGATTCCCCAGGTTCCCGTCAATCTCCCTTCACATGGTCTACCATTCTTCCTGTTTGAGCCCTCTGATCCTCCTTCTTGTTCTTTGGGCATTCCTTTTTCCAATGACCAAATTTCTTACACAAAGCACATTGATCCTTGCCCAATCGGGGCAAGTCTCGTCTAGGCCCTCTTCCTCTTTCTTCCTGGATAACAGCCATTAATTTCCTTTGCCCTTGCCTATATCCTTCTTCTCTGTTACTAAATACTCTCCATGCTTCATCCAATAATATTTCTAAATTCCTACCCTCTGTAGGGCGTAATTTCTGAAGTTTGCGCCTTATATCCCCTGTAGATTGACCCAAAAACAGGGAGACCAATTGTTGTATTCCTACCTCTGACCCAGGATCCAGCAGTGTGCTGCGGTGCATTACATCCCTCAGTCGATCCAGGAATTCAGATGGAGACTCGGAAGGACTCTGTTTGACTGCATATAAAGCTGACCAATTTATAGTTTTGGGGATTGCCCTCTCCATTCCTTTTGTAATCCATTCCTGATACCCCTGCAATCTTTCCACATCTGCAGATCTATTAACATCCCACTTTGGGTCTTGGAGAGGGAAATATTCCTTAATGTCCCCTCCTGTGATCTTATAATGATCTTCAGCTAGGTTCCCTGCTGGTTTTAAAATCAGCTGTTTCTCTGTCTCAGTCGTATATTCCAATAATAGCTGTATATCCTTCCAATCAGGGTTATGCTGTTTTACAATAAATTGGAAATGCTTAGTTACACTTACCGGATCACTCCTATAATCTTTTGCAACCTTTTTCCATTCCCCTAGGTCAGCAGTAGAAAAGGGTACTTTGATTAACATCGTCCCACCATCCGGCCTCACCGCCTCTCGGAGAGGTGCTTGTAAAGCTGTTGAGGTAGTTTTCTTCCTAGTACGGGAAGATACAGGGCTGTCCGGGGGGGTTGGAGTTCTATCCGAGTCTGCATCCTGTTCCTGTGGTCGAGGGGGAGGCTTAAACAAATCAATTAGATCTTGTTCTGGTGCCTGATGGATTTTATTTGCCTTAGTACATATTTGTCCAATACTACATGCCGAACAGCACCGCCTCAGTTTACCTCTAGGCTCCTTGTTGTTTTCTTGCTCAAGTGCAAGCACCATGGGGTCCTGTGGGGATACCATTCCACAGTCCCTTTGTCTCTCTGGATGGTTTCGGAGGGTGAAAAACATGTCTGCATACAAAACCTCATCCCATTTTCCTTCTCTCCTTAAAAACAGCATTAGTTGTAATAGAGTATTATAATCTATTGACCCATTAAGTGGCCACTTAGCATCACCTTCTAACTTATACAACGGCCACCACTGATTGCAATATTTAATAAGGTTCTTTTTATTTTCCGTACCTCCGGTCCCAACAATATCTTTCCAGTGGGCAATTACACAACCCAGAGGACTCTTCCTCAATATTCCCCCTTGATTGTTTCCCATTTTATAACTTCTCCTTTTAATAAGCTTCCATGCAAATCGTTTCTTACACCTCTTTATAGTCTTCTCCCAGTTTTCCTCCCACTCGTCCCGAATTTCCAGGATTAAATTTTCCTTTCCACACACCAATTTCACTATTTCGGCTACCTTTCCAACCACAAACAATCATCTCAGCTGTATACGTAGCCCGTCCCCTCTTATCCCAGGGAGTCCAAACCCAACACTCAGGGCATTCAATATCCCCTCCACAATCTATTTGCAACCTCTGTTTACACCACACACATTCCAGGACATATGAGGGCATACACTCATTTCCTGGATGTAAAAGACACCATTCAAATACCCACATTTATGCGATGCACCATACAGGGACTTTCTTATACCAACACCACAAAATGATTAAGATAATCAAGCTCAAACTTACAATTACAACTCTAACATATAAATTCAAGTTCCAAATCATCAGGGAATCACACTTTTTTCATCTCCGGCCGTACCCCTTGTGGAGTTACGAAACTGTGTATCAGAACTCCACACACGCTCTGCAACTGAGCTGCATCTCTTTTACTCAAACATTCAATCCACAGTTTTAGACATTTACACATTAACAAGCATATATACACATATAAATCTCAACATAACATTTCCACATACTCACCCAAAATCTTTAACATTAAATTTCCAAACATTCACATCATACAATCATCGCTCCAGTTGACAACCTTTCAGCAGCTGCAAAAATGTACCAAACGCAATTGCGAGGGGGTGCGCTTACCCCAAAAATGTACCAAGCGCAATTGCGAGGGGGTGCGCTCACCCTTCTCCTGCCTCTTATATACCAGTCATCGACAGGTCCGTCCTGGCTCCCGATACTGGGATGCAGCGGTCACCCCGGATTTGCTCGATCTACCCCCAAGATCGTTGGCGGCCACTCTATCAGTCAGCAAATCCCCCCTTGTTACCATACAGGGTACCCTCCTCCCATATGGGGCCTACGCTGCACGCCAGACATCTCTGGGCGATTTACCAGCTGCCCCAGCCTGTACCTTTACAGGCTCCCTTTGTGACACATACCGTTTGGTCCGCGGCTTCAGGAGGTCGTTGTCTGCTCCCACGGTGAGCGGCTGGCAGCGGAGGCTCCTCCGAGGAAAGTGCTCGGGGCGCGCCGAGGGGCGTCCGCTCCGCAGTCGGTCCCGCAGCCGAGCAGAGAGTCTCCTGGCTGGCTCGCCAAACTGACGTGTGGAAACGGACTCCACAATCAGTGAGATTGTAAAGTAGGTATGTTTATTCAGCGCTGGGCAGCACGGGGGGGTAGTCCCACCAAAGTCGCGTGCGCCTGACTCGGCAGTTCGCTTCAAATTTATACAGTCAAGTGTTACATATACATGGAGTTTCGCAATACACCTATACATAGGCATGATCTATCCCCGCTTCATATTAAAATTAGTTCCAAAAGCCACAAGGCCGGTCTTGGCTGGTTTTTGGGGTCGACTGCTGCTTCTTATCAGGGACTATCTCCTGCCCCAGCTAGCCTCAACAATGCAAACATTAAGCATCACTTCTCATCCCCTTGGGCCAACAATGCAAACGTTAAGCATCACTTCTCATCCTCTTGGGCCATGTCTACCTCTACTGAAATTTCTTTAACTTCATTATAAGCTAGATAATTATTAAACAGTTCTTATCTACATCCATAGATCTACTATATCTACTAAGGTTCCTTTGGCTCCCTGTTTCAGTCATATCAAAATAGGAGAGGTCCTGCCACTGACTGACATGGAGGAGGGGTCAAAAGCAGTATAAAGCTTTCCTCCACCCCAGTAAGTGCATGCCTGGACTTGCGTGACTCTATGAGAGATGGCATCAGGCCATGCCATAGCCAAGGGAGCACAGAGATCAGGGTGGTGCTCTGTCAGCTCTCACCCCAGAGCTGCAAGCTGCGGTGGGGGAGAGCAGAGATGCCTGAGCTGGCTGCACGTAGTTTGGGTAAGATCAGTAGCACGGACATGCCTACATGGTGCTGCACTGGAGCTACCAAGATTATGATCTGTCCAAGCCCCTCTGTTGAGTTTGAGACCTTGACCTGACCCATGGGGCACTGCTGTATGCTGTGTGGACATACTGCTGGGAGGTGGGCACACACAATCCTGGAGATCTAGAAGCAAAATACCTAACCATGCACTTATGCATTTTGTTTGACCGTGACTTTGGATTGCCTTTTTTAGTGTCATGTTCAGTGAAAAGAACTGGCAGGTTTCCTCTGCTCCTCTGCTGTAGGTCCTAAGGCTGAGCTGCCAACCTTGCTGCGGGGAAAGGGAGAGACGGGAGAGGAAAAAAGCCTCCTGTATTAACTATAGTTTAGCCTGGTTAAGGAATTCATGCTATTACTATGTCTCCTGGCTAGGGAATCACTGCTTTTACAGATAAAGTATTGGCTTGAACAAGGAGATGGATGTCCACCAAAGAGGAGAAGGCAAACTGATTTAAGCTCCTCTGGATGACCCTATTCTAGAAACGTTACTATTTTTATAACTAAATGACATGGCATTTCCACAACCTCTGGACAAATACCTACAGAATTCACTCCTTCAGAGGGCTGAGGCTTCCATATTTCAAAGTTGTTCCAGTCAGCTCTTCCAGATGGACTGTGAAGTTGAAGAGATCCCAGACCAAACCTCCAGTCACAGACCTGAGCATCAACCATTGTCGTGGGGCAAACTGACACGAGCATCACGCCAAGCAAATAAACCCCAAACTCTGAATCTTGAGCCTATTACTGAATCCTGTTCTTAGGACTTCAAGTATACCTAAGTATAAAAATTTTTCAAAGCTTTGAGGGACTGTTGGACTTCTGGAAGTTACAGTGGTGATGTAGTGAAAGATTTTAGGGCCACTTGTAATTTCCTTAGGGGTATATGTGGTAGGTTGACCCTGGCTGGACTTCCAGATGTTTATTCTTAGTCAAAATAGGGGCCACTGAGGAAACCAGGTGGATGAAGCACTCCAGCTAAAGCTTTTTAGACACTGGATCTGGATCACATTATTTCATACTTTATTCAGAATATTTCCCTCCACTCCAAATAAGCATAATCTTAGTAGGAAAATAAACACTAACATTCCCACATAGGTCTGTTGCTGTACACAAGTGAAACAAGGATGTGCATTGGATTAAGTTATCTGAGTTTGGAAATATTCCACTCTAAATCTCAGTCAGATACTTTGCTGTATGTGTCACGACCTGGGCTGGAAAGACCAGGGAGGGGTCCTGGTGAATTCAGAATTCCCTCAGGCTAAATTAAGGTGAAAGGACACCAAACGATCAGTTAAACATTTTATTCATGGCAGAAGCAAACTGAACTTGGAAGGCATTAACAATAGGTGGCATGGTTTCTCTCAACAGGAATTGGCATGGAACTACCTCAGTAAACCCTGTAACCCGTGGTAACCATATACATCAATCCAGGGAATAAGGAGATCCCTCCTCTTGAGTCATGAGGTTCAGAGCAGACCCCCTTGCTTTCCAGACTCCTCCTCAGAGAAGAGCCTAGGGGCAGCTAGATCCACTCTTAGTCTCAGACTTGGTCAACGGTTTTATGTCTTAAAGGGATGAGGTGTAGGGAGTATGAAAGAGGAAAGAGAAAGAGAGAGCAAGACAGAGAAAAAGGAAAAGAGAAAGATTTCACTGGTCCTGGGTCAAGTGTTGGTCCAGTCAGCCTAAGGGTCCAGTCTGCCTAGGGGTCCAGTTCTGGTGGGCACACGCACATGGAGCTTCAGTTCATGCCCTTTTATCATCCTTGCCCCTCCTTCAGGCAAGCACTCGAACTTGTTAGGCATGCACGGGTTTCTGCTTTCAGAACCTTTGGGAAATGGGTTGGTGGGCTTGGGGGTTGTTTGGGGAGTAACTTCCCCTTCCATGCAGATGGGACCATTGTTTGGTCTTTGGCCATGCATGGTGAGCTGTCCTGCTCAGCATATGAGAACATCATATCAGAACATGCAGCTGCACACCCTCTGGCATGCCCTCCCCATCCTGTTGCTGATGTCCTGTGCTGATTGACTTCTTTTCATATGTGGTTCCTTGCTATGCAGGGTCCATTGTTATGCAGATTTCATCGTTATGCAGAACTTGCCCCACCACAATGTTTGACACATTAACTCTTTCAGTCTGTGTGGTGGGTTGACCCTGGCTGGGCACCAGGTGCCCACCAAAGCTACTCTATCACTTCCCCCTTCTCAGCTGGACAGGGGGGAGAAAATATAAAAAAAGGCTCGTAGGTCAAGATAAGGACAGTTTAATAAAGTGAAAGCAAAGATTGCGCGCGAAAGCAAAGGAAAACAAATGATGTTATTTTCTACTTCCCATCGGCAGGCAATGTCTGGCCACTTCCTGGGAAGCAGGGCTTCAGTACGCGTAGTGGTTGCTCCGGAAGACAAAAATGCCCCCCTTCCGTCTCCCTTTACTTAGCTTTTATAGCTGAGCTGACATCATATGGTATGGAATATCTATTTGGTTAGTTTGGGTCAGCTGTCCTGGCTATGTCCCCTCCCAAGATCTTGCTGAGCCCCAGCCTGCTGTTGAGGGGGGGGGCAAAAATGTTGGAGAGACAGCCTTGATGCTGTGCCAGCACTGCTCAGCAGTAGCCAAAACACTGGTGTGTTATCAACACCTTTCTAGCTACCGATGCAGAGCACAGCGCTACAAGGGCTGCTATGGGGAGAATTAACTCCATCTCAGCCAGACCCAATACAATCTCCACCCCTTATTCCATACCATTTGCATCATGCTCAGGTCCCACATAATTTAATACGCATATATCTTCTAACCACACCATTGTATTTAATTCTCATTACTGAAATCCCTTCTTACCGACACTTACAACTGAAACTACATACTTAAACCACTTTTATACCCAACATACAGATTTCTACAGTCTTATTAACTACTATCCCCTGTCCTCTAACAGATAGATATTCCATGGGCTTCTTCCACCCCTCCATATGTTCACACACAGGCTCTGACTTGGGCGCCATCCGTCAAGATGAGTGGTCAGGACAGGAGAAGCAGTATGTTCGATCGTTGGGCACCAACACCGGCTTGGTTTGGGTCACCGTTGCACTTGTCTGGTTCCTTGCGAAGTTCGCTCCTTTGCAGTTCAGGTCATTCCTGCTACATTACTTCCTACAATATGCAACTCACATCACAGATTATTTTTCCCCCAAGGTTAAATGTCCTTGAGGCACACACTGGGTCTCCCCATCCTTCCGCATTACCCATCAAGTACACCCAGGTCCTTGAGCAAAGATAATCCAGCGAATGGGTTTGCCTTTTCCCATGGGAGGAGAAATCCACACTGCCTTCCCCAGCCACTTCCCCATGTGCACTACGGGGACCTTATCTCCTCCCACAGTATGTAGGGGTTTTGTTTGGGCAGGCCCAGGACGGTTAGCAGATCCTCTGCTGTTAACTAGCCAAGTGGCTTCTGCTAAATTTGTATCCCAATGCTTCCATGCGCCATTGCCCAGGGCTCTCAACATAGTCTTCAACAGTCCATTATATCTCTCAATTTTTCCAGATGCTTGTGGGTGATGGGGGATGTGGTACACCCACTCAATGCCATGTTTCTTTGCCCAGGAGCTTATGAGGTTATTTCAGAAATGAGTCCCATTGTCTGATTCAATTCTTTCTGGGGTACCATGTCGCCATAAAATTTGCCTTTCAAGGCCTAAGATGGTGTTTCGGGCAGTGGCGTGGTTTACAGGATATGTTTCTAGCCAACCAGTAGTTGCTTCCACCATCGTGAGCATGTAGCGCTTGCCTTGGCGTGTTCGTGGCAGTGGTCCAATGTAGTCAATTTGCCAGGCCTCGCCATATCAAAAACCCAGCCACCGCCCTCTGTTCCAGGGAGACTTTACTCTGGTGGCTCGCTTGATTGCGGCACATGTTTCACATTCATGACTGACCAGTGTGATGGCCTCCATGGTCAGGTCCACCCCTCAATCACAAGTCCATCTATATGTTGCATCTCTCCTTAGATTTCCCGATGTCTCATGGGCCCATTGAGCTACAAATAGCTCACCCTTATGCTCCCAGTCCAGGTCCACCTGAGCTACTTCTGTTTTGGCAGCCTTGTCTACCTGTTCATTATTTCGATGTTCTTCAGTGGCACGGCTTTGGGGCACGTGAGCATCTACATGACGTACCTTTAGAGCCATGTGTTCTACACGGGCAGCAATGTCCTGCCACAATGCTGCTGCCCAGATGGGTTTACCCCTGCGCTGCCAATTGGTCTTCTTCCACTGCTGTAGCCACCCCCATAGGGCATTAGCCACCATCCAGGAGTCGGTATAGAGATAGAGTACTGGCCACTTTTCTCGTTCAGCAATGTCTAGGGCTAGTTGGATGGCTTTCACTTCTGCAAACTGACTTGACTCGCTTTCTTCTTCAGTGGCCTCAACGACTTGTGGTGTGGGACTCCACACAGCAGCTTTCCACTTCCGATGGTTCCCTACCACACGACAGGATCCATCAGTAAACAAAGCATAACGCCTTTCATCTTCTGATATCTCATTATATGCTGGTGCCTCTTGGGCGCGAGCCACCTCCTCAGGCGATGCTCCAAAATCTCTGCCTTCTGGCCAGTCCATGATCTCTTCCAGAATTCCTGGGCTGTTGGATTTCCCCAGTCGAGCTCATTGCATGATCAATGCTATCCACTTACTCCATGTAGCACTGGTTGCATGATGTGCAGAGGGGATGTTTCCTTTGAACATCCAGTGTAGCACGGGCAATCGTGGTGCCAAGAGGAGATATGCTTCTGTACCAACAACTTCTGAAGCGGCTTGAACCCCCTCATATGCTGCCAGTATCTCTTTTTCAGTCGGGGTGTAGTGGGCTTCTGATCCTCGGTACCCCCGGCTCCAAAACCCTAATGGTCGACCTCGGGTTTCTCCTGGTGTTTTCTGCCAGAGGCTCCAGGTGAGACCATGCTCCCCAGCTGCAGTGTAGAGTACATTTTGCACATCTGGTCCTGTCCGGACAGGCCCAAGAGCTACTGCACGAGCTATTTCCTGTCTGATATGCTCAAAGGCTTGTTGATGCTCAGGGCCCCATTCAAAATAGTTCTTTTTTCAGGTTACTCAATAGAGAGGGCTCACAAGCTGACTGTAACCTGGAATATGCATTCTCCAGATCCCCACAAGGCCTAGGAAAGCTTGTGTTTCCTTCTTGTTAGCTGGTGGAGACATAGTTGTTATCTTGTTAACCACATCCATAGGCACATGACAGCGTCCATCCTGCCATTTTATTCCCAAGAACTGAATCTCCTGTGCACATCCCTTGACCTTGCTTTTCTTTATGGTGAAACCAGCTTTCAGAAGAATCTGAATTACTCTTTTTCCCTTCTCAAACACTTCTTCTGCCTCGTTGCCCCACACGATGATGTCATCTATGTATTGTAAATGTTCAGGGGCATCGCCCTGTTCCAGTGCAGTTTGGATTAGTCCGTGACAAATGGTAGGGCTGTGCTTCCACCCCTGGGGCAGTCGATTCCAGGTGTATTGGACACCTCTCCATGTGAAAGCAAACTGTGGCCTGCACTCTGCTGCCAAAGGAATGGAGAAAAATGCATTGGCAATGTCAATTGTAGCATACCACATGGCTGCCTTTGATGCCAGTTCATATTGGAGCTCTAACATGTCTGGTACAGCAGCACTCAGTGGTGGTGTCACTTCATTCAGGCCGCAATAATCTACTGTTAACCTCCACCCTCCATCAGACTTTTGCGCTGACCCTATGGGACTATTAAAAGGTGAATGAGTCTTGCTGATGACTCCTTGGCTCTCTAGTTGATGAATCAGCTCATGGATGGGAGCCAGGGAGTCTCGGTTTGTGCGATATTGCTGCTGGTGCACTGTCCTAATAGCAATTGGAACCTGCTGTTCTTCAACTCGCAGCAATCCCACAATGAAGGGATCTTCCGAGAGGCCAGGCAGGGTAGATAGCTGCTTGATCTTCTCTGTGTTTACAGTGGCTATACCAAAAGCCCATCGGTACCCCTTTGGGTCCTTGAAGTACCCTCTCTTGAGGTAGTCTATGCCAAGGATACAAGGGGCCTCTGGGCCGGTCACAATGGGGTGCTTTTCCCACTTGTCCCCTGTTAAGCTTGAATCTCATGACTTACAGAAAAGTGAATGTTGGGAATGGAAAAATGGGTCGAACCCAAGTATTGCTTGTAATTTTACTGGGGAAAAACGCTATCGGGAATCTTGAAGCATATGGAATTTTTTATTAGGAGATACCAATTTGTCCTGGAAAATACAACGTGGCAACTGTATGTTTTCTCCAACTGGGCACATTATGCATTTGGACAACTTAACACCGAAGTTCATCAAGCATCAAAAATGATCCTTCAAAATAGATTAGCATTGCATATGTTGTTGTTAAAAGAACATAGGGTATGTGGGATGTTGAATCTAACTGACGGGGAATGTTGTATCACCATCCATAATGCCTCCACTTCAATTGAAGAAGCCTGAGCCAAGATGAGAGAAGTTACAGATGACTGGAGAACTTTTCCAAGTGATGCAACCAGGAGACCGGTTTAATGGAGGATTGTTGCTGACCTCTCTCCTAACATACTTGGGACTCAAGGGGTGGGGAAAATAGCTTGCTAAATTTGGACTCATGTTGTTATGCGTATTTTTGTTTTTAATGCTTGACCTTGCAATTGTGCAATGTATGACTACCCTGCTTGCTTTCCTCTACTTCTTCTCTTTTCTCTCCTTCTGTCCCATATGTGAAGATTACTACTGTTACTGAAAAGCTCGGAATGAAGAACTTATCAACACCAATTTAGTGTAGATAAGCAGACACTTCTTTATTGACGGCCGGGTGCGCGGGCGAGTCCTCTCACGAACCACGCACACCTGTCTTCAAAACAATACACCTTATATTAAGACTTATCGATACATATTCATTAGATTTCCAAGAAAAGTTATACATATTCATTAGATTTTTGGGAAATCATTAGCATATGTGAATATCTTTTACGCAGGCGTAGTGAAGGTCTCTCCGAGGCGTGGTAAGTCTTGGAGGCGGGTAGCTTTTGACCAGGAGGTGTGTTTTGGTATTATAATGAAGCAAAGTTCGTCTAGAGTTCATGATTTCTTCATCGATGTTATGGCAACAGGTGCAATCCATCCTTTTTGACAGTAGCTATACGGTTATCTCTAACGGCTCTAGCCAGGGACCTTCCAGGAGCTTTGTACTGCACATTCTATCCTTAGGGATCGGCCGCTGCGTTTCAAACAGGCCGTTGTCAGGTAACGTACTGAATGACTCTTACACCACCCCGTTGTCAAGTATTTCTTTATCCTGTTCTCTAAGTTCTAAATGTTCCTACTAGATGATTTTAGCCAATATCTCTGGCCTTGATACGGGGCTATACAGGGGATTTCACAGCAGACACTGGTTGGTGGTTAAATATATAAAATACAACATACATATGATTTTGCTAAAATATTAAAACTAAATATGATTAATTCTAACTAATAACAAATTAATGACAAATCAGTAACACTACTGTGGAAGAAGATCTCTACAACTCAGTCCAGTAAAATGTTTGAGCCACGGGGTGGTGTCAGAGACTGAAAGAGTTAATGTCTCAAACATTTTGGTGGGGCTAGTTCTGCATAATGGCGAACTCTGCATAACAACGAACCCTGCCTAGCAGCAAACAGAGGAAGTGCTTGAGGGTACACAGTTCTGTGTTCTGATATGCTGAGCAGGACAGCTCACCATATATGACCAAAGGTCAAAGAATGGTCATGCCTGCAGGGAGGGAGAAGTTAATCCCCAAACAACCCCCAAGCCCACCAACCCATTCCCTGAAGGTTCACAAACTGCTCATGACACCTAATTAGCCTAATGAGTTCGAGTGCCCACCCGAAGGAGGGACAAGGAGATGATAAAAGGACACAAACTGAAGTCCCACGTGTGCATGCCCTCCAGAACTGGAACCTTAGGCTGGCTGGACCAACGCTGGACCCAGGACCGGTGAAATCTTTCTCTTTTCTTTCTCTTTCTCTCTTTTTTTTCCCGTAATCTGTACACCTCATCCCTTTGGACATAAACCATTGACCAAGTCTGGGACTAGGAGTGGATCCAGCCGCCCCTAGGCTCCTCACTGAGAAGGAGTCTAGAAAGCAAGGGGGTCCACTCTGAACCTCGTGACTCAATGGGAGATACCACACCTTATTTTCTTCCCTGAACTGATCCCCAAATAAGCAAGGCCTGTAGTATATGTTTAGTGATGTATGGTTAGCACGTTACACAGTTTACTGATGTAGTTTCATGCCAATTCTTGTTGTGAGCATGCTAATTCTTGTTGTGAGCAAATAAAAGTTGAGTTTTGTGAGTTAAAGTATCCCTGGTGTCATTTCACCTTAATCCTGACCTGGGAATTGGCGAACCTGAGTCGTCATCCTGAGAAATTGGGATGTGACAGCATCTCATCAGGTCCCATAGACTTATGTATGTTCAGATTCCTCAGGTGGTCTCAAACCTGATCTTCTCTTACAGTGGGAGGGACTTTGCTCCCCTGTCTTGCAGTCCATCCACTCAAGAGGTGTGGGAAGAGAGGTTGCCAGTGAAGACTGAGGCAAAAAGTTGTTGAGTACCTCAGCCTTCTCCTCATCCAATGTTACCAGTATGCCAGTGTTGTGGTTTAACCCAGCAGGCAGCTAAACACCACACAGCCGCTCACTCACTCCCCCTCCCACAGTGGGAAGGGGGAGAGATTTGGGAAAAAAAAAAAAGTAAAATTTGTGGGTTGAGATAAAGACAGTTTAATACCACAGAAAAGGAAGGGAAAATAATAATATCAATAACAATGATAATGATAATGATAAAAGAATTAGAATATACAAAACAAGTAATGCACAATGCAATTGCTCACCACCCACCGACTGACACCCAGCCAGTTCCTGAGCAGTGGCCCCCGGCCAGCTTTCCCCCTAGATTACATACTGAGCATGACATCATATGGTGTGGAATATCCCTTTGGCCAGTTTGGGTCAGCTGTCCTGGCTGTGTCTCCTTCCAACTTCTTGTGCCCCCAGCCTACTTGCTGGTAGGGTGGTGTGAGAAGCTGAAGAGTCTTTGACTTCGTGTAAACACTGCTTAGCAACACTAAAACATCAGTGTGTTATCAACATCATTCTCATCCTAAATCCAAAGCACAGAGCTATACCAGCTACTAGGAAAGAAATTAACTCTATCCCAGTTGAAACCAGTCTTGCTCATCAGGGGGGATATGCTTTCTTTGACCTTCCTTTTCAGGCTGACATACCTGTAGAAGCTCTTCTTATTAATGTTTGCATCCCTTGCCGAGTTCAGCTCCAGCCACGCCTTGGCCTTCCTGACCCCATCCCTACACAACCAGGCAGCATCCCTATACTCTTCCCAGGTTCTTCCTTCTGGCTATCCTCTTTTAATGAAATGGTGCACATAACACAGCTTGGTATTTATTAATGCTAATGTGTTTTTAAAACAATTTGATGCAGCAATGCACCTTTCACTTGTGTGGTTGCAGTGCATGTCCAGCATCATTCCCAATTTAATGATGCCATGCATCTCGGGTCAGTCTCCTTCAGAAGGCAGTCTGTAACATAAAATACAGCAGCCTCCATTTGCAGTCAGGTCATTGTGAATGAAAAGCAGGTCCAGGTTTGAACTAACAAGAGCAGATGCCAGCTTCCCCCTCTCTATGAAGTGCTGATGGTGGTTTATTAATTTTTAGAACAAGGTCACAAGTTTATTTGCCTGTTGAATCTGAGTTAGTGATGTGGCAGTACATCCCGCCCCCCCCATCCTGCCAGCAGGAAATGAAACTTCTCCAGGAAGGGAGAAGGGGAAGGAAACCCTGGAGGCTGCAGGTTGAAATTTGAACTGGCCAATCGAGATGCGCCAGGTACACCGAGGTGACCCTCCTAGCCAATAGAATTAAATGACCACAGGTCAGATTCGACAGGGGTATAAACGGGGTCCTGCCGGAGGACACGTTGGCAGTCCTCCTCGGAGCAGCGGGTCAGCAGTCGGGGACTCCCCCTCGGGTCGGGGCACCGCCCGAGGTAACTCCTCGAGGGAGAGAGCCCTCAGCTTTTAGGTGAGTGAGCAATTGCACTGCGCATAATTTGTACATTCCAATCCTTTTATTATTACTGCTGTAATTTTATTAGTGTTACCATTATCATTATTAGTTTCTTCTTTTCTGTTCTATTAAACTGTTCTTATCTCAACCTGCGAGTTTTACTTCTTTTCCTGATTTTCTCCCCCATCCCACTTGGTGGGGGGGGAGTGAGTGAGCGGCTGTGTGGTGCTTAGTTGCTGGCTGGGTTTAAACCACGACAAGCCCAAGCTGAGCTTATAACAAATACTGCTTAACTTTTCCATGAGACATTAGTGAGTCTAATAAATCCCTGCATAACACCTTCATTAAACAGGTTTTACTATAATATGTTATATATGCTTTATGCTTCACCTGCATAAACAGCCATGTTAATGCTATAAATTACAGCATTTGTATTAATGTATTGCAGGCACCTCAACCAAGGTGAAATGCTTAATGGCTTTCAGTAAGCACCTGAATTGCAAGAAAGTGTGAAATGAGAGAGAAGCTTCTCTAGTAACTGACACAGACTGCACGAGCACTGTAAGCCTTACAAAATTATTCTTAAAAAAAAAAAAAAGAAGAAAAGATCTAAACCCCAAAAGTTTTGCATACTGCAGTATTAGTGCTAGACTTCAAAGCTTTGTAACGGAAATTGGTTCTGATTTTTGAGATATGCATTACATCATAGTCTTCTTTTAGGGCATTATGTCATTCCTGCTGAGACGCATTATCTTGACTTGGCCTAGCATTAGCAATTTTTGTGGGCCTACTGCAGTGTTCCCAAAGCACTGCTGGGAACCACAGACTGAAATTTGAAATGTTTATCTTTTACAAAGCTGAAAAAGAGGAAAGATGTTAACATCAGGCATCACTGACTTCCTTAACCCTCTCCTGACTCTGCTTCTTACTGGGGCTTGGTTTTGATGTCTTTGAACATGTTGTATAAATGAGTTAACCTTTAAAAACTCACATTAGAAGGGGCATAATGCAGTGTTTCTTCCCACTCTCTGAGAAGTGCCCTTGCAGCTGCCTGAATAACACCCCCCCCGGTCCTTACGAGATGTCAACATGAATCAGATTGTACCTACGTATACTGACAAGCTACATGTCCACAGACATGGCTAGAACATATATTAAGAATAAAAGGGGAAGGCAGTGAAAAGCTTTATGTGAATCAACTCTTATTAATATTTTTATGTAGCTGTCCTAGTTGCAGCTGGTACAGAGTTAACTGTCTTCCTAGTAGCTGGTACAGAGTTAACTGTCTTCCTAGTAGCTGGTACGGTGCTATGTTTTGGGTTCAGTATGTGAAGAATGTTGATAACACTGATGTTTTCAGTTGTTGCTAGTAGTGTTTAGACTAATGTCAAGGATTTTTCAGCTTCTCATGCCCAGCCAGCGAGAAAGCTGGAGGGGCACAAGAAGTTGGCACAGGACACAGCCAGGGCAGCTGACCCAAACTGGCCAATGGGGTATTCCATACCATGTGACGTCCCATCTAGTGTAGGAACTGGGAAGTGGGGGTGGGGGATGGGCCGCTCGGGGACTTGCTGGGTGCCGGTCAGCGGGTGGTGAGCAATTGCACTGCGCATCATTTGTACATTCCAATCCTTTCATTATTGCTGTTGTCATTTTATTAGTGTTATCATTATCATTATTAGTTTCTTCTTTTCTGTTCTGTTAAACTGTTCTTATCTCAACCCGTGGGTTTTGCTTCTTTTTCCCGATTTTCTCCCCCATCCCACTGGGTGGGGGGGGAGTGAGTGAGCGGCTGCGTGGTGCTTAGTTGCTGGCTGGGGTTAAACCATGACATCCCCCCAATCCCCTGCTCCTCTCCCCAGCGGTTCCTTCTGCCCCCATGTGCCCTCCTGACTGTGGGGTCTGTCCCTGCGGAGTGTGTGGGTCAGGCCCCGTCCTGGTTTTGGCTGGGATAGAGTTAATTGTCTTCCTAGTAGCTGGTACAGTGCTATGTTTTGGGTTCAGTATGAGAAGAATGTTGAGAACACTGATGTTTTCAGTTGTTGCTCAGTAGTGTTTAGTCTAAAGTCAAGGATTTTTCAGCTTCTCATGCCCAGCCAGCGAGAAAGCTGGAGGGGCACAAGAAGTTGGGAGGGGACACAGCCAGGGCAGCTGACCCAAAGTGGCCAACAGGGTATTCCATACCATGTGACATCATGCCTAGTATATAAACTGGGGGGAGTTGGCCTGGGGGGACCACCGCTTGGGGACTAACTGGGTGTCGGTTGGTGAGTAATTGCATTGTGCATCACTTATATATTCCAATCCTTTTATTATTATTATTATTATTGTCATTTTAATATTGCTATTATTATCATTATTAGTTTCTTCCTTTCTGTCCTATTAAACCGTTCTTATCTCAACCCACGAGTTTTACCTTTTTCCTTCCAATTCTCTCCCCCATCCCACTGGGGGGGGGGGGAGTGAGTGAGCGGCTGCGTGGTGCTTAGTTGCTGGCTGGGGTTAAACCACAACAGCCCCACACCCCATGGACCCCTCATGCCTTTCCCTCCCTGGCTGCCGGTGCCTATGCAAGTGGCATTCCACAGCGCGTGCCTCCCCACATGCCTCTGCACACCTGGAGCACCTGAGAGGCCAGCCTGGGGCTTTTCCCTTGCCAGCACCCCATCAAACACCCTGGGAAGCAGGGACCAGTCAGGAGTCTTCTCCAGCACCCAGCCCAAGGTGATGCACAAATTCAGCAGCAACTTCTCACTGTCAGGGGACAGTGGGCTCCAGACCCTGCGTGTGTCTTGGGAGGACACTCTGCATAAATAATTCCTCTTAGCTGCAAGATAGTGAGGCCAAAGGTGAGCCATACCAGCTCCTACCAGAACTAGTTAAGTTCCCTGCCTTAAATATTCATTTGCCTTCTATCCTTTTCACTCCAACATCCTCAGACATAATTTACAGAGGGATTCTTTTGATTTGAATTAAATTTAAACTCCTTTTTTTTTTTCCCAGCAGTGTGAATTTAGAAGCTTATATCTGATTCTCTGCTGCATGGCTCTGATTTTACAACTGCGTAGCTCAACTGATTTTATTCTTCCCTGAGTTATGAGGCTCACTGGTGAATTTATGTCAGGAGAATACACCAGCCTGCTTCAGTCCCAGTGAGAAAGCCTTAACTCACAGGGCTGCAGCTCACAGTTTTAACTCCAGATTAGACAGGAAGGAATCTTTTTGTCAACAAGTGAATCTGTTAAATAGCGAATTTTGAAAGAACTGGGTCAAATTTGATAACTTTCAAAGGAAAAAAGTGGCAAAAGTATACCAAGGCTCAAGATTTTTGTGGTTTTTGACATTTGGGGATTTGTTTTAAAAATGCTGCACCATTTTCATTTGATGTTAAAAACCAAAACTATTCTACTCCTTATTTTGAAACACCATTCTCCACTTTAAAACTGTGCCACCCTAAAATGGGAAAAAGGTTTTGGAGGTCTTTAAGCAACTTCAAAATTAAACTGAAATATCTTTAACAGGTCAGTCAGCATTTTGGCATTAATTCAGTGAAATTCTTCAAGCTTTCTTATTGTTTATTTGGTGGTTTTCCCACCATTTTTGGTTTTGATTATCCACACAATTACAAAGTTTGTTTTTCACCCACCCATACTGCACAAGTCATAGGCAAACAGGCTTCAGTTCAGTACAACTGCTCTGGGCTAAAAATGGTGGTACATGGTAAAAGCCCAAGCCCTCACTGTGGGCACCTGAACTTGCCATTCACCCCAGAGTGTTAGAGATTACCAGACCACAGGTACAGAAATCCTTTTTTGGGGTACCCACAGCTTTTGGCTTCCCATGCAGCCTTGCGAACACACCATACCCCAGCCATGCCATGGATCCCGAGGAACCAGCATGTTTGTTCATCCCCCATCTAGTCTTGTAGGTAACCAAGCAGAATTGTCTCTGACTGCTGAGCTGTTCTCATCCAGTGAATATATCTGTATTTAGCCAATTCTTTAAATTTTCTGTTATGCCCTTCAGTCTAGTTCCTAAGTCCACTGCCTTATGGGTTCTTCTCTTTACCCATTAATTTCTTTTCAAAGAATACTATTTATAAAATAAATTCAGCCTCTGTATAGTTAGCCCTGATTGTGTTAGGGGAGCTGTGTAAAGTCACTGGTGGTCATTTATGGAGAACACCTGCCTTGTGTCTTATTCACATAAGAAACAATATGGGTCTAACACAAAGCTTACTGCAGCCTTTCCATCATCCTCAGACAGCTTTGCATTAGGCCTGTCTTGAAGAGCAGGCTCTCATCTGCTCTGCTGAAGCATTACTGGAGTCGGGAGTTTTGGGAGAGGGCTTTTTGGTGAGTGTCCTAGTTTCGGCTGGGATAGAGTTAATTGTCTTCCTAGTAGCTGGTAAGGTGCTATGTTTTGAGTTCAGTATGAGAAGAATGTTGATAACACTGATGTTTTCAGTTGTTGCTAGTAGTGTTTAGACTAATGTCAAGGATTTTTCAGCTTCTCATGCCCAGCCAGCGAGAAAGCTGGAGGGGCACAAGAAGTTGGCACAGGACACAGCCAGGGCACCTGACCCAAAGTGGCCAACAGGGTATTCCATACCATGTGACATCCCATCTAGTATAGGAACTGGGAAGTGGGGGCGGGGAATCGCCGCTCGGGGACTAGCTGGGTGTCGGTCGGCCGGTGGTGAGCAATTGCACTGCACATCATTTGTACATTCCAATCCTTTTATTATTGCTGTTGTCATTTTATTAGTGTTATCATTATCATTATTAGTTTCTTCTTTTCTGTTCTATTAAACCGTTCTTATCTCAACCCGTGGGTTTTGCTTCTTTTTCCCGATTTTCTCCCCCATCCCACTGGGTGTGGGGGGAGTGAGTGAGCGTCTGCGTGGTGCTTAGTTGCTGGCTGGGGTTAAACCACGACAGTGAGGTTTCTTGACTCTCAGTGAGGGTGATTTTAAACTGGCTGTATGTGAGCAAAATAAAAAAATTTTTTAAGTGTACCTGTAATGGACTACATCTATCACTCATTTTATAGCCTTGTAAATTAAAGGCTTTTAACTATCAGACTACTGAGGAAAATTCACTCCAACTGAGTGTTAATGCAGTCCAGTCATCCAGACTGAGCTTTCAAACCCCAGTACAAGGCTCTGCGTGGCACTGGTCTCTGCTCAGTGTGACGTGAGCGTCTGGACAAGGATGTGCTGGTATTTCTGTGGCCATCCTGGAGACAGAAGTTGCTGCAATATTATATTTCACTGTAATAGTGTGACGGAAAAGGACTTAACTGCAAGGTTCAAGCAAACGACTTATTTGAACTTCACTTACAGACTTAACACGCCACTATTGCAGGTTTTACAGATACAATGGAGGAATGCACTATTGCAATTTTTTAAGGCAAGAGTAGTACATTATTACAACCACAAGCGATTCACAGACAACCACAAACGCATTTACAAACTTAAAGCATAAACAATATTCACTTACCCCTCCAGGTAAGGGCTCTCAATCCCAGGGAAGTTACCTTGACCGGCGTCCCAATCAAGGGGGGTGTGTGTGTGTGTGTTTTTCCTTAACTGTATAGTTGGAGAAGTGACTCCCCCCATTTCCAACCTGAATCTTAGAGTTTTTATCCCCTGACTTGTGGAATGGTGTGTATGACTATGTCTGAGTGGATTATGATATATGCCTAAATGGATTATGTATATCTGAGTGGAGTTTTCCCTTATCTTTCCTTTGTTGGTCTGTGATTGTTTGAATACACAAGGTTGTCATTTGAAACCAACCTCAGCAACTGGATAGTGGTTGGATTGAGACTCAGGGCATACTATTTGTTAAGGGATTTCAAGGCTCAATTCAGGTTTTGGTTCTTTGAATGGTGCAGCCACTGCCCTGTTTACTTTAGGGTTTATCAGACAACCCAGGGCTAAGCTGTCTACACAGCTCCCCGTGAGTTGTCTCTGCAGAGACAGGGCCTCAAGGCAAGCCAAGGCTGGGTCACTTTTGTAACCCCCCATGAGTCGCCTGTGTGCACTAGACATGGTGAAACTCATTTGTGACCTATGAGCCGGACAATCCACACAATCCACCCCGTTACCTGAGTCACAATTCAACCACATGCATGTCATCATTGACCGGTGTATTGGTATAAGTTTCGTGTGTGTGTTTTAGTAGAGTTATGTATTCCTCAATTTCTGGGTGAGCCCTTACCTCAGAGATAGATTTTACAATCATTCTTTATACACAACTAACAGCAATGCCTACTACAATAATAGAAATTATAATAAGAATCAGTGTTTGTAATAATTTAACAATCCACCCAGAAAATACCCATCCTATCCTACCAAAGATATTTCCCAACCAGGTGTCCTTCATTTGGTCCTGCAATTCATGAGTAACTTTGACTATCTTCTTCATCTTCTGGAGGTTTTCCCAAAGAGGTAGTGACACATTAGGAATTGTGACGCAACATTCTTCTTGTTCATGGTTTGCTTTCAAGTATCCGCACATCCCTTGTTCTTTGAGTAATATATCCAGTGCAAGTCGATTTTGAAGTGCAACTTTTGAGGCAGTTTGTACTTGTGTATCTAGCAATTCAGAATTGACTTTAGTGAGGTTTGCCAAAGCTTCCACTTGTGCAGTTAAATTGGACAGCACAATGCTAGTTTTAAGGTGATGTCCTGGGTTCAGCTGGGATAGAGTTAATTTTTACAGGAACCTGGGAGGTGGGGGGGCACAGCCGGGGCAGCTGACTTGAACTAGCCAAGGAGCTATTCCATACCATGTGACATCATGCTCAGTATATAAATGGGGAGCGGGCTGGGGGGAGTTCCCTCGACTTTCGGTGGAGGAAGTGGCGGAGCGTCGGGTTCTGGGTGGTGAGCAGTTGCACTGTGCATCATTCTTTTTGTATATTCTTTCATTAATACCGTTGTTGTTGTTATAACTTCTCTTTTTTTTGTGTTGTCCCAGTAAACTGCCCTTATCTCAACCCTCGAGGTTCTGGTTTTTTTGGGTTTTTTTTTCTTTTCTCTTCTCTCCTCCGTCCCCTCCCTATCCCACCGGAGGGGGACGGGAGGAGTGAGCGAGTGGCTGCGTGGTCCTTTGTTACTGGCTGGGCTGAAACCACGACAGTCCTTTTTGGCGCCCAACGTGAGGCAAGGAAGGGTTGAGATAACGACAGATCTGGCTAGAGCGTGTTGAAACAAATTTGTCATACGCATTCCTTATATTAGATAAATAGATGTTAGTCACAATGTTGGTTCATTTGTTCACATGGTGGCGTTTTGTAAATTCTTATATGCTCTATGTATTGCCTGTAGTTACGTTTCTCACCTCTGGGAGAGTGATTGGGATTATCATTGTGCTGTACTGGGCAATGTCGACTTGTGAAATGATTACATCACTGGTCATGAGGTTAAGCTGGTATCTGTATGAGGCAGTGATATCATTTCCATACTTCGGGCACCTTCTATCGGATTTTATTGGTAATTACACCCAATCCATGGGGAAGTCAGGGGGGGATACTTCCCCCCGTACCTTCACCTCCCTTCTCTCCTTGCGACTAATTACAACAGCTTTTGAGAACTTTGAATATCCTTGGGATGCACAAGCCAGTGTGCTGTTAGTGCTATGCCTCCTGAATATGTTTCAGGTCTTGTTTAGGGCTACAAAAAGGTTCTTTAAGAGTACCACCCAGAGATCTGCCCCAAAGCTGGATATTCATGGGTGGCACGGCATGTGGGAGGATATGGGCAGGTATCTAGAGAACTTCTCACCTCCAGTGGCTTGGAAGTTCACTCCCGAACAACTACAGAACCCTCATGAAGTGGTAGAATATTTGAAAGGAAAATGCTGTGGCTATTCCAAAGACGCACAACTCACTGCACTGTGCTGGGCCCTGGCCAGTATCTACCAAACACTGCTTGATATTAGGAAGCACCCTCAGGGAGAAAAGGGGGAAAAGATGGAAAACAGGGCAACAGGCACCGTGGCTACCCCAACCCCGACAACAGACACGGTGGCTACCCCTACCCTGGCAACAGGCAGCGCGGCTATCACAACCCCTGTGACAGATACTGCAGCTAAACCAGAGAACCAACCTGTGCCAGTATCAGTCGCCCCTGTACAGAAAAAGAAACACACAAAGAAATCAGTTCGCTCAGTGAGAGATGAAGATGAACCAGGGTCATGGCGAGAACAGGAGAAAGAGGCAGAACCTGAAATAATCACCCGATCTCTATCCCTGAGTGAGTTGCGTGACATGCGAAAAGATTTTGGCCGCCACCCAGGTGAGCACATTGTTACCTGGCTGCTCCGATGCTGGGATAATGGGGCTAGTAGTGTGGAATTAGAGGGTAAGGAAGCCAAGCAGTTGGGATCTCTGTCTAGGGAAGGGGGCATTGACAAGGCGATTGGGAGAAAAACACAAGTCCTCAGCCTCTGGAGGTGACTTCTGTTAGGTGTAAAGGAAAGATACCCCTTCAAGGATGAAGTTACATGTCACCAAGGCAAGTGGACCACCATGGAGAGAGGTATCCAGTACCTGAGGGAATTAGCCGTGCTGGAGGTGATTTATAATGATCCAGAAAATGCGCAGTCACCCATAGACCCAGATGAAGTCCAATGCACACAACCCATGTGGCGGAAGTTTCTACGAAGTGCACCACCAACCTATGCCAACTCATTGGCAGTAATGTCCTGGAAAGAAGGCCATGGACAAACGGTGGATGAATTGGCTGTCCAACTGCAGCAATACGAAGGAAGTCTCTCTTCCTCCCTACGGGCCTGTGTCTCGGCTGTAGAGGAATTGTCCCGAGAGTTCCAGCAATTCAAAGTGGATATGTCTTCCTCCCCACCTGTACAGGCCCGCATCGCAGCTATTGGGAGTAAGCATTCCTCTGCCCAAGAGAGAGGAGAGAGAAAGTACACACGACGGGCTAACCTGTGGTTTTACCTGTGTGACCATGGAGAGGACATGAGGAAGTGGGATGGAAAACCTACCTCAGTCCTGGATGCATGGGTACGGGAGTTGCGAGAAAAAGCAACCAGAAAAGAGGATTCCTCTTGGAAAACTGCTGCTCCAGTTTCCTGTGAGCAGTCCCCCAGACACAGTAGAAGGGCTGATCTCATTGCTGATCCTCTTGAAGGGACTTCTGATTCACGTGTGCGAAAAGTGAGTAACGGATACTCTAACCAGGATTAGAGGGGCCCTGCCTCCAGCCAGGTGGAGGAGAGGGACAACCGAGTCTACTGGACAGTGTGGATTCGATGGCCTGGCACATCATACCCACAGGAATGTAAGGCTCTAGTAGACACTGGTGCACAATGTACCCTAATGCCATCAAGTTATAAAGGGGCAGAACCCATCTGTATCTCTGGTGTGACAGGGGGATCCCAAGAGCTAACCGTATTAGAAGCTGAAATGAGTCTAACTGGGAATGAGTGGCATAAACATCCCATTGTGACTGGCCCAGAGGCCCCGTGCATCCTTGGTATAGATTATCTCAGGAGGGGGTATTTCAAGGACCCAAAAGGGTACCGTTGGGCCTTTGGTATAGCTGCATTGGAGACGGAGGAGATTGAACAGCTGTCTACCCTGCCTGGTCTCTCTCAAGACCCTTCGGTTGTGGGGTTGCTGAAGGTTGAAGAACAACAGGTGCCAATTGCTACCACGACGGTGCACCGGCGGCAATATCGCACCAACCGAGATTCCCTGATCCCCATCCATAAGCTGATTTGCCAATTGGAGAGTCAAGGAGTGATCAGCAAGACTCACTCACCCTTTAACAGTCCCATATGGCCCGTGCAGAAATCTAATGGGGAATGGAGACTAACAGTAGATTATCGTGGGCTGAAAGAAGTCACGCCACCGCTGAGCGCTGCTGTGCCAGGTATGTTAGAGCTTCAATATGAACTGGAATCAAAGGCAGCTAAGTGGTATGCCACAATGGACATTGCTAATGCATTTTTCTCCATTCCTTTGGCAGCGGAGTGCAGGCCACAGTTTGCCTTTACTTGGAGGGGCGTCCAGTACACCTGGAATCGACTGCCCCAGGGGTGGAAACACAGCCCCACTATTGGCCATGGACTGATCCAGGCTGCACTGGAAAAAGGTGAAGCTCCAGAGCACCTGCAATACATTGATGATATCATCGTATGGGGCAACACAGCAGAAGAAGTTTTTGAGAAAGGGAAGAAAATAATCTAAATCCTTTTGAAGGCTGGTTTTGCCATAAAAGAAAGTAAGGTCAAGGGACCTGCACAGGAGATCCAGTTCTTAGGAGTAAAATGGCAAGATGGACGTCGTCAGATCCCAATGGATGTGATCAACAAAAAAGCAGCTATGTCCCCACCAACTAATAAAAAGGAAACAAAGGCCTTCTTAGGTGTTGTGGGGTTTTGGAGAATGCATATTCCAAATTACAGTCAAATTGTAAGTCCTCTCTACCAAGTTACCCGGAAGAAGAACGATTTTAAATGGGGGCCTGAGCAACAACAAGCCTTTGAACAAATTAAGCAGGAGATTGTTCATGCAGTAGCCCTTGGGCCAGTCTGGGCAGGACAAGATGTTAAAAATGTGCTCTACACTGCAGCTGGGGAGAATGGCCCTACCTGGAGCCTCTGGCAGAAAGCACCTGGGGAGACCTGAGGCCAACCCCTGGGGTTTTGGAGTCGGGGATACAGAGGATCTGAGGCTCGCTATACTCCAACTGAAAAAGAGATATTGGCAGCATATGAAGGAGTTCGAGCCGCCTCAGAAGTGGTTGGTACTGAAACACAGCTCCTCTTAGCACCCCGACTGCCAGTGCTGGGCTGGATGTTCAAAGGGAGGGTCTCCTCTACACATGATGCAACTGATGCCACGTGGAGTAAGTGGGCCGCACTGATCACACAACGAGCTCGCATAGGAAACCCCAGTCGCCCAGGAATTGTGGAAGTGATCATGGACTGGCCAGAAGGCAAAGATTTTGGAATGTCGCCAGAGGAGGAGGTGACACGGGCTGAATAGGACCCACTGTATAATAAACTGCCAGAAAATGAGAGGCAATATGCCCTGTTCACTGATGGGTCCTGTCGCATTGTGGGAAAACATCGGAGGTGGAAGGCTGCTGTATGGAGTCCTACACGACAAGTTGCAGAAACTGCTGAAGGAGAAGGTGAATCGAGCCAGTTTGCAGAGGTGAAAGCCATCCAGCTAGCGTTAGACATTGCTGAAAGAGAGAAGTGGCCAGTGCTCTATCTCTATACTGACTCATGGATGGTGGCAAATGCCCTGTGGGGGTGGCTACAGCAATGGAAGCAGAGCAACTGGCAGCGCAGAGGTAAACCCATTTGGGCTGCCGCACTGTGGCAAGATATTGCTGTTCAGATAGAGAATCTGGTTGTAAAAGTACGCCACGTAGATGCTCATGTACCCAAGAGTCGGGCCACTGAAGAACATCAAAAGAACCAGCAGGCAGATGAGGCCGCCAAGACTGAAGTGTCTCAGGTGGACCTGGACTGGCAACGTAGGGGTGAGCTATTTATGGCTCAGTGGGCCCATGATACCTCGGGCCATCAGGGAAGAGGTGCAACATATAGATGGGCTCGTGATCGAGGGGTGGACTTGACCATGGACACTATCGCACAGGTTATGCATGAATATGAAACATGTGCTGCAATTAAGCAAGCCAAGCGGCTAAAACCCCTGTCGTATGGAGGGCAATGGCTGAAATATAAACAGTGGGATGCCTGGCAGATTGAGTATATAACACTCCCACAAACCCGCCAAGGCAAGTGCCATGTTCTTACAATGGTGGAAACAACCACTGGATGGCTGGAAACATATCCTGTGTCCCACGCCACTGCCCAGAACACTATCTTGGGCCTTGAAGAGAAAGTTTTATGGCGACATGGCACCCCAGAAAGAATCGAGTCAGACAACGGGACTCACTTCCGAAACAACCTCATAGACACCTGGGCCAAAGAACATGGCATTGAGTGGGTATATCACATCCCCTGTCACGCACCGGCCTCTGGAAAAATCGAACGATACAATGGACTGCTGAAAACTACATTGAGAGCAATGGGGTTGAAACTTTCAAACATTGGGATACACATTTAGCAAAAGCCACCTGGTTAGTTAATACTAGAGGATCTGCCAATCGGGCTGGCCCTGCCCAACCAAGACTTCCACATACTGTAGAAGGAGATAAAGTTCCTGTAGTGCGCATGAGGAGTATGTTAGGGAAGACAGTCTGGGTTAGTCCTCCCTCAAGCAGAGACAAACCCATCCAAGGGATTGTTTTTGCTCAAGGACCTGGGTACACCTGGTGGGTGATGCAGAAGGATGGGGAAGTTCGATGTGTACCTCAGGGAGATTTGGTTTTGGGAGAGAATAGCCAGTGAATTAGGCTGTATGATATGTAACTGCTAAATAACCTGCCAATGTATGTCATTGTATCTATAGTGTCTATATGCCATATCAAGGGTATTACTGTAAGAATTACCCAAATGACTGAAGGATGGACTTTGAAACTGAGCCAAGTACAACAGTGATAGAACTTGAACTGGCGCCCAGCAATTTCCCCAAGACCAACGTCTTCGATCTGCAGACCAAGGGCGTGGGTTGCACCAAATGTACGAGCCGCAAGTTCCAGAGGCAACATACAACAACCCAGCACCTCACACCATCTCTTTTATCCTGAAGGACTGTTACAACAGATGGAGCCCCAAAGTCATGGACTAAATAAAATTGATGGACACATTGGAGGGATAACGCATCGACTAAGGGAATACTATTTGTGTGTGTGTGTGGGGGTGTCCATATACATATACGTATATAAGACAAGGAAAGTGGTAGTGGTTGATTGGAAAATGTGAGATCTGGGCATGATGTAGATGGTATAGAATAAGGGGTGGATAATGTCCTGGGTTCAGCTGGGATAGAGTTAATTTTTACAGGAACCTGGGAGGTGGGGGGGCACAGCCGGGGCAGCTGACCTGAACTAGCCAAGGAGCTATTCCATACCATGTGACATCATGCTCAGTATATAAATTGGGAGCGGGCTGGGGGGAGTTCCCTCGACTTTCGGTGTCGTGGTCGAGACGGACAAACGACAAGTACGCATTCTTATAGTACAAGCAAAGAAGGGATTTTTTTATTACTACAAGCCAGCAAATTTATACCCATTATACTTGTTACCTTGTACATATGTCTGTCTCTTATTGGTCAGAAAGTTGTCAGAAGTTGTTTTTCTCACCCCTCATTGGGTGACTTTTTCAGGTTCCTTATCACAACTGCAAACGGTCAACACATTCCTTAAACTTAGTTTCCCAGGCTTTCTTCTCGTCCTTTCTTGTTCTCTCATGGGAACACTGCAATCTTGTCAAGGTCAATATCCTCCCCAGGCCCCTCGGTCCAGCCAAGGTCCTCCACAATTCCCCTTTTTTGTTTTTGCGCCAAATATGCCATGTGAATTGTCCGCTGCAGGGCCCTTTGCAGCAAGGACAGCACACATGGGAGGATGCTCAATGTAATGATAATAATTGCCAATATTAGTAATCCTGTTTTCAATACTCTTTTTAGCCTCCCTCCAATCTCCCATTGAGAGAAGAAGGCATCCAACCTCCAAAAAAAACCCCAACATCTTCTGTTAGCTTCTGCACCTCCTTTCGCAGTTGTTGGATATTTTGGGACACTGACACCGAATGACCTAATAGTTTCATATAACACATACCAATAAGGTTTTCACAACTGTGGCCATGGGCCAACAATAGAAAATCAATAGCTGCTCTGTTTTATAGCGTAGCATGGCATATAGAATCTATATCTAGCAATAATCTAGAAAGAGCTTGTGATGTAGCATCGCTTTGCGTGCTTAGCTAGCATCCTTCTTGGCCCGTAGCATTTGCAAGCATTACCCATACGTTCATCTTGGGCTGCGATGGTACCCATATTGCAGTCACTACTCTGAGGAGACTGCAGCAGGCGATGACACTTCTAAGTAGGGTTTTACCAGTCGTGCCGGCACCCATTGCGGTCCAGTATCTGTGGAGACACAAGCATAACCTCGACCTCAGGTTAATAAGTCACAAGGTGTAGACCATTGACCCGTCTGCAGGTCCCATATCTGAACCTTAACCCCGGGGGTCACACCAGATATACTTGTCAATGACCCAAAATGACGCAGCATTGGTGGTTGTTGAACATCATCAGTGACCAGCAAAAAATTTAATACATGCGTGGCCTTGTTAAGTCGAGCCTCTGGGCCTTCACCTATCATTTCTCCTTTTTGTTTTTGAAGCATATGCTTTAGAGTTCCATGGGCACGCTCTACAATGCCTTGTCCTGTAGGAGAATGAGGGATACCGGTGACATGGGTAATTCCTCAAAGCTGCAAAAAGGTAGTCACCTTGGCAGAAAGATAGGCTGGACCATTGTCAGTCTTAATCTGCTGAGGTATACCAGCCACAGAAAACGCTCGTTGCCAGTGCCGAATAACATCCCTGGCGGCTTCACTTGTATGAGCAGTGGCAATAACAACAGAAGAAAAAGTATCAATAGACACATGCACATATTTCAACCGCCAAAACTCAGGAATATGTGTCACGTCAGTCTGCCAGATTTGTAAGGCTCGAAGGCCTCTAGGGTTGGTTCCATAATAATGAGGTACATGGTGGCCCTGACAGTCAGGGCACGCGGCGACGATGGCACGAGCCTCAGAGTTCGACAATCGAAATTGCCGCTTTAAGGCCCGATGTCCTTGATGAAAAAAACGATGAGCTTCGATCGCTTGTTGTCTTACATTTGGTACTGGACCTATTGCCACCCCCGATACGAGAGCATCTGCACGAGCGTTCCCTTCCACAATAAAACCAGGCAAGCTTGTGTGGCTATTAATAAGCATGACATAATATGGGGAGCGGCGTTCTTGAATCTCCATCCATAACAGCTTCAACACCCCAAATAACTTTTCATTTCCCACCTGACCAAGCACAGCTTTATCCAATCTTTGAACCAAACTCGCCACATAAGCTGAATCGGTGACAACGTTTACAGGATCTGGAAAATGTTGAAACACCATCACCATTGCTCAAAGTTCTACAACTTGAGGGGAGCCTTCTTGCTGTTCTATCTTCTGTTGCCATTGCTGGCCATCATGCCACACAATGGCTGCTCTTCCTGTTTTTCCTGAACCGTCAGTGAACACCGTGGGACCAATCACAGGCTCTGATTGACTTAGTTGCTTTTGTGCAAAGTGTATTTGACTTCCCATTTTAATTAATGGATGAGAGGGAAGATGATACCCAATTTGCCCAGTATAATTTGCCAAGGCTGCTTGTAATGCGGAGCTATTAGCGAGACACCATTCAAAATAATCGGTTTTAACAGGCACAGTGATACATTCCGGGTCTCTGGTTATCAATTCCATACATCGAACTCGGGTCTTCATGATAATTTGGGCTAAAAGCTCAAAAAGACCTGGGGCGGTTTTGTTTGGTCTGAACGGCAAGAAGGCCCATTCTAACACATGCAATGGATCTGGCCAATCAGAATTCCATTGTGCGATCATGGCAAAAGGTACCAATTTGTCTATTAATACAAAAAATTGAATTGAAACTGTCAGATCAATTCTCCACAGATGTTTATGCACAATTGCTTGCTCTACTTCTGTAATTACTTGTTTTGCCTCAGGGGTTAATGCCCGTGGTGCAGCAATATCTGTATCACCCTTCAATAAATCCAAAAGTGGCTGTAATTTCGATGATGGCAACCCTAAATAGGGTCGAACCCAATTGATCACTCCGGCCAATTTTTGTACATCATTTAAAGTTTTTATCTCCAATTGTAACTGAATGGGTTGTGGTGCGACCATCTGATTTAATATTTTCATACCCAAATGCAGTCACGGCTGTTGACGCTGTACCTTTTCAGGTGCAATAACTAGGCCTAATTGCTGCAGTGAATCACATGCTGTGACTTCCATTTCGCTTAACATCTGTTGAGATGGAGCGGCTAACAAAATGTTATCCATATAATGATAACAATAACATGTTGGGAATGCAGCACGAACTGGACTTAAGGCCTTTGCCACAAACCACTGACAAATGGTGGGAGAATTTTTCATTCCCTGAGGCAAAACTTTCCAATGATACCTTTTCGTCGGCTCACCGTTGTTCACTGAAGGTACAGTGAAAGCAAACTTCTCCATATCAGGTGCGGCTAAAGAGATGGTGAAAAAACAATCTTTTAAGTCCATTACAATAATTTCCCATTGCATTGGAATCATAGTTGGAGAAGGTAACCCTGACTGCAGTGCCCCCATGGTTGTTATTACCTCATTAATCTTTCGTAAATCATGCAATAGCCTCTATTTTCCAGATTTCTTTTTGCTCACAAACACTGGTGTGTTCCATGGGCTATGAGAGGTCTCAATATGTCCTGCGGCCAATTGTTCTGCAACTAAAGATTTCAAGGCGAGGAGTTTTTTTTGATTGAGGGGCCACTGATCCACCCACACTGGTTTATCTGTTAACCAGGTCAGTGCCAGTGTTGGGCGCTCCACACCCTGCAGCACAGTGGCCCCTATGAAAAATCCGTGGTAAGACGCACCCCCCATTGATCCAACACATCTCGACCCCATAAATTAAGTGGCAAAGTGGTGACATATGGCCTCACAGTGGCTTTCTGTCCCTCTGGGTTGCTTATTAGCACAGGTTTTGCTGCAATAAAACTATTTGAAACTCCACCTACACCCAACACTCCTTCCGCATTTACAACCAATGGCCACGAGGAGGGCCAGTTACACTGCGCTATGATGGTCATATCAGCCCCAGAGTCCAGCAAACCTATCAATTTTATCTGTGATGGGGATGCATTTGCCATAGTGAGGGTACAGGTCATTTCTGGCCTGCTTTCTGTAATGCGTTGCGACCAAAATACCTGCGGCTTTCCCGTGGACCCAAAACCTTGAGTACCACGAATTACCTGTTCTGTCGCAGGCACACAGCTCATAAATGGTACGAGTTGAGCAATTCGTGTACCTCCTTTTATAGTGACTGGAGGGGTTACAGTAGATACCATTGCACATATTTGCCTGTGATAATCAGCATCAATAACTCTCACATGCACCATTAACCCTTGCAAAGTACTACTTGATCGTCCTATTAGTAAGACACTTAATCCTTTACCAATCGGTCTCCAGGCTTCCAGGGGCACTTTATGCACTCCTTGGGTAGATAAAGTTACTGTGTGGACGGTGCATATATCCATCCTGGCTGCTCCTTGGGTTTGTCCTCGTAACTTGTCACAAAGGCTTGTGGTGTCTGCGCTGGCTGTTGTACCAGAAAGGGGTTGCTGGAGTGGTAGGGCATTTGTGTCTGCACGCGCCCCTTCACGTTCTTTCTGCCGTTTCCTGACTGGAGGGGTTGACCGTTAGCATGAAATTTAGATTTACATTGCTTTGCAAAGTGTCCCAGCTTTCCGCACTTAAGACATGTAGCTGCTCCCACGGCCACCTGCCCGGCTCCTCCTTTTCTATTTTTAGCGGGACAGTTAGGCTTGACATGTCTAGCTTGTCCATAGCAGTAACATTTCTGATTAGACACACGCATTACAGACATAGCTGTAGCTAATGCAGACATTTTGTGTTCAGCAGAGCCCACCTTCCTGCAAGCCGTAATCATAGCTTCTAGGGTTGGATCCCCAGGGAGCGTCTCAATCACCTTTTGACAATCTGTGTTAGCATTGTCACGGGCTAACTGTTTTACCAGCATTTCTCGTATATGTGCATCAAATACCTGCCGCTCTATAGCCCTCATCAATTTCTCTACAAACGACAGAAACGGTTTTTTAGCCCCCTGTTTGATCATGGTATATCTTGCCTTAGGCTCTGCCAGCTCCGCCGTTCGGAGCAAAGCTTCTACACCAACAGTCTTTACTTGCTCCAATACAAGTGGATGCCATTGAGCCTGATGTTGAGGATTATTAAATTGACCAGTCCCGGTCAGAACATCAGCTCCGTTACCATAACGTGGATCGGTTTGTGAAAGCTGCAAATTGTGTACTGCTTGTGCCTTGGCTCTCTGAGTCCAGATACTATGAAAAACAGCACATTGCACAGGTTGGAAAATAATTTGAGCAATTTGAGCAATATCATAAGGTGTCATTTCTTCCATAGTTAACAGGCGTATTAATTGCATAACCGCGGGGGAGTTGGGACCATATTGCGCAGTTGCCTTTTGTAAATCCTGTATAACTTTCCACGAATATGGTCTATGTATATCCATAATTCCTTGTCCTGGATCACCCCATACCATGGGGAAAGCCATCGCCCCAGTCCCCCTTAAATTCGTTTCACCGGAGTTGCCTGCTGTTACAGGAACGCTAATTTGCTCGGACAGGTCCCAGTTTCCTTCTTGCAGAGCTCGAGCTTTCACCTGCTGCCAGAATTTCAGGGGGTCGTGGGGACTGACAGTAATTCGAGCCGGCGGAAGGACCCAGGGCTGTCCTCGGCAACGCGAGCCTCCCTGTAATTGTCCCTCCTTCGGTGTTCCCGCAGACCCCCCAGGTTCAGGATCCCCCATATCATTGTCCATGGGATCATGCCAACCCTCTGATGTTTCGGCTGGCAGAGGGGGGTACAGGCATGAGGTCCCCTGTTCCCCTCCCCGCGCCCGGGGGGGGCTATTCATCCCTTCTCCATCCTCTGAATCAGGCGGCAAGGGCGGGGCGGACGGGTTAACCGGCGCCTCTGCCGTTTCAGCGGGGCATACGTCACTACCAGGAAGCAAGTCCCGGGGCCGCTTATATGTTCTATCTTTAATAGTCTGAGGATGTCCTGAGGGCTGCTCATCATCAGAGTCATCAACGACAGGGTTCTTTTGTCGGCCCCGTGGCTTTGGCCGCCCTGCACGCTTGCCAGAGGACTGGGCAACAGACCCCACGTCCTCTGTGGGAGAGGACCGTCCTCCCCCCGCGATGGGGACGTCTGGCTCCTTCATCCTATCCCTTTGTTCTCTAATGTCTTTGACGGTTTCAAGGAGCAGGTACCACGTCATCAGGAGGCTGGCTGCCTCCTTAGACCCTCGGGACGCACTGTCAAACAGCTTGTCCCCGAGTCCTTGCCACACAGGCACACTAAATGCAGTCACTGTGTCTGCTTTATATCCGTGTTGCTTGCCCCATAAGAGCATTTTCCGCAACATCAACTCTTCTACTTTAAGTCCTCTCTTTTGCAAAATTACTTTCCACATATTTACAATTCCGGCGTCCTCTTTACTGAGGGTCCCGCCCATGTTCCCGGCAGCTCACCTGTTTATCTGCAGGTGTCAAGTATCGGTCCGGACTAGCAGCTCTTCCCGCCGCTGTCAAGCTATGCCGGGCTCCGTCTCCACTGCTCTCCTCGCAGTCACAAGCATAATTTACAGCATCACGTCGG
Organism: Aquila chrysaetos chrysaetos; assembly: GCF_900496995.4. NCBI lineage: Eukaryota > Metazoa > Chordata > Aves > Accipitriformes > Accipitridae > Aquila > Aquila chrysaetos. The sequence goes on along the minus strand of NW_024470324.1, from coordinate 1,166,582 downwards.
GGTCACCAATTGTCGCGGTCGAGACAGACAAACGACAAGTACGCATTATTATAGTACAAGCAAAGAAGGGATTTTTTATTACTACAAGCCAGCAAATTTATACCCATTATACTTGTTACCCTGTACATATGTCTGTCCCTTATTGGTCAAAAAGTTGTCAGAAGTTGTTTTTCTCACCCCTCATTGGGTGACTTTTTCAGGTTCCTTATCACAACTGCAAACGGTCAACACATTCCTTAAACTTAGTTTCCCAGGCATGCTTCTCGTCCTTTCTTGTTCTCTCACGGGAACACTGCAATCTTGTCAAGGTCAATATCCTCCCCAGGCCCCTCGGTCCAGCCAAGGTCCTCCACATTCCGGTGGGGGAAGTGGCGGAGCGTCAGGTTCCGGGTGGTGAGCAGTTGCACTGTGCATCACTCTTTTTGTATATTCTTTCATTAGTACCGTTGTTGTTGTTGTTGTAACTTCTCTTTTTTTGTGTTGTCGCAGTAAACTGCCCTTATCTCAACCCTCAGGGTTCCGGTTTTTTGGTTTTTTTTTCTTTTCTCTCCTCCGTCTCCTCCCTATCCCACCGGAGGGGGGCGGGAGGAGTGAGCGAGTGGCTGTGTGGTCCTTTGTTATCGGCCTCGCTGAAACCACGACAGCATGCTACCCCTTTCTCTGTCTTTGCCCATGCTCAGATGGCATGTGTTGTGGGCCCTGGTTCTCCTGCCTGTTGTTGTGCTGCCAGCCCACTCCCCTGCCCGGCTTGCGATGTGGAGACCTGGTGGTGAGGCTAGTGCCCTCACGCCCACCCACATGGTGGACAGGGCTTGCGCTCGCTGCTCAGAGAGCTGCTCCTCACTCACCAACATCAGCAAAGAGAGTCCATCATTTCTCCACACACCCTTGGCCCTATGAGTGGCTGCAGGACATCCTTCTGCAAGGCTTTATCTGTGCCCCAACAAGCCCTACTCATCCTGGGCAATTCCCTCCTCAGCCAGGACCACCTACATGATTTTAAGCTGAGGGAGGACTGTCCCGATCCAATGTCGGGGAAGGTTTCGATATGATCCCAAGAGCAAGATTAAGACACAAACGAGGTCAAATGCCGTATAGCCAAAAGAGTTTTTATTATCAAAAGTATCAAAAGTGGAAAATGGTGGCGATAGGATAGAATGGAAGAAAAGGTAGAAATTAAGCAAGCAGTCGGGATAGAGTTGCAAGGATGGTCACCAGCACGGATCCAGCGGCGTCCCGTCGGTCCTCAATCTTCAATTCTTTGGTGAGGAAGAAAAAGCTCCCACAGCTTGTCTCTATGGGTTTTTATAGGGCATATTTCGATGATGTCATGCGCTGCAGGTTTCATTTATCACACGACCTTCGCCTTATCTGCTCCAGCCCACTTTCCTCCCCTGGATGCCTCAATGGCCTGGTAATCGTCCTTATGGACAGAGGGGTGTCCTGCTTAAACAGGCCATCTTAGAGACAAAGGGCTCAAGATAAGCAGTTCACAGTTCCTTGATGACAGCCCAGTCCCTCACACCTAACAATCTTTGAGGCAAATGGTTCAAGATAACAATTCAGTCTCTTACACCACCCCGTGGCTCAAAGATTGTTTCAGGACCCATGGTGGTTTTGAGAAAAGATAGCTATATAGAAAAGCCAGAAAAGAGCATTTTATACAATCTGTATTACCGACGGTGTGGTTCGGTGCACAGCGCGAATTTGTTTAACACCGTCAGGCGAAATAGTAGTTACAAATTGCATATTAGTTACAACACGTTGAATCAATTGTATAAAGCATGGAATGATACATGGTAAAAAGAATAACATGGCAAAACCACACAACAAGTAAAATAGGATTCGCTTAACCTATGGACCTCCAGGGAGCCAGGAAAACATATCAATGTCCCAGCCTTTCCATGTCTGGACAGGAACATGGGCCAGCTTTCATATTCCCGCAGTAATTTGTTTAACAATTTTCCTGCTGTCATCAGTTAGAATCATTCAGTTTACCGCAAACACCTCCTTCCTCGGTGTCGTGGTTTCAGCCCAGCTGGTAACAAAGGACCACGCAGCCGCTCGCTCACTCCTCCCGCCCCCCTCTGGTGGGATAGGGGGAAGACGGAGGAGAGAAAAGAAAAAAACCCAGAACCTCGAGGGTTGAGATAAGGGCAGTTTACTGGGACAACGCAAAAAAAAGTTACAACAACAACAACGACGGTACTAATGAAAGAGTATACAAAAAAAGAGTGATGCACAGTGCAACTGCTCACCACCCGGGACCCGACGCTCCGCCACTTCCCCCACCGAAAGTCGAGAGAGAGCAGGAGAGCCCTCCCCCCGGCCCACTCCCCATATATATACTGGTGTATTGGTTTTGTGTGGCAAGGTTTTGGTAGCGGGGGGGGTGTTACAGGGGTGGCTTCTGTAAGAAGTTGCTGGAAGCTTCCCCTATGTTCGAGAGAGAGAGCCAATACCAGCCGGCTCTAAGATAGACCCGCCGCTGGCCAAGGCCGAGCCAATCAGTGATAGTGGTAACGCCTCTGTGATAACATTTTTAAGAAGGAAAAAGTTGCAACGGGCGGTATTTCGGCAGCCGGAGAGAGGAGTGAGAACATGTAAGAGAAACAACTCTGCGGACACCAAGGTCAGTGAAGAAGGAGGGGGAGGAGGTGCTCCAGGCGCCGGAGCAGAGATTCCCCTGCAGCCCGTGGTGAAGACCATGGTGAGGCTGTTACTGATTTGTTATTAATTTGTTATTAGTTAGAATTAATCATATTTAGTTTTAATATTTTAGCAAAATCATATGTATGTTGTATTTTATATATTTAACCACCAACCAGTGTCTGCTGTGAAATCCCCTGTATAGCCCCGTATCAAGGCCAGAGAAATTGGCTAAAATCATCTAGTAGGAACATTTAGAACTTAGAGAACAGGATAAAGAAATACCTGACAACGGGGTGGTGTAAGAGTTGTCAGTACGTTACCTGACAACGGCCTGTTTGGAACGCAGCGGCCGATCCCCAAAGATAGAATGTGCAGTACAAGGCTCCTGGAAGGTCCCTGGCTAGAGCCGTTAGAGATAACCGCATAGCTACTGTCAAAAAGGATGGATTGCACCTGTTGCCATAACATCGATGAAGAAATCATGAACTCTAGACGAACTTTGCTTCATTATAATACCAAAACACACCTCCTGGTCAAAAGCTACCCGCCTCCAAGACTTACCACGCCTCGGAGAGACCTTCACTACGCCTGCGTAAAAGATATTCACATATGCTAATGATTTCCCAAAAATCTAATGAATATGTATAACTTTTCTTGGAAATCTAATGAATATGTATCGATAAGTCTTAATATAAGGTGTATTGTTTTGAAGACAGGTGTGCGTGGTTCGTGAGAGGACTCGCCCGCGCACCCGGCCGTCAATAAAGAAGTGTCTGCTTATCTACACTAAATTGGTGTTGATAAGTTCTTCATTCCGAGCTTTTCGGTAACAAGGCAGGCTGTCCCCCTGCAGTCCATGGAGGTCCACGGTGGAGCAGATCTCCACCTGTAGCCCGTGGAGGACCCCACGCCGGAGCAGGTGGGTTTCCCGAAGGAGGCTGTGACCCCGTGGGAACCCTGTGCTGGAGCAGGCTCCTGGCAGAAGCTGCGGATCTGTGGAGAGAGGAGCCCACGGAGCAGGTTTTCTGGCAGGACTTGTTACCCCGTGGGGGACCCACGCTGGAGCAGTGTGCTCCTGAAGGACTGCACACCGTGGAAAGGACCCATGCTGGAGCAGTTCGTGAAGAACTGCAGCCCGTGGGAAGGGCCCACGTTGGAGAAGTTCATGGAGGACTGTCTCCCGTGGGTGGGACCCCACGCTGGAGCAGGGAAGAGTGTGATGAGTCCTCCCCCTGAGGAGGATAAAGCGGCAGAAAACAACGTGTGATGAACTGACCGTAAACCCCATTCCCCATCCCCCTGTGCCACTGGGGGGGTTGGTAGAGAAGCGGGGAGTGAAGTTGTGCCCGGGAAGAAGGGAGGGGTGGAGGGAAGGTGTTCTGAGATTTGGTTTTATTTCTCATTACCCTACTCTGGTTGATTTGTAATAAAGTGAGTTAATTTTCCCCAAGCTGAGTCTGTTTTGCCCGTGACGGTAAGTGGTGAGTGATCTCTCCTGTCCTTATCTCGACCCACAAGCTCTTTGTTATATTTTCTCTCCCCTGTCCAGCTGAGGAGGGGGAGTGATAGAACGGCTTTGGTGGGCACCTGGCATCCAGCCAGGTTCAACCCATCACAACTGGGCATGATGTCACATGGTATGGAATAGCTCCTTGGCTAGTTCAGGTCAGCTGCCCTGGCTATGCCCCCCCACCTCCCAGGTTCCTGTAAAAATTAACTCCATCCCAGCTGAACCCAGGACATTATCCACCCCTTATTCTATACCATCTACATCATGCCCAGATCTTACATTTTCCAATCAACCACTACCACTTTCCTTGTCTTATACATATATATATGTATATGGACCCCCCCCACACACACACACACACACACAAATAGTATTCCCTTAGTCGATGCGTTATCCCTCCAATGTGTCCATCAATTTTATTTAGTCCATGACTTTGGGGCTCCATCTGTTGTAACAGTCCTTCAGGATAAGAGAGATGGTGTGAGGTGCTGGGTTGTTGTATGCTGTCTCTGGAACTTCTGGCTGGTACATTTGGTGCAACCCACACCCTTGGTCTGCAGGTCGAAGATGCTGATCTTGAGGAAATTGCTGGGCACCAGTTCAAGTTCTATCACTGTTGTACTTGGCTCAGTTTCAAAGTCCATCCTTCAGTCATTTGGGTAATTCTTACAGTAATACCCTTGATATGGCATATAGACACTATAGATACAATGACATACATTGGCAGGTTATTTAGCAGTTACATATCATACAGCCTAATTCACTGGCTATTCTCTCCCAAAACCAAATCTCCCTGAGGTACACATCGAACTTCCCCATCCTTCTGCATCACCCACCAGGTGTACCCAGGTCCTTGAGCAAAAAACCACCCCTTGGATGGGTTTGTCTCTGCTTGAGGGAGGACTAACCCAGACTGTCTTTCCTAACATACTCCTCATGCGCACTACAGGGACTTTATCTCCTTCTACACTATGTGGAAGTCTTGGTTGGGCAGGGCCCGCCCGATTGGCGGATCCTCTAGTATTAACTAACCAGGTGGCTTTTGCTAAATGTGTATCCCAATGTTTGAAAGTTCCACCCCCCATTGCTCTCAATGTAGTTTTCAGCAGTCCATTGTATCGTTCGATTTTTCCAGAGGCCGGTGCGTGATAGGGGATGTGATATACCCACTCAATGCCATGTTCTTTGGCCCAGGTGTCTATGAGGTTGTTTCAGAAGTGAGTCCCGTTGTCCGACTCGATTCTTTCTGGGGTGCCATGTCGCCATAAGACTTTCTCTTCAAGGCCCAAGATAGTGTTCTGGGCAGTGGCGTGGGACACAGGATATGTTTCCAGCCATCCAGTGGTTGCTTCCACCATTGTAAGCACATGGCACTTGTCTTGGCGGGTTTGTGGGAGTGTGATATAGTCAATCTGCCAGGCCTCCCACTGTTTATATTTCAGCCATCGCCCTCCATACGACAGGGGTTTTAGCCGCTTGGCTTGCTTAATTGCAGCACATGTTTCATATTCATGCATAACCTGTGCGATAGTGTCCATGGTCAAGTCCACCCCTCGATCACAAGCCCATCTATATGTTGCATCTCTTCCCTGATGGCCTGACGTATCCTGGGCCCACTGAGCCATAAATAGCTCACCCCTACGTTGCCAGTCCAGGTCCACCTGAGACACTTCAGTCTTGGCGGCCTCATCTGCCTGCTGGTTCTTTTGATGTTCTTCAGTGGCCCGACTCTTGGGTACATGAGCATCTACGTGGCGTACTTTTACCACTAGCTTCTCTATCCGAACAGCAATATCTTGCCACAGTGCGGCAGCCCAGATGAGTTTACCTCTGTGCTGCCAGTTGCTCTGCTTCCATTACTGTAGCCACCCCCACAGGGCATTTGCCACCATCCATGAGTCAGTATAGAGATAGAGCACTGGCCACTTCTCTCTTTCAGCAATGTCTAACGCTAGCTGGATGGCTTTCACCTCTGCAAACTGACTCGATTCACCTTCTCCTTCAGCAGTTTCTGCAACTTGTCGTGTAGGACTCCATACAGCAGCCTTCCACCTCCGATGCTTTCCCACAATGCGACAGGACCCATCAGTGAACAGGGCATATTGCCTCTCATTTTCTGGCAGTTTATTATACAGCGGGGCCTCTTCAGCCCGTGTCACCTCCTCCTCTGGCGACATTCCAAAATTTTTGCCTTCTGGCCAGTCCATGATCACTTCCACAATTCCTGGGCGACTGGGGTTTCCTATGCGAGCCCGTTGTGTGATCAGTGCGGCCCACTTACTCCACGTGGCATCAGTTGCATGATGTGTAGAGGAGACTTTCCCTTTGAACATCCAGCCCAGCACTGGCAGTCGGGGTGCTAAGAGGAGCTGTGTTTCAGTACCAACCACTTCTGAGGCGGCTCGAACTCCTTCATATGCTGCCAATATCTCTTTTTCAGTTGGAGTATAGCGAGCCTCGGATCCTCTGTATCCCCGACTCCAAAACCCCAGGGGTCGGTCTCAGGTCTCCCCAGGTGCTTTCTGCCAGAGGCTCCAGGTAGGGCCATTCTCCCCAGCTGCAGTGTAGAGCACATTTATAACATCTTGTCCTGCCCGGACTGGCCCAAGAGCTACTGCATGAACAATCTCCTGCTTAATTTGTTCAAAAGCTTGTCGTTGCTCAGGCCCCCATTTAAAATCATTCTTCTTCCGGGTAACTTGGTAGAGAGGGCTTACAATCAGACTGTAATTTGGAATATGCATTCTCCAAAAGCCCACAACACCTAAGAAAGCCTGTGTTTCCTTTTTATTAGTTGGTGGAGACATAGCTGCTTTTTTGTTGATCACATCCATAGGGATCTGATGACGTCCATCTTGCCATTTTACTCCTAAGAACTGGATCTCCTGTGCAGGTCCCTTGACCTTACTTTCTTTTATGGCAAAACCAGCCTTCAAAAGGATTTGGATTATTTTCTTCCCTTTCTCAAAAACTTCTTCTGCCGTGTTGCCCCATACGATGATGTCATCAATGTATTGCAGGTGCTCTGGAGCTTCACCTTTTTCCAGTGCAGCCTGGATCAGTCCATGGCCAATAGTGGGGCTGTGTTTCCACCCCTGGGGCAGTCGATTCCAAGTGTACTGGACACCCCTCCAAGTAAAGGCAAACTGTGGCCTGCACTCCGCTGCCAAAGGAATGGAGAAAAATGCATTAGCAATGTCCATTGTGGCATACCACTTAGCTGCCTTTGATTCCAGTTCATATTGAAGCTCTAACATACCTGGCACAGCAGCGCTCAGCGGTGGCGTGACTTCATTCAGCCCACGATAATCTACTGTTAGTCTCCATTCCCCATTAGATTTCTGCACGGGCCATATGGGACTGTTAAAGGGTGAGTGAGTCTTGCTGATCACTCCTTGACTCTCCAATTGGCAAATCAGCTTATGGATGGGGATCAGGGAATCTCGGTTGGTGCGATATTGCCGCCGGTGCACCGTCGTGGTAGCAATTGGCACCTGTTGTTCTTCAACCTTCAGCAACCCCACAACCGAAGGGTCTTGAGAGAGACCAGGCAGGGTAGACAGCTGTTCAATCTCCTCCGTCTCCAATGCAGCTATACCAAAGGCCCAACGGTACCCTTTTGGGTCCTTGAAATACCCGCTCCTGAGATAATCTATACCAAGGATGCACGGGGCCTCTGGGCCAGTCACAATGGGGTGTTTATGCCACTCATTCCCAGTTAGACTCATTTCAGCTTCTTGTAGCAGTGCTACATATCAAGGTGCCGCGATTAGATCACTGATCGGTCTGGACCAGGGAAGAGACAGATAACACACATGGTGTGAGTGCCAACTCCGTCCTTTATTGCGCAGTTAATTCCTTTTATACTAACAACAGCAGGTGGGATCACTGATACGTCATAGGGAGGCGACGACTAGCCTTCTACCTTTCCGTGACATCGCGAGATCTTCCGAACGGTGTTCCCTACATCTCCCCCTCCTCATGTCCAACTAGCTCCCATTGGTTACACACACTATTCATGCACTGTCCACGCGTCCAGTTGCACTCAATGATTGGCTGCATCAACACTGCACACGCGCATAAGTATAAAATATAATTGGTCATACTAACTAAACATACGAGACTTATCTCAGTCTAATTGGCCAAGATAAGCTGCCGAACTGAGGTTGTTTGTGCTAAGTTCTCTTTATCGTGGAATGTGCACCTGTGTTTTTCTAATTGGTATCTTTCTTATTCTTGTCTTCTTGTTTATTCTGCTCAAGGTCTTCTAAAGGCGTCTGGAATGCTCTTGTGACCGTTAGCTGAAAATGTTCCCACAACAATTCCCCCTCCCTTTTTCTATAAAAAGAGCATTAGCAAATATAGTTATCAGCATCCGCGAACTCAGCCCAGCAATCGGTAGGTGTCAGCTTTACGTGGGCGTCCCCAGAGAGGCAGCAATGGCCTTGCTGTGCACCAGCCCAATGCTCTTCGGAAAATTCCGGTATTGTACATTTACAGAGAAGCAAATTTTAGCAGACGTGGCCAGCGGGTGCTAAAATTCGTCTGAGTTAAAACATAGGGAGTCTATGGCACATGTGGTCGCTGGCCAGGCGTGCCGCATGAGTCATAGCCATCTTGTCTACTGGTTCACGGGCTTTGTGATGTGGTTGCAGTGCACAGAGAATCTTGGCTTGTTATGTTGGCTAAAGTGACCTACAAGATCTATGAATAGAATGAATCGAATACAGTAAGAGCAATATTATACCTGAGAAAATGCAGAAGAATAAAAGAAACCCTGAGTTTTAACAGAGATATAAACCAACTCGTAAGCCCCCATCCCACAGTTAAGTACTCCAAGCCAAAATGATAGTGTTCGTAATTGCTATAAAGGTCTTGCAGCTCCTTATTGTCTCCGAAGTTCTGCTGTCTTATTCATTAAGTGGCGTAGTGTCAGAAGTTCGTAGCAGAGACCCAAGGAGTCACAAGCCAGGAAAGGATAACAGTAATCTGTAAAGAAAAAACACTCAAAACACTATGAGGTTAGGACAGGACGAATCATACGACTAGGGACCCATTTCAGTAGCCCTTCAGGTGTCTGTACACAGGCGTACCCCCGCCCGAGGCAACGCAGCTCAAACGGTCCGTCCCATTGGCGTGTCTGGGGATCACGCACACGGACCAGTGGGTAGGGGCCTTTCTCCTCCGTAGTCGTAAAATGTCGTTGCGCCGTCGTCTGGTCCAGATCCCCCCGAATTGTCTGATTTAACGAAGTTAACGCAGTTAACAGGAGACGCTGTGTACGGGAAACAGGTGAATTATCCCGTAAGCAGGATGGCTCCGCCTGGTCCCCCTCCCTAAGACGATCTAGGAGGGTTTTTAAGGTTCGATGTGCTCGTTCTACAATGGCCTGGCCTGTGCTGTTATAAGGAATGCCATGTACAAGGGCTATACCCCAGGTTGCACAAAACCGTTTCACCTTTTCTGCAGTATACGCTGTACCATTATCCGTCTTGATCTGCTGTGGAATTCCCAGCTGGGCTATGCAAGCACGCCAGTGTTGTACGACCGCCAAGCTATTCTGCTTCCTGTGTGCTGTAGCGAGAATATATTTACTATAGGTGTCTACAGTAACATGCAAATACTGTAGTGGCTTAAAGGGAGCGTACTCTGTAATATCTGTTTGCCAGATCTGATTTGGTTGTAAACCACGAGGGTTGACCCCGGCTTCCCAAAGAGGTCCTTGGGTACAATGGGGACAAGCCGCAACAATCTCTCTAGCTTCGGCACGAGAAATACCCGTTAGTGCCGTCAAACCTCGGGGACCGCAGTGCAAGAGGCGGTGTAACGTTATTGCACGTGCTCTGGCTGGCGTGCCGTTATCCTTACCAACAGCAGCTAACAGTGCTCGTGCCGCGTGGTCAGCGCGGCTGTTCCCTTCGGCTAGCGATCCTGGAAGACCAGAATGACTGGTAACATGAATAGGGAAAACAGGTGCACTGCGCAACTGTAAGGCGTTTAACAGCATACCGGCTATCTCTGTAGAAGAGGCTAGGGCCCATTCTCCTGCAACCAAGAGTTTATACACATACAGTGAATCCATGACTACATTCAAGGGCTCAGTTGGCCAACGTAACAATGCCATGGTTACTGCTTTAGCTTCCAAAAACTGCACGGAACGACTGGGTTCAGTATATGCTATTTGATGCCATGCCCCATCCTCCTTCCAAACACAGACGGCCTTACTAGTCTTGGAAGACGCATCAGTAAAGATTGTGCGGCCGTCATTAGGGTGTTTAGCCAATTGCTGTGCTGGGAGGATGGGTAAGGCATGTAAGACCTCCCCACAGGGATGGACCTCATGTCCTGCTACTGTCCCGGCAAAGTCTGCCAACGCACCCTGTAAAACAGAGACTTGCGGGTAAACTAAATCCCATTGCGTTAGGGAGCAGGGTAAGACAATGCGGTCTGGGTCTTTACCGATAAAATGTTGACAAGCCCTCCGGCAACGCAGAATCATGGCAGCTACTAACAGTGGCCAACTGATGATGGCTGTGTGCACTTTGCCCTGATGCAGCCACGCAAAAGGCCACTCCGGGCTTTCCGCAGGCTGTATCAATACACCATGGCAACTTTGCCTGGCCACAAAGAGTCGTGCAACAACTGGGCGTGTGGGTTGAAACCTTTGCAGGCCCCATTGCTGAGCCCGTTGGGCTATGTTTTCTAGCAATGCACGCTGCGCTGGTTGCAACACACGTGGTGCCTGCAAAGGTTCGCCTCCCCGGAGTAGTTGGTATAACAGATTCAGTTCATCCTCAGCAATTGGAACAAAGTTCCTTAGCCACAACAGTTTGCCCACTAACTTTTGGGCATCATGTAAGGTGTACACTTGGTCAGGGACTGTGAAACTCTGAGCGGTAATTGTACGGGGGGTTAACTGGGTGCCTAGATAACTAACAGAAGGTCCTATTTGTGTTTTGTTGGGGGATATGTGTAGCCCATATTCACTTAGTTGCTGGACCGTTTGATCATAGAGATGTTGCAATACAGAGTCGTCTCGGTGGGATAGCAGAATGTCATCCATGTAATGAATAATGGTGGCTTCCGGGTTGCCCTCTCGTAGGGACCGTAAGGCCTTGCCTACCGCGATTTGACAGAGAGTCGGCGAATTTTTCATACCTTGAGGGAGCACTTTCCACTGATACCGCTGCACGGGCGCTTGATGGTTTCGCTCTGGGATTGAAAAGGCAAACCTTTCGCGATCTCCTGGGTACAAGGGAATACTGAAAAAACAATCTTTTATATCAATCACAATGACACCCTGTCCTTTCGGTACGATGGCCGGAGAGGGTAGTCCTGACTGTAAAGGCCCCATGTCCTGCAAGCAGGCATTGACTGCTCGCAAGTCATGGAGGAGCCGCCACGCCCCTGATTTCTTTTTTATAACAAATACAGTAGTGTTCCAGGGACTGGTGGAAGGTTCAAGATGGTCCATTTGCAGTTCTCTTCGCACCAGTTCTACCACTGCCGCCCGCTTCTCCTCAGTCGTCGGCCACTGCTCCACCCACACCGGCTTGTCCGTAAGCCAAGTGAGCTTCAAAGGACGGCAGACGGCAGTGGCCTGCATTAAAAATCCGTGGAAAGGTGACACCCCCAAAGATGTAGGCAACAGCGCCCAAGAATGGCTGTTGGGACCGTTGCCACCATTGGATTGCACCATGCCACTCTGTCAGAGTCGGCAGCAGTCATGGGCTGGGCAAGAGTGATTTTCACTGAGGACGTACTCACCCTCGATTCCTGTGCTCCCCCCACCCCCATCAATTGGCCGTGTACTGCGGTGGGCCACTCTGGGGGCCAGGCATGAACTGGAATTACGGTAACATCTGCCCCTGTGTCCAACAAGGCTAGCAGAGTAATGCGGGGTGGAGAAAGGGGTGATCCCACCTCCAGAACGATCACCGTTTCTGGACGGGTTTTCATGCCCATGGTTAATGCTATTTGGGCAGTAGGAGGAACTGTAGGAATCGTCCTCACATTGCCTTGATCATGCCCCTCCCCTGCAGTGGTTAGTTCCACGGCAGCACCGGTTGATTCGGGGTTGTTGTTGTTGTTGGGCCCTGTGCAAAAACTGAAGGGGAGGGCCCGGCCCCCATGCCCCCCCCCGTACCGTTTCCCGACATCGGTCCCTGTTGTTTTGTAGACCCCGGAGCTCCCTGCCGGGTCTCGGCGCGGCATTCCCGAGCTCTGTGCCCGAGCTTGCCACATTTCCAACAGCGGAGTTTGCCCGCCCCCTTCTCCTGGTCCGATACTCCGGGTTTGGTTGCGCAATCCCTCGATATATGGCCCCTACCCCCACATCGGTGACAAGCGCCTGCAGCCGCTTGTAAAACTTGTTGTAAGGCTGCCACTACCGGGCGTGTTTCTTGTTGCTGCTCTCTCTCCAGTACATAGCGTATCATGTCGCCTAGCGACGAACCCGTTGGCAAATGAGAGAGAAGCGCTGAGGTCTGTGGGTTAGCTTGAGCCCTAGCACATTCAATTAGAATCGAGTCTTTAGCCGACTCCGGAAGGTTCGCTGCTTGCATAGCAAGCTGGAGCCGGTCTAAAAAGGCAGTAAACCTCTCAGAGATCCCCTGCCGAATTTTTACCCAAGGGGGGTCCGCTCTATCCATGGCCGCGACACGCCTAAGAGCGGCTAAGGCAGTTGTTGCGACTGCCGTAAAGTCACGTCCGCGCATACCTTGTGCCTGTGCCTGAGGCGTTGCAAACCGTCCCTCCCCCATGAGCTGCTCTATGGTCACCCCCGCCAGGTGATGACCAGGAGCCTGAGCGTCGGCCACTACCTTAACGCATTGCGCCCGCCATTCCTCCTTAAACAACAACAGCAATGACGGGGGCAATACTCCCCTCATTAGCTGCATTACATCAAAAGGCGCAACAGGTGTTGAGAGCAGACACTCAAACAGAGTGAGCGCTTGTGAAGAATTCACTCCATGCGCCTGTACAGTACTTGCGAGCTCCCGAACAGTTTTTATATCAAGAGGTGTCCACTCATACCCTCCCCTCGGTGCTGCCCGAATAGGGAGAACGACCGGTTGAAACCGAACCCCTGAGAGGCAACATTCTTTGGCTACTAGTTGCCAGTCTGTGCCCTTCTGAGCGTTCCCTTCCTGGCCATCCCCCACCCCCGGTACCGGGGGCATTAAAGGCACCGCACGCTCTGCATTCTGTATAATCCCATCAAGCCTTCGCAACATGCCCTGTAGTGTCTGCAAGGCGGTCTGTCCCCCCTCTGTCTGTACCGGTGGCGCAGGTTTCAATGGCCTCCATACTGCATTATCCGCCTTCCCTTCGTCAGAACTATCGGAACCGATCTGAGGTGGCACCTCGCGCCACCCCCGGAAAAGCTCAGACGAGGGTTTAATCTGCCCCGGTAAGGGCGCAGGTAGTGGCTTAGCAGGCACAGGCTCGGGTAAAGGTCCAGGAAGCTCGGTCGGCTGTCCCGGCAAGAGTGTCTGATTTTCCGCACAGGGAGGCGCCTCCCCGCCCCCCGTAGTTTTCAGCCGCTGTAGCCTCGCAATCATCTCCTCTGTGGGTGGCTGTTCCTCCCACTCTTTCAATTGTTGGTATAGATCGCCCTTAATATCCGTGCCTGGGACCCAGTCTAAAAGGCGTTCTTCCAAGTCCCTTTGAACCGTCTGCCGCAACTCCTCCCACGGATACTGTGGGGGGGGCGCATCAGGTCCCGCTGGTGCCGCCTCTATAGGGAAAACCTCCGTCTCCACCACGCCCTCCGTGCCTATGTCTGCAACTAAGGACGGACCACTCTGTGAGCCCCGCTCCACTGCAGCCCACTCTGTCTGAGTCCGACTCACCGTCCCCGAGGGCGCTGTCTCCCGCTGTTCCGGAGGCGGCTCTTTACTCACAGACACAACAGCTCGCGTAGCCAGCAGGCACGCCGTAGTCTGCTGTGTCGCCGTAATCACCTTCTCTATCTTGCCCCAGGTCTCCAATCGTTTAGCAGCTCCGCGTTCAGCCGCGAGCGCCGATCGGAGCAAGGACTCCCGAATATCTCCCCATTTTGGGGGGCTCAAAGCTTCTCTAGGAGACTCGATGTCCCCCCGGCGCAGCAACCATTGGATGCATTCGCCCGCGGGGCCTTTCTTAATCAAATCACGAGCACCCACCTCATCAGCTAACGCTTTCAACACCTAAATCGCTTGCGCAAGCTCCATTGTCGCCTGTACGGCCGATCACGTCGGGGTCACCACTATGTAGCAGTGCTACATATCAAGGTGCCGCGATTAGATCACTGATCGGTCTGGACCAGGGAAGAGACAGATAACACACATGGTGTGAGTGCCAACTCCGTCCTTTATTGCGCAGTTAATTCCTTTTATACTAACAACAGCAGGTGGGATCACTGATACGTCATAGGGAGGCGACGACTAGCCTTCTACCTTTCCGTGACATCGCGAGATCTTCCGAACGGTGTTCCCTACAGCTTCCAATACGGTTAGCTCTTGGGATCCCCCTGTCACACCAGAGATACAGATGGGTTCTGCCCCTTTATAACTTGATGGCATTAGGGTACATTGTGCACCAGTGTCTACTAGAGCCTTATATTCCTGTGGGTCTGATGTGCCAGGCCATCGAATCCACACTGTCCAGTAGACTCGGTTGTCCCTCTCCTCCACCTGGCTGGAGGCAGGGCCCCTCTAATCCTGGTTAGAGTATCCGTTACTCACTTTTCGCACACGTGAATCAGAAGTCCCTTCAAGAGGATCAGCAATGAGATCAGCCCTTCTACTGCGTCTGGGGGACTCCTCACAGGAAACTGGAGCAGCAGTTTTCCAAGAGGAATCCTCTTTTCTGGTTGCTTTTTCTCGCAACTCCCGTACCCATGCATCCAGGACTGAGGTAGGTTTTCCATCCCACTTCCTCATGTCCTCTCCATGGTCACACAGGTAAAACCACAGGTTAGCCCGTCGTGTGTACTTTCTCTCTCCTCTCTCTTGGGCAGAGGAATGCTTACTCCCAATAGCTGCGATGCGGGCCTGTACAGGTGGGGAGGAGGACATATCCACTTTGAATTGCTGGAACTCTCGGGACAATTCCTCTACAGCCGAGACACAGGCCCGTAGGGAGGAAGAGAGACTTCCTTCGTATTGCTGCAGTTGGACAGCCAATTCATCCACCGTTTGTCCATGGCCTTCTTTCCAGGACATTACTGCCAATGAGTTGGCATAGGTTGGTGGTGCACTTCGTAGAAACTTCCGCCACATGGGTTGTGTGCATTGGACTTCATCTGGGTCTATGGGTGACTGCGCATTTTCTGGATCATTATAAATCACCTCCAGCACGGCTAATTCCCTCAGGTACTGGATACCTCTCTCCATGGTGGTCCACTTGCCTTGGTGACATGTAACTTCATCCTTGAAGGGGTATCTTTCCTTTACACCTAACAGAAGTCACCTCCAGAGGCTGAGGACTTGTGTTTTTCTCCCAATCGCCTTGTCGATGCCCCCTTCCCTAGACAGAGATCCCAACTGCTTGGCTTCCTTACCCTCTAATTCCACACTACTAGCCCCATTATCCCAGCATCGGAGCAGCCAGGTAACAATGTGCTCACCTGGGTGGCGGCTAAAATCTTTTCGCATGTCACGCAACTCACTCAGGGATAGAGATCGGGTGATTATTTCAGGTTCTGCCTCTTCCTCCTGTTCTCGCGATGACCCTGGTTCATCTTCATCTCTCACTGAGCGAACTGATTTCTTTGTGTGTTTCTTTTTCTGTACAGGGGCGACTGATACTGGCACAGGTTGGTTCTCTGGTTTAGCTGCAGTATCTGTCACAGGGGTTGGGGTAGCCGCGCTGCCTGTTGCCGGGGTAGGGGTAGCCACGGTGCCTTTTGCCCTGTTTTCCATCTTTTCCCCCTTTTCCCCCTGAGGGTGCTGCCTAATATCAAGCAGTGTTTGGTAGATACTGGCCAGGGCCCAGCACAGTGCAGCGAGTTGTACGTCTTTGGAATAGCCACAGCATTTTTCTTTCAAATATTCTACCACTTCATGAGGGTTCTGTAGTTGTTCAGGAGTGAACTTCCAAGCCACTGGGGGTGAGAAGTTCTCTAGATACCTGCCCATATCCTCCCACATGCCATGCCACCCATGAATATCCAGCTTTGGGGCAGATCTCTGGGTGGTACTCTTAAAGAGCCTTTTTGTAGCCCTAAACAAGACCTGAAACATATTCAGGAGGCATAGCACTAACAGCACACTGGCTTGTGCATCCCAAGGATATTCAAAGTTCTCAAAAGCTGTTGTAATTAGTCGCAAGGAGAGAAGGGTGGCGAAGGTACGGGGGGAAGTATCCCCCCCTGACTTCCCCATGGATTGGGTGTTAATACCAATAAAATCCGATAGAAGGTGCCCAAAGTATGGAAATGATATCACTGCCTCATACGGATACCAGCTTAACCTCATGACCAGTGATGTAATCATTTCACAAGTCGACATTGCCCAGTACAGCACAATGATAATCCCAATCACTCTCCCAGAGGTGAGAAACGTAACTATAGGCAATACATAGAGCATATAAGAACTTACAAAACGCCACCATGTAAACAAATTAATCAACATTGTGACTAACATCTATTTATCTAATATAAGGAATGCGTATGACAAATTTGTTTCAACACGCTCTAGCCAGATCTGTCGTTATCTCAACCCTTCCTTGCCCCACGTTGGGCGCCAAAAAGGACTGTCGTGGTTTCAGCCCAGCCGGTTACAAAGGACCACGCAGCCGCTCGCTCACTCCTCCCGCCCCCCTCCAGTGGGATAGGGGGGAGACGGAGGAGAGAAAAGAAAAAAACCCAGAACCTCGAGGGTTGAGATAAGGGCAGTTTACTGGGACAACGCAAAAAAAAGTTACAACAACAACGACGGTACTAATGAAAGAGTATACAAAAAAAGAGTGATGCACAGTGCAACTGCTCACCACCCGGGACCCGACGCTCCGCCACTTCCCCCACCGAAAGTCGAGAGAGAGCAGGAGAGCCCTCCCCCCGGCCCACTCCCCATTTATATACTGAGCATGATGTCACATGGTATGGAATAGCTCCTTGGCTAGTTCAGGTCAGCTGCCCCCGCTATGCCCCCCCACCTCCCAGGTTCCTGTAAAAATTAACTCCATCCCAGCTGAACCCAGGACACTCGGCTAGCAGGTAATTGAGAACCATGCGATGTTGTAATATTGCTGTTCGCATTTGTGTAGCTTGATCCGCCAATAGATCAAGGGCACGGGCTGTCTCATTAGTAATGATCTCTAGGACAGCTTTTAACCGGATGATGCGATTTAGGTTATAGATAGGTTCTCGAGCACTGCTAACCCACTCATTGGGGTTCCAGGTGGCAGGTCCATAATGTTGTATGATACGTTGAGGCGTCCACTTGTCTTTGCCCCAGGTTTGACCACTCCCACCTGCTATACAGGTATCAATGGATCGTCGATATCGATTGAGATCATCATATACTTTAACACCCAGTCCATCCCCTTCATCGTCTGGGAGCAGGAAAAACAAAGGGTGAATTACCCCCACATAACACACTCCAGTCCAATTTGCTGGTAGCAGTTTGTAGGCCCGTTGGCCACACACCCAATAGTGACCCTTTAAGGCTCGTGCACCATTTTCAAACAAACTGGTAGGTGTCCGTGGTGATTGGAAATATGTTGAATTACCTACTCCCAGAGGATGATCTGACGGACCATTCATCAACAACTTGTCCACAGTTTTTCCCACCTCCTCTGTGGTGTCCCAACAGATAGGAAGCCCATCTGGACCTATACTCAAATGTCCCTTACAGTGGTCTTTATTATCACTTGACCACCAAATTTGAGTCTCATCAGAGAGATGAGAATATGTTTTATCAGTGAGTCTGCATTTCCAGGCACCAGAACCACGGTGCCAAAAGCAGGTAACATTAAGAAGGTTATTAGACTGATTAGTGGAAGACCAAAAATGGGAAAACTGTTTCCTGTGCCCTGTTTGATCCACCTAGGCCCATCCGGACCAGCGAGGCACAAAATTTGGAGAACTGGAACTCAAAAGGCGACAATATGCCTGGTCGTCCCCCTCTGGCAGTGATATAGCTGCCCTATGGTTTGAACAATCAATTGGTCTACAACCGTCAGTGAGGCAATGGTTGTCATAAGTATAGGTCCAGTTGTACTTGCTATTTCCCACGGGAATACCATCTTTCTGTGTTCGGTTCAGACAATATTCACCTTTAGACTGGGTATTGTATTGTCTAGGGCTGCGTGTCTTCACCCCAGTAAGAATCATTTTTGACCTCACTGTAATTACTAACCATTTTGGGGAAATAGGGACAGCAGTCCATGGCCAGCTTTCCAAACCTAAGGGCCCACCACATACCCAACAATTAGTCAGATTAAAAGTGTTGGCCACTTGCTGGCCTAGAGCCACAAATTCATTTTGCCACTCCAAGCCGAAAAGAGGGGCACAGGAGTTTCCCCAGATATTAAAGGCGGCAACAATAGTTGACCAAAACAACATCTGTGGTGGTATAACAAACATCCTGTAAATATTAACAAAGCAATCACTGACAAAACTACACAAACAATTAACAGCTTCACGTATTTCCTCAGGCATGCTCCAGAGTCCTCACCTGAGAGAGAAAAGAAAAAACAGACTCGGTTCGTTCTAAGGAACCGGAAGCAAATTGTTATTAGAAGGATGGAATAATCCACCTGGTATTGATTTTATGTTCCCTTCCATAAGCATCTTTTGCTTTCCAAGCATATTTATTCATTGGTGTTTCCAGTACCAGAGGTACGGTTCCCACCGTGGGGAGTTCAACTAAGACTGGTTGGCCCGGAAAGTGTGATAGATTTCTGGGATGATCCGGGTTATCTGGAGCTGGCATAATGGTTGGGGTCTTTGGGCAAAACGCTGTAATTTTCGGGCACCCATTCATTCCCCAACAACTGTTGACACTAGTCACTGCATCCCATAGCCGTTCAGCCCATCCAGGCTTATGTGGCTTGAGGAAGCGTTTCAGCAAGCCATTCGTTCTTTCCACAATTCCATTTGCCTGTGGATAATACGGAGTATGGCGTACCCACGAGATCCCTTCCTGGGTTGCCCAATCTTGGACTATGTTAGCAGTAAAGTGGGAACCATTATCCGACTGAATTGACTGAGGTTTGGGGAAAGTGCCAAACCACTCTTTCAAAGCTTTCACTGTGTTTTCCCCAGTGGCTCTGGCAAAGGCTTCGGCCTGGACTAATCCTGACACTATTTCTACTCCAACTAACACATAATGCTTTCCTTCTGATTTTCGGAAGGGGCCAATGTAGTCCACTTGCCAAGCCTCCCACAACCCTTTCCCCTCCCTTAGGTGTAGGGGGGTCACCTTCCAGGGGGTGTCTTTCCAAGTGGGTACGACATTGTTCACAGGCAGACACACAAGTTTTACATTCTTCCCTGGTAACTGGCCAACCTCGAGCTTGGGCCTCACAATAAAGATCTTTGATCCCCGAATGTTTCCTTTTTACATGTAGCCATTCTAACAATCGCTCCCAGTCTTCTGCTATTGGGGTGTTCTGGAGGGGAGCTAATCAGGCCAATTCATCAGCTTTGCCATTCCACTGGCTAACAGGGGTGCTATCCTGTTGATGGGAAGCCACCCAGGCTACTGCAAATTTTCCTTGTCTAGCAATGGTTAGAATATCTTGCCACTTTTCTTTCTGCCATACAGGTATCCTATTGACTTCCCACCCATTTTGTTCCCAGAATGGAAGCCATTCAGTACAGCCTTTAAATACAGCATAGGAATCAGTATAGATATAGACAGGAGAGTTAGATTGAGCTTCATGCTGGAAAACACTCCATACTGCAACTAATTCCCCTACTTGAGCACTACCTTCCCCTTCGGTGATTATTTGTTTGTCCTCATCTACGCTGAGTGCTACAGCTCGATATTTCCAAGTTTTTCCTTCTCGTTTAGAGGAAGCATCAGTAAACCAAACATTCTGCAACTGTTCAGAAAAGGGGGGGGCCACTTGTATTACAGGAGGAAGTTCAGGTGTTTCTCTATCTGGGCTTGTTTCCTCTTGAATGGTTAACATCTTTGCTGCCCCCTCAGACACAGTAAAAATGTCACAATAATGCTCTATCTGGGCATACCATTTCTGTACAGAGGCTCTCTGAGCCACCCCGTCAGGGGGCGGAGTTCCTGCTAAAACAGTCTTGGTTACTTTAAACGGGCCTCTAAGCACTATAGACTGCTGTCGAATAGTCCGTTCAGCCTCTCTCAAGGCTAAACTGACTACAAACAAACCTTTCTCCCAAGCAGTATATCTTTTTTCTACATCCTTAAAACTGCGAGAATAGAACCCAATAGGTCGAGTGGGTCCTTTGGGGCCCTTTTGCCATAAATGTATTGATAACCCACTTTTGGCAAATCCCCATTCAATATGGACAGGGCCTGTGGGATGAATAGGACCAAGGGCTTGATGGGCAGTTGCTTCAAAAATTAGCAATTGCAATGTCTCTTCGTGGGGCTTGGTCCATTCCCACTGAGCCCCTTTTCGCAACAAGTCATGCAGGGGTCTTGCAATAATTGAAAAATCAGGGATATGTTTCCTCCAAAACACAAGTAATCCTAGTACGTGCTGTAAATCCTTTTTTTGACTCTGGCATTTTAATCTGATCCAATGAGGAAAGGGTGTCGGGGGGGATACATGTCATCCCTCCCTTCCACCAAATTCCTAAAAACTTTACTTCGCTTGAGGGTGTTTGTATTTTCTCTGGTGGAATTTTCAGCCCCAAGCTTTCCAAGTGAGAAATTATATTATCCTGAGTTTTCTGAACCTTTTCTGTTTCATCCCCACCTACAAGAATGTCATCAATGTACTGATAAACACTGACCCCCTCCTCTGTCTGAATTACTTCTAGCTCCTGCGCTAACGGATGATGAGCTAGAGTGGGAGAATGCTTGTATCCTTGTGGGAGTCGGGTAAAAGTAAATTGCTGACCCTCCCAAGTAAATGCAAAGCGGTCTTGATCCTCTGTTTGCAGGGGGGACCATAAAAAACATATCTTTAACGTCCACTGTTGCCATAATCGGGTGGGCTCGTTCCTGGATTGTAGCTATAAGCTCAGCAATATTCGGTACCGCAGCTGTCAATGGACCGGTATTTGCATTAAGTCTGCGATAATCTACAGTTAATCTCCACTTGCCGTTAGGTTTTCGCACTGGCCACACCGGGGAGTTAAAAGGAGAATGGGTTGGAATCACAATACCCTGTCCCTTTAAGTCCTCTAACACAGGCGCTATTCCCTCTCTGGCCCCCAAGGGTATCGGGTAGGGCTTAACATTTGTAAACTTTGAAGGGGGAAGCAGCGGCGCGGCTTTTAACAGCCGAATATCTATTGTGGGAGAGCCAAACGACCACTGTCTGCTTTGGTTATCAATCCAGGTTTTTCCTTTTAAAACATCGAGTCCTAAAAGGTTAAGTGGAAACTCCCCCACAACCATTGTCACTGTAGTGGCACTATCTTCTCCTGGCAAACGCAGGCTGACCATTGCTAATGCCTGTGGCTGAACAATGCCGAATGCATCTGCCACAAAAGACTGCTGTTTGGAGGGTGTAATTCCGCAATTAGCAGCGTCTTTGGTTTTAATAGCTGAAATCTGAGCTCCTGTATCTATTAAAAAGGTGACCGGGACTTGTCTTGGTCCCACAATGCCTGTAATTAGTAAATCACCCTGGCCCTTTTCAGTGAGCTGTCTAATATACATCCAACCTTCGCCCCCCCCCCCCCCCCCCCCCCACCACTGAAAGGTGAAGGATCTAGTTTCCCGCCGGCTCTTGGGTGGCATTTGGTTCTGATAAATCAATCAGGGAAGGTGCGCTAAGGGTAGTATTCTCAAAATCCACTTTTCTGTTTGCTGATTTATCAGGCCACCCTGTTACCAATTTTTCCAATTTCTACCTGCAAGGAGCTGCTCCTTAAGAGCAATTTGCAAATGTTTCACTTGGTTCTTTTCTGCTTCAAGTTGTGCTTTTAATCCCGCCACTTGTCCCATAAGGGACTGAACAAGATTTTGGAGGGATTCAATAATTTGAGATTCTGCAGTGAGGTGGCAATCCCTATCCTCCACTGCTGCGGCCAGACTGGCACCGAGAATGGCACAGACAATTGCTTTTCCTTTCCCTGACCGCACTCTAGCATCTTTCTGTAAAGCGACCATCCGATCAACAACGCTCTGCAAATTATACCAATTTCCCTGAGCCCAGTCTATCCCAAGCACAGAGGGTCGCGCTTTATGTTTTTCTAAAAAATCAAACAAAGCTTCTTTCCCCAAACGGGCAATTTTGCTATCACTCATCTTATACAAAGTGGGGAAGCAGTCGTCTCAGGAAGGTAGCACGTAAAGTTTCAAACACCACAAGCCTGCCCCCCTTACGTTCCTGAGAGGTCTCACGTATTAAAGCAGGGAAACAGTACGGCACTCTCATCTCAAGGGATCCTGTCCGTGACGCCAATTTAAATGTCCCGATCCAATGTCGGGGAAGGTTTCGATATGATCCCAAGAGCAAGATTAAGACAGAAACGAGGTCAAATGCCGTATAGCCAAAAGAGTTTTTATTATCAAAAGTATCAAAAGTGGAAAATGGTGGCGATAGGATAGAATGGAAGAAAAGGTAGAAATTAAGCAAGCAGTCGGGATAGAGTTGCAAGGATAGTCACCACCATGGATCCAGCGGCGTCCCGTTGGTCCTCAGGCAAGCAGTTGGTGGTGGGAGTTGCAAGGATGGTTACCACCACAGATCCAGCGGCGTCCCGTCGGTCCTCAATCTTCAATTCTTTGGTGAGGAAGAAAAAGCTCCCACAGCTTGTCTCTATGGGTTTTTATAGGGCATATTTCGATGATGTCATGCGCTGCAGGTTTCATTTATCACACAACCTTCGTGTGATCGACACCAGAAACCAGTATCTTATCAGCTCCAGCCCACTTTCCTCCCCTGGATGCCTCAATGGCCTGGTAATCGTCCTTATGGACAGAGGGGTGTCCTGCTTAAACAGGCCATCTTGGAGACAAAGGGCTCAAGATGAGCAGTTCACAGTTCCTTGATGACAGCCCAGTCCCTCACACCTAACAATCTTTGAGGCAAATAGTTCAAGATAACAATTCAGTCTCTTACAAGGACAAAAATGCCTTCAAAAAGGCTGGCTAATGTGTGAGGTGGGAAAGACAACCATTTCACTTGGCTGATAGCTCTGATCTCTCCAAACAGCATTGGGAAGAAAGAGCAGCACAACCTATCCTGCGAGGGTGGCACCTGAAGGTCTCCTCCATCTCAGACACACTTCCACATCTGTTCAGCACTCATTGCTACACTGGAGTGGGCTTACGTGGGCAGTGAGGAAAAAGGTTTGTTTTGATTCCTTTGTTCTCTTTTCTTGGGCTGTGCAACATAGCAGTGACACTTCCCTTCCCTGCTTGTCATAATGAGCACATCTCCACCAATGCTGGCCCCAAATCCCCACCATGTGCTTTTTGTGACAAGCATGAATTAACAAGTGTGGAAGGAATGCTAAATATCAGGAGGGCTTCTAAGCTAACAGCTCATGCACAAAGTAAAATAAAAACATGTAAAACTGAAAAAAAGAGATTCCCTGCCTTCAGTAGAGCATTACTTAGTCATAAGCTATGTACTTCTGAGCTTCTTTCTGCACCCCTGCCAAGATTCTGAGAGGGAAAATCAGAACAGATGCATGAAAAGAAGAATAAAGAATAATATAAAGAAAAGGAAAAAACCCAGCATGTCTTAGATCAACCTTAACTCTCCCCACTGCTGTTTACCCATCTGACATTTTGCTAGTAACTGCAATAGAAACTATGTGCTTAAACTGTATTTCAAAAAATTGACAGCTCCAGAGCATCTCCATTTTCTCCCCTTGCCTTCTCCTGTTATGTAACTGTACGTCAGGTCAGGAGCCAGAGCTGACATCATGTTGCAGAGGACTGCCCTGGGTCTTGCATAACCTTAATAGGACAGCCACTTGGAAAATGTTTATGTGCCATTAGAGAGGTTGCTCTTCTAGCCACTCTACTGCATTAGGGGAGCAGTCATTATAGACCAGGCAGAAGTATTAATTGCATTTGCATCATTGATACCCACCATGATACTTCAGGTCCTGTTCCCATTCCCCTAGGAGCAAAGCTCTAGCTATGTTAAGCAATTGCAACTGACAGCAGCTCTGTTGTATTTTCCCCCAGGAAGGTTTTGTTACCTCAAAATGGTTTGTGATTACTCAGTGTGGGTGTTCTGGGTTTGTGTGGCGTGGTTTTTGGTAGCGGGGGAGGGGCTACAGGGGTGGCTCCTGTGAGAAGCTGCTAGAAGCTCCCCCGGCTCCTAGTCGGACCCACCTCTGGCCAAGGCTGACCCAGTCAGCGATGGTGGTAGTGCCTCTGGGATAACATATTTAAGAAGGGGAAACCTGCAGTGGAGAGGGGAATGGAATGTGAGAGAAACACCTATGCAGACAGGAAGGTCAGTGAAGAAGGAGGGGGAGGAGGTGCGCTGGAGGAGGTGATGCCCCTGCAGCCCGTGGTGAGATGGCAGGCTGTCCCCCTGCAGCCCATGGAGGCGAGTGGTGGAGCAGATGCCCACTTGCAGCCCGTGGAGGACCCCATGCCGGAGCAGTCAGATGCCCCCGAAGATGGCTGTGACTCCATGGGAAAGCCTGCGCTGGAGCAGTCTCTGACTGAAGATCGGTCCACAGAAAGGACCCATGCCCAAGAAGTTCGTGAAGGACTGCGGCCCGTGGGAAGGACCCACACCAGAGAAGTTTGTGAAGGACTGTCTCCCGTGGGAGGGACCCCACGCTGGAGCAGGGGACGAGTGTGAGGAGTCCTCCCCCTGAGGAAGAAGGAGCGGCAGAGACAATGTGTGGAGAACTGACTGCAACCTCCATTTGCAATCCCCCTGTGCTGCTCAGGGGGAGGAGGCAGAGAAAACCAGGAGTGGAGTTGAGCCGGGAAGGAGGGAGGGGTGGGGGGAAGGTGTTTTAAGATTTGGTTTTACTTCTCAGTATCCTTGTTTTTTATTTGATTTGTAGTACATTAAATTGATTTTCTTTCTTCCCCAAGTTGAGCCTGTCTTTTGCCCGTGACCATGATTGGTGAGTGATCTCTCCCTGTCCTTATCTCGACCCACGAGCTTTTCATTATATTTTCTCCTGCCCATCCCACTGGGGGGGGAGGCGTGAGTGAGTGGCCTTGTGGTGCTTTGTTGTCAGCTGGGCTTAAACCATGACACCTCCTCAGGAAGCTGTAGAGAGCAATGAGGTTGCCCCTCAGCCTCCTTTTCTCCAAACTAGACAAACCCAAAGTCCTTAGCTGCTCCTCATAGGACATTCCTTCCAGCCCTTTCACCAGCTTTGTTGCCCTCCTCTGGATGCATTCAAGGACCTGAACATCCTTCTTAAATTGTGGGGGCCAGAACTGCACACAGTATTCAAGGTGAAGCTCCACCAATGCTGAATACAGCGGGATAATCACCTCTCTTGACCAGCTGGTTATGCTGTGTTTGATGCACCCCAGGATGCGGTTTGCCCTCTTGGCTGCCAGGGCACACTGCTGACTCCTATTGAGCCTGCTGTCGACCAGCACCCCCAGATCCCTTTCTGCAGGGCTGCTCTCCAGCCACTCCTCTCCCAATTTATACTTGTGCCTGGCATTACTCCATCCTAGGTGCAGAATCCGGCATTTCGACTTGTTAAATTTCATCCCATTAATCATAGCCCAATGCTCCAATCTACCTAGATCCCTCTGCAAGGCCTCTTGTCCCTCGAGACAGTCAACAGCACCTCCCAGTTTGGTATCATCAGCAAATTTGCTAAGGGTGCATTCAACTCTTGCATCCAGATTGTTGATAAATATATTGAACAGAAC
Source organism: Aquila chrysaetos chrysaetos (assembly GCF_900496995.4). Classification (NCBI taxonomy): domain Eukaryota; kingdom Metazoa; phylum Chordata; class Aves; order Accipitriformes; family Accipitridae; genus Aquila; species Aquila chrysaetos. Next base: position 1,140,455 of record NW_024470324.1, on the reverse strand, counting down.
AGATGCTAGAATTCAACCCTGAGGAACACTGCTGGTGACCAGTCGCCAGCCAGATGTAGCCCCATTCACTACAACCCTTTGAGCTCTGCCCTTCAGCCAGTTCTTCACCCAGCACACCATGAATCTGCTCATCCCACAGTTGGACAACTTGTCCAGAAGGATGCTGTGAGGGACAGTATCAAAAGCCTTTCTAAAATCCAGAAAAACTACATCCACCGCCTTCCCTTCATCCATTAGATGGGTGACCTTGTCATAGAAGGATATAAAATTAAATGGGACTTTCCCTTTGTGAACCCATGTTGACTGTACCTGATGATTGCATTGTTCTTTAAATGACTTTCAATAGTACCCAGTATAATCTTCTCCATAATTTTTCTAGGAACTGAGGTTATACTAACAGGTCTGTAGTTCCCTGGGTCTTCCCTCACGCCCTTTTTTGTAAATTGGAATAACATTGGCTAGCTTCCAGTCAGCGGGGACCTCCCCAGACTCCCAAGACCTTTGGTAGATGATCGAGAGGGGTCCTACCATAACATCTGCTAGCTCCTTCAGTACTCTGGGATGAATCCCATCAGGCCCCATGGACTTGTGAACATTCAGCTGATACAGCTGGTCCCTTACAATTTCAGTGTCCACAAATGGAAAGTCACTGTTCCCACACTCATGGTCGTCTGACTCAGGGGACCGGGTAGCCCAAGGTCTATCAGTATTATTAAAGATGGAGGCAAAAAACGCATTGAATGCCTCCGCTTTTTCTTCATCCCTATTAGTCAGGTGACCATCTTCAACAAATATCAGTCCAATGTTTTTCTTTAGACCTCCCCTTGCTATTAACATACTTAAAAAAGCCCTTCTTGTTATCTGAAACAACACTGGCCAGTTTCAACTCTAATTGAGCTTTGGCCTTTCATGTCTTCTCCCTGCATAAATGAACCACAGCTCTGTACTCTTCCTGCAAAGCCTGACCTCGCTTCCAGAGATCATACAATTTCTTGAGTTCCATGAGGAGTTCCCTGTTCAGCCAAGCTGGTCTTCTGCCCTGCTTGCTTGATTTTTGACACTATGGGATTGCCTGCTCCTGCACTTCTTTCTGAAAGGTAGTTCTTAAAGACTGACCAGCACTCATGGACTCCTAAGCCCTCAAAAGCAGATTCCCAGGGCACTCTGCTAAATAGCTCCCTGAATAGCTTAAAGTTTGCTCTCCTGAAGTCCAGGGTAGCAACTCTGCTGTCCTTTTTTCTCATTACACTGAAAATTTTAAACTCAATCATTTCATGATCACTGTGGCCAAGACAGCTACCTACCATCACATCTCCCACAAGTCCTTCTCTATTCACAAATATCAAGTCTAGGAGGGCATCTTTCCTAGTTGGCTCATTGAGTACCTGTGGCAAGAAGTTATCTCCTACAAACTTCAAGAATTTTCAAGACCTGCTCATTACAGCAGTATGATATTCCCAGTTGATGTCTGGGAAGTTGAAATCTCCCATAAGGACAAGGGCTACTGATCCAGAAAAGGTTATCTAGTTTTTAAAATAATAATCAGGATTGTTTAGGTTAAAATTTTCCTTTGGTGAACTGAACATCTTTTTATGCTACTTTGTACCTTGTTTTCTTTCACATAGCCATGGAGTGCGATTGGAAATAGTGAAATAACCCCAAATCATTGAAAGAGTGGATAGTTTCTGCAATGATTTGGTGTAAAACTGAGGTGTAGCTAGCAACAGAGTGAAGCAGGAACTGATCTGCAGTGCAGTCTGTAGGCTATTATTACAGATGTTGGTGGTCACAGGCAGGGTTGTCTCTCATGTTCGGAGCTGACTGCATCTCCCATGCATCCTTCTCCATCATGCCTGGGGGTACTGGTTCTTTGAGACATGATTTAGGAGCTTCTGGAAGTTTTGGGGGCAATGGGTCAGTAATCTGATGCTTATTTAGGACATAAGTGTTGTGTTTGAATTGTTTCTTAAAAAATACTAAAAATTAAAGAAAGAAAAATTCTTTAGTATGATCCTAAAATGTCTTGTGATAGAAATCCTTGGGCTTTGGTTAAAAATATCAGGCTGGCCAGATGGTACTTACAGAGGCTTCTGTGGAGATTTGGGATAGATGTTTGTCGACCAAAATCAGAAGTGGCACAGAGGAAGATGCTCTGCCAGTGGTGCTCCTCAGCCCCACGGGGCAGAAGACCAATGTGTGTGTTCATGCAGAAGACACCAGAGCTGCCAGCTCCTGTCCAGAGCCCTCATCCACCCACTGCCCAGTCCTCCTGGAGCTGAGTGTGAGCTTAATGGAAATAAATTTAGCATGAGGGGATGGGGAGAACGAGCAAGCAGAGTGCTAGAAAATGGGAAACGTCTCTCCCAACCATGTAGCAGGGCAGACCCTGGGTCAAGTGTCCTTTTGTCCCAGAGCTGATCCACCCCTCACCTGTGTTTTCCATCCCCAGCCCTACCACTGCTGCACTTCAGTTTCTCTCCCTGCCCCCTGTGGCCCTTGGGAACTAAGCCCATGGCTCCTCCGCAACAGCTGGATGGGGTCCCAGGACCTCAAGGACATCCCTGCTCCTCCTCAGTGGCACTCACAAGGGAGAAAAGTGATAGGAGTTGAAGAGTCAGCATCTGCAGTGATGAGTTGTTTGATTTCTTTTACGGCAGTGCTCATTCCCATGGCTTCAGTTTGCTCCCGCAGCCTAAAATAGCTGTAAGGCCACACACATTGTGTACAGGGCAAAACAACACCTCACCCTGCCCGTGCCCAGGCTAAGAAGCTTTTCTGCAGAATAAGGATACTTGAGAGCATGGCCGCAAGCTGCAACAGGCTGTCTGCGCTCAGCAGCTGCAGAGGTGAAGTCGGTTTTGTACTCCAAAATGAGGTTTTTTTACCAAATTTTGTGTTAAGTCAAGAAGTCTGTGAACAATGACGTTTGTTACTTTAATCAATAAAGCATGACCAAGAAGTCCTCTGAAAGTTATCATCTTCTCCTTACAAAGGCTCTTGGTGACTGGTTAATTTTCATTAGTCCAAATTTCAGAGCCTGTCATCTGTTACCTATTTGCCTGTTGAATTGTGAATGAAAAATCTGCACTGTTTACAAACTGCTGGGCATGCAGTGCCTCATCTAAACACAGAAACGGCAGTACTTCAAGTCTCTCAAGGCTGCTCACTTGCCCTTTGGAGGCATTTATTTAATCTTTTCATTTCTCTCTTTTTCTTTCCTCTTACAATTTGGATTCAAATATTTACTCTAATACAAAGGACAATTGAAAGCCTGGGCACCTACAGAAGCACAATTAATCAACGTGACACGTTGAGAAAAAGGAACTGTACAGGTAACGAAATTGGACAGCTCTTGTGACCCCAACGTCCGTTTACCCACTGATTTTCTATACTTGACACTCTCATCAGTTACTCCAAGTAGGACCTTGGATAAACAGAATGAATATTCAAGCTTTAGCCTGTTTGGTTTTAAAACAAGGAAACGCCACTGCTCGAGCCATCGACGCATTAACAGCGCTTCAGGAAACGACAACAAATCAATTACAAGCACTACTTCCACCCATAGATTTTCTACTGGCTCAATTTGAGGTACGATGCAAACAAAACAACACCCTTTTCCCAGAATTTTGTTGTTTAGGCTTTACAAATAACACCGAGACACTGAAAACCATCAGACAACAAGCCGAGATCATTCGACAACTCCAAGATGCTGTAAAAAGTGATAGGGATTTCAGGTATTCCTGAGAATTGGTTTGGCTGGTTGAAAAAATGGGGTTTCTCCATCATTGGAAGTCTGTGTATTTTGGCCGTTGTCTGTATGATCATTCCTTGTGCTTTGGCGCTTTTGAACAGTATGTTAGATAGAATAGTTAAACAAACTATGCACACTTATGTATTATACTCACCTATTGCGAGCGAGACTGTTTAGATGAGCTTAGGGAGGGGGAATTGTGGGAGAATTTGTGGGAGAAATTGTGGGAGGACGAAGGAAACTGCACAAGGCACATCTGTTGTTGTAAGTTTACTAACTGCACAAAGGCACAATTATTATGAGCTTGCTGAAGAATGCACAAAAAGTAGAACAAGGTCGGGCGTACGTGGCTGATAACAGGAGGGCGACGTGACTGAAGACAGAGTGCAAGACAGCATGCAGGTGGAGGAAACTATTCGTGTGATTAGAGGACTTTATCCAATTAGACTATTGTTTAAGCGCGTGAACGGCACATGTTAACCAATCAACAAATGGCTTATGCGTGAGTAGATACTAGAAACATATATAAGCGAGTGTTGCGCAGTTAATAAACGGAGAAATCGTTTGATCCACAGTATCTGTGTTGGTCCGTTTTCTCCCCAGGGCGAGTCCCTGGCGATGTGTCGTTTTCCCTAGATTGTCACAGCGGAGAAAGTGCGACAACTTACTACCTACATCTCCATTTTCCCACTGAGAGTATTATTTTTATTTTACCTCACTGGCATGTTGAGCATATTCTTTAAGCAGATGGCATTATGACAATGCAAACATTATTGGAAGATCCTTATTAATACAGGTCTCATCACAGCTGTTTAGACTTCATCTCTTCTCTGTGGTGGGCTGACTCCAAAAGTAACTTTAGTTATTGTCCTTATTAAGCATTGTACCCTAACTGCTTTTTGTCTAGCACTGAATAAAAAGGCTTAGCAAGATGTAAACAGCAGGATTTTTTTTCCAAAGACCACATTCAAACAAAATGATGCACTGAAATTTTAAGAAGAGTTTGTTTATACTCCAGCTTAGGTGATGGCAAGGGGAATGGCTCAGTCCCTCCGTTCCCCAAGGCCCAGCTGGCATTCCCTGTCCCTTGATGACACCCGGCTCTCACATGTTCCCTCTCCCATCTCTGCCCTGCGGGGCCCCAGGAGAAGGGGTTGCCCAATCCTCCGTTCCTGCTCTCACATATCCATCTGTAAAGAACTGTAGCTAGCATGGCACTAGGAGAGAGCAAGGCAAGTGCGTACTCTGCGCAATGGATCCCATGCTCTGACCGCTACCATACTGTCCCGATCCAATGTCGGGGAAGGTTTCAATATGATCCCAAGAGTGAGATTAAGACACTTTGGAACAGAGTCCTCCTCGCAGTTTTGGGGGTATCACTTTGTAGGCTGTTAATCCTTATTGGTTCCTTGTACATCTGGTCGGATCCATTTGGCCGGTACCCATCTGGGTCCTGAGTCTGTTTGGACACAGGCGTATCTTCGCCCCCATTGTAAAATGGGTACCGGCCCTTGCCATTCCATCGTGATTGGATCTCGATACCGAACTGGTGCTCCCAGCGTAGGGTCAGATAGCAATGCGGTAGAAAAATGTCGCTGTGCCGCGGTGTGATGCTGAGATGGATCTGAGTCACCTCGTGGCATATGATTTATTACCACGCAGGCCTTGGCTAACAGTTCATTTTGATAGCTTACAGGTACCTTCTCCCCCTCCCTAAGACGGTCTAACTGTGTCTTTAGGGTTTGATGGGCTCGTTCAACGATTGCTTGTCCTGTAGAATTGTAGGGTATTCCGGTTATATGTGAGGTGCCCCACTTATTCAGAAATTCGCGAACTCAAGAACTAACAGAATTGGGGCCATTATCTGTTTTTATCTCTTGGAGAATCCCTAAGACACTGATGGCGTGACAAAGATGTCGTATGGTGGCTGTGGCGTTACTTTTAGTTTCAGCAGTAGGGCAAATATAGCCGCTGCAAGTATCTATAGTAACGTGTAAATACTTCCGGGGTTTAAAAGGTTCATAGACTGTGATGTCTGTTTGCCAAATTTGATTTGGTAGTAGACCGCGGGGGTTAATTCCCCATGTCCAAGAGTTAGTTTGACGACAGTGTGGACAAGAAGCGACCACTGCTCGAGCATCAGACAGGGGTAGTCGGAATTGTTTTGCTAGTGCTTTAGCTCCTTGATGAAAAAATTCGTGAGAAAGTTTGGCTTGTTGTAAAATGGGGATACCTACTGTCTGAATGAGGGTTCCTGCCGCTTTGTCTGCATGAGCATTTCCCCCCGTCAAAGCACCCGGTATTTGTGTGTGACTGTTAATATGTGCAAAAAATACAAGTTCTTGTCTTTTCTCTAATACTGACAAAAGTTCCCGAGCAGGTCCAGTCCCCCCCGGCAAACTTTGTTTACATCGTTGTGTTAAGTTATACACATATTCGCTATCTGTTACAATATTTAGAGGGATGGTAGGCCAAGTCGTTAAAGCAGTTAACACAGCATGTAATTCTAAAATTTGTACAGATCCTTGGCTTTTCCAAGCTCTGGTATGCCATTGATTGTCCAAAAACCAGGCTATAGCTGCCTGTTGAGTCGTTCCAGAGGCATCTGTAAACACAGTGAGGCCTTGGAGGGGTTTCTCTGAAATGGGTGTTTGTGGTTTGAAGGTTGATGATAATAGACTCTTAATGAGAGGGTCACCCCTGGCCGGGATAATTTGCCCCATAAAATCTGCTAAGGCCGCTTGTAAACACATATCAAACATTAGTAACTGTTCAAAATTACGGGGACTAACAGATGTTGAAATAAATTTAGGATCTCTTCCTGATAACTGCTGCATTTGTCATCGTCCTCGAGAGATTGCATCTGCCAATGCTACTAAAAATTGTGGTGCAGCTTGTTTGGGATAACTGGTATACAGCCATAACAAAGGACATACCCGTGAATCAATGAATTGATATATTAGTCCGTTTGCTCCTTCTCGTTGCATAGTTATATGCAATTCTAATGGGATTTCTGGGGTATAACGGCTGAGACTCTTGTGAGCTAGTTTAGTAGTTATCTGTTGTAACACAGCCTTTTGTGAGTCTGTCAATGTGCGAGGAGCTGCGGCATCTGGGGTTCCTGCTAAATCTGCTAACAAGGGTTGTAACTCCTTGTGTGTTATGGGAATGAATTGTCTTAACCACTGTAGGTTATCAACCAACACCTGTAGGTCGTGTAAGGTTGACACTTGGTGTTCAATTTGTAGTTTTGAGGCTGGACTGCTCGTTTCTGAATGAGTGTTCCCAAATATTTCACTGGAACAGTTGTTTGTACTTTTTCAGGTGCTACTTCTAGACCATGCTCCTTAAGAGTTTGAACCAAGTGTTTTAAGGTTGTGTTAATGTCTCCCTCCCCGCATAGCAAAATATCATCCATATAATGATAGAGAACCCAATTTTGATGTGTATCTCGAAACTGACGCAACGCGCGAGAAAGAAACCACTGACACAGAGTTGGGGAATTTTTCATCCCCTGTGGTAACACCGTCCAATGATAGCGCTGTACTGGTTCTTGATTGTTGATCGTCGGGATCGTCATCGCAAATCTGGGTTGATCGTCCGGATGGAGTGGAATAGAAAAGAAACAATCTTTTATGTCAATTACAGCAACTGGCCGGTCTTGGGGTAACATGGACGGCCAGGGCAGGCCTGGTTGCAATGGTCCCATGTCTTCAAGAACAGCATTGACTGCCCTAAGATCATGCAAAAGACGCCAGGCACCTGACTTCTTTTGGATGACAAACACAGGGCAATTCCATGGACTGGTGGTTGGGACTAAATGTCCTTTTTCTACTTCTCGTTGTACTAATATCTGTAATTGAGACAATTTTTCCTGAGGAAGGGGCCACTGGTCAACCCACACCGGCTGTTGGGTCTTCCAATTCATGGCTATGGCTGGCGGGAATTGGCCAGCGGCCCCTACGAAAAATGGGGATCAGTGTTCAATTGTGGATCAGAAACTATGCGAAGCGATAGACCTTGCATAGCATCTCGTCCCAACAGAGGTAAAGGAAGCCCTTTTAACACAAATGGTCTGATCACAGTTGACGGGTGATGATCTCTATCTCCCAATATTTGAATTTGGATGGGTAAAATACTTTTTTGGGTACCTTGACTGCCACCAACCCCAGTCACGGAGACACTAATCTCTTCCAAGGGCCATATTTTGGGCCAAATTTCTTGGGGAATCACAGTGACATCAGCCCCAGAGTCTAAAAGGGCTCGAATTTGAATGCTCTGTCCCCATTGTTCGCCCACTGGTTGTAAAAGACATCCAATCATAGGACGTGTTGACATATCCAATACTAAATGAGCCATAAAAGTATCTTCTGGAATATACATTGGTATTTCAGTGAGGGGAACTATAGTGGCTTGTATCGTGTCATTTGTTTCATTGTACATTCCCGGAATAATATCAACCCCCCATTTATGAGCCCCATTGCCCACTAGAATGCCACCCACATTCTCTCCTGATCCTCCTCCCGTCAAAGTTATCGTTGTGGGTTGGCCCACCCAAACCCCTGTGGTTGTTCTTAAAGGCCGTCGGTTGTGATCTTCCAGGGCAGGAGCTCGTCCTTTTGCTGTCCAATCGTCGGTGATTCTCGGCATTCGGCGGGATATGCTTGACAGGACGGATTGTTCTCCGGCAGCCCCACCCGCCCCGTGCTGGGACCGCCCCTGTAGTTTCCCTGATGTTCCCCGGCCCGTGTCATGCGACATTGCCTTGCAAGATGCCCTAAGTTCCCACAGCAGAAACAACTCCTTTGTTGGTCTGAATTTGGCGTCCTGCCCAGATTGGCTCTAGACACTGAAGGACACTGGCTTCTAACGTGACCGCTTCCCCCACAACCAAAACAGATGTTTTTCCTCGGGTTGTTATTTGTGCGATTGCGAAGTACAGCTGTAACTGCTGCAACCACAGGTGCCGCTGCGGTTTGAGCTTCTGCTTCTAACACCCGTTTAATCATATCTGCTACTGAAGCTTTTGCTGGCAATTGCGATAAAATTTGCCTTGTCTGGTCATTTGCTTGTGTACGAGCTAATTCTTTCACAAGAACTGGCTTAACCTCGTCCGGTATGTTTGCTACCTCCACCGCCTTTTGCAAACGCTCTAAGAAATCCTGATATGGTTCATTAAGTCTCTGAATAACCTTTGTATACGGGACTCTTTTCTTTTCAAACTTACTGACCTTCATAAATGCATTTCTAGCACACTTTGAAGAAGCTGTTATCACCCGACCTCGCAAATGGGCCTGATTTTGAGGGGATGCATGATCTCCGGTCCCCGTTAACTGCGCCATAGAGATCCCTGCTAAATCGTGTCCTGGAGTAAGAGCGTCCAAAACAACCGCTTCTGCTTCCTCTTTAAACGCCTGCTCCCAGAGGCACATCAAAGGTGCCGTAAGTGCTGCACGCGCCAGCTGTCTCGAATCAAAGGGCAGTAACGGCTGAGCATAAATCACATCTAACAGAGCTCGTGTCCTTGGTCCATTCAATCCATCATCTCTACAGCTCGTCTGCCATTCCTTTACTAATTTGTAATCTAATGGTTGCCATCTAGGTCCATCTTGAGTGATTAACAACGGACACGCTAATACTCCCCCTTCATCTGAAGGTTTGAAATCCACACCCTCTAGAACACAATTTTTTGCTATTAACTTCCAATCCATAAACACCGGAGGTTGTGCCGCACGATCTACAATGCTTTGAGCATGCTGTACTGTCTGTTCAATAGTCGCCACTAAATTTTTAAATTTCGTCAAAACCTCCATTACCTCAGTGATCTGATTCTGTTTTGCATTCGGTGGACTCTCCTCATCCGAGTCCGGCAATGGAACTGCTTCTGCTTGCAATTTCTTTCTAATGCAACGTTCTTTTTCATCCGAATCTACCTCCCTCATAGACACCGGAGGTGCACTAGGACCCGTGGTCGTACTACTCGCTGGCGGGACATACTTAGAGGGCTCCTCTGCCTCATGTGAAAACAATCCTGGCGGGGGAAGGGGTGGATACCCAAAAAAAGAATCCTCTGGTTGCTCGCGAGAGACTGGAAACGCCAAGGCGTCCGGAGCATCCTCTGCTCTTTCCAGTCTCTCTACTTGTTTTCCCAACATCTCCTCACCTCCGACTCCAGTAAAACCTTTACTCTCTTTGTCAGCCTGTACCTCTAACAAATCAAGCACCTCTCTACTCGCCTCTCCGCGCAACACCGCTGTAGCCGCCATCCAAACTGCCTTTGCCTCTCTCCCCTTCCTCAATACGGTCAACACTGAACCAAGAGCTGCGAGCTTATCCGCAGCTCCTTTCTTTCCACTCAAACACTCCTCCACCAACTCCTCGCACGCAGCCCGCAGCCGCGACGCGTCAAATATCTCTCCCAGCTTTACTATGAAGCCCCGTTGTATCATCCACTGGATGAGACTCGTGACTGGAGCCGTATGCACTCCACAGTCCACATCCCTGCCTACCGCCTTTAATACCTTAATAATTGTTCCGATGGATGCCATCGTCACCGGCAGGATCGCCCCGAGGGCTCTCTTCCAATCGCCTGGCCAGACAAAACACTCGCACACTCCGCGTCGGGGTCACCACTTGTCGCACTTTCTCCGCTGCGACAATCTAGGGAAAACGACACATTGCCAGGGACTCGTCCTGGGGAGAAAACGGACCAACACAGATACTGTGGATCAAACGATTTCTCCGTTTATTAACTGCGCAACACTCGCTTATATATGTTTCTAGTATCTACTCACGCATAAGCCATTTGTTGATTGGTTAACATGTGCCGTTCACGCGCTTAAACAATAGTCTAATTGGATAAAGTCCTCTAATCACACGAATAGTTTCCTCCACCTGCATGCTGTCTTGCACTCTGTCTTCAGTCACGTCGCCCTCCTGTTATCAGCCACGTACGCCCAACCTTGTTCTACTTTTTGTGCATTCTTCAGCAAGCTCATAATAATTGTGCCTTTGTGCAGTTAGTAAACTTACAACAACAGATGTGCCTTGTGCAGTTTCCTTCGTCCTCCCACAATTTCTCCCACAAATTCTCCCACACCCTGAAACACTGAAACACTAAAACCCTTTCACAATATTATAGAAATTAAACACAAATAGCCGTTCTACTCCATATTGTGTGTACCAAAAAAAATAAATTTCTTTCCCTCTGTGCTGCAGCAACTGTTATGCAACTGTTCCAGTTATTTTGACATCTAATAGTCGATGTGAAAGTATATGGTTTCTTTCTAGAGCTGGTAAATGCAGTAGCATGTTGCAAGACAAAGAAGTTTTACAGAAATCATGTGAAAAAGCATTTGGAGTGTTTTCACAATATTTATTGAGATTGTATCACATAGTTTCCCTGCTTTAATTTTTTTTTCTCTCTGTTAATTATGAGCCAACAGGGACATGTGAGTTCCCTTTAGTGCTCTCTATAATTGAAGGAGTTTCTTTTTATTCTCATAAAACTAGGTTCATTAATGGAGCATAAAACAGTTTTAATGCTATAATACACTCAGCTCTTTAGCTATCCTTCAGTAATCTCTATATCCCCACATGGATGAAGGAGGATGACTTCCTGTCAACCATAGTAATGTAATTAAATCCTGGAATATACTGATGATAAGATCTTGTTTAAGAGCCAACTGCCTTTTTGAGACAGTGGTGGTGTCTTTTCAGATTTGTTTTTGTCCCCTTGATTAGGCATCTGTACATATCCTTCTTTGCAAGCATGCAAACTGGCTCTGAACATATTCTGTGCTTGGTTTTGCCTACAGGCTCTCAGATATGGCAGCAATAATGACTCCTTATATGAAGATGTGGGTCATGGCTGGAAAACTCCAGAGGGCTATGAACGGATTGAAAACAGCCTTACAATCCCAAATGACGTGTGCAAGGAAATTTGACTGCTCTGTGAACTGTGCTCCATCATTTTCCACAAACAAACAGAGATCCTTATGTTTGAAAAATCTAAGTACAAATGAGTTCCTCCAGTCAAATCCTTTAGATTCATAACAAAGCAATTAAGTAAACAGACATCTTTTAATTCTTCACTTTCCTCTCCCCTGTCTGTCCAGACTAAGAAATCTCCTTAAAGTCGAAATCCTGGCTGATAAGTGGATTAGGACTGGCAGATGTGTCTCTACCACTCTTCTTTTACTGACTTATTAGAAGTCAGTAAAGCCCCTCTTTCATTCCACCTTTCCACTTCCTAGCATTTTGTTGCTGGGACTGCTGCAGGTCTACAGGCAGGTAGTTACAGTAAGACATAGTCAAGGCCTTTGTAAGTACAAAAGAAGTAGCAGCTTCACTGTGATAACTCTCATCTGTTTCAGGTTTCATCAATGTACTTATGAGTTTAGGAATTTATGTTCTCTTCTTCAATTAGCCCATCATTCTAATTTTTCAAATAATTTACTTCCCTTGAATGTCTTCCTGTTTCCTCCTCATATGTTGTAATCCTAACCTTAAACTGCAACTTTCCTAACAAAATGAGTACCTTTTCTTCAAGAAAATGTGGAAGGTGCCAGCTAGCTAAATAAAATGATAGTAGCTTGGATGCATAGTATAATTAAGTCCTGGGGTTTTGATCCAAACTAAGCAGGTATTAGTAGCAATAACAACAATAATAAACCTCAAAAGAAATGCAAACATTACCTTTCTAGCTTTCCAGTACCTCTCAGTTAGGACCGAAGGCAAGCGAGAGACCAGCAATGCATTGAAGTCAATACTGCATTTTCATTAATTGACATCAAGTGATGTATAGCTCAACCGTGAACTCTGTAATGAACGGGTTAACTTTGTTCATGAAATCGAGAAGGGGGAAGAGACATATTGAGAGTTAACATATGCCTTGTGTAAATAACAAAGCTTGCTTAAGTAAGTGATGCGTAAAGGTCACGGGAAGAGGGCAATGGCTATAACTTACTAGATAAGGAGGGAAAAGAACAACAGCTATAACTTACTAGATAAGGAGAGGAAGGACAACAGCTGCAATTTACCAAGACTGTATTTCTCCACATCAAAAGACATTCTACATCTAAGGATACTTATCCTTGAGAAAATTTACCGAATCTGCATAGTAACAGACCTGCACGAATGAAGAAAGAAGAAGCAGGACAAGGCGGAGACTTACAAGAAAGGGGTACATGAAATGTATATAAGGAATGTAATGGTAACATAAAGTTGTGAGCCTGTGGTGGAGCATTGCCTCCCCGGCCGCCCAGCGCTGTTTTGCTCTCTTATAGCTTGCTAATAAATTTGATTTTTTTATCCAATACAAATTGGCTCCTCCAATTTGTCACGAGCGTTTATAACAAATTTGGTGCCGTGACTCGGATCCAGGTTCTTTGGTGCGGACCCTCGCAAGCGGGGAGGCGCCCTATCCTTGGATAGCCCCATCTTGAGGAGGTGTCGTCGCCACACCCTGGACCCACGAACCCCTTTAAATTACGATAACTGAGCAAAAGAACCTGCAGGACCCCTTAAATTTTGTGCACGAAGACCAAGCGAAGACCCAGGAGCGGGTGAGTATATAAAGTGTGAGCTGTTTGGCTGGGGTGGTTATCCCGAGGTGCGACTGTGTGAGAGGTCTCTCTGAGATCACGCGAGCGCAGACCCTCCAGTAGTGCAGTTCTCGTAGCCCGCGAGGGAGCGAGTCACGACCGAGGGGAAGTGAGTGTGTGTGTGGATAAGGGCACCTCGGAAGATGGGACAGAGGAAAAGCAAGCCCTCTGGACCCATGGGGATGGGGAAGGGAAATAAGTTACCAGACATACCCCCTGATAGTCCCTTAGGCCTGATGATAAGATCTTGGGACAGTTCACCAAAGAGAAAGGATAAGTCTAAGGAAAAAAATGATCACTTATTGTATTGAGATTTGGGGTGGGAAACCTCTCAGCAATCCTCATGTACTTTGGCCCGTGTTCGGGTCCTCTGAGGATTGGGTGTGTCAACATTTAAATATATGGGTAAACAATAAAAGACCACCAGCCAGCCCAGAGGAGAGTGAATATGCTGCCTTATGGATTCCCCAATCTTGGGAGCCGTCATTCCTCTTTGCCTTAAGGGAAAACAGATCAGATAAACCTCGAAAAAATGATGAGGACCCCCTTTGGCCCCCTCCCTATGCCCCTCAGGCCCCTCCGCCTCAGGACCCACCCCAAGGCCAGGAAATAGCCCAGGCCCGGGGGGGGGTCAGATTCGGAACCTGATTCCCCAATCCCGGCACCCCCTCCCAGAAGGTCTGCACGTAATAGAATAATGTGAGGAAAGGAAAGATTGTTTCCTCTTTGGGAAATGTTGGTGCCTGGTGGGGATGGACAGGGGGGACCGGGAACGGGGTATGTGGCAGTCCCCCTTAATACAGGGGATGTAAGGGAATTTAAGAAGGAAATGGGGAATCTGTTAGATGATCCCCTGGGGGTAGCCGAAAGGTTGGATCAATTCTTGGGACCAAATTTGTACACGTGGGATGAATTACAGTCTATCCTGGGCATATTATTTACCGTAGAGGAAAGAGACATGATTAGAGGGGCTGGGATGAGAGTGTGGGACCAGCAGCATCAGGCTGGTCCGGCGGCGGAACAAAAATGGCCCTTAAATCGGCCAAACTGGAATAATCAGGATCCGGCTCATAGGAATAATATGTCAGACTTGAGAACAATTATAATTCAGGGGATACGGGAATCTGTTCCCCGAGGACAGAATATTAATAAAGCCTTTCATGAACAGCAAAAGAAAGATGAGACCCCAAAGGAATGGCTTGAAAGGTTAAGGAAAAGTTTCCAGCTATATTCTGGGGTGGACCCTGCCACTCCTGTAGGACAAGCGTTGCTGAAAACTCAGTTCGTGGCCAAGTCGTGGGGAGATATTAGGAAGAAGTTGGAGAAAATTGAGGACTGGCAGGAGCGGGGGTTGGGTGAATTACTTAGAGAAGCTCAGAAGGTGTATGTGAGGCGAGAAGAGGAAACGGAAAAGCAACAGACTAGGCTGCTGGTTACAGCAGTAAGAGAGGGACAGAAAGGTGTGATAATGAGACCCGGTCGGCCTGGTGGGGGGGATAAGGAAAGAATCGGGGGGAGAGGAGATAAAGCCGTGGAATGTTTTTATTGTGGGAAAAAAGGACACATGAAGAGAGAATGTAGAAAAAGGATTCGGGATGAAAAAGTGTTTCGGGAGGATTAGCGGGGTCAGGGGCTCTATGTGCTGAGGACCCCCGGTAAGAAAGAGCCCTTGATAACTTTAAAAGTGGGTCCTCAGCCTCAGGAGGTGACCTTTCTTGTAGATACCGGGGCCGAAAGGTCTACAGTACAATCATTACCTCCGGGATGTAAAATATCTGAGGATAAAGTTAATGTAACTGGAGCAAAAGGGGAACCTTTTAGGGTCCCCGTTATAAAAGATGTGGCAGTGGAATCAAGTTGCAGATACGGAATCGGAACGCTGTTGTTGGTACCTGAAGCGGAATATAACTTATTAGGTAGGGATTTAATTGTAGAAATGGGGATTCGGGTGGATGTGGAAAAGGAAGAGTTAAAAATCAAGCTTTTTCCCCTTACAGAGGTGGAGGAGAAGCAAATTAACCCCGAAGTGTGGTATACTCCCAAAACAGTTGGAAAACTGGATACTGAACCGTTTGAAGTGGTTATTAAGAACCCAGAGATTCCAGTGAGAGTTAAACAATATCCCTTATCTAATGAAGGGAGAAGGGGACTAAAACCTGAGATTAAAAGACTATTGGGAAAGGGGGTACTCGAACCCTGCATGTCCCCTTTTAATACCCCGATTTTACCAGTAAAAAAAATCCGATGGTAGCTATTGGCTGGTGCATGACCTAAGAGAAATCAATAAATGGACTGTCAGCCGGTTCCCGGTAGTGGCAAACCCACACACCCTGTTGAGTCAATTGGGGCCCAAAAACCAATATTATAGTGTAATAGATCTTAAAGATGCATTCTAGTCATGCCCTCTTAAGGAGGAATGTAGAGATTATTTTGCCTTTGAGTGGGAAGACCCAGACACTCATAGGAAACAGCAGTTAAGGTGGACTGTACTTCCCCAAGGGTTCACGGAATCCCCAAACTTATTTGGAATGATAGAAACCAAAATGTCCTGGGTAAAATGTTTGCCAATTGCTTTATTAAATATTCAGACTCAGCCCCGAGCGGATACTGGAATTTCCCCATTTGAAATGTTATATGGCATGCCCTATGATATGGAATGCCCAGCCAATTATCCTACTTTAGATGAAGATAGTATTAACCCTTATATTGTTCAGATAATGAAAAGGAGAGAGCGATTGCGAAAGAAGGGAATGGTGGTACAGAGGCCACCCTTAGATATATCCATACATTCAGTGAAGCCAGGTGATATGGTATTAACCAGAGCCTGGAAAGAATCCTCTCTCACTCCTAGGTGGGAGGGGCCCTTTCTTGTTTTACTTACCACAGAAACTGCTGTCCGAACTGCAGAATGAGGATGGACTCATGCAAACAGGATCAAAGGACCAATTCGGAGTTCTCATTGGGAGGCGACCAGAGACCCTGACAGCTTGAAAATCAAGCTCCGAAGAAAAGTGGAGGAGTGAGACTGTCTTTTGTAAAAATCCTCACTGTATATGTTATCTTTGTATGTTACAGGTGTAAACTTTGTAGAGAAAAGTGGTGGACACATTGCTCCTATGGGTATTCCCCTAGTGACATTTGCCACGAATGTTATAATTACGAACAGGAATTAATTGAGCAAGCATTACGTGTGGGAGTATCAACTGGGAAAATTATAAAAGACTCCAAAGAATGGTGGGATATTTTTGCTAAAGGCATAAACCCTAAGAGGTGTTGTCTTTATGTAAATGAGTTATGCCCAACGAAGGCTGAAATAGTGCAAGTATCCCGCAGACGAGCAGTGGTCAGAGTGGGGTGGGGAGCTGGGGAAGTGAAGGATACAAACTGGGACGCATATAAGTCAAAGCAAAGTAAATATAAAGGAGGTTCCCCTGAAGAATACGACTGCTGCCGAGAAGATGGTACACCTCGCTGCTCTAAGCAACAGAGTAGGCAGAGAAGAGGGCAGAGACGTACTGCTGTGGGGATTAAGGTTGATGAACTACCTCCAGAGAAGGCTCACGGAGCCTCTTGACTTATTACTCCCAAACAAAACGTCCTCAGAGCTTCCCCAAAGTCTCCCATCTCTCACCAGGGATGAAGACAAAAATCAAAATGATTATCAGCACCCTCGGAATACCTGTCGCAAGGGTAAAGGGACACCACTTTTCTCAAACTTGAGATTCAGCACTTGGATGATAGGACTGTGTCGTGGTTTCAGCCCAGCCGGTAACAAAGGACCACGCAGCCGCTCGCTCACTCCTCCCGCCCCACTCCAGTGGGATAGGGGGGAGACGGAGGAGAGAAAAGAAAAAAACCTGGAACCTCGAGGGTTGAGATAAGGGCAGTTTACTGGGACAACGCAAAAAAAGTTACAACAACAACGACGGTACTAATGAAAGAGTATACAGGAAAGAGTGATGCACAGTGCAACTGCTCACCACCCGGGACCCGACGCTCCGCCACTTCCCCCACCGAAAGTCGAGAGAGAGCAGAAGCGCCCTCCCCCCGGCCCACTCCCCATTTATATACTGAGCATGATGTCACATGGTATGGAATAGCTCCTTGGCTAGTTCAGGTCAGCTGCCCTGGCTATGCCCCCCCACCTCCCAGGTTCCTGTAAAAATAAACTCTATCCCAGCTGAACCCAGGACATTATCCACCCCTTATTCTATACCATTTACATCATGCCCAGATCTTACATTTTCCAATCAACCACTACCACTTTCCTTGTCTTATATATATATATATATGTATATGGACCCCCCCCCCACACACACACACATACAAATAGTATTCCCTTAGTCAATGGGTTATCCCTCCAATGTGTCCATCAATTTTATTTAGTCCATGACTTTGGGGCTCCATCTGTTGTAACACTTCTTCAGGATAACAGAGATGGTGTGAGGTGTTGGGTTGTTGTATGCTGTCTCTGGAACTTCTGGCTGGTACATTGGATGCAAACCACACCCTTGGTCTGCAGGTCGAAGATGTTGATCTTGAGGAAATTGCTGGGCACCAGTTCAAGTTCTATCACTGTTGTTCTTGGCTCAGTTTCAAAGTCCATCCTTCAGTCATTTGGGTAATTCTTACAGTAATACCCTTGATAGGGCATATAGACACTATAGATACAATGACATACATTGGCAGGTTATTTAGCAGTTAAATATCATACAGCCTAATTCACTGGCTATTCTCTCCCAAAATCAAATCTCCCTGAGGTACACATCGAACTTCCCCATCCTTCTGCATCACCCACCAGGTGTACCCAGGTCCCTGAGCAAAAACCACCCCTTGGATGGGTTTGTCTCTGCTTGAGGGAGGACTAACCCAGACTGTCTTTCCTAACATACTCCTCATGTGCACTACAGGAACTTTATCCCCTTCTACAGTATGTGGAAGTCTTGGTTGGGCGGGGCCCGCCCGATTGGAGGATCCTCTAGTATTAACTAACCAGGTGGCTTTTGTTAAATGTGTATCCCAATGTTTGAAAGTTCCACCCCCCATTGCTCTCAATGTAGTTTTCAGCAGTCCATTGTATTGTTCGATTTTTCCGGAGGCCGGTGCGTGATAGGGGATGTGATATACCCACTCAATGCCATGTTCTTTGGCCCAGGTGTCTATGAGGTTGTTTCGGAAGTGAGTCCCGTTGTGTGACTCGATTCTTTCGGGGTACCGTGTTGCCATAAGACTTTCTCTTCAAGGCCCAGGATAGTGTTCTGGGCAGTGGCGTGGGACACAGGATATGTTTCCAGCCATCCAGTGGTTGCTTCCACCATTGTAAGCACATGGCACTTGCCTTGGCGGGTTCGTGGGAGTGTGATATAGTCAATCTGCCAGGCCTCCCACTGTTTATATTTCAGCCATTGCCCTCCATACGACAGGGGTTTCAGTCGCTTGGCTTGCTTAATTGCAGCACATGTTTCATATTCATGGATAACCTGTGCGATAGTGTCCATGGTTAAGTCCACCCCTCGATCACAAGCCCATCTATATGTTGCATCTCTTCCCTGATGGCCCGAAGTATCATGGGCCCACTGAGCCATAAATAGCTCACCCCTACGTTGCCAGTCCAGGTCCACCTGAGACACTTCAATCTTGGCGGCCTGATCTGCCTGCTGGTTGTTTTGATGTTCTTCAGTGGCCCGACTCTTGGGTACATGAGCATCTACGTGGCGTACTTTTACCACTAGCTTCTCTATCCGAACAGCAATATCTTGCCACAGTGTGGCAGCCCAGATGAGTTTACCTCTGCGCTGCCAATTGCTCTTCTTCCATTGCTGTAGCCACCCCCATAGGGCATTTGCCACCATCCATGAGTCGGTATAGAGATAGAGCACTGGCCATTTCTCTCTTTCAGCAATGTCTAACGCTAGCTGGATGGCTTTCACCTCTGCAAACTGACTCGATTCACCTTCTCCTTCAGCAGTTTCTGCGACTAGTCGTGTAGGACTCCGTACAGCAGCCTTCCACCTCCGATGTTTTCCCACAATGCGACAGGACCCATCAGTGAACAGAGCATATTGCCTCTCATTTTCTGGCAGTTTATTATACAGCGGGGCCTCTTCAGCCCGTGTCACCTCCTCCTCTGGCGACATTCCAAAATTTTTGCCTTCTGGCCAGTCCATCATCACTTCCACAATTCCTGGGTGACTGGGTTTCCTATGCGAGCCCGTTGTGTGATCAGTGCGGCCCACTTACTCCACGTGGCATCAGTTGCATGATGTGTAGAGGAGACTTTCCCTTTGAACATCCAGCCCAGCACTGGCAGTCGGGGTGCTAAGAGGAGCTGTGTTTCAGTACCAACCACTTCTGAGGCAGCTCGAACTCCTTCATATGCTGCCAATATCTCTTTTTCAGTTGGAGTATAGCGAGCCTCGGATCCTCTGTATCCCCGACTCCAAAACCCCAGGGGTCGGCCTCTGGTCTCCCCAGGTGCTTTCTGCCAGAGGCTCCAGGTAGGGCCATTCTCCCCAGCTGCAGTATAGAGCACATTTATAACATCTTGTCCTGCCCGGACTGGCCCAAGAGCTACTGCATGAACAATCTCCTGCTTAATTTGTTCAAAAGCTTGTCGTTGCTCAGGCCCCCATTTAAAATCGTTCTTCTTCCGGGTAACTTGGTAGAGAGGACTTACAATCAGACTGTAATTTGGAATATGCATTCTCCAAAAGCCCACAACACCTAAGAAAGCCTGTGTTTCCTTTTTATTAGTCGGTGGGGACATAGCTGCTATTTTGTTGATCACATCCATAGGGATCTGACGACGCCCGTCTTGCCGTTTTACTCCTAAGAACTGGATCTCCTGTGCAGGTCCCTTGACCTTACTTTCTTTTATGGCAAAACCAGCCTTCAAAGGGATTTGGATTATTTTCTTCCCTTTCTCAAAAACTTCTTCTGCCGTGTCACCCCATACGATGATGTCATCAATGTATTGCAGGTGCTCTGGAGCTTCACCTTTTTCCAGTGCAGCCTGGATCAGTCCATGGCCAATAGTGGGGCTGTGTTTCCACCCATGGGGCAGTCGATTCCAGGTGTACTGGACACCCCTCCAAGTAAAGGCAAACTGTGGCCTGCACTCCGCTGCCAAAGGAATGGAAAAAAATGCATTAGCAATGTCAATTGTGGCATACCACTTAGCTGCCTTTAATTCCAGTTCATATTGAAGCTCTAACATACCTGGCACAGCAGCGCTCAGCGGTGGCGTGACTTCATTCAGCCCATGATAATCTACTGTTAGTCTCCATTCCCCATTAGATTTCCACACGGGCCATATGGGACTATTAAAGGGTGAGTGAGTCTTGCTGATCACTCCTTGACTCTCCAATTGGCAAATCAGCTTATGGATGGGGATCAGGGAATCTCGGTTGGTGCGATATTGCCGCCGGTGCACCGTCGTGGTAGCAATTGGCACCTGTTGTTCTTCAACCTTCAGCAACCCCACAACCGAAGGGTCTTGAGAGAGACCAGGCAGGGTAGACAGCTGTTCAATCTCCTCCGTCTCCAATGCAGCTATACCAAAGGCCCAACGGTACCCTTTTGGGTCCTTGAAATACCCCCTCCTGAGATAATCTATGCCAAGGATGCACGGGGCCTCTGGGCCAGTCACAATGGGGTGTTTATGCCACTCATTCCCAGTTAGACTCATTTCAGCTTCTAATACGGTTAGCTCTTGGGATCCCCCTGTCACACCAGAGATACAGATGGGTTCTGCCCCTTTATAACTTGATGGCATTAGGGTACGTTGTGCACCAGTGTCTACTAGAGCCTTATATTCCTGTGGGTCTGATGTGCCAGGCCATCGAATCCACACTGTCCAGTAGACTCGGTTGTCCCTCTCCTCCACCTGGCTGGAGGCAGGGCCCCTCTAATCCTGGTTAGAATATTCGTTACTCACTTTTCGCACACGTGAATCAGAAGTCCCTTCAAGAGGATCAGAAATGTGATCAGCCCATCTACTGCATCTGGGGGACTGCTCACAGGAAACTGGAGCAGCAGTTTTCCAAGAAGAATCCTCTTTTCTGGTTGCTTTTTCTCGCAACTCCCGTACCCATGCATCCAGGACTGAGGTAGGTTTTCCATCCCACTTCCTCATGTCCTCTCCATGGTCACGCAGGTAAAACCACAGGTTAGCCCGTCGTGTGTATTTTCTCTCTCCTCTCTCTTGGGCAGAGGAATGCTTACTCCCAATAGCTGCGATGCGGGCCTGTACAGGTGGGGAGGAGGACATATCCACTTTGAATTGCTGGAACTCTCGGGACAATTCCTCTACAGCCGAGACACAGGCCCGTAGGGAGGAAGAGAGACTTCCTTCGTATTGCTGCAGTTGGACAGCCAATTCATCCACCGTTTGTCCAAGGCCTTCTTTCCAGGACATTACTGCCAATGAGTTGGCATAGGTTGGTGGTGCACTTCGTAGAAACTTCCGCCACATGGGTTGTGTGCATTGGACTTCAACTGGGTCTGTGGGTGACTGCGCATTTTCTGGATCGTTATAAATCACCTCCAGCACGGCTAATTCCCTCAGGTACTGGATACCTCTCTCCATGGTGGTCCACTTGCCTTGGTGACATGTAACTTCATCCTTGAAGGGGTATCTTTCCTTTACACCTAACAGAAGTCGCCTCCAGAGGCTGAGGACTTGTGTTTTTCTCCCAATCGCCTTGTCGATGCCCCCTTCCCTAGATAGAGATCCCAACTGCTTGGCTTCCTTACCCTCTAATTCCACACTACTGGCCCCATTATCCCAGCATCGGAGCAGCCAGGTAACAATGTGCTCACCTGGGTGGCAGCTAAAATCTTTTTGCATGTCACGCAACTCACTCAGGGATAGAGATCGGGTGATTATTTCAGGTTCTGCCTCTTCCTCCTGTTCTCGCGATGACCCTGGTTCATCTTCATCTCTCACTGAGCGAACTGATTTCTTTGTGTGTTTCTTTTTCTGTACAGGGGCGACTGATACTGGCACAGGTTGGTTCTCTGGTTTAGCTGCAGTATCTGTCACAGGGGTTGGGGTAGCCGCGCTGCCTGTTGCCGGGGTAGGTGTAGCCATGGTGCCTGCTGTCGGGGTAGGGGTAGCCACGGTGCCTTTTGCCCTGTTTTCCATCTTTTCCCCCTTTTCTCCCTAAGGGTGCTGCCTAATATCAAGCAGTGTTTGGTAGATACTGGCCAGGGCCCAGCACAGTGCAGCGAGTTGTA
The DNA here is from genome assembly GCF_900496995.4 of Aquila chrysaetos chrysaetos. NCBI lineage: Eukaryota > Metazoa > Chordata > Aves > Accipitriformes > Accipitridae > Aquila > Aquila chrysaetos. The sequence goes on along the minus strand of NW_024470324.1, from coordinate 1,117,862 downwards.
CGTCTTTGGAATAGCCACAGCATTTTTTCTTTCAAATATTCTACCACTTCATGAGGGTTCTGTAGTTGTTCAGGAGTGAACTTCCAAGCCACTGGGGGTGAGAAGTTCTCTAGATACCTGCCCATATCCTCCCACATGCCGTGCCACCCATGAATATCCAGCTTTGGGGCAGATCTCTGGGTGGTACTCTTAAAGAGCCTTTTTGTAGCCCTAAACAAGACCTGAAACATATTCAGGAGGCATAGCACTAACAGCACACTGGCTTGTGCATCCCAAGGATATTCAAAGTTCTCAAAAGCTGTTGTAATTAGTCGGAAGGAGAAAAGGGAGGCGAACGGACGGGGGGAAGTATCCCCCCCTAACTTCCCCATGGATTGGCTGTAATTACCAATAAAATCCGATAGAAGGTGCCCGAAGTATGGAAATGATATCACTGCCTCATACAGATACCAGCTTAACCTCATGACCAGTGATGTAATCATTTCACAAGTCGACATTGCCCAGTACAGCACAATGATAATCCCAATCACTCTCCCAGAGGTGAGAAACGTAACTACAGGCAATACATAGAGCATATAAGGACTTACAAAACGCCACCATGTAAACAAATTAATCAACATTGTGACTAACATCTATTTATCTAATATAAGGAATGGGTATGACAAATTTGTTTCAACACGCTCTAGCCAGATTGACGGGGGTAACTTAATCTCTCTTAGAAGGACTCCTAGTGAGTTTCAACTGATAAGGAGGGATGTGCTAGACCTTGCAAGCCGAGAGTTACACAAGATATGAACAACTCAGCGTAAAAGGCTCTGTACCGATAAGGAACAAGGCCAGCAGCCCTTGTCAGTTGCACAGTAACAAGATGCAGTGGCCAAGGGATACGCGGAAGGGGCCGAGAGAAAGGAGAAGTAGTAATAAATCTTGTTGTTTAACTGCTAACCAATCATGAGCTCAGCTTTTGTAATATGTATTAGGTGATTAGCTGTTGTACCAATCAACTCAAGACGCATACTGCTCATTGTTTGTCTAAAGATATAAAAACGACTGTTGTAATCAATAAAATAGATCCTGACTTGCATCAAGCCGGGTCTCCGTCTCTCAATCGCGGCACCAGATCTGTCGTTATCTCAACCCTTCGTGCCCCACGTTGGGCGCCAAAAAGGACTGTCGTGGTTTCAGCCCAGCCGGTAACAAAGGACCACGCAGCCGCTCGCTCACTCCTCCCGCCCCACTCCAGTGGGATAGGGGGGAGACGGAGGAGAGAAAAGAAAAAAACCTGGAACCTCGAGGGTTGAGATAAGGGCAGTTTACTGGGACAACGCAAAAAAAGTTACAACAACAACGACGGTACTAATGAAAGAGTATACAGAAAAGAGTGATGCACAGTGCAACTGCTCACCACCCGGGACCCGACGCTCCGCCACTTCCCCCACCGAAAGTCGAGAGAGAGCAGAAGCGCCCTCCCCCCGGCCCACTCCCCATGTATATACTGAGCATGATGTCACATGGTATGGAATAGCTCCTTGGCTAGTTCAGGTCAGCTGCCCTGGCTATGCCCCCCCACCTCCCAGGTTCCTGTAAAAATAAACTCTATCCCAGCTGAACCCAGGACAGACTGTTACTAATGCTAATAGGGACAACCCAAGGCAAAGGGAACCCCCACCAACCTTACAAATGGACACTCTATAGGTGGGAGGATCAAAAGATACTACAGCAAGTAATTGCTGCCGGGGCCCCAAGCTTTAATCAATCCTTATGTCAAATCGTACCCAGGAACCCATGTCTACATAACTTAGGCTTTTACTTTTGTCCCAGTTCTAACCCTGGAAAGGGGTATTGCAACCATCCCGACTCTTACTATTGTGCTTATTGGGGTTGCGAAACTATAGCTTCTGATTGGATTCCTGGGGGAGGTCCAGATAAATTCCTATCCGTAGGATGGGGGCCTCATGGATGTACACCTGCTTCACATGGTTAGGATGGAAGCCAAACAGGACCATGGAGTAGAAATTACCCATATATTTATATTAATGTAACCAACCCGAAAGATCCTGCTTGGTTAACCGGGAGAACATGGGGAGTCAGACTTTGGAAACCAGGCACAGATTCAGGGGGAATAATTACGATAAGGAAAGAGCTGGTGCCAAATGAACCCTCTGGTGTAGGACCAAATTCGGTCGTAGCAGAGGAAGATGATAGTAACAGTATTGTACAGACTGCTACTATCCTCCCTAACATAGACATTGCTGAAAACAATATCTCGGACGTATCAACAAGAATCAACCCATTGTGGGATATGCTCCAAGCCAGTTATCAGGTACTGAATGCCACCCACCCTAATATAACTGAGCATTGTTAGTTGTGTTACGACATTCGACCGCCCTTTTATGAAGCTATTGGGGTGGACAGTAGATTTAAAAAGTCCAACGGAACAAATCCAGCTCAGTGCATGTGGAATAAAGAATCTGGACGTAAACAAGGGATAACAATGTCCCAAGTATTGGGAAAAGGAAAGTGTATCGGAAATGTCCCAAAGGACAAACGACACCTGTGTAACACAACTCGCAAATCAGGAGAAATAACAGCTGAGTGGTTAATTCCTGCAGATAATACTAAGTGAATTTGCTCCCAAACTGGGGTTACACCTTGTATATCCCTAAAGGTCTTTAATTGGACAGCTGAATATTGTATACAAGTAGCTGTAATACCTAAGCTTATTTACCATCCCGAAAGTTTCGTTTATGACTATCAAACTACTCAGGCCCATCACATACAGAAACGTGAGCCCTTTACAGCCCTCACGGTGGCAACTCTCATGGCAATTGGAGCTGCTGGAGCTGGTACAGGAATAACCTCCCTCGTACAACAAAATCAAGAATTTCAATCCCTAAGGGTAGCGGTCGACGAGGATTTGGCTAGGATAGAAGAGGCCATGACAGCCCTAGAACAGTCTGTTAGGTCTTTATCAGAAGTAGTATTGCAAAACAGACGGGGCTTAGACTTAATGTTCATGCAGCAGGGGGGGTTATGTGCAGCCCTACAGGAGGAGTGTTGTGTATATGTTGACCATACTGGAGTAGTTAGAGATACAATGGCCAAGCTACGGGAGGGGTTAGAAAAACAGAAAAAAGACTGAGAAGTACAACAGAACTGGTATGAGTCCATGTTTAATTATTCACCCTGGTTAACCACCCTATTGTCAACTATTACAGGACCTCTTATTTTGTTGATCTTATTTTTGACTTTTAGGCCATGCATTTTTAATAAGTTGATCGCTGTTGTTAAAGGGCGCTTAGAAGCTGCACATTTAATGCTGCTACGAAAGCAATATGAACAGATCGGAGATGGAGGAATTACTCCTATCCTCGGGCGGGCAAAAGAAGCATTGGATCGATTTAATGAACAAAATCAGGATAAAATAGAAAAGGGGGGATTGTAATGAACGGGTTAACTTTGTTCATGAAATCGAGAAGGGGGAAGAGACATATTGAGAGTTAACATATGCCTTGTGTAAATAACAAAGCTTGCTTAAGTGATGCGTAAAGGTCACAGGAAGAGGGCAATGGCTATAACTTACTAGATAAGGAGGGAAAAGAACAACAGCTATAACTTACTAGATAAGGAGAGGAAGGACAACAGCTGCAATTTACCAAGACTGTATTTCTCCACATCAAAAGACATTCTACATCTAAGGATACTTATCCTTGAGAAAATTTACCGAATCTGCATAGTAACAGACCTGCACGAATGAAGAAAGAAGAAGCAGGACAAGGTGGAGACTTACAAGAAAGGGGTACATGAAATGTATATAAGGAATGTAACGGTAACATAAAGTTGCGAGCCTGTGGCGGAGCATTGCCTCCCCGGCCGCCCAGCGCTGTTTTGCTCTCTTATCGCTTGCTAATAAATTCGATTTTTTTATCCAATACAAATTGGCTCCTCCAATTTGTCACGAGCGTTTATAACAAACTCTCTGCCTGTTACGGAGGCTCACACAATCAAATCCAACAGGTGTTAAAGCTCAGATTTATTCTTCAGTAAAAAGTTAGTTAGAACTCTGGTAACATTAGTGAACCACAGGCTCAATGGTATAAGGGGAATTAGTACTACACAGCCGACTTAAGAATTCTTAAGATTTTAAATGATGACTCAAAATGTGCATATCACTCACCTAAAAGATGAGGGCTCTCAACCTCGAGGAGTTACCTAGGGCAGCGTCTCGACCCAAGGGGGAGTCCCCGACTGCAGACCCGCTGCTCCGAGGAGGACTGATTCCAAAATGTCCTCTGGCGGGACCCCGTTTATACCCTTGTTGAATCTGATCTGTGGTCATTTTAATCCCCATTGGCCAAAAGACCAACATTTCCGTGTACTTGACGCATGTCAGATTGGTCAGTTCGGCTTTCAACCTGCAGCCTCTAGGGTTTGGTTTTTTTTTTTTTCCTCTCCTCCCTGTCCGGAGAAGTTTCGTTTCCTGTCGGGGGCGGGTGTACCTGCCACACTGCCACAGGATATTGTAGATGCTGAAGTTCATGTGTGGAGATTGGATATGTTAATGACAGAGAAATGCATTGGGGTTACTCAATATACAGGAACCATCCCCAGTTCATTGTGGTGCTCAGACACATGTAACCAGATGTTGAGACATTAGTTGGGTAAAGTATCCTATTGGCACGTCCTTATCTGCCATCCTTCCACGGGCACCTGCTTTTGGCCTCTGTCAGAGAGAAGATATTGAGCCAGACAGACCTTTTGGTATAGCCCACTTCAGGTGGTCTCATACATTGTACTAGGCAATCTAAATAGCAAGAGATGCTCTTTTATCCTTTTACTTTCAGCAGGCAGCTTTCTCTGGGTTCAGACTCTAGACAAAACACAGTGGGAAAGGTGTCTAGAGTCTGTTGCAGTGGGGCTGAAAGGAAGGAAGTGCTTTTGGTCTTAACCCCTGTTTGTTGTTGAGAAAACCTTGCTCTAGTAGGAGAAAGGGATGGCTTGAAGGCTTGTGCAGTGGCACCACTGGAAGGCCACACATATGAGCCGTCAGAGGGCACCTCCGATGCTGCTTGTCAGGGGCCTGGGACCAGCACAGGACCCTTCAAACCATACCCAGAGCTCTCAGGCAATACATGTGAAACAGTGTCCAAGGAACAGGCAGCGTTCTTGCTCACCAGCAGCCTCCGCTAAAGTCATGAAGCAACGAATGATCCTGGGGATGCAGAAGCTGAAGTGCTCACACACAGACACCTGCTGTATTGCCTGAGCTTAACTTTTAGGAGAACAGTCCTTAAATAGAAAATATCTGGTATCGGCTGTGCTGCAGGCCAGCTGAGATCCAGGCAGACAAAATAAACATCTGCTTGAAACAAGTTCCTGAAAACATGCATGCAAGAAAGGTCATTTTTATGCCTGCCTGCCTGATCAGAACAAAGAAGGGGATGAAATGTTCTATCCACAGCCTCAATATAGTGTGATTAGTTTTTCATTTTTATTCAAGGCTCATGTATTGTGTTTCTCTGCCTCTCTTTCAGTGGCACATCATCCTCTATTATTCTCTTTTTACACTTCTTTGAATTTGAACAGTATCTCTCATTCAAAGAGCCCTGCTCTCCCTTAACTGTCATTTATCCTCGTAGATTTGGTTTGTTAGAGGCTATGCAGAGGCAATGAGCTCACTTTGCATTTTCAATATCTGTGAGCAGGAGGATTCAGGGGCTGTAGCTGTCCTCATTAGTAACACCTAATGCAACATGCAGTGCATGTCATGGATGGGAAGATGCTCCAGGGCTGCTCAGATACCTTGTCAGTGTGGTGCGGGGAGCAGGGTACACTGCTGAAATCCAGGGGCTTCAGAAATGCTGTAAATGGTGCATTTGTTAAGCAAGTTAAAGATTAAATCTTGTTAAAACATTGGGTTTATGTCCTTGAAATGCAGGACTTCTTTTCCTGTCATGTTTTAATGCAGTTTTACAAGTCCACAGCAAAACCTACAAGTCCCGTACATTTTGCTTTTCTTAATTACAGTATATTTCTTGTAGTTAAAGTGCTTGAAACATGTCTGCATCATCCTAGTACTGAACTCTCTAAGATATTATAGTGGACAGATTGCACTGTGTCCGATCTGGTCACATACCAGAATTTCTGCTCAAAAATCACTCCTTGTCAGGATAGTTTTTGTTGTTCCTCTCTGGAGTCCATTTTAGTGAGACTCTTTTTGGAGAGGTGGTGGCCTGATCTGGTATTCAGAGATGTCTAAAGGCAGCCTGTTCATTTTACAGATGCTGCCCAAAGCCAAGCTGGCTTTTTTCCTCTCTGCCATGTTGTAAACTTAACATTTGACTTGTCAATAAATTATTCACAGGCTGTGAGGCCCTGTGGAACAGCTACAGACATGTACTCTTGACCCACTTTGTATAGAGGCCATTTAATTTCTGCAGAAGAGGGTTAAAGCATGCAAGTCCTCTAGAAATGCAGGGAATCTCATTTTAAAGACTAAGTGGAAGTCTACTGATTCTTCCAATAATCCCCTCAACCTTTTAATTACCTTCATTGCTGTGAAGCAATATCTTATTGCAAGGTCACATTTATCTATTTTAAGCTCCCATCCGTGAATTTTAAGCCTAGGTAAACCCTTCTCTTTTGTCTTTTCCCTATTCTTCCTGGAAGCACCTGGCTGTCAGTCCAGAAGACCAATCTGTTCTTGTTATTTGCTGTCCCACCAGTCTTTGTGACGCCTGCATATTTACTTGGTAAGAATTTTATCCTGTCATTCTGGTCACCTGGATCATTGATAATGTCAACTAATGTCAGAACAAATACATTCTTTTGGGAATATCCATTTTCTCATAGCCGTGCTTCTCGATATCTTTTCACTAGCATCACAGTTTGGAGAGTTATCAATGAACCACTTCTAAATCCATAGAAAGTACTTGCTTATTCCAGACAATGCAAGCTTTTTAGTCAAAATGTTGTGTGATAGTAAGAAAATTATTTACATCAACACAAACTAGTTAAAATATATTGTTTTTAAAAAATAAAAGAATAAGTGTTTACAGAACCTATTCTCCATGAAACCACACTGACTGGTATTCATTATACTGTTAGCCTCTAACTCTTTTTTTTGATCCTGAAAAATCTCTGTCAAACTAATGTCAGATTGGAAAACTACATTCTCCTTTTTGAAGCATTGGAATTACACTTGAATATATTGCACTTAAAAGTTGGAGTTTTTTCTAATATTTGTTTAAAAATCAACCTTACTCATACAAAGACACCTTCAACTCTGACTAAGGAATTTTGTCCAGCTGATTTGAAAATACTCAGTTTAATTGGAATCTCCATTGTTAGAGATGGGCCATTGTTAAATGAGGGGTGGGTTAAGATTTCTGAAGCTAGAGCATAGATTTGCTCTCTTCATTTCCCTATTTTTCAGAGGTGTGTATCAACTTTATCTCAGTGGTAATGAGGAGCTTGAGAAAACTAATGAAAGAAACTATTACTGAAAACAGTCTTTTCATCAAAGCTGTAGTCATCCAAGCACATCCTTACACTAACCAGGCTTCTCAAGGAGATACAGCTCTGGAGGAGATCAGAAAAGGGACACTCCAGCCACATCCAGCATGCTTTTCTCCCAAGGTTCCCTAAATAAGGTCACAAAAAAGTGGTATAAAATGTAAGTCTGAAAATGTCACTGGCAACTTGTCTTAAATGTCCCCGACGTATCAGGAGGCTCTTAACCCAAAGGCACAGCAATCTACTCTCCCTTCACTATCCCAAATTCATTCCTGGGGAAGAATTAATCTGTGTTGCATTGGGTTTGAGTAGCTGTCATGGTTTAACGCCAGCCAGCAACTAAGCACCATGCAGCGGCTCACTCACTTCCCCCCTACCCAGTGGGATGGGGGAGAGAATCAGGAAAAAAAAAGTAAAACTCATAGGTTGAGATAAGAACGGTTTAATAGAACATAAAAGAAGAAACTAAGAATGATAATGTTAACACTAATAAAATGGCAACAGTAATAATAAGAGGATTGGAATATGCAAGTGATGCACAATGCAATTTCTCACCACCCGCCGACCGATGCCCAGTTAGTGCCTGAGCAGTGATCCCCCCCCACCCCCAGTTTATATACTAGGCATGATGTCACATGGTATGGAATACCCTGTTGGCCACTTTGGGTCAGCTGCCCTGGCTGTGTCCCCTCCCAACTTCTTGTGCCCTTCCAGCCTTCTTGCTGGCTGGGCATGAGAAGCTGAAAAATCCTTGACTTAGTCTAAACACTACTTAGCAACAACTGAAAACATCAGTGTTATCAACATTCTTCTCATACTGAACTCAAAACATAGCACCGTACCAGCTACTAGGAAGACAGTTAACTCTATCCCAGCTGAAACCAGGACAGTGGCAAAGTTTTGGTAGCGGGGGGGGGGGCTACAGGGGTGGCTTCTGTGAGAAGATGCTAGGAGCTTCCCCTATGTCCAATAGAGCCAATGCCAGCTGGATCCAAGATGGACCTGCCACTGGCCAAAGCTGAGCCAATCAGTGACAGTGGTAGCGCCTCTGTGATAACATATTTAAGAAGGGGAAAAAGTTGCTGAGCAACAGCAACTGCAGCCAGAGGGAGGAGTGAGAATATGGGAGAGTAACAACCCTGCAGACACCAAGGTCAGTGAAGAAGGAAGGGGAGGAGGTGCTCCAGGCGCCAGAGCAGAGATTCCCCTGCAGCCCCTGGTGAAGACCATGGTGAGATGGCAAGCTGTCCCCCTGCAGCCCATGGAGGTCCACGGTGGAGCAGATATCCACATGCAGTCTGTGGAGGACCCCACACTGCAGCAGGTGGATGCACCCTAAGGAGGCTGTGATCCCATGGGAAGCCTGAGCTGGAGCAGGCTCCTGGCAGGACCTGGGACCCCGTAGAGAGAGAGGAGCCCACGCTGGAGCAGGTTTTCTGGCAGGACTTGTGACCCCGTGGGGGACCCAAGCTGGAGAAGTCTGTTCCTGAAGGACTGCACCCCGTGGAAGGGACCCAAGCTGGAGCAGGGGAAGAGTGTGAGGAGTCCTGCCCCTGAGGAGGAAGGAGCGGCAGAGACAACATGTGATGAACTGACCGTAACCCCCATTCTCCATCCCCGTGCGCCGCTCAGGGGGAGGAGGTGGAGAATTCAGGAGTGAAGTTTTGCCCAGGAAGAAGGGAAGGGTGGGGGGAAGGTGTTTTAATACTTGGTTTTATTTCTTATTATCCTACTCTGATTTTGATTGGCAATAAATTAAATTAATTTCCCCAAGTCAAGTCTGTTTTGCCTGTGATGGGATTGGCGAGTGATCTCTCCGTCCTTATCTCGACCCATGAGCCTTTCATTATATTTTCTCTCCCCTGTCTAGCTGAGGAGGGGGAGTGATACAGTGACTTGGTGGGCACCTGGCATTCAGTCAAGGTCAACCTACCACATGTGTGAATAAGTGATTTGGGGGAGGAAGGGGGTTATGGAGGTTCATTGCCAAAACTAGAAAGAAAAAAAGGAAAATCCAGACAGCTGAGCTTTGTATTTCAGAACCATGTCATTTTTTTTTGTCCTAAGAACTGTCACATGAAAGTTAAAGTGTATTCCTTTCACATCGAGCTGTAATACAACTGCGACAGAGCACACTTTGCTTTTGAACAGCCACGTGTTATGCTCATTCTGTGGCAGCTGATGCTCTGACATCCTTACTCCGTAGGGGCTTACCCCAGCAAAAACACCTACTCTGGTGGTGGCTCTGATTATGTCTGCTCCTAGTTTGAGCAAAGCTGAATGTGCTTGTGCCTGAAGATCAGTTTTGGCAGCAGTGAGAATTCTTTTTTTTCCCTATTTTTTTTCCCTGCTTTGTTGCAAGAATGTTGTTTCAACAAGTAGGTTGAGGCTCCGCATGTTTGTGCCAAAAACAGTGTTGATGACACAGGGATGTTTTCGTTATTGCTGAGCAGTGCTTACACAGAGTCAAGGCCTTTTCTGCTTCTCACCCCACCCCACCAGCAAGTAGGCTGGGGGTGCACAAGAAGTTGGGAGGAGACACAGCTGGGACAGCTGATCCCAAGTGACCAAAGGGATATTCCAGACCATATGATGTCATACTCAGCATATAAAGCTGGGGGAAGAAGAAGGAAGGGGGAACATTTGGAGTGATGGTGTTTGTCTTCCCAAGTAACCGTTATGCATGACAGAGCCCTGCTTTCCTGGAGATAGCTGAACACCTGCCTGGCAGTGGGAAGTAGTGAATGAATTCCTTGTTTTGCTTTGCTTGTGCACACGGCTTTTGCTTTACCTATTAAACTGGTCTTTATCTCAACCCACGAGTTTTCTCACTTTTATCCTTCCGATTCTCTCCCCTGTCCCACTGTGCGGGGAGTGAGTAAGCGGCTGTGTGGTGCTTAGTTGCTGGCTGGGGTTAAACCATGACAGGAGTCTGCCACAGCTAGTTTAGCAGTTAAGTGCATTAGCCAATGTTATGAATTAATGACCAGTGGGTGACAGTTCAACACTTGATCAATACACTAAAGTATTAAAAAAAAAAAAATTCCTAGGTTGGAAAGGTCTTCCTTTCTCAGTAGGGAGAGTGCTTAGGGCTATTTAGCCTTTCTCTCCTTCAAAATATGGAGGCCAGACAAATTCTTTAAGGATTTTATGTGCTTTGCAATCGTTAATTTCTTTAACATGTTTTGGACTCATGCCTTTACCTACCTTATACATTTCTATAAGTAAAACATACATCAGCTGTTGAGTATGAATTTGGCACTTTTTGTAGATGGAGATTACCTAATTTACAGTAAGCTGATAAATGTTTTAAAGAAGATTACCACCATGACCTACATGAGTGTAACTTAAGTTGGGCAGTAATGTTTTGTACGTTTCACAGAAAAAATAATTGGATTCCTGATTTGGTATCAAATCATCATTTTTTTTCACTGTGAGGGAGGGAAAGCCACTTAGGTTCACATTTCTGATGCAGTGCTAATGAGATAAAACCTTGAAACATTAAGGAATTCCCAAGATGGGATACATAAATTTTATGAGGGTATTTATAATTCTTCCTCTTCCTCCACATGTGTGTTTATGTGTCCATCACAGTGATTTAATCTCGAGGTTCATTTATTCAGAACAATGTTCTAAGAAGCAGTTTAAGCTTACTGACAGGTAATAGCAGGGAGCCATACGGCAAAGCTTCTTCAATCAATTAAAGAAGACTTCAGGGGTGAAACTGCATCTTAGTGGAGATACTCAACTGTTTTTCTTATGTTTTTTCTTACTTTCTGTACTGAAATTTCTCTCTCTCTCCACCCACAGCAGATGGAGTCTGTGCGGGTTTAGGAGACTGAATTGATTTCTCTTCCATGTTGAAGCACTATGGACATAATAGACCTAATAAATTTAAAATTTTGCTTGATTTTTTCCTATTTGTTTCTATAGATTGATTGCCTTCCATGTGAGTATAAAATTGTCTCTCTCCACCTCTGTAAAGAATTCTTTTGTTAAGGTATTTGATGATAATAAGCATGGAAGAAGCTATATAAATGTAAATTTTATAAGACCATGTAGGTAGGTCAAATGTCTTTCAGCATAACATGATCAACAGTAACAAAAATCGTACAATAATTTGGAAAAAAAAAAAAGACAACTTTGGCACTTGCACAGCTACTAATGTCATGCTCGATATTACACACTAGGTTTCCTGACATCAGGTTAATTAGTTCTTTTCTGGGACCATCATTAAGCCATACCAAACAAGAAAAAGTTCCTCCCTTGTGGGTGATTTAAGAGACTCCAGAAGCACTGAGAAATGGCATAGGTTTTAATCTGCCAAGAGTGCTTTCTTTTTTTTTAATAGTTTTCTAGACTGTTAATACCATAATTCCACCAGACAAAATACTGAGAGGTAACCTGCCAGGTTACACCAGAGTGAGAATTGTATGTGTAGCTGCAACTCTTCCTTGGGACATCATGTAATGCTGTTTAGAAACAACTGGATATGTCACAATTAAATACTATATATTGCAGTGTATTGCCATTAATGAACTTAGTAAGTTTGATCGTATATATTTTTTTGTAACTCTAACAGTAAACAATGATGTAGTTTGCAGAAAATAAATTAATTTCACATTGAGTTATAAAATGGGATAGGACTAGGTCAGGACATGGAGCCATGAGGGACCTCATATCTCCTTCTCCCCCTGTTAAGGCACAGGGACTGTCTTGTGAATATGCTGTCTGGGTCTAATGCACAGCAGCCATCCCACTCTCTGAGGAGACTGGACACCTCCACCAGGTGCACTGCACTTCATGTCCATAGCGATGTCCACTAAAGATAATAAGAGGACTAATTGATGCTAAATTTGGTAGTTATGGGAATATCTGCCTCCTATTCCCACTGGAAAGGCAGGAAAGGGTACCTCTGAGGAGAGGAAGGATTGAGCCATAAATGAGGAATGACAGGTTTCCACAGGATTGTCCTGGTTTCAGCTGGGATAGAGTTAATTGTCTTCCTAGTAGCTGGTACGGTGCTATGTTGTGAGTTCAGTATGAGAAGAATGTTGATAACACTGATGTTTTCAGTTGTTGCTAAGTAGCGTTTAGACTAAAAGTCAAGGATTTTTCAGCTTCTCATGCCCAGCCAGCGAGAAAGCTGGAGAGGCTCAAGAAGTTGGGAGGGGACACAGCCAGGGCAGCTGACCCAAAGTGGCCAACAGGGTATTCCATACCATGTGACATCACATCTAGTGTATAAACTGGGGGGAGTGGGGGGGGGGGGGTCGCCGCTGGGGGACTAACTGGGTGTCTATCGGTGGGTGGTGAGCAATTGCACTGCGCATCATTTGTACATTCCAATCCTTTCAATATTGCTGTTGTCATTTTATTAGTGTTACCATTATCATTATTAGTTTCTTCTTTTCTGTTCTATTAAACCGTTCTTATCTCAACCCACAAGTTTTACTTTTTTTTTCCAATTTTCTCCCCCATCCCACTGGGTGTGGGGGGAGTGAGTGAGCATCTGCGTGGTGCTTAGTTGCTGGCTGGGCTGAAACCACGACAGTCCGTTTTGGTGCCCAATGTGGGGCACGAAGGGTTGAGATAATGACAAACCTGACCAGAGATGTTAAAACAAATTTGTTATAAGCATTCATTATATTGGTCTAGTAGTCGCTGGTCACTATGTTGATTTATGTGTTCTTAGAGTTGTTGCTCTGGTTTTTAAAGTTCTGTTATGTATCACCTCGCTTGCTGTATGTAGTCCCTCTTCTGCTGCTTATCGTCCATGGGAGGTGGATTAAGGTTTTCGCTTTGATGTATTGTATAACACTGGTTTATGGTATGATGAAGTTATCGGTTGTGGGATTAATCTGGTATTTGCACTCAGCATTGTCACCTTTATACTTCGGGAGCCATCTGTGGGAAACTATTAATAATTATACCATTTACCTTTCCTCCTTGGAAAACCAGTCTATGGGTGGGGTACCTTTCTTCCCCTCTCCTTTCTCCTTCAGTCCAGTTACAATGGTGTTTGAGAATTTTGAAAAATTTGAATACTCTTGGGATGTTGAGACCAGCTGTTACGGATGCACAACTAAACAAATCCAACAGGTGTTAAAACTCAGATTTATTCTTCAGCAAAAGTTAGTTAGACGTCCGGTAACATTTTATAAAACCACAGGCTCAATGATGTAAAGAGAATTAATACTACACGGCTGACTTAACAATCCCCAAGATTTAAAGTGATGGCTCAAAACGCGCGTATCACTCACCTAAAAGCTGAGGGCTCTCTCCCTCAAGGAGTTACCTCGGGCGGTGCCCCGACCCGAGGGGGAGTCCCCGACTGCAGACCCGCTGCTCCGAGGAGGACTGCCAACGTGTCCTCCGGCGGGACCCCGTTTATACCCCTGTCGAATCTGACCTGTGGTCATTTAATTCTATTGGCTAGGAGGGTCACCTCGGTGTACCTGGCGCATCTCGATTGGCCAGTTCAAATTTCAACCTGCAGCCTCCAGGGTTTCCTTCCCCTTCTCCCTTCCTGGAGAAGTTTCGTTTCCTGCTGGCAGGATGGGGGGGGGCAGGATGTACTGCCACACCAGCACGGTCCTAGCCCTACTGCTAGGAATTAGCATGCTCCTGAATGTGGTTCAGCTCTCGTTTAAGGTTAAACAACTATTTAAGAAGATCACCCAGAGGTCTGCCCCGAGGCTGGATGAGTGGCAGGGTGTGTGGGGTAGCATGGGCAAGTACCTAGAAAAGCGGGCACCTCCAATGTTTTGGAAATTCACCCCTGAACAAGTGCAGAATCCAGAAGAACTAGTAAAATATTTGGAAAAGGTATGCTGTCACCCCAGCAGCTCCAGAGAGATACAAATCACTGCAACGTGCTGGGGCCTGGCCCATGCCTATGGATCCCTGTTCAACACCACTCATTACCCTCAAGGGGAAGAGAAGGTCTCTGGATCTAAAAACAAAATGATGAGCACTGCGGTCACCCAAACCTCGGCAATGGGCGCTGCGGCCCCTCCAGCCCCGGCGACGAGCATTGTGGCCACCCAGGCCCTGGCGACAGGTACCGCAGCCCCTCGAGCCCCGTCAATGAGCACTGTGGCTACCCAAACCTCAGCGACAGGCACTGCAGCCCCTCCAGCCCCGGCGATGAGCACTGCGGCTACCCAAACCCAGGCACCACACACTGCAGTTATCCAAAACCCAGCGAGTGGTAGTGCAACTGAACCAGCGGACCAACCTGCACCAGTATCAGTTGCCCCCGTACAGAAAAAGACATATACAAAAAAATCAGTTCGCTTAGCGAAGGAGGAAGATGAGCCAGGGTCATCACGGGAACAGGAGGAAGAGGCAGAACCAGAGGTAATAACCCGGTCCCTATCCTTGAGTGAGCTGCGGGATATGCAAAAAGATTTTGGATGCCATGTAGGTCAGCATATTATCACCTGGCTCCTCCGATGCTGGGACAATGGGGCTAATAGCTTGGAATTAGAAGGTAGGGAAGCCAAGCAGCTGGGATCACTTGCCAGGGAAGGTGGCATTGACAAGGCAATTGGAAAAGGGACACAAGCCATCAGCCTCTGGAGGCGACTCCTGTCAAGTGTGAAGGAAAGGTACCCCTTCAAGAAAGACGTTATATGTCAGTCAAGCAAGTGGACCACCATGGAGAGAGGTATCCAATATCGGAGGGAATTACCTGTGCTAGAGACGATTCATTATTACCCGGACAATGCACAATTACCCAGAAATCCAGATGAACTCCAATGCACACAACCCATGTGGCGGAAATTTGTACGGAGCGCACCATTGTCCTATGCCAACTCACTGGCAATAATGACCTGGAAAGACGAAGAGGCACCAACGGTGGATGAAATCACTCGCCAACTCCATCAATACGAAGAAAATCTCTCCTCCGCATTCTCCACCAAAAAGACTGTGATGGATTGACCCTGGCTGGATGCCAGGTGCCCACCAAAGCCATTCTATCACTCCCCCTCCTCAGATGGACAGGGGAGAGAAAATATAACAAAGAGCTTGTGGGTCGAGATAAGGACAGGAGAGAGATCACTCACCACTTACCGTCACGGGCAAAACAGACTCAGCTTGGGGAAAATTAACTCACTTTATTACAAATCAACCAGAGTAGGGTAATGAGAAATAAAACCAAATCTCAGAACACCTTCCCTCCACCCCTCCCTTCTTCCCGGGCACAACTTCACTCCCCGCTTCTCTACCAACCCCCCCAGCGGCACAGGGGGACAGGGAATGGGGTTTACGGTCAGTTCATCACACGTTATTTTCTGCCGCTTCATCCTCCTCAGGGGGAGGACTCATCACACTCTTCCCCTGCTCCAGCGTGGGGTCCCACCCACGGGAGACAGTCCTCCACGAACTTCTCCAACGTGGGCCCTTCCCATGGGCTGCAGTTCTTCACGAACTGCTCCAGCATGGGTCCTTTCCACGGTGTGCAGTCCTTCAGGAGCACACTGCTCCAGCGTGGGTCTCCCACGGGGTCACAAGTCCTGCCAGAAAACCTGCTCCGTGGGCTCCTCTCTCCACAGATCCGCAGGTCCTGCCAGGAGCCTGCTCCAGCGCGGGCTTCTCACGGGGTCACAGCCTCCTTCGGGAAACCCACCTGCTCCGGCGTGGGGTCCTCCACGGGCTGCAGGTGGATATCTGCTCCACCGTGGACCTCCATGGACTGCAGAGGGACAGCCTGCTTCACCATGGTCTTCACCACGGGCCGCAGGGGAATCTCTGCTCCGGCACCTGGAGCATCTCCTCCCCCTCCTTCACTGACCTTGGTGTCCGCAGGGTTGTTTCTCTCTCTTACATGTTCTCACTCCTCTCTCCGGCTGCCGTATACTGCCTGTCCCAACTTTTTCCTTCTTAAAAATGTTATCACAGAGGCGTTACCACTATCGCTGATTGGCTCGGCCTTGGCCGGCGGCGGGTCCGTCTTAGAGCCGACTGGTATTGGCTCTCTCTCAAACAAAGGGGAAGCTTCCAGCAGCTTCTTACAGAAGCCACCACTTTAACCCCCCCCCAGCTATCAAAACCTTGCCACACAAAGCCCATACATCCCTACAAGCCTGCATTTCGGCTGTGGAGAAGCTGTCCGAGGATTTCCAGCAATTCAAAGAGGATATGTCCTATTGCCCACCTGTAAGGACCAATGTCTCAACTATTAGGAGTGAGCGCTCCTCTGCCCAAGAGAGAGAATATAGAAGGTACACACCGCGAGGTGCCCTGTGGTTTTACCTATGTGATCATGGAGAGGACATGAGGAAATGGGATGGAAAACCTACCTCGGTCCTAAATGCACGGGTACGTGAGCTGCGAGGAAAAACCACCACAAAAGGGGATTCTACTAGGAGAAATGCCGCTCCAGTTTCCAAACAGAGTAGAAGGGCTGATCTTATTTCTGATCCTCTTGAAGGGACTTCTGAGCCAATTTTATGAGAAGTGAATACCGGATACTCTGGCCAGAATGAGAGGAGCCCTGCCTCCAGCCAGGTGGAGGAAAGGGATAACAACCGGGTCTATTGGACTGTGTGGATTCGATGGCCTGGCACGTTAGACCCACAGGAGTACAAGGCTCTAGTAGACACCGGCGCACAGTGCACTCTAATGCTATCAAGCTATAAAGGGGCAGAACCCATTTGTATTTCTGGTGTGACAGGGGGATCCCAAGAGTTAACTGTATTGGAAGCTGAAGTAAGCCTAACTGGGAATGAATGGCAGAAACACCCCATTGTGACTGGTGCGGAGGCTCCGTGTATCCTTGGCATAGACTATCTCAGGAGAGGGTATTTCAAGGACCCAAAGGGGTATCGATGGGCTTTTGGTATAGCTGCCTTGGAGACGGAGGGCACTGAACAGCTGTCTACCCTGCCTGGTCTCTCTCAAGACCCTTCGATTGTGGGGTTGCTGAGGGTTGAAAAACAACAAGTGCCAATTGCTACCACGACGGTGCACCGGCGGCAATATCGCACCAACCGAGACTCTCTGATTCCCATCCACAAGTTGATTCGCCAACTGGAGAGCCAAGGAGTGATCAGCAAAACTTGCTCACCCTTTAATAGTCCCATATGGCCAGTGCGAAAGTCTAATGGGGAGTGGAGACTAACAGTTGACTATCGTGGCCTGAATGAAGTTACGCCACCGCTGAGTGCTGCCGTTCCAGATATGCTACAACTTCAATACGAACTAGAGTCAAAGGCAGCCAAGTGGTATGCCACAATGGACATTGCTAATGCGTTTTTCTCAATCCCTCTGGCAGCAGAGTGCCATCCACAATTTGCCTTTACTTGGAGGGGTGTCCAGTACACTTGGAATGGACTGCACCAGGGGTGGAAACACAGCCCCACTATTTGCCATGGACTAATCCAGAATGCACTGGAAAAAGGTGAAGCTCCAGAGCACCTGCAGTACATTGATGACATCATCATATGGGGCAACACGGCAGAAGAAGTCTTTGAGAAAGGGAAGAAAATAATCTAAATCCTTTTGAAGGCTGGTTTTGCCATAAAAGAAAGTAAGGTCAAGGGACCTGCACAGGACATCCAGTTTTTAGGAATAAAATGGCAAGACGGGCGTCGTCAGAGCCCAATGGATGTCATCAACAAAATAGCAGCTATGTCTTCACGGACTAGCAAAAAGGAAACACAGGCCTTCTTAGGTGTTGTGGGTTTTTGGAGAATGCATATTCCAAATTACAGTCTGATTGTAAGCCCTCTCTATCAAGTGACCTGGAAGAAGAACGATTTTAAATGGGGCCCTGAGCAACAGCAAGCCTTTGAACAAATTAAACGGGAGATTGTTCATGCAGTAGCCCTTGGGCCAGTCCGGGCAGGACAAGATGTTAAAAATGTGCTCTACACCGCAGCCGGAGAGAATGGCCCTACCTGGAGCCTCTGGCAGAAAGCACCTGGGGAGACCCGAGGCCGACCCCTGGGGTTTTGGAGTCGAGGATATCGAGGATCCAAGGTTCGCTATACTCCAATTGGAAAAGAGATATTGGCAGCATATGAAGGAGTTTGAGCTGCCTCAGAAGTGGTTGGTACTGAAACACAGCTCCTCTTAGCACCCCGACTGCCAGTGCTGGGCTGGATGTTCAAAGGGAGGGTCTCCTCTACACATCATGCAACTGATGCCACATGGAGTAAGTGGGTCGCACTGATCACACAACGGGCTCGCATAGGAAACCCCAGTCGCCCAGGAATTTTGGAAGTGATCATAGATTGGCCAGAAGGTAAAAATTTTGGAATGTCGCCAGAGCAGGAGGTGACGCATACTGAAGAGGCCCCGCTGTATAATAAACTGCCAGAAAATGAGAGGCAATATGCGCTGTTCACTGATGGGTCCTGTCGCATTGTGGGAAAGCATCGGAGGTGGAAGGCTGCTGTATGGAGTCCTACACGACAAGTTGCAGAAACTGCTGAAGGAGAAGGTGAATCGAGTCAGTCTGCAGAGGTGAAAGCCATCCAGCTAGCGTTAGACATTGCTGAAAGAGAAAAGTGGCCAGTGCTCTATCTCTATACTGACTCATGGATGGTGGCAAATGCCCTGTGGGGGTGGCTACAGCAATGGAAGCAGAGCAACTGGCAGCATAGAGGTAAACCCATTTGGGCTGCTGCACTGTGGCAAGATATTGCACCCCATCTAGAGAATCTGGTTGTAAAAGTACGTCATGTAGATGCTCACATACCCAAGAGTCAGGCCACTGAAGAACATCAAAACAACCAACAGGTGGATCAGGCTGCCAAGATTGAAGTGGGTCAGGTGGACCTGGACTGGCAACATAAGGGTGAGCTATTTATGGCTCAGTGGGCCCATGATGCTTCAGGCCATCAGGGAAGAGATGCAACATATAGATGGGCTCGTGATCAAGGGGTGGACTTGACCATGGACACTATTGCACAGGTGTGGCAGTACATCCCGCCCCCCCCCATCCTGCCAGCAGGAAACGAAACTTCTCCAGGAAGGGAGAAGGGGAAGGAAACCCTGGAGGCTGCAGGTTGAAATTTGAACTGGCCAATCGAGATGCACCAGGTACTCCGAGGTGACCCTCCTAGCCATTAGAATTAAATGACCACAGGTCAGATTCGACAGGGGTATAAACAGGGTCCTGCCGGAGGACACGTTGGCAGTCCTCCTCGGAGCAGCGGGTCTGCAGTTCGGGACTGCCCCTCGGGTCAGGGCACCGCCCGAGGTAACTCCTCGAGGGAGAGAGCCCTCAGCTTTTAGGTGAGTGATACGCGCGTTTTGAGCCATCACTTTAAATCTTGGGGATTCTTAAGTTGGCCGTGTAGTATTAATTCTCTTTACATCATTGAGCCTGTGGTTTTATAAAATGTTACCGGACTTCTAACTAACTTTTGCTGAAGAATAAATCTGAGTTTTAACACCTGTTGGATTTGGTTAGTCGTGCATCCGTAACAACAGGTTATCCATGAATGTGAAATGTGCTGCAATTAAGCAAGCCAAACGGTTAAAGTCCCTGTGGTATGCAGGGCAATGGTTGAAATATAAATATGGGGAAGCATGGCAGATTGACTATATCACACTCCCACAAACTCGCCAAGGCAAGCGCTATGTGCTTATAATGGGGAAAGCAACCACCGGGTGGCTGGAAACATATTCTGTGCCAGATGCCACCGCCCGGAACACTATCCTGGGCCTTGAAAAGCAGGTCTTGTGGTGACACGGCACCCCAGAGAGAACTGAGTCAGACAACAGGACTCATTTCTGAAACAACCTCATAGACACCTGGGCCAAAGAGCATGGCATTGAGTGGGTGTATCACATCCCCTATCACGCACCAGCCTCTGGGAAAATCAAACAATACAATGGACTGTTAAAGACTACATTGAGAGCAATGGGGGGTGGAACCTTCAAACATTGGGATACACATTTAGCAAAAGCCACCTGGTTAGTCAACACCAGAGGATCTGCCAATCAGGGTGGCCCTGCCCAGTCAGAATTTTTACATACTGTAGAAGGGGATAAAGTCCCTGTAGTGCACACAAAAAATATGTTAGGGAAGACAGTCTGGGTTACTCCTGCCTCAGGCAAAGGTAAACCCATTTGTGGGATTGCTTTTGCTCAAGGACCTGGGTGCACTTGGTGGGTGATGCGAAAAGATGGGCAAGTCCGATGTGTGCCTCAAGGGGATTTGATTTTAGGTGAGAATAGCCAGAATTAACCTGTATGATATTAGTTGCTATATAACCCTGCTATTTTATGTTATCATTACTATAATTGTTATATGCTATATCCATGGTATTACAGTAAGAATCACTTAGATCAAGCAAGAATGAACTGTGATAAAACTGAGCAAAGTGCAGTAGTGTTGGAACCAGAACTGAGTCCAGCATGCAACAATCCAACGGCGCACACCATCCTCCTGCTGCGTCCAATGTTACCTGCCCGTCACACCGCACTGAAGAGTGATCCTGCTCTACCGACTAAGAGGACTTAGAATCATAGAATCATAGAATCATTTAGGTTGGAAAAGACCTTCAAGATCATCGAATCCAACCATCATCCATGCCCACTAAACCATGTTGTGGAGTACCCCGTCTACTCGCTTTTTGAATACCTCCAGGGTTGGTGACTCAACCACTTCCCTGGGCAGCCTATTCCAATGTCTGACAACCCTCTCAGTAAAGACATTTTTCCTAATATCCAACCTAAATCTCCCTTGCCTTAACTTGAGGCCATTTCCTCTCGTCCTATCTCCAGCCACCTGACAGAAGAGACCAGCACCCACCTCACTACAGCCCCCTTTCAGGTAGTTGTAGAGAGCAATAAGGTCTCCCCTCAGCCTCCCTTTCTCTAGACTAAACAACCCCAGCTCCCTCAGCCACTCCTCATAAGACTTGTGCTCCAGGCCCCTCACCAACTTGGTTGCCCTTCTCTGGACACACTCCAGCAACTCAATGTCTTTCCTGTAGTGAGGGGCCCAAAACTGAACACAGTACTCGAGGTGCGGCCTCACCCGTGCCGAGTACAGGGGAACAATCACCTCCCTGCTCCTGCTGGCCACACTATTTCTGATACAGAATAGGATGCCATTGGCCTTCTTGGCCACCTGGGCACACTGCTGGCTCATATTCAGCCGGCTGTCAACCAGCACCCCCAGGTCTTTCTCTGCCAGGCAGCTTTCCAGCCACTCTTCCCCAAGCCTGTAGCACTGCATGGGGTTGCTGTGACCCAAGTGCAGGACCCGGCACTTGGCCTTGTTGAATTTCATACAATTGGCCTCAGCCCATCGATCCAGCCTGTCCAGATCTCTCTGTAGAGCCTTCCTACCCTCAAGCAGATCGACCCTGCCTCCCAACTTGGTGTCGTCTGCAAACTTGCTGAGGGTGCACTCAATCCCCTCATCCAGATCATTGATAAAGATATTAAACAGAACAGGGCCCAACACCGAGCCCTGAGGAACACCACTTGTGACCCGCCGCCAACTGGATTTCACCCCATTCACCACAATCCTCTGGGCTCATCCATCCAGTCAGTTTTTCACCCAGCGAAGAGTACACTTGTCCAAGCCATGAGACGCCAGCTTCTCAAGGAGTATGCCATGAGAGACAGTGTCAAAGGCCTTGCTGAAGTCAAGGTAGACAACATCCACAGCCTTTCCCTCATCCACTAGGCGGGTCACCTGGTCATAGAAGGAGATGACGTTGGTGAAGCAGGACCTGCCTTTCGTAAACCCATGCTGACTGGGCCTGATCCCCTGCTTGTCCTGGACTTGCCATGTGAGTGCTCTCAAGACAAACCGTTCCATAATCTTCCCCAGTACCGAGGTCAGGCTGACAGGCCTGTAGTTCCCCGGATCCTCCCTCCAACCCTTCTTGTAAATGGGTGTCACATTGGCAAGCCTCCAGTCCTCTGGGACCTCCCCTGTTGACCAGGATCGCTGATAGATGATGGAGAGTGGCTTGGCAAGGACCTCCGCCAGTTCCCTCAGTACTCTTGGATGGATCCCATCTGGTCCCATAGATTTGTGAGTGTCCAGATGGCGTAGTAGGTCACTAACTATTTCCTCCTGGATTAAGGGGGGTATATTCTGCTCTTCATCCTCACCTTCCAGCTCAGGGGGTGGAATACCCTGAGGATAACTGGTCTCCCTATTAAAGACTGAGGCAAAGAAGGCATTAAGTACCTCGGCCTTTTCCTCATCTCTGGTGGCTACGTTCCCTTCTGTATCCATTAAAGGATAGATATTCTCCTTGGCTTTCTTTTTACTGTTAACATATTTGTAAAAACATTTTTTGTTGTCCCTTACGACAGCGGCCAGATTTAGTTCTAGCTGAGCTTTTGCCTTTCTAATTTCCTCTCTGTATGATCTAACAAGATCGCTGTACTCCTCCCAAGTTGCCCGCCCTTTCTTCCAGAGATGATAAACTCTCCTTTTTTTCTTGACTCCTAGCAAAAGCTCCCTGTTCAGCCAGGCCGGTCATCTTCCTCGGCATTTCGACTTGCGGCACATGGGAATAGCCTGGTCCTGAGCCATTAAGATTTCCTTCTTAAAGAACGTCCATCCCTCCTGGACCCCTTTGCCCTTCAGGACCATCTCCCAAGGGACTCTCTCAACCAGTGCCTTGAAGAGGCCAAAGTTTGCCCTCCGGAAGTCCATAGCGGTGGTTTTGCTGACCACCTTCCTTGCCTCACCAAGAATTGAGAATTCTATCATTTCATGGTCGCTAAGCCCAAGACAGCCTCCGACCATCACACCTCCCACCAGTCCTTCCCTGTCCGTAAACAGTAGATCCAGCAAGGCTCCTCCCCTGGTTGGCTCACCTACCAGCTGTGTCAGGAAGTTATCTTCCACACACTCCAGGAACCTCCTAGATTGTTTACTCTCTGCTGTGTTGTATTTCCAGCAGATGTCTGGCAAGTTAAGAAGTCCCCCACGAGGACAAGGGCACACGATTCTGAGACTACTGCCAGCCGCTTGTAGAATGATTCATCCGTCTCTTCAACCTGGTCGGGCAGTCTATAACAGACTCCCAGCACAATATCTGCCTTATTGGCTTTCCCTCTCACCCTCACCCATAAGCACTCTACCTTGTCATCAGAATCGTGTAGCTCTGTACAGTCAAAACATTCCCTAACATAAAGAGCCACCCCACCACCTCTTCTACCTTGCCTATCCCTTCTGAAGAGCTTATAGCCATCCATTGCAGCACTCCAGTCTTGGGAGTCATCCCACCATGTTTCCATGATGGTGACTAAGTCATATCTGTCCTGCTGCACGATGGCTTCTAGCTCCTCCTGTTTATTGCCCACGCTGCGTGCATTGGCATAGATGCATTTGAGCTGGCCTATCGAATCCACACCTAACATCGGCATGCTGCCCCCAGGCTCATCTCTGGTGCACCTAGTTTTATCCCTTACCCCCTTCAAACCTAGTTTAAAGCCCTCTCTATGAGCCCCGCCATCTCACAAGCGAGGATTCTTTTACCCCTTTGAGATAGCTGGACTCCATCTGTCACCAGCAAGCCCGGTGCCGTTTAAACGTCCCCATGATCAAAAAACCCAAAATGCCACCGATGGCACCAGCCTCTGAGCCACGTATTAACCAGGTGTGTTTTCCTGTTCCTTTCAGTATATTTCCCTGCCACTGAAGGGATTGAGGAAAACACTACCTGTGCTCCCGATCCTTCCACTAATTGTCCCAATGCCCTGAAGTCCCTTTTGATTGCCTTTGGATTTCTCTCTGCAATCTCATCACTGCCAACCTGCACAACCAGCAATGGGTAATAATCTAATTATGGGTAATGGGTAATTAATCTAATTTATTACCAGTCAAATCAGAGTAGGTTAATAAGAAATAAAACCAATTCTTAAAACACCTTCCCCCCACCCCTCCCTTCTTCTCAGGCTTAACTTTACTCCTGAGTTCCCTACCTCCTCCCCTCCAGCCGCGCAGTGGGAGGGGGAATGGGGTTTGCAGTCAGTTTATCACACATTGCCTCTGCTGCTCCTTCCTCAGAGGGAGGACTCCTCACACTCTTCCCCTGCTCCAGCATGGGGTCCCTCCCACAGGAGACGGTCCTCCACACCCTTCTCCAACATGGGTCCTTCCCATGGCCTGCAGATCTTCATGAACTGCTCCAATGTGGGTCCCCCACGTGGTCACAAGTCCTGCCAGAAAACCTGCTCCAGCGCAGGCCCTCCATGGTGTCACAGCCTCCTTTGAGTGCATACACCTGCTCTGGCCTGGTGTCCTCCACAGACTGCAGGTGGATATCTGCTCCACCATGGACCTCCATGGGCTGCAGGGGGACAGCCTGCCTCACCATGGTCTTCACCACGGGCTGCAGGGGAATCTCTGCTTTGGTGCCTGGAGCACCTCCTCCCCTTCCTTCTTCACTGACCTTGGTGTCTGCAGGGTTGTTACTCTCCCATATTCTCACTCCTCCCTCTGGCTGCAGTTGCTGTTGCTCAGCAACTTTTTCCCCTTCTTAAATATGTTATCACAGAGGCGCTACCACTGTCACTGATTGGCTCAGCTTTGGCTAGTGTCGGGTCCATCTTGGAGCCATCTGGCATTGGCGCTCTCTCAAACACAGGGGAAGCTTCTAGCAGCTTCTCACAGAAGCCACCTCTGTAGCCCACCACTACCAAAACCTTGCCAAGCAAACCCAATACAATATTATGCTGTGCTTTCTAGTAGCACTAGTAAAAAAATTATTTTAGCAATCCCTTTCATCAATCTAGTCTTTCTCAGGGTATCCAGAAGCCTTTTTTTTTTTTTTAGTAAGAGGACGCTGTACAGCCTTAATCCATCTTTTTATTTTGAATTTCTGAAGTTTAGTGTCATCTCAGCTTCCTGTATCTGGTCCCCCTGCCGTCAGCTGTGCTTCTGAATGCACTAGGTGACATTTTTGCCTTGTAGCACTTGCATCCTGACACAGCTGCCATCAAGGGTGATTGGGGGAGAATAGAGAAATCACAAAACAGATTGACATCTACTTTTCTAATGGCCCCTTCTACTGAAGATTTGATGAGTCCAGTGAGAGCTCTGCCTGCATTCCCCCACCACTGCACTAGCACCCAGTTTCCCCAGCATCATGGACTTCAGCAGTGCAGGTCACTTCACTTGAAGGTGGCCTGTGGTGACCAAAGCATGTGAGAGGGACCGAGCTTTAGGTCTTTCCCATTTGAATTACAGCTTTTCCAGAGGCTGGATGTGTCAGGAACACTTTTACCATATACTTATGCAGGAGTTCTAAGGTCTTTTTTTTGAAGGGAAAGTTCACAAGGAAGATATGGGTCTAGTCTTGGTAGAGATTTTCTGTGGACACATATTTAGCTAACGGTCGCAAGAGCATTCCAGACGCCTTTAGAAGGCCTTGAACAGAATAAACAAGAAGACAAAAAAAGAAAGATGCCAATTAGAAGAACACAGGTGCACATTCCACGATAAAGGGAACTTGGCACAAAGAACCTCAATTTGGCAGTTTATCTTGACCAATTAGACTGAGACAAGTTTCGCATGTTTTAGTTAGTATAACCAATTATGTCTTATGTTTATGCGCGTGTACAGTGTTGATATAACCAATCATTAAGTGTAACTAGGCGCATGGACAACGCGTGAATAATGTGTGTAACCAATAGTAAAATAGCTAAACGCATGTACGGATGTAACCAATGTATAAAATGATGTCTGATGCTCTAGTAAAGGGTCTTCAACTATGATCATATTGATCTGTCGTTGAATCCATGATTATGCTCCCGCAATTGGTGCCCAAACAGGGACCCCCAAATTCTGCGCTACGTTTGGAGAACGAACGGCAGGATAAGAGGAGGACGGGAGGATCCCGACCGATAGACCAGCTGCCCCGGCTGGTGTGCCCATAGAGGCAGGAAGACAGCGCTGTCGTTTTTTCGCCCATCGAGGTGAGGATTCGCCCGTAAAGGAGGTGAGGTGAGAACTCACCCGTAAAGGAGGTGAGCGGTCGGGGGAGGAGATGGGGTCTACGCTTTCCAAAGAAGAAGAAGCAGTAGTTAAGCTCCTCCATATACTCTCAAAGAGAGGCATAAAATATGATGAAGCTTGTTTAAAGCGGCTTTTACAATGGAGCAAGGACAGAAACCTTTTAATTAGCGTGGGTACAACTTTTGAGCTTAGTACCCGGGAAGCTATCGGAACCTTCTTATGGGATGAAATTAGTGACGGGTCTAAAGAAGTTAAAGGTCTTGCAACTTTATGGAAATTAATTAAGACAACTCTGCAAGAAATGAAAGCAGATCCTAAAGCGTCTGCGTCTGCTTTTGCTGCTCTCTCTCCAACCGCAAGCAAAGGGGAAACGCAGGGAGAAAAACATAATGCAGCGAGAGAGACTTTTGGCTTTCCTGGAGCTTGTCTGCCTGCTCCTGTGCCCTTGACTTCTGCTCCACTCCCTGGGACTGCTGATATTAATCAGCCATCTGACAGCTCCCAAGCCTCCCTAACCGTAAGCTTAAAGGAAACCCTACAGAATCAGGAAGCGAGTAAAAATCTGCCTAGGAAAAAACAGCCCCCAGATATCGCTGCTCAACATGAACAAATTATACCTAGCATATACCCTCCGTTGCCTCCGTCTATGCCTGGGTCGCCTCAAGAGCATGAAGAGGGGCCGGAGCTCACTTCGCAGCAGTTGCAGTCAGTAATAGAAAAGCTGGCACAGCTGGAGGCTGCTGCGAAGCGAGAAAAACCACCAGCCGTATCCTTTGATGCACCCCTTTCCCCCCCACCACCCTCTTCTTCCTCCTCCTCCTTCAAACCCTCTTTTTTTTACCTTTGCCCCTTCCTTGTCCTGCACCTATACCTCTGCCTTCTCCATCTCCCAGGGAACCGATCCCCACCTTTCCAGAAACAACGGACCCCCGGAATAGATGGCGAGGAATTATTCGCAATGCCTTAATTGAGGGAGAAATCATAGCAGCTCCCACAGCGTTTCCGGTTATTGCTGGGGCTGGGGGTGGACCTAATCAATGGGTTCCATTTGATTGGAAGATCGTAAAAGAAGCAAAGGTTGCAATTGCTCAGTATGGTTTAAAATCTCCTTTTACGCAGGCAGTTTTGTCCCATATATTTTCTGGGTCAACCTTAACTCCACATGACTTGCGAATGCTTGCTAAAAACTTGTTGTCGACATGGAAATTTATTTATACTGCGCTGGTGCATTTACAGCCAGCAGAGAAAATCATATCAATACAACCTGATACTGCTTTTGAGGAGGCAGTTTGTAAGCAGGCCGCTAACGAGCAGGATTCTGATTCCGATAATAATTCTTTTGCATCAGGCAGGGTGGACTCTGAAAAAGAGCCGCATTTATATCCCTCATTACCTCCACCGCTGCCTCCTGCGGCCTCTGCGCGGCTGCGGCCGCCGCCGTCCCCCACCCCCCACCCCAATCGCCTGGTACTCCCTCTCCAGGGTTTACAGAACTTAAAACAGAACCTGACTTTACTACACAACCTGTATCTCCTTCTCCTGCTAATCCCTCTAACTCTGTGCCTCTGTCTAATCCATGACGATTCACTTAATGATTTGGGAAAAAATACACATAGCTTGATGCAACGCTGTCGAGAAAAAACTCTACAGCAAGGAGATACCATGTTTACTTTTCCTGCTGTATGCACACCTGCCTCAAGTATTACAAGAACCTCAAGAGTTAGAGTTGTTAGGATCAGTCATCATGAATCCCTGCGTGATGTTTAATTACACCCATAACACCACTCGAAAGGGTCAGAATGTAAATGCTATTTTGCCTGTATATAGAAATGCTACAGCTTGGTGTAACTATATCTATTCCAGAATATCACACTCTTTTTTCTATTCCAGCTGCTTTACCTGCGGGGATGGTTTTAATTTGTGGGAATAGAGCGTGGGAGAGGAATTCCATCAAAACTTAACAGGAGGCCATGTAGCCTCGGACGACTTACATTACTAACACCTGATATCAATATGATTCACAGTAAAAGGCTCACGATAACTGACACAGGGTTAAATGGATGGCTAACAAGTTTGGGAATTACGGGATGGTTGAAAGATTTGATTATGCATGGCTTAGTTATTTTAACCGTAATATTAGCAGTTGTAATGATTGTACAACGTATCATAAAATAGTTGAACATATGATTGCAAAAGCATTTCATGTAACTTGGCTTGCACAAAAACAAAAAAGGGGGAATTGTGGGAGATTTCATAGAAAATGGGGAACATTTCTTTGAGCCTGATTATTTAGAGTTAGCATAAGTAGGCCGCAGTTAGCATGAGTGGGCCGGAGTACGAGACAGCTGCAGTATGAATGGACTTTGAACCACCAGAAAAACAACGGACATGAGGAACTTGGACAGTGGAGCAAGTAATAAACAAGATAACAGAACTGCAGAGGCAAGAAGGAGCTGCAAGAGCTTTAACGCAATTAAGAAAGCTGTCCTTTCGGCTTAGAGCATTTAGCTGCGGGATGGGGACTCAGGAGTTGGTTTGTATCTTTGTTAAAAATCGGGGTTTCTTTTATTCTTGTGTATTTTATTAGGTATAATGTTGCTTTTACTGTGTCTAATTAATTGTGTTCATAGATCTTGTAGGTCACCTTGGCCAACATAACAGGTCAAGATTCTCTGTGCATTGCAACTGCATCACAAAGCCCATGAACCAATAGACAAGATGGCTATGACTCGTGCAGCGCGCCTGGCCAGCGAGCACATGCGTCATAGGCTCCCCATGTTGCAACCGAGGCAGATTTTGGCACCCGCTGGCCACGTGTGCTGAAATCCGTTCCTCTGCAAATGTATAAATACCGGGATTTTCCGAAGAGCATTGGGCTGGTGTACGGCAAGGCCATCGTTGCCTCCGTGGGGACACCCACGTAAAGCTGGCACCTACCGATTGCTGGGCTGAGTTCGCGGAGCAAGACGGCACAAGAATGTACGGATGGTCCATCTTCCTCACAGTCCTTGGATGGATGTAGCCATGGATACCACCGCAAGCCAAAGAAAACATCTGGATGACCCTGACTGATGTGACTGGACAAGATTGCTTATGCCTCCGTACAGCAACACCAAGCAATCCCTTTTTTAAGATAGTTTTGATTTATCTCGTAATGGTTTTTTTTGTATTTTGTGTGCCTTGTATGTTGCAATGTGTTTAAAAATTAATTGATAGATCAAGTAAGGCTGTGTTAATTGACGGAAAACAAAAAAGGGGGAATTGTGGACACATATTTAGCTAACGGTCGCAAGAGCATTCCAGATGCCTTTAGAAGGCCTTGAACAGAATAAACAAGACAAAAAAAGAAAGATACCAATTAGAAGAACACAGGTGCGCATTCCACGATAAAGGGAACTTGGCACAAAGAACCTCAATTTGGCAGTTTATCTTGACCAATTAGACTGAGACAAGTTTTGCATGTTTTAGTATAACCAATTATGTCTTATGTTTATGCACGTGTACAGTGTTGATATAACCAATCATTAAGTGTAACTAGGCGCATGGACAACGCGTGAATAATGTGTGTAACCAATAGTAAAATAGCTAAACGCATGTACGGATGTAACCAATGTATAAAATGATGTCTGATGCTCTAATAAAGGGTCTTCAACTATGATCATATTGATCTGTCGTTGAGTCCATGATTATGCTCCCGCAATTTTCAGCATCTGAGAGAGGGCTACGATGCCATACTTACAGTTTCTTTGGACTTAACCCCTCTCAGACTGTGCTTTTGGGAAGTCATTCTGGCTGCTGAAGGGTAGATGCAAGGTGAAGGTGCCCATCTGGCCCAAGGGTAGCCAAGCAGAGACAGGGGATGCACCAGTCATGGTGCATGTTGAGCCGCATGGCCTCCTTAGCCAAGACGTTGCCAATGGCTGTGTGGATCAGAAATATGAACAAACTGGTGTTTCGTCCTTTTTTTGATTGACACATCATTAAGAATATCAGAGAGGTAGCAGAAATGCCAGCTACAGTAAACTTCATCAGGAATCAGCATTTTTGGATCTTTTGAGGGGCTGCTGGGCATTGAACGGGGGAGAGGACAATCAGCTCTTGCAGTTAATGGCAGATGTCATTAAGCCAATTTACTCAGGAGGCGTGAGGAATAGCAATGAAGAGGAGAGGACCATGGGAAGAGGAACCTGGCCACACCTCTGCTTCCCAAAATAGTGCTCTACACGAGATGTTGTGCCTTGTGTGCCTCCCTCAGCATGGAGCAGCCCTGCTCCTGCAGCTCCCTGGCCCAACCTGGGTGTCCAGCCATGCTCATGTTGTCCCTCCTTCCTGAGAAAGATATAGTCTCCACCCCTTTAACAATTCTGGCTTTCTAAGCTTATGGTTTTTTATTTTATGGAAAGCAAAAGGTATTGCACTTTGGTGACTATTGGGAAATGGATGGACACAAGCTGATAAGATGAAGGAGAAAACTCTCCCTTGTTATTTATAGTAGTAATCTCCAGCACATTTAAATGTTAGTAAAATGCATGGTGGTTCTTTGGTGCCAGAATGATTCACTTAATTTGCCAGATCTACCTCCTCTAAATAATCCGGCTTCATTTTTTTTTTTGGAGGTTACAATGCAGAATGACAGTTTGTTAGTGTCACAGTTAGTGGGCTGCTTCCTCTGCTCTTCAGAACTGATTTTCTGGACAAAAAGGTCTTTGTTGTCTATGGGTATATAGCCTTGATGAAAAAGTGCAGAAAGATTTACAAAGGCTAGCAGTTGATTAAATGTTTTAATTTAAACTGTCATTTATTTATTTAATGCAACAGTAAAAGCTTACTGCTGTTCAGTGTGAATTGTTCTGTTAATAGCAATGGCAATAGTTTTCACTTATGCTAAAATATAACCTTCTTACCTCCTTTTTTGTTACTTTTTTTTAATGACTCTTTATAAAGGTTTTAAATGGAATAATTGAATAAAATGTCCTGGTAAAAACATGACTGGCCTGCAAATAGGTTTAGCTGCTGTAGTGTTGCCAATGGAGAAAATAAAGATTTCTGTTAAGAAATCAATGAAATGTTCCTTTAAATGTGAAATAAACCAGTGTACCTCTGTTCCTTTCAGGCCACTCCAGGCAATCCTGTTCATATACAGTGATGATAATACTATTGCTGGTAGGTGATGCCTCTCTTTACCAGAGCTGACTGCACTGAGGGCAGGGTGAGAGCCAACTTCTCCAGGCTGGAACTGCTAAGTTTTGCATAGTGAAAAAACATCCTCATAATATTTAACATTAAAACAGTCCCTTTTATTTAAGCACTCACAATGATTTACAAGCCTTAGCTAATGAAGCGTTACAACAACCTGCAGTGCACTGTAGGAAAGTGCTATATGGAATTATTAAATCGAAGCACTGCTAGTTGGCATGAAGCCCTGCAAGAGTCCTCCCACTGCTCCACAATGCACAAGAAAGACCTGCTTAGATATCTGCTTGGCTACTGTCCATTATTAAAAGTAGACAGACAGATCTCTCTGAAGGTATGAAGGGGATGTTTCAGTTGTGGTACTTTTAATAATAACATTGAGATATTATTCCATGTTTGTAAAAATAAACTGACTTCTCATTAAGGCAATTATTGAAAGAGATGTTGTAACTGCACTCAGCGTTGCAGCCCTGCCCCTCCATACAGACTCCTTGGGCCTCTGTTCAACTCCTCCTTGCAACTTTTGCTTCTCCTTCTGTATTTTTTGCAGGTTTCCAGAAGTGAAACAGAAAGGTTGAAAAAAATATATTTCTTTAGTCTTTCCCCAAGTAAATGTGACTAGTGTGCTGGGTTAGGGCAGTACGGTGGGCAGTGAGAGTTTACCAGCATAATACAGGGCAGACCTGACAACACAATGGTGTGAAATTGTAGTTGAGTAGTCAGCATCAGCAGGGACCAGGTAACCATGCAGAAGGTAAGGACAACAAAAAAAAAGGTAATAGTCTAGCTGAAAAGTACACATCAAAAAAGAGCAGTACTGGTTGCTAAAAAATTCACTAGCCAAGCATTTCAGCAGTAAAAAAAGTGAATGTTTTAGAGCTGTTACAAAAATTAAGCAAGTTGGGGCACAAAAAGGCTTAGGATTGCCTATTCCTCCTATAATGTTCACATGCTGGGCTCATGCAGCAGCAGAGGCAAGTACGTGCTCAAAGGCAAGAGCACAAGGTACTGACCCTGCAGAAGCCCATGGGAAAGCTCTGGAGTGGGCTGGCCAGAGGGGCAGCCTCAAGTCCAGCAAACTTGGTCTGGCTCCTGTCACCCACGCTGACAGCCAACTGAAAAGGGGAAAAAGAGAAAAGGAAAAAAAAAAAAACCCAACACCTGAGCCTCATTAAATTACACAGCAGCCCTTGGCAATAATGAATTGAACAGCCCCAGTTAGAGGATGCTTCTGTGCACCCAGTGCAGTTGGTTCAGTCCCAGGCTCATTATAATTCTGCTTGTTGGGGACAGTGCCAGGGCCCGACTGTGGCCTCAGAGGTGCTTTCAGCATCGATATGACCTCAGAGCAGAGAGCATGTGGCAGCAGTGGTTGTGGTGATGGTAGTGGTGGTGGCAGTGGCAGCTGGTGCTGGGGCGTAACACGGCTTCTGGTTCCTAGGGACCTGCACACCACGGGATGACAGGTCTCACGCACCTGTGCACAAAAACAGATTGCCACTGCTGTTTTGTTGCCATAATATGTAATCCTCTGAGATTTGGCGTGTGTTTTTGATCTGAACTTCCCTGCAGCAGGGGGGAGCCTCTGCAGCTAAACCCTGGACACGAACTACGAAACGCGATCTTTCTCAAAACTCAATTCAGAGCCATGGGTTTTGTAGGGCTTGGTGAAACTCATCTCTGTGCTTTGACTCAGGTGCGCAGATGTGGGAGCCACCTAATTGATTTGGATCTCGATGGAGATTTCCTCAGACCTTTTGGGGCAGGGCACCTGTTACGGATGCACAACTAACCAAATCCAACAGGTGTTAAAACTCAGATTTATTCTTCAGCAAAAGTTAGTTAGAAGTCCGGTAACATTTTATAAAACCACAGGCTCAATGATGTAAAGAGAATTAATACTACACGGCCAACTTAACAATCCCCAAGATTTAAAGTGATGGCTCAAAACGCGCGTATCACTCACCTAAAAGCCGAGGGCTCTCTCCCTCGAGAAGTTACCTCGGGCGGTGCCCCGACCCGAGGGGGAGTCCCCGACTGCAGACCCGCTGCTCCGAGGAGGACTGCCAACGTGTCCTCCGGCAGGACCCCGTTTATACCCCTGTCGAATCTGACCTGTGGTCATTTAATTCTATTGGCTAGGAGGGTCACCTCGGTGTACCTGGCGCATCTCGATTGGCCAGTTCAAATTTCAACCTGCAGCCTCCAGGGTTTCCTTCCCCTTCTCCCTTCCTGGAGAAGTTTCGTTTCCTGCTGGCAGGATGGGGGGGGGGGGGGGCGGGATGTACTGCCACAATCCACCCCGTGACCACAGTCATGATTCGACTGGTTTCCTTGGAGTGGTGGTACAGTCACCTCTTGCCTCCAAAGTTAAAAGGGGGTGCAGTTTGGCGAGTTTGACTCTCATTGTGGGTCATCGTTCCCTTCTGGTCTAGAACTGAAGTGGAATGTCGAACACAGGAATATTCAGTGTATGGACAGTTTAAAGGAGTATACTTAACCGTTAGTACAGGCTTCACTACCACACGTTTGATAGAACTTATTGCAATATGGATTACAGTAGTCATAATTACAAGCATTATTAAAGATTAGAGAAGGCTGGTCTCCCACCCCATGAAAGAAAATCCGAACATATCAAAACTTTTCCCAACCAGTTGGTCCCTGTGGCAGAAACAGTTGCCTCCATGGAATTTCAGAGCATAGTGTAGTACCATTCCAACTCCACCCCATGATCCCATGGGTTAGTTGGAGGATATAGTCACATCTGGTGACCAACTATAATTGTTACATTGCTCTCATGTGAGGTCAAGGACTCGCGATATATTAATGTCCATCATTTTGCCACGACATTATCATCCAGATCTTCACCATCCACACCTGCCACCGTCATCACTGTCAGCAAAAGGACTAGAATGACTCGTTCCTTCATGGTCCTATAAAAAAGCACAAACTAGGCCTCGGTCTTAAAACCAGGTCACAGGGTTAGAAGTCCGGTATTATCCACCGGGCACTGATGTGGTGAGTCTTTCCACTCCCATGAGATGGTCTCAGAAGACCAATGTAATCAACCTGCCACGTGCTCCAAAGAGCCTTGCCTTGTCTGATATGCTGGGCCACAGGTTGGTTTGGGTGATTAGCTTTAAGCCTTAATCGGCACTGCGGGCAAGCTGTAAGAATTGCTTCACAGGTTTTCATAGACACTGGCCAACCCCGAGATCGGCATTCATAATAGAGATCTGCTTTCCCTGAGTGGTCTCGTTTGATATGCAACCATTCTGCTAGTCTATCCCAATCTTCCTTCTCACTGGTGACCATCCTGATTTGGGCCAGGTGGTCCACCTGTTGATTCCATTTCACAGCTGGGGTTCCATCCCAAGCATGTCCCTTCACCCATCCCACCTTTAAAGGTCAGGATCTCCCTATTGCCAGGAGACATTGCCAGTCCTCTGTCCTCCACACTTTCACATGACCTACTTCCCACTTACTAGATTCCCACTGACATAGCCACTCTGTAGCACCCTTAAAGGTTGCGTAAGAGTCAGTATAGACAATGGTAGCACCATTCTCTACGGCCAGTAATAAAGCCCGTAGTTCTCCTACTTGTGCACTACCTTCACCCTCCTCTTCGACTGTCTTCCCAGTACCAATCTCCAATGCCACTGCTTTATACTGCCATTTTGATCCCACTCGATGGGCAGATGCATCTGTGAACCACACTCCTTGCACATCCGAGCCTGCCACGAATTCAGGTGCCTCCTCAATCAGAGAAGGTTTATAAGGTCGACACAACAAGGCTGGGTCAGGGTTTACAGGTTGCTGTAGTCTGAAAACCTTAGTCGGACCCTCTTTTAGTGGGAGCAATTGGCTTATCCCTTCTAGGTATGCATACCATTTCCTAACTGTGGCCTTTTGGGCTACTCCCTCTGGAGGAGGTGACCCACTGAAGATTGAATTTAGGAGAGGGAAAGGACCCTGTACTATAACATCCTGTGAAGTACGCAGCTTTTCAGCCTCTTTAACTGCTCTAGTGAGGGAGAGAGTCCCCTTCTCCCAATCTGAATATCATTGCTCCATTTCTTTGAATGCAGTGGAGGAGAAAAACAATGGTCTAGCTGGTCCCTGTGGCCCCTTTTGAAACACGCCACAGTATGAGGCATGTTCAGCAAATCCCCATTCCACTCTTAAAGGATCTCGTGGGTGCAATGGACCTAGTCTCTGATAAGCCTTAAGCTCATCTTTCAGAGTGTTAAGGGCTTCCGTATGTTGCAAAGTCCAATCCCATTTTCTGTTTTTTCGGAGCAAGTCATAAAGAGGGCGGCCAATCACCGAAAACCCTGGTATATGTTTTCTCCAATAGCCCAAGGTACCTAACAGCTGTTGTAATTCCATTTTATTACTTGGAGTCTGTCCCTTTTCAATAGCTGATAGAGTGTCATCAGGTACCACAACTGCTCCAGCTATCCACCATGCCCCTAGGAATTTGACTTCTTGTCCAGGACCTTGGCATTTAGAAGATGGAATGTCTAGCCCATTCTTGACTAACAGATTCCAGATGGCCTCAGCCACTTGCCCTACCTGTTCCTTGTTATCCCCACTGACTAGGATATCATCTATATATTGATATATGTGGACACCTGGTGGTACCTCCACAGCATCAAGGAGCTTGGCTAAAGCATTGTGAGCAATATTAGGGGAGTGCTTATATCCCTGGGGAAGTCGATTAAAGGTGTATTGGGTCCCTTCCCAAGTGAAGGCAAACTGGGGTTTGTCCTCTTCCCTTAGGGGAATCATAAAAAACATATCTTTGACATCTAAAGCAGCCATCCATGGGTGGGCTGCAGCCTGTATTGCTGTTATCACTGAGGTGATACTTGGGATGGCAGAAGTTAACGGTGGGGTATTACTATTCAATCTTCTATAATCAATTGTTAGTCGCCACCTTCCATCTGATTTACAGACTGGCCAAACAGGGGAATTGTAAGGAGAACGTGCGCAACTGATGATCTCTCTTTTCTCCAGATCATTAATTACTTCCAAAATGCCCCGTTTGGCTGCAGCTGGAAGTGGGTATTGAGGGACACGGGTTACCTTAGATTGCGGTAGTGCAGGAGCAACCTGCAATGTTCTCACATGAATAGCCTCTGCCTCCCTGCCCCCAAAGCTCCACACCCTACCATTGGGTAGATACCATTGTCTGCCTGCCAGCACATCAAATCCCAGTATATTTCCCTCATAGGGGCTTAAAGCCACCTCCACAGCTGTCATTCGTTTTCCCCAGGTAGCCAAAGTTGGGTTAGAGCTATGGGGCATTTTTCTGTTGCCCCTGTCACTCCTCTAATGTTTATAGCCTTTCTTGATGGCCTAATTCCCAGCTCACTAGCTTGTAGATCATTTAAAACACTAATTTGGGCTCCTGTATCGATTAAGAATTCCAAACTTATCTGTTTTGGGCCCACAGGAATGCGTATATAAGGCTCCTTATCAGCAGACCATTGGCAGGTATTCACTATGCAGATTGGGCGGCCTGAACCCCAAACCGCAGCTCCTAGTTTTTAGCCCTTCCAGTTCCTCTCGCAGTGCCGCGAAAGGGCCCCGTTTCTCTTCCCGAGGGGGCGGGGTTGCTGGCGCTTCCCTTTGGTCTCTAGCCTTCCCCTCCAGCAATCCCACTCCCGGACGCCGCCGGCGGACTGCCCGGGCAGCACGGCTCGGGCTGCCCCCAGTGCCGGTGCCTTCCGCCAGAGAGCGTCCCTTCCGGGATCACAGTTCCGACCTGACCGACCGCGAGTTCGAGACCGCTCGGGGCGGGGTTTACAACCGGCTGGGCGGACCTTCCTGCTGCCCTCCGTTAACTCCGACAGTCTCTTTGCCCGGATAGTAACAGATTCTCCTCTCTCCTTGGGGTCCACACCCCCAGCCCAGTAAGCTACTCGGGACGTTATTGACCGATTCCCCGGTGGTCCATCATTCAGAAACACTCCCGGTCCCCAGTAATTTCTTGCTTCATCATCACTCAACAGTATCCGATCCTCCCCCGTTACAGAAACTCTCCACAAATACTCATTTTCGGTTTCACCCGGCTTGCACGAAAACTTAGCTTGCAACTCGCCGAGTTCGGGTCCCGACCGAGGGGCCATGCAAGCAGCGCTCCGGGGGCTCCCACCGTGTGGACCCACGTGCCCTTCTGTTTCAATAAGGGGCCGCACATCCCTTTCCTCCAATTCCACCTTCGGACAATCTATTTCCCCTTGCCTTTTAGCAGAATCACTCTTTCAGTTCTGTGCTTGAATCAAGCAGGCGCCCAGGAGGGCACACACACTGCCTTTGCTGTATCACGGACTACTTCCGCGGCATAGTTCTACTCTCCCCACGACCGCTGCCGGGTCGGACCACTTCTCCTTCGCCCAGTCCAGACCTGGGGGAGAAGGGCTGTAGCCGTGCCTCCGTAATAATTCCTCCATTAACACCATCCTGCCGACTACGCCAATTTAAAATGTTACGGATGCACGACTAACCAAATCCAACAGGTGTTAAAACTCAGATTTATTCTTCAGTAAAAGTTAGTTAGACGTCCGGTAACATTTTATAAAACCACAGGCTCAATGATGTAAAGAGAATTAATACGACACGGCCAACTTAACAATCCCCAAGATTTAAAGTGATGGCTCAAAACGCGCGTATCACTCACCTAAAAGCCGAGGGCTCTCTCCCTCGAGGAGTTACCTCGGGCGGTGCCCCGACCCGAGGGGGAGTCCCCGACTGCAGACCCGCTGCTCCGAGGAGGACTGCCAACGTGTCCTCCGGCAGGACCCCGTTTATACCCCTGTCGAATCTGACCTGTGGTCATTTAATTCTATTGGCTAGGAGGGTCACCTCGGTGTACCTGGCGCATCTCGATTGGCCAGTTCAAATTTCAACCTGCAGCCTCCAGGGTTTCCTTCCCCTTCTCCCTTCCTGGAGAAGTTTCGTTTTCTGCTGGCAGGATGGGGGGGGGCGGGATGTACTGCCACAGCACCCCAACTTTAATGATAGATTGGTGGGCAAGTTCTCACACTCTGTTATATTTTTCACAAACTGCCTGGGCTTGTTTAAAATACAATAATGCTGATGTGTTTTTTTTGTAGCGAGCAGTGTGTGAATCACACAGTATGCTTTGCCATTTCTTATTCAGATTTTCAAATAGGCATGCTGTTTACAGCTATCATTAGAAGGAATAATCCTTTGGGCATAATCTAACATGCAATTTATTTATACTCTCTGTGAGCCTGGAATATCACAATCAAATTCCAAAATGGTCATAAACATTTGCTCATCTTATCATATTTATTTTATTAGGGCAGGACTCCGAGGAGCTTATTTTAATACCTCTTCTTTTTTTGTGGTTTTGAATGAAACATTTTTGAAAACCAAGCCAATGAATTCAAACGTTTGCTTTTTTTATTATTATAGTTTTGCATATGACTCTGTAGTGTTTCAATGTAGTATCTAAATATTAGCGTACTATGTACTTGTTTGTAACAGCTCTTAAAAGGCCATGTTGTGGTTTAACCCCAGCCAGCAACTAAGAACCACACAGCCGCTCACCTGCTTCCCCCCCACCCAGTGGGATGGGGGAGGGAATTGGAAAAAAAAAGTAAAACTTGTGGGTTGAGATAAAAACGGTTCAATAGAACAGAAGAAACTCATAATGATAATGATAACACTAATAAAATGACAACAGTAATAATAAAACAATTGGAATATAAAAATAATGCACAGTGCAATTGCTCACCACCCACCGATCGACACCCAGTTAGTCCCCGAGCGGTGACCCCCCCCCCCAACTCACCCCCATTTATATAATAGATGTGAGATCACATGGTATGGAATACCCCGTTGGCCAGTTTGGATCAGCTGCCCTGGCTGTGTCCCCTCCCAACTTCTTGTGCCCCTCCAGCCTTCTTGCTGGCTGGGCATGAGAAGCTGAAAATTCCTTGACTTTAGACTAAACATTATTTCGCAACAACTGAAAACATCAGTGTGTTATCAACATTCTTCTCATACCGAACTCAAAACATAGCACTGTACCAGCTACTAGGAAGACAATTAACTCTATCCATCCCAGCTGAAACTGTTACTGATTTGTCATTGATTTATTATTAGTTAGAATTAATTATATTTAATTTTAATATTTTAGCAAAATCATATGTATGTTGTATTTTATACATTTAACCACCAACTAGTGTCTGCTGTGAAATCCCCTGTATAGCCCCGTACCAAGACCGGAGAAATTGGCTAAAATCATCTAGTAGGAACATTTAGAACTTAGATAACAAGATAAAGAAATTAAAATCTGATTGTAAAAGAGTTTGATTTGACTAAAAAGTAGAAAAGTTTGAAGCATAAGTATGGGAGTGTTAAGTTTGAAATGTAGCCTTAGGAACTTAGGAGCTTAGAAAATGTATAATGTGTAACCATAAGTATTGTTCAAAATCATTTAACCACAGAAGTTTTGACAAAGATTGGTAGTCTTGTAGTGTTTGTTTTGAAAACTAAGGAAACCGTTATGGACACCAGCTTGCTGCTTGGAGACACCTGAGAGGTCAAGAAGCGGACGAGTGAGGAAGACTATGAAGGACCACCAGAGGACTCCTGAGGACCACCAGAGACCTTCACTGCGCCTGCGTAAAGGACATTTACATATGCTAATGATTTCCCAGAAGTCTAATGAATATGTATAACTTTTCTTGGAAATCTAATGAATATGCATCAATAAGTCCTAATATAAGGTGTATTGTTTTGGTGACAGGTGTGCACGGTTCATGAGAGGACTCGCCCGTGCACCCGGCCATCAATAAAGAAGTGTCTGCTTATCTACACTAAATTGGTGTTGATAAGTTCTTCATTCCGAGCTTTTCGGTAACAAAACCAGGACAGTATCCACCCCTTATTCTATACCATTGACGGCATGCTCAGTTCCCATACCTTCAGTTACATGCTAGTCAATCATCATCATCTTTTACATCCTTTGAGATATATATATATGTAAACACACACAGAGATATCATTCCTTCAGTTTATGAGTCATGTTCATAAAAAGTTGGTTGAGTTCCCGACTCTGGGCTCCATCTGTCATACCAGTCTTTCTGGGCAGGAGGGATGGTATGAAGTCATCTCAGTCGGCAGAGCAGGATCAAGCTTCGGTACAGTGTGGCGAGCAGGTGACATTGGACGCAGCAGGAAGATGGTGTGCACTGTTTGATTGTTGCATGCTGGAGTCAGTTCTGGTCCCATCACTACAGTGCTTTGCTCAGTTTTATCACAGTTCTTTCTTGCTTGATCTAAGTGATTCTTAGTATAGTACTATGAATATAGCATATAACAATTATAGTAATGATAACATACAATAGCAGGGTTCTTGTAAGAGACTGAATTGTTATCTCGAACCATTTGCCTCAAAGATTATTAGGTGTGAGGGACTGGACTGTCATCTCAAGGAACTGT
This sequence comes from Aquila chrysaetos chrysaetos, assembly GCF_900496995.4. Classification (NCBI taxonomy): domain Eukaryota; kingdom Metazoa; phylum Chordata; class Aves; order Accipitriformes; family Accipitridae; genus Aquila; species Aquila chrysaetos. The sequence continues at coordinate 1,076,719 of NW_024470324.1, read as the reverse complement.
GAACTGTTTAGCTTGAGCCCTTTGTCTCTGAGATGGCCTGTTTAAGCAGGACACTCCTCTGTCCATAAGGACGATTACCAGGCCATTGAGGCATCCAGGGGAGGAAACTGGGCTGGAGCTGATAAGATACTGGTTTCTGGTGTCGATCACGAGAAGGTCCTGTGATAGACGAAACCTGCAGTGCGTGACATCATCGAAATGTGCCCTATAAAAACCCGTAGAGACAAGCTGTGGGGCTTTTCCACCACCGAAGAATTGAAGATTGAGGACCAACAGGACACCGCTGGATCCATGGTGGTGACCATCCTAGCAATCCTATCCCGACTGCTTGCTTAATTTCTACCTTTTCTTCCATTCTATCCTATCGCCATTATTTTCCACTTTTGATACTTTTGATAATAAAAGCTCTTCTGGGTATACGGCATTTGACCGCATTTGTGTCTTAATCTACCTCTTGGGATCATATCGAAACCTTCCACGACATTGGATCGGGACAGTACTATAGCAACTAATATCATACAGTTTAATTCTGGCTATTCTCACCTAAAATCAAATCCCCTTGAGGCACACATCGGACTTGCCCATCTTTTCGCATCACCCACCAAGTGCACCCAGGTCCTTGAGCAAAAGCAATCCCACAAATGGGTTTACCTTTGCCTGAGGCAGGAGTAACCCAGACTGTCTTCCCTAACATATTTTTTGTGTGCACTACAGGGACTTTATCCCCTTCTACAGTACGTAAAAATTCTGACTGGGCAGGGCCACCCTGATTGGCAGATCCTCTGGTGTTGACTAACCAGGTGGCTTTTGCTAAATGTGTATCCCAATGTTTGAAGGTTCCACCCCCCATTGCTCTCAATGTAGTCTTTAACAGTCCATTGTATCGCTCAATTTTCCCAGAGGCCGGTGCATGATAGGGGATGTGATACACCCACTCAATGCCATGTTCTTTGGCCCAGGTGTCTATGAGGTTGTTTCGGAAATGAGTCCCGTTGTCTGACTCAATTCTCTCTGGGGTGCCGTGTCACCACAAGACCTGCTTTTCAAGGCCCAGGATAGTGTTCCGGGCGGTGGCATCTGGCACAGAATATGTTTCCAGCCACCCAGTGGTTGCTTCCCCCATTATAAGCACATAGCGCTTGCCTTGGCGAGTTTGTGGGAGTGTGATATAGTCAATCCGCCAGGCTTCCCCAAATTTATATTTCAGCCATCATCCTCCATACCACAGGGGCTTTAACCGTTTGGCTTGCTTAATTGCAGCACATGTTTCACATTCATGGATAACCTGTGCACTAGTGTCCATGGTCAAGTCCACCCCTCGGTCACGAGCCCATCTATATGTTGCATCTCTTCCCTGATGGCCTGAAGCATCATGGGCCCACCGAGCCATAAATAGCTCACCCTTATGTTGCCAGTCCAGGTCCACCTGACCCACTTCAATCTTGGCAGCCTGATCCACCTGTTGGTTGTTTTGATGTTCTTCAGTGGCCCGACTCTTGGGTACGTGAGCATCTACATGACGTACTTTTACAACCAGATTCTCTAGCCGGGGCGCAATATCTTGCCATGGTGCGGCAGCCCAAATGGGTTTACCTCTGCGCTGCCAGTTGCTCTGCTTCCATTGCTGTAACCACCCCCACAGGGCATTTGCCACCATCCATGAGTCAGTATAGAGATAGAGCACTGGCCACTTCTCTCTTTCAGCAATGTCTAACACTAGCTGGATGGCTTTCACCTCTGCAAACTGACTCGATTCACCTTCTCCTTCAGCAGTTTCTGCGACTAGTCGTGTAGGACTCCGTACAGCAGCCTTCCACCTCCGATGCTTTCCCGCAATGCGACAGGACCCATCAGTGAACAGGGCATATTGCCTCTCATTTTCTGGCAGTTTATTATACAGCAGGGCTTCTTCAGCACGCGTCACCTCCTCCTCTGGCGACATTCCAAAAACTTTACCTTCTGGCCAGTCCGTGATCACTTCTAAAATTCCTGGGCGACTGGGGTTTCCTATGCGAGCCCGTTGTGTGATCAGTGCAATCCACTTACTCCACGTGGCATCAGTCACGTGATGTATAGAGGAGACCCTCCCTTTGAACATCCAGCCCAGCACTGGCAGTCGGGGTGCTAAGAGGAGCTGTGTTTCAGTACCAACCACTTCTGAGGCAGCTCGAACTCCTTCATATGCTGCCAATATCTCTTTTTCAGTTGGAGTATAGCGAGCCTCGGATCCTCGATATCCTCGACTCCAAAACCCCATGGGTCGGCCTCGGGTCTCCCCAGGTGCTTTCTGCCAGAGGCTCCAGGTAGGGCCATTCTCCCCAGCTGCAGTGTAGAGCACATTTATAACATCTTGTCCTGCCCGGACTGGCCCAAGGGCTACTGCATGAACAATCTCCCGTTTAATTTGTTCAAAGGCTTGTTGTTGCTCAGGCCCCCATTTAAAATCATTCTTCTTCCGGGTCACTTGATAGAGAGGGCTTACAATCAGACTGTAATTTGGAATATGCATTCTCCAAAAGCCCACAACACCTAAGAAAGCCTGTGTTTCCTTTTTATTAGTTGGTGGAGACATAGCTGCTATTTTGTTGATCACATCCATTGGGCTCTGACGATGCCCGTCTTGCCATTTTATTCCTAAAAACTGGATGTCCTGTGCAGGTCCCTTGACCTTACTTTCTTTTATGGCAAAACCGGCTTTCAGAAGGATTTGGATTATTTTCTTCCCCTTCTCAAAGACTTCTTCTGCTGTGTTGCCCCATACGATGATGTCATCAATGTATTGCAGGTGTTCGGAGCTTCACCCTTTTCCAGTGCAGCCTGGTCCATGGCAAATGGTGGGGCTGTGTTTCCACCCCTGGGGCAATCCATTCCAAGTGTACTGGACACCCCTCCAAGTAAAGGCAAATTGTTGACAACACTCTGCTGCCAGAGGGATTGAGAAAAACGCATTAGCAATGTCCATTGTGGCATAACACTTGGCTGCCTTTGACTCTAGTTCGTATTGAAGTTGTAGCATATCTGGAACGGCAGCACTCAGCGGTGGCGTAACTTCATTCAGGCCACGATAGTCAACTGTTAGTCTCCACTCCCCATTAGACTTTCGCACTGGCCATATGGGACTATTAAAGGGTGAGCGAGTTTTGCTGATCACTCCTTGGCTCTCCAGTTGATGAACCAACTTGTGGATGGGTGTGACGGAAAAGGACTTAACTGCAAGGTTCAAGCAAACGACTTGAACTTCACTCACAGACTTAACTGCAAGGTTCAAGCAAACAACTTGAACTTCACTCACAGACTTAACTGCAAAGTTCAAGCAAACGACTTATTTGAACTTCACTTACAGACTTAACACGCCACTATTGCAGGTTTTACAGATACAATGGAGGAATGCACTACTGCAATTTTTTTAGGCAAGAGTAGTACATTATTACAACCACAAGCAATTCACAGACAACCACAAACGCATTTACAAACTTAAAGCATAAACAATATTCACTTACCCCTCCAGGTAAGGGCTCTCAATCCCAGGGAAGTTACCTTGACCGGCGTCCCGATCAAGGGTGTGTGTGTGTGTGTGTGTGTTTTTCCTTAACTGTATAGTTGGAGAAGTGACTCCCCCCATTTCCAACCTGAATCTTAGAGTTTTTATCCCCTGACTTGTGGAATGGTGTGTTTGACTACGTCTGAGTGGATTATGATATAGGCCTAAATGGATTATGTATATCTGAGTGGAGTTTTCCCTTATCTTTCCTTTGTTGGTCTGTGATTGTTTGAATACACAAGGTTGTCATTTGAAACTGAAGCTGAAACCCTCCAGGTTTTCGGTTTGTTTTTTTTTTTTACCTTGCTTCCTCAGCAACTGAGTAGTTGTTGGATTGAGACTGAGGGCATACTATTTGCTAAGGGATTTCAAGGCTCAGTTCAGGTTTTGGTTCTTTGAATGGTGCAGCCACTGCCCTGTTTACTTTAGGGTTTATCAGACAACCCAGGGCTAAGCTGTCTACACAGCTCCCCGTGACTCGTCTCTGCAGAGAGACAGGGCCTCAAGGCAAGCCAAGGCTGGGTCACTTTTGTAACCCCCCATGAGTCGCCTGTGTGCACTAGACATGGTGAAACTCGTTTGTGAACTATGAGCCAGACAATCCACACAATGGGAATCAGAGAGTCTCGGTTGGTGCAATATTGCCACCGGTGCACCGTCGTGGTAGCAATTGGCACTTGTTGTTTTTCAACCCTCAGCAACCCCACAATCGAAGGGTCTTGAGAGAGACCAGGCAGGGTAGACAGCTGTTCAGTGCCCTCCGTCTCCAAGGCAGCTATACCAAAAGCCCATCGATACCCCTTTGGGTCCTTGAAATACCCTCTCCTGAGATAGTCTATGCCAAGGATACACGGAGCCTCCGCACCAGTCACAATGGGGTGTTTCTGCCATTCATTCCCAGTTAGGCTTACTTCAGCTTCCAATACAGTTAACTCTTGGGATCCCCCTGTCACACCAGAAATACAAATGGGTTCTGCCCCTTTATAGCTTGATAGCATTAGAGTGCACTGTGCGCCGGTGTCTACTAGAGCCTTGTACTCCTGTGGGTCTAACGTGCCAGGCCATCAAATCCACACAGTCCAATAGACCTGGTTATCTCTTTCCTCCACCTGGCTGGAGGCAGGGCCCCTCTAATTCTGGCCAGAGTATCCGGTATTCACTTCTCGTAAAATTGGCTCAGAAGTCCCTTCAAGAGGATCAGAAGTAAGATCAGCCCTTCTACTGTGGTTGGAAACTGGAGCAGCATTTTTCCTGGTAGAATCCCCTTTTGTGGTGGTTTTTCCTCGCAGCTCACGTACCCGTGCGTTTAGGACCGAGGTAGGTTTTCCATCCCATTTCCTCATGTCCTCTTCATGGTCAGATAGGTAAAACCACAGGGCATCTCGCGGTGTGTACCTTCTATATTCTGTCTCTCGGGCAGAAGAACTCACTCCTAATAGCTGAGATACTGGTCCATACAGGTGAGGAATAGGACATATCCTCTTTGAATTGCTGGAAATCCTCGGACAGCTTCTCCACAGCCAAAATGCAGGCTTGTAGGGAGGAGGAGAGATTTTCTTCGTATTGACGGAGTTGGCGAGCCACTTCATCCACCGTTGGTGCCTCTTCGTCTTTCCAGGTCATTATTGCCAGTGTGTTGGCATAGGACGATGGTGCACTCTGTACAAACTTCCACCACATAGGTCGTGTGCATTGGACTTCATCTGGATCTTTAGGTCATTGTGTGTTGTCTGAGTCACAATAAATCATCTCTAGCATGACTAATTCCCTCAGATATTGGATACCTCTTTCCATGGTGGTCCACTTGCTTGATTGACATATAACATCTTCCTTGGAGGGGTACCTTTCCTTCATACTTGAGAGGAGTCGCCTCCAGAGGCTGAGGGCTGGTGCCCCTTTTCCAATTGCCTTGTCAATGCCACCTTCCCTGGCAAGCGATCCCAGCTGCTTGGCTTCCCAACCTTCTAATTCCAGGCTACTAGCCCCACTATCCCAGTATCAGAGAAGCCAGGTGATAATGTGCTCTCCTATACAATGGCCAAAATCTTTCTGCATATCCTGCAGCTCACTCCAGGATGGGGATCGGGTAATTACCTCTGGTTCTGCCTCTTCCTCCTGTTCCCGTGATGACCCTGGTTCATCTTCATCCTTCACAGATTGGGTCTCCGAGGAGGAAAGGTAAAGCATGTAATTATTAATAGTTTCCCACACATGGCTCCCGAAGTATAGAGGTGATGACAATGCTGAGTGCAAATACCAGATTAGTCCCACGACCGATAATTTTATCATACCATAAGCCATTACACAATACATCAAAGTGAATACCTTAATCCACCTCCCACGGATGATAAGCTGCAGCACAGGGACTACATACAGCAAGTGAGGTGATACATAACAGAACTCTGAAAATGAGCGCCACAACTCTTAAGATCTCATAAATCAATATAGTGACCAGCGACTATTAGAGCAATGTAATAAATGCTTGTAACAAATTCGTTTTAACAATCTCTGGTCAGATTTGTTGTTATCTTAACCCTTCAAGCCCCCCGTTGGGCACCAAAAGGACTGTCGTGGTTTATCCCCAGCCAGCCCCTCCAGCCTTCTTGCTGGCTGGGCATGAGAAGCTGAAAAATCCTTGACTTTAGACTAAACATTACTTAGCAACAACTGAAAACATCAGTGTTATCAACATTCTTCGCATACTGAACTCAAAACATAGCACCGTACCAGCTACTAGGAAGACAATTAACTCCATTCCAGCTGAAACCAGGACAGGGCACTTTGCTTCAATGCTAGCAGTGTTTTCTGAGTTCTCCCTCTTTCTTATCTGTCTATATTTTCTATCTCCTTATTAATTACTGTACATTCATTCTGTCTTCATTGCTGCTAGGCATAATTCTTAAGGCACATTTCTTCTAGACTTAATTTTGTAGGAGGCCTTTCCTGCCTTTTAGCCATTGTCTTTGTTGTCTTCACCCCTTCTCCAGTGGGTGTGTATACACAATTACAAAACATGGTCTTTTGAGACTCAGTCACAATCCATAGATTTTGCAGGGCTGAAACATGGTCTCTCGAGACTCAGTCACGATGCAGAGATTTTGCATGGCTTTGATTAAGCCCTGTAGATGTGGACTATGGGTATATTCAGACCTGCATACTGAACGGCTGTCTCTGAAAAAGATCATCTTGATCATTTTTATATCAGTGCCATTACTTTTTTGCCCCATCTTAAAAAACAAGGTATGTTTTGGAGCAGGATGAATAGTTTTCAGTATGTGCACTGAAGGTGACATATGCCAGTTGCTGAGGAGCCATTGCGGCTGCTTCCTTCCTTGGAAGTGAAACTCCCCTGGGAGCTGTCGCAGCAGCCCGCATGGGTTTTTACCTTCCACATGGGACATTGCTGCTAGCTGAGCAGGTCAGCCACAGCTTCCTGACACTTTCTGTGAAACGGTGGCAGAATCTCCTACTTGATCAAAATAGATTGTGTCTTCCCACTATGTTCAGTAGTGTCCCAATTGGAAGGGCTTGAATCCAGCAGAAATCCACAAGGGAAGCTGTAGGAAACCACATCACTCTGCCTTGTGCTCTGTATCCAAAATCCAGCCATAATTGCACACTTTCTGCTTGTAGAACTTTATAATTTGTATGTTTTCAGAGGACAAATGGCATCTTGCTTGGCCATCTGGTAAGTACTCAGAAATACAGCTGGCTAAAGAGGAATATAACATTTGTATTGCTTTCTACGTTTGTGTCCCTTGCCCTCATAGCAGTCCTTGCTGTGCTCTTTTCTGTGACTAAAACATCTCTCAATGTGCCAAGTGACAGTGATTAGTTTGTAGGCTAAATTGTCAAGGAAAGGCATCTTGAGCATCAGGCAGAGCAAAGTTGAGTTCTGTTATTTGCACCTGCTGGATACAACTATTATTTCCATTCACTTTCAACATTGTATTGAGATTGATTTAATATTCTGTTATAAACAGATACTGCTTCATAATAATCACTGCAAGCCTCACAGAATATGTCATTTTTTGACACTAAGTGAAAGATGCTGGTGCTGAGGCATCTCAGTGGAGTGGATGTGCACGCATCACTTCTGAGCACAGACCAGTTTTATCAACTTTGTACTTTGGAAGCTCTTCCTCTGGGTTTAGGGTCTAGAGCAAGCCTGTATAGGCGTAACCCTGAGCTGTGCTGGGTGAGGGTGGGGGAAAGGAAGAGAAAGAGGCAAAGCTGGGGAAATGAGGTTTTCATTATTCAGCATGTCACATACCCCACTTACAACCTGGCTTAAGTCTTTGGGGCTTCAGCACTGTCGTAGTTTAACTCCAGTAGGCAGCTAAACACCACACAGGTGCTCGCTCATTCCTCCCTGGTGGGATGGGGGAGAGATTTGGAAGGATAAAAGTGAGAAAACTCGTGGGTTAAGATAAAGACAGTTTAATAAGTAAAGCAAAAGCCACACACGCAAGCAAAGCAAAATAAGGAATTCATTCACTACTTCCCATCGGCAGGCAGGTGTTCAGCCATCTCTAGGAAAGCAGGGCTCCATCATGCATAACGGTTACTTGGGAAGACAAACACCATCACTCCAAACATCCCCCTCTTCCTCCTTCTTTGCCCAGCTTTTTATTGCTGAGCATGACGTCATATGGTATGGGATATCCCTTTGGACAGTTGGGGTCAGCTGTCTGTGGCAGGTACACCCCCCCCCCCCCCGACAGGAAATGAAACTTCTCCGGACAGGGAGGAGAGGAAAAAAAAAAAAAACAAACCCTAGAGGCTGCAGGTTGAAAGCCGAACTGACCAATCTGACATGCGTCAAGTACACGGAACTGTCGGTCTTTTGGCCAATGGGGATTAAAATGAACACAGACCAGATTCGACAAGGGTATAAATGGGGTCCCACCAGAGGACATTTTGGAATCAGTCCTCCTCGGAGCAGCGGGCCTGCAGTCGGGGACTCCCCCTTGGGTCGGGACGCCGCCCGAGGTAACTCCTCAAGGTTGAGAGCCCTCATCTTTTAGGTGAGTGATATGTGCATTTTGAGTCATCATTTTAAATCTTAAGGATTCTTAAGTCGGCTGTGTAGTACTAATTCCCCTTACATCATTGAGCCTGTGGTTTACAAATGTTACCAGAGTTCTAACTAACTTATTACTGAAGAATAAATCTGAGTTTTAACACCTGATGGATTTGATTGTGTGAGCCTCTGTAACACTGTCCCAGCTGTGTCCCCTCCCAACTTCTTGTGCACCCTCAGCCTACTCACTGGTGAGGTGGTGTGAGAAGCAGAAAAGGCCTTGACTCTGTGTAAGCACTGCTCAGCAGTAACAAAAACATCCCTGTGTTATCATCAACACTGTTTTCAGCACAAGTCCAAAACATAGCCCCATACAAGCTACTATGAAGAAAATTAACTCTAGCCTGGTTAAAAAACAGCACAAGCACTCACCACAGCTGGAGCTGAAATGCTAAACCTTGTTGGGGTGAAGAACACTGCTCCTTTCTAAGCCAGTGTCTGACAAGAAAAGCCTTTTAGTGGCTTCAGGAAACAGTCCTTAAAGAGGGCATATAAAGAGGATTTCAAGTGATGAAGGCAAGCAACAGAAAGGTGAAGAGGATCTAAGAGGTTTATTAAAGGAGAGATATGTGAGGGGATTTTGTGGGAAGAAGTGTCACCCCACTACTAGAGAGATATCTAAACTAAAACATGCCCCAGGAAATTTCTAGATGAGACACATATAAGCTGCTTAATTGCAGGACTGTACACAAGTTTCTGTTGATTATCATTTTAATTAGCAGCAATAGAAGAAAATCTTCTCAGCCATACAGTAAAACTCAGAGAAGATCCTGTGGAGATATCTTTGAACACATAACTGAAAGCATTTTGAAATTAGCTACTGTTGGTGTCTTGGATTTAAGTCTTTTCTTGCACATCTAAATTTAGTTACCAACTGCTCCTCTAACTACTTCTACACAGGTAATTTCTTCTAAAACTGTACTATGAGCAGCCCTTCTCAGGAAGCTCTGGTCTGCATTGTGCAGAATACCACCCAAAACTAGCAGGGGACTCACCTTCTTTTCCCTATAGGAAAGCGGAGGCAAGTGGAGGCAATGCCTTCAACACCAGAAAATAAGGCATGTCTCTCAACACCAAGGCAAACACTCGCTCTCTACACCACTGCTACTTCCACCAAAAAAACCCCAAACATATTCCCCAGCTCTTCTGAGGCTCAGGAAGTTGAGTTTTCTTTGAGGTACCCTAAGGCAGAGCCTGTGTCCAGGTGGCTGAGGACACAGCAGAAGGAGCAATGGTAGTTTCCATGGCCTGAGAAACCTCAGAGGAGGGCTTCTCTTTTCCAGGCTAGGAAAGGAGAAAGACATCTGGGACTAGAGAGGGACTGTGGACATAGAATGGATTTCGAGCCATAATGAACATATGTCCTAACAAGGACACTTGGTGATGTATACTCAATGGCCTCTGATTCAGGGCCTGCAGTTGTGACCTGATTCAAATACAGATGGAAACACATTCTGGAAATGCATGGAAAGTATCTTGATTCCTAGTGAAATAGGGCTTCCCAGCCTTGAACATACAGTTTCCAGGTGTCTTTGATTGAATTGGATCTATCTTCTGAGTGACTGAATATGAGTGAGGATCCACCTTCAGCCTCTAGTGTTGAGCTGAGTCAGGTGGGTACACTCAGGTGTTCAACCAGAGCTATGTCCTTCCAGTTACCAGAAGCTCCTGAATTAAATTACGTGGTCACAACAGTTACTGATTCTGAGAGGTGTGATAATAGCTTCTTATGGGCATGGAGAAGACAACGCACCCAGGAGGGACAGAGTACAAGTCATTTTTGTGCTTTCTCCAAAAAGCTGGTTCTTCGAACTTTTACAGATCTAGCAAATAGCTGTAAAGAAGGAAGCTGCCTTGTTCACAGTGCAAGCCAGCAAGCTCCTGCTGCCCCTGCCAATACTGCATGTAAATGTATTTTTGTTTACCTGGCGAGGCTGGTGCAAAAGTGTGTCCCTGATCTTGTTGTTCAACCCCTGTTAAAAATGACAGCACTGGACAGCAGGTTCCTCTCTGAATCTGTAACAAGGCAGTTGTAAGAGTTGGTCAGAAAATCAGCATTGTCTCAACATTGTCATCAGGAACATGAACAGTACGTTACCTGACAACGGCCTGTTTGGAGCGCAGCGGCCAATCCCAAGGACAGAATGTGCGGTACAAGGCTCCTGGAAGGTACCTGGCTAGAGCCGTTAGAGATAACTGCATAGCTACTGTCAAAAAGGATGGATTGCAACCGTTGCCATGACATCGATGAAGAAATCATGAACTCTAGACGAACTTTGCTTCATTATAATACCAAAACACACCTCCTGGTCGAAGGCTACCCGCCTCCAAGACTTACCACGCCTCAGACACTGACCCTGCGCCTGCGTGATAGCCTCGCTCGAGAAGGGCGGAGATATGATAATTGTATTCTGAGAAGGGCGGAGACTCCTGAGGCAGAGGTGGAGCAAGGTGTGTTACTAAGCATAAAAGATGACTTCTAAACAACGGGAATTGGAAGCTTCCCCACCAAGGACCACGACGATCGACGACGCAGCATTAGCTGGACCTGGGACCGTTAGGACGTCTTGAGATCAGCGGTGGTAGCTATAACCTCTCTTTCTCCTCTCTCTAAACTTAACTTTACTTTTCTCCTTTCTCTCACCCATCTCTAACTATCGCGTGCCTCTTCACAGGCAATACAATAAAGTTTTACTGTGTGATTACTGCTATCCCCTTTGGTGTTGGTCACCTTAATTTTGCACTTTCGAGATCGTAGCAAACGAACCATCACGAGTCCACCGAGTGGACCGTGACAGCAGTGGAACTGCGATACCGCCCTGGAGGAGCTGCTGGAGGCCCAGGGGAGGCATGGCCTGAGCATGCAAGCAGGCAGGGGAGAGAAAATATAATAAAAAGCTCATGGGTCGAGATAAGGACAGGGAGAGATTACTCAACCAATTACCGTCATGGGGAAAACAGACTTGACGTAGGGAAAAATTAATTTAATTTATTACCAATCAAATCAGAGTAGGGTAATGAGAAATAAAACCAATTCTTAAAACACCTTCCCCCACTGCTCCCTTTTTCCCAGGCACAGCTTCACTCCCAATTTTCTCTACCTCCTCCCCTCCAGCAGCACAGGGGGATGGGGAATGGGGTTTGCAGTCAGTTCATGACATGTTGTCTCTGCTGCTCCTTCCTCCTCAGGGGGAGGACTCCTCACACTTTTCCCCTGCTCCAGCATGGCATCCCTCCCACAGGAGACAGTCCTCCATGGACTTTTCCAGTGTGAGTCCTTCCCAGGGGCTACAGTTTTCACAAACTGCTCCAGCGTGGGTCCCTTCCACAGACTGCAGTCCTTCAGGAACAGACTGCTCCAGCGTGGGTCACCTGCGGGGTAACAAGCCCTGCCAGAAAACCTGCTCCAGCGTGGGCTCCTCTCTCTCCACAGGTCCACAGGTCCTGCCAGGAGCCTGCTCCAGCTCAGGCTTCCCACAGGGTCACAGCCTCGTTTGGACACATCCACCTGCTCCGGCATGTGCGGGAGCAGCTTGGAACACCTGGCATTTGTTTTCAAGAGTGACCGTTAGAATTTGTTGTGCTGCATGTTTGCCAAGCCCTTGAAGAACTAGTTTTACAAGGTCAGGTTGGAGGATGGCCTTGTGTAGGCCTGGGAAGATGTGGCTGAAGACAGTCACGAGTATGTCTATGGAATGTTTTTATCTTTAACTGTTCTGAGGACTGGCAAACATCCCAGCTGAGCCAGATATGCCCTCCTGTGTTAGTAGTATTGGCTGTATGCTGTTAGTTCTTTCTAGATCTTTGTTGAAACATATATAAGTTTGATCCTTTAGTGAAATAAACGGAATCTTGTACAGAAAGCTTGAGCGCTTAATTCAGTCGCGGCAGATGGTGAGCTCGACGTGATCAAGAGAAGACGATGACATGATCAAGAAAAGAAGCCGGTGCAATTAAGAGAAGAAAATGATGTGATCAAGAGAAGAAGAAAAGAGGTGACTCCCCTTGTCCTGGGTTCAGCTGGGATAGAGTTAATTTTTACAGGAACCTGGGAGGTGGGGGGGGCATAGCCGGGGCAGCTGACCTGAACTAGCCAAGGAGCTATTCCATACCATGTGACATCATGCTCAGTATATAAATGGGGAGTGGGCCGGGGGGAGGGCGCTCCTGCTCTCGACTTTCGGTGGGGGAAGTGGCGGAGCGTCGGGTCCCGGGTGGTGAGCAGTTGCACTGTGCATCACTCTTTTCTGTATACTCTTTCATTAGTACCGTCGTTGTTGTTGTAACTTTTTTTGCGTTGTCCCAGTAAACTGCCCTTATCCCAACCCTCGAGGTTCCAGTTTTTTTTCTTTTCTCTCCTCCGTCTCCCCCCTATCCCACCGGAGGGGGGCGGGAGGAGTGAGCGAGCGGCTGCGTGGTCCTTTGTTACCGGCTGGGCTGAAACCACGACACCCCTTCACTGCTGAGACCACGCAATCTAACGGGCAGAGTTCTGAAGAAGTGGCCATGACTCCGAGAAAATAGGTAACAGCAACCCCTGTGGAACGGGTGAGTTGCGAGATTGGGGTAGCATGGGGCAATCAGCTTCCCAGGAGCATAAGCTCTACTTAAACGCTTTGCAGCAGATTTTACGGGCCTCTGGGTATAAAATAACAGAGGGACAAATTGCTTCGCTTTTAATATGGGTAAAGGATAATTGTAACTGGTTTCCCACAGAGGGAACTTTTGATAGCAAGGTTTGGGAAAGAGTTGGGGAACGTTTACAAACACGAAAAAGTTTGGCATTTGGTGTATCAGAAAATTAAATTGTGACATGGAAATTTATTTATACTGTGCTGGTGCATTTACAGCCAGCAGAGAAAATCATACCAATACAACCTGATACTGCTTTTGAGGAGACAGTTTGTGAGCAGGCTGCTAATGAGCAGGATTCTGATTCCGATAATAATTCTTTTGAATCAGGCAAGGTGGACTCTGAAAAAGAGCCGGATTTATATCCCCCATTACCACCACCACCGCCTGCACCACCACCGTTAATGCACACATCCCGCCAGCAGGCAGGCAGGCAGCAGGTGGGCAGCATGGGCTCTGCAGGGTTGCTGACCCTCACCACCACATACAGGTCGCCGCCGCCCCGCCACTGCCTCCGCACCCGCCATGGCCGCCACAGCCACCGCCGCGCTGCCGTCCCCCACCCACCCACCCCAACCGCCTGGTACTCCCTCTCCAGGGTTTGCAGAACTTAAAACAGAACCTGGCTTTGCTGCACTGCCTGTATCTCCTTCTCCTACTAATCCCTCTAACTCTATGCCTCTGTCTAATCCTGTGGCTCCTGCTTTACAGCGGTGCAGAGAAAAAACTATAGTGCCTTCAGCTCCGCCTCTAACAGACTTTGATGCTAAATGTGACCATTCACTTAATGATTTGGGAAAAAATACCCATAGCTTGATGCAACGCTGTCGAGAAAAAGCTCTACAGCAAGGTGATACCATGTTCACTTTTCCTGTTATATACAAACCTCATAATCCACCACAGCATGACGGTTTACCTTATGAAATGATAAAAGGATTACGGAAATCAATTCATGAAAATGGGTTACACAATTCATTTACAATAGGACTAGTGGAAAAAATTGGAGGCACTTATACTATTGTCGCGTCCCAGAGTTGGAGCGACTCAGGTTCGTGGATTTCCTTTGTCAGAATTAAGGTGAAACGACACCAGGGGAGTTCAAACAACAATCAACATTTATTCAACCTAGATAACCTTGCCCAAGTACAAGTGAACTTATCAATATGAACCTTGCAACATGTCGTTAAGCCGCTGTTTGAGAAGAGAAGTATAGAAAAATGAAATGGAAAAGGGAACATGAAACTGTGTCAGAAGGAGAGCCCTCCCGTTGAGTCACGAGGTTCAGAGCAGACCCCCCCTTGCTTTCTGGACTCCTTCTCAGAGAGGAGCCCAGGGGCGGCTAGGTCCACTCCTAGTCTCAGACTTGGTCAACGGTTTATGTTTAAAAGGATGAGGTGTAGGGACTGTGGAAAAGAGAGAAGAAAAAGAGGGAGGGAGAGAAAGAGAGAAAGAAAGAAAGAAGAGAGAAGGAAAGGGTTTCACCAGTCCTGGTCCAGCGTTGTCCAGCAGCGTAGAGATCCAGTTCCGGAGGGGCGCGCGCTGAGAACTCGTTCTCCCTTCTTTTATAGCGTGTTAGTCGATGGTCTCGACATGCGCAGTCCCATTCCCGGGGTTCTCTGGAATCGGTTGGAGAGCTTTGGAGGGGGGGGGGTTCATCGCAGAGTTGCCTCTCTTTTTTCTGCTGGCATGACCGCTTAAGATAGAGGCACAGTCCCATCCTCCGTGGGGCCTCCTCCTCCAGGCGCATATGCTGTGCTCCTTCTCCTGGTCACTTAAGATAAGGAATTGCGGCTTTGGAGAAGCGCGGTCCCACCCTCCGGGGGGCCCTCTCCTCCGGCCACATTGTCCTGTTCACAAAACTCCAGCATTTTACAGAGGGCCGTTTTCTCCACCAAGTTCTTTAACGAATGTTTGAGACATTGACTATAATTTGTCCGACCGTCACACCACCCCGTGGCTCAAACAGTCGCTGTACTTTGATTCTCGTTTATATCATCTTCTTCTGTGGTAATTTTAACATAGCGGACAGTAGGAGAAGAGAGAGAGACAGCTGAGGATAGCAAGCGGCTAATCATACATCTTACTATGGCAAGGCCTGCTATTAAACATGTAAATCCAATTAATATCATAAGTCCAATATTTACAAGCCATTTTCCCCATCCCGTCAGTCCCAAGGATCCCAAAATGGAATGTAGCCATGAGTTGGGACTCCAGCCATCAAACCAGTCAGCTGGTTGCATTGCATGGAAGAGTTCCCCCGTCTGGTCGGCAATCTCCTTCATCTTTGCCCGGGCTTCTTCAATTGAGGTCGTGGCATTATGAATGGTAATACAACATTCGGATTCAGTCAAGTTTAACATACCACACACACCTTGTTCTTTTAACAATAACATATCTAAGGCTAAACGATTCTGTAACGCCATTTTTGATACTTGTTGCACTTGCAGATTTAGTTCCCCAAAGGCATATCGAGTCCAATTACTTAATACATGTACTTGCCAAGTTAGGTTTTCTAGCACCCATTGGTGCCGAACAATATACCCAGATGGTGCAAAGAATGCTTCTAGCTCTAACGATACTTTCTGTCCCCAGGTATAATAATCAGGTTTTAGAATGCTTTGAATCCACTTCTGGGTGCTACTTGGGTCATCAAGTTCTCGTTTTTTCCTGTGAATAGGTGGTGTGGTATATTCAAAGATTCGCCTGGGACACATAGTAGGAATTCCCAAACCACACCGCAATCCAGCCTGTTTGATAACATTCAAGTGCGAGTACATTTTCCCATCTGAGCACCCCCAGACGGTCCCCTCAGGGGCGGCATACAAAGCGTTTGACAAGTAGCTGCGTCTCCCCGGGGTATTTGATTATCCTCTCCCACCTTATGTCTTGGGAAGTGGTTAATGGGAATTCCACATTTTAGCCAGATATTAACATTATTGGTGATCTGATTACATTGGTTGTCCCGGTTTCGGTATCCAAAATTCGGATATCCCCAACAGGTGCACATATCTCGAATTAAGGTTCTAACTTCCAAACTGATCCATGTTTCGATGGGATTGCCAGCGCCTGTGGTACAATCTATAATGTGGGTACAGTTTAACAAATGGGCATCATTGGGGTTGGGCGTGCCCACAAATTCTTTCTTTAATAAGTGAAGAGGTTGTTTTTTTAACATGTGTTTCACTGACCATCCCCAAGCAGTGTGGGCGCTATTCACTGAAGGATATTGTCCCTTCCTGTCAGGTATGTGAACACACCAAGCTGAATCCCATCTTACATTATACTGTAATTCAAAAGGGGTAATTTCCGGGGAAGCAGGCCAAAAAGGCACTAAATGACAAGATATATTGTGATAGGAAGGGCATCCTGTTATTCTCCACCAGGATGGAGAAGGTGGGAATCGTCTGGAATAGGCTTCCTTGAATCCTGGAGGACACGGCGGGCTATGACTAATACCAATTTCACGACTGACCTCCAATCTCCATCGCTTACAAGTTTTGTTTATTAAGTCAGGCCACCCCGTGTCCCGAGGGATCTCATAGAAGGCTGCTTCATCTCGCCACCATCTGCCAGAGGAGGTATAATCACTTCGATATTGATACTCAAACGGAGCATCTACTAACCCTATAATGCCATTGCTCATATTATATTTTCCAATATTGAGCCTCATGGGTATCAAACCGAATCTAATCCCCTGCTCGGCAGAAGTAGGAATCTGAATACAGATCCCCTGATCCGTTCTATTCCAGACATGTATGAATCCTTGTATCACTTCCCAAGCCAAATTGGAGGCCCTTTCTCCTTGTCCAGATGCACCAAAAGTAAGAAAGGCAAGGAGGAAGGAGTTCCAAACCATCTTTCCCTGTTGTACCATAAGAATATCACAACCAAAATCAAACAAACAATACAGATAATGGCCCACTCATCAAGTGAAAACATAAGTCCTGCCGTGGGCTTCTGATAACCTGCAAAATGTATACAAAAATAAACAATCATTAAAGGGATAGGATTGGAGGAGATGTCAAGCAGTGTTGCTAGTGGTTGGGATCCATCCGAGAGGCTGAGGTGCACTCTCCGAGGCGCTCGTGCAGCTTCTGTAAAACAACCTCCTACAGGCCACGTGCAGGATGTGTTACGTATTATAGATGCATACAAACTAGCCTTAAATTTCAAGCTCTCTTGACTGGAATTGCTCTGATTAAAGTATCCGTAGATCAGCAGAATGTGTTCATTGTGCGTAAAAAGGCTAATAAGTTTATAGCAACCACTTGTTCTTACGTGGCGTAGGTGCCGCTGCAAGAACTCCAACGTTGTCTGCTGCCAAGCTCTCTGTGTCCTCCCCCCAACTCAGGAATTCTGAGAAGTCAACACAGCATCGCTAGTCAGAGTAACAAAAACATAAGCAGGCCATCAAGCAGCTATGGTTTTAGTACTATAGCAGAGGGTTGGGGTTATATTGTGCATCTTAACTGATATGCTTGTTAGAATCCAGCCAGTGGGATACAGAAAAAACATATTCTTATCAGCCATTTAACATCGGAACAACTTTAATTCAGGACATGAAGGTCCACTTAGAAGGATGGGACAATCCATCGGGTATTGATACGATGCTCTTTCCCATGGGCATCTGTGGCTACCCAGGAAAAAAGGTTAAGGGGCGTCTTTAGGGTTAGGGGGTACTTGCCCCACAGTGGGCAGTTCCACTAATACTGGTTGTCCAGCATAGTGGAGCAAGTGTGCAGGGTCTTTGCCACTTTTCGTCCCTGGAACAATAGAAGGAGGTGTGGGACAGAATGCTAGGAGTCGGGGGCAGCCATTTGCCCCCCACCGGCTATTGACTCGGTATACTGCTTCTGGTACTCGCAAGGCCCACCCTGGGTCATGGGGCCTCAGAGCTCGTTTTAGAAGTCCGTTTGTTCTCTCCACAATACCATTAGCTTGAGGGTAGTAAGGGGTGTGAAAAACCCACTGGATTTCCTCACCCTTAGCCCATTCTTGCACCACTCCAGCAGTGAAATGGCTCCCATTATCAGATTGAATTGACTGAGGCTTGGGTAAGCAGCTAAACCATACTTTAAGACTTTTCACTGTATTTTCTCCTGTGGCTCTGGATACAGCTTCAGCTTGTGTTAGTCCTGATACCACCTCTACTCCTACTAACACATATCGTTTTCCCTCTGATACCCGAAAGGGGCCAATATAGTCAATTTGCCACGTTTGCCATAAACCTTTGTTTGTCCTTAAATGTAGGGGTTGCTCCTTTAAAGGGTTATATTTTTCCAAACGAACTCGACACTGACCGCATGCAGAAATAACAGTATTACATAATTCTCGTGTAACAGCCCATCCTCTACTAATAGCCTCTTTGTACAGGTCTTTACTCCCTGAATGGCCACGCTTCACGTGCAGCCACTCCAGAAGGTGTTCCCATTTCTCTGCTTCACCATCGATGGCAAGACTGGCTAGAGGTGTTAAGGAATCTACTTGGTTATTTAGGAGGTGAGCCGGGTTATCTCCTGCCTGGTGTGCAGCAACCCAGCCTACCAAGAAAGATCTCTGCTTGGCGATATTCAGTATTTCTTCCCATTTGTCTCGTTGCCACACTGGCACTTGGTTTACTTCCCATTGGTTTTGTTCCCAAAACGGTAACCATTCAGTACATCCCTTAAACACCGCATAGGAGTCAGTATAAATGTATACTGGTTCTGTTGTCTCAGCTTCCTTAACGACTACACTCCACACAGCAACTAACTCCCCTGCTTGGGCACTACCCTCTCCCTCAGTTATCATATGCTCCCCTGAATCAATATGTAATGCTACTGCTCGATACTTCCACGTCTTTCCTTCCCTTTTTGCAGAAGCATCAGTGAACCACACATTTGTTAAATGGGGTTTAAAATGAGGAGCCACTTTGATGTACGATGGAGGGGGTTCTGTATCTGGGTGATCAGAAGGGGGATCCTGTATTTGCAGCATTTTGGGTGTTCCCTCCTCTATCTGTCTAGTGTGACAGTAGTGGTCTAACTGGGCATACCACTTCCTTACTGTTTCTCGTTGAGCTACTCCTACAGGGGGAGGAGTTCCAGCCAATATTGGTTTCAGGATCTTAAAGGGTCCTCGTAAGATGATGGGCTGCTGTCGTATAATTCTCTCGGCTTCCTGTAAGGCTAGGTTAACCACAAAGAGTCCTTTCTCCCAAACTGAATACCGTTTTTCAGCATCCTTAAAGCTACGCGAGAAAAATCCTATAGGACGGGTAGGACCTTCAGGGCCACGCTGCCACATATGTATAGATAACCCATGAATTGCAAAACCCCATTCTATGTGGAGTGGGTCTGTTGGATGTATTGGTCCTAAGGCCTGGTAAATCCCTGCTTCAAAAATTAATAATTTCAGAGCCTCTTCATGGACAGGTGTCCAGTCCCAAGCAGTTCTTTTACGGGTTAAATCATATAAAGGGCGAGCTATGATAGAAAAGTCAGGGATGTGTTTTCTCCAAAACACTAGCAAGCCTAGGGCATGCTGCAATTCTTTCTTATTTTCAGGCATTTTCACTTGTTCGAGGGTGGACAAGGTTTCGGGTGGTATACACACAGTCCCTCCTTTCCACCAGATACCTAAAAATTTTACTTCAGGTGATGGAGTTGTACCTTTTCGGCAGGAATTTGGAGCCCTAAATTCTCCAAGTGACTAATGATTTCTCTCTGGGTTTGTCCCACCACAGTGGTATCTGGTCCTCCAATTAGCACATCGTCAATATATTGATATACTTTTACTCCATCTTTAGGAGTGATCTGATTTAGTTCCTGGGCTAATGCATAGTGAGCAATGGTTGGTGAGTGGCAATAGCCTTGGGGAAGCCGTGTAAATGTATATTGTACACCCTCCCAGGTAAAGGCAAAGCGGTCCCTATCTGCTTCTTGCAAGGGAACCATAAAGAACATGTCTTTCACATCAATGGTTGCTAAAATCTGGTGACCCTGTTCTTGTATGGTTGCAATTAATTCTGCTGTATTGGGGACTGCAGCTGTTAATGGGCCAGTATTAGCGTTCAGGCGTCGATAGTCAATTGTCAGTCGCCACTTCCCATTTGGCTTGCGGACCGGCCATACTGGGGAATTATAGGGTGAATGAGTAGGAATAACTATCCCCTGTTCCCGTAACTCAGTTATCACTGAAGTGATCCCTTCCCTTGCTCCCAAAGGCAAAGCATAAGGCTTGACATTAACTATCTTTGAAGGGGGAAGAGTTGGTGCAGACTGCAAAAGCCTCACAGAGATTGCGGGACACCCAAATTTCCATTCTCTTCCCTTAGAGTCTACCCATGACCGGCCCTTTAAGAGGTCGAGTCCTAGAATATTGGTGGGTAGAGGACCTAGTATCATAGTAACCTCAACAGGGGATGAATCCCCTGGCAGCCAGCATTTAACTTTAGCTGTCGGCTGTGGTTGGGAGCTTCCGAAAACGTCTGTGACCCATATCTGCTTCTTATC
The DNA here is from genome assembly GCF_900496995.4 of Aquila chrysaetos chrysaetos. Lineage (NCBI taxonomy): Eukaryota > Metazoa > Chordata > Aves > Accipitriformes > Accipitridae > Aquila > Aquila chrysaetos. The sequence continues at coordinate 1,055,970 of NW_024470324.1, read as the reverse complement.
TGCAATTATTCCATTGCGGTTAGCAACATCCGCCCAGAGTGCTGACATCTGAGCACCCGTGTCAACTAAAAAAGTTACTGGGGTCTTAAAGGGACCAAGGGGAAAAGTAATCAACAGGTCTCCTGTCTTATTTTCAGTGAGCCTCCTTAAATAAACCCACTGGCCGTCCCCCGGCTCACTTACTGGGGACGGCCTGTCTAGTTTCCCGTCCTGCGGACAGTAATACCTTCCTCTGGGGCAGTAGGCATTTGGGGAGTGGGAGTTGCCAGCAACTGCGGATTCGCCCCTTTATAGCCTCGAATGTTTAACTCAGTATGAGGAGGCTCCTTGTTCTTGTCTTTCCACCCTAGGACCAACTTTTCTAGGACAGAGGTGGGCAAGCCATCCATCACATCCCGGGGAATTCCCTTTTCTATCCCTTCTGCCCACAACAAGTTCCGCTGACCCCCATACAGCTTTTTGGTGTTTACAGTCTTAGATGGGGGAGGTCGGCCAGGTCCTTCTATTCGGCGGATAGCAGGCTTAGCCCTGCTTTCTTCCCTTGTGAGACCCATTCTCCGGCCATAGTTAACCAATTCCTGTGCCACTTCTCCCCAGGTCAGGACCCCTCCTGCATTCCGCCTGCCTCCTCTAGGTGCTATCGCATCACGTAATCTATCCTGCAGCTGGACAGCATATAATTTCAAAGAATCTGGTAAACCTCGGATTCGAGGAGTCATTCTATCGGGATTGGCATTTAACAACATCGGAGAGGGCTGTTGTGGCACTAATCGCCTATCATGCATTAATTGGAGACAAGCAGTTTTCTGTAAGCTCTCAGTCAACTGATTTATAGAAGGGGTGTCTATCCGTGTTGGTTCTCCTCGTTCCATTTGGTCTATTCCCCCTGCCCAGTAAGCTGCCCGCTGCGTCAGAGACCATGGTTCCCTAGGATCATCGGTAGTTAGGAACACTCCAGGCCCCCAATATCCTTGGGCTTCATCTTCTGACAATAAAATCCGGTCGCCACCAGTTAATGACACCCTCCACACATATTCTGTTTCAGTCTCCTTTGCTAGTCGGATATACTTTTCCTGAATTTTAGATAATTCAGTGGCGGAATATGGTATCGTCTTAATGGTCACGTGTGGTGCTCCGCCATTTTGGCCATTGTCTATGGTTTCTGTTTTAATTAATGGCCTCATTGCTATCTCTTCATCCTCAGGGTAAAAAACTTTTCTGGTACCTTCTAACTCTTGATTTGGGTATAAAGATTTTTGCTGTTTCACCTGAACTACCTCTAGACCTTGCAGGTCTAAGTCCGGGTCAGATCGTTCATCCACCTCGGCTCGTAAAATTCTTTCCCGATCTAATGCATCAGCCAAGGCAGCATGAAGCCGCTGTGTTGTATTACGCTCAGCAGTTAATTGCTCTTGCAGGACTTTAACTAAATCCTGCAGGGACTGAATCTTCTCCTTATCTGCCTGCTCAGCTTTCATTGTTTCCTGTCTGTCTTCCTGGGCTGCTACGAGTGCGGCCCCTAAAACTGCACACACTACAGCCTTCCCTTTTCCCGGGCGAAACCTGCCTTCTTTTGCTAGCTTCTCAATTCTTCCTACAATGGCTTTTGAGTCATGCCAGTGATCTCGTGCCCAGGCTACTCCTTGTGGGGAAGGGCGGGCTTTATATGCAATTAGCTTCTCTAAAACAGGGGAACAGTCAGACAGAGATATTTCCTGGGTCACCATGCCTGCCGCTGCTCGGATCCCTCCCAACTTATTGTTGAGAGATCCTTCCCAGATCCTCCCCGCTCGTTATCTGAGTGGAGGTCCGGTATCCCGTTAGAATCTCCCTTCCAACAAGGGAAATCCTGTCCGTGACGCCAATTAAGATGTCGCGTCCCAGAGTTGGAGCGACTCAGGTTCGTGGATTTCCTTTGTCAGAATTAAGGTGAAACGACACCAGGGGAGTTCAAACAACAATCAACATTTATTCAACCTAGATAACCTTGCCCAAGTACAAGTGAACTTATCAATATGAACCTTGCAACATGTCGTTAAGCCGCTGTTTGAGAAGAGAAGTATAGAAAAATGAAATGGAAAAGGGAACATGAAACTGTGTCAGAAGGAGAGCCCTCCCGTTGAGTCACGAGGTTCAGAGCAGACCCCCTTGCTTTCTGGACTCCTTCTCAGAGAGGAGCCCAGGGGCGGCTAGGTCCACTCCTAGTCTCAGACTTGGTCAACGGTTTATGTTTAAAAGGATGAGGTGTAGGGACTGTGGAAAAGAGAGAAGAAAAAGAGGGAGGGAGAGAAAGAGAGAAAGAAAGAAAGAAAGAGAGAAGGAAAGGGTTTCACCAGTCCTGGGTCCAGCGTTGGTCCAGCCAGCGTAGAGATCCAGTTCTGGAGGGCGCGCGCTGAGAACTCGTTCTCCCTTCTTTTATAGCGTGTTAGTCGATGGTCTCGACATGCGCAGTCCCATTCCCGGGGTTCTCTGGAATCGGTCGGAGAGCTTTGGGGGGGGGGGGGTTCATCGCAGAGTTGCCTCTCTTTTTTCTGCTGGCATGACCGCTTAAGATAGAGGCACAGTCCCATCCTCTGTGGGGCCTCCTCCTCCAGGCGCATATGCTGTGCTCCTTCTCCTGGTCACTTAAGATAAGGAATTGCGGCTTTGGAGAAGCGCGGTCCCACCCTCCGGGGGGCCCTCTCCTCCGGCCACATTGTCATGTTCACAAAACTCCAGCATTTTTACAGAGGCCGTTTTCTCCACCAAAGTTCTTTAACGAATGTTTGAGACATTGACTATAATTTGTCCGACCGTCACACATATGTATGTTGTATTTTATATATTTAACCACCAACCAGTGTCTGCTGTAAAATCCCCTGTATAGCCCCGTATCAAGGCCGGAGAAATTGGCTAAAATCATCTAGTAGGAACATTTAGAACTTAAATAACAAGATAAAGAAATACCTGACAAAGAGGTGGTGTAAGAGTTGTCAGTACGTTACCTGACAACGGCCTGTTTGGAACGCAGCGGCCGATCCCCAAAGATAGAATGTGCAGTACAAAGCTCCTGGAAGGTCCCTGGCTAGAGCCGTTAGAGATAACCGCATAGCTACTGTCAAAAAGGATGGATTGCACCTGTTGCCATAACATCGATGAAGAAATCATAAACTCTAGATGAACTTTGCTTCATTATAATACCAAAACACACCTCCTGGTCAAAAGCTACCCGCCTCCAAGACTTACCACGCCTCGGAGAGACCTTCACTACGCCTGCGTAAAAGATATTCACATATGCTAATGATTTCCCAAAAATCTAATGAATATGTATAACTTTTCTTGGAAATCTAATGAATATGTATCGATAAGTCTTAATATAAGGTGTATTGTTTTGAAGACAGGTGTGCGTGGTTCGTGAGAGGACTCGCCCGCGCACCCGGCCGTCAATAAAGAAGTGTCTGCTTATCTACACTAAATTGGTGTTGATAAGTTCTTCATTCCGAGCTTTTCGGTAACAGTTTTGGCGACCCAGATGGGACCTCGCTGAGAGAGACCGGAGGAGTCGGGGACCGATCGGTTCTTGCCGGCACCGAGGATTTCTCGGGGATACCCATCGATCCCCAATCCATAAGGCTCTTTGCGACGTCCCCTGGATTTTGGTAAGACACTTCTTTTAAATATTAAGGATAGTGGGTTAGATTCCCACTGGTATTGTTTGGGGTTAGAGTCCCCCCGAGTGGGTTAGAGTCCCACCGGTATTGTTTGGGGTTAGAGTCCCCCCGAGTGGGTTAGAGTCCCACCGGTATTGTTTGGGGTTAGAGTCCCCCCGAGTGGGTTAGAGTCCCACCGGTATCGTCTGCCTGTCAGACGCGGCGAAAGCTGCGCAAGGTTGGACAAAAGGATCCTGAAGGAAGTAGAAGCCTAGGCGTCTGCCCGTAAGACATAAGCGAAAGCTATTGCTGGGTTGGACAATTTGGGAGTGGGTTAGAGTCCCAGCTTCAAAAGCATTTCGGAAATTTTGGGTTTGAGTCCCAAATTCTAAAAAAAAAAAAAAAAACCAAAAAGAAAGAAAGAAAAAAAAAAAGGAAAAAAAAGGAAAAAAAAAAGTGAGATATATTGTGTACTTGGAAGTATCGTGAGTGTTGTAAGTGTGGGATGTGCAACTGAGCATGAAGTGAGTCTTGGCAACGATTGTAGTGTCTCTTATTGAGGTTGGAAGTTATAAAGTGTGAATATATTTGCTGGTTAATAATTTTGCCAGGGGATATTGGTTATGACACTTGCTTAGGGAAGTCGGCTTTGTCTGTGCCCTGGGCAAGTAGGTGGACTCCATTACCTGGCAACAATTGTTATTTGTATTTATTTAATATTTGGTGTTTGATATACGTATTTAGTATTTGAAACTTTGTATTTGATACTTGACATTTGATATTTGGTATTTAACATCTGATAATTGATTATTGATTTTTGATATTTGTTATATATTTAATAGATATTTGGTATTGGGTATAAACATAATGGCATTTGCCAAATTATTTAAGAGTAAGAGTATGGGAAATTTGTCCACTGATGGAAAGATACCGAAAACATCTCCGTTGGGATGTTTGTTGGCACATTGGGGTGAATTGTATGATGATTTACGTAAAAATCAAATGATTGACTATTGTAATCATTGGTGGCCTCTGTATACATTAGAGGATCAGGAAAGGTGGCCCGTGAATGGGACACTAAATTATAACACCATTCTGCAGTTAATGTTGTTTTGTAGAAGAGAAAGAAAATGGAGTGAAGTACCTTATGTGGATTTATTTTTTTACTTAAGGCAGAGACGAGATTGGCAGAATGAGTGCAAGCTAGTTAGTAGGGACAATTTGGTAATGGCTATAACTTTTGATAATAAGAAAGAGAAGAAATGTTGTCTGGCATGTGATATTGCCCCCAAAGAGGATGAAGGGCCAGAGTTGGATATATCCCCTCCCAGGAGAGGAAGGAATTGGGGGTGAGAGCATAGGGAACAGATGGAAGAACCAGAAAGCAGTGGAATAGAGGATGCAGGGGAAGGACCATCTGAAGTTGTGATTCATACCCCCATTTCTCGAAGGACCCGACAGCAGGCACAAACAATAGCTCCCTTGAGGCAGGGAGTTGGTAACAATGGACCAGTGTATGTAAAAGTGCCCTTTTTGGTTGTGGACTTGATGGCTTGGAAGCAGGCAGCTGGAGTATATAGAGATCTTGAGAGAGTTGGCAGAGTAGTGGATACTATAATTAGAACGCAGAATCCAGACTGGAGTGATTTACAGGTGATCTTGGATAATTTGTTGGATGATACAGAAAAGCAGATGGTACTAAAAACTGGCAAAGCACAGGCAGAAGTGGCAGTATTGAGTGGGACAATAGGTGGAACATTAGAGCAGAATTTTCCGTCTGAGGATCCGCAGTGGGATCCAAATAACGTGGAAAAAGGCTGAGTCGGTATCAGAAATGGATTTTATATGGAGTTAAACATGCTATCTTTGAATTGGTCTAAATTATATGAGGTGAGGCAAGATAAGAATGAATCTCCCTCAGTGTTTCTGGAAAGATTGAAGAAAGCTGCCAGAAAATATACTGATTTAAGAGTAGAAACAGAGGCGGCTCAGATACAGTTGGCTTTGATTTTTATGGGATAGTCGGCACCAGACATAAGAAAGAAACTTCAGAAGCTGGAGGGAGAGGATTCAAGGAGTTTGAATAAAATGTTGGAGACAACATGGAAAGTATATAATAACAGGGAAAAAGAGGAAAGGAAAATCAGAGAAAATAGATTACTGGCCGTAATGACAGGAACAGCAGACAGAAGACGAGGTAAAGGAAGAAGACGAGGTGACAGTGGACGGAGAGGATTTATGAATTTTAGCAATCGGAATTTTAACACCCCCTTAGGAGTGAATCAGTGTGCTTTGTGTCGGGAGGAAGGACATTGAAGAAAAGATTGTCCTAAAAATGTGCAGTGCTCAGGAGGAAATATTCAAAAGGAAGTAACCAGAATGATGGTTCTGGATAAATGAAAAAGACCAGAGGGGAACCCAGCTGAGCCTCTGGTTATAATTAAGCTGGGAGAAAAAGAAGTTAAATTCTTAATAGATACAGGAACGACATTTTCAGTATTAAATACTTGTAAAGGAAAAATTAGAACAAAAACAACAAACATAGTAGGAGCAACAGGGAAAGAAGAAAACAGACCATTCCTGCAACCTCTGGATATGAAATTTGGAAATAAAATAATTACACATGAATTTTTGTATGTACCAGAATGCCCGATACCCTTGTTAGGAAGGGATTTGTTATCTAAATTAAATGCACAAATTGTTTTTAAGAAAGGAGAACTCTTTTTGAAGATACCTGAGTCAAAAACAGGAGAAATCCTAATGATACAAGAAAAAGTGGAGGAGCAGGAAATTCCACCAGAGGTGGATTTTGCAGTGATCCCTACAGTGTGGGAAACAGATATTCCTGGTAAATCAAAATTAACAGCACCTGTAAAAATAGATCTAAAAGAAGATACAGGAACAGTAAAAATTAAACAATACCCAATTAAACCAGAAGTTAGGCAGGAGTTAAAGAAATTGATTGACAAATTTTTGAAGTATAAAATTTTGAAGGAATGTGAATCTGAATATAATACTCCTATTTTACCAGTTAGAAAACCCTCGGGAGAATACAGGTTAGTGCAAGATTTGAGAGCAGTGAATCAAATAGCCAAAGATATATATCCTGTGGTTGCAAATCCTTATACATTGTTAACAGCGTTAAAGGAGACTCATCAGTGGTTTACAGTGCTTGATTTAAAAAATGCTTTCTTTTGCATACCCTTGGAGAAGGAAAGCAGAAAGTTGTTTGCTTTTGAATGGGAAAATCCACAAACTGGGCGAAAGATGCAGCTGACATAGACAAGACTACCCCAAGGATTTAAAAATAGCCTGACAATTTTTGGAAACCAGCTGGCAAAAGAGCTTGAAATCTGGAAACAGGACAAACCAAGGCCTGAACATTTACTTCTACAATATGTGGATGACATATTGATTGCTACAGAAGAAAGATCTACCTGCATACAGGTAACCATTGATGTCTTGAATTTTCTGGGACTAAATGGGTACAAGGTATCCAGGAAGAAAGCCCAAATAGCATGTCAGACTGTGATATATCTGGGCTTTGAGATTTCGAAAGGGCAGAGACAATTGGGAAAAGATCGCAAAAAAACCATCTGTAGTATACCTGAGCCGAAAAATATCCATGAACTTAGAGCGTTCTTGGGAATGCCAGGGTGGTGTCATCTTTGGATCATGAACTACGGTCTAATAGCTAAACCGTTATATGAGGCCCAAAAGAACTCTTCCTTTGTGTGGGGTCCAAAACAGCAAAGGGCCTTTACAGAGTTAAAACGCGCTTTAATGTTAACACCTGCTTTAGGCCTCCCTGATTTAACTAAAGATTTTCAGCTGTTCGTTCATGAAAGACAACACCTGACACTTGGTGTGTTAACCCAGAAGATGGAGAGCTGGAAATGACCAATCAGCTACTTCTCCAAACAACTGGACACAGTGAGTAAAGAGTAGCCAAATTGTCTTAGAGCAGTGGCTGCAACAGTGATGATTATACAAGAAGCTCGGAAATTGACTTTGGGAAAAACAATAACAGTCTATGTCCCACACATGGTAAAAACTGTTCTAGAACAAAAGGGGAGACACTGGCTATCTCCGAGCAGAATGATGAAGTACCAAGTAATATTAACTTAACAAGATGATGTAATTTTAAAAGCAACTAACCTGGCAAATCCAGCTGTGTTTTTAAGTTCCATACAGGAAGAAGGACATTTGGAACATGATTGCCTGGCTGCTATTGAGTATGTTTATTCCAGTCGTGAAGATTTGAAGGATGTACCATTGGAGCGACCGGACTGGGAACTGTATACAGATGGTAGCAGCTTTGTAGAGCAAGGAGTTCGATACGCTGGATATGCGGTAACAACAGACACCACAGTTATAGAAGCAGAAGCATTGCCAAGTACCACCTCAGCTCAGAAAACGGAACTTATTGCTTTGATTCGAGCTTTAGAACTAAGCGAGGAGAAGAAAGTAAATATTTGGACAGATTCAAAGTATGCTTTTGGAGTGGTACATGTCCATGCAGCATTGTGGAAAGAAAGAGGATTATTGTCCTCCCAGGGATCAAATATTAAACACCAAGATGAAATTTTACAATTATTACAAGCAGTTCAGAAACAAGATCAGGTAGCAATCATACACTGTAAAGCACATCAAATTAGAAACACAAAGGAAATCACTGGAAATAATTTAGCCGACCAAACGGCAAGAAAGGTAACAAAAGAACGAGCATTGCAAATGGCATTAATTCCCTCCAAAACAGTAACTCTCCCTAGGGAAAAACGAAAATACTCAGAGGAGGATGATAAGCTAGGTCAATTATTAAATGCTAAGAAAAACCTAGCCGGATGGTGGGTAACACCTAAAGGACAAGTAGTAGTTCCACCCTTTTTGATGAGAGAAATAATTCAAACAAAGCATCAGGAGTGTCACTGGAGAACAGAGGCCTTAGTAACTTCCTTACAAAAACAAGTGGTATCACTCAGAATGTTAGGAATAGCTAAAATAATAACTGCAAAATGTGAAGTATGTTTAAAAAATAATCCAATAATCAAGAAAAAGGTTCAAATGGGTCGAATAAAATCTGGTACAGAGCCTGGAGATTATTGGCAAGTAGATTTTTCAGAACTACCTAGGCAGAATGGGTATCGGTACATCCTGGTGGGGGTTGATACTTTTACAGGATGGCCAGAAGCTTTTCCCTGTCGTTCCACACAAGCAAAGGAAGTAGTAAAATGGTTACTACGAGAAATAATTCCAAGGTTTAAAGTTCCTATTAGAATTTCTTCTGACAGAGGTCCACACTTTGTTGCAGAAGTGGTCCAAAATGTTAACAAAATTCTGGGTATCACATGAGATTTGCATACCCCATGGAGGCCACAATCCAGTGGGAAAGTAGAAAGAATGAATCAAACCTTTAAAAGACAAATAAGCAAAATTTGTCAAGAGACTAATTTAAAATGACCTCAAACACTTCCATTGACATTATTACGAATCAGAATACAGCCAAAGAGTAGAACCTCAGTCAGTCCTTATGAATTATTGTATGAGAAACCTTATGAATCTCCAGAACCAAACCCGAACATGCAGGTAAAAGGAAAACAAGATGTGTATAACTATTTGCTTTCCTTAAGAAAAACTTTGACTGCAATTCGGAGAGCAGTGGTGTGGAATAGACCATTATCCCTGGAAGTTCCAGTGCATGACTTACAACCAGGAGACTATGTCTATGTGAAAACGTGGACTTCCAAACCCCTGCAGAAACGTTGGAAAGGACCCTTCCAGATACTGTTAACCACCTTCACGGCTATTAAAATTACAGAATCGGATGCTTGGATATACTACACTCAAGTGAAGAAGGCACCTACTCCATGGAAGATTATTAGCCGGAATCCAAAGACTTTAAAACTGACTCTGAAACATGTCTAATTTTTCATATCTGTTTGTGCTTGTTCTTTTTATATTAGTTCGGCAAATAATGATAGTGGAAACCCGGACTGATTTAATAATCAGGAACAAAAGACAAGTAGAAACAAAACAATTGATTGGCATTCCTGAAAAAAATGTCCGAAGAAAATTTGATGTTAGGATTGATTAAAGGATTTGCCAGCTTGCAAAATGTTACCCAAATTACTGCTTGTTTGCCGATACCAAGAGCAGTGGGGGAATCTATTCTTTGGAGAATTTTAACTATGAATTTACCCTAGAACATAGAAACAAAACCACCTATTGCAAACAAAGGCCAGTGACTAAATACAACCTGGCCATCAGTAGACGACAGAGGCAGTTCATTATGAAAAAAAAAAAAAAAGAAAATTTAATATCTTGGTGGAGATGTAAAAAAATTTATTATTATAGTACTATAGACCCAGCAATCGAAAGAATTCCTCCTTTAGCTATAGCCTTAAAGTATGGCTGCTTTTGTAGAAGATTCAAAAATGATCTCAAATTAACTGAAACTATTTGAGAAGATATGTCAAAAGATTAGTTAAAAAAAAATTTTAGTAGATTAGGATGGAATCTGAACTCTTGGTTACGGTCAATAATCAAAACTCTGTTTCTGTTACTAATTGTCTTTTTGATGATCATGCTACTATATGCTTGTCTGAAGAAACAATTTACCAATAGAATTACAGTAAATTGCATGATCATGAGAAAGGTTCCAATTGTTCCACCAGAATGCAGTCCACCACCAGTATATGCCGAAACAAATATTGACTCTCAGAATAATAATAAATAAATATTAGATAGATGATGTGAAAGTATTGAAATAATTTTCAACACTTTCAAAGGGGGGAAATGCTACTGATTTGTCATTAATTTCTTATTAGTTAGAATTAACCATATTTAGTTTTAATATTTTAGCAAAATCATATGTATGTTGTATTTTATATATTTAACCACCAACCAGTGTCTGCTGTAAAATCCCCTGTATAGCCCCGTATCAAGGCCGGAGAAATTGGCTAAAATCATCTAGTAGGAACATTTAGAACTTAAATAACAAGATAAAGAAATACCTGACAACGGGGTGGTGTAAGAGTTGTCAGTACATTACCTGACAACGGCCTGTTTGGAACGCAGCGGCCGATCCCCAAAGATAGAATGTGCAGTACAAAGCTCCTGGAAGGTCCCTGGCTAGAGCCGTTAGAGATAACCGCATAGCTACTGTCAAAAAGGATGGATTGCACCTGTTGCCATAACATCGATGAAGAAATCATAAACTCTAGACGAACTTTGCTTCATTATAATACCAAAACACACCTCCTGGTCAAAAGCTACCCGCCTCCAAGACTTACCATGCCTCGGAGAGACCTTCACTACGCCTGCGTAAAAGATATTCACATATGCTAATGATTTCCCAAAAACCTAATGAATATGTATAACTTTTCTTGGAAATCTAATGAATATGTATCGATAAGTCTTAATATAAGGTGTATTGTTTTGGTGACAGGTGTGCGTGGTTCGTGAGAGGACTCGCCCGCGCACCCGGCCGTCAATAAAGAAGTGTCTGCTTATCTACACTAAATTGGTGTTGATAAGTTCTTCATTCCGAGCTTTTCGGTAACAGATTGGCAACTTCATACTCCATATCGCCCCTAGTCGAGTGGTCAAGTGGAAAAAATGAACCACTTAATCAAACAGCAAATTGTGAAATTAGGACAAGAAGCAAATCTGACATGGCCTCAGTCTCTCCCTTTAGCCCTCTTGCGTATACGAACAAGACCAAGGGTGAAGGAAGGACTGAGCCCCTTTGAAATGTTGTATGGATGACCCTATGAAATACAGAAAGGGGTGTCTGTGCAAGCTGGGGACGAAATTGTGACCTCTTACATGGTAGCATTGAGTAAGCAGCTCAATAAAATCAGGAAGCATGTGGCTGGGACTCGAGGGAGAGGTTTGGATGGACCTGTACATAATATACAACCTGGGGATTATGTATATGTAAAGTCTCTTACAGAAAAAAACCTGGAGCCACAGTGGGAAGGACCATTCCAAGTACTACTCACCTCCTTTACTGCAATCAGAATCAAGGAACAGAACACTTGGATTCATCACACCAGAGTGAAAAAGACATCCAAAACTCCATGGAAAGTCACCACAAAACCTGATGGACATTTAGTTTTTACGCGGTAATATGGGGAGTTGTGGGGACTCTGTGTAAGGCGTGGGATGAAAACCTGTTTGTCAGATATAACCAGGAGCTAGCAAAGGATATTAATGTATCAAGCTGTTGGATGTGTACCTTAATACCCAGAGAAGGAGAAACCTTCCCATTTATTGGTGTCCCCCTCAGAACAAACAGCACTAAAACACTATTGAATAGAACTGCCAACTATACTTGTTTATATGGAAATGGTTTCAGAACTATAGTGAAGTATAAACTTGATCTGGATAGCAGAGACCCACATAATAATGATCGATACAATTGGTCTTGGAGATTAAAAGACATGGAAAGAGGCAGAGGGGGAGACCCCGTAATGTGCGCCCCCATTATGCCAACACTTCTAGTTTTCTTGGGACACTGAATGGAACTTGCTTTCGATGTAATGAATCACACTCTACAGGGATAGCTAATACAGGATGGGGAAATCTAACAGGGAGTTGTTATCCTCCTCCTCGGGAGCCGTCCAATTGTAATCTCCCTGACAGGGGTTGGTACCTTTGTGCAAACGGGGAGGCACATAAGAGTTTACCTATCGATTGGTGGGGAGAATGCACAGAGGGAATAATAATCCCACAAACACTCCCTATCTTAGGAAAATTACAAGGAATATTCCGATCCCCATGGCACCACACGAGGACTAAAAGAACCTCTAACCCTCTTATAGAACGAGACACCACATTCCACAGTGTGGTACGATGGCTTTTCCCAATGCTTGGAGTATCTGAATTGGAAAAAGCAATAGTCAATGTATCAGCAGTGGTCGAGATTTTAGCCAATACTACTGCTGACGCTCTAGGAAAATTACAAGCCGAAATTGATTCCTTGGCAAAGATAACGATACAAAATCGCCTTGTATTAGATATGTTAACCGCAAAGGAAGGGGGTGTGTGCGTACTTATAAATCAAAGCTGTTGTGCTTATTTAAATGAAAGAGAGCAAATAGAGACAGATATTGAAAAGATTTGGGAAATTTCTAAGGAGTTACATCTTATCACTATGGATGACACATCATGGGGATTTTCTGAGATATGGGAAAAACTAACTTCCTGGTTGCCAAATTTCTGCTAATAATCCTTTGTATGCAGCTTATGGTGTTTCCAAAACACAGGAGATTCCTACAGCGAATGGAAAAAGAATCAGTTGCGATGAAAACTCGAGTCCAATAAATATTTTGAAAGAATGCTAGATAGGGAAACAATGCATTAGAAGTACTAGAGTTAGATATAGTAAAAGAATTTACTATTTTCTAGAAAAGGGGGGACTGAAATGGGGAGCCAAAGGAACCTTAGTAGATATAGTAATTATCTAGCTTATAATGAAGTTAAAGAAATTTCAATAGAGGTAGACATGGCCCAAGAGGATGAGAAGTGGTGCTTAATTTTTGCATTGTTGGTCCAAGAGGATGAGAAGTGATGCTTAATGTTTGCATTGTTGAGGCTGGCTGGGGCAGGAGATAGTCCCTGATAAGAAGCAGCAGTCGACCCGAAAAACCAGCCAAGACCGGCCTTATGACTTTTGGAACTAATTTTAATATGAAGCGGGGATAGATCATGCCTATGTATAGGCGTATTGCGAAACTCCATGTATATGTAACACTTGACTGTATAAATTTGAAGCGAACTGCCGAGTCAGGCGCGCATGACTTTGGTGGGACTCCCCCCCGTGCTGCCCAGCGCTGAATGAACATACCTACTTTACAATCTCACTGATTGTGGAGTCTGTTTCCGCACGTCAATTCCATAGACATAATCGTGACTGTCTTCAGCCACATCTTCCCAGGCCTACACAAGACCATCCCCCAACCTGACCTTGTGAAACTAGTTCTTCAAGGGCTTGGCAAACATGCAGCACAACAAATTCTAACGTTCACACTTGAAAACAAATGCCAGGTGTTCCGAGCTGCTCCCACATCTCCCCCTTTTTTGTTTAGGAACATCAGATTCACGACGAAGGCAGGGAGGACTCTAACTTTTAGCCAACGCAATCCTTCTACTGCTCCTCAGATGATTCTGATTGCTGCAAACACACAAATGATTAATAACCCTCCAATAGCAATAGCAATTCAGATACACAGATTTAAAAGCTGTTACGGATGCATGACTAACGAAATCCAACAGGTGTTAAAACTTGGATTTATTCTTCAGCAAAAGTTAGTTAGAAGTCCGGTAACATTTTATAAAACCACAGGCTCAATGATGTAAAGAGAATTAATACTACACGGCGACTTAAGAATCCCCAAGATTTAAAGTGATGGCTCAAAATGCACATATCACTCACCTAAAAGCTGAGGGCTCTCTCCCTCGAGGAGTTACCTCGGGCGGTGCCCTGACCCGAGGGGGAGTCCCCGACTGCAGACCCGCTGCTCCGAGGAGGACTGCCAACGTGTCCTCCGGCAGGACCCTGTTTATACCCCTGTCGAATCTGACCTGTGGTCATTTAATTCTATTGGCTAGGAGGGTCACCTCGGTGTACCTGGCGCATCTCGATTGGCCAGTTCAAATTTCAACCTGCGGCCTCCAGGGTTTCCTTCCCCTTCTCCCTTCCTGGAGAAGTTTTGTTTCCTGATGGCAGGATGGGCGGGGGAATGTAGTGCCACAAAACCTTCAAACCATGTTTTTGGATTTAACCATTTAACACTATTAGACAATTCTTTGAAAAACACCTTATTCTGCTAATTTTGTATATTTCCCATTTGATTTTGTAATATCTGTGCAAGGTCTTGGATCTCTCCTGCAATATTAGTAGCAAACACACCTTGTAAATGCGCCTTCACCTTATTCCAATCTCATACACTTTCATTCCTTTGTAAAGGAGTTACACAGAGCCCTTGTTTTTGAAATTCCCAATCACAATGTAATTTCATTCTATTTTGTTATTCACTTTGTCTATCTCTATGTGATGGGTAGATCCTGGCTGGACACCAGGCACCCACAATAGCTATTCTATCACTCTCTCCTCCGCAGCTGGACAGGGGAATGGGAGATGAGGTTTGCAGTCAGTTCATCACACGTTATCTTTGTCGCTTCATCCTCCTCAGCGGCAGCACTCATCACACTCTTCCCCTGCTCCAGTGTGTGGTCCCTCCCACGGGAAACAGTCCTCCACGAACTTCTCCAGCATGGGTCCTTTCTGCGGAGTGCAGTCCTTCAGGAGCATACCACTCCAGCGTGGGTCCCCCACGGGATCATAGGTCCTGCCAGAAAACCTGCTCTGTGGGCTTCTCTCTCCATAGATCTGCAGGTCCTGCCAGGAGCCTGCTCCAGCACGGGCTTCCCACAGGGTCACAGCCTCCTTCGGGCACCCACCTGCTCTGGCGTGGGGTCCTCCATGGGCTGCAGGTGGATATCTGCTCCACCATGGACCTCCATGGACTGCAGGGGAACAACCCGTCTCACCACGGTCTTCACCACGGGCTGCAGGGGAATCTCTACTCCGGCGCCTGGAGCATTTCCTCCCCCTCCTTCTTCACTGACCTTGGTGTTTGCAGAGTTGTTTCTCTTACATGTTCTCACTCCTCTCTTCAGCTGCCGTTTCTGTGTGTCCTGCAACCCCTTTTCTCTTCCCCCTCTCCAGCTCTTTTGTTTTGTTTTTGTTTTTTTTTTCTCCCTTTCTCTCTCTTTTTTTTTTTTTTACACAGAGGCGCTATCACTATTACTGATTGGCTCGGCCTTGGCTGGCGGCAGGTCCGTCTTAGAGCCAGCTGGCATTGGCTCTGTCAGACACAGGGGAAGCCTCCAGCAGCCCCCACAGAAGCCACCCCTGTAACCCCCTGCTACCAAAACCTTGCCACACAAACCCAATACACTCCAAGCCAAATTACGACTGCTTCTAAAGCATCCAATCATGCTAGTATTGTTGATCAATTTGTACCTGGGTATTCATTCCAGCTGTAACATTTTCTAATACATTAGCTACTGTGTGAGCAGTCTGAACAGATTTCGCAAGCACCGTGGTAGCAACGGCGGCAGTAGCTGCAATAATGATAGCTGATATTATAAAGGCAATGAGCCATCCTATAAATCGTTTTGGGCAACTAATTGTCCACTTTAAAAGCCTTGATAATTGATTTAATCCTGATTCCCCTTCCCACGATTTGGTCATATTTACAGGGATCCACAATTCAGCACGACGTTGCATTGGCATGATTACTGTAAGACTTAGTTCAGATATATTCTTATGAGTAAAACAGCTAAAATACCAAGGTTAATTCAGATTAGTTTCAAAAGCATGGTTACGTAAAGCGATATCTAGAAATTGAGCTCCTACAAAAACATAAGGATGTGAAGTACATATCATCACCGAATCTTTGTGATTCTGTGTCAGGTTCAAACTTATACAAGGAATGGTTCTTTATATAGTCACCGTGGCTTAGGCACAACATTTCTATTGGGCCCAGTGGAGGTATTGTGCCCGAGCCATGGCAACCACACAAAGAAAAAGGATCAGAATTCTTACAATACTGTTGCTGGCCACTATTGCCAGGTATGCTAAAAAAGGTATTCTTTGGAGTAGGATACATGTTGCATCATCACGCTAGCTTGTTGTTGCATTCTCTTCAAATCTCCCTATGTGATAGCTTCTTCATTCTTGATGCGCTGCTTCCTCCTCATTCGTTTCTCCTCTTTCAAATTCAGAGTCTTCATCTGCAGGATTGGATTGTCCAAGTGGTTTTGCCAGCTCATGATATGGCTTCACGTGTTTAGCTGGAATCCACTTGGTTCCTGTGGGAAGAATAGCACAAGCATACCCTCGCCCCCAAGTGATTAGTTCCACAGGTCCATTCCAACCAGGTCTATTGAAAGGATCCTTATACAGTACTTTAGGTCTGTGTGAAATAGAATCAGGAGTTTTAAAATGCCGATCTGTCGCTGTGCTGGCCATTAAGTCTGGTGAGCAATTTAAAAAATTCAAAGTAAACATAGCATTATCTAGCTGCTCTTGTGGTGGCATATTCCCCCTTTTTTGTTTATGCAACATGGACTTTAAAGCATGATGCGCACGCTCAATTATTGCTTGTCCAGTAGGTGAATGTGGAATTCCTGTCACATGGGATACCTGCCACTGTTGCAAAAATAATTGAGTAGATTTAACTACATACCCTGGACCGTTGTCAGTATTAATGGTTTGAGGAACCCCCATAATTGCAAAGCATCGTGACCAATGTCGTTGTACATCACGTGCCCTTTCTCCAGAATGAGCAGTAGCACAAATATAAGAGGAAAAGGTATCAATAGAAACATGCACAAATTTCAAGGAGCCAAAGGCAGATACATGTGTAACATCACTTTGCCAAATGGCATTATAATGTAAACCATGTGGGTTAACTCCAATGCTCACTGCATCAGAAGCAACTCTTTGACAATCATCTGTACAAGAACGAATTATATCTTTAGCCTGCTGTATTGGCTTTGTGTGGCAAGGTTTTGGTAGCAGGGGGTTACAGGGGTGGCTTCTCTAAGAAGCTGCTGGAAGCTTCCCCTGTGTCCGACAGAGCCAATACCAGCCGGCTCTAAGACGGACCTGCCGCTGGCCAAGGCTGAGCCAATCAGTGATAGTGATAGCGCCTCTGTGATAACATTTTTAAGAAGGAAAAAAAGTTGCGGGACAGACAGAAGCAGCAGCCAGAGAGAGAGGAGTGAGAACATGTAAGAGAAACAGCTCTGCAGACAATAACGTCAGTGAAGGAGGGGGAGGAGATGCTCCAGGCACCGGAGCAGAGATTCCACTGCTGCCCGTGATGAAGACCATGGTGAGGCAGGCTGTCCCCTTGCAGCCCATGGAGGTCCACGGTGGAGCAGATATCCACCTGCAGCCCGTGGAGGACCCCACGCCGGAGCAGGTGGGTGCCCAAAGGAGGCTGTGACCCTGTGGGAAGCCCGCGCTGGAGCAGGCTCCTGGCAGGACCTGCGGATCTGTGGAGAGAGGAGCCCACGGAGCAGGTTTTCTGGCAGGACTTGTGACCCCGTGGGGGACCCACGCTGGAGCAGTGTGCTCCTGAAGGACTGCACGCCGTGGAAGGGACCCATGCTGGAGCAGTTCATGAAGAACTGCAGCCCGTGGGAAGGACCCACGTTGGAGAAGTTCGTGGAGGACTGTCTCCCATGGGAGGGACCCCACGCTGGAGCAGGGGAAGAGTGTGATGAGTCCTGCCCCTGAGAAGGATGAAGCGGCAGAAATAACATGTGATGAACCACAGCTGTGCTTTTGTCAAATTAAACATCTTTTGCAATGCTGCAGCATTTTGGTGAAAAAAGGAATGAGAGGCCACAGCAGAGTGGAATTGCACTGTGCCAACAGTAAAAGAGTCAGCCACGGCATTGCCTTTAGTCAAAGGTCCTGGCAGCACAGTGTGTGACCTAATGTGACAAATAAACAAAGGATAAGCTCTTTTATTTAAAAGAGTTTACAATTCCAAAAATTTGTTGAATAAGTCTTCATCATTTATCTCCTTTAAGTAAGATCTTGGTAATCGCTGTACAACACGGACAACATATTCTGAATCAGAAACAATATTGAGTGGTGTCCTGTCCGATGGAAATAAAGCTAAAACGTGTAAAACAGCCTGTAATTCCACACGCTGCGTGGAACCTTGTAACAAAACAACAGACGTCTGCCATACTCCATTATCTAGCCAGGCAACTACACCTCGTCCAGTTTTTCCAGAGCCATCTACAAAAACTGTACAAGCATTAACAATAGGAGTATCTGATACTATCGTCTGTGGTTTGATGTTTAATGTATGAAGGTTTTGCAGTAACTTACAGTTAGGAAGTGAGAAAGAAATTTTATTCATGAAGTCAGCCAATGCGATTTGCAATGATTGTGATTGAACAAAAAGGTAATCAAAATCTTGTTTTGAAAAAGGAAAATACAATGTATCGGGATCAAAACCAATGAGACACTGAGTACGTGACCGTGCTTTTCGTACCACAGTCACAATCATTTCTAAAGGCTGTGTAATAGTTTTCTTTAAAGTGTGAGAGAGAAACACCCATTCCAAGTATAAAATTTTCTGAGCGACTTTATCATGTTGTCCTATAATAGCAAAAGGTTGTTTTGGACCTTGTATGACATATACATCAACAGGTAAAGTTAAGTCCCTTCTATAGGCTTGTAATGTAGATATCTTTTGTGAAACTAAATTTAACTCTGCCTTGGCAGCTGGAGTTGAGATCCGTGGTGATGTTAAATCAGGATCACCTCTCAGAATGTTAAAGAGATTACTTAATTCCTCCGTGGTTATACCTAACATGGGTCGTACCCAGTTTATTGTTCCTAATAATTTTTGAGCATTGTTCAGAGTTCGTATATCTGTCTGCAACTTTAATGATTGAGGCTGTACTGTTCTCTCTGTAAGAATCCACCCTAAATGTTTCCAAGGCGGCATCTTTTGAATTTTTTCTGTAGCAATTTGAAGTCCAAAGGTGTGCAAAGAATTTACAAGATGTTGCACAACACTTTCCAAATACAGCGTTGTTTCTGTTGAAATTAAAATATCATCCATATAATGATATATTATAGCATTTGGAAATGCGTCTTGGCTCGGTTGAATAGCCGCAGCAACTACTATCTGACAGATACTAGGACTATTCATCATGCCCTGAGGTAGCACTGTCCACTGATAACGCTGCATAGGCTCAGCGTTATTTACACTAGGCACTGAAAAGGCAAAATGTGCACAATCATCAGGATGTAAAGGAATTGTGAAGAAGCAGTCTTTTAAATCAATGACTTGTAATTCCCACTCTTTAGGGATCATTGCAGGATTTGGCGTTCCTGGCTGGGTAATCCCCATAGGTTGTAACACTGCATTTATCGATCGTAAATCCTGTAGTAATCTTCATTTTCCTGACTTTTTTGGAATAACAAAAATCGGCGTGTTCCATGGACTAGTTGAAACAACATTGTGTCCTTGCTGCAACTGCTCTTGAATTAATTTATGTGCTTGTATCAATTTGTCCCCTTTTAACGGCCACTGATCGACCCAAACAGGTGCAGAGGTTAGCCACGTAAGTTTGAACAGGGGTTTTACATCAGTGACCCTTAGGATAAATTTGAATTGACTGTGGTTAGGGTAATGTGCCATTGTTTCAATAAATCTCTGCCCCACAAATTTACAGATGAGTCAAGTACATAAGGCTGAATCCATGCTTCATGCTTCTCAGGCCCCTTTACTGACAAGTTTGGCACTTTGCATGGGCTGTCGAGTGCCTCCTATACCAACAATTGTAGAAAGAGCTATTTGCAATTGCCACGAAGTTGGCCAGTCCTGTTTTGATATTATAGAAACGTCTGCTCCGGTATCTAGCAATCCCGAAAACCATCTACCCTCAATTTGCAATTTTAAAATTGGCTGTTGCTGTGTTATTTCCTGTGACCATAATACAAAAGGTCTCCCGGTGCTACCAAAGCTACCGTCACCTCGATTATTTTGCACTTTTTGAGGTACCCAATAAGGAAGCAATATTAATTGAGCTATTTTTGTGTTTGCCGGAATTGTACATGGAATTTGCATTGAAGCTAGCATGATTGTAATTTCCCCTTGATAATCTGAATCAATAACTCCAGGGTATACAATTATTCCCTGTGTCGTAGCACTAGATCGTCCAATTATTAATCCTAACATGCCATCAGGCAAAGGTCCGAATATTGCAGTCCCCACAATATAAATCCTCTGTTCTTTCATTAAGAGGTTGGCTGCTGTTGCCAAATCCAGCCCGGCACTCCCTGTAGTTGCGGGCTGGAGGTCATAGATGGTTCTTGCGGGCTGCCTGCTTGTGTAGCAGTCCAATCGGTTAGTGGTGCCTCCACTGAATTCCAGACCCTGTTGGTTTGCAGGGCACCGGGTCTCGCGCCCCTCCTGTAGTTTCCCTGGAAGAGATTACCTTCTTTGTCAAATTTCAATTTGTGTTGATTCGCCTGATGATATCCTTTACTACAATGAGGGCACAAGTGATTTGCAGGTTTATCATGTTTGGATTTCTGCCGTTTAGTACATTGCTTAGCCATATGTCCCAATTTTCCACAGTCAAAGCATTTCACAGTAACTTGATTAACATTTAGTTGCTGTGACAGTGCAGCAGCTAACATGTTAATCCTATGAGTGTCTGTCCCTACATTTTGACATATCTTAATATACTCCCCAACGTCAGTAGCTCTTCCTCTAACTGATTTCAGTGCAGCCTGACAGTCTGTATTTGCATTCTCATAAGCCAATTGAAATAATAATACTTTTGCAGCTTCCGGATTTTCTACCTGCCGCGTTGTCGCGGCTTGAAGGCGATCAATAAAAGATACGTACGGTTCCTGAGAGCCCTGTCGTATACAGGCAAATGAAGCGATACCTTGCCCAGTTTCAGGTACAGGTTGTAAAGCCATGATCGCAATACAAGTAGCTTGATCGAAAACTTGCTTTGGCAAAGCTGCTTGTGCCTGAGGTGTAATGTAAGGGCCTGTTCCTTGTAACATGTTTTGATCTATAAGTATCCCTGATGACAAGTTGTCAATAATTTGTTCCACTGACAAATCATTGTATTCTAATTGCCATACAGAATACTGAGCAGAAGTCAACACTGTTTTCATAAGCAATTTCCAGTCCCAAGGAGTCATAGTTGTGACGGTCGGACAAATTATAGTCAATGTCTCAAACATTCATTAAAGAACTTTGGTGGAGAAAACGGCCTCTGTAAAAATGCTGGAGTTTTGTGAACAGGACAATGTGGCCGGAGGAGAGGGCCCCCCGGAGGGTGGGACCGCGCTTCTCCAAAGCTGCAATTCCTTATCTTAAGTGACCAGGAGAAGGAGCACAGCATATGCGCCTGGAGGAGGAGGCCCCACGGAGGATGGGACTGTGCTTCTATCTTAAGCGGTCATGCCAGCAGAAAAAAGAGAGGCAACTCTGCGATGAACCCCCCCCCCCTCCAAAGCTCTCCGACCGATTCCAGAGAACCCCGGGAATGAGACTGCGCATGTCGAGACCATCGACTAACATGCTATAAAAGAAGGGAGAACGAGTTCTCAGCGCGCGCCCTCCAGAACTGGATCTCTACGCTGGCTGGACCAACGCTGGACCCAGGACTGGTGAAACCCTTTCCTTCTCTCTTTCTTTCTTTCTTTCTCTCTTTCTCTCCCTCCCTCTTTTTCTTCTCTCTTTTCCACAGTCCCTACACCTCATCCTTTTAAACATAAACCGTTGACCAAGTCTGAGACTAGGAGTGGACCTAGCCGCCCCTGGGCTCCTCTCTGAGAAGGAGTCCAGAAAGCAAGGGGGTCTGCTCTGAACCTCGTGACTCAACGGGAGGGCTCTCCTCCTGACACAGTTTCATGTTCCTTTTTCCATTTCATTTTTCTATACTTCCCTTCTCTTCTCAAACAGCGGCTTAACGACATGTTGCAAGGTTCATATTGATAAGTTCACTTGTACTTGGGCAAGGTTATCTAGGTTGAATAAATGTTGATTGTTGTTTGAACTCCCCTGGTGTCGTTTCACCTTAATTCTGACAAAGGAAATCCACGAACCTGAGTCGCTCCAACTCTGGGACGCGACATCTTAATTGGCGTCACGGACAGGATTTCCCTTGTTGGAAGGGAGTTTCTAATGTGATACCAGACCTCCACTCAGAGAACGAGCGGGGAGGATCTGGGAAGGATCTCTCAACAATAAGTTGGGAGGGATCCGAGCAGCGGCAGACACAGGGGCCCAGGAAATATCTCTGTCTGACTGTTCCCCTGTTTTAGAGAGGCTAACTGCCTATAGGGGATTTCCCTTGTTGGAAGGGAGATTCTAACGGGATACCGGACCTCCACCCGGAGAACGGGCGGGGAGGATCTGGGAAGGATCTCTCAACAATAAGTCGGGAGAGATCCGAGCAGTGGCAGGCATGGTGACCCGGGAAATATCTGTGTCTGACTGTTCCCCAGTTTTAGAGAAGCTAATTGCATATAAAGCCCGCCCTTCCCCACAAGGAGTAGCCTGGGCACGAGACCACTGGCATGACTCAAAAGCCATTGTAGGAAGAATTGAGAAGCTAGCAAAAGAAGGCAGGTTTCGCCCGGGAAAAGGGAAGGCTGTAGTGTGTGCAGTTTTAGGGGCCGCACTCGTAGCAGCCCAGGAAGACAGACAGGAAACAATGAAAGCTGAGCAGGCAGATAAGGAGAAGATTCAGTCCCTGCAGGATTTAGTTAAAGTCCTGCAAGAGCAATTAACTGCTGAGCGTAATACAACACAGCGGCTTCATGCTGCCTTGGCTGATGCATTAGATCGGGAAAGAATTTTACGAGCCGAGGTGGATGAAAGATCTGACCTGGACTTAGACCTGCAAGGTCTAGAGGTAGTTCAGGTGAAACAGCAAAAATCTTTATACCCAAATCAAGAGTTAGAAGGTACCAGAAAAGTTTTTTACCCTGAGGATGAAGAGATAGCAATGAGGCCATTAATTAAAACAGAAACCATAGACAATGGCCAAAATGGCGGAGCACCACACGTGACCATTAAGACGATACCATATTCCGCCACTGAATTATCTAAAATTCAGGAAAAGTATATCTGACTAGCAAAGGAGACTGAAACAGAATATGTGTGGAGGGTGTCATTAACTGGTGGCGACCGGATTTTATTGTCAGAAGATGAAGCCCAAGGATATTGGGGGCCTGGAGTGTTCCTAACTACCGATGATCCTAGGGAACCATGGTCTCTGACGCAGCGGGCAGCTTACTGGGCAGGGGGAATAGACCAAATGGAACGAGGAGAACCAACACGGATAGACACCCCTTCTATAAATCAGTTGACTGAGAGCTTACAGAAAACTGCTTGTCTCCAATTAATGCATGATAGGCGATTAGTGCCACAACAGCCCTCTCCGATGTTGTTAAATGCCAATCCCGATAGAATGACTCCTCTAATCCGAGGTTTACCAGATTCTTTGAAATTATATGCTGTCCAGCTGCAGGATAGATTACGTGATGCGATAGCACCTAGAGGAGGCAGGCGGAATGCAGGAGGGGTCCTGACCTGGGGAGAAGTGGCACAGGAATTGGTTAACTACGGCCGGAGAATGGGTCTCACAAGGGAAGAAAGCAGGGCTAAGCCTGCTATCCGCCGAATAGAAGGACCTGGCCGACCTCCCCCATCTAAGACTGTAAACACCAAAAAGCTGTATGGGGGTCAGCGGAACTTGTTGTGGGCAGAAGGGATAGAAAAGGGAATTCCCCGGGACGTGATGGATGGCTTGCCCACCTCTGTCCTAGAAAAGTTGGTCCTAGGGTGGAAAGACAAGAACAAGGAGCCTCCTCATACTGAGTTAAACATTCGAGGCTATAAAGGGGCGAATCCGCAGTTGCTGACAACTCCCACTCCCCAAACGCCTACTGCCCCAGAGGAAGGTATTACTGTCCGCAGGACGGGAAACTAGACAGGCCGTCCCCAGTAAGTGAGCCGGGGGACGGCCAGTGGGTTTATTTAAGGAGGCTCACTGAAAATAAGACAGGAGACCTGTTGATTACTTTTCCCCTTGGTCCCTTTAAGACCCCAGTAACTTTTTTAGTTGACACGGGTGCTCAGATGTCAGCACTCCGGGCGGATGTTGCTAACCGCAATGGAATAATTGCAGATAAGAAGCAGATATGGGTCACAGACGTTTTCGGAAGCTCCCAACCACAGCCGACAGCTAAAGTTAAATGCTGGCTGCCAGGGGATTCATCCCCTGTTGAGGTTACTATGATACTAGGTCCTCTACCCACCAATATTCTAGGACTTGACCTCTTAAAGGGCCAGTCATGGGTAGACTCTAAGGGAAGAGAATGGAAATTTGGGTGTCCCGCAATCTCTGTGAGGCTTTTGCAGTCTGCACCAACTCTTCCCCCTTCAAAGATAGTTAATGTCAAGCCTTATGCTTTGCCTTTGGGAGCAAGGGAAGGGATCACTTCAGTGATAACTGAGTTACGGGAACAGGGGATAGTTATTCCTACTCATTCACCCTATAATTCCCCAGTATGGCCGGTCCGCAAGCCAAATGGGAAGTGGCGACTGACAATTGACTATCGACGCCTGAACGCTAATACTGGCCCATTAACAGCTGCAGTCCCCAATATAGCAGAATTAATTGCAACCATACAAGAACAGGGTCACCAGATTTTAGCAACCATTGATGTGAAAGACATGTTCTTTATGGTTCCCTTGCAAGAAGCAGATAGGGACCGCTTTGCCTTTACCTGGGAGGGTGTACAATATACATTTACACGGCTTCCCCAAGGCTATTGCCACTCACCAACCATTGCTCACTATGCATTAGCCCAGGAACTAAATCAGATCACTCCTAAAGATGGAGTAAAAGTATATCAATATATTGACGATGTGCTAATTGGAGGACCAGATACCACTGTGGTGGGACAAACCCAGAGAGAAATCATTAGTCACTTGGAGAATTTAGGGCTCCAAATTCCTGCCGAAAAGGTACAACTCCCATCACCTGAAGTAAAATTTTTAGGTATCTGGTGGAAAGGAGGGACTGTGTGTATACCACCCGAAACCTTGTCCACCCTCGAACAAGTGAAAATGCCTGAAAATAAGAAAGAATTGCAGCATGCCCTAGGCTTGCTAGTGTTTTGGAGAAAACACATCCCTGACTTTTCTATCATAGCTCGCCCTTTATATGATTTAACCCGTAAAAGAACTGCTTGGGACTGGACACCTGTCCATGAAGAGGCTCTGAAATTATTAATTTTTGAAGCAGGGATTTACCAGGCCTTAGGACCAATACATCCAACAGACCCACTCCACATAGAATGGGGTTTTGCAATTCATGGGTTATCTATACATATGTGGCAGCGTGGCCCTGAAGGTCCTACCCGTCCTATAGGATTTTTCTCGCGTAGCTTTAAGGATGCTGAAAAACGGTATTCAGTTTGGGAGAAAGGACTCTTTGTGGTTAACCTAGCCTTACAGGAAGCCGAGAGAATTATACGACAGCAGCCCATCATCTTACGAGGACCCTTTAAGATCCTGAAACCAATATTGGCTGGAACTCCTCCCCCTGTAGGAGTAGCTCAACGAGAAACAGTAAGGAAGTGGTATGCCCAGTTAGACCACTACTGTCACACTAGACAGATAGAGGAGGGAACACCCAAAATGCTGCAAATACAGGATCCCCCTTCTGATCACCCAGATACAGAACCCCCTCCATCGTACATCAAAGTGGCTCCTCATTTTAAACCCCATTTAACAAATGTGTGGTTCACTGATGCTTCTGCAAAAAGGGAAGGAAAGACGTGGAAGTATCGAGCAGTAGCATTACATATTGATTCAGGGGAGCATATGATAACTGAGGGAGAGGGTAGTGCCCAAGCAGGGGAGTTAGTTGCTGTGTGGAGTGTAGTCGTTAAGGAAGCTGAGACAACAGAACCAGTATACATTTATACTGACTCCTATGCGGTGTTTAAGGGATGTACTGAATGGTTACCGTTTTGGGAACAAAACCAATGGGAAGTAAACCAAGTGCCAGTGTGGCAACGAGACAAATGGGAAGAAATACTGAATATCGCCAAGCAGAGATCTTTCTTGGTAGGCTGGGTTGCTGCACACCAGGCAGGAGATAACCCGGCTCACCTCCTAAATAACCAAGTAGATTCCTTAACACGTCTAGCCAGTCTTGCCATCGATGGTGAAGCAGAGAAATGGGAACACCTTCTGGAGTGGCTGCACGTGAAGCGTGGCCATTCAGGAAGTAAAGACCTGTACAAAGAGGCTATTAGTAGAGGATGGGCTGTTACACGAGAATTATGTAATACTGTTATTTCTGCATGCGGTCAGTGTCGAGTTCGTTTGGAAAAATATAACCCTTTAAAGGAGCAACCCCTACATTTAAGGACAAACAAAGGTTTATGGCAAACGTGGCAAATTGACTATATTGGCCCCTTTCGGGTATCAGAGGGAAAACGATATGTGTTAGTAGGAGTAGAGGTGGTATCAGGACTAACACAAGCTGAAGCTGTATCCAGAGCCACAGGAGAAAATACAGTGAAAAGTCTTAAAGTATGGTTTAGCTGCTTACCCAAGCCTCAGTCAATTCAATCTGATAATGGGAGCCATTTCACTGCTGGAGTGGTGCAAGAATGGGCTAAGGGTGAGGAAATCCAGTGGGTTTTTCACACCCCTTACTACCCTCAAGCTAATGGTATTGTGGAGAGAACAAACGGACTTCTAAAACGAGCTCTGAGGCCCCATGACCCAGGGTGGGCCTTGCGAGTACCAGAAGCAGTATACCGAGTCAATAGCCGGTGGGGGGCAAATGGCTGCCCCCGACTCCTAGCATTCTGTCCCACACCTCCTTCTATTGTTCCAGGGACGAAAAGTGGCAAAGACCCTGCACACTTGCTCCACTATGCTGGACAACCAGTATTAGTGGAACTGCCCACTGTGGGGCAAGTACCCCTAACCCTAAAGACGCCCCTTAACCTTTTTTCCTGGGTAGCCACAGATGCCCATGGGAAAGAGCATCGTATCAATACCCGATGGATTGTCCCATCCTTCTAAGTGGACCTTCATGTCCTGAATTAAAGTTGTTCCGATGTTAAATGGCTGATAAGAATATGTTTTTTCTGTATCCCACTGGCTGGATTCTAACAAGCATATCAGTTAAGATGCACAATATAACCCCAACCCTCTGCTATAGTACTAAAACCATAGCTGCTTGATGGCCTGCTTATGTTTTTGTTACTCTGACTAGCGATGCTGTGTTGACTTCTCAGAATTCCTGAGTTGGGGGGAGGACACAGAGAGCTTGGCAGCAGACAACGTTGGAGTTCTTGCAGCGGCACCTACGCCACGTAAGAACAAGTGGTTGCTATAAACTTATTAGCCTTTTTACGCACAATGAACACATTCTGCTGATCTACGGATACTTTAATCAGAGCAATTCCAGTCAAGAGAGCTTGAAATTTAAGGCTAGTTTGTATGCATCTATAATACGTAACACATCCTGCACGTGGCCTGTAGGAGGTTGTTTTACAGAAGCTGCACGAGCGCCTCGGAGAGTGCACCTCAGCCTCTCGGATGGATCCCAACCACTAGCAACACTGCTTGACATCTCCTCCAATCCTATCCCTTTAATGATTGTTTATTTTTGTATACATTTTGCAGGTTATCAGAAGCCCACGGCAGGACTTATGTTTTCACTTGATGAGTGGGCCATTATCTGTATTGTTTGTTTGATTTTGGTTGTGATATTCTTATGGTACAACAGGGAAAGATGGTTTGGAACTCCTTCCTCCTTGCCTTTCTTACTTTTGGTGCATCTGGACAAGGAGAAAGGGCCTCCAATTTGGCTTGGGAAGTGATACAAGGATTCATACATGTCTGGAATAGAACGGATCAGGGGATCTGTATTCAGATTCCTACTTCTGCCGAGCAGGGGATTAGATTCGGTTTGATACCCATGAGGCTCAATATTGGAAAATATAATATGAGCAATGGCATTATAGGGTTAGTAGATGCTCCGTTTGAGTATCAATATCGAAGTGATTATACCTCCTCTGGCAGATGGTGGCGAGATGAAGCAGCCTTCTATGAGATCCCTCGGGACACGGGGTGGCCTGACTTAATAAACAAAACTTGTAAGCGATGGAGATTGGAGGTCAGTCGTGAAATTGGTATTAGTCATAGCCCGCCGTGTCCTCCAGGATTCAAGGAAGCCTATTCCAGACGATTCCCACCTTCTCCATCCTGGTGGAGAATAACAGGATGCCCTTCCTATCACAATATATCTTGTCATTTAGTGCCTTTTTGGCCTGCTTCCCCGGAAATTACCCCTTTTGAATTACAGTATAATGTAAGATGGGATTCAGCTTGGTGTGTTCACATACCTGACAGGAAGGGACAATATCCTTCAGTGAATAGCGCCCACACTGCTTGGGGATGGTCAGTGAAACACATGTTAAAAAAACAACCTCTTCACTTATTAAAGAAAGAATTTGTGGGCACGCCCAACCCCAATGATGCCCATTTGTTAAACTGTACCCACATTATAGATTGTACCACAGGCGCTGGCAATCCCATCGAAACATGGATCAGTTTGGAAGTTAGAACCTTAATTCGAGATATGTGCACCTGTTGGGGATATCCGAATTTTGGATACCGAAACCGGGACAACCAATGTAATCAGATCACCAATAATGTTAATATCTGGCTAAAATGTGGAATTCCCATTAACCACTTCCCAAGACATAAGGTGGGAGAGGATAATCAAATACCCCGGGGAGACGCAGCTACTTGTCAAAACGCTTTGTATGCCGCCCCTGAGGGGACCGTCTGGGGGTGCTCAGATGGGAAAATGTACTCGCACTTGAATGTTATCAAACAGGCTGGATTGCGGTGTGGTTTGGGAATTCCTACTATGTGTCCCAGGCGAATCTTTGAATATACCACACCACCTATTCACAGGAAAAAAACGAGAACTTGATGACCCAAGTAGCACCCAGAAGTGGATTCAAAGCATTCTAAAACCTGATTATTATACCTGGGGACAGAAAGTATCGTTAGAGCTAGAAGCATTCTTTGCACCATCTGGGTATATTGTTCGGCACCAATGGGTGCTAGAAAACCTAACTTGGCAAGTACATGTATTAAGTAATTGGACTCGATATGCCTTTGGGGAACTAAATCTGCAAGTGCAACAAGTATCAAAAATGGCGTTACAGAATCGTTTAGCCTTAGATATGTTATTGTTAAAAGAACAAGGTGTGTGTGGTATGTTAAACTTGACTGAATCCGAATGTTGTATTACCATTCATAATGCCACGACCTCAATTGAAGAAGCCCGGGCAAAGATGAAGGAGATTGCCGACCAGACGGGGGAACTCTTCCATGCAATGCAACCAGCTGACTGGTTTGATGGCTGGAGTCCCAACTCATGGCTACATTCCATTTTGGGATCCTTGGGACTGACGGGATGGGGAAAATGGCTTGTAAATATTGGACTTATGATATTAATTGGATTTACATGTTTAATAGCAGGCCTTGCCATAGTAAGATGTATGATTAGCCACTTGCTATCCTCAGCTGTCTCTCTCTCTTCTCCTACTGTCCGCTATGTTAAAATTACCACAGAAGAAGATGATATAAACGAGAATCAAAGTACAGCGACTGTTTGAGCCACGGGGTGGTGTGACGGTCGGACAAATTATAGTCAATGTCTCAAACATTCGTTAAAGAACTTTGGTGGAGAAAACGGCCTCTGTAAAAATGCTGGAGTTTTGTGAACAGGACAATGTGGCCGGAGGAGAGGGCCCCCCGGAGGGTGGGACCGCGCTTCTCCAAAGCCGCAATTCCTTATCTTAAGTGACCAGGAGAAGGAGCACAGCATATGCGCCTGGAGGAGGAGGCCCCACAGAGGATGGGACTGTGCTTCTATCTTAAGCGGTCATGCCAGCAGAAAAAAGAGAGGCAACTCTGCGATGAACCCCCCCCCCCTCCAAAGCTCTCCGACCGATTCCAGAGAACCCCGGGAATGGGACTGCGCATGTCGAGACCATCGACTAACACGCTATAAAAGAAGGGAGAACGAGTTCTCAGCGCGCGCCCTCCGGAACTGGATCTCTACGCTGGCTGGACCAACGCTGGACCCAGGACTGGTGAAACCCTTTCCTTCTCTCTTTCTTTCTTTCTTTCTCTCTTTCTCTCCCTCCCTCTTTTTCTTCTCTCTTTTCCACAGTCCCTACACCTCATCCTTTTAAACATAAACCGTTGACCAAGTCTGAGACTAGGAGTGGACCTAGCCGCCCCTGGGCTCCTCTCTGAGAAGGAGTCCAGAAAGCAAGGGGGGTCTGCTCTGAACCTCGTGACTCAACGGGAGGGCTCTCCTTCTGACACAGTTTCATGTTCCCTTTTCCATTTAATTTTCTATACTTCCCTTCTCTTCTCAAACAGCGGCTTAACGACATGTTGCAAGGTTCATATTGATAAGTTCACTTGTACTTGGGCAAGGTTATCTAGGTTGAATAAATGTTGATTGTTGTTTGAACTCCCCTGGTGTCGTTTCACCTTAATTCTGACAAAGGAAATCCACGAACCTGAGTCGCTCCAACTCTGGGACGCGACAATATGATTTTGCTAAAATATTAAAATTAAATATGATTAATTCTAACTAATAACAAATCAATGACAAATCAGTAACAACATGGTTGCTGGAACCCCAAAGCGTGGTATTATTTCTTGCACTAATATTTTAGTTACCTCCCGAGCTTTAGCTGTTCTTGTTGGGAATGCTTCTGGTCAACCTGAAAAGGTATCAGTTAATACTAGTAAATATCGATACCCCCCTTTTCTTGGAAGTTCTGTGAAATCAATTTGCCATTGTTGTCCAGGCCCATTGCCTTTCCCAATCTGGCCCATTTCTAATTTAGGGGTATTCTTAGGATTAATCTGGAGGCAAAGATCGCATTGTTGAGTCACCTGTCTCACCATGGTATATAAATTTCTAGCCACAATTTCTCTTATCAAATGATTATACAGAGCCTCTGTTCCCCAATGTCTTTTCCTATGTTCCTCCCGTATCAAATGCCATAATGAGCAAGAGGGAACGATTAGCTTTCCGTGTGGGGTATGAGCCCACCCCTCTTCATTATATGACCCTTCTAAATCTGTAATGAGCTTCTGATCTTCCTTGGTGTATTCTGGCTTACCTTCTAGGGAGATCTGCCTATCTGGAATTAAAGCCCCTTCTGTTTTTACCTTTGTTCCGGCCACTTGTTTTGCCTCTCTGTCCGCCAGCTCGTTCCCTTTTTCCAAATCTGAGCTCACTTTCTGGTGTGCCTTAATATGCATAATTGTCACTTTCTCAGGGAGCTGGACAGCTTCCAGTAACTTCAGAATTTCTTCTGCGTGTTTGATATTTTTCCCTTGAGAACTCAGTAGTCCTCTCTCCTTCCAAATTGCTCCATGTGCATGTACAACTCCAAAGGCATATTTTGAGTCTGTATAAATGTTCACAACTTTGCCCTGGGCCAACTCCAGGGCGCGGGTTAGAGCAATTATTTCTGCCTTCTGTGCGGAAGTGTTCATGGGCAAAGCCCCTGATTCTATTACCTCTTGGCTGGTGGTGACGGCATATCCCGCATGTCGATTACCATTTAGGACGTAACTGCTTCCGTCTGTGAACCAAGTTTCCCCGTTTTCCATGGGGCTGTCTTTCAGGTCTGGGCAGCTTGCGTATGTTGCTTCGATGGTTTCTAAACAGTCATGATGTACCGGTTCTCCTGTGTTCCCGCTGAGAAAAGAAGCTGGGTTGACAATGTTAGTGACTACAATCTCCACATCATCCTGCTCTACCAATATAGCTTGATATCTCAGGAATCTTTGTGGAGAGAGCCAATGTCCACCCTTTGCTTCCAGTACTGTTGATACTGTGTGAGACACCAGAACAGTCATTTTTTGGCCCAGAGTAAATTTTCGGGCTTCCTGTATGTTCAGTATTACAGCTGCAACCGCCCGCAGGCATCCAGGCCAACCTTTTGCAGTCGTGTCTAACTGCTTAGAGAGGTAGGCAACTGCCTGTCTATATGGGCCCAGGTTTTGTGCTAATATTCCCAGGGCAATGCCCTGCTTCTCGTGGGAGTAAAGAAGGAATGGCTTACTCACATCTGGGAGTCCTAAGGCCGGGGCTGACATCAAAGCCTTTTTCAGTAGCTCAAAGGCTCGTTCGGTCTCCTTGTTCCACTCAAGGTGTTTCTGCTTAGTGTCTGTCAGCGCATACAGTGGTTTAACAAGCAATCCATAATTATAGATCCACAATCGGCACCACCCTGTCATTCCCAGAAAAGTCTGTAACTCTTTCACTGTCTGAGGTCTCTGAGTTTGGCATATTGTCTCTTTACGGGCCTGTCCCAAAGTTCTTTGTCCCGCACAAATTTCATAGCCCAAATAATTCACTTTGCGTTGCATTACCTGTGCCGCCTTCTTGGATACCTGGTACCCTTGAAGTCCCAGGAAATTCAGCAGACTCACCATCCATATTATACAATCTTTCTCTGTTTTGGTGGCGATCAGGATATCATCCACGTACTGCAACAGCTTCCCCTCCTCAGACGGGGCTTCCCAGGATTCTAAGTCTTTCGCAAGCTGATTGCCAAAAATGGTAGGACTATTCTTAAATCCTTGTGGCAACACCGTCCAAGTGAGCTGGGTCTTTTGACCACTTTTGGGGTTTTCCCATTCGAATGCAAATAATTTTTGGCTGGTCTCATGGAGAGGGAGGCAAAAGAAAGCATCCTTCAAATCTAAAACAGTAAACCAAGTCAATTCAGGTGTTAATACAGTCAACAGGGTATATGGGTTCGCCACTACTGGGTAAAGATCTTCAGATATCTTATTCACCGCCCGTAAGTCTTGGACCACCCGATATGACCCATCGGGCTTCCGAACAGGTAATATAGGGGTATTGAATTCAGACTCACACTCTTTTAGTAATCCCAACTGCAAAAATTTTTCTATCACCAGCCAGATTCCTTCTCTGTCTTCCTTCTTTAGGGGATATTGTTTAATTCTTACCAGCTTTTGGCCTTCCTTGATCCTAACTTCAACAGGTGGAGCACTTTTCGCTCTTCCAGGTGTATCGGTAGCCCATACCCCTGGGTACACTTGGTTTAAGATGTCCTTGTTAATGCTTCCTTCTAGGGGGAGACTGGTTAAGGTTAGGCTCAACATTTGAATATATTGCTGATCTTTTACCTCCAGAGTAATTTCTCCCTTTTCGAATACAATTTTTGCTCCCAATTGTTCCACCAAGTCCCTTCCCAAAAGTGCCTTTGGGGAGTTGGGCATATATAAAAATTTATGAATGCCCCACTGTTTTCCTAATTTATATTCTAAAGGTTTACAAAAATATGCCTTTTCACTTTGGCCAGTTGCTCCTTTCACCATGACATAATCATCTCCCAGGGGCATCAAAGCTTGGTTCAGAACCGAGTATGTTGCCCCCGTATCTACCAAAAATTCTACCTCTTGTTGTGTTTTCCCTAGCTTAATTATAACCAGTGGATCTGCTAGGGTAGATTCCCCAGGTTCCCGTCAATCTCCCTTCACATGGTCTACCGTTCTTCCTGTTTGAGCCCTCTGATCCGCCTTCTTGTTCTTTGGGCATTCCTTTTTCCAGTGACCAAATTTCTTACACAAAGCACATTGATCCTTGTCTGCGGCGGCACAGGACAACACACACAGACCAATGTGATCAGGTGAAGCCCACTTTACTAGAGCATCAGACATCATTTTATACATTAGTTACATCTGTACATGCGTTTAGCTATTTTACTATTGGTTACACACATTATTCACGCACTGTCCATGCATCTAGTTACACTTAATGATTGGTTATATCAACACGGTACACGCGCATAAACATAAAACATAATTGGTTATACTAACTAAAACATGCGAGACTTGTCTCAGTCGAATTGGTCAAGATAAACTGCCAAATTGAGGTTGGTTGTGCCAAGTTCTCTTTATCGTGGAATGCGCACCTGTGTTTTTCTAATTGGTATCTTTCTTATTTTTGTCTTCTTGTTTATTCTGTTCAAGGCCTTCTAAAGGCGTCTGGAATGCTCTTGTGACCATTAGCTAAATATGTTCCCACAACACTTGCCCAGTCAGGGCAAGTCTCGTCTAGGCCCTCTTCCTCTTTCTTCCTGGATAACAGCCATTAATTTCCTTTGCCCCTGCCTATATCCTTCTTCTCTGCTACTAAATACTCTCCATGCTTCATCCAATAATATTTCTAAATTCCTACCCTCTGTAGGGCGTAATTTCTGAAGTTTGTGCCTTATATCCCCTGTAGATTGACCCAAAAACAGGGAGACCAATTGTTGTATTCCTACCTCTGACCCAGGATCCAGCGGTGTGCTGCGGCGCATTACATCCCTCAATCAATCCAGGAATTCGGATGGAGACTCGGAAGGACTCTGCATATAAAGCTGACCAATTTATAGTTTTGGGGATTGCCCTCTCCATTCCTTTTGTAATCCACTCCTGATACCCCTGCAATCTTTCCATATGTGCAGATCTATGAACATCCCACTTTGGGTCTTGGAGAGGGGAATATTCCTTAATGTCCCCTCCTGTGATCTTATAATGATCTTCAGCTAGGTTCCCTGCTGTTTTTAAAATCAGCTGTTTCTCTGTCTCAGTCATATATTCAATAATAGCTGTATATCCTTCCAATCAGGGTTATGCTGTTTTACAATAAATTGGAAATGCTTAGTTACACTTACCGGATCACTCCTATAATCTTTTGCAACCTTTTCCCATTCCCCTAGGTCAGCAGTAGAAAAGGGTACTTTGCTGTCCGGAGTGGGGGTCAGAGTTCTGTCCGAGTCTGCATCCTGTTCCTGTGGTCGAGGGGGAGGCTTAAAAAAAATCAATTAGCTTTGTACATCTTTGTCCAATACTACATGCCGAACAGCACCGCCTCAGTTTACCTCTAAGCTCCTTGTTGTTTTCTTGCTCAAGTGCAAGCACCATGGGGTCCTGTGGAGGTACCATTCCACAGTCCCTTTGCCACTCCGGATGGTTTTGGAGGGTGAAAAACATGTCTGCATACGAAACCTCATCCCATTTTCCTTCTCTCCTTAAAAACAGCATTACTTGTAATAGAGTATTATAATCTATTGACCCATTAAGTGGCCACTTAGCATCACCTTCTAACTTATACAACGGCCACCATTGATTGCAATATTTAATAAGGTTCTTTTTACTTTCTGTACCTCCGGTCCCAACAATATCTTTCCAGTGGGCAATTACACAACCCAGAGGACTCTTCCTCAATATTCCCCCTTGATTGTTTCCCATTTTATAACTTCTCCTTTTAATAAGCTTCCATGCAAATCGGTTTTTACACTTCTTTATAGCCTTCTCCCAGTTTTCCTCCCACTCGTCCCGAATTTCCAGGATTAAATTTTCCTTTCCACACACCAATTTCACTATTTCGGCTACCTTTCCAACCACAAACAATCATCTCAGCTGTATACGTAGCCCGTCCCCTCTTATCCCAGGGAGTCCAAACCCAACACTCAGGGCATTCAATATCCCCTCCACAATCTATTTGCAACCTCTGTTTACACCACACACATTCCAGGACATATGAGGGCATACACTCATTTCCTGGATGTAAAAGACACCATTCAAATACCCACATTTATGCGATGCACCATACAGGGACTTTCTTATACCAACACCACAAAATGATTAAGATAATCAAACTCAAACTTACAACTACAACGCTAACATATAAATTCAAGTTCCAAATCATCAGTCACACTTTTTTCGTCTCCGGCCGTACCCCTTGTGGAGTTACGAAACTGTGGATCAGAACTCCACACACGCTCTGCAACTGAGCTGCATCTCTTTTACTCAAACATTCAATCCACAGTTTTAGACATTTACACATTAACAAGCATATATACACATATAAATCTCAACATAACATTTCCACATACTCACACAAAATCTTTAACATTAAATTTCCAAACATTCACATCATACAATCATCGCTCCAGTTGACAACCTTTCAGCAGCTGCAAAAATGTACCAAGCGCAATTGCGAGGGGGTCCACTTACCCCAAAAATGTACCAAGTGCAATTGCGAGGGGGTCTGCTTACCCTTCTCCTGCCTCTTATATACCAGTCATCGACAGGTCCGTCCTGGCTCCCGATACTGGGATGCAGCGGTCACCCCGGATTTGCTCGATCTACCCCCAAGATCGCTGGCGGCCGCTCTATCGGTCAGCAAATCCCCCCTTGTTACCATACAGGGTACCCTCCTCCCATATGGGGCCTACGCTGCACGCCAGACGTCTCTGTGCGATTTACCAGCTGCCCCGGCCTGTACCTTTACAGGCTCCCTTTGTGAAACATACCGTTTGGTCCGCGGCTTCAGGAGGTCGTTGTCTGCTCCCACGGTGAGCGGCTGGCAGCAGAGGCTCCTCCGAGGAAAGTGCTCGGGGCGCGCCGAGGGGCGTCCGCTCTGCAGTCGGTCCTGCAGCCGAGCAGAGAGTCTCCTGGCTGGCTTGCCAAACTGATGTGCGGAAACAGACTCCACAATCAGTGAGATTGTAAAGTAGGTATGTTCATTCAGCGCTGGGCAGCACGGGGGGGAGTCCCACCAAAGTCATGCGCGCCTGACTCGGCAGTTCGCTTCAAATTTATACAGTCAAGTGTTACATATACATGGAGTTTTGCAATACGCCTATACATAGGCATGATCTATCCCCGCTTCATATTAAAATTAGTTCCAAAAAGTCACAAGGCCGGTCTTGGCTGGTTTTTGGGGTCGACTGCTGCTTCTTATCAGGGACTATCTCCTGCCCCAGCCAGCCTCAACAATGCAAATGTTAAGCATCACTTCTCATCCTCTTGGGCCAACAATGCAAATGTTAAGCATCACTTCTCATCCCCTTGGGCCAGCAATGCAAACGTTAAGCACCACTTTTCATCCTCTTGGGCCATGTCTACCTCTACTGAAATTTCTTTAACTTCATTATAAGCTAGATAATTACTATATCTACTAAGGTTCCTTTGGCTCCCTGTTTCCGAATGTTTTTATCTTTAACTGTTCTGAGGACTGGCAAACATCCCAGCTGAGCCAGATATGCGCTCCTGTTTTAGTAGTATTGACTGTATGCTGTTAGTTCTTTCTAGATCTTTGTTGAAACATATATAATTTTGATCCTTTAGTGAAATAAACAGAATCTTGTACAGAGAGCTTGAGCACTTAATTCAGTCATGGCAGCATGGGGTCCTCCACAGGCTGCAGGTGGATATCTGCTCCACCGTGGACATCCATGTGCTGCAGGGGGACAGCCTGCCTCACCATGGTCTTCACCACAGGCTGCAGGGGAATCTCTGCTCCAGCGCCTGGAGCACCTCCTCCCCCTCCTTCTTCACTGACCTTGGTGTCTGCAGGGTTGTTTCTCTCCCATATTCTCACTCGTCTCTCTGCCTGCTGTTGCACAGCAACTTTTCCCCTTTCTTAAATATGTTATCACAGAGGTGCTACCACTGTTGCTGATTGGCTTAGCCTTGGCCAGTGGCAGGTCCATCTTGGAGCCGGCTGGCATTGGCTCCATGGGACATAGGGGAAGCTTCCAGCAGCTTCTCACAGAAGCCAGCACTGTAGCCCCCCTGTGAGACACTGAACTGTAATCTCGAGCCATTTGTCTCAAAGATTGTTTGCTGTGAGAGACTGAAGTGCTAACTCTTTATCTCTAGCCATTTGTCTCTGGGATGGCCTGTTTCAGCAGGACACTCCTCTGTCCATAAGGACGATTACCAGGCCACTGAGGCATCCAGGGGAGGAGACAGGCTGGAGCTGACAAAGCATGCGGGAATGTGGAGACTACCATTGTCATGGAAACTGTAGTACTTGAGATAAGGTACTGGTTTCTGGTGTTGATCATGCGAAGGTTGTGTGATAGACAAAACCTGCAGCATGTGAACAGTGCCTGAACAGTACGTATGTGCATGCA
This sequence comes from Aquila chrysaetos chrysaetos, assembly GCF_900496995.4. NCBI lineage: Eukaryota > Metazoa > Chordata > Aves > Accipitriformes > Accipitridae > Aquila > Aquila chrysaetos. The sequence goes on along the minus strand of NW_024470324.1, from coordinate 1,017,675 downwards.
TCATCGAACTATGCCCTATAAAAAAAAACGTGGAGACAAGCCATGGTGTGCACCCACCACTGAAGAATTGAAGACTGAGGACCAACGGGACACCACTGGATCCATGGTGGTGACTATTCTTGCAACTCTATCCCGACTGCTTGCTTGATTTCTGTCTTTTTCTTCCATTCAATCCTATCGCTACTATTTTCTACTTTTGATACTTTTGATAATAACAGCTCTTTGGGTATACTGTATTTGACCTCGTTTGTGTCTTAATCTCGCTCTTGGGATCATATCGAAACCTTCCCTGACATTGGATCGGGACACTGCCTTCTACCAAAACCTTGCCATTCAAACCCAGTACATTCCAGCCCTCGCCTCTGTGCATCACACATTTAAGAATTATCATTAAAATCCACATTCATCACCATATTCACAATCTTCACAAACTCCGCTAACATCAACAAAAAAGAATTCCCCACACCAAAATTAAAATAACACCGTCACAACACTGAAGAAAATTGGACAATTTACACACAATCCACCCTTAATCCCTTCAACACAATTACAACATAAATTCCCCACAATCATTCTGCTCTTCGCTCTCTAGCTGTGTTCAGTCCATGTTTTGTCAGTTACCTCTCCCAATTACTGTCCTTATCTCGAATTCCTTATGCCCCACATTGGGTGCCAAAAAGGACTGTGGTGGGTTTATCCTGGCTGGGTGCCAGGTCCCCACCAAAGCTGCTCTATCACTCCCCCTCCTCAACTGGACACTTTAATAAAGTGAAAGCAAAGGTCGCGCACTAAAGCAAAGGAAAACAGATGATGTTATTCTCTACTTCCCATCAACAGGCGATGTCTGGCCACTTCCTGGGAAGCAGGGCTTCAGTACACATAGCAGTTGTTCTGGAAGACAAATGTCATCATAACGAATGCTCCCCCTCCTCCTCCTTTCTCTTAGCTTTTATTGCTGAGCAGACATCATATGTTATGGAATATCCCTTTGGTCAGTTTGGGTCAGCTGTCCTGGCTATGTCCCCTCCCAAGGTCTTGCCCACCCCCAGCCTGCCAGTGAGGGGAGGGAAAATGTTGGAGCACTGCTCAGCAGTAGCCAAAACACTGGTGTGTTATCAACACCTTTCTAGCTACCAATACAGAGAAAATTAACTCCATCTCAGCCAGACCCAATACACTGCTGCACTGTGCGCTTACACAGTGACACTACACCACCTCCACCATGTGGGTTTGGATGGGTGCACCAGAGTTGCCGGCCAGGTGGATCTGGTAGATATCCCATGCTTGAGTTGATAACTGATAGCATATTTCCATACATTCTGTATGGCATGTCTAAATATTTTGATGGTTTTAATATTTTGTACCAGCCGTGGAAACTGGTTTGCTGCTAGGTGACTGTAAAAGTGAGATTTGGTAAATAATTATTAGAAATCTTATACTAACACTATGATTGAAACAATAGACAAAAGTATAGCCAAGCAATTAACTAGTAGAGGTAGTTACTCATAGGTTTTGCAGTTCTTTGCTCTTATGACTAGATGTTCCTGTACGCTAGATGAGAACAATGTTGAAACTGACCACATGTGATTGAAGCTGCCTTAAGCTTCAAGATCAAAGAACAAGGACAAGAAGAAAGACTTCAAGGACAGCCAACAAGAACTTCAAATGGGTCAGTGGTCGCAAAAGCAGCCCTTCGACTCAAATGGATCCTTCATTGCGCGTGATCGGATGTAGGCAGTACTAAGATAATCAGTTGCAGTCATTTTTATGTATATGTATACTAATCTGATTAATATGCAATTAGTTATTCTATATAACCTGTTAGTGCTAAAGCTGTGGCATGCACGCTAGGTGGAACTATCCCCCGTGCATCCAGCGCTGCAATAAAGAATGCCTGCTTTCTAAAACTCCAAAAAGAGTCTTAGAGAGTTTCTTCGACCGGCTTTTCGGTATCATAACGACCAGAGGCCCTTGATGTCATTACAGTGGAAAACCTATGACCACATATCGTGTTTACCAGCTCAGGGATCCAGAAACAGTTAAAATAATGTAACTGGAGCATGAAATCAGACAGAAGTGTCAGGACTAGAGAATGAAAACTGTGTGCTTATTAAATTGGTAGAAATATTTTTTTTTTGCCGTTGTTGAGGAGAGAGAAATAACATGGCTGGTATGGGCTTGCTAGAAATATATTAACATTGTCTAATAGATGCTTGTTTGTTTTGGAAATGTTACACTGTCCCACTGCAAACATCTGCTGGTTGCATATCTCCCTGAAGGGCAGCCCAGCTTCTTCAGAAAGTGCTGGAAGAACCACTGGAGAAAATGCAGCTCACTCTTACAGAAAAAGTAGTGGCCTATAATCTTAACGTTGAGGGAATGTTCTCACAGAGGGACTGTGTAAAGGTCAGAAACAAGCTCTCCTACTGAGCCATGGCAGCTGGTTTAGTCATTGGGACTGGCACTCTCTGCAACCACACTCTTTTCCATAAAGTGACCACAGCAGAAAAATAAAGCAAGATTACTCAAAGGAGACAGAAAGAAAAAAAGTGTTTTACATTCTTGCAAGTTGCAAGAAGGGAAGGAAATGACGTGCGGAAACGGACTCCACAATCAGTGAGATTGTAAAGTAGGTACGTTTATTCAGCGCTGGGCAGCACGGGGGGTAGTCCCACCAAAGTCGTGCGCGCCCGACTCGGCAGTTAGTTTCAAGTTTATACAGTCAAGTGTTACATATTCACAATACGCCTATACATATGCATGACCTGTCCCCGCTTCATATTAAAATTAGCTCCGAGAGGTCATTTCCATAGTCTCCTCTCAACTGCGCTTGCGCAGTGCCTCTTTATGGTGGTCATCTGGTGGTCGCAGAGATGAAGATAGATGACTCCTCTTCGTCACCGCTAATAACCTTTCTTCTTGCGCAGGCTCAGTGATTTCTTGGTATTCACCCAAGCTGCAAGACCAGTCTTAGCTGGCTCTTGGGGCCTGCTCCTGCTTCTTATCAGGAACTGTCTTTACCTTATTGGCTGGTTCTTAGGACCAGCTCTTCTTATCAAGGACTGTCTCTATGTCAGCTAATTTCAACAATGTAAGCGCTAAACATCATCTTTCATCCCCTTTATTATGTCTACTGAGATTCTTTTGACTCCCCTTGTCTCAGTCCCCCCTTTTCTAGAAAATAGTAAATTCTTTTACTATATCTAATCCTAGTACTTCTAATACATTATCTCCCTATCTAGCATCTTCTCAAAGTATTTGTTGGTCTCGAGTTTTCGTCGTAACTGATTCTTTTTCCATTCACTGTAAGAGACTCCTGTACTCCTACAGCACAAAAAGCCACATCGAACCACTATGCCAAGAACCACAGACAAGAGAATAATGATTATTATAGTGACAAACAATTGCTTCAACCATGTCAAATCTGGCAACCAGGAGGTTAATTTTTCTAATATGTCTGTCAAGTCCCAAGAAGTGTCATCTTGGGAAGCTTCATGTAGTATTCTAGTCTTTTCCCATATCTCTTCAAGATCTGTTTCAATTCGTTGGTTTTGATTGATATAGGTACAGCAGGTTTGGTTTATAACTACACATAAGCCCCCTTCTTTTGCTAAAAGCATGTCCAATCCCATCCTATTTTGGAGTACTACTTTACTTAGGGATTGTATTTCCAGTTGCAGCCCTTGAATTGCATCAATTGTAGCCTTTTCTATAACCTCTAATGTAGCAGATATATTCACGATAGCTTTCTCCAACTCCCTTACCCCTAAAGAGGGGATTAGCCATCGGACAAAACTATGGTACCTAGTACCTCAAATAATTAGTGGGTTTTCAGTCCGTTTTACACGGAGCCAAGGTGTTCTCAAAAACCCTTTGGGAGGCGAAGCTCCCTCGAATATACTGATCTGAGGTGCAAGGTACCCCCGAACACAGTGTCCCTTCCAGTTCTGGGGTAAAATCTTTCTGGCCCTGCCATCCCCACAGAGCCACCAGTATCCGGGCCCTGTGTTGCATCTTGGACCGAGATGTGTCTCCCTTCTATCTTGTTCTTGCCCCTTCTTTTCTGGCCCCTTCTTTGGTTTCCAGATATAATAGAAACTGATAGTTAAGTTCAGTCCAAGACGTTCTAATTTTCCTTTATCAAAAGTTCCCAGATTTTCTGCAAGGCTACAATTATCCATGTCTCCCCAAATATTATCAGTAATATTTAAGCAACGGCCAGTAATTAAGACCTCTTTAGGGTCAGGTACCTCCAGATCAAAGCTGGGTTCCCGCTGGGTATTTCCCTTTCCATAAAGGCATAATCCATTCCTGTCTGGCCCATCTTTAATAAGAGATGTCCAGTTTGTGGTTGGGACTCCTAGAAAGGGGAGTTCCATGTTCCCCTGAGGAAGGGGATTACATACCCAACAATCTGATAAATTTAGTACTTTTGAGATACTCTCTGTCATATTTAAATAAGTATTTCGATCCCAAGCCTGCCCCTTGGGCAAGGTCCAACTGAGGAGCATGACAATCAATGTCTTACAAATTTGAGCTTCAAAGGTCCCTTTTCTTGTGAAGTCCATTGTCCTTTGGGTGCCTTCTTCACCCTAGTGTGATGGATCCAGGCGCTCTGTTCCTTGATCCTAATCGCGGTGAAGGAGGTAAGTAATACTTGAAATGGTCCTTCCCACTGCGGCTCCAGAGTTTTTTCTGTAAGAGACTTTATATACACATAATCTCCTGGTTGTATATTATGTACAGGCCCATCCAAACCTCTCCCTCGAGTCCCTACCACATGCTTCCTGATTTTATTAAGTTGCTTACCTAATGCTACCATGTAAGAAGTCATAATTTCATCCCCCGCTTGTACAGACACCCCTTTCTGTATCCCATAGGGTTGTCCATACAGAATTTCAAAGGGGCTCAGTCCTTCTTTCGCCCTTGGTCTTGTTCGTATACGCAGAAGGGCTAAAGGGAGAGACTGAGGCCATGTCAAATTTGCTTCTTGTCCTAATTTCACAATTTGCTGTTTGATTAAGTGGTTCATTTTTTCCACTTGACCACTCGACTGGGGGTGATATGGAGTATGAAGCTGCCAATCTATATCTAAATGGCGGCTAATTTGTTGTACTATTTTTGAGACAAAATGTGGTCCTCTGTCAGAGGATATGGTTGCTGGAACCCCAAAACGTGGTATTATCTCTTGTACTAGTATTTTAGTTACCTCCCGAGCTTTAGCCGTTCTTGTTGGGAATGCTTCTGGCCAACCTGAAAAGGTATCAGTTAATACCAATAAATATCGATACCCCCCTTTTCTTGGAAGTTCTGTGAAATCAATTTGCCATTTTTGTCCAGGCCCATTGCCTTTCCCAATCTGGCCCATTTCTGGCTTGGGGGTATTCTTAGGATTAGTCTGGAGGCAAAGATCACACTGTTGAGTCACCTGTCTCACCATGGTATATAAATTTCTAGCCACAATTTCTCTTATCAAATGTTTATACAGAGCCTCTGTTCCCCAATGTCTTTTCCTATGTTCCTCCCGTATCAAATGCCATAATGAGCAAGAGGGAACGATTAGCTTTCCGTGTGGGGTATGAGCCCACCCCTCTTCATTATATGACCCTTCTAAATCTGTAATGAGCTTCTGATCTTCCTTGGTGTATTCTGGCTTACCTTCTAGGGAGATCTGCCTATCTGGAATTAAAGCCCCTTCTGTTTTTACCTTTGTTCCGGCCACTTGTTTTGCCTCTCTGTCCGCCAGCTCGTTCCCTTTTTCCAAATCTGAGCTCACTTTCTGGTGTGCCTTAATATGCATAATTGTCACTTTCTCAGGGAGCTGGACAGCTTCCAGTAACTTCAGAATTTCTTCTGCGTGTTTGATATTTTTCCCTTGAGAACTCAGTAGTCCTCTCTCCTTCCAAATTGCTCCATGTGCATGTACAACTCCAAAGGCATATTTTGAGTCTGTATAAATGTTCACAACTTTGCCCTGGGCCAACTCCAGGGCGCGGGTTAGAGCAATTATTTCTGCCTTCTGTGCGGAAGTGTTCATGGGCAAAGCCCCTGATTCTATTACCTCTTGGCTGGTGGTGACGGCATATCCCGCATGTCGATTACCATTTAGGACGTAACTGCTTCCGTCTGTGAACCAAGTTTCCCCGTTTTCCATGGGGCTGTCTTTCAGGTCTGGGCGACTGGCGTATGTTGCTTCGATGGTTTCCAAACAGTCATGATGTACCGGTTCTCCTGTGTTCCCGCTGAGAAAAGAAGCTGGGTTAACAATGTTAGTGACTACAATCTCCACATCATCCTGCTCTACCAATATAGCTTGATATCTCAGGAATCTTTGTGGAGAGAGCCAATGTCCACCCTTTGCTTCCAGTACTGCTGATACTGTGTGAGACACCAGAACAGTCATTTTCTGGCCCAGAGTAAACTTTCGGGCTTCCTCTATGTTCAGTATCACAGCTGCAACCGCCCGCAGGCATCCAGGCCAACCTTTTGCAGTCGTGTCTAACTGCTTAGAGAAGTAGGCAACTGCCCGTCGATATGGACCCAGGTTTTGTGCTAATATTCCCAGGGCAATGCCCTGCTTCTCGTGGGAGTAAAGAAGAAACGGCTTACTCACATCTGGGAGTCCTAAGGCCGGGGCCGACATCAAAGCCTTTTTCAATAGCTCAAAGGCTCGTTCGGTCTCCTTGTTCCACTCAAGGTGTTTCTGCTCAGTGGCTGTCAACGCATACAGTGGTTTAACAAGCAATCCATAATTATAGATCCACAATCAGCACCACCCTGTCATTCCCAGAAAAGTCTGTAACTCTTTCACTGTCTGAGGTCTCCAAGTTTGACATATTGCCTCTTTACGGGCCTGTCCCAAAGTTCTTTGTCCCGCACTAATTTCATAGCCCAAATAATTCACTTTGCGTTGCATTACCTGTGCCTTTTTCTTGGATACCCGGTACCCCTGGAGTCCCAGAAAATTTAACAGACTCACCGTCCACGTCATACAATCTTTCTTTGTTTTGGTGGCGATCAGGATATCATCCACGTACTGCAACAGCTTCCCCTCCTCAGACGGGGCTTCCCAGGATTCTAAGTCTTTCGCAAGCTGATTGCCAAAAATGGTAGGACTATTCTTAAATCCTTGTGGCAACACCGTCCAAGTGAGCTGGGTCTTTTGACCACTTTTGGGGTTTTCCCATTCAAATGCAAATAATTTTTGGCTGGCTTCATGGAGAGGGAGGCAAAAGAAGGCATCCTTCAAATCTAAAATAGTAAACCAAGTCAATTCAGGTGTTAATACAGTCAACAGGGTATATGGGTTTGCCACTACCGGGTAAAGATCTTCAGATATCTTATTCACCGCCCGTAAGTCTTGGACCACCCGATATGACCCATCAGGCTTCCGAACAGGTAATATAGGGGTATTGAATTCAGACTCACATTCTTTTAATAATCCCAACTGCAAAAATTTTTCTATCACTGGCGGGATTCCTTCTCTGTCTTCCTTCTTTAGGGGATATTGTTTAATTCTTACCAGCTTTTGGCCTTCCTTGATCCTAACTTCAACAGGTGGAGCACTTTTCGCTCTTCCAGGTGCATCAGTAGCCCATACCCCTGGGTACACTTGGTTTAAGATGTCCTCGTTAATGCTTCCTTCTAGGGGGAGACTGGTTAAGGTTAGGCTCAACATTTGAACATATTGCTGATCTTTTACCTCCAGAGTAATTTCTCCCTTTTCGAATACAATTTTTGCTCCCAATTGTTCCACCAAGTCCCTTCCCAAAAGTGCCTTTGGGGAGTTGGGCATATATAAAAATTTATGAATGCCCCACTGTTTTCCTAATTTATATTCTAAAGGTTTACAAAAATATGCCTTTTCACTTTGGCCAGTCTCTCCTTTCACCATGACATAATCATCTCCCAGGGGCATCAAAGCTTGATTCAGAACCGAGTATGTTGCTCCTGTATCTACCAAAAATTCTACCTCTTGTTGTGTTTTCCCTAGCTTAATTATAACCAGTGGATCTGCTAGGGTAGATTCCCCAGGTTCCCGTCAATCTCCCTTCACATGGGCTACCGTTCTTCCTGTTTGAGCCCTCTGATCCTCCTTCTTGTTCTTTGGGCATTCCTTTTTCCAATGACCAAATTTCTTACACAAAGCACATTGATCCTTGCCGAGTCGGGGCAAGTCTCGTCTAGGCCCTCTTCCTCTTTTTTCCTGGATAACAGCCAGTAATTTCTTTTGCCCTTGCCTATATCCTTCTTCTCTGTTACTAAATACTCTCCATGCTTCATCCAACAATGTTTCTAAATTCCTACTCTTTGTAGGTCGTAATTTCTGAAGTTTGTGCCTTATATCCCTTGTAGATTGACCCAAAAACAGGGAGACTAATTGTTGTATTCCTACCTCTGACCCAGGATCTAGCGGTGTGCTGCGGCGCATTACATCCCTCAGTCGATCCAGGAATTCAGATGGAGACTCGGAAGGACTCTGTTTAACTGCATATAAAGCTGACCAATTTATAGTTTTGGGGATTGCTTTCTCCATTCCTTTTGCAATCCACTCCTGATACCCCTGCAATCTTTCCATATGTGCAGATCTATGAACATCCCACTTTGGGTCTTGGAGAGGGGAATATTCCTTAATGTCCCCTCCTGTAATCTTATAATGGTCTTCAGCAAGATGCCCTGCTGTTTTTAAAATCAGCTGTTTCTCTGTCTCAGTCATATATTCCAGTAATAGCTGTATATCCTTCCAATCAGGGTTATGCTGTTTTACAATAAATTGGAAATGCTTAGTTACACCTATCGGATCACTCCTATAATCTTTTGCAACCTTTTTCCATTCCCCTAGGTCAGCAGTAGAAAAGGGTACTTTGATTAACATCGTCCCCCCATCCGGCCCCACTGCCTCTCGGAGAGGTGCTTGTAAAGCTGTTGAGGTAGTTTTCTTCCTAGTACGGGAAGATACAGGGCTGTTCGGGGGGGTCGGAGTTCTATCCGAGTCTGCATCCTGTTCCTGTGATCGAGGGGGAGGCTTAAACAAATCAGTTAGATCTTGTTCTGGTACCTGATGGATTTTATTTGCCTTAGTACATCTTTTTCCAATACTACATGCCGAACAACACCGCCTCAGTTTACCTCTAAGCTCCTTGTTGTTCTCTCGCTCAAGTGCAAGCACCATGGGGTCCTGTGGGGGTACCATTCCACAGTCCCTTTGTCTCTCTGGATGGTTTCGGAGGGTGAAAAACATGTCTGCATACGAAACCTCATCCCTTTTTCCTTCTCTCCTTAAAAACAGCATTACTTGTAATAGAGTATTATAATCTATTGACCCATTAAGTGGCCACTTAGCATCACCTTCTAACTTATACAACGGCCACCATTGATTGCAGTATTTAATAAGGTTCTTTTTACTTTCTGTACCTCCGGTCCCAACAATATCTTTCCAGTGGGCAATTACACAACCCAAAGGACTCTTCCTCAATACTCCTCCTTGATTGTTTCCCATCATAGAAGTGTGGAATTTGGGAAAACACTCAAGGCAGTCTGGTTTCCGTCTGTTAGATGTACAGTACCACCTCCTCCCACAAGATTTACACTTCAACAAAACCCAAGCCGGATGCTAATTGCTATTATATAGTCCAGTTGCAAGCCCACATACAAAACAGGGAATCACCCCTATTAAGACGTAAAGACATTCACACATTAACAAACATACATACACCTATAAATTTCAGCATGTCATTTCCACACACCCACACAAAATCTTTAACATAAACTTCCAAACATTCACATCATACAATCATCGCTCCAGTTGACAACCTTTCAGCAGCTGCAAAAATGTACCAAGCGCAATTGCGAGGGGGTCCACTTACCCCAAAAATGTACCAAGTGCAATTGCGAGGGAGTGTGCTTACCCTTCTCCTGCCTCTTATATACCAGTCATCGACAGGTCCGTCCTGGCTCCCGATACTGGGATGCAGCGGTCACCCCGGATTTGCTCGATCTACCTCCAAGATCGCTAGCGGCCGCTCTATCGGTCAGCAAATCCCCCTTTTTTACCATACAGGGTACCCTCCTCCCATATGGGGCCTACGCTGCACGCCGGACGTCTCTGTGCGATTTACCAGCTGCCCCGGCCTGTACCTTTATAGGCTCCCTCTGTGAAACATACCGTTTGGTCCGCGGCTTCAGGAGGTCGTTGTCTGCTCCCACGGTGAGCGGCTGGCAGTGGAGGCCCCTCCGAGGAAAGTGCTCGGGGCTCGCCGAGGGGCGCCTGCTCTGCAGTCGGTCCCGCAGCCGAGCAGAGAGTCTCCTGGCTGGCTCGCCAAACTGACGTGCGGAAACGGACTCCACAATCAGTGAGATTGTAAAGTAGGTACGTTTATTCAGTGCTGGGCAGCACGGGGGGGTAGTCCCACCAAAGTCGTGCGCGCCCGACTCGGCAGTTAGTTTCAAGTTTATACAGTCAAGTGTTACATATTCACAATACGCCTATACATATGCATGACCTGTTCCCGCTTCATATTAAAATTAGCTCCGAGAGGTCATTTCCATAGTCTCCTCTCAACTGCGCTTGCGCAGTGCCTCTTTATGGTGGTCGTCTGGTGGTCGCAGAGATGAAGATAGATGACTCCTCTTCGTCACCGCTAGTAACCTTTCTTCTTGCGCAGGCTCAGTGATTTCTTGGTATTCACCCAAGCCGCAAGACCAGTCTTAGCTGGCTCTTGGGGCCTGCTCCTGCTTCTTATCAGGAACTGTCTTTACCTTATTGGCTGGTTCTTAGGACCAGCTCTTCTTATCAAGGACTGTCTCTATGTCAGCTAATTTCAACAATGTAAGCGCTAAACATCATCTTTCATCCCCCTTTATTATGTCTACTGAGATTCTTTTGACTCCCCTTGTCTCAGAAAGATGGAAAAACATCATGGTTGACTGGCTTCCTAAGAGGTGGGTAATGGTGTTGTGTGAGTGGGGGTTCAGGGTTGCCCAAGGCAGAAGCACTTCCCTGCAACACATGGGCAAAGAGCTGCAACCCACACCCTCATAGCAGCCTGGGAAAGGGGTCCTGTACGCCTGTATGACCCATGGCAGGCAGAGCTGATGTTGTCCTAACGCTGTTCCTCTGCTTGAGAGCTGTAATGGCAGAAATTGCAGCTGAGAACCAGGAGGCTTCAGGTGGAAGGAGAGAAGCTGAGACTGAAGCTTGAGAGAAAGAGAATGTAGAGCCAGGAAAGGAGGAGGGGGCAATACACATTCATTTTGTCATTTTGCTCATTCATTTTGTCATCTGTTCTCCATTCAACTGCTCTAGACCTATTTACCACCAAGCTTGCGTTAGACTGCTCTACATGTAGGCTCCACTGCTGATTGTCTTACTGATGCCCAGAGAAACAGCTAGAATGTCACTGATGTACATATGGATTGTTAAAATAGTATTATGGTTGAAGAGTGAACTAGGGTTGGGACTTGCAAAAACAATAACAGGAATGAAGGGATTCATTCTCAGTGGTGGGGTAGCCCCTCAGAGAAGGCAGTGGTCAGAAGTCAGTTCTCATGACTGAGGAGGTGCAGTCATGTCTTCCTAAAAATATGGCCACTAGATGGGAAATAAAAGGTGTCAAAAAATTAACAATAGGTGAATAAATAAAGGGGAAAAAAATCCAGGGAAAGCTGGCTCAAATTGAGATCCTGTAAGAAATAATGTGAGGGTTTCCCAGGAGTGGGTTTTGGGTAAATCCCAGGCTGGATATAGAGCCAAGCTAGACCACTGCTGACAAAGACCTGCAATGTTATATCTTTCCAGGATAAGGCATAAAATGGGCAGATGGCTGTGGCTTGCTTCCTTGTGGTCTGGCCTGGATCCATGAAAGGTTAGTCTAGTAAAAACAGCTGCAGGGAAAGTTGGCTTCTGGATCTCTTGGGGCAAATGAATTCACTGAGGGCTGTGAAGGAGGAGCAGAGCCTAACGGATGAAGAAGGAATGGAGTAACTGTGCAAGCTCTTCACCTCAGCCCCAAATTATTAGTGATTATTGGAAAAAATGAGATTTTTCTTCTATCTGTTTTGTCTGATCTGCCTCATATTATATTTTATAGACACCAGAATACTATCTGGGGTCTAGCCTTCTGTTTTAATAGTTTGTCTGTAAGACAAAACATGCACACTCCTCCTTACTGAGCAAAAAGAGCATAACTAGCCCCTGCAGAGGAGACATCCCTCCTCTCTCTGGGGGAGCCTTGGTCTGCAGGGTCACCTCCCAGGTGCCAATGTGTCAGATCCATCTGGCATCCATGGATTTGGTACAGTAATCCCACAGAGGCAGATGAGAAGGAAGTCCTGTATTTGAAATGGCTTACTGAGAGGTTTGGTCTACAGACTGGGAGTGGATAGCTGGTCTGATAACACTCGCTGTGCATTTTTGCTTTCAGAATCCAAAGTCACTGGTTCAGGTATGGCCCAGGGCCACCCACTTGTTGGCAGAGTGGCAGAGTTGGCTTGGAAGACCGCAGTCCTTAAATAGCTAAGTTAATTGGGAAAAATAGTGGCAGTTTCCAGAATACATACCATATCCAAGGAAGACGGCTTATAACACCTCCTCTACGAAAAGGTTCAAGCAGAGCTTCATGCTTCATGCTTGAGTGCTTCCTAGGGAAGCTGAAGGCTCTTGCTACCTGGAGTACTGTTACACCTCTTAGCAATGGTTGCAGGGAAGGGGAAAGACTTCTTTTTTCAGGGTATGAGTGCTCACTTCCATTTCTGGCCCACAAGAAAATTGACTCTTAGGGGATCAGGAGGAAAATAATGGTTCCCACAAGTAATATCTGGCCTGATACATCTTTTTCAGGACATAAAGTGATCACTTGTCTAAAGCAAAGGTTACAACAGAACTGTTAGCTTAAAGCAGTTCAGCCCAACCACAATATGTGTCATCCTGACAAAGTGTGGAAAGAGCTTGGAATAAACCTGAGACTGTTGCCCTCAGAAAGGAAAGCTTTCGAAATGTGGACACAGATATAGTAGAACTGAGCAACACAGCTTTAGAGGGCATAGATAACTGTGCTGGCAGATGCTACTTGACATTATCATTGTCTGGTGCTGTCTCCAGGTAGGGCAGTGGCACGGTGTCTGCTCTCTGGCAGATCAGGTTTCCTCTGGGAGGTCCTCACAGAACAGGTAGTTACTGCTCCATTCCGTCCTCCTGGCTTTTGAGGAAAACATGGGGGCATGCTCTTTGGGGCCTTCAATATAGTCCTCAGGCCAGTGGCCTAATGGAAAAATTTGAAAGGATGATTAAAATGAAGTTGAGGGCTTATACCACAATCTCCACAGAGCTGGAGCAAATGATTAATTCTGACAGTGTCCAAAGCACAGGGCGCTCTGTTGTGCTGGCGTGTGGTAGGAGAGATATAGGTCCTAGGCTTGCAGAGAGCCAGATAAGAGTGAACACACATGGAAAGGGCAGTTGTACAGGAGCGTGTTGACTAAATGGAGCTTTTGGTATGTCCCCACCATCTGTGACGTGGCCTGGAAAGCTCCTTCCACCTAGTTTGTAGCCAGGTGGAGTGTGTTACCTTGCTAGAACATGCTCTACCTCTGTTAAATGCATTTTGATTTTTTTATTACAGAGTTCCTTAGGGACACTTTCATGAACAGTGGTTCACCTTGTGGGGTTGCTGAGGGTTGAAGAACAACAAGTGCCAATTGATACCACAACAGTGCACCAGCAGCAATATCGCACCAACCGAGACTCTCTGATTCCCATCCACAAGTTGATTTGTCGACTGGAGAGCCAAGGGATGATCAGCAAAACTTATTCACCATTTAACAGTCCCATATGGCCAGTGTGAAAGTCTAATGGGGAGTGGAGACTAGCAGTTGACTATCGTGGCCTGAATGAAGTCACAGCGCTGCTGAATGCTGCCGTTCCAGATATGCTACAACTTCAATACGAACTAGAGTCAAAGGCAGCCAAGTGGTATGCCACAATGGACATTGCTAATGCGTTTTTCTCAATCCCTCTGGCAGCAGAGTGCCGGCCACAATTTGCTTTCACTTGGAGAGGCATCCAGTACACTTGGAATTGACTGCACCAGGGGTGGAAACACAGCCCCACCATTTGCCATGGACTGCACTGGAGAAGGGTGAAGCTCATCATGCTCTCTCCTATCCTAAAGGACTGTTACAACAGATGGAACCCCAAAGTCATGGACTAAATAAAATTGATGGACACATTAGAGGGATAGCCCATAGACTAAGGGAATGCTATTTGTGTGTGTGGGTGTCCATATACATCTTTATATATATATATATACCTCAAAGACAAGGAAAGTGGTGGTGATTAATTAGAAAATGTAGGATCTGGGCATGATGTAGATGGTATAGAATAAGGGGTGGATAATGTCCTGGGTTCAGCTGGGATAGAGTTAATTTTCTTTCTAGTAGCTGGTATAGTGTTATGTTTTGGGTTCAGTATGAGAAGAATGTTGAGAACACTGATGTTTTCAGTTGTTGCTAAGTAATGTTTAGTCTGAAGTCAAGGATTTTTCAGTTTCTCATGCCCAGCCAGCAAGAAAGCTGGAGGGGAACAAGAAGTTGGGAGGGGACACAGCCAGGACAGCTGACCCAAACTGGCCAAAGGGGTATTCCATACCATGTGACGTCATGCCTAGTATATAAACTGGGGGGAGTTGGCCTGGGGGGGGGTGGATCGCTGCTCAGGAACTAACTGGGCATCAGTCGGTGAGTGGTGAGCAATTGCATTGTGCATCACTTGTTTTGTATGTTCCAATCCTTTTATTATTATTATTGTCATTTTATTATTGTTATTATTATCATTATTAGTTTCTTCCTTTCCGTTCTATTAAACTGTTCTTTTCTTAACCCACGAGTTTTACCTTTTTCCTTCCGATTCTCTCCCCCATCCCACTGGGTAGGGAGGAAGTGAGTGAGCGGCTGCATGGTGCTTAGTTGCTGGCTGGCGTTAAACCATGACACAAGGACATATGTCTTAATGCAGAGCCAAAACATGAGAATTTGACCTAGGTTGATTTATACATATGAGTAAAAATATTTACTCAGCTAGTAAGTATTTGATTAACCTTTGTTTATTGCTTCAAGATGAGAGACAAAATACAGGAACTCTTGGATTATTTTTTTGCTTTTTGGCTAATGTTCACTTCCTCCGCAGAAAAAATATGGTGTAGTTAGGAAAAGAAGTATTTCTTTCTTATCTCAAAATCTGTATTTCAAGTCCAGGGCTGAACTGAGGAGAAATGTACCTATTCATTTTTTTGTTGAAAACTAAAGCAGAAGACTGCTACGAGTAATTTGAGGCCATGGGTCACATAACCCCCCCCCCCACCGACGTGTAAGCATGAAGATACACGCAAAAGCATGTGCAGAGTTTCTGCTTTCTGAGTTGGAGTGAGACCTGGATTTTTTATTCGTAATCTAAAACTAAGCAAAGTCTAATACTGAGCCTTTTAATGTACTTTCTGTTTCTAAGGCTTTACTTACAAGGTGTTTGACACTTTAAACTTGCTGATTTCAACGGGAGGACACAAATCCCTTTTTATACTGTGCATTGCTGCTAACAATACCCATCTGCCATAGCCAACTGCCTTCCTAGCATGGGTCAACAGAGTGGCGCTGCTCCTCCACGCAGGGTCCCAGCATGTGCCAATTTGAAAGCTGCTGTGAAATCACCCTTTTTTTTTTTTCCTGTTATGCAATCCAGTTTAGGAATTCTTTTGTCCTGAATAATCTGATGGGAGCATGTTGCAATACGGAGAGGGCTGCATGCTGCTGGCTGCCTCAAATGGAGGGACTGAGAAGAGGGTGGTCAGGAGGAAGTCTGACCCAGTTGAGCTCTATTGGGAGCTACAGCTCACATTGTGGGCGGTTAAGAAAATTGGTAATTGCTATGTGACCCTGAAGGACTGGAACATCCTTCATGACAAAGTAGAACAAGACATTTCATTTGGGTGTGAATGTAGCAGGGTGTAACCAACAAAACAATTTAATCAGCAATTTAATTAATTTTTAGGATTTTTTTTTTAATAAAATAATTGTGCTCAGTAGGGATAGACCGAATTAGCTTGTTTGCATGCCTTAATAATTTGTCACTTTGTTACTGATTTGTCATTAATTTGTTATTAGTTAGAATTAATCATATTTAGTTTTAATATTTTAGCAAAATCATATGTATGTTGTATTTTATATATTTAACCACCAACCAGTGTCTGCTGTAAAATCCCCTGTATAGCCCCGTATCAAGGCCGGAGAAATTGGCTAAAATCATCTAGTAGGAACATTTAGAACTTAAATAACAAGATAAAGAAATACCTGACAACGGGGTGGTGTAAGAGTTGTCAGTACGTTACCTGACAACGGCCTGTTTGAAACGCAGCGGCCGATCCCTAAGGATAGAATGTGCGGTACAAGGCTCCTGGAAGGTCCCTGGCTAGAGCCGTTAGAGATAACTGCATAGCTACTGTCAAAAAGGATGGATTGCACCTGTTGCCATAACATCGATGAAGAAATCATAAACTCTAGACGAACTTTGCTTCATTATAATACCAAAACACACCTCCTGGTCAAAAGCTACCCGCCTCCAAGACTTACCACGCCTCGGAGAGACCTTCACTACGCCTGCGTAAAAGATATTCACATATGCTAATGATTTCCCAAAAACCTAATGAATATGTATAACTTTTCTTGGAAATCTAATGAATATGTATCGATAAGTCTTAATATAAGGTGTATTGTTTTGAAGACAGGTGTGCGTGGTTCGTGAGAGGACTCGCCCGCGCACCCGGCCGTCAATAAAGAAGTGTCTGCTTATCTACACTAAATTGGTGTTGATAAGTTCTTCATTCCGAGCTTTTCGGTAACAGTTTTGGCGACCCAGATGGGACCTCGCTGAGAGAGACCGGAGGAGTCGGGGACCGATCGGTTCCTGCCGGCACCGAGGATTTCTCGGGGATACCCATCGATCCCCGATCCATAAGGCTCTTTGCGACGTCCCCTGGATTTTGGTAAGACACTTCTTTTAAATATTAAGGATAGTGGGTTAGAGTCCCCCCGGTATTGTTTGGGGTTAGAGTCCCCCCGAGTGGGTTAGAGTCCCACCGGTATTGTTTGGGGTTAGAGTCCCCCCGAGTGGGTTAGAGTCCCACCGGTATCGTCTGCCTGTCAGACGCGGCGAAAGCTGCGCAAGGTTGGACAAAAGGATCCTGAAGGAAGTAGAAGCCTAGGCGTCTGCCCGTAAGACATAAGCGAAAGCTATTGCTGGGTTGGACAATTTGGGAGTGGGTTAGAGTCCCACAACTTTTGAGGATTCTGGGTTAGAGTTCCAGCTTCAAAAGCATTTTGGAAATTTTGGGTTTGAGTCCCAAATTCTAAAGGAAGAAAAAAAAAAAAAAAAAACACCAAAAAGAAAGAAAAAAAAAAAAAAAGGAAAAAAAAAAAAAAGGAAAAAAAAAAGGAAAAAAAAAAGTGAGATATATTGTGTACTTGGAAGTATCGTGAGTGTTGTAAGTGTGGGATGTGCAATTGAGCATGAAGTGAGTCTTGGCAACGATTGTAGTGTCTCTTATTGAGGTTGGAAGTTATAAAGTGTGAATATATTTGCTGGTTAATAATTTTGCCAGGGGATATTGGTTATGACTCTTGCTTAGGGAAGTCGGCTTTGTCTGTGCCCTGGGCAAGTAGGTGGACTCCATTACCTGGCAACAATTGTTATTTGTATTTATTTAATATTTGGTGTTTGATATATGTATTTGGTATTTGAAACTTTGTATTTGATACTTGGCATTTGATATTTGGTATTTAACATCTGATAATTGATTATTGATTTTTGATATTTGTTATATATTTAATAGATATTTAGTATTGGGTATAAACATAATGGCATTTGCCAAATTATTTAAGAGTAAGAGTATGGGAAATTTGTCCACTGATGGAAAGATACCGAAAACATCTCCGTTGGGATGTTTGTTGGCACATTAGGGTGAATTATATGATGATTTACGTAAAAATCAAATGATTGACTATTGTAATCATTGGTGGCCTCTGTATACATTAGAGGATCAGGAAAGGTGGCCCGTGAATGGGACACTGAATTATAACACCATTCTGCAGTTAATGTTGTTTTGTAGAAGAGAAGGGAAATGGAGTGAAGTACCTTATGTGGATTTATTTTTTTACTTAAGGCAGAGACAAGATTGGCAGAATGAGTGCAAGCTAGTTAGTAGGGACAATTTGGTAGTGGCTATAACTTTTGATAATAAGAAAGAGAAGAAATGTTGTCTGGCATGTGATATTGCCCCCAAAGAGGATGAAGGGCCAGAGTTGGATATATCCCCTCCCAGGAGAGGAAGGAATTGGGGGTGAGAGCATAGGGAACAGATGGAAGAACCAGAAAGCAGTGGAATAGAGAATGCAGGGGAAGGACCATCTGAAGTTGTGATTCATACCCCCATTTCTCGAAGGACCCGACAGCAGGCACAAACAATAGCTCCCTTGCGGCAGAGAGTTGGTAACAATGGACCAGTGTATGTAAAAGTGCCCTTTTTGGTTGTGGACTTGATGGCTTGGAAGCAGGCAGCTGGAGTATATAGAGAAGATCTTGAGAGAGTTGGCAGAGTAGTGGATACTATAATTAGAACGCAGAATCCAGACTGGAGTGATTTACAGGTGATCTTGGATAATTTGTTGGATGATACAGAAAAGCAGATGGTACTAAAAACTGGCAAAGCACAGGCAGAAGTGGCAGTATTGAGTGGGACAATAGGTGGAACATTAGAACAGAATTTTCTGTCTGGGGATCCGCAGTGGGATCCAAATAACGTGGAACATAGAGAAAGGCTGAGTCGGTATCAGAAATAGATTTTATATGAAGTTAAACATGCTATCTTTGAATTAGTCTAAATTATATGAGGTGAGGCAAGATAAGAATGAATCTCCCTCAGCGTTTCTGGAAAGATTGAAGAAAGCTGCCAGAAAATATACTGATTTAAGAGTAGAAACAGAGGCGGCTCAGATACAGTTGGCTTTGATTTTTATGGGGCAGTCGGCACCAGACATAAGAAAGAAACTTCAGAAGCTGGAGGGAGAGGATTCAAGGAGTTTGAATAAAATGTTAGAGACAACATGGAAAGTATATAATAACAGGGAAAAAGAAGAAAGGAAAATCAGAGAAAATAGATTACTGGCCGTAATGACAGGAACAGCAGACAGAAGACGAGGTAAAGGAAGAAGACGAGGTGGCAGTGGACGGAGAAGATTTATGAATTTTAGCAATCGGAATTTTAACACCCCCTTAGGAGTGAATCAGTGTGCTTTGTGTCGGGAGGAAGGACATTGAAGAAAAGATTGTCCTAAAAATGTGCAGTGCTCAGGAGGAAATATTCAAAAGGAAGTAACCAGAATGATGGTTCTGGATGAATGAAAAGGACCAGAGGGGAACCCAGCTGAGCCTCTGGTTATAATTAAGCTGGGAGAAAAAGAAATTAAATTCTTAATAGATACAAGAACGACATTTTCGGTATTAAATACTTGTAAAGGAAAAATTAGAACAAAAACAACAAACATAGTAGGAGCAACAGGGAAAGAAGAAAACAGACCATTCCTGCAACCTCTGGATATGAAATTTGAAAATAAAATAATTACACATGAATTTTTGTATGTACCAGAATGCCCGATACCCTTGTTAGGAAGAGATTTGTTATCTAAATTAAATGCACAAATTGTTTTTAAGAAAGGAGAACTCTTTTTGAAGATACCTGAGTCAAAAACAGGAGAAATCCTAATGATACAAGAAAAAGTGGAGGAGCAGGAAATTCCACCAGAGGTAGATTTTGCAGTGATCCCTACAGTGTAGGAAACAGATATTCCTGGTAAATCAAAATTAACAGCACCTGTAAAAAAAGAGATCTAAAAAAAAAAAGATGCAAGAACAGTAAAAATTAAACAATACCCAATTAAACCAGAAGTTAAACAAGAGTTAAAGAAATTGATTGACAAATTTTTGAAGTATAAAATTTTGGAGGAATGTGAATCTGAATATAATACTCCTATTTTACCAGTTAGAAAACCCTCGGGAGAATACAGGTTAGTGCAAGATTTGAGAGCAGTGAATCAAATAGCCAAAGACATATATCCTGTGGTTACAAATCCTTATACATTGTTAACAGCGTTAAAGGAGACTCATCAGTGGTTTACAGTGCTTGATCTAAAAAAAAATGCTTTCTTTTGCATACCCTTGGAGAAGGAAAGCAGAAAGTTGTTTGCTTTCGAATGGGAAAATCCACAAACTGGGCAAAAGATGTAGCTGACATAGACAAGACTAACCCAAGAATTTAAAAATAGCCTGACAATTTTTGGAAACCAGCTGGCAAAAGAGCTTGAAATCTGGAAACAGGACAAACCAAGGCCTGAACATTTACTTCTACAATATGTGGATGACATATTGATTGCTACAGAAGAAAGATCTACCTGCATACAGGTAACCATTGATGTCTTGAATTTTCTGGGACTAAATGGGTACAAGGTATCCAGGAAGAAAGCTCAAATAGCATGTCAGACTGTGATATATCTGGGCTTTGAGATTTCGAAAGGGCAGAGACAATTGGGAAAAGATCGCAAAAAAACCATCTGTAGTATACCTGAGCCGAAAAATATCCATGAACTTAGAGCGTTCTTGGGAATGCCAGGGTGGTGTCGTCTTTGCATCATGGACTACGGTCTAATAGCTAAACCGTTATACGAGGCCCAAAAGAACTCTTCCTTTGTGTGGGGTCCAAAACAGCAAAGGGCCTTTACAGAGTTAAAACGCGCTTTAATGTTAACACCTGCTTTAGGACTCCCTGATTTAACTAAAGGTTTTCAGCTGTTTGTTCATGAAAGACAACACCTGGCACTTGGTGTGTTAACCCAGAAAATGGGGAGCTGGAAATGACCAGTTGGCTACTTCTCCAAACAACTGGACACAGTGAGTAAAGGGTGGCCAAATTGCCTTAGAGCAATGGCTGCAACAGTGATGATCATACAAGAAGCTTGGAAATTGACTTTGGGAAAAACAATAACAGTCTATGTCCCACACATGGTGAAAACTGTTCTAGAACAAAAGGGGGGACACTAGCTATCTCCGAGCAAAATGATGAAGTACCAAGTAATATTAAGAAGATGATGTAATTTTAAAAGCAACTAACCTGGCAAATCCAGCTGTGTTTTTAAGTTCCATACAGGAAGAAGGACAATTGGAACATGATTGCCTGGCTGCTATTGAGTATGTTTATTCCAGTTGTGAAGATTTGAAGGATGTACCATTGGAGCGACCGGACTGGGACCTGTATACAGATGGTAACAGCTTTGTAGAACAAGGAGTTCGATACACTGGATATGCGGTAACAACAGACACCACAGTTATAGAAGCAGAAGCATTGCCAAGTACCACCTCAGCTCAGAAAACGGAACTTATTGCTTTGATTCGAGCTTTAGAACTAAGCGAGGAGAAGAAAGTAAATATTTGGACAAATTCAAAGTATGCTTTTGGAGTGGTACATGTCCATGCAGCATTGTGGAAAGAAAGAAGATTATTGTCCTCCCAGGGATCAAATATTAAACACCAAGATGAAATTTTACAATTATTACAAGCAGTTCAGAAACCAGATCAGGTAGCAATCATACACTGTAAAGCACATCAAATTAGAAACACAAAGGAAATCACTGGAAATAATTTAGCCGACCAAACGGCAAGAAAGGTAACAAAAAAACCCGAGCATTGCAAATAGCATTAATTCCCTCCAAAACAGTAACTCTCCCTAGGGAAAAACGAAAATACTCAGAGGAGGATGATAAGCTAGGTCAATTATTAAATGCTAAGAAAAACCTAGCCGGATGGTGGGTAACACCTAAAGGACAGGTAGTAGTTCCACCCTTTTTGATGAGAGAAATAATTCAAACAAAGCATCAGGAGTGTCACTGGAGAACAAAGGCCTTAGTAACTTCTTTACAAAAACAAGTGGTATCACTCAGAATGTTAGGAATAGCTAAAATAATAACTACAAAATGTGAAGTATGTTTGAAATATAATCCAATAATCAGGAAAAAGGTTCAAATGGGTCGAATAAAATCTGGTACAGAGCCTGGAGATTATTGGCAAGTAGATTTTTCAGAACTACCTAGACAGAATGGGTATCAGTACATCCTGGTGAGGGTTGATACTTTTACAGGATGGCCAGAAGCTTTTCCCTGTCGTTCCACACGAACAAAAGAAGTAGTAAAATGGTTACTACGAAAAATAATTCCAAGGTTTAAAGTTCCTATTAGAATTTCTTCTGACAGAGGTCCACACTTTGTTGCAGAAGTGGTCCAAAATGTTAACAAAATTCTGGGTATCACATGGGATTTGCATATCCCATGGAGGCCACAATCCAGTGGGAAAGTAGAAAGAATGAATCAAACCTTTAAAAGACAAATAAGCAAAATTTGTCAAGAGACTAATTTAAAATGGCCTCAAACACTTCCATTGACATTATTACGAATCAGAATACAGCCAAAGAGTGGAACCTCAGTCAGTCCTTATGAATTATTGTATGGAAAACCTTATGAATCTCCAGAACCAAACCCGAACATGCAGGTAAAAAGAAAACAAGATGTGTATAACTATTTGCTTTCCTTAGGAAAAACTTTGACTGCAATTCGGAGAGCAGTGGTGTAGAATAGACCATTATCCCTGGAAGTTCCAGTGCATGACTTACAACCAGAAGACTATGTCTATGTGAAAACGTGGACTTCCAAACCCCTGCAGGGATGTTAAAAAGGACCCTTCCAGATACTGTTAACCACCTTCACGGCTATTAAAATTACAGAATCGGATGTTTAGATACACTACACTCAAGTGAAGAAGGCACCTACTCCATGAAAGATTATTAGCCGGAATCCAAAGACTTTAAAACTGACTCTGAAACATGTCTAATTTTTTCATATCTGTTTGTGTTTGTTCTTTTTATATTAGTTCGGCAGATAATGATAGTGGAAACCCGGACTGATTTGATAATCAGGAACAAAAGACAAGTAGAAACAAAACAATTGATTGGCATTCCTGAAAAAAAAATGTCAGAAGAAAATTTGATGTTAGGATTGATTAAGGGATTTGCCAGCTTGCAAAATGTTACCCAAATTACTGCTTGTTTGCCGATACCAAGAGCAGTGGGGGAATCTATTCTTTAGAGAATTTTAACTATGAATTTACCCTAGAACATAGAAACAAAACCACCTATTGCAAACAAAGGCCAGTGACTAAATACAAGCTGGCCATCAGTAGACGACAGAGGCAGTTCATTATGAAAAAAAAAAAAAAAGAAAATTTAATATCTTGGTGGAGATATAAAAAAAATTTTTATTATTATAGTACTAAAGACCCAGCAATCGAAAGAATTCCTCCTTTAGCTATAGCCTTAAAGTATGGCTGCTTGTATAGAAAATTCAAAAATGATCTCAAATTAACTGAAACTATTTGAGAAGATATGTCAAAAGATTAGTTAAAAAAAATTTTAGTAGATTAGGATAGAATCTGAACTCTTGGTTACGGTCGATAATCAAAACTCTGTTTCTGTTACTAATTGTCTTTTTGATGATCATGCTACTATATGCTTGTCTGAAGAAACAATTTACCAATAGAATTACAGTAAATTGCATGATCATGAGAAAGGTTCCAATTGTTCCACCAGAATACAGTCCACCACCAGTATATGCCGAAACAAATATTAACTCTCAGAATAATAATAAATAAATATTAGATAGATGATGTGAAAGTATTGAAATAATTTTCAACACTTTCAAAGGGGGGAAATGCTACTGATTTGTCATTAATTTGTTATTAGTTAGAATTAATCATATTTAGTTTTAATATTTTAGCAAAATCATATGTATGTTGTATTTTATATATTTAACCACCAACCAGTGTCTGCTGTAAAATCCCCTGTATAGCCCCGTATCAAGGCCGGAGAAATTGGCTAAAATCATCTAGTAGGAACATTTAGAACTTAAATAACAAGATAAAGAAATACCTGACAACGGGGTGGTGTAAGAGTTGTCAGTACATTACCTGACAACGGCCTGTTTGGAACGCAGCGGCCGATCCCCAAAGATAGAATGTGCAGTACAAAGCTCCTGGAAGGTCCCTGGCTAGAGCCGTTAGAGATAACCGCATAGCTACTGTCAAAAAGGATGGATTGCACCTGTTGCCATAACATCGATGAAGAAATCATAAACTCTAGACGAACTTTGCTTCATTATAATACCAAAACACACCTCCTGGTCAAAAGCTACCCGCCTCCAAGACTTACCACGCCTCGGAGAGACCTTCACTACGCCTGCGTAAAAGATATTCACATATGCTAATGATTTCCCAAAAACCTAATGAATATGTATAACTTTTCTTGGAAATCTAATGAATATGTATCGATAAGTCTTAATATAAGGTGTATTGTTTTGAAGACAGGTGTGCGTGGTTCGTGAGAGGACTCGCCCGCGCACCCGGCCGTCAATAAAGAAGTGTCTGCTTATCTACACTAAATTGGTGTTGATAAGTTCTTCATTCCGAGCTTTTCGGTAACAACTTGAAGGTCACTTCTGAATCAGGATTGTCAAGGAAAGAGCACTCTGACACAGTCCCATATGCCCTGGTCAGAAACAGGTTTTGCTGGTCTAAGTTGTTTGGCACTTGGGGCAGAAAGACTCTGTGTCTCTGGAACTCTTGGAGTCAAAAGGTTTACTTAGATCTAGTATCATACTAGGATGTGGAAATGACCTAAGATCGTCTTCTCTGCTTTTGCAGGGCAGCATTTGTAAAATAGCATCTGTTAGAAGGTGCTTTAGACCAAAATGTGAACACAACCATGAATAACAGGAGGGGATCGTTAATAACAGCTGTGGTGACTTTTCAAGAGGAATCTCCAAAGCCACATGTCATTATTCAATAAACTCCAAATCAACTGGCAATTGCAAAGGTGGTCCCAGGCAGCATTTTGCAAAGCAGCCAGCACTGGCATTTCCACTACACATGTTCATCCCCACCCAGGAGATCATCTCTGGAGCCCCCTCCTCGCAAGATTCAGGTTGAGTAGAAAGCCGTATGGTGCACAACGCATTTATTTAGCAAATGTCAGTCCTTTCATTTTGCAATAAACTCCTAACTTTAGTTTCCTGGCTCAAATGAACTCTTTAGCAAAACTGGATCTGTAGGTTTGTTTTTTAAGCTGGCTCAGCTTCCCAGATGGCCTCGCAGCCCAGCCCCACACACAGTGGTGGTGATGGAGGTGGAGGCCAGGCAGGACTGTCCATGGCCTCATGCTCTATTGCTCTGTGCAAAGGACAATATCTCTTTCTTGTGTCCATGCCCAGGCTCGTTTTATTAACATTTGTATTTGCTTTTCTTGCTGGGCACCTACACAACCAAGACATTATTTAGATGATTAAAAAAAACCCCATGGAACATAATTTCAGTTTTGAGGGAGTGCTTCATACCCTATAAACTTTCAGAAGAATAATACCTGGTATGGTTCTCTACCTGGAAAACCCAGTGCTTGGCAAAGGCAGGCATTTTTCAATAGCTCTACTTTAGAGGAGAGGGAACTGAAACACAGAGAAATGGTGTGAATTATTCAAAGTGGTTTAATGGAAAACCTTCAATTTGGTTTTGAGTTTTTCTGATTCTCAGTCTGATTCTATGTCCACTGCCAAGGTAGAAAAAGACTTCCACATTTCCAGAGAGAAATGCATTGCTTTGGGCTGAGCAAAACCCCAGAACACAACTCTTTTAAGACCCTTGGGCTGTATGATGGGGGGGACAGGTGTATTTTACTGTTAAATTTGCAATGAATAATAATACTTAACTAGTTTGTTCCTTATTCTACTTCCCTTGCATTTACTGTTTTAAAAGCTCTTACTGGTTTCAAAATCAATTCAGCTTGGGCCTGTGATGGGCTCAGTCATGGGTCTGAGAAGCGAGGAACCACTGGGATGCAGGTTGGAGCCAAGCAGCGATGAGCAGCTTGGAGAGGTGACACTTCCAAGAAGTAGGCATTCACCTAATGACTGTTTCCAAGTGCAACAGGGGAAGCAGGCTGCCTAGGAGAAACAGCAAATATGTGTTTCTCCAGCATTCGTTGGGGCTTTGGCTCACCCCAGACTTGGCATGTATAGGGAGCAGTGACCCTTCTTGTCATTACCAGCTCTGGACTCCCCTTGGTTAGGTACTACAGAAGTTTTCTTGTCTATGAGTGTGTCTGTAAGAGTACTGAGTGGGGAGGGCACATTGCAAGAGGGACTTTGGTACTGTTTCCCCACTCCAGTGCATTCAAAACACAGTTTCAGTACAAATTCAGGTTTTACTGAATCAGTACATGCTAGATGAATGTTAAAAAAAACCCCTGTAAACCTGGTCTGGAAGAAGGTTTGGTTGGGGAGTGGGCAGGGAGGAGCAGGGTTGATGGATGGGAAGCATCCAAACAAGAGAGTAGAAGTTTAGGATCCAGGTGGAACCTGGGTCCAAACCCAGTGCTATGCACTGCTCACTGGGAGCCCTTTGGCAGTTCACTTGATCTCCCTGTGCTCTAATAAACCAAACTGTAAGTTTGTTTACAAGCTGAAAACCAGATGCTGCCTCTGGGAAGAGCTGGCTCAGGCAAAAATCCTTAACTCCCATTTACAAGGCTTGTGTGTCCTTCTCTGAGCAGTGCTGATCTGACCACCAGTCACAGCAGATTAAATTAAAGTGATCTTTGGGAATAAGTTTGACTTGGATTTTTGTCCTTATTTTTTTCCTTATTAATTATTCTGATTGGCTTTGAAGGAAAGAAGTATGGGCTGAATTACTGTCTTAACATAGACCAAAACTCCAAGGAGCAAACAAATTGTTCATCCTCCAGAGAAAACATTTAACACCTTAGTTGTAAGTCAGAGGATGGGATTGCAATAGTCAGACCCAGATGTCTGCAGAGAGGTTCCTGCAGAGACTTCTGCCCTCAATGGCAATTGCTAGGCCATATTTATCACAAGTAAAACCCCACAAGCAACAGCAAATGGTCAGATCATACTTTTGGAAATAATTTGTCCTATGAGCTTTTAACCTTTTATCTGTTTTTGGTGCTTGGTGAGAAAAATCAGCTGCCTGTTTCTGACACTTTACTTCCTTTCCTCCTCCCATTGTACGTGTCTTCTCGGCTTTCAGCCCACTGGGGTCAAATCACCTTTGGGATGCTGGTGGGCTGCAGACTGTGCTGCAAGAAACCCCATGTTAGTTGTGGGCTGTGCACAGGAGTCCTGACAGGGAACAGGAACAAGCACAGTCCTGAGAGGGATGGTCTCCAAATCTGTTCATGCACCATGTGACGAGGCATGCAAGCCTTGCTGCGAAAGAAGGTGCTGATACAGGGTTATTTCTGCACTGGTGTATCTGTGACTGTGTTCTCTTAGTTATGGTATTTTGGGCAAGTGTCAGGGGGAGCCTTGGACTATTTTGTCTGTATGTACAAATTACATGAATATGGGTTTTTCAGACCAGATGTTGATATTATATAATACTGAGCAAATCTCATGTGTGTGTTTTCTGTTTCACTTGCTGGATCTTAGGAAGAATAAAGTGAAAATGTGGTATTAATCTGAACACAGAAATAACTTCTCACTCATGCTCTTTCTTCAGATATTAAAGCCATGAAATTAACTAATCAACTAGCTAACTTTCATATGTAAGAGACATATTTGTATAAGACAAGTACTTTTGCCCTTCTAGTTTTCAAAGGAACTGGATAATTTTGAAAAGAAAAACTGTGTGAAAAGTTTTACTTTGTTCTCAAATTTACTTGTATTTTGGTCAAAACTGGAAAAAAAAGAATTCTCAAACATGGTGGTAGAGATCAGAAGAAGGATGTCTGTGTATGGTGGTGAACTGAATGATAAAAGGATGGTCTATACAGCACCAGGCCTGCTGGCATGAGATGGGATTCATCTT
Source organism: Aquila chrysaetos chrysaetos (assembly GCF_900496995.4). Classification (NCBI taxonomy): domain Eukaryota; kingdom Metazoa; phylum Chordata; class Aves; order Accipitriformes; family Accipitridae; genus Aquila; species Aquila chrysaetos. Next base: position 989,663 of record NW_024470324.1, on the reverse strand, counting down.
TCTCAAAGGTGGAAGAGGATCTTTGCTCACAAGCTAGTGGGGCTGATTGATTGACAGAGCTTTAAACTAGACTTGAAGGGGGAGGGGGATAATATCAGGTTCGCCTATGACAAGCCATGGGACAACACGCCAAGGTTTAAGGGATGGCGTGCTGTGAGAGACTGAAAGAGTTAATGTCTCAAACATTGTGGTGGGGCAAATTCTGCATAATGACGAAATCTGCAGAACAACGAACCCTGCCTAGCAAGGAACCAAGGGTGAAAAGAAGCCTATCAGCACAGGACAACAGCAACAGGAGGGGGAGGGCTGCTGGAGGGTGCACAGCACAGCTCAGTGTTCTGATATGCTGTTCTGATATGCTGAGCAGGGCAGGTCACCATGTATGGCCAAAGATCAAACAATGGTCATGTCTACAGGGAAGGAGAAGTTACTCCCCACTGACCCATTTCCCGAAGGTTCCCATGACACCTAATTAGCCTAATGAGTTCGAGTGCCCACCCAAAGAAGGGGCAAGGATGATAAAACGACACAAACTGAAGCCCCACGTGCGCACGCCCATCAGAACTGGACCCCTCGGCTGACTGGACCTCTAGGCTGACTGGACCTCTAGGCTGACTAGACCAACACTGGACCCAGGACCAGTGAAATCTTTTCTCTTCCTTTTTCTCTCTCTGTCTTGCTCTCTTTCTTTATCCTCTTTCATAATCCCTACACCTCATCCCTTTAAGACATAAAACCGTTGACCAAGTCTGGGACTAGGAGTGCATCTAGCTGCCCCTAGGCTCCTCTCTGAGAAGGAGTCTAGAAAGCAAGGGGGTCCGCTCTGAACCTCGTGACTCAATGGGAGGGCTCTCCTTATTCCCTGAATTGATGTATATTGTTACCACAGGTTACACAGTTTACTGAGGTAGTTCCATGCCAATTCCTGTTGAGAGAAACCATGCCACCTATTGTTAATGCCTCCCAAGTTCAGTTTGCTTCTACCATGAATAAAATGTTTAACTGATTGTTTGGTGTCATTTCACCTTAATTTAGCCCGAGGGAATTCTGAATTCACCAGGACCCCTCCCTGGTCTGTCCAGCCCGGTTCATGACAGGTGCTAGCGAGGAACCTCAGCCTGTTGCTCTGAGACTTGCTGGGTACACTGGAGCACACTTGAAGTCTCACAGAGAGGAGCCAGGTGCTCCTGAGGTAATAGGAGCCAACAGGGAAACACCAGTGAAATACCTCAAAGGAATTAAGGTGTGTTCCTCTAAAAAGGTGACACGGCCAACAGCTCAGCTTAAGTGCCTCTACACCAATGCACGCAGCATGGGCAACAAACAAGAGGAGTTGGAAGCCACAATGCTGCTAGAAAGCTATGACCTAGTTGCCATTACTGAAACTTGGTGGGACAAATCCCATGACTGGAGTGTGGCTATTGATGGCTACAGGCTGTTCAGAAGGGACAGGCGAGGAAGGAGGGGCAGAGGGGTTGCTCTCTGTGTCAAGAAATGGATAGATTGTGAAGAGATGTCTGAAGAATAGCCATGAGCAGGATGAAAGCTTATGGGTAAGTGTTGTGGAACATTTTTAGCTAATGGTCACAAGAGCATTCCAGACGCCTTTAGAAGGCCTTGAACAGAATAAAGAGAAGACAAAAATAAGAAAGATACCAATTAGAAAAACACAGGTGCGCATTCCACGATAAAGAGAACTTGGCACAACCAACCTCAATTCGGCAGTTTATCTTGACCAATTCGACTGAGACAAGTCTCGTATGTTTTAGTTAGTATAACCAATTATGTTTTATGTTTATGCGCGTGTACAGTGTTGATATAACCAATCATTAAGTGTAACTGGACGCGTGGACAGTGCGTGAATAATGTGTGTAACCAATAGTAAAATAGCTAAATGCATGTACAGATGTAACTAATGTATAAAATGATGTCTGATGCTCTAGTAAAGTGGGCTTCACCTGATCACATTGGTCTGTGTGTGCTGTCCTGTGCCTCCGCAATTGGCGCCCGAACAGGGACCCTCGGATCGGTGTTGAATTCTTCGACGAGAGCCGACGGAGAGAGGGAGCGGAGAAGCCGGCCGAAATTATCCCTGCTGCAGGATAACCAGCTGGGCTGGGGCTGACAAAGACCGTGCGCCCGGCGGAAAAGGGGAATCTTACCCTGGTGGATCTCGCCCTAATCAGGTGAGCGGTCGGAGAAGGAGATGGGGTTGGACCAAAGAGCAAGAAGCGGTCCTAAACCTCCTTCAACATATACTCTCTAAGAGAGGGTTGAAATGTGATAACTCCATTATAAAGGAGTTACTTTTATGGGCTTGGGAGAGAGAACTTATTCCGAGTATAAATGTTGCATTTGAAGTAGCGACTTGGGACAATGTAGGCAAGGCGCTGTGGGACACTATTAGCGCCGGGGGAGATAAGACAAAGGAAGCAATCAAATACGCAACGCACTGGAAGGTAGTTCGGGATGTGCTGCAGGCAATGAGGGTGGAACGGCAGGCAGCCGCTGCTGTCTGCGCGGCCGTGACCCCTTCTGATGCCTCCATGTCAGCCGCGTCAGCCTATCCCACTGCAGTTAGAGGAACATTTTCTACGCAGCTGTCTCTACCCCCCCGAGCATCCATTTCTGCTAGTGCTGAGACGTCTGTACAGACACAGCCTTTGCCTATACCCAGCCAGGTCGCTGGTGCCGAAAGTATCCCCCTGCCTGTTACTCCACGAGAGACAGAGGAATTAGGGGGGGCCATTTCTCGTCTGATTGATTCGGACGAGGCAGACTCGGAAGTGATTAATGTGGATAGACAGATTGTAGAAGCTATCGGAACCTCCCTATGGGATGAAATTAGTGACAGGTCTAAAGAAGTTAAAGGTCTTGCAACTTTATGGAAATTAATTAAGACAACTCTACAAGAAATGAAAGCAGATCGTAAAGCGTCTGCGTCTGCTTTTGCTGCTCTCTCTCCAAACACAAGCGAAGGGGAAACGCGGGGAGAAAAACATGATGCAGCGAGAGAAACTTTTGGCTTTCCCGGAGCTTGTCTGCCTGCTCCTGTGCCCTTGAATTCTGCTCCACTCCCTGGGACTGCCGATATTAATCAGCCATCTGACAGTTCCCAAGCCTCCCTAACCGTATACTTAAAGGAAACCCTACAGAATCAGGAAGCGAGTAAAAATCTGCCTAGGAAAAAACAGCCCCCAGATATCGCCGCTCAACATGAACAAATTATACCTAGCATATACCCTCTGTTCCCTTCGTCTACACCTGGGTCGCCTCAAGAGCACGAAGAGGGGCCGGAGCTCACTTCGCAGCAGTTGCGGTCAGTAATAGAAAAGCTGGCACAGCTGGAGCCTGCTGTGAAGCGAGAAAAACCACCAGCCGTATCCTTTGATGCACCCCTTTTACCTGCGTGGGGAATTATTCGCGATGCCTTAATTGAGGGAGAAATCATAGCAGCTCCCACAGCGTTTCCGGTTATTGCTGGGGCTTGGGGTGGACCTAATCAATGGGTTCCATTTGATTGGAAAATCATAAAAGCAGCAAAGGTTGCAATTGCTCAGTATGGTTTAAAATCTCCTTTTACGCAGGCAGTTTTGTCCCATACATTTTCTGGGTCACCTTTAACTCCACATGACTCGCGAATGCTTGCTGAAACCTTGTTGTCGACATGGAAATTTATTTATACTCCGCTGGTGCATTTACAGCCGGCAGAGAAAAATCATATCAATACAACCTGATACTGCTTTTGAGGAGGCAGTTTGTAAGCAGACCACTAACGAGCAGGATTCTGATTCCGATAATAATTCTTTTGCATCAGGTAGGGTGGACTCTGAAAAAGAGCCGCATTTATATCCCTCATTACCTCCACCGCTGCCTGCCGTGGCCGCCCCGCCGCTGCCTCCCGCGGCCTCTGCGCGGCTGCGGCCGCCGCCGTGCCGCCACCGTCCCCCACCCCCCCACCCCAATTGCCTGGTACTCCCTCTCCAGGGTTTGCTGAACTTAAAACAGAACCTGACTTTACTACAATACCTGTATCTCCTTTTCCTGCTAATCCCTCTAACTCTGTGCCTCTGTCTAATCCATGACGATTCACTTAATGATTTGGGAAAAAATACACATAGTTTGATGCAACGCTGTCGAGAAAAAGCTCTACAGCAAGGAGATACCATGTTTACTTTTCCTGTTGTATGCACACCTGCCTCAAGTATTACAAGAACCTCAAGAGTTAGAGTTGTTAGGATCAGTCATCATGAATCCCTGTGTGATGTTTAATTACACCCATAACACCACTCGAAAGGGTCAGAATGTAAACGCTATTTTGCCTGTATATAGAAATGCTACAGCTTGGTGTAACTATATCTATTCCAGAATATCACACTCTTTTTTCTATTCCAGCTGCTTTACCTGGGGGGATATTTTTAATTTGTGGGAATAGAGCGTGGGAGAGGAATTCCATTGAAACTTAACGGGAGGCCATGTAGCCTCGGACGACTTGCGTTACTAACACCTGATATCAATATGATTCACAGTAAAAGGCTCACGATAACTGACACAGGTTTAACTGGATGGCTAACAAGTTTGGGAATTACGGGATGGTTGAAAGATTTGCTTATGCATGGCTTAGTTATTTTAATTGTAATATTAGCAGTTGTAATGATTGTACCACGTATCATAAAATAGTTGAATGTATGATTGCAAAAGTGTTTCTTGTAACTTGGCTTGCAAAAAAAAAAAAAAAAAAAAAAAAAAAAGTGGGGAAACAGTGTGGGGTAAACGTCCGGATGCCCAGAAGTTATCAGATTATTGACAAGACATGGAACGACACAAGAAGGTATTAGGTGCGCCACCATTGGTGGAAACACCTTGCTGCCTCATCGCAATATGTGCGGTGGTACAGCCAGCATTACCATTACACCGAATTAAGCCAAGGCAAAATATGTGGATAACCTGGGCCACCCAGACAGGACAACAGTCTTTTTGCCTCTCAATGAGTACACCCTCAGGTCCATTTCGAACATGTTCGGTGGGAGTGCCATATTTGTATCTGCCAGATTTTCGAGCATGGGTTTCTGATGGCAGTGCTTTGAATGAAACAAAGATCAATGAGACCTGTTACAGCTTGTATTCGTCGCACATCCCACAGCAGCATTGTCAAAATCTTACAGGGGTAGCGACTGCAAAGATTATCAATTCTCTTAACGTTACATTGCCCTGGGATCCGCAAGAGCTTGATTTAGTAGGATCAACATATGGTAATAAGTCATGTGTATATTTGGCAGGAGGGTTTAGCACAGGAATTAATTATTATCGGCAACACAATATGTCGGGGTGGACAAATGTATCTAGTCCAAGCTCTTGGTATAAGTTTGTGGATAGTAGGGATTATTGTGTAGGAACCATGGGAGCAGAAACCCAGGGGAGTAAGATATTTAGAGGTACTAATTATACCGCCAAGGCTTTACCAAGCGGATATTTTTTGATATGCGGTGATCGTGATTGGCACGGCATCCCAGTGAGATCTTTTGGCGGACCATGTTACTTGGGTAAGCTTACATTGTTTGCACCCTCTATTATTCAGTTACTGAATTTAACAGACAATCGAAGACACAAGCGATCTATAGAAAATCTTGGGCCTGATTGTAACGATAACATACGACTGTTAGGCAAGGCCACAAGAGTGCTGCTATCTATTTTTACACCAGGGGCTGCAGCGGGTAATGCGTTACGGGAGTTGCAACGTTTAGCATGTTGGACATCGAAGCAATTAAATCTTACATCTAGTATTATAAATGATCTCTTAGAAGACACAGAAAACATAAGGCATGCTATTTTACAAAATAGGGCGGCTATAGATTTTTTTATTGTTAGCACAAGGACATGGCTGTGAGGATTTTGAAGGAATGTGCTGTATGAACATATCAGGTCATTCGAAGTCTATACATGAAAAGTTGCAGCAGTTGAAAGATAACATGAATAAAGTGGTAGTAGAGAAGAACCCCTTGGATGAATGGTTTGGGTCATTAGGGATAACAGGTTGGTTTAAAGAATTATGTCACATGGGTATTGTTGTAGTTATCGTGATTTTAGCTATTGTAATAATTTTACCTTGTTTGGTTAGCTTGTTGAGGAAAATGGCATCCCAAGTTATTAGTCAAGTCTGGATTGCTCATAAACAAAAGAAGGGAATTGTGGGAGATTTCATGGAAAATGGGGAACATTTCTTTGAACCTGATTATTTAGAGTTAGCATAAGTAGGCCGCAGTCAACATGAGTGGACCGGGGTACGTGACAGCTACAATATGAACGGACTTTTGAACCACCAGAAAAACAACGGACATGAGGAACTTGGACAGTGGAGCAATTAATAAACAAGATAACAGAACTGCAGAGGCAAGAAGGAGCTGCAAGGGTTTCAATGCAATTAAGAAAGCTGCCATTTCGGCTTAGAACATTTAGCTGCGGGATGGGGACTTAGGAGTTGGTTTGTATCTTTGTTAAAAATAGGGGTTTCTTTTATTCTTGTGTATTTTATTAGGTATAATGTTGCTTTTACTGTGTTTTAATTAATTGTATTCATAGGTCTTTGCAAAGGGCTGAGTTCACAGGCCCACGATGGACTCCCGCTCGATTTGTACGACCATCATCATCTGGAACACCCTAGATGGTGCGACAATGTGAATACCACCTCAGCCAAAAACTAACGTGTAGGTCACCTTGACCAACATAACAGGTCAAGATTCTCTGTGCACTGCAACCACATCACTAAGCCCATGAACCAATAGACAGGATGGCTATGACTCGTGCAGCGCGCCTGGCCAGCGAGCGCATGCGTCATAGGCTTCCCATGTTTCAACCGAGGCGAATTTTGGCACCCGCTGGCCACGTGTGCTGAAATCCGTTCCTCTGCAAATGTATAAATACCGGGACTTTCCGAAGAGCATCAGGTTGGTGTACGGCAAGGCCATCGTTGCCTTTGTGGGGACGCCCATGTAAAGCTGGCACCTGCCGATTGCTGGGCTGAGTTCGCGGATGGTGGCGACTAGATCTGTTAATACTCTTTTTAAAGAAAAAGGGGGGAAATGTTGTGGAACATTTTTAGCTAATGGTCACAAGAGCATTCCAGACGCCTTTAGAAGGCCTTGAACAGAATAAAGAGAAGACAAAAATAAGAAAGATACCAATTAGAAAAACACAGGTGCGCATTCCACGATAAAGAAAACTTGGCACAACCAACCTCAATTCGGCAGTTTATCTCGACCAATTAGACTGAGACAAGTCTCGTATGTTTTAGTTAGTATAACCAATTATGTCTTATGTTTATGCGCGTGTACAGTGTTGATATAACCAATCATTAAGTGTAACTGGACGCGTGGACAGTGCATGAATAATGTGTGCAACCAATAGTAAAATAGCTAAACGCATGTACAGATGTAACTAATGTATAAAATGATGTCTGATGCTCTAGTAAAGTGGGCTTCACCTGATCACATTGGTCTGTGTGTGCTGTCCTGTGCCTCCGCAGGTAAGAATTAGAGATCGAGGCAACAAAAGGAACCTTGTGGTCGGTGTTTACTACAGGCCGCCGGATCAAGGGGAGCCTACTGATGAAGGCCTCTTACTCCACCTACAGGAGGCATCGCATTTGCAGGCTCTCATCCTGCTGGGGGACTTTAGTGTGGCAAGCAGGAGCAGGGAAGTGATTGTTCCCCTGGTGAGGCCGCACCTTGAGTACTGTGTTCAGTTTTGGGCCCCTCACTACAGGAAAGACATTGAAGTGCTGGAGTGTATCCAGAGAAGGGCAACCAAGTTGGTGAGGGGCCTGGAGCACAAGTCTTGAGGAGAGGCTGAGGGAACTGGGGTTGTTTAGTCTGGAGAAAAGGAGGCTGAGGGGAGACCTTATCGCTCTCTACAATTTTGTTGTAGTGAGGTGGGTGCTGGTCTCTTCTGTCAGGTGGCTGGAGATAGGACAAGAGGAAATGGCCTCAAGTTGTGCCAGGGGAGGTTTCGATTGGATATTAGGAAAAATTTCTTTACTGAGAGGGTTGTCAGACATTGGAATAGGCTGCCCAGGGAAGCGGTTGAGTCACCATCCCTGGAGGTATTTAAAAGATGTGTAGATGTGGCTCTTAGGGACATGGTTTAGTGGTGGACTTGGCAGTGTTAGATTTACAGTTGGACTCAATGATCTTAAGGGACTTTTCCAACCTAAATGATTCTATGATAGTGGTTTTCTATGATGGAGTGACTACATCAGTGGACAAGGAAAGAGCTATAGATGCCATCTATCTGGACTGTAAGGCCTTTGACATGGTCCCCCACAACATCCTTCTCTCTAAATTAGAGAGATATGGATTTGATGGATGGTCTATTCGGTGGATAAGGAATTGGCTGGATGGTTGCATCCAGAGTGTAGTGGTCAATGGCTCAATGTCCGTACAGAGATCAGTGACGAGTGGTGTCCGTCACAGTTTCGTATTGGGACCAGTACTGTTTAATATCATCATCAAAGACATAGACAGTGGGATCAAGTGCACCCTCAGCAAATTTGCAGATGACACCAAGCTGAGTGGTGTGGTTGACACACAGGATGCTATCCAGAGGGACCTGGACAAGCTTGAGAAGTGGGCCCATGTGAACCTCATGAGATTCAAGGCAGCCAAGGGCAAGGTCCTGCACATGGGTCAGGGCAACCTCCAGTATCAATACAGGCTGGGGGATGAAGGGATTGAGAGCAGATGTGTGGAGAAGGACTTGGGGGTACTGGTGGATGAAAAGCTGGACATGAGCTGTCAGGATGCGCTCACAGCTCAGAAAGCCAACCGTATCCTGGGCTGCATCAAAAGAAGTGTGGCCAGCAGGTCGAGGGAGGTGATTCTGCCCCTCTACTCCACTCTGGTGAGACCCCACCTGGAGTACTGCATCCAGCTCTGGAGTCCTTAGTAGAAGAAAGACATGGACCTGTTGGAGTGATGTGGCAGTTACACCCGTCCTGACAGAGAGTGAAACTTCTTGGCCATGAAAAAGAGAAAAAAAAAAACCCTAGAAGCCATGGTTTGGAGGGTCGAGCCACCCCACCTGCATGGTGGAATTGGGTTACGACTGCTAGGTACAGGTACACACTTTGGTCAAGGAATAAGCAAGTGTTGGCCCTCAGCCAATGAGGACTAACATGTCCTTATTTGACCACAGATCAGATTTGACTAGGGTATAAACAGAGCCTAGCCAGTGGGCAAATTGAGTTGGTCCTCCTCGGAGCAGCGGGTCTGCAGTCGGGGACTCTCCCCTCGGGTTGGGACGCCGCCCGAGGTAACTCCTTGAGGTTGAGAGCCCTCATCTTTTAGGTGAGCGATATGCGCATTTTGGGTCATCATGTCTAAAGCTTAAGAATTCTTAAGTTGGTTGTGTAGTATTAATTTCCCCTTACATCATTGAACCTGTGGTTTAGTAATGTTGTCAGAGTTTGAAACGATTTTGATTGAAGAATAAATGTCGTTGAGTTTAACACCTGTTTAAATTGATTGTGTGAGCCTCCATGACAAGCGGGTCCAGAGGAGGGCCACAAAAATGATCAGAGGGATGGAACACCTCTCCTATGAAGAAAGGCTGAGAGAGCTGGAGTTGTTCAGCCTGGAGAAGAGAAGGCTCCGGGGACACCTTATTGTGGCTTCTCAGTACTTAAAGGGGGCTTATAAGAAAGATGGGGACAAACTTTTTAGTAGGGTCTTTTGCGATAGGACAAGGGGTAATGGCTTTAAACTGAAAGAGGGTAGATTTAGATTAGATGTAAGGAAGAAATTTTTTGCGATGAGGGTGGTGAAACACTGGAACAGGTTGCCCAAAGAGGTTGTAGATGCCCCATCCCTGGAAACATTCAATGTCAGGTTGGACAGGGCTCTGAGCAACCCGATCTAGTTGAAGATGTCCCTGCTCATTGCAGGGGGGTTGGACTAGGTGATCTTTAAAGGTCCCTTCCAACCCAAATCATTCTATGGTTCTATGATTCTATGGATCTTTTCTGATTTTAGACCTTGATCTAGGAACACACTGTAGCACATACTGAAATCCCACACTTACCTAGGAAAATATTTCAATACATATGGCACCTTTTCTCAGGTAATACAGGCACTGTGTTCAGTTCATTGGATGAACCACTGATTTCTCCAGTAGAGTATGACAGTCAGTGCTAGAAGAAATGCTGAAGCATTACTTCCTTTCATGTGACTTAAACATGTGCTTAAATTTAAACACATGCTTAACTGACCTTTCTGTGTAGGGATGCATTCCTGAATCTGGACCTTAATTGCAAGCATATTTTTGGCAGCTGTTTACATTTCTGATGTGACTGAGTGCCTTTTCTTTGCAGGAGTAACCTCTTCAAAGTACAGCAAAATGGCACAAAGATATTTGTAAACACCAACTCCTCCAGTAGTAGAGGAGTCCACGCCTTTGCAAAGGCATATATTTTGGTAGGAAGAACATGTCCTGCTTGCAGGGTTTCAAAAACCTAATTCAGCTCAACGCTGTGGATAAGATTGGCTCCCTATGAAATAGTGTGCATTTAATGGTGCAAGCAAGAAATGATCAAACTGATTTATATTGGGCAATTTCATTTAATGGATGGGAGTTTAAGCCAACTAAAACCTGTCCTGAATTAATTGGTCATTGGAGGTATTCACATGCAAATTTTGCAGCTGTAGATCCAAATAGTTAAGGCATTTAAGAGCTATTGATTCCTTGAAACAGATGGAAAACAGTGCTTTTCTTCTTAGATGATTAAAGAAAACCCTTCACAATTTGGGCTAACAACAAACAAAAGATGAACTGTACCAGTGAAGGCAACAGCCCACCCACCATAAACTGTCCAAATCGAATAGGGTATATTCAGTGTCTGCACAGGTTTCATAGTACTGCAACCATTTTGTACCGCAAAGCTGAAGTCAGGTATTTATAAATTATACTGCAGCGTCATCATGGTAATATTGTACAATGTTTGGATTAACCCTTTATGCATCAGTTTGCAAAGCCGCTGAAGCTGTAGGAATATTTCTCATGATTTCAGAGGGGTTGAGACCCTATCTAATCCCTACTTCCAAATTTACTTCAAGATGATATTAATTAGAGGGCTCCATAGGAAAGGAATCTCTGCATTTCCTGGTGGTTATGCTGAGCAATAGTAACTCATTTCCCTTTCCAGGAAAATCTGTGAACTTGGTTGAAGTGAAAGGCTTATGCATAGCAGGTGTTGCTTTTAAAATAACATGGCTCACAAGTCACTGAGAGCTTGAAAGGACAGACTCTGTTTTTCTTCTCCCCACCCCAGGTGGAAAAAAAGGCAGCAAAGGCTCAGGAAACTGAGAGCACTCTTTCCTTCCAGGCAGGGTCCATCTGTCTGAGCATGGATGGCCATGTCCCACCTGCTTGCCCAAAGGTCCCTTTGTAATCAGTGAGCAGACACGGGCACTGCCGGAGAAGGTGCATCTTGCTCGGAAAAAGTCACCTCAAGTAGATCAGCTGCCTGGTGCCCAAAAAGTGCAAAAGTGACTTAACCCAGGGGTATCCACTGCAAATAAATACTGAAAGGCAAAAAGCCAAAGAGTTTATTGGCCTGGCAATGAGTTACTGCATGAGCAGGAAACACCCTCACATTGTTAACAATAATCCATTTAGCATTTATTGCAGGTTCTCCACCATTTGAATGAGAAAAGAAAAAAATGGGTGTGGAATGATTGCTGGAGGTGACTTACTGATATGTGTCCCCCCCTTTAAGGGAAGGTGAACCTCCAGGGTGGAATGCAGTGGACATACACGAAATCTGTTCCATAATAATTCCCTAAGCAACATAACCTGCAACCTTAGATGTTAGCAACACCAGGGGAGCTTGGCATGCTGATCCTAAGAGAAGCAACACGGAGGGTGGAGCAGAGTGGAGACACCGCGGCCAGGCTCTGTGATATCACCACAGGGATAGGGAACTGGAACTACTGGAACAAGAATGGAAGGTCCCTGCATTGAGTCCACTGAAGCAAGGAGGTGAAACAATGGGGTTCTGTCAACGCTATGGCCTTACTTCTGATTTATATCTTAAATGCCCAGTTCTGGAGTAATGACACACTAAATCATGTCCTCTGGGTGAACTTTGCTCATTATAATCTCATTATAATACCAAAACACACCTTCATCCCAAAAGCTACTAGCCTTCAAGGTGCGACCACCCCTCACCGAGCATGTGCTCTGAATTTTCTTTAGCATATACTTTTAAAAGTAAAGCAAGGAGCTTTTATACCAATCAAAGGAAAGGTATGTATGACTAGAGTCACTCAAGCTCCACCTAAAAATAAGAAAATAGTATAAAAGGGCTTAAGAGAGGAGGAATGCTAGGGAAGACACCATCATAGACAAGTCGGGAAGACATCGCTGACTTCTGGGATCACTCAATGGGCTGAACCTCTCTTCCCCCCTGTCCTGGGTTCAGCTGGGATAGAGTTAATTTTTACAGGAACCTGGGAGGTGGGGGGGCATAGCCAGGGCAGCTGACCTGAACTAGCCAAGGAGCTATTCCATACCATGTGACATCATGCTCAGTATATAAATGGGGAGTGGGCCGGGGGGAGGGCTCTCCTGCTCTCGACTTTCGGTGGGGGAAGTGGCGGAGCGTCGGGTCCCGGGTGGTGAGCAGTTGCACTGTGCATCACTCTTTTCTGTATACTCTTTCATTAGTACCGTCGTTGTTGTTGTAACTTTTTTGCGTTGTCCCAGTAAACTGCCCTTATCCCAACCCTCGAGGTTCCAGTTTTTTTTTCTTTTCTCTCCTCCGTCTCCCCCCTATCCCACCGGAGGGGGCGGGAGGAGTGAGCGAGCGGCTGCGTGGTCCTTTGTTACCGGCTGGGCTGAAACCACGACACCCCCCCATAGGGACGCCTATTGGGTAAGATTCGAACACTCAGCTATAGCGAGTGCTTCCCCGGGAAACTTAGAAATCTCTATAGATTTTTTCCATAATTGAGGGTGCTTGTAGTTGACTGTATTATTATTTGCACATGCTTTGCAGACAGTGTGTTTATCACCAGCAATCCAAAAGAACCTGTACTCCTGTTGCTTTAATAAACTGTAATATTCATTAAAATCTAGCCATGATAGTTCATTGAATGGAACCAAAATCCTTAAGTCTTGCCATGATAGTTCATTGAACGTGACTAAATTGGAAGTACAGTGCACTATTAGTGCATCTATAATCATGATAGTTCAATATATTGAACGTGACTGGACTTATAGTGCTGAATTGCGCATCACTCAGAATCTAAGCCTAGCTGCCCCAGCCCCTCTGATATCTGAGGACAAGCTGGAATGCAAGGGGGTTTATTTTCTGCCAAACTTCTTGTGATGGGTTGACCCTGGCTGGTTGCCAGGTGCCCACCAAAGCCATTCTATCACTCCCCCTCCTCAGCTGGACAGGGCAGAGAAAATATAACAAAGAGCTTGTGGGTCGAGATAAGGACAGGAAAGAGATCACTCACCACTTACTGTCACGGGCAAAACAGACTCAACTTGGGGAAAATTAACTCACTTTATTACAAATCAACCAGAGCAGAGTAATGAGAAATAAAACCAAATCTCAGAACACCTTCCCTCCACCCCTCCCTTCTTCCCGGGCACAACTTCACTCCCGGATTCTCTACCAACCCCCCCAGCGGCACAGGGGGACGGGGAATGGGGTTTACGGTCAGTTCATCACACGTTGTTTTCTGCCGCTTCATCCTCCTCAGGAGGAGGACTCATCACACTCTTCCCTGCTCCAACGTGGGGTCCCACCCACAGGACACAGTCCTCCACGAACTTCTCCAACGTGGGCCCTTCCCACGGGCTGCAGTTCTTCACGAACTGATCCAGCATGGGTCCTTTCCACGGTGTGCAGTCCTTCAGGAGCACACTGCTCCAGCGTGGGTCCCCCACGGGGTCACAAGTCCTGCCAGAAAACCTGCTCCGTGGGCTCCTTTCTCCACAGATCCGCAGGTCCTGCCAGGAACCTGCTCCAGCGCGGGCTTCCCACGGGGTCACAGCCTCCTTCGGGAACCCACCTGCTCCGGCGTGGGGTCCTCCACGGGCTGCAGGTGGATATCTGCTCCACCGTGGACCTCCATGGACTGCAGGGGGACAGCCTGCCTCACCATGGTCTTCACCACGGGCTGCAGGGGAATCTCTGCTCCGGCGCCTGGAGCATCTCCTCCCCCTCCTTCTTCACTGACGTTATTGTCTGCAGGGTTGTTTCTCTTACATGTTCTCACTCCTCTCTCCGGCTGCCGAAAATACCGCCTGTCCCAACTTTTTCCTTCTTAAAAATGTTATCACAGAGGCGTTACCACTATCACTGATTGGCTCGGCCTTGGCCGGCGGCGGGTCCGTCTTAGAGCCGGCTGTTATTGGCTCTCTTTCGAACACAGGGGAAGCTTCCAGCAACTTCTTACAGAAGCCACCCCTGTAACCCCCCCCTGCTACCAAAACCTTGCCACACAAAACCAATACACCACTTTACCCTTTAACGCAACAAACAGGGAGATGACACAGGTACAGCTGAGGCATTGAGCTCATTGAATGATAATCTGAGAGAAAGTTGATGCCTGTTTTTGTCTCACTCCCTGATTTCAGCGCTCTCCTGTATCACAGCAATATCCTTGCCTTAATATTCTCTTTCTCTGCCTTTCGTCACTTTCTCCTGAAGGTAGAAATGCTGGGCTAACACGCTGACCCTGTGCCCTAATAGTCCTGAATACTTCCTTGTGTAGTGAAGGTCCTTTGCCATCTCCTCAGCAGTCTCATCAGCTTTCCTTGATGATGGTCTGAGTCACTGTCATCATTTTGGTTTCCTTCAGCAGAGGAGGAAAATGTTGCTGCTTCTGTGTCTGCCAGCTCCCCATTTTTGGTCAGGACATGGATCCACACTGGGTTAGTTTAGTTGCTGAGCTGGCTCTGCTTTGGGGAGCAGTTCCCACAGAGCCAGCTATGAGCATGAGTGCAACCATGGCAGCTGGGACAGGAGCCTGCGGGAAGGCCACTTCCTGCGTCACCAGAGGTGAGACATGCTCCTTGAAGTGGGTCACAACCAGAAGAGCGTGGGGTGCCATGGCATAGGGAAATGGTTTTATCTTCCTTCAGATCTCCAGAGGGATATAGATGGTCGTCCCCAGGCAGAGCCATGTGAGTTGCCTGGTTGAGTGCTGTGGAGCATCCTGGGTGCACACCCAGTCTGCTGGCCATGGTCTCCTCCTTGGTGGCTGGTGTGGACAGGGTGCCCCTTCTCCACCTGTGGTTTGCCAGAAACTCTTGGACTTCATCTATCCTTCCTTATTGCTCCAGTGGCAGGTGAGCTAAGTCACAGACGGTTTTCAGTGAAGCTAGTTATGTTTCAGCTCCTATCAGGCTACTTTGGGTGTTTACATAGAATAAGATATAACTCATCAATATTTAAAACTATTACTATTTCTGAGGGAGTGGGTCTATTACATGGCAATGAATGCTGATGTTGCTATCACCCTGGTGACGGTAGCTCTGGGATCCAGCACTGCTGCTTGTCAGCAGCTCGTTCTCATCTGAGGGGTCAGCAGAAACACCTGTAGTTGTGAGTAGCTTCATGTCCTGTTGTCACAGCAGTTCTGGATTTCCCTGTCGGTGGTACTGTGATTATTCATACAGTGATTAAGCACCTAATGGGGAAGTTTGGTCTTCTGGTTAAGCCCTGGACTGGAGGGTCAGGTTGGTATCTGCACCACATGAGTCCTGTGACCTCAGGAAAGCTACTTACTGTGGGAGAATTTGTGGGAGAAATTGTGGGAGGACGAAGGAAACTGCACAAGGCACAACTGTTGTTGTAAGTTTACTAACTGCACAAAGGCACAATTATTATGAGCTTGCTGAAGAATGCACAAAAAGTAGAACAAGGTCAGGCGTACGTGACTGATAACAGGAGGGCGACGTGACTGAAGACAGAGTGCAAGACAGCATGCAGGTGGAGGAAACTATTTGCGTGATTAGAGGACTTTATCCAATCAGACTATTGTTTAAGCGCGTGAATGGCACATGTTAACCAATCAACAAATGGCTTATGCGTGAGTAGATACTAGAAACATATATAAGCGAGTGTTGCGCAGTTAATAAATGGAGAAATCGTTTGATCCACAGTATCTGTGTTGGTCCGTTTTCTCCCCAGGGCGAGTCCCTGGCGATGTGTCGTTTTCCCTAGATTGTCGCAGCGGAGAAAGTGCGACAAGTGGTGACCCCGACGCGGAGTGTGCGAGTGTTTTGTCTGGCCAGGCGATTGGAAGAGAGCCCTCGGGGCGATCCTGCCGGTGACGATGGCATCCATCGGAACAATTATTAAGGTATTAAAGGCGGTAGGCAGGGATGTGGACTGTGGAGTGCATACGGCTCCAGTCACGAGTCTCATCCAGTGGATGATACAACGGGGCTTCATAGTAAAGCCGGGAGAGATATTTGACGCGTCGCGGCTGCGGGCTGCGTGCGAGGAGTTGGTGGAGGAGTGTTTGAGTGGAAAGAAAGGAGCTGCGGATAAGCTCGCAGCTCTTGGTTCAGTGTTGACCGTATTGAGGAAGGGGAGAGAGGTAAAGGCGGTTTGGATGGCGGCTACAGCAGTGTTGCGCGGAGAGGCGAGTAGAGAGGTGCTTGATTTGTTAGAGGTACAGGCTGACAAAGAGAGTAAAGGTGTTACTGGAGTCGGAGGTGAGGAGATGTTGGGAAAACAAGTAGAGAGACTGGAAAGAGCAGAGGATGCTCCGGACGCCTTGGCGTTTCCAGTCTCTCGCGAGCAACCAGAGGATTCTTTTTTTGGGTATCCACCCCTTCCCCCGCCAGGATTGTTTTCACATGAGGCAGAGGAGCCCTCTAAGTATGTCCCGCCAGCGAGTAGTACGACCACGGGTCCTAGTGCACCTCCGGTGTCTATGAGGGAGGTAGATTCGGATGAAAAAGAACGTTGCATTAGAAAGAAATTGCAAGCAGAAGCAGTTCCATTGCCGGACTCGGATGAGGAGAGTCCACCGAATGCAAAACAGAATCAGATCACTGAGGTAACGGAGGTTTTGACGAAATTTAAAAATTTAGTGGCGACTATTGAACAGACAGTACAGCATGCTCAAAGCATTGTAGATCGTGCGGCACAACCTCCGGTGTTTATGGATTGGAAGTTAATAGCAAAAAATTGTGTTCTAGAGGGTGTGGATTTCAAACCTTCAGATGAAGGGGGAGTATTAGCGTGTCCGTTGTTAATCACTCAAGATGGACCTAGATGGCAACCATTAGATTACAAATTAGTAAAGGAATGGCAGACGAGCTGTAGAGATGATGGATTGAATGGACCAAGGACACGAGCTCTGTTAGATGTGATTTATGCTCAGCCGTTACTGCCCTTTGATTCGAGACAGCTGGCGCGTGCAGCACTTACGGCACCTTTGATGTGCCTCTGGGAGCAGGCGTTTAAAGAGGAAGCAGAAGCGGTTGTTTTGGACGCTCTTACTCCAAGACACGATTTAGCAGGGATCTCTATGGCGCAGTTAACGGGGACCGGAGATCATGCATCCCCTCAAAATCAGGCCCATTTGCGAGGTCGGGTGATAACAGCTTCTTCAAAGTGTGCTAGAAATGCATTTATGAAGGTCAGTAAGTTTGAAAAGAAGAGTCCCGTATACAAAGGTTATTCAGAGACTTAATGAACCATATCAGGATTTCTTAGAGCGTTTGCAAAAGGCAATGGAGGTAGCAAACATACCGGACGAGGTTAAGCCAGTTCTTGTGAAAGAATTAGCTCGTACACAAGCAAATGACCAGACAAGGCAAATTTTATCGCAATTGCCAGCAAAGCTTCAGTAGCAGATATGATTAAACGGGTGTTAGAAGCAGAAGCTCAAACCGCAGCGGCACCTGTGGTTGCAGCAGTTACAGCTGTACTTCGCAATCACACAAATAACAACCCGAGGAAAAACATCTGTTTTGGTTGTGGGGGAAGCGGTCACGTTAGAAGCCAGTGTCCTTCAGTGTCTAGAGCCAATCTGGGCAGGACGCCAAATTCAGACCAACAAAGGAGTTGTTTCTGCTGTGGGAACTTAGGGCATCTTGCAAGGCAATGTCGCATGACACGGGCCGGGGAACATCAGGGAAACTACAGGGGCGGTCCCAGCACGGGGCGGGCGGGGCTGCCGGAGAACAATCCGTCCTGTCAAGCATATCCCGCCGAATGCCGAGAATCACCGACGATTGGACAGCAAAAGGACGAGCTCCTGCCCTGGAAGATCACAACCGACGGCCTTTAAGAACAACCACAGGGGTTTGGGTGGGCCAACCCACAACGATAACTTTGACGGGAGGAGGATCAGGAGAGAATGTGGGTGGCATTCTAGTGGGCAATGGGGCTCATAAATGGGGGGTTGATATTATTCCGGGAATGTACAATGAAACAAATGACACGATACAAGCCACTATAGTTCCCCTCACTGAAATACCAATGTATATTCCAGAAGATACTTTTATGGCTCATTTAGTATTGGATATGTCAACACGTCCTATGATTGGATGTCTTTTACAACCAGTGGGCGAACAATGGGGACAGAGCATTCAAATTCGAGCCCTTTTAGACTCTGGGGCTGATGTCACTGTGATTCCCCAAGAAATTTGGCCCAAAATATGGCCCTTGGAAGAGATTAGTGTCTCCGTGACTGGGGTTGGTGGCAGTCAAGGTACCCAAAAAAGTATTTTACCCATCCAAATTCAAATATTGGGAGATAGAGATCATCACCCGTCAACTGTGATCAGACCATTTGTGTTAAAAGGGCTTCCTTTACCTCTGTTGGGACGAGATGCTATGCAAGGTCTATCGCTTCGCATAGTTTCTGATCCACAATTGAACACTGATCCCCATTTTTCGTAGGGGCCGCTGGCCAATTCCCGCCAGCCATAGCCATGAATTGGAAGACCCAACAGCCGGTGTGGGTTGACCAGTGGCCCCTTCCTCAGGAAAAATTGTCTCAATTACAGATATTAGTACAACGAGAAGTAGAAAAAGGACATTTAGTCCCAACCACCAGTCCATGGAATTGCCCTGTGTTTGTCATCCAAAAGAAGTCAGGTGCCTGGCGTCTTTTGCATGATCTTAGGGCAGTCAATGCTGTTCTTGAAGACATGGGACCATTGCAACCAGGCCTGCCCTGGCCGTCCATGTTACCCCAAGACCGGCCAGTTGCTGTAATTGACATAAAAGATTGTTTCTTTTCTATTCCACTCCATCCGGACGATCAACCCAGATTTGCGATGACGATCCCGACGATCAACAATCAAGAACCAGTACAGCGCTATCATTGGACGGTGTTACCACAGGGGATGAAAAATTCCCCAACTCTGTGTCAGTGGTTTCTTTCTCGCGTGTTGCGTCAGTTTCGAGATACACATCAAAATTGGGTTCTCTATCATTATATGGATGATATTTTGCTATGCGGGGAGGGAGACATTAACACAACCTTAAAACACTTGGTTCAAACTCTTAAGGAGCATGGTCTAGAAGTAGCACCTGAAAAAGTACAAACAACTGTTCCAGTGAAATATTTGGGAACACTCATTCAGAAACGAGCAGTCCAGCCTCAAAAACTACAAATTGAACACCAAGTGTCAACCTTACACGACCTACAGGTGTTGGTTGGTAACCTACAGTGGTTAAGACAATTCATTCCCATAACACACAAGGAGTTACAACCCTTGTTAGCAGATTTAGCAGGAACCCCAGATGCCGCAGCTCCTCGCACACTGACAGACTCACAAAAGGCTGTGTTACAACAGATAACTACTAAACTAGCTCACAAGAGTCTCAGCCGTTATACCCCAGAAATCCCATTAGAATTGCATATAACTATGCAACGAGAAGGAGCAAACGGACTAATATATCAATTCATTGATTCACGGGTATGTCCTTTGTTATGGCTGTATACCAGTTATCCCAAACAAGCTGCACCACAATTTTTAGTAGCATTGGCAGATGCAATCTCTCGAGGACGATGACAAATGCAGCAGTTATCAGGAAGAGATCCTAAATTTATTTCAACATCTGTTAGTCCCCGTAATTTTGAACAGTTACTAATGTTTGATATGTGTTTACAAGCGGCCTTAGCAGATTTTATGGGGCAAATTATCCCGGCCAGGGGTGACCCTCTCATTAAGAGTCTATTATCATCAACCTTCAAACCACAAACACCCATTTCAGAGAAACCCCTCCAAGGCCTCACTGTGTTTACAGATGCCTCTGGAACGACTCAACAGGCAGCTATAGCCTGGTTTTTGGACAATCAATGGCATACCAGAGCTTGGAAAAGCCAAGGATCTGTACAAATTTTAGAATTACATGCTGTGTTAACTGCTTTAACGACTTGGCCTACCATCCCTCTAAATATTGTAACAGATAGCGAATATGTGTATAACTTAACACAACGATGTAAACAAAGTTTGCCGGGGGGGACTGGACCTGCTCGGGAACTTTTGTCAGTATTAGAGAAAAGACAAGAACTTGTATTTTTTGCACATATTAACAGTCACACACAAATACCGGGTGCTTTGACGGGGGGAAATGCTCATGCAGACAAAGCAGCAGGAACCCTCATTCAGACAGTAGGTATCCCCATTTTACAACAAGCCAAACTTTCTCATGAATTTTTTCATCAAGGAGCTAAAGCACTAGCAAGACAATTCCGACTACCCCTGTCTGATGCTCGAGCAGTGGTCGCTTCTTGTCCACACTGTCGTCAAACTAACTCTTGGACATGGGGAATTAACCCCCGCGGTCTACTACCAAATCAAATTTGGCAAACAGACATCACAGTCTATGAACCTTTTAAACCCCGGAAGTATTTACACGTTACTATAGATACTTGCAGCGGCTATATTTGCCCTACTGCCGAAACTAAAAGTAACGCCACAGCCACCATACGACATCTTTGTCACGCCATCAGTGTCTTAGGGATTCTCCAAGAGATAAAAACAGATAATGGCCCCAATTCTGTTAGTTCTCGAGTTCGCGAATTTCTGAATAAGTGGGGCATCTCACATATAACCGGAATACCCTACAATTCTACAGGACAAGCAATCGTTGAACGAGCCCATCAAACCCTAAAGACACAGTTAGACCGTCTTAGGGAGGGGGAGAAGGTACCTGTAAGCTATCAAAATGAACTGTTAGCCAAGGCCTGCGTGGTAATAAATCATATGCCACGAGGTGACTCAGATCCATCTCAGCATCACACCGCGGCACAGCGACATTTTTCTACCGCATTGCTATCTGACCGTACGCTGGGAGCACCAGTTCGGTATCGAGATCCAATCACGATGGAATGGCAAGGGCCGGTGTGATGGGTTGACCCTGGCTGGTTGCCAGGTGCCCACCAAAGCCGTTCTATCACTCCCCCTCCTCAGCTGGACAGGGGAGAGAAAATATAACAAAGAGCTTGTGGGTCGAGATAAGGACAGGAGAGATATCACTCATCACTTACCGTCACGGGCAAAACAGACTCAACTTGGGGAAATTAACTCACTTTATTACAAATCAACCAGAGCAGGGTAATGAGAAATAAAACCGAATCTCAGAACACCTTCCCTCCACCCCTCCCTTCTTCCCGGGCACAACTTCACTCCCGGATTCTCTACCAACCCCCCCAGCGGCACAGGGGGACGGGGAATGGGGTTTACGGTCAGTTCATCACACGTTGTTTTCTGCCGCTTCATCCTCCTCAGGGGGAGGACTCATCACACTCTTCCCTGCTCCAACGTGGGGTCCCACCCACGGGAGACAGTCCTCCATGAACTTCTCCAACGTGGGCCCTTCCCACGGGCTGCAGTTCTTCACGAACTGCTCCAGCATGGGTCCCTTCCACGGTGTGCAGTCCTTCAGGAGCACACTGCTCCAGCGTGGGTCCCCCACGGGGTCACAAGTCCTGCCAGAAAACCTGCTCCGTGGGCTCCTCTCTCCACAGATCCGCAGGTCCTGCCAGGAACCTGCTCCAGCGCAGGGTTCCCACGGGGTCACAGCCTCCTTCGGGAAACCCACCTGCTCCGGCGTGGGGTCCTCCACGGGCTACAGGTGGATATCTGCTCCACCGTGGACCTCCATGGACTGCAGGGGGACAGCCTGCCTCACCATGGTCTTCACCACGGGCCGCAGGGGAATCTCTGCTCCGGCGCCTGGAGCATCTCCTCCCCCTCCTTCTTCATTGACCTTGGTGTCCGCAGAGTTGTTTCTCTTACATGTTCTCACTCCTCTCTCCGGCTGCCGAATCTGCCTATCCCAACTTTTTTCCTTCTTAAAAATGTTATCACAGAGGCGTTACCACTATCGCTGATTGGCTCGGCCTTGGCCGGCGGCAGGTCCATCTTAGAGCCGGCTGGTATTGGCTTTCTCTCGAACACAGGGGAAACTTCCAGCAACTTCTTACAGAAGCCACCCCTGTAACCCCCCCCGCTACCAAAACCTTGCCAGCAAAACCAATACAGCCGGTACCCATTTTACAATGGGGGCGAGGATACGCCTGTGTCCAAACAGACTCAGGACCCAGATGGGTACCGGCCAAATGGATCCAACCAGATATAAAAGGAACCAATAAGGATTAACAGCCTACAAAGTGATACCCCCAAAACTGCGAGGAGGACTCTGTTTCAAAGGACAATTGAAAGCCTGGGCACCTACAGAAGCACAATTAATCAACGTGACACGTCGAGAAAAAGGAACTGTACAGGTAACGAAATTGGACAGCTCTTGTGACCCCAACGTTCGTTTACCCACTGATTTTTTATACTTGACACTCTCATCAGTTACTCCAAGTAGGACCTTGGATAAACAGAATGAATATTCAAGCTTTAGCCTGTTTGGTTTTAAAACAAGGAAACGCCACTGCTCGAGCCATCGACGCATTAACAGCGCTTCAGGAAACGACAACAAATCAATTACAAGCACTACTTCCACCCATAGATTTTCTACTGGCTCAATTTGAGGTACGATGCAAACAAAACAACACCCTTTTCCCAGAATTTTGTTGTTTAGGCTTTACAAATAACACCGAGACACTGAAAACCATCAGACAACAAGCCGAGATCATTCGACAACTCCAAGATGCTGTAAAAAGTGATAGGGATTTCAGGTATTCCTGAGAATTGGTTTGGCTGGTTGAAAAAATGGGGTTTCTCCATCATTGGAAGTCTGTGTATTTTGGCCGTTGTCTGTATGATCATTCCTTGTGCTTTGGCGCTTTTGAACAGTATGTTAGATAGAATAGTTAAACAAACTATGCACACTTATGTATTATACTCACCTATTGTGAGCGAGACTGTTTAGATGAGCTTAGGGAGGGGGAATTGTGGGAGAATTTGTGGGAGGACGAAGGAAACTGCACAAGGCACATCTGTTGTTGTAAGTTTACTAACTGCACAAAGGCACAATTATTATGAGCTTGCTGAAGAATGCACAAAAAGTAGAACAAGGTCAGGCGTACGTGACTGATAACAGGAGGGCGACGTGACTGAAGACAGAGTGCAAGACAGCATGCAGGTGGAGGAAACTATTCGCATGATTAGAGGACTTTATCCAATTAGACTATTGTTTAAGCGCGTGAACGGCACATGTTAACCAATCAACAAATGGCTTATGTGTGAGTAGATACTAGAAACATATATAACTGAGTGTTGCGCAGTTAATAAACGGAGAAATCGTTTGATCCACAGTATCTGTGTTGGTCCGTTTTCTCCCCAGGGCGAGTCCCTGGTGATGTGTCATTTTCCCTAGATCGTCGCAGCGAAGAAAGTGCGACACAGGGTAATTTTTCCCAGTTTGTGAAGGATGTTTTTCTACTTCCTGTGCTTTTTCCTATATTTTGCTGACAGCTTAATTCTGAGGCAGATGGACCTCGATACAAGACCAGGGGCAAATTTCTTCTGATCAGCATTATGTCATGAACTAGATGCAACAACCACTTCGTTAGGAGCTGTGGCCCACATTCAGCAGGTCAGACCAGGAGTTCGATGGTCCCTTTTGGCCTGACCTGGAGGGTGTGATTAATGCAGCCCTCATGGCACACCTAGCTCAGGTCAGCTTCAGCTGAAAATACTTCTTACTCTTAGCTTGCAAAGCATACTTCTAACCCCCAAAACACCCTGAAAAACAAGGCTAATGACACAGACTTGCTTCACAAAGAGCTATCATATGCTAATAATTTTATCCACCAATATTGCTATCCATGTTCATCTGTTTATATTCCTGAGGTAAGAAGTAGCTTATTTCAGGCTCCTGGAGTAACATCCCATTCCCTAGAAATGTTACTTGTTGTACAGATTATTTGCTGAATGAAACCACTCTGCTGACCTGAGGTATGTATGTGACTATTTCCACTCACTCTCTTCTGAAAATAACATGCAGCAAAAGTCCACAGTTTAAATTCCATTAAGTTTACTCCAGCAGTGTGATCATTTAATAGGATCATGAAATTGCTTAAAATATACAGTGAACTTTAGCATGAGAGCATGGTTTGTTTTTCTATACAGACACATTTTTGTTATGCTTCTTAACTTATTAAAAAAATTAGAGTAATTATAAATCTATCTCTATATACTATCTAACAAGGCAATTATAAACTTTATTTTAAAAATCAGATTTATTAAAGATAACAATGCTTGCTGGAAGTATCAGAGAACAGCACTGCTTATATGTCTAGCTGCTGTGCCCTGAAAATAGGGCAGTAATCCCAGGTAATCCCTAGGTATTTAAGATTACCATGGAATAACACTAGAAATAGCTTAGCAAATGATTTAAGAATGCCTCAGACTATAATTATGTGCAGATAAAGGTCACCAGGTAGAATATTTCTGGTATGGTTTGGAGTTCATAAAACAGTAAGGATCTTATTCTAAGGTACTTTTAATTCCATTCTGCATAATTAATGTGGAAAAGTAGCATGACAGTATCTGATTTAATTTCTAGGTAATCGGTATGCTTCTAATAGAATTTTTCCACTGAACAATAGGATAGGCAGGCAGTATGTGAAGCAAGGGTCAAGAAAAGAAAAAAAAGAAAGTGAGAGTTTGAAAAGCTCACAGGGAGAAGCACATCTTGAACTATTTGCTCCTCTTCAATAAATGAAGAAGGCAGAAACTTTTGCAAAACTGTGAGGAAATTTCTTTGTGCTCATCATTCCTACATGTTTTCTACTTTTACCTTGAGCTCTTCTCTCCTGAGGCACTTTTCCACTGAAGCAGCAGCACCCTCTGAAAACAAGTTTGAAACAGCTGCTCCCTCCCTTTGCAAAACTGAGGCTTGTCTCATTAAGACAGTAGCTGGGGATACTGGGATTTCATTTCTTTGTTGATACCGAGTTCGTGCAAAGGTGAATCTGTGTGCAGACCCTGCGCCCCCAGCTCGGAGACAGAGACAAGGCTGCTGCCTTTGCCTGTTGCGTACCTGCAGGGCATCTCAAGTTCGGAGCAATTGGGATCCCCATCCTGAAACCTGTGCACAGCTGGCTCAGGCTGCAGCATGTCAGTGCACCTCTAATAACATGTCTATCAGAGAGCAACAGCTTATGCTAGATAAAAGCATAGCAGCAAAGCCAGTTTTCTTTGCCTTTACAGGGTAATCATTTCTGCAGGCTGTACACCCATGCTTCAGGCTGGCGGGTGCTCTCAGTGCTGAGTGGCTGCTCGCTCCCACCCCAGCACACCTCCTTTCATTGTCTATTCAAGCATATGTTGAGAAAAATCTGCACTTTTTTAAACAAAAAACCCACATTAGCATGCAAAGATGGGATCTCTCACGCTGACAAAAACCTTTGCTACTCGTCCTTAGTGAGCATGCTTTGGCGCTTCAGCAGGGTCCCATTCAGGAAGGGTCAGCTACCCCTCCAGGCACCCGGCACCCCAGCACCAAGACTAACTGGTTATGCACGCATCCTGCAAAGGCTGCAGAGGGAAGATAAGTGACACGCAGGCAGCCCGCAGTCTGAAAATCCCCTGCTAATTTCAGCCTCTTCCTCCCTTTCTCCCTGATAATCACAGCACAGAAACCAGAAGGCTATAAACTTGCTTACAAACAATTTATGAACCAAAAAAAAGTTAAAATATCGATGAACATGGTGTTCACAAATCAGCTGAACAAGCTTTAATTATTAGAAACACCCACTGACACTGTGACCAAAATTTGGAATGAAGCTATAATTATAGCATTAGCTTTCATTCCCAAATGACTAATGAATCAGGGAACTGACATTTGGAGTGGTTTAGTTTAAAAAAAAAAAAATCAAACAAACAAACAAAACCCCCACAAAAACAATGGCATACCAAATTTGCCTTCTTTCAAGTCACAGGAGTTTCACTAACATCCAGGGTTGCTCTGGAAACGAAATAGATTAATCTTGATTTATTATAAAGAAAAGGATTCTTTATAGTAAAAATAATGTTTGGATAAATTTAAGTGTAATTATATTTTGCCAGGAAGCCAAAACTGACAATCGAATAAAATGAACACAGATGTTCTCCTGCCACATTTTCACTTCAACTCTTTCTATTCAAGTTGCTCTGTTACTGATTTGTCATTGATTTATTATTAGTTAGAATTAATTATATTTAATTTTAATATTTTAGCAAAATCATATGTATGTTGTATTTTATACATTTAACCACCAACCAGTGTCTGCTGTGAAATCCCCTGTATAGCCCAGTACCAAGACCGGAGAAATTGGCTAAAATCATCTAGTAGGAACATTTAGAACTTAGATAACAAGATAAAGAAATTAAAATCTGATTATAAAAGAGTTTGGTTTGACTAAAAAGTAGAAAAGTTTGAAGCATAAGTATGGGAGTGTTAAGTTTGAAATGTAGCCTTAGGAACTTAGGAGCTTAGAAAATGTATAATGTGTAACCATAAGTATTGTTCAAAATCATTTAACCACAGAAGTTTTGACAAAGATTGGTAGTCTTGTAGTGTTTGTTTTGAAAACTAAGGAAACCGTTATGGACACCAGCTTGCTGCTTGGAGACACCTGAGAGGTCAAGAAGCGGACAAGTGAGGAAGACTATGAAGGACCACCAGAGGACTCCTGAGGACCACCAGAGACCTTCACTGCACCTGCGTAAAGGACATTTACATATGCTAATGATTTCCCAGAAGTCTAATGAATATGTATAACTTTTCTTGGAAATCTAATGAATATGCATCAATAAGTCTTAATATAAGGTGTATTGTTTTGGTGACAGGTGTGTGTGGTTTGTGAGAGGACTCGCCCGCGCACCCGGCCGTCAATAAAGAAGTGTCTGCTTATCTACACTAAATTGGTGTTGATAAGTTCTTCATTCCCAGCTTTTCGGTAACAGCTCTAAAATAGATGACTGAATAAGAGGCTGTAACAGCAGGCTACAGACCTTTCTGTCCAACTCAGGTTCACAGATCTTTTCTTTCCAGCTGTATTCACAAATCTATTATTGCTGGGCCATATTTCCTGGATATTGAACCTGGCGAATGCTATTTTAAAGAAATATGTTTTAAAGAAATACGTTTTAAAGAAATACAAGCTCTGCAGCTGTTATGGTGCCTTTTTTTTAAGCCCTCTGCACTGCATACCCTTAGCATTTCATAGAATTTGACTGAAGTTCAAAATGAAGGCAAATGTGCTGTTCTCAGAAGATTAACTAATTCAACAGCTTGGAGAGAGTAAGTGCTCCAAGAACTCACATTAAAAACTGTTGAAAGTGCTGAGTCAACAGCAAACTTGGCATACAGAGTCTATTAACTGGTTTCAGGGAAAATTTATGTCTGTGCCTACAAAACCTTGCTTTTTGTTCATGAGAGCTATTAACGACTTTTATTTTAAATGAGGCCTCGAAGATCAGGCCTCCGCAGCCCTTCTGAAAGTCCCTGGGAGTCTGGTGTCATTGTTTGCTTAGGACCAGAGTCATGATTAATTGATTTTGTCAGTTTGTGGTATTAACTCAAAAAAAAACCAGAACAAAAAAAACACCAACCCCCCCCCCCCCCCCAAAAAAAAAAAAACCCAACCCCAAAACATCAGCTCCCTCAGCAAAGCAAGAACTGGGAAAATATCATGGGCAATTGACAGAAGCATTTCAAATGGTCCAAGTAGAAAGCCTCATTTTTAAAATTAAATGCAGGCAAATATCACAACCAAGGACTGCTTGCGCCACTGCAATTAACATCTCATCCTTTTTCACGCACACCCTTCCACTCAAAAATATTTAACAACTCTGCAATTACTTTCAAATTTGCACAAATTTACCAAAAATGTCTTTATTTTGCCAGCAAACCACGCACCTAACAAATTTCAACTGTCTTGGTGCCCTTTGAGAATGGCTACACAAAGTTCTGCCTCCCTGTAGATATTGCCCTCAAATCTTGCTTCAGGATGAGACCCAAACTAAAGCACAGTTCTTTTATTTGGACTTTCAAAAGTTTTTGTGAGTGCCAGAGCAGACCTTTGCCCTTCCATGCTAGCAGAGCTTCAAGTGTGTAAACCTCTTTGAGAAGTGATTGATATAGGGAACTAACAAACTACAATAATTTTAAGTATTGCTTAATGATCTAGTTCGCCTTGATTATCTCTCTGTAACTTTGCTTACCAAGGACTGGTGTTTGTCAGTGTCGTGGTTTCAGCCCAGCCGGTAACAAAGGACCACGCAGCCGCTCGCTCACTCCTCCCGCCCCCCTCCGGTGGGATAGGGGGGAGACGGAGGAGAGAAAAGGAAAAAAACTGGAACCTCGAGGGTTGAGATAAGGGCAGTTTACTGGGACAACGCAAAAAAAAAAAAAAAGTTACAACAACGGTACTAATGAAAGAGTATACAAAAAAAAAAAGTGATGCACAGTGCAACTGCTCACCACCCGGGACCCGACGCTCTGCCACTTCCCCCACCGAAAGTCGAGAGAGAGCGCAGGAGGTCCCTCCCCCCCGGCCCACTCCCCATATATATACTGGGCATGATGTCACATGGTATGGAATAGCTCCTTGGCTAGTTCAGGTCAGCTGCCCCGGCTGTGCCCCCCCACCTCCCAGGTTCCTGTAAAAATTAACTCTATCCCAGCTGAACCCAGGACAGTCAAGGATTAAGCTTGTCAGGGACTGGTACTCATCAAGGACTGATATGTCAAACCAAGGAACTGATAACAAGAACTGAAATATAGGTCTAAGATAACGTATATGAGAAGCAACTATAAAACTGCTCTAATTGCCTAGTAAGAAGAGAGCATGTGTAGATGACTAAAGTTCATCTAAAGGACAGAAGAGGAAGAGGAAGATAAGACCCCTCAAGAAGTAAACGACCACCAGAGACAAATCTGAGCCTGCGCAATGATAACATATACATTTTAGAATTGCTGACACAAGCCTTTTGAATTACTCCGCCTCACTTATGCATATGTATGTTTTATATTGAGTAACCCTATGAATATGTACATTTACATTGTATAAATTTCTGGTAAATTGTGCAACTGTGTGCAAGTTTGGAGGAGCGATCCCCCTTGCACCCAGTGCTACAATAAACATACCTGCTTTATAACTCTCCGCGAGTTGTACGGTTTGTTTCCACGCGTCATAAACCTCTGTCCTAAAAAAACCTACCATGGTATGGTTCCCTGCCCCATCCCCTTGCACACATCCCAAAAAGAGGGTGCAGCACACCACAGTTGGGGGGGGGGGGCAGCCAGCTCCCACTGAGGCATTACGCACCCCAGTCTTGCTACACACAGCCCAGTCAGGATTGAGCTTGCCCATTTCTACCAGAGAGAAATAAATTGATAGCAGTGTCCTTGTTCATGTGAGATGACACTGCTCTTTGCCCCATGCTCAGTCAAGACCAAAAAACAGAAAAGACTGAATTTTGCACATACTTAAGTCACACCTCGCGAAACAGATCTCGCATCAGGGAGTTAATACATTTGTGAGCAAACCTTCCTTGGCATCAAGTCATAGTCCACAGAAGTCACTTCCATAGCCCCAGAAATGCCAGACCAATGGTTGGTCCTACAGGGAGCTTTGCACTGAAACCCATTTAGGGGGTACAGGCTGCGACTGTTATTTCTGAGGTCTATGTCCTGTGTATCTGCAAGGATTCATTCTCTATCTGCCAGACCTTTAAATGAGAATACTCTCTTCTCCTTGCCTCAGTCAGCAGTCATTTTGTGTTTAGATGTAGTCCATTACAAAATGCTCTCAGAGTTATTATTTCTGCTCTTTCCTTTTTAAATTAGAGTAGCTCCTTGTGGCTGAAAGCAAGCATTTGAGCTCAGCTGATTAAATGGGGTAGCATTTTACTTGCCAGCACTTCAGTTTGGAAAAAAAGAAAGCACCACCAATAAAAGTTTAAAAGTCTGAACTATGCCACGGGTTGTTCTTAGAACAGAGGTTTACTTCTGAGCACTTCCTGGTACTACATTTTTCAAAATTTCACTCATAGCTGTTTAGTTAAATGTTTTTTTTTTTCTTTCCTCCTGAGACATCCAATCCCAACATTGCCCTTTGTACTCGAGTAAGAATCCCTGAGACACTAGCAGGCTTCTTATCTGAGGAAAATTCAGGCTAAGTCCTAAAAAGCTCCTTTGGACCCTCCTTGCCGGAAAAGGAGAGAATCTGAGGAGTCTCTACTAGGAAATAAAGGAGGAGTTTGGGCCATAAGACACAATTCTCTTGGAAACAAGCTGCATCCTCTAAACATAGTTCAGCAACGTCATGTCAGAGTGTATTGGCTTTGTGTGGCAAGGTTTTGGTAGTGGGGGGGGTTACAGGGGTGGCTTCTGTAAGAAGCTGCTGGAAGCTTCCCCTGTGTTCGAGAGAGCCAATACCAGCCGGCTCTAAGACGGACCTGCTGCCGGCCAAGGCCGAGCCAATCAGCGATAGTGGTAATGCCTCTGTGATAACATTTTTAAGAAGGAAAAAAAAGTTGGGACAGACGGAAAACGGCAGCCGGAGAGAGGAGTGAGAACATGTAAGAGAAACAACCCTGCAGACAATAATGTCAGTGAAGAAGGAGGGGGAGGAGATGCTCCAGGCGCCGGAGCAGAGATTCCCCTGCAGCCCGTGGGGAAGACCATGGTGAGGCAGGTTGTCCCCCTGCAGTCCATGGAGGTCCACGGTGGAGCAGATATCCACCTGCAGCCCGTGGAGGACCCCACGCCGGAGCAGGTGGGTGCCCAAAGGAGGCTGTGACCCCGTGGGAACCCCGCGCTGGAGCAGGTTCCTGGCAGGACCTGGGACCCCGTGGAGAGAGAGGAGCCCATGCGGGAGCAGGTTTTCTGGCAGGACTTGTGACCCCGTGGGGGACCCACGCTGGAGCAGTGTGCTCCTGAAGGACTGCACACCATGGAAAGGACCCATGCTGGAGCAGTTCGTGAAGAACTGCAGCCCGTGGGAAGGGCCCACGTTGGAGAAGTTCGTGGAGGACTGTGTCCCGTGGATGGGACCCCACGCTGGAGCAGGGGAAGAGTGTGATGAGTCCTCCCCCTGAGGAGGATGAAGCGACAGAAAATAACGTGTGATGAATTGACCGTAAACCCCATTCCCCGTCCCCCTGTGCCGCTGGGGGGGGTGGTAGAGAATCCGGGAGTGAAGTTGTGCCTGGGAAGAAGGGAGGGGTGGAGGGAAGGTGTTCTGAGATTTGGTTTTATTTCTCATTACCCTACTCTGATTGGATTAGTAATAAATTGAGTTAATTTTCCCCAAGCTGAGTCTGTTTTGCCTGTGACAGTAATTGGTGAGTGATCTCTCCTGTCCTTATCTCGACCCACAAGCTCTTTGTTATATTTTCTCTCCCCTGTCCAGCTGAGGAGGGGGAGTGATAGAACAGCTTTGGTGGGCACCTGGCAACCAGCCAGGGTCAACCCACCACACAGAGCTTGATGGTACAGACCCAACCTGCTTATTCTACGCATCAAAAATATAATTTCCCTCAACTCAGAATTTGTAAACTTTTCTGTTTTTTATAAAAGGATTCAAGAAGAGATTCCCAAGCTGTGAGGCTGTATTTCCAATCTAAAGGACTTCTAGTGATGGCTGGAGAATATTTTCCTGCTACGTCCGAGAAATGGACATATGACACAAACGGCTGATGTAAGGAGAGCAGTTTCTTATGCTGCTTTCTGTGATTTATGTCTTTTGATTTCCAAGGTGTGGCTGAGGGGCTCATTGCTAACAGCTGCTTGTGAGCACAGAGGACTCTGCATACAACACTCCTCACTGCTTTTTGCCGAGAGCTGCTGTGCTTTTTTAATATTTGACAAAGTGAGAATTTTAGGGGTTCTCCACACCAGTGAGGCTATCACATGCTGGCCTGAAGGTCTCTGATCAGTGAGACAGATAAGTGACCACTGTGCTGGTTTTCCTCTCACATTTCATTACCAAACTACCTCCAGATACCACAATTCTCAGCACATTTCCTGCCAGAAATAACTGCAGCCCAGGCTTTCTAGGGTACATAGGTATGTGCTTTTCTACCACCCATTTCATCCTGTGCATCATTCAGGAGAGCTACCAGAGAAGGACATATCTGAAAGGCTGTTTGCTACTTCAGTCCCTCTTTTCCTCTTATTTTATAACTTGGAGCTGCCATGATAAACTTGCAAATCTGCATTTTCGCTGTGACTGTGAACCCTGTTTCCCCATCTTGGAGCATAACCACTGCAAAACAGCTAGACTTTAGTTATTTTTCCGCATAGCACTCTCCTGCAGGAGCACTGCAAGACCACAGGTGGTTTCCATTGCTCCTGGACCTCATCACTAAGAGGGATAAGTTGCAGGATCATGGGCCCACATCTTCCTCAGTCCTCAGAGTTCAGTCCCATGCTGAACACAACTTACCTGGACCAGAGAAAAGCACTCAAAAGCCTCAGTTCAATTAAACAAAGACCCTTGCACTCTTTTATTTCCACTTTTTTTTACACAGATTTCCAAGTTGAAAAATATGAGGCCAGCAGTGCCACACTTGCATCTTCAGCTGGATTAGCAGGACTGCTGTATGTGTAATAAGTGGGACCAAGAATTTCCAAACTGAAGCCTGTAGAATCCCCATACACAAACAAGAGGACCACACTGCTCTGAAGTGCTCAGCACACCCCTTCAGGACCAGATGTCCCAAAGGTCTGCTGCAGTTCAGACACCAGAAACCAGTAGCCATGTCCCCTCACCCCACAGCAGAGAAAAAATGCCACTCTGAAAATCTGAGCTTGGAGTATTGCAGAGTTTCTGCACCCGAGCACTTTACCATCCAGACCTTATTCTAGTGCCTACCAACACAGCCAGTACCCTGAAATACTTGGTCCCAGCTATTCTTGGGGAAAAACAGACCCCATGTCTTTCAAAAATCTGTCTCAAAGGCATTGTCCATCAACGGTGAATTACAGCAGTACCACCATGGGGGTAAGCAGCAACTGAACAGTGATAACATCTCACTGCAACCACAGAGCAGAAAGAGAGAAGCGCTCCATCGAGCAGGAACAACAGGGGAGTTCACACAGATAGCTAGGTGACATTCCTGTTCTTATGAAAACTATCATAGGCTTTTATTGCTAGACATATATTCTAAACTGAGCTCTGCACCTAGCTTCTCAGTTTCCTTTCTTCTGTTTGAACCTGTAGAAAAGTCGTAAATATTATGACCTCAATCTCTTTTTATGGGAATAAGTGACATCAGAAACTCAGCATAGCTTTATTGCAAGAAAGACTGTGTGCAGCGTGTGTTTGTACATATGTATTAAGGTTAAGAGAGAAAATTCATTTAAAATAATTTAAGATCCTTACAAATATCAAATCACAAGGAAAATATTGTGTTCACTGAACAGGATTTAAGCTCTAAGTAAAAAGTAGCAGACTATTTTCAAACTGTAACTGTGCCATTTTGAACCCAACAAATTGAGATGATACACAAAGTGCAGTTAAGCTAGACCAACTATTTAAATGCAAACATGTAGTACATCTTGTGTTAATTGTTAAACTGCAGCTCATTCAGCCATCACAAGATTTCCAGCCAGGAATCCCCAGATGGTTTCTTTCACCATTTTTTGTACATTTGCAGATCATTGCTGTACTCAGCACCATTCTTCCTCCTCTCAAGGGCTGTGGTGGGTTGACCCTGGCTGGACACCAGGTGCCCACCAAAGCCGCTCTGTCACTCCCCTCCTCAGCTGGACAGGGGAGAGAAAATATAACGACACGCTCGTGGGTCAAGATAAGAACAGGGAGAGATCACTCAACCAATTACCGTCATGGGCAAAACAGACTCGACTTGGGGAAAACTAATTTAATTTATTACCAATCAACCAGAGTAGAATAATGAGAAATAAAAGCAATTCTTAAAACACCTTCCCCCCACCCCTCCCTTCTTCCCGGGCTCAACTTCACTCCTGAATTCTCCACCTCCTCCCCCTGAGCGGCGCACGGGGATGGAGAATGGGGGTTACGGTCAGTTCATCACATGTTGTCTCTGCCGCTCCTTCCTCCTCAGGGGCAGGACTCCTCACACTCTTCCCCTGCTCCAGCATGGGTCCCTTCCACGGGGTGCAGTCCTTCAGGAACAGACTTCTCCAGCTTGGGTCCCCCACGGGGTCACAAGTCCTGCCAGAAAACCTGCTCCAGCGTGGGCTCCTCTCTCTCTACGGGGTCCCAGGTCCTGCCAGGAGCCTGCTCCAGCTCAGGCTTCCCATGGGATCACAGCCTCCTTAGGGTGCATCCACCTGCTGCAGCATGGGGTCCTCCATGGGCTGCATGTGGATATCTGCTCCACCGTGGACCTCCATGGGCTGCAGGGGGACAGCTTGCCATCTCACCATGGTCTTCACCAGGGGCTGCAGGGGAATCTCTGCTCTGGCACCTGGAGCACCTCCTCCCCTTCCTTCTTCACTGACCTTGGTGTCTGCAGGGTTGTTACTCTCCCATATTCTCACTCCTCCCTCTGGCTGCAGTTGCTGTTGCTCAGCAACTTTTTCCCCTTCTTAAATATGTTATCACAGAGGCGCTACCACTATCGCTGATTGGCTCAGCTTTGGCCAGTGGCGGGTCCATCTTGGAGCCATCTGGCATTGGCTCTATTGGACATAGGGGAAGCTTCTAGCAGCTTCTCACAGAAGCCACCCCTGTAGCCCCCCCCGCTACCAAAACCTTGCCACGCAAATCCAATACAAGGGCAAATCCTCCCTGAAAATAAGCAGCAACAATCCCCTGAACAGAGGTATTGGGGTCATTGAATTCAACACGCAAGGCTGTTGACAATGCCATGGGGAGAAGCCTTTAGTTCAGATACTGTCTGTGGCACTGGCAGGGCTGCAGGGGTACTGCCACAGGCCAGGACTCAAGGTGGTGTTGCTGGTAGATGCCAGCACTGCTGAGAGCTCCTCCAGCAAATGTGCTTCTTGCCGTGCTCCCGGCACTCATCTCACCAGTTTGCAGAGCACCCCCTCCAACACCTTGTCACCCATCACAGAAGCTGCCATGAAGGAGAGGGAAGAATTGTGTTAAATCAGCTTCCTGGAAAAAGGAAACATCAGTCTCTGTATTCCAGCAGACCCTGGATTATATCGAAATGGTATTTCGATATCAGGACTGGCAGAAAAAGGGAAGGGTTTGGAAGAGTCCAGGCGCAGCCATGCAGTGCCCATGGCGAACTGGGTTGCCCTTGCCAGCACATTGCCTGGAGCAGGGTCTTGCCATTGAGCCCTGCCTGCCCCCTCCACTCAGCCAAGTGGAATCCCCTCAGGCAGGTCATAGACGGGCTGTGTATCAGATTCAGTGCAACTACCTTAGGATCATATTTTGACACTGTCATAGGCATTTATTTTGAAAGGGATTATCCTATGTCTTACCTCTATTACTTAATAACAACCCAGCTAAAGTTATGATGAATATGGCAAAGAAGAGAAGACCGCTATGCAGATCAGATACCCATCATTAACTTAGAGAGTGATAATGAATAAGGTAAATAGCACTGCTGAGCTGAGAGAGTTCAATGTGCTGAATTTAGATGCGATCTGCAGCCAAATTTCCGGAAGATTTCACTAGGGGATGCACCTTTCCTTCACACACAGGAGATAGACACTCGCATCACAGCTCCAGACTGGATCCAGGTTTCAAATTTGAGCCCATCACTAGGACTAATATTTTTCAGTTCAGACTCTGCTCCTCCTCTTCCCATGAAGACTCTTACTCTGCAGTCTTCAGGCACTCTCCTCTTCCTGACACTTTTATAACACATACACATAGAAGCTCTTTAAACATTTCCCAATGCTTCAGTGCATAGTATAATAGATTAACCTCCCAAAGACAGGATTTCTAACAAAGCTAGCAGACCAAGGTAATGTAAATGCCAGAGCAATCAGGAGTAGGGGAAGGTAAATATCACAGTCTACTGATTTATGTTTACACTGGTTGACTTTGCTAAAATTTTCTATAAATACATGTTAGTTTAGGCAAATCTGAACCTGTCTTCTGGCCTGTGCTGGTTTTGGCTGGGATAGAGAGCCAAACCAGCACATGGCCAAAATGTTCCTCACAGGAGAGCAGGTCTAAACAGGCATTATTTACTACTGTTTGGTTCCCAGTGAATCATTCAGCGTAATTTCCAAATGCTCACTAATAATGTGTTGGACCAAAGCAATAACTCCCTGTGGATACCAAAGAAATAAAATGCTTTACAGTTCTATCCCACTGTCATGGTTTAACCCCATCTGGCAACTAAGCACCACACTGCTGCTCACTCACCTCCCTCACAGTGGGATGGGGGAGAGAATCAGAAGGGTAAAAGTGAGAAAACTCGTGGGATGAGATAAAGACAGTTTAAAGCAAAAGCCACGCACGCAAGCAAAGCAAAGCAAGGAATTCATTCACTACTTCCCATGGGCAGGCAGCTGTTCAGCCATCTCCAGGAAAGCAGGGCTCCATCATGCATAACGGTTACTTGGGAATACAAACGCCATCACTCCAAATGTCCCCCCTTCCTTCTTCTTCCCCCAGCTTTATATACTGACCATGACATCATATGGTCTGGAATATCCCTTTGGTCAGTTGGAGTCAATTGTCCCAGCTGTGTCCCCTCCCAACTCCTTGTGCACCCCCAGCCTACTTGCTGGTGGGGTGGTGTGAGAAGCAGAAAAGGCCTTGACTCTGTGTAAGCACTGCTCAGCAGTAACAAAAACATCTTGGCATTATCAACACTGTTTTCAGCACAAATCCAAATCATAGCCCCATACTAGCTACTATGAAGAAAATTAACTCTATCCCAACCAAAACCAGCACAGCAACCTTCCACCCAGAGAGCACCCAGCACTTTATGAACTCATGAATTTACCTTGCCTAGCTGTGAGGCCTGGGGAGAAAAAAAATTTGAGAGATTCACCTCTAACACAGAACTGCTACTTCTCTGTAAAAATACGATATAAACATATTTTAAATCAATTTTTTTCCACAGGGATTTTCCATTACCATTTCTCTCATCACTAATTTTAATTGCAAAATTTATTCCAGGTTGACAAGATAAGTTTTAGTAGCAAAGAGGCTTAATAAAACTGATCCTAAAAGCCTTGAGTCACCTTGATCCTTCTCCAAAGATAGGGCATACTATGTCTAGAGCAATATTCCTACTTCTACAATGTGTTTCGAGTTATTCACTGCAAAGCCATTAAAATAGTTGTATATGGCATAACATGACATGAAACAGTAATTCTCCAGCAGCTTAAACATAAGCAGCCTCTCTTTCCAAGGAGAAACCATAGTTCAGCCTCCTTTGGGTCAGTGAACATCCTGAACATCTTAATACCCAAATGGTTCAACAGCAAAAAAAGATCTCAGATAAAAACACATTTGCCTTCTAGTAGATGCCTGGGGGAGATGTAAATCATTTCTACCAAAGTGATTAGTATTTTGCATGACACTTCAGAAAGGAATTAAAGAAAAACCAATTTCCATCAGACCTTCTGTATTGGGTTTGCATGGAAAGGTTTTTGGTAGCGGGGGGGCTACAGGGGTGGCTTCGGTGAGAAGCTGCTAGAAGCTTCCCTTATACCCGATGGAGCCAATGCCAGCTGGCTCCAAGATGGACTGTTACAGAGGCACACACAGTCAAATCCAACAGGTGTTAAAGCTCAGATTTATTCTTCAGTAAAAAGTTAGTTAGAACTCCGGTAACATTTGTAAACCACAGGTTCAATGATGTAAGGGGAATTAGTACTACACAGGCGACTTAAGAATCATTAAGATTTAAAATGATGACTCAAAATGCGCATATCATTCACCTAAAAGATGAGGGCTCTCAACCTTGAGGAGTTACCTCGGGCGGCGTCCCGACCCAAGGGGGAGTCCCCAACTGCAGACCCACTGCTCCAAGGAGGACTGATTCCAAAATGTCCTCTGGCGGGACCCCGTTTATACCCTTGTCTGAGGAGATTGAAGTAGACGGACGCCTGTAATCTTGAGAGCAGACAACAGACGATCCTTTATTGCTAAAACACACACATACTTATAGTCACATATTCTGCAAAGTCACTGTACACATGCACAAGCATAAAATATGATTGGTTATATCAACACTGTACACGCGCATAAACATAAGATATAATTGGTTATACTAACTAAAACATGCGAAACTTGTCTCAGTCTAATTGGTCAAGATAAACTGCCGAATTGAGGTTCTTTGTGCCAAGTTCCCTTTATCGTGGAATGCGCACCTGTGTTCTTCTAATTGGCATCTTTCTTTTTTGTCTTCTTGTTTATTCTGTTCAAGGTCTTCTAAAGGCATCTGGAATGCTCTTGCGGCCGATGTTAGCTAAATATGTGTCCACACTTGTCGAATCTGATCTGTGGTCATTTTAATCCCTATTGGCCAAAAGGTCACCTCAGTGTACCTGGCGCATCTCGATTGGTCAGTTCAGTTTTCAACCTGTGGCCTCTAGGGTTTGGGTTTTTTTTCCTCTCCTCCCTGCCTGGAGAAGTTTCGTTTCCTGTTGGGGGGGTGTACTGCCACACGAACCTGCCGCTGGCCAAGGCCAAGCCAATCAGCGATGGTCTTAACGCCTCTGTGATAACATATTTAAGAAGGGGAAAAAGTTGCTGTGCAACAGCAGCTGGAGAGATGAGTGAGAACATGTGAGAGAAAAAACTCTGCAGACACCAAGGTCAGTGAAGAAGGAGGGGGAGGAGGTGCTCCAGGCGCCAGAGCAGAGATTCCCCTGCAGCCCTTGGTGAAGACCATGGTGAGGCAGGCTGTCCCCCTGCAGTCCATGGAGGTCCACGGTGGAGCAGATATCCACCTGCAGACCATGGAGGACCCCACGCTGCAGCAGGTGGATGCACCCTAAGGAGGCTGTGACCCTGTGGGAAGCCTGAGCTGGAGCAGGCTCCTGGCAGGACCTGTGGATGCATGGAGAGAGAGGAGCCCACGCTGGAGCAGGTTTTCTGGCAGTGATACCGAAAAGCCGGTCAAAGAAACTCTCTAAGAGTCGTTTTGGAGTTTTAGAAAGCAGGCATTCTTTATTGCAGTGCTGGATGCATGGGGGATAGTTCCACCTAGCGTGCATACCACAGCTTTAGCACTAACAGGTTATATAGAATAACTAATTGCATATTAATCAGATTAGTATACATATACATAAAAATAATTGCAACTGATTATCTTAGTACTGCCTACATCCGATCATGCGCAATGAAGGATCCATTTGAGTCGAAGGGCTGCTTTTGCGACCACCGACCCATTTGAAGTTCTTGTTGGCTGTCCTTGAAGTCTTTCTTCTTGTCCTTGTTCTTTGATTTTGAAACTTAAGGCAGCTTCAATCACATGTGGTCAGTTTCAACATTGTTCTCATCTAGCATACAGGAACATCTAGTCATAAGAGCCAAGAACTGCAAAACCTATGAGTAACTACCTCTACTAGTTAATTGCTTGGCTATACTTTGGTCTATTGTTTCAATCATAGTGTTAGTATAAGATTTCTAATAATTATTTACCAAATCTCACTTCTACAGTCACCTAGCAGCAAACCAGTTTTCATAGAAGGTACAAAATATTAAAACCATCAAAATATTTAGACATACCATACAGAATGTATGGAAATATGCTATCAGCAGGACTTATGACCTTGTGGGGGACCCACGCTGGAGCAGTGTGCTCCTGAAGGACTGCACCTCGTGGAAGGGACCCATGCTGTAGCAGTTCGTGAAGAACTGTAGCCCCTAGGAAGGACCCACGTTGGAGAAGTTCGTGGAGGACTGTCTCCCGTGGGAGGGACCCCATGCTGGAGCAGGGGAAGAGTGTGACGAGTCCTCCCCCTGAGGAGGAAGGAGCAGCAGAGACAACGTGTGATGAACTGACTGCTACCCCCATTCTCCATCCCCCTGTGCTGCTGGAGGGGAGGAGGTAGAGAAAATTGGGAGTGAAGTTCAACCCGGGAACAATGGAGGCGTGGGGGAAGGTGTTTTAAGATTTGGTTTCATTTCTCATTATCCTACTCTGATTTGACTGGTAATAAATTAAATTAGTTTTCCCCAAGTTGAGTCTGTTTTGCCCATGATGGTAATTGGTGAGTGATCTCTCATTGTCCTTATCTTGACCCATGAGCTTTTCGTTATTGTAAGAGACTGAATTGCCTCAAAGATTGTTAGGTGTGAGGGACTGGACTGTCATCTCAAGGAACTGTGAACTGTTTAGCTTGAGCCCTTTGTCTCTGAGATGGCCTGTTTGAGCAGGACACTCCTCTGTCCATAAGGACGATTACCAGGCCATTGAGGCATCCAGGGGAGGAAACTGGGCTGGAGCTGATAAGATACTGGTTTCTGGTGTCGATCACGTGAAGGTCGTGTGATACACGAAACCTGCAGCGCGTGACATCATCGAAATATGCCCTATAAAAACCCGTAGAGACAAGCTGTGGGGCTTCCCCACCACCGAAGAATTGAAGATTGAGGACCAACGGGACGCTGCTGGATCCGTGGTGGTGACCATCCTTGCAACTCTATCCCGACTGCTTGCTTGATTTCTACCTTTTCTTCCATTCTATCCTATTGCTACTATTTTCTACTTTTGATACTTTTGATAATAAAAGCTCTTTGGGTATACGGCATTTGACCTCGTTTGTGTCTTAATCTCGCTCTTGGGATCATATCGAAACCTTCCCCAACATTGGATCGGGACAGTTATATTTTCTCTCCCCGTTCAGCTGAGGAGGGGAGTGACAGAGTGGCTTTGGTGGGCACCTGGCATTCAGCCAGGGTCAACCCACCACACCTTCCTATTTCTGAGGTTTTTTATGAGTGAGTCAATGACAGCTGAAATGTTTGCATCATTAATGAAGCCTTTCAGCACATACTAGCTCAAATGCTGCACAAGGGCTCTCTCAGGATGGATAAAACTAATTTGCTAGTTCTGATGTCCAGACTTCAGAGCAAGAACCAGAAGCACGGTTGCATTACACCTCTCATGCATACACATATATTCTTTTTAAACTAGCTTGTATGATGTGGTGTAACATTTTTTGCTAGCTCTTTGAGCCCAGCTGCATTCATATGAAATACCCCAGACTCCACAGAATCAAGAAAAGCAAAGGCACAAATACATTCTAGACATTTTAAATCTTGGAGGCAGAGCTTGAAGGAAAAAAGGTAGTTCTTCAATGTTTTCCAGAAACACTGTGTGAATTGCAAGGTAGTATACTAATGCTGTTCTTTTCCCCTTTAGTAGCTATATTTATCCCAAAATTGGAAGGTTTTGCTTGGG
Organism: Aquila chrysaetos chrysaetos; assembly: GCF_900496995.4. Lineage (NCBI taxonomy): Eukaryota > Metazoa > Chordata > Aves > Accipitriformes > Accipitridae > Aquila > Aquila chrysaetos. The sequence continues at coordinate 947,891 of NW_024470324.1, read as the reverse complement.
ATGTCTCCAGACTAAAAGTATAATTTTACACAGCAATCATTACCGAATTTCACAGCAGAAATGTGCAGAAAAGAAAAAGATTTATGTAGACACCGTTACTCATGCTCACTGCCTCTTAGAATAACTAACCAATAACCTTGCTAAGAGTTTTCCCTTGCTGTGGTACACTGCCTCTTGGAAAATCAACACCTGGTGGGACCAGTGCCTGCGGGCCAGCCCTGCCTGCTCAGCAGCATCTCCCACTAGCTGGGGGAGCCTCTTGCTGACTGACTGGCACAGGAGTCACAGAGCATCTTTAAATTCCCTGTTTCTTACTGAGAGGAAACTACAGTTGTACTCACACCCCTCTGTGGCCTCCAGCTCTCCTTGGGTCAGAGTCTAGGATCCTCCTCCTGCTTCTGGTGTCCTGCACACGCCTCCTCTTCTGTGATGTGCTCTTTCACCTCAGTTTTTGAAGACAGCTTGCCGTATCCTGGATTAGTTTGCCAGTTGAAAGTTCACTCACATTCTTAGAAACCGTACTTTTTCAGGTTTGCCTCCTTTAAAACATCTTAGTCTTTAAGAAGCCCTATACTGACTCGGGTGCTTTGTGCAATTCTAGTGAAATTTCTAATATTTAAGCCTCAAGGCTCTGACATACAAAGTCTGACAAAAATTTCTCTGATGACTTTGCCTGTATGCAGCTGCCCCGTGGCTCTGCAACAGCCACGTGGTTCACTCTGTTGGTAATTTTTCCTCCCACTTGCCAGTGGACTTGCTGGTGCTGTGCCCCCCACCCTGTCTCTTGGCACAGGGGGTGCACAGTAGGAGCATAGCAAATGGGGTGGGAAGCACTTCAACATGCAGAAAGTTCAAACAACATTCACCTGGTGTATCCAAAAAGTTGTCTGGCACAAGGAGCCACCCCAGCGAGCGCAGCCCTGGTCTGGTCCACTGCGGTTCACTCTGCTGAGCACAGCCACGGGGCAAGTTCCCAGCAGGGCAGTCGCCTGCGGCATTGCACCAGTAATTCCCTTTGCAGGCGCTAGGCGGGTCCTACTCTCATGTCATTTGGTTCCCTTGAGTGAAGGTTTCAGTCAAGCTTATCTTGCCTCAGCTGAACTCACCTTCTGGGCCTGATTCACTGCACTTTTGTACCCATGTTATGGCAGAAAAACGCCACATAAATGTGCAAAATTGGTGAAGAAAAAAGGCCCTCCAGACCCAACAGTAATCAAATCAGGGTAGGGGGGTATCATCACCTCTACCTTAATGTTTGGTGTTTGCATTGCTGTTTATGCAAACTGCGGGGGTTTGGGCTTTTTTTTTAATAGAAACATACAATGAAAGAATATTTGCACAAATCCCATTTTACTGAAGGAAAGGCTGTCATCAATGACCACAGCAACAATTGGCACCTAATCATTCAACAGGAGCTTTACAACACAAATACTTTTTAAGGTAAAGACTCAGTGTTTAGGAAAAAGCCCCTGCTTGCTGATGCTTGAGGTAATGCACTTCATTACAAGAGCCTGACCATCCTGTTAATTGGCTAGATGATGCAGTCATTAAAAAAAATGAGCTACACTTTTGCAGGGCTAGCAATTCAGGAATCCATGCTACCCTATTATCTTACAGTGAATAAGAGACTGTAAATAATGCAGATGTAATTAAGCTGACTAAACATTAAAAGAAAAAAAGACAAATTCTAAAGATTCTCTATTTTTTCCCCTTCTGCTAAAAGACGTTACCTATCAGATATCCCACGGATTCCCCAACAAGCCCTCCAGAATGACTTGCATGAAAGGAGTCTCTCGAATATCACAATTAGTTAGATTAAAGGTTTTAATGCCTTTTCTTCATGAAGTGACTAAATTAAAGGCACATCTAAGGGAACACAGATATTAATGCACAAGAGCCTCCTACCATCTTTACAGTTTGATTATCATCTGGCTGCTGTAAAAAGGAGGTGAGGCAGGCTGAATGTATACGAGGCGTTCTATGTAATTTAAGCAAAGCCAGACACTTACAACATGTAGTGGAAGATGCAAAACCAACATAGATCTATAGTAAATTCAAAATGCAAAAATTAAGCTAGGATCAAATCTCAGTCTTGCATGGAGAATTAGCCAGTACATGTATTAAAATTAAACATAATGTGTACTCTGTGCAGGGAGCTTCTGCAAGCTAGTCCAGCTGCAGGCACACAGCTTCCCTCCTCCTCTGCCCTGCAAAAAAAAGATGTTTGTCTTTACAGGTCCAATATCAGCACTGAAGCGGAGCAAAGGCTAAGGGTGAGCAAATACTCTGTTCTTTCAGGGGATGTATTTGCCTAGCAGTTACATACCTGCTGGCATCAGCTAGGACCAACATGGGCTCAAATCACCATTTTCAGCCCAAAAGCCCCTACCACCCCAGCTGAAGAACTGAAGTGACAATTACAAGTTAGGACTCTCCACCAAAGAGGTATGTATTTGGACTAGAGCTGGTTTTGAATCATTTTATCATGAAAATTTCACACAGTGAAGGAAACCTGACTGTAACCTAGTATAAACAACTCAGTTCAGGGAATATGGCTCCAAGGAGAACATTGTCCATGTCCAGGATTACCAAATACTCTGGTGAGAACCATCCTACAAAGCCATTGCCCATGACTTCAAATATCTTTCTGCTGCTGTTTCCTATTTGGATCTACTACTAGTACTTCAGGATCTACTTTTTTTCTGTTTCTTTTTCTTTGTCTATCAATCAGGCTTATTAGTTGAAATCCACAGTGATTTGTGTGAATGAGAAGTGAGTTAGGGCCTCCTGTACAGAAGAGGATTTAAGAAACTATTTTTCACCACCTCTTCAGAACTTGGCTCTGACCTCCTAATTCTGAATAAGCCTTTTCCTTCTTTTTAACCAGACAAAGCACAGATCCAAGAGGTATATGCTGTTTGGGTAGATACAAGATGTGTACGCTCTTTGGCTAATAAAAAAATTCTCTGGATGAAGTACTTGAGGCAACATGTGCATGGAAACAATGGGCAGGCTTATAAATATGCATGAGTGTATATTCAGACTTCATTTCTCATATCCTGTGGCTGAGCATTACCAGTCATGGGGGGGGGAGGAGAGGGAATAAAAACAAAAAAACCCCATGAGTCTGAGGACCCTTTTTGCTGCCCTGCTTTTCAGTATCTCTCTTGCCCTGAAGGAGAGGCATCCAGTCTGCATTCTGGGAAACACCCGATCCAAAGCCAGGAATAATGTATATATTTGACAGCAATAACCCACCCTGAAATGTTCTTGCATCACTTAATAAATGGAGATTATCCATACACTATCCATTGTAAATGAAAAAGCCTACATAATGAGACATGTAATATTCTCAATGGTTTGCTGAAAAAAAAGCCTTCTGGGAAGTATCAGAAATACACATCATATCCCTGAATTCTGGGAAAATACATAAGTCTGATTTAGCTGAAATTTGCCTAACAACATATGGAGGTAAATACCTTACAATTGAAAGCACATTTGAAAGATCACAGGGACTTATTCCAGCGGAGGTCAGGAACAAATTATATTCCAAAACACGTGTTCCCTACCTGCTTGTTTCATAGCTTATGGCTAGCTGACATGCAGAGCTAAAACCTCTCACTTCCAGTCAAAAGGAACCTCATTTACAGAGCAAACCTCATTTTTAGGTCTTTAAGCACAAGCAATTTGGACAAGCACATCTCTGCAAATTTACTTTCTGGAAAGGCAACGATGTCCTGGAGGCTGTACAAGATTTCATGCAGCAACTACTGATCAAGCCCTTAGACACATAGATTATGCCATTTGGATAGTGTTTGCTGAAAGATCCTAATGGCTGCCAGGAGGGGAATTTCAGAACCAAAGACAATAACAGTCCTCATTAAAACACTGGATTTGCCACACTCATTTTAGGTTCAGTTGAAGGAGCAATGAAACTGCTTTCTATATAATAAAAAACATTTTTAGAGCTGCCTCGCGAGGCATTAAATTGCAAAAGAGGTCAGAGCTAAGCCATTTCACCTGAGAGTTTCCACTCGTTGCAAAAGAAGAGGCTGGAATATTAGTTTTGCAGGATTTGGACTTTGGAGACACAAAGTCAGGTAAAGGAGTTTTGGAGAGGAAATTGGAGAGAGATGGGGCTTTCTGAATGCATAACTTCTTGGAGTTACAGTCTTTGGATATACTCAGAACTGTACCTGGTATGTATTTTTTCTGTTTTGTTAAAGAAACCAGTACATTTTTTGTTAACTAAGGGGGTAATACCAACAAGCCTAATTCATAATCTCAGTCTCCATATGCCTGATTCGTAACCCTGTAAATTCTCTCCTTTACAGGTTATATTTTTCCAGTGTTTCCAAAATTTCTGAAGAAGTTGACTGGAGTTTCCAACTCTGCACAAAACAAAAGCCTAGCCCATCTAGGGATTTACAGAAAAACACAACAATTATGCTACAAAGATATCCCAGCAATGAGCCTGCAGGACTCCCAAGACTGTTGTTTCAGACTTTGTCCTGGTTTTAAAAATGGGCACTCACCAGTGTAAAGGCTGAAGAGAAAATGAAAAAGAGTCTATCAGTAACTGTCCTAGTTTCAGCTGGAATAGAGTTAACTGTCTTCCTAGTAGCTGGTACGGTGCTATGTTTTGAGTTCAGTATGGGAAGAATGTTGATAACACTGATGTTTTCAGTTGTTGCTAGTAGTGTTTAGACTAATGTCAAGGATTTCTCAGCTTCTCATGCCCAGCCAGCGAGAAAGCTGGAGGGGCACAAGAAGTTGGCACAGGACACAGCCAGGGCAGCTGACCCAAAGTGGCCAACAGGGTATTCCATACCATGGGACGTCCCATCTAGTATAGGAACTGGGAAGTGGGGGCGGGGAATCGCCGCTCGGGGACTAGCAGGGTGCCGGTCGGCGGGTGGTGAGCAATTGCACTGCGCATCATTTGTACATTCCAATCCTTTCATTATTGCTGTTGTCATTTTATTAGTGTTATCATTATCATTATTCGTTTCTTCTTTTCTGTTCGATTAAACTGTCCTTATCTCAACCCGTGGGTTTTGCTTCTTTTTCCTGATTTTCTCCCCCATCCCACTGGGTGGGGGGGGGAGTGAGTGAGCGGCTGCGTGGTGCTTAGTTGCTGGCTGGGGTTAAACTACGACAGTAACTGATAGATTAAAAACCCTTGAGGGTGAGAAGGTACAGTAAAGCTTCAGCGAGATGGAGGAAAAGGCTATTTACACATAAAATATACATAAATATATACATTCCTGTTCTGGTAGGGCATGCAAGTAATACTACGGAAAAGTAAATCCATCTCTTAAATTGGGTCTCTGCTGATTTAGCAAAGTATCACACTCGTCTTGCGTGACACTTGGGAACTGAGGAAAAGGATGGGAACAGATGAATAAACACCACTTTTCGATTGTCTTCCACTGGAGCAGTACTGAGACATTGCTGCAATATGTAGTTCTTAAAAATAAAAAGAAAAAAAAAGAAAAAAGATTAGCAAGATTTAAAAAGATTCATCCTTTTGTTCCTAAGAAACTGCTTATCTTTGCTGTTTCTCTGTCCACCTCTTTCCTGCTCCTCAAGGCTCAGAAGAAGAAACATCATGGCCCATTCTTTCTCCTCTCTCTTTGTTTTTTTTCAGCAATTTATGTAGATTATGTATGAAGTGAGGTCTCCCTGGTTATTTTCATTTGCACTCTAAACCCTTCATGTTCCCCTCTGAAATCCCTGGCAATTCATTTGCTCTCTGCTTTTCTATTTATAAATTCTTGTGCTGAAGTTCTGAATTCTTCATTTGCATTGTGCAATTCAAGTCTTGGAGGATGAAGTGTGGATTATTTTGGAGTGTTTTTTCTGTTTGTTTTCAAGTCCACAGAACACCTTACAGCTAGTTTATTTGTTGTTTTTACATTAAATCCTTCCATTCTTTTTAGCTGAGTGTTATTTTACCTATCTGAGGGGCCACACTGCTCTGCTCTTGGACTGGAACATGCTATCATATTCCCTTCAAGAGCTTGTAAAAACTTCTCAGGGTAAATTAGATGCTAGTCTAGGCAAGGGCACGATTCGTTTGCTGTGGTTATAGCTGGTAAGTAGTTATCAAGGATTCTTTCTTCTTTCTGTTTCAGGAAATATGTATTTCTCCTTTCAATATATCCTAATTATGTAAAGGTGCAACTTGAACAGATCTGCTCTGGGCATTTGCCCATTGTGCTTTTGAATATTACCAAATAGTAATCTGTGCACTTACTTGTAAAAACTTGGGTTCTAAATCCATTCCATATGTGCAATAATAATAACAAAGTGGACAATATTTTATATCAGACTGAATACATTTATGGAGCTATTGACTAAGGTCATCTCATTAAATGATGTGTGCTCCCCCAAATAATAAACCAAATCAACAGCTGAAGGTGTAGGTGCCCATAAACCTCAGGAGTCCTCCAGTTGACTGCTTCTTTTATGCAAGAGTTTCACTCCTTGAACATTTTGTATGTGCTAATTATCCAATTACCCAAAACTTAAAATGGGAACATCCATAAGCCCTGATATACAGATATGGTAAGATAGACCTATGTAGCATCAGTAATCAGTCTGTCATAAATTCCACCTGCTGTGCCAGAACATCATCTTCCCAAGAGGACTCATTTACCACCTCAGAAAAAATGTAACACAAATTCCATCCAAAGAAAAAAGTTTTGAGTCAGCTCTTTGCTGCATGCATTGGCTGTGGTTTGTTCTTATTCTGAAACTCTCCCCTTGCCATGAAAAAGTCAAGGTAAAATGAAGAGCCCCCATATGATTAGGATACAGATTTGTGATCATTAATAATATTTAGCCATGCATTATAGTGCCTTTTTTTTTTTCACAGATATTCAAATTGCACTGCTTATTAGTCTCTGTGGGGCTATGGAATATGAGGATTAGAAAGACTAGGTATGGTAGTTGCATGGGAAAAGTAATCCACACTAGGTGCATAAGCATGCCCTCCCTGTAGCTCTTGCTTCTCCTGCAGACAGTCCCATGGTGAGTGTGATCCAGGGACCCTGCACAACTGTCTGCAAAGAGCAGGAGAGACAGAAAGCACATGGTCTAAAATAACCATGTTCAGTCTGATTTGTATGGACTGAAAAAGTGGTATCGCTACTCATGAATGCCTCAGCCACCACAACTGAACCACAAATACCTGCACTGATCATGAAAGTAACATAGATTTTAATGTAAATTATTATTTATAATAATAACACATAATAACAGTATAATAAAAATAATGAAGAATATGGATTCATTATCCATAGGCTTGCACTAAAATCCTCTGTTGGGGAACTTTTATGGTACCCCTTGAGGCAAATTAAACACACATTTGTGCTTAAATATAAAAGAAAAATTTAATGAACAATGCATTGGGCAGAGTCCTACTGCAATAAGCAGTTCTACAAGGAGTCTGCAAAGATGCGTCACAAGCAGATTCCTTATATACACTTGCACCAGCACCAATCCCCTGAGCAGTTGCATGGGGCACCTCAGCCTGGCCATGGGTCCATCCCCCAAAGGTGGCCCCTGAGCTTAGGCCCCTGAGCACTAGCATTCCAGGATGGCTACAAGATAATGCTGAGGCTGTTTCTTATCTCATCACCCAGGGAAACTTCACTCCCTTGCAAGGAGTCTTTCTGTCTCTGGCATCTGTGCTTCCAGCCAGTTTAACCCCTTCTGCAGTTGGGCCTTCTTGCCCTCCATGCCAGGTCATTCCTCAGTCACAAATTACTACTGCTAAGCAGTTACAATTTGAATTTCCCCTCCACCTCTGATCAACAATACTTATTCCATTTTAAGTGATCTCAGCTATACATTAAGGAAACAGACATTATATCACAGACCCCAGCTGACCATGATGCAAATGACTAAGATGAATGGCATGCAGAAACTCCACCCTCTGAAAAAGTAGTTATCCATACTACTCTGTGGTGGTGCATTTCTTTCCCCCTCTCCAGGCTGATTTACAAACTTGGGAAGGCTTGCTAGGCCTTAGCATAAGTCTAATGAGTCGGGCAGTTAAGCGACCCTTGACTGTGCCAGGAACTCTTACACAGCTAAGACAGGGAGATATGCTGTGCGTCTCAAGGACTCCTGCTGCCTGGCAAGGGCGGGGGGACGGGAGTACAGATAGCCAGTTCTCATAACAACCTGCAGCCAGTTCTCTCTCATAACAACCTTGAGACATTACAATCCTCCCCTGACAATCTTGGAGCATCCCGTATCTATGTTTTCAGTTATTCTCCAACAGTCTTGGAATTTTCCAGCGCAGCTGGGATTCTAGCAATTTGTTAATGATGAAAGTCAATCATCTCCCGAACCTATAAATAGCGGCACTAAGTGAGGCCCTTTGAGCTCTCCTGGACCGCAGTGGGCTGTGACCAGCATCTCCCTCTGAGTGGGAGGTCTCTCAGAGCTCGCAAACTTTCCTGTTTGCGAAAATCGGAGGTCTGTTGCCAAAAGCCGACACGACCTGGGCTGATTCTCTCCGCTCCTTGAGGCTCGACCCTTTGCCCATTGAGACAAATGCCGAAGCATTCGACGTGAATATTTTCACTGACCTCGAAGGGAATTTTTAACAGGTATACCTCTTTTTCTCTCTCTTTTACTCTCTTTTATTCTCCTTTATGTATTTCTCTTAGTGTCTTTATGCACGCATGTGTACTAACCTGAATAGTCTATAATAAGTTATAGCAAGTATAAGTTATTAAGTATGTTATAGCAAGTATATTATAAGATATAAGTTAATACTTTCAAATTTATAATTAAATTACTGTCATGATTTTTATTCAAATGTGAATGAATTTGAGGCTGCTATTATACTCATAATCCCTTTAGATATAAACCATTGACCAAGTCTGGAACTCATATACAACACTTGAAAGCTCGGCATTGCAAACAGGCTTTGCTTCAAATATAAATGAGTTGTATTCTCCCATTTTTACACTATCTCTATGTTCAGTCTCAGCACACACACCCTGAGCTGTGGGGTATAAAAGTCTCCAGAGAAGTCAGCTGGCAGACTAATGTAGAGATCAAATTTACACCCAAGAATGATTGAAGAGAATGATTGTTGCAGTTTCACTGGGAATATCAGAAAGGCCTGAGGCAGCTCAAAATGTGAGATCAGAGCCATCAGGGAGCAATAATATAAGCCTAAGAAACTGGAGAAAGAAGACAGAAGTGGCTTAGGGCATACTTGAAGCAGTAGATCAGAGATGACTTGTGAATGAGAAAAGTCAGATCCAAAACTAATTGAGTAAAGGGAAGAGTTGACAGTCACAAAGACTGAAGCAAGTTTTTTACTTTACTAGCTTTTGTACAATCTGGACTGTGCTTACAGTAGTTACCATGATTATCTTGGGGATATTAGGGCACTGGAGGAGATGGTGGCATTAACATGCAAAATGATTACAACAGAGGTACTGTTTATTAGACAAAGATGTCTCCTCTGCAATTGAAATGGCACTGTTGTTACTCCTCTATCCTCTTCCCCATCCAAATAATACTTAGGCAGGGATTACAGGAGCAGGAGTCCAGGATGTTTTAATCTGAGATGCTTTGTTTTGTCCTGTAGGCACAAAGTCGGAGGTTGCTCACTGGGGGCACTCGAAGGCAGAAATTCCATGGGACACTGAGCTGGAAAGGGTCCAAGGAGACTTCCAGATGCTTCACAACATAAAATTGTCACTAAGATTTAAACCACTGAGGAGTGGGTCTCTGTAAAAGCAAAGCTCTTTCATCCAGATCTTTTTAGTTTTGACATACAGTTACCTAAATCATAGAATCATAGAATCATAGAATCATGTCAAGTGATGAAGCAGCAGTCAATATCAGTGCCTCTTTTTTCCTCTACCCGTTACACTCCAGGAAGAAGGGGGGAGGGGGGAATTAAGATGATTTTTTTCATTCCTAAAACCTTTTTTCCTCAATATCCTGTTCACGGCACATGTCTTTCCCCAGTCATCTTTAACTGTGGTATAGAAATCTTTTGTCTTAGCTATCAGGAAAAAAGCCATCTTAAGAAGCAAACCATTTAGAAAACATAGCAATAAAACAGTGATGATAGGAATAAAATCTCAACAGCTTTCAATTTAGGCTAGAATAAATTAGGTTTATAGCAAGATCTGGTCCATACATTCACAGGAGCAGAAGGCAAAGCTTCCGCTACAGACAGTGCTTTAAGGAAGAAAAGACCCCCACAGACATCCCCAGCATGTGAGAGAGAGACCATCCCTACAAGGTTAGCTGCCAAACCAGGACAGCTGTGGTTTTGCAGGTCCCTCCACGCATGCTTAGTGTGAAGCATGTTAGTTAGACTCCTTATGTGCCTGAAATCAGGAATGTGCTTACACACCTGGCTAAATGGAGCTGCTGGCAAAAATTACAGCTCTCAGAGCTGTTGCCCCAACAAAATTATTAGTTACTTCAGGGCCAGGTGTCACCGAGACAGATTCATTGCAAACACTGTAGCAATGGGTGAACTTTCTGCATTGACTGCTCCAAACCAAGAAAGACAAAAGCAGGCAGTCTACGTTATAGGCAGATTAGATTAGGAGACAACATCTTTTTTACTATCTCACCGTGTCTCCCTGTCTCCCTCCCCCAGCTCCGCAATACACACTACTGCACAGGCATCCCCCATTTGACCTTTCATCCATAGAAGGCCTACAAGTTGACTGACAGGCTTTTCATATACCCCACACCCTTTCCCAGCTCATCACAGCAGGAAGACAGAAATAGGTATGTAAGTATGGCTGCATCTCAGCTCCATCAATCAACTCGGCAGTGATGATGGGGCCAAATGAAGTCTTTCTACTCATTAGATTCCTGTGGTCTACAATTTGCCAAGAGTTTGACCACAACTCCCTGGTGTATGTAGATGGCTTCTGTGATTACCAGGTGGTCTCTCATCAAAATATATCCCAGGTCTGGGTCTGGTTAACTTCCCAGAACAGATGAGACTGTGAGAGACTGAATTGTTATCTCAAGTTATTTGTCTCAAAGATTGTTTGTTGTGAGAGACTGGACTGTCATCTCAAGCCATTCATCTCAAGGACTGTTTGCTGTGACTTATCCCAGAGATGGCTTGTTTAAGCAGGACACTCCTCTGTCCATAAGGATGATTATCAGGCCACTGAGGCATCCAGGGGAGGAGACAGGCTGGAGCTGACGAAGCATGCAGGAATGTGGTGTGACGGTCTGACAAATTATAGTCAATGTCTCAAACATTCATTAAAGAACTTTGGTGGAGAAAACAGCCTCTGTAAAAACACTGGAGTTTTGTGAACAGGACAACGTGGCCGGAGGAGAGGGTCCCACGGAGGGTGGGACCGGACTTCTCCAAAGCCGCAATTCCTTATCTTAAGTGACCAGGAGAAGGAGCACAGCATATGCGCCTGGAGGAGGAGGCCCCACGGAGGATGGGACTGTGCGGTCATGCCAGCAGAAAAAGAGAGGCAACTCCGCAATGAACCCCCCCAAAGCTCACCAACCGATTCCAGAGAACCCCGGGAATGGGACTGCGCATGTCAAGACCATCAACTAACACACTATAAAAGAAGGGAGAACGAGTTCTCAGCGCGCGCCCTCCAGAACTGGATCTCTACGCTGGCTGGACCAGCGCTGGACCCAGGACTGGTGAAACCCTTTCCTTCTTTCTTTCTTTCTTTCTCTCTTTCTCTCTCTCCCTCTTTTTCTTCTCTCTTTTCCACAGTCCCTACACCTCATCCTTTTAAACATAAACCGTTGACCAAGTCTGAGACTAGGAGTGGATCTAGCCGCCCCTGGGCTCCTCTCTGAGAAGGAGTCCAGAAAGCAAGGGGGTCTGCTCTGAACCTCGTGACTCAACGGGAGGGCTCTCCTCCTGACACAGTTTCATGTTCCTTTTTCCATTTCTTTTTCTACACCTCCCTTCTCTTTTCAAACAGCGGCTTAACGACATGTTGCAAGGTTCATATTGATAAATTCACTTGTACTTGGGCAAGGTTAGCTAGGTTGAATAAATGTTGATTGTTGTTTGAACTCCCCTGGTGTCGTTTCACCTTAATTCTGACAAAGGAAATCCACGAACCTGAGTCGCTCCAACTTTGGGACGAGACATGTGGAGACTACCATTCTCACGGAAACTGTAGTCTTTGAGATAAGGTACTGGTTTCTGGTGTTGATCACGCGAAGGTTGTGTGATAGACGAAACCTGCAGTGCGTGAACAGTATGTATGTGCATGCATCATCGAACTATGCCCTATAAAAAACCGTGGAGACAAGCCGTGGTGTGCACCCGTCACCGAAGAATTGAAGACTGAGGACCAACAGGACGCCGCTGGATCCATGGTGGTGACTATCCTTGCAACTCTATCCCAACTGCTTGCTTGATTTCTGCCTTTTCTTCCATTCTATCCTATTGCTACTATTTTCTACTTTTGATAATAAAAGCTCTTTGGGTATACGGCATTTGACCTCATTTGTGTCTTAATCTCGCTCTTGGGATCATATCAAAACCTTCCCTGACATTGGATCGGGACAGAGACCTACACAGCCATGGGCTCCAAAGACAATTATTTCTTGAAGTATACACAGTTTTTGGTGTAGGAACAAAGGTCGGCAAACAACCACCACTTATGGAGTCAGAGATAAGAAGTCATAGCGAATCTTAAGAGATAGGATTATCTACCCCATTTTGTTTGGGGACAGCAGAAAAAGAAGGCTTCTATTGTCTTTTTTCTTAACCAAAACAATACTTTAAAAGGAAGACCTTAAAAAGCAAATTTTTGTTATTTGCAAAAAAGAGCTAATATCACATTCTCATGTAACCTGATCCCCAGCAGCTCTGCTCTCTCCCACCCCTGTTCTGGCCAGCTCTACTCTGACACCCCTCGGGCCCAGGTGACTGCAGAATTAAGACAGTAATTCCTATTGTGACAGCAAGATAAATGTCTGTTTTTTAAAAAAGCCCCTTTCCAGTGGAATTTCATACTGTGGTGGGTTGACCCTGTCTGGACACCAGGTGCCCACCAAAGCCACTGTATCACTACCCCTCCTCAGCTGGACAAGGGAGAGAAAATATAATGAAAGGCTTGTGGGTCGAGATAAGGACAGGGAGAGATCACTCACCAGTTACCATCATGGGCAAAACAGACTCAACTTGGGGAAAATAAATTTAATTTATTACCAATCAAATCAGAGTAGGATAATGAGAAATGAAACCAATTCTTAAAACACCTTCCCCCCACCCCTCCATTGTTCCCAGGCTTAACTTCACTCCCAATTTTCTCTACCTCCTCCCCTCCAGCAGCACAGGGGGATGGAGAATGGGGGTTGCAGTCAGTTCATCACATGTTGTCTCTGCTGCTCCTTCCTCCTCAGGGGGAGGACTCCTCACACTCTTCCCCTGCTCCAGCATGGGGTCCCTCCCACAGCGTGCAGTCCTTCAGGAGCACACTGCTCCAGCGTGGGCTCCTCTCTCCATGGGTGTCGTGGTTTAACCCCAGCCAGCAACTAAGCACCACGCAGCCGCTCACTCACTCCCCCCCCCACCCAGTGGGATGGGGGAGAAAATCAGGAAAAAGAAGCAAAACCCACGGGTTGAGATAAGGACAGTTTAATAGAACAGATAAGAAGAAACGAATAATGATAATGATAACACTAATAAAATGACAACAGCAATAATGAAAGGATTGGAATGTACAAATGATGCGCAGTGCAATTGCTCACCACCCGCCGACCGGCACCCAGCTAGTCCCCGAGCGGCGATTCCCCGCCCCCACTTCCCAGTTCCTATACTAGATGGGACGTCCCATGGTATGGAATACCCTGTTGGCCACTTTGGGTCAGGTGCCCTGGCTGTGTCCTGTGCCAACTTCTTGTGCCCCTCCAGCTTTCTCGCTGGCTGGGCATGAGAAGCTGAAAAATCCTTGACATTAGTCTAAACACTACTAGCAGCAACTGAAAACATCAGTGTTATCAACATTCTTCCCATACTGAACTCAAAACATAGCACCCTACCAGCTACTAGGAAGACACTTAACTCTATCCCAGCTGAAACTAGGACAATGGGTCCACAGGTCCTGCCAGAAAACCTGCTCCAGCATGGGCTTCCCACAGGGTCACAGCCTCCTTCAGGTGCATCCACCTGCTGCAGCATGGGGTCCTCCATGGGCTGCAGGTGGATATCTGCTCCACCGTGGACCTCCATGGGCTGCAGGGGGACAGCCTGCCTCACCATGGTCTTCACCAGGGGCTGCAGGGGAATCTCTGCTCCGGTGCCTGGGAGCATCTCCTCCCCCTCCTTCTTCACTGACCTTGGTGTCTGCAGGGTTGTTTCTCTCCCATATTCTCACTCATCTCTCCAGCTGCAGTTGTTGTTGTACTGCAACTTTTTTTCCCCTTCTTAAATATGTTATCACAGAGGCGTTAAGACCATCGCTGATTGGCTTGGCCTTGGCCAGTGGCGGGTCCGTCTTGGAGCCGACTGGTATTGGCTCTGTCGGACATGGGGGAAGTTTCTAGCAGCTTCTCACAGAAGCCACCCCTGTAACCCTTCACACACACCAAAACCTTGCCACACAAACCCAATACATATACTATTTAATGATTTGATTCTGCAAGAAACGCACCCAGCTGAGCCCCGAGTCAATACAGAATTCATTAAAGGACCCAGGCACAGGCTTGATCTCTAGGCAGAAGAACAAGGTATCTCTCTCTTTCCCTTTTTACCACACTGCCAGCACAAAAAGGTATGAAACATGCAGGGAAGATTTAATAAATCAATAAAAGGACTTGTAGCTTTTCCTTTTTATTTTTTAATAGAAGGATGAAATATAGGAAAAGGACCACAAGAAGCAGGGAGGGAGAACTAGGGAAAGGCAGCAGATGTTGTAAAACATCTACTTTCATGTTCCCTGTGCACCAGAAATGGGCAGACATATGTTGGCAGAGCTACAGTCAGAGTGCATAGCGAGGCTACATCTTACACATCTAGAAGCTATTTGGCAGGGTGTAGAGGTCAAATATTTTCTGCTTCAGCTGGTTTCAGACATACCTTTCAATGCTGGGCTGAGCTCGGGACAGCTCAACCTACAGGCTCATTAAAGAAGGCGTTCACCCCGGCTTCAGCGCGCTCACTTCAGCTGTTGACAGAATCAGGCATGAGGCTGGGGTTTGCTCTCCCCTCCTTTGGTTACACAGTGCCAGTAATACTCAGTAATGAGAATGTTAATAGAGAAACAGGGAGGAGAGCAGAGAGAAGATAATGGCACCACAACTCAGCGAATCCTGGCCTCATATTGAGACATGGGAGTCAAAAGAATCTCAGTAGACATAATAAAGGGGGATGAAAGATGATGTTTAGCGCTTACATTGTTGAAATTAGCTGAGGTAGAGACAGTCCTTGATAAGAAGAGCTGGTCCTAAGAACCAGCCAATAAGGTAGAGACAGTTCCTGATAAGAAGCAGGAGCAGGCCCCAAGAGCCAGCTAAGACTGGTCTTGCGGCTTGGGTGAATACCAAGAAACCACTGAGCCTGCGCAAGAAAAGAGGTTACTAGCGGTGACGAAGAGGAGTCATCTATCTTCATCTCTGCGACCACCAGACGACCACCATAAAGAGGCACTGCGCAAGCGCAGTTGAGAGGAGACTATGGAAATGACCTCTCGGAGCTAATTTTAATATGAAGCGGGGACAGGTCATGCATATGTATAGGCGTATTGTGAATATGTAACACTTGACTGTATAAACTTGAAACGAACTGCCGAGTCGGGCGCGCACGACTTTGGTGGGACTACCCCCCCCCCGTGCTGCCCAGCGCTGAATAAACGTACCTACTTTACAATCTCACTGATTGTGGAGTCCGTTTCCGCGCGTCAATATCAAGAAACAAAATGTACTTGGACAAAATCCAGGGTGTGAGTTAACTTGAGTGCAGAGCAAGCCATTCAGGAAATAAGAAGATCCGTGCTGCACAGGAACACAGACGGGTCACATTAGCGCCCATGTACTTTTTTTGCAGAAACTCCTCCATTTAAAACAATAAATAAATAGAAGAAGAAAGGAAAGGTTTGGTCTCTCTGCCCTAAAAGAATGGCCATCTTAAGCCAGCAGGAAAGAGGAGGCATGTTGCTGGGTTCGGGGCTGCTGACATTGCACTGACCCAGCATAGGAGCTCCCAGCAGTCACCAGAGGTTAACTCTGCTTTGGTAAGAAACATTTCCCAGCGTAGATGCACTTCTGGGACCACCCCATATTCCAGCTAGCATAATTCAGCGCCTGCGAGCTACCTGCCGTGCCTAGTGAGGAGAGAGCAAACCACCAGCATGGTGCATTATTTACCCCATCAGGATGAGACCCCTGGGTGCGGCATGGCTTGCAGCAATCAGCCTGCCCGAGCACAGCAGGGGGTCACCGTGACCAGGTAAGCATCCCACTGCCCATAGCCCTGCTGATCATACAGGTATGTAACAGACTGCCACAGACCAAGGCTTTCCCCCACCTCGCAGCACAGGTCCCAGCTGTGCTGCAGCGGGAAGCAAGCTGGGGACTTTCACTAGTGAAGAAAGATGCCTACTGCAAAACAAGGAGCTCGCAGAGAGCCAGGGACTGAGCTCCACCCTCGTGAACTGACCTTGGACTATCCAGCCAATGTTTCCTTCATTTTCTCCCCTCTAAGTCTCAAACATGCTCAGGAACTTAAAGCAATACATTGATCCTTTCAATGCTTAACACACTTCAAGCCTTCATATCTCCTTAATTTAGATATAAAGTATCTTACATGCCTCTAATTCTGTCTTCATCTTCTCTGTCCAGAGCTATCCTGGAATTAAAACAGGGAAAGAGAAGAGGAATGGGATGAAACAGCACCTAAAAGTAGCATGCCAAGATGTTATCACTCAATAATGCTGTCAGTGGCAGGAACATTTTGCAGCACAGCACAGCTCTTGTAAAACTTCAACCTCCAGCTCCCTACACCCTCACCTCACTATTTTTATTTGCACTCTGCGCTCTCTGATGGCGCATATGCCCGGATGCAAGCAATGTTACACTTTTGCTTTCTTCACTCCACTTCAAAACTCAGAAAGCAGCAACATTTATCCGCTCATTTTGTGGCTAAGGGCACAGATGCCAGTGGGGGTGAACCAGAGCACGTGGCAGAAGGACAAGGGGGCAGGAAGCCCCCATGCTGTGACATCTCCACGTGGCCACTGCAGTCATCTCTACCCCCAGACCAGGTGCCCGGCCACATTGCCCCGGTTTGGAAATGTCTGGAAGCAGGGTCTGTCAGCTGGGCTTGTGCTCAGAGGGTGCTGCTCATCTGCCGGTGCAGCCATCAAGTCCTGCACTGACATTTTCCCTGGGTCAGCATTTACAAATGTTTTCTCAGCCTGACCCTACCACCTCTCTCCCCCAGCCTCCTCCTCCCACCACGCACCATGACAAAATGAGCATCCATCCCCTTCCCATCTGTCATGGCTTAACCCCAGCCAGCAACTAAGCACCACACAGCCACCCGCTGACTCCCCCCCTCCCAGTGGGATGGGGGAGGGAATCAGAAGGAAAAAGGTAAAACTCATGGGGTGAGATAACGGTTTAATAGAACAGAAAGGAAGAAACTAATAATGACAATAACAATAATAAAATGACAATACTAATAAAAGGATTGGAATATACAAAGCAAGCGATGCACAATGCAATTGATCACCACTTGCCGACCAATGCCCAGTTAGTTCCTGAGCAGCGATCTGCCCCAGGCCAACTCCCCCCAGTTTATATACTAGGCGTGACATCACATGGTATGGAATATCCCTTTGGCCACTTTGGGTCAGCTGCCCTGGCTGTGTCCCCTCCCAACTTCTTGTGCCCCTCCAGCCTTCTTACTGGCTGAGCATGAGAAGCTGAAAAATCCTTGACTTGAGACTAAACATTACTTAGCAACAACTGAAAACATCAGTGTTATCAACATTCTTCTCATACTGAACCCAAAACATAGCACTGTACCAGCTACTAGGAAGACAATTAACTCTATCCCAGCCGAAACCAGGACACCATCCCTCTGCTATCCCTGCCATGGCCCCGCTTGCCTGTGGCCCTCCTGTCCCGGTGCTGACATAGAGGAGCCGTGGTATTTGTTTAGCTGACATAACAAGAAGGTCAGTCAGGGATGAAAAAAGCCCAAGAGAAGCACTAAGATGTTTCATATCAACTTTAAATGAACAGCAAGACAGGACTTTCATTCCACTGGTCCCATATGTCAAAAATACAGCCAAGTCAGAGGAAGAGCCCACACTTGTGGCATAACAAAAATTGAACCTTGGAGCAGTTAAAATATATCTGATTATGATGGCTGGAAAATCCCAGCAGACTGTGTCCTACATAATTAATCTTTTCCCTACAAATAGCTTTACTAGAAAATACACCTGACCATAAATATCAAATTCACTTATGTTCAACCTGGCATACTTGGCTTAGCAATACCGAAATGACACAGTGCTACGGAGCTGGACGGTCTGCAGTGGAGAAGGGGTTTAACCACGATGTCCAACTGCTCTGCCTCCACACAGTAGCTCACCTCCACTATCCCCAGTCTAATAGAATGAAGGAAAATAGTTTTGAAATAGAAGAGTATCCACTGAAAGCACCTGTAGTACCTGTGTTTGGCTTATATCTAAATGCTCTGAATTACAGAGCAAGATGCAGGTTGTCACCTGATGATATTTAATCCAAAAGAAGTGAAAGCACCTGCAAAACAGGGAACAATCACCAGTCCTCCAGCCTTGCAGGTGTGGAGAGCCAGATAGGAGAAAACAAACAAATGTCTCAGTCCAAGCTGGGGCCAGAAGCCCTGAGACAAGGATGCAGCATGACCTCAGAGATGTGCCACCTTTCCAGAAGCCCAGAAAGGGGGAAGGGAAGAGGCAGTTTGGGCACTACATCAGCCGTTTTCTTCAAGACTGCTTCAGAAAAACCATAACCCCAGCAGGGTGACGTCCCTGAGCTCTCAGTTGTGGTACAAACAAGTTACCCCAGCTTGGCAATGGTAGTGCCATGGGGTGTAACAATCTAAGAATGTAAAGCAAAAGGGTCTGTGGACAGAGGGTAATATCTTTTATTAATTAGACCTACTAAACAGTTGGAAAAAAAACAGACCAGTTTTCAGCATACAAGCTTTTTTTCAGGTCTGAAATGGAAGCGTGTTATCCCGGGGGAGAGCCACAACCCACAGGGAGCTGTTGTGGTTTAACCCCAGTCAGCAACTAAGCACCATGCAGCCGCTCACTCACTTCCCCCCCACCCAGTGGGATGGGGGAGAAAATCGGAAAAAAAAGTAAAACTCGTGGGTTGAGATAAAAACAGTTTAATAGAACAGAAAAGAAGAAACTAATAATGATAATGATAACACTAATAAAATGACAACAGCAATAATAAAAGGATTGGAATATGCAAGTGATGCACAATGCAATTGCTCACCACCCACTGACCGACACCCAGCTAGTCCCTGAGCGGTGATCCCCCTGCCCCCACTCCCCCCAGTTTATATACTAGATGTGACGTCACATGGTATGGAATACCCTGTTGACCACTTTGGGTCAGCTGCCCTGGCTGTGTCCCCTCCCAACTTCTTGTGCCCCTCCAGCCTTCTTGCTGGCTGGGCATGAGAAGCTGAGAAATCCTTGACATTAGTCTAAACACTACTTAGCAACAACTGAAAACATCAGTGTGTTCTCAACATTCTTCTCATACTGAACTCAAAACATAGCACTATACCAGCTACTAGGAAGACAATTAACTCTATCCCAGCCGAAACCAGGACAGGAGCACACAGCATCTGAGAAAATAACTGCATGCTGAGAGTCAGTGGATTATTCATGCATATTTGAAATATTAAGTAATCTAATCTCATATACACCAAGAGAAATAAATGTTTTCTTCCCGTTGAGATAAAGGTCCAGTGGCTCATGAAGAAAAGCATATGCTCCCTTGGAGAGATGACAAAACCCAGTGCATTAGTATTTTTCTGGCTGTGTAGAGGCCACTGCAGCTGCTCTGCCTCATTCCGCATTCTCTTTCTTGCAGCCTACACAAAAGGAAAAATTATGAAAGCATAGCCCAGACTTGCTCCTGCAGTCGGAAAGCAAATAAGAGTATAGAAAGAGAGAGTTTGTGCCTGATTTTGAACCCTTGTTTGCCAAGAAAGAGATCTGCATGTGACAAAACTTGAAAATACTTGGACTGGTAGAAATGTGTAAGTATGCATCTTTTAGACAAAGGGATGAAAGTCATTAGAGAAGGAAGGGAGGAGACAGCCAGCAGTAGGGTTGAACACATGGAAACTGAAACTTTTGCCATTGGCATTGAGCAGCTCCATATCCAGTACTGAACGGTGCTTTCTATCCTTCTTCAGTAACAAAAAATATCTTAAAATTAGACAATTATGATGCAGTCAGAAGTAATACCCGACATTCCAAGTAAATGCAGGAATATGGATTTTTACAAGCTTCACTATTCTCACCTTGAATACTGTGTTCAGTTTTGGGCCCCTCACTACAGGAAAGACATTGAGTTGCTGGAGCATGTCCAGAGAAGGGCAACGAAGCTGGTGAAGGGCCTGGAGCACAAGTCTTATAAGGAGCGGCTGAGGGAACTGGGGTTGTTTAGCCTGGAGAAAAGGAGGCTGAGGGGAGACCTTATCGCTCTCTACAACTGTGGACACATGTTTAGCTAACATCGGTCGCAAGAGCATTCCAGAGGCCTTTAGAAGACCTTGAACAGAATAAACAAGAAGACTAAAAAAGAAAGATGCCAATTAGAAGAACACAGGTGCGCATTCCACGATAAAGGGAACTTGGCACAAAGAACCTCAATTCGACAGTTTATCTTGACCAATTAGACTGAGACAAGTTTCGCGTGTTTTAATTGGTATAACCAATTATGTCCTATGTTTATGCGCGTGTACAGAGTTAGTATAACCAATTATATCTTATGTTTATGCGCGTGTACAGTGTTGATATAACCAATCATATTTTATGCTTGTGCGCGTGTACAGTGACTTTGCAGAATATGTGACTATAAGTATGTGTGTGTTTTAGCAATAAAGTGTCGTCTGTTGTCTGCTCTCAAGATTACAGGCGTCCGTCTATTTCAATCTCCTCAAATGGTGACCCCGACGTGATAGCGGGTCGAGAAAACGCTGGAATTGCTGGAAGTGCGTCCGGAGGAGACTCTAGCCGAACGGTCGTCTAGCCAGCTGGACTGAGCGGACAACTTTCTCCCGGGAGATCAATCACCTGCTCGTTTGGAAGTAAGGTGAGCGGCTAGAAAGATTAAAATGGGTGCCCAGATGTCTGTGGAAGAAGGGGCAATTGTACAAATGCTTTCGCATATCCTCTCCATGAGAGGAGTTAAATATGATTCAAATACTTTACGTATGATGCTGAAATGGCTTAAGGACCATGGTGCCCCCACTTCGAATATAGAAGTCTTTGAAATTAACAATTGGGAAGAAATGGGAAAAGTAATTTGGGACTTTGTATCGCGTGGGGACGTGAAGGCTCAGAAAATCTCCGCTACGTGGAGACTGGTGCTGGAAACGTTGAAAGCCCTTAAGACAGAAAAGGAGGTGACTGCTGCTGTAAAAATTTCAATTGAAAATACCCCGGAAAAAGAGAAAAGTGTATGTGGCGAGGTGGTAAATAATTCGGACAGTGATGAGCAATTAAACACCGAGGGAGATGTCATTAATGAAGGCAACGATCAACTTTTAAGTAACCTGCCTCTCGAGCAGAGACCTATCCCCTCTGCACCTCCCTATGAGGCAGATACATCCCCAGGAGAAGCTATAAAAAGTGATGGAAGGACATAAATGATAAAATGTTAACTGAAGGTCTAAATCCTGTGGCTTTTCCAGTTACAGTCAGGCAGAATGCCCCAAACGTGTGGCAACCTTTCAATTGGGATTTAATAAAAGAAGAACAGAAAACAGTAATGGCTAATGGACTGTCTGCTCTGTTTAGTCAGGCGTTATTGAAGAATATATTTTCTGGTCAAATTTTAACGGGCTTCACCTGATCACATTGGTCTGTGTGTGATGTCCTGAGCCTCCGCAATTGGTGCCCTAACAAGGGACCCTCGGATCGGTGTTGAATTTTTCGACGGGAGCCGACGGAGAGAGGGAGCGGAGAGGCCGGCCGAAATTATTCCTGCTGCCCCGGCAGGATGACCAGCTGAGCTGGGGAAGACAAGGAAGCGCGCGCAAGTGAATAGAAAAAGGGAATCTCGCCCTAATCAGGTGAGCAGTCGGAGAAGGAGATGGGGTTGGACAAAGAGCAAGAAGCGGTCCTAAATCTCCTTCAACATATTCTCTCTAAGAGAGGCATAAAATATGATGAAGCTTGTTTAAAGCGGCTTTTACAATGAAGCAAGGACAGAAACCTTTTAATTAGTGTGGGTACAGCTTTTGAGCTTAGTACCTGAGAAGCTATCGGAACCTCCCTATGGGATGAAATTAGTGACGGGTCTAAAGAAGTTAAAGGTCTTGCAACTTTATGGAAATAAATTAAGACAACTCTGCAAGAAATGAAAGCAGATCGTAAAGCGCCTGCGTCTGCTTTTGCTGCTCTCTCTCCAACCGCATGCGAAGGGGAAACGCAGGGAAAAAAACATAATACAGCGAGAGAGACTTTTGGCTTTCCCAGAGCTTGTCTGCCTGCTCCTGTGCCCTTGACTTCGGCTCCACTCCCTGGGACTACTGATATTAATCAGCCATCTGACAGTTCCCAAACCTCCCTAACCGTACACTTAAAGGAAACCCTACAGAATCAGGAAGAGGGGCCGGAGCTCACTTCGCAGCAGTTGCAGTCAGTAATAGAAAAGCTGGCACAACTGGAAGCTACTGTGAAGCGAGAAAAACTGCCAGCCTTTGATGCAACGCTGTCGAGAAAAGCTCTACAGCAAGGAGATACCATGTTTACTTTTCCTGCTGTATGCACACCTGCCTCAAGTATTACAAGAACCTCAAGAGTTAGAGTTGTTAAGATCAGTCATCATGAATGCCTGTGTGATGTTTAATTACACCTATAACACCACTCAAAAGGGTCAGAATGTAAATGCTATTTTGCCTGTATATAGAAATGCTACAGCTTGGTGTAACTATATCTATTCCAGAATATCACATTTTTTTTTTCTATTCCAGCTGCTTTACCTCTGGGGATGCGAAACTTAACAGGAGGCCATGTAGCCTCGGACAACTTACGTTACTAACACCCGATATCAATATAATTCACAGTAAAAAACTCACGATAACTGACACAGAGTTAAGTGAACGGCTAACAAGTTTTGGAATTACGGGATAGTTGAAAGATTTGCTTATGTATGGCTTAGTTATTTTAATTATAATATTAGCAGTTGTAATGATTATACCACATATCATAAAAATAGTTGAACGTATGATTGCAAAAGCATTTCTTGTAACTTGGCTTGCAAAAAAAAAAAAAAAAAAAAAAAAAAGGGGAAATTGTGGGAGATTTCATGGAAAATGGGGAACATTTCTTTGAGCCTGATTATTTAGAGTTAGCATAAGTAGGCCGCAGTTAACATGAGTGGACCGGAGTACGTGACAGCTGCAGTATGAATGGACTTTGAACCACCAGAGAAACAACGGACATGAGGAACTTGGACAGTGGAGCAATTAATAAACAAGGTAACAGAACTGCAGAGGCAAGAAGGAGCTGCAAGAGTTTTATCGCAATTAAGAAAGCTGTCATTTCGGCTTAGAGCATTTAGCTGCGGTATGGGGACTTAGGAGTTGGTTTGTATCTTTGTTAAAAATCGGGGTTTCTTTTATTCTTGTGTATTTTATTAGGTATAATGTTGCTTTTACTGTGTTTAATTAATTGTGTTCATAGATCTTGTAGGTCACCTTGGCCAACATAACAGGTCAAGATTCTCTGTGCATTGCAAACCGCATCACAAAGCCCATGAACCAATTAGACAGGATGGCTATGACTCGTGCAGCGCGCCTGGCCAACGAGCGCATGCGTCATAGACTCCCCATGTTGCAACCGAGGCGAATTTTGGCACCCGCTGGCCACGTGTGCTGAAATCCGTTCCTCTACAAATGTACAAATACCGGGATTTTCCGAAGAGCATCGGGTTGGTGTATGGCAAGGCCGTCGTTGCCTCTGTGGGGACGCCCACGTAAAGCTGGCACCTACCGATTGCTGGGCTGAGTTTGCGGAACAAGACAACACAAGAATGTACGGATGGTCCATCTTCTTCACAGTCCTCGGAGGGACGTAGTCATGGATACCACCGCAAGCCAAAGAAAACATCTGGATGACCCTGGCTGACATGACCGGACAAGATTGCTTATGCCTCTGTACAGCAACACTAAGCAATCCCTTTTTCATAGGTTTAATAGGGGGTTCCACTGACATCAACAAAGTTTAAGAACTTATTGATGGAGACCCCTGTACAGCAGGTCATGGACTCAATGGATGGGAATGCCTGGTTTCCACGGATCGGGCATTCACCCTCATTGCCACCCCAGGAATCACAAATTCTGGGATCCCTGAATACAGATTGGTGTAGTATTATCTGATTTACTGTTAGATGTATATAGTATTAGACACACAACCTTGCAAAATAGAGCTGCTCTTAAATCATGAGTTAAGATAGTTTTGATTTATCTCGTATTGGTTTTTTTTTTTTTTTTATTTTAATTTGTGTGCCTTGTATGTTGCAATGTGTTTAGGAATTAATTGATGAATCAAGTAAGGCTGTGTTAATTGACAAAAAACAAAAAAGGGGGAATTGTGGACACATGTTTAGCTAACATCGGTCGCAAGAGCATTCCAGAGGCCTTTAGAAGACCTTGAACAGAATAAACAAGAAGACTAAAAAAGAAAGATGCCAATTAGAAGAACACAGGTGCGCATTCCACGATAAAGGGAACTTGGCACAAAGAACCTCAATTCGACAGTTTATCTTGACCAATTAGACTGAGACAAGTTTCGCGTGTTTTAATTGGTATAACCAATTATGTCCTATGTTTATGCGCGTGTACAGAGTTAGTATAACCAATTATATCTTATGTTTATGCGCGTGTACAGTGTTGATATAACCAATCATATTTTATGCTTGTGCGCGTGTACAGTGACTTTGCAGAATATGTGACTATAAGTATGTGTGTGTTTTAGCAATAAAGTGTCGTCTGTTGTCTGCTCTCAAGATTACAGGCGTCCGTCTATTTCAATCTCCTCATACAACTACCTAAAAAGAAGTAGCGAGGTGGGTATCAGTCTCTTCTCCCAAGTAACAAGCGATAGGACAAGAGGAAATGGCCTCAAGTTGCGCCAGGGGAGGTTTAGATTGTATATTAGGAAAAATTTCTTCACTGAAAGGGTTATCAAGCATTGGAACAGGCTGCCCAGGGAAGTAGTTGAGTCACCATCCCTGGAGGTATTTAAAAGATGTGTAGCTGTGGTGCTTAGGGACATGGTTTAGTGGTGGACTTGGCAGTGTTAGGTTAATGCTTGGACTTGATGATCTTAAAGGTCCTTTCCAACTTAAATGATTCTATTATTCTATGATTCCATCAGCGGTCCCTGGAAAAGGAGAGGAAAAGCTATACTGAGTGGAAGATGGACCTTTGAGTTGCATGGCATAATCTTTACCCATCATCTGTTCACAGTACATTTTCTGCTGTAATGAAATCCCAGGAGTTGATGAAAAGGAAAGGCTGGCTGCCAAAATGAGTGAGGTAATGTCATTGCAGAGTGTCCTGAAGTTCCCAGTGCTCAGTCACACTTGCGAAGCCCAATATCTCAGGTAGGAGTTATAGCTGACAGCTGTTTTTCTTTCATATGTGATCCTTAAAAATCATCTTTCTCTGTTCAGATCATGAGAAGCCAGTTTGCCATTTTTAAAAATTACATATCTGGTGTTAACCAAATTGAAAATAGAACCACCAACTGTCTTTAAGTCACAGGGCTTTCCTGGAAAACCAAAATCGCCAAATGATCTCACTGTGTATCTTTTATCCTTCATCTTTCCTAGGATGTTATCAGCTGCGATGTTAAGTGGCACATTCTCCTCCAGAGGAAAAAAACTGCTTCAGATTCAGCTCAGGAAAAAGAGTAAGCGTCTGAAGTACTACCGCAGATGCAACCATCCTCCTGCTTTGTGAAAAATCAAGGGGAGATTGGAGAACAGGTTTTGCTGCAGCCTTGCCTTCAGCAGTCAGAGCTCTGGCCAGCTGAAGCTAATCTTCAGGATTTTGTAGGCAAAGAGTGTTTTTCTCATAACAGCACTGACACCATGGCATTGATACCTGGTAATTTGCCATTGCTACACTAAGTGATTGCCCCGAGAGAGAGAGAAATAGGTCACGTTGCTTTTGCTGGTTGCCAAAATCCACATGGGAGAGAGATGTGGCTTTCTGCAGAGTTCGAAGACGAAGAGGAGATGCTTCTCCCAGAATGACAAGGAAGTTTTCCCATCACAGCGGAGATGATGGAGCTGTGAGGTGCACTGGGGAGGAAAGCTTCAATTGCCCTCCAGCTCTGGTTCTGGCTGTTCTGCCCTCTTAGGCTCAATGAAATTTATGGCAAGTTCCTTGCGGTTTCAACCCATGGTCACAACCTGACTTGAGTGTCCTGGGTTCGGCTGGGATGGAGTTAATTTTCACAGGAAGCTGGGAGGGGGCACAGCCAGGACAGCTGACCTGAACTAGCCAAGGGGATATTCCATACCATGTGACATCATGCTCAGTATATAACTGGGGAGAGGGCTGGGGGGTCATGGTGGAATTGCAGCAGGGGAAGTGGCAGAGTGTCAGATTCTGGGTGGTGAGCAATTGCATTGTGCATCACTCATTTTGTATATTCTTTTATTCGTGCTATTGTTATTATTGTAGTTTCTCTCCTTGTGTTGTCCCAGTAAACTGTCCTTATCTCAACCCACGAGGTTCTACCTTTTTTTTTTTTTTTTCTCCTTTCTGATTCTTCTCCCCATCCCACCGGAGGGGGGGGGGGGGGGGGGGATTGGGGAGGAGTAAGCAAGCGAGCGGCCTCATGGTGTTTTGTTGCTGGCTGGGCTTAAACCACAACACTTGAGTCACTGCCACAGAGGAGAGACATTATACATGACTTCTAGTTTCAGTGTTTGCTTCACATCCAGTGCAGTTCTGTGTTTTGCCACACAATTTTACCCTCTTGCTTCAGATGCGCTCAACCCTGTCTGTTCCTGTTTGGAAAGAAACAGCCTGAGCTTGGATTTGTAGAGGAAGCACTGTTGCAAAGGGTTATTTCCTTCACCATTACACACTAATACCTACCATGTGCATCAACACTAGGAAGACAACCAGAGAAAATGCAGGCCTTTGAAAGCAAATTTTCTTATTACCTACCATACCACAGATTGCTATTCTCATCTAGTAACCGAACCTAGTGCTACAAACTAGCTGCAAAACAGCACAGTATACATAATCCAGGCGAAGCCACACACTTGCCCTGCATGGTGCTGGGTGCTGTGTCGCAGGAGGGGCAGGATGTAGTGTCAAACCCACAGAGCAGCCCAGTGTCCCGTGCACTTTTCTAATTACTGCCAGACATTGGCTGATGGTTAAAAGTTTATATATACTATGGCTGCCAGACCATTTTCCTTGCAGTGTCATGGAGGCTGTTTCCATTTAAAGCATGGCTCATTTTGCTATTGTTTAACCCAGTCCTCTATACTATTACATTTTTCCACGTTAAATTATATTGGACCATCTTTACTGAAGCATAGAGGGAATCCTGCTGGTTTACCCTGGTTGCTGACTATCATCTTATACACAGAGAATTTGCTTTGTAAAAGCTGCTGGAGCAGCCAGAAAGTTTACTGTAGAAGTACCTAAGGCATTGCCAAGGAGTGAGGGCCACAATCCCTCCCTGGCCTGGCATTGCATTTCACAGGAGAAAAAAGGACATCCAAACCTGTTCTTCCCCCACCCCCCCCCTTGGCAACTGAAACATAGTTCAGTCTAACCTTTCATTACTCAGGACTTTCATATTCCTTTCCCGCTATTCCTATTGTCCCCATTAGTACTTTCGCAACAGCTATCAATTCTAACCAAGTGTCCTGATCCAATGTTGGGGAAGGTTTCGATATGATCCCAAGAGCGAGATTAAGACACAAACGAGGTCAATATCCACACAGCCAAATATCTATTGTGAGAGAGCCAAATGACCACTGTCTCCCTTTATTATCAATCCAGGTCTTTCCCTTTAAAACATCAAGTCCTAAAAGGTTAAGTGGAAACTCCCCCACAACCATTGTCACTGTAGTGGCACTATCTTCTGGCAAATGCAGGCTGACCATTGCTAATGCCTGTGGCTGAACAATGCTGAATGCATCTGCCACAAAAAGCTGCTGTTTGGAGGGTGTAATTCCGCAGTTAGCAGCGTCTTTGGTTTTAATAGCTGAAATTTGAGCTCCGGTACCTACCAAAAAGGTGACTGGGACTTGTCTTGGCCCCACAATGCCTGTAATTAGTAAATCACCCCGGCTGTTTTCAGTGAGCTGTCTGATATACATCCAACCTTCGCCCCCCCCACTCACCACCGAAAGGCGAAGGATCTAGTTTCCCCACCAGCTTTTGGGTGGCATTTGGTTCTGATAAATCAATCAGGGAGGGTGCGCTGGGAGTAGTATTCTCAAGATCCACTTTTCTATTTGCTGATTTATCAGGCCACCCTGTTACCAATTTTTCCAATTTGTCTGTTGGCATCCCGTCCATTAAGTCATGCGGGATCCCATTCTGGTATCCCCGCACCCACAGTCTATTATGTTTGTTTGGGATATCTCTCCCCCCAGCAGTTTAGCAAGGGGTGTTCTCTTATCAGGCCCAGGGCACGGAACTATTTTTACTTCAGCCCGCCTCAAGCCCCTGGAGTCTGTTTTGGTGGCTGGAGGGTTAACGGGACCATACTTGCACCCGTAATTAATTAATTCCTGGGCCACTTCTCCCCAAGTCCACATTTTCTTATCTGGGGGTCGGAGGTGCCAATCAGGTGTGAATCCTCCTGAAGCAGCCCCAACACTCTCGCCCTGGGGCATCGACTGTATCTTTCCTTGTAATTGTATACCAATCCGCTTCGGAGAATCAGGGAGTCCCCGTATAAGGGGAGTCATTCGCTCGGGATCCACCGACATCATCATTGGGGACTCCTGCGTAGGCTCCAATTTTCAATCATACATCATCTGCAGACAAGCTGCCTTTTGCACACTCTCCACTAATTGATCAACAGTCCCCGTTGACATGCAGAAACAGACTACACAATCAGCGAGATTGTAAAGTAGGTATGTTTATTCAGCGCTGGGCAGCACGGGGGGGGGGGGGGGGGGGGGGTAGTCCCACCAAAGTCGTGCGCGCCTGACTTGGCAGTTCGCTTCAAATTTATACAGTCAAGTGTTACATATACATGGAGTTTCGCAATACACCTATACATAGGCATGATCTATCCCCGCTTCATATTAAAATTAGTTCCAAAAAGTCACAAGGCTGGTCTTGGCTGGTTTTTGGGGTCGACTGCTGCTTCTTATCAGGGACTATCTCCTGCCCCAGCCAGCCTCAACAATGCAAACGTTAAGCACCACTTCTCATCCTCTTGGGCCATGTCTACCTCTATTGAAATTTCTTTAACTTCATTATAAGCTAGATAATTATTAAACAGTTCTTATCTACATCCATATATCTACTATATCTACTAAGGTTCCTTTGGCTCCCTGTTTCACCGTAATCACGAGGGGATCCCCCCTCTCCAAGGGGTTCAAACCCCCCCGCCCAATAGGCTGCCTGTTGGGTTAAAGACCAGGGGGCATGGTAATACCCAGTAGTTAAAAACACTCCCGGTCCCCATTACCCTTCTGCCTCCTTTTCACTTAACAGAATCTGGTCCGTCCCCCCCCCCCCCCCCCCCCCCCGTCCCCCGTCCCCCCCGTCCCCGTCCCCCCCCCGACAACGATACTCTCCACACATACTCCATTTCTGACTCCTTAGGGGTTCGGCCAAATTCCTTTTTTAGTTTTGCCAACTCAGTGGCAGTATGGGGGACCTCTTTAGTTGTAACTTGGGGGAACTGGTCCTGCTCATCATCATCAATATATTCAGTTTTGACTAAGGGTCACAATGAAGGCAGCTTCAACTTCTCCACTTTCTCTTTTGCTGCCTGCAGGTCCTTAAAGGAGTAGCCAATTTCTGATCTTGGAGGAATTTCCTCACGGACAGTATCTGCAAGGAGCTCCTCCTTAAGAGCAATTTGCAAATGTTTCACTTGGTTCTTTTCTGCTTCAAGTTGTTCTTTTAATCCTGCCACTTGTCCCAGAAGGGACTGAACAAGGTTTTGGAAGGATTCAATACTTCGGAATTTTGCCGCACAGCCACTCTCCCTAGCTTCTACAGCAGAAGAAAAACTAACACCAAAACCTGCACAAACAATTGATTTTTCCTTCCCTATTCTTACTCTCACATCCTTCTGCAAAACGCTCATTCGGTCAGCCACATTCTGCAAAACATACCATTCTCTCTGAGCCCAGTCTACCCCAGGCACAGAGGGTCTTGCTTTATGTTTTTCTAAAAAATAAAACAAAACTTCTTTCCCCAAAGGGGCAATTTTACTATCACTCATCTTATATAAAGCAGGGAAGCAGTCTCTCAGGAAGGCAGCATGTAAAGTTTCAAACACAACACAACACAAGCCCACACCCCTTACTGAGAGCATATGTCCGTACATTTCATGTGGTTTGTTCAAACTTTTATGGTTTTAATATTTTGTACCTTCTATGAAAACTGGTTTCCTGCTAGATGACTGTAAAAGTGAGATTTGGTAAATGATCATATATTAACATTATGGTTGAAACAATAGACAAAGGGTAACCGGGGAGATAATTACAAAGTCTAGTCAAGTGATTAACTAGTAATTATTCATAAGTTTTGCAGTTCTTGGCTCTTATGACTAGATGTTCCTGTACGCTAGATGAGAACAATGTTGAAACTGACCACGTGATTGAAACTGCGTTAAGCTTCAAGATCAAAGAACAAGGACAAGAATAAAGACTTCAAGGACAGCCAACAAGAACTTCAAATGGGTCGGTGGTCGCAAAAGCAGCCCTCCGACTCAAATGGATCCTTCATTGCGCGTGATCGGATGTAGGCAGTACTAAGATAATCAGTTGCAGTCATTTTTATGTATATGTATACTAATCTGATTAATATGCAATTAGTTATTCTATATAACCTGTTAGTGCTAAAGCTGTGGCATGCACGCTAGGTGGAACTATCCCCCGTGCATCCAGCGCTGCAATAAAGAATGCCTGCTTTCTAAAACTCCAAAACGACTCTTAGAGAGTTTCTTCGACCGGCTTTTCGGTATCAGGATGACTGGTGGCCAAATATTGTTGCAGAAACTGCCTCGGTCAAGAACTGGTAACTTGAGGGGAGTGCTCCAGCCTGATGGGGGAGAGACAGGTCTTGCACAGCTCTACTTGGAAGCTTCCTCACTTCATGGTTTTTTCCCAACAAGAAGATCAAAGGAAAGAACCAAAGTTGTCCTAGCAAGCCAGGTTTTGAACCACAGAGTTAGGGAACTAAGCCTGATGGCGAGAAGATTCACAAACCTTCCACCAACTGGCTCCATGCAAAGAATGAGGTTCCACCTCCAGCTTCTCTCTGTTCCTCTGGCATTGTCCTGGGACATCCACACTGCCTCCAATTGCTCATCTGAAGTGGTCAGCGGAGCACTGCGCACACAGCTCTCAAAAATATTTCATTGGATGCAGCATGGACCTCCACTCTCACACGTCTGTTCCTGAAATGGTAGAGTCTGCGTGATGCCTTTTCTCTGCTGTGTGCAGAGCTTAATGCAGAAGAGCTGCATGCAGTTTCTGCCATGTATGTTGCTCAGCATATTGCCATGTTCTGCTCAGAGCATTTCCCCAGGGAAGCGATGGGATTAGTGCGGGCTGCCAAACCTGAAAAAAAGTCACATAACAGAACAGGATTAGTTGACAGTTGTGGCATGTCATTTCCACTTCTTCCTCATCTTTACTAACTGAACTGTTCATTTGCAACCATAAGCTCTTCCCTAAGAATAATTTACAGCAAAGATGGTAAAAGAAAGCACCTTTCAGTTGATTCACTGGTTGCACAGAATTGGGTCCAGCCCATAGATCCCCATTAGAGAGAGGGCTGTGTAGAGCTGATGCAGTTACCGTTTCATCACATCATTCATTTGAAGTGAGTGCATTTCAAGCCTAGAAGACAATGATCAAATTCTCCTGCACCGCTTTCCTTCTTTAGTTGGGTATTGCAGCTTCCATTTGCTGGCAAATGATTCCTGAAGACATTAAACAAGACAAAGCAGGTCTTCTATTTGCCTTCAAGCACTGAGGCTGAATTTATGATGTACCTTCATGTTATGTCTGCTACGTTTCACTAAGCTTGCAGTCCTGCCGATCAAGCAACTGCAGTTGTCTGACCAATTATTTCTTCATAAGCCTGTGCTGTCTGTTGTCTGTATCTGAGTTACTGGCCGAAAGTTTAATGCTGTTAATATCTTCTCATTTGTTCCACTTGAGATAAAGCAGAAATCTCCAGAGGTCTCTGGCTGCCTGTGACCTCACAGGTTAGCTGTAGCACCTTGCTTCTGGGAAGGCTGGCAGATTTGGAAGTCAGTGGGCATCTCCTGGGGTGCTTCCAGGCTCCATGAGCAGGGCTGGGCATCGTAAGCTTAGGTTATTCTCCAGGGGAAGGAACAAGGAGGCTGTAGAGTAGGTCTGAAGACTGCATCCTTGATATATAGGAATGCAAGAGAAAGAGCTAACTGACTGCAAGCTGGAGCTGTTGGTTCCTTTTGCAGCAGCACTTCTACCCTGGTGTCCCAGGTGTTCAAACACAGGAACTCAAACCCGCACACCCTGTGGTGTGGACCACAACCCTCTGGCTGACTAACCACTTGTATTGGGTCTGGCTGAGATGGAGTTAATTCTCCCCATAGCAGCCCTCATAGTGCTGTGCTCTGCATTGGTAGCTAGAAAGGTGTTGATAACACACCAGTGTTTTGGCTACTGCTGAGCAGTGCTGGCACAGCATCAAGGCTGTCTCTCCAACATCACCCCCTCACTAGTAGGCTGGGGGCTGGGCAAGATCTTGGGAGGGGACATAGCCAGGACAGCTGACCCAAACTGACCAAAGGGATATCCTATACCATATGACATCTGCTCAGCAATAAAAGCTAAGAGAAAGGAGGAGGGGGGGGGCATTTGTTATTACGGCATTTGTCTTCCAGAGCAACCGCTATGCATACTGAAGCCCTACTTCCCAGGAAGTGGCTGAACATTGCCTGCTGATGGGAAGTCAAGAATAAATCTTTTGTTTTCCTTTGCTTCCGCACGCAGCCTTTGCTTTTGCTTTATTAAACTCCCTGCCGCATCATGCTGAGGAGGGGAGTGATAGAGTGACTTGGGCACCTGGTGTCCAGCCAAGGTCAACCCACCACACCACTGCAGGCAAGAGGCAGGGTTGCTCTCTGTGGCAGCTAGAGCCGGTTGAGTTTTTATTGTTTATTTCAGTGAAATCTTTTTCTTGAAAGAAAAAAAAAGTGGGGAAAGTCTCTCTCTCTTGCCCAAAGAATACCTGTTTGAAACTCTTCAGCTTCATAGAGGCTAAGCAGGATGATGGCTGTATCTGTTCTGCACTATACCTTATAATTTTGTCACCATGTTTGCTGCAAGACAACCTGAAATCTGGATCCCTCAACAGTAACAGTGGCACCAGGGCTTCTTGTCTGCATGTTGGGGTTTCCTTGCAAAGCCTGGAGCTTCTTATGCTTGTGTCCCACTAGGCACATGAGCACACCTGTCTCAGCATGGGTAAATCGGAGATCAGAGTGCTCACTCAAAGTGTGGGAGATCTGGCTTTCAAATCCTTTTCTGAACAAGGCAGAGACAAGACTTAAACCTCAGCCTATTGTCTTTCTGATAATTATTTTAAACAAAGGATCAGACTGCATTATTCTGCCTTTTTCTCTCAGAAATGTTGTAGACCTAGTTTTCTTTTTGATATGGGATGAAAATATTTGGCGTTTTAATGCAATAGGATTTTTGCCTGGCCACCCAAGGGAGGTGGTTCATGGTGTGGCTTTGTGGATCATCTTCATGGTGAGAGAGAGCTACCAGGGCCTCATAGAGCTCCATGCCAGTTATTAACATTTCAGATAAAGATAAATCCTCCTCCATGCTTGTTACAGTCCTATCATCTCTGCTTTACAAGTAGAGATGATGTGGTCAGGGAAAGGGGTTGATGGTTAATGAAAGGCAGGGTAAGTCTCTGTAGCTTCTGCTTTCTAAAATAATTTTATTTTTCTTTCTCCTTGGTTTCATATTCTTCCTCCTCTGCAGCTCCTAAAGAGCTGAGCCTCTGTTTGGCAAACCCAGAAGGTACAGAAGATAAAAGTGTGCAGTGCACCTTTGGAAGGGACTCATGTGGCTTGCAGTTCCTCTTGAAGGCTGTCTCTTCTGAGACATCGATGAGGATGCAGTTATCAGATAATGATAAAGACAAATGGGGTCATAGCTGATATTGGCTTACAGAGAAAACATTATCAAGTGATCAAGTCATAATTCAAGTATGGAAATATATAAGTACAACTTCATCAGTGCTCCCTATCTTGATGTGTGAGACTGAAAGTGTGTTACGGATGCACGACTAACCAAATCCAACAGGTGTTAAAACTCAGATTTATTCTTCAGCAAAAGTTAGTTAGAAGTCCGGTAACATTTTATAAAACCACAGGCTCAATGATGTAAAGAGAATTAATACTACACGGCCAACTTAAGAATCCCCAAGATTTAAAGTGATGGCTCAAAATGTGCGTATCACTCACCTAAAAGCTGAGGGCTCTCTCCCTCGAGGAGTTACCTCGGGTGGTGCCCCGACCCGAGGGGGAGTCCCCGACTGCAGACCCGCTGCTCCGAGGAGGACTGCCAACGTGTCCTCCGGCGGGACCCTGTTTATACCCCTGTCGAATCTGACCTGTGGTCATTTAATACTATTGGCCAGGAGGGTCACCTCGGTGTACCTGGCGCATCTCGATTGGCCAGTTCAAATTTCAACCTGCGGCCTCCAGGGTTTCCTTCCCCTTCTCCCTTCCTGGAGAAGTTTCGTTTCCTGCTGGCAGGATGGGGGGGGGCAGGATGTACTGCCACAAAGAGTTAATGTCTCAAACGTTGTGGTGGGGCAAGTTCTGCATAACAATGAACTCTGCATAACAACAAACCCATGAAGTCGGTGGATCCATGTTCTGATATGCTGAGCAGGGCAGATCACCATGTATGGCCAAAGGTCAAACAACGGTCATGCCTGCAGCAGGGGAGAAGTTACTGCCCAAATGTCCCCCAAGCCCACCGACCCATTTCCAGAAGGTTCTGGAAGCACAAACCACACATGACACCTAATTAGCCTAATGAGTTTGAGTGCCCGCCCAAGGGAGGGGCAAGGAGATTATAAAAGGACACAAACTGAAGTCCCACATGTGCAAGCCCTCTGAAACTGGACCTCTAGACTGGCAGGACCAACGCTGGACCCAGGACCAGTGAAATCTTTCTCTTTTCCTCTTTTTTTTTTTTCCTCTCTCTCTCTTTTTCACAATCCCTACACCTCATCCCTTTAGACATAAAACCGTTGACCAAGTCTGGGACTAGGAGTGGATCTAGCCGCCCCTAGGCTCTTCTCTGAGAAGGAGTCTAGAAAGCAAGGGGGTCCGCTCTGAACCTCATGACTCAATGGGAGGGCTCTCCTTATTTTCTTCCCTGAATTGATCCCCAAATAAGCAAGGCTTGTAGTATATGTTTGGTGACGCATGGTTAGCACGTTATATGGTTTACTGATGTAGTTTCATGCCAATTCTTGTTGTGAGTGAATAAAAGTTGAGTTCTGTGAGTTAAAGGATCCCTGGTGTCGTTTCACCTTAATCCTGACCTGGGAATCAGCGAACCTGAGTTGTCGTCCTGAGAAATTGGGATGTGACACTTGATTTCTCTTCACTTTTTCCCACTGTTTGATAAAGCTGATTAGTGAAACAAAGTTGATATGTCCTCTTCTTGTCTTCTTATATATTTGTTGAGGCTCACGTGATGAGGAATCTACGCCTTGGTGTGAGAGACTGAATTGTTATCTCGAGCTGTTTGCCTCAAAGACTGTTATGTGTGAGAAACTGGACTGTCATCTCAAACCATTCATCTCAAGGATTGTTTGATGTGAGACACTGAACTGTGAACTGTTTATCTCAAGCCATTTGTCTCTGGGATGTCCTGTTTAAGCAGGACACTCCTCTGTCCATAAGGATGATTATCAGGCCACTGAGGCATCCAGGAGAGGAAACAGGCTGGAGCCGACGAAGCATGCAGGAATGTGGAGACTACCATTCTCACGGAAACTGTAGTCTTTGAGATAAGGTACTGGTTTCTGGTGTTGATCACGCAAAGGTCGTGTGATAGATGAAACCTGCAGCACGTGAACAATGCATGACCAGTATGTATGTGCATGCATCATCGAACTATGCCCTATAAAAAAACGTGGAGACAAGCCGTGGTATGCACCCGTCACCGAAGAATTGAAGACTGAGGACCAACGGGACGCCGCTGGATCCATGGTGGTGACTATCCTTGCAACTCTATCCCAACTGCTTGCTTGATTTCTGCCTTTTCTTCCATTCTATCCTATCACTACTATTTTCTACTTTTGATAATAAAAGCTCTTTGGGTATACGGCATTTGACCTCATTTGTGTCTTAATCTCGCTCTTGGGATCATATCAAACCCTTCCCTGACATTGCATTGGGACATTTAAATTGGCGTCACGGGCAGGATCCCTTGAGACGAGAGTGCCATACTGTTTCCCAAATACGTGAGACCTCTCAGGAACATAATGATATCGAAAAGCCGGTCGAAGAAACTCTCTAAGACTCGTTTTGGAGTTTTAGAAAGCAGGCATTCTTTATTGCAGCGCTGGCTGCACAGGGGATAGTTCCACCTAGCGTGCATGCCACAGCTTTAGCACAAACACGTTATATAGAATAACTAATTGTTGTTAAAAGAACATGGGGTACATGGGATGTTAAATTTCACCGACGGAGAATGCTGTCTCACCATACACAATGCAACTACCTCCTCAGAAGAAGCGCGAAAGAAGATGAGAGAAGTTACAGACAAGACTGGAGAACTTTTCCAAGCGATGCAACCTAGAGACTGGCTTAACAGAGGATCGTTGCTGACCTCTCCCCTAATGTCCTTGGGACTCACGGGGTGGGGAAACTGGCTTGTTAGCATTGGACTCATGTTGTTATGTGGATTTTTTGTTCTTAATGGTTGGCTTTGCAATTGTTATACTGTTATACTGTTCAAAGTTTATACTGTTTTGTACTGTTTGAAGTTTTGTACGTGTTCTCTCTCTCTTTCTCTCCTTTTCTTGCTTTCTCCTTTATATCTAAATTACCAGCCTGGGAGAAGACTATGGAGAACCCATGAAGATAATATAGACAATGTTTGAGGTGGGGAACCAGGTCACAGGGCTTAGACTGCCTATTGCCTTGAATTTACCATGTCTCCATCTTCTCCCCTTGCCTGCATTACCAGTTCTGTTCAATTTTCTACTAGTGTTGATGTGTGGAAACAGACTCCACAATCAGTGAGATTGTAAAGTAGGTATGTTCATTCAGCGCTGGGCAGCACGGGGGGGGGGGGGGGGGGTAGTCCCACCAAAATCGTGCGCGCCTGACTCGGCAGTTCGCTTCAAATTTATACAGTCAAGTGTTACATATACATGGAGTTTCGCAATACGCTTATACATAGGCATGATCTATCCCCGCTCCATATTAAAATTAGTTCCAAGAAGTCACAAGGCCGGTCTTGGCTGGTTTTTGGGGTCGACTGCTGCTTCTTATCAGGGACTATCTCCTGCCCCAGCCAGCCTCAACAATGCAAACGTTAAGCACCACTTCTCATCCCCTTGGGCCATGTCTACCTCTATTAAAATTTCTTTAACTTCATTATAAGCTAGATAATTATTAAACAGTTCCTATCTACATCCATATATCTACTATATCTACTAAGGTTCCTTTGGCTCCCCATTTCACCTCCACTAAACTTTTTAGCAAATCACACACATGACCTTGGGAGATACTCAGCTCTCTGCGTGCATTGCTGCCATCAAAGGTCCAAACCCTGAAGGGGGGGCATGGAAGGGAGGAACGATATCCAGGGTTTCTTGATTTTCTCAGGAAAACCCAGGTCAGACTGCAGACTAGCTCTCAGGAGGGCTGCACACCTGAGCTAGGCGGAGGAGGCTGACTACCTTCCATACCAGAGGTGCCAGAGCCAGCCAGCTCCCCACCGCCAGCCCTGTCTGCGCCTAAGCACAGCAGGGCCAGAACCATGCTGGGAAAGCAGCACTGGGGCTGTGGCAAGCACCACTGCTCAGTGCCACCACCCCGCAGCAAGGAGTGGAGGGAAAACCATTGCCAGAGATCCATGTTGATGAGTCCAAGTAACAAAAGCTGCTTATATCTAAAGAAAAGCTTTCTGATAATGCAAAATTAAACTGACAGGAAGCAACACAGATGTTAGAATACAGTCTGGTAGATGCTTTAGCATTTGTTTTATGTAAATTTGAACAGGCACCATCCTCTGTGACCGGTTCAATAAGGAACACAACTCTCTTTCCAGTGCAGCAACCCTGTATATGTTTTCTCTACTTATATTTTCTGCTACATTGACCTCAATGTATGGATTGTCTGGCTCATAGGTCACAAACGAGTTTCACCATGTCTAGTGCACACAGGCGACTCATGGGGGGGTTACAAAAGCGACCCAGCCTTGGATTGCCTTGAGGCCCTGTCTTTGCAGAGATGACTCAGGGGGAGCTGTGTAGACAGCTTAGCCCTGGGTTGTCTGATTGTCCTAGTTTCAGCTGGGATAGAGTTAACTGTCTTCCTAGTAGCTGGTACAGTGCTATGTTTTGAGTTCAGTATGTGAAGAATGTTGATAACACTGATGTTTTCAGTTGCTGCTAGTAGTGTTTAGACTAATGTCAAGGATTTTTCAGCTTCTCATGCCCAGCCAGCGAGAAAGCTGGAGGGGCACAAGAAGTTGGCACAGGACACAGCCAGGGCAGCTGACCCAAACTGGCCAACAGGGTATTCCATACCATGGGACGTCCCATCTAGTATAGGAACTGGGAAGTGGGGGCGGGGAATCACCGCTGGGGGACTAGCGGGGTGCCGGTCGGCGGGTGGTGAGCAATTGCACTGCGCATCATTTGTACATTCCAATCCTTTCATTATTGCTGTTGTCATTTTATTAGTGTTATCATTATTGTAAAATATATTCACCTGATTTGTGTCACTATAAAACAATGCTAGGGCCGCATGGTGAAATGTGACCCTCTCTGCATATGTAATCTTTAACCGTTTTGCTTGATCTTGTATAACCGTAGGCCTAAGGGAAGTAGGAGGGTATGTATATAGTTCTTGCTTCCTGCAAAAGCCATATAACAGTAGGAAATTATGAAAGTTGGAAACGAAATAAAATCAGACATCAAGTAGAAACCAGAAAATACTTTACACGGTCTCTCGAAAGTAGTGGAATCCTATAGTTGCAAAAGAATTTGCAAAGGTTTAAAGAAAAGGGGGGGATTGATATAGAGAACGAACTGCTTATTGCTTAATGATTGTCTCTCTGTAACTTTACATACCAAGGACTGGTGTTTGTCAAGGATTAAGCCTGTCAGAGACTGGTACTTGGGAATGATGAGCAAGAAGGAACCAAGAGCGATCACAAGACTTAATTAAGTGTTCGAATAATTTACGATCTTGTTAAGAAAGCACAAGTAGAGGCCTTGCTTGAATAGATAAGGCCGGAAAAGATAAGAACTCCTGCCTTTGTTCACCTCCTTGTAGATAATTTAGCTTAAACTACCCATATGGTTCTATACCACTAATGAGAACTTAGGTAATAAGAGCACTAACAAGCACTAATGTATCCAAACATGTAAAGGACCATACTGCGCAGAATCACAGAGGAGGGTCAAATAGCGGACAAGTGAGGAAGACTATGGAAGACCACCAGAGGACTCCTGAAGACCACCAGAGACCTTCAATGCCCCTGCGTAAAGGACATTTACATATGCTAATAGTTTCCCGGAAAACTAATGAATATGTATAACATTTCTCAGGAATCTAGTGAATATGTATGTAGAACCTGCACAATTAGACCCGACGGTGTGCGCCTTGGTAGAGCAGAGACTCCCGGTGCACCCAGCGCTGTTTGCTTGCCTCTATTTGTTTAATAAATTGTAGACTTTAATTAGAATCCTGTTTTGGACATGATCATTTTTCACAATTATCATTATTAGTTTCTTCTTTTCTGTTCTATTAAACCGTTCTTATCTCAACCCGTGGGTTTTGCTTCTTTTTCCTGATTTTCTCCCATATCCCACTGGGTGGGGGGGGGGAGTGAGTGAGCGGCTGCGTGGTGCTTAGTTGCTGGCTGGGGTTAAACCACGACACTGATAAACCCTAAACTAAACAGGGCGGTGGCTGTGCCATTCAAAGAACCAAAACCTGAACTGAGCCTTGAAATCCCTTAACAAATAGTATGCCCTCAGTCTCAGTCCAACCACTATTTAGTTGCCTGAGGAAGCAAGGTAAAAAAAAAAAAAAGGTGGAGGGATTTCAGCTTCAGTTTCAAATTACAACCTTGTGTACTCAAACAATCACAGACCAGCAAAACAAAGAAAGATAAGAGGAAAATCCACTCAGATATACATAATCCACTCAGACATAGTCATACACACCATTCCACAAGTCAGGGGATAAAAACCCTAAGATTCAGGTTGGAAATGGGGGAGTCACTTCTCCAACTATACAGTTGGCTTGTGAAGGAGACCCTTCCCCCCTTTGATCGGGATGCCAGTCGAGGTAACTTCCCTGGGATTGAGAGCCCTTACCTGGAGGGGTAAGTGAATATTGTTTATGCTTTAAGTTTGTAAACGCGTGTGTGCTTGTGGTTGTCTGTGAATCGCTTGTGGTTGTAATAGTGTACTACTCTTGCCTAAAAAAATTGCAATAGTGCATTCCTCCACTGTATCTGTAAAACCTGCAATAGTGGCGTGTAACATCTGTAAATGAAGTTCAAATAAATTATTTGCTTGAACCTTGCAGTTAAGTCTTTTTCCGCCACACTCAACTACAAATTTCCCAGCAAAAACACAATAGATGGTTTATGTCACATTACAGGAAATCACAAAAGCCTCTAAAGTGACCCTGATTTTCAGGCACTTTTCTGATTTTCTGTCAATCAACCCTTTTTCCCTTCTCATGCCTGCTACATAGTTAATATTGGAGGTTTATAACAGAAAAGACATTTTCTGCCATTCCAATTATTTAGTTAATCCCAGTGAGCTTTTCCTGGAACAGATATCTGTGTCACTATTACTCAATAAATACAAAGCTATTAATATATTTTCTAAACAAAACTCTTAATGAAAGCACAACTTGGAATAAATGCCCATCTGCAGCACAGCTCTGCCAGATCTCCCACACCCAGACATTCACCACAGTCTCAAGTGTGCTTCCCCACAGATCCGAGTCCAGAGCTGGCTCCAAATAACCACTTCTGTGTTCGGTGGCACCCACACACATCATTTCATTCCACCCAGAAGGAAAAAGCATCATCTTTCTTGACAGACCAAAAGCCCAAACTTGAAATGACTCTGCAGCTCTTGATTGAGCACAAAATTAAGTACTTCCACTTTTTGGGGGAGGGGATTATTTTTTTTTTTAATCAACCATCATTAAGTGTAATCTTGAAATAGCAAAAAGAAGTATGCCATTTAGAAACTGGCACAGGTCTCTTTTGCTTCAATTGCCCCAAGATCTCATTTAGTGGAAAAAGTGAAGAAAATTTATCTTCCCAAATTTCTCTCGGCCTTTCTCTTCTATGTTTCCCTTGGTCTCACTAGGTTGCAGAAACAGTCAGGTTTATTGTTTCACAGGACATTGTTGCAAATATTCTGATAAAGAAATCAAAATTTAATCACATAGAAGAGTTAGGTTTGATTAAGAAGTAAAATTGTGAAGCATAATGTATAGGATTTTTAAGTTTGAAACGTAGCCATAGAAACTTTAGGAACTCTGTTATGTGTGACTATAGGAACCTTAATATTGTTAAAGTTTGAAATAAGCTAACCATAAAAACCTCACCAGGAAGTTACTGTTTTTTCTATGTTTTGTTTTAAGAAACTAAGGAAACCGTCATGGACACCAGTTATGCTGCTTGGAAACCCCCTTACCCTTCCCATCTCGATTTGAGTATCGAAGATTCCAATCAGTAGAGCTAAGTGAAATTGACCAATGATTGTTTTTAAATAAGGATATTGATAAGGTTATATAATCAAAGGACCAATCATTATAAAGGTTAAATTTAAGAGCGAGCATAGTATGCATTTTTATGTAAAGAGCTTATGTAACAATGACCTGACAGAAAAAGTCTATAAAAACTGATGGATTTTGATACTAAGTTGGACATGCCTTTGGAGGAGCGATCCCCCGTGTGCCCAGCACTGCAATAAATGAAGTGCCTGCTTCTTAACTTCACATTGGTGTTAAGGAGTTTTATTCCAGATTTCGGTAACAACATTTCTTAGGCATGCATTCTTCTTACCACGCCACATTAAACGCGGCGTAACCGTCAGCAGCGCTCAGTTGGCGACGAGACCAGCAGCGGCAACGGTAAGTTCGGCAGCTAAGCACTAGATTGAGGCGGACAAGGAGGTTTCCCAGGAGGTTCCCAGAGCCGGGAACCCCGAGGAAGAGCAGAGACCCGTCCAGAGCTGGCAGCTCTCGCGAGAGAGGCTGACATGGCGTGGGCGTTACCAGGGGCAACCGCGGGAGATTTAAAGGGCCCTGAGGAGCGCCTGCGACCAGGGCGGGCAAACAGAGCGTTGCGCGGCGATTTGTGCAGGGAGGGCGCAGACCCCTTCCCAGCTCGAGAAGGCTACTCAAGCGGTGGGCATCGTCCTTTCAGGAGACCCAGCTATAGTTGCCACTTGGGTGAAAGCCATTGCTAGGAAAAATGTGGCGACCCAGACGGAGCTCCCAAGCAAACATGCAGCTGTCCAGGTCTCTGGCTGCAGGGAGTGCCTGAGCCTATCACTGATGATGGAGGGCAGCAGGGACAACTCCTGTGTGAGGTGTGACCAGGTGGATGATCTGCTCAGCCTGGTGGCAGAGCTGAA
Source organism: Aquila chrysaetos chrysaetos (assembly GCF_900496995.4). NCBI lineage: Eukaryota > Metazoa > Chordata > Aves > Accipitriformes > Accipitridae > Aquila > Aquila chrysaetos. The sequence continues at coordinate 904,531 of NW_024470324.1, read as the reverse complement.
GGAGGCAGTGGAAAGGTTGAGGAGTATCAGGGAGTGTGAAAGGGAGATAGATTGGTGGATCCGCACCCTACCATCCCTGAGGCAGCAAATGGAGGCTCCACAAGTAGCGGAGGATCCCCTGCCCTCTTGCCACCAGGCAGGAGGGGACCTAAGAGATGGAGGAGGATGGATACAGGTCCCTGCTCAGGGAGGCAGGAGAATCCCCTCCTGGTCTCCCTCACCTTCCCAGTTGCCCCTACACAACAGGTATGGGGCTCTGGAACTTGAGGGCCAGGCCAATGAAGATCAGGGTGTAGATGAAGCCCTATCTAGGGAGGTGCCTAGGTTGAGTCAGTCAGCCCCACGCATTCTGCCAGCCTCTGAAAAAAGAAAAAGGAGGGTAATTGTCGTAGAAGATTCCCTTCTGAGGGGGACAGAGGGCCCAATGTGCAGACCTGACCCATCCCACAGGGAAGTCTGCTGCCTCCCTGGGGCCCGGGTAAAAGACATTACCAGGGAACTCCCTGGTCTGGTTCAGACCTCTGATTATTACCCATTGCTGGTTGTGCAGGTTGGCAGTGATGAGATTGCAGGGAGAAATCCAAAGGCAATCAAAAGGGACTTCAGGGCACTGGGACGATTAGTGGAAGGATTGGGAGCACAGGTAGTGTTTCCCTCAATCCCTTCAGTGGCAGGGAAATATACTGAAAGGAACAGGAAAACACATGTGATTGATTAACACGTGGCTCAGAGGCTGGTGCCATTGGTAGAATTTTGGTGTTTTTGATCATGGGGACGTTTACATGGCACCGGGCTTGCTGGCGACAGATGGAGTCCAGCTATCTCAAAGGGGTAAAAGAATCCTCGCTTGTGAGATGGCGGGGCTCAGAGAGAGGGCTTTAAACTAGGTTTGAAGGGGGTAAGGGAGAAAACTAGGCTCACCAGAGATGAGCCTGGGGGCAGCATGCCGATGTTAGGGGTGGATTCGATAGGCCAGCTCAAGTGCATCTCTGCCAATGCACGCAGCATGGGCAATAAACAGGAGGAGCTGGAAGCCATCCTGCAGCAGGATAGATATGACTTGGTTGCCATCACGGAAACATGGTGGGATGACTCCCATGACTGGAGTGCTGCAATGGATGGCTACAAGCTCTTCAGAAGGGATAGGCAAGGTAGAAGAGGTGGTGGGGTGGCTCTTTATGTTAGGGAATGTTTTGACTGTACAGAGCTCCACGATTATAACGATAAGGTTGAGTGCTTATGGGTAAGGATGAGAGGGAAGGCCAACAAGGCAGATATCGTGCTGGGAGTCTGTTATAGACCATTCAACCAGGTTGAAGAGGCAGATGAAACATTCTACAAGTGGCTGGCAGTAGTCTCAGAATCGTGTGCCCTTGTTCTCGTGGGGGACTTCTTAACTTTCCAGACATCTGCTGGAAATACAACATGGCAGAGAGCAAGCAGCCTAGGAGGTTCCTGAAGTGTGTGGAAGATAACTTCCTGACACAGCTGGTAGGTGAGCCTACCAGGGGAGAAGCCTTGCTAGATCTACTGTTTACAAACAGGGAAGGACTGGTGGGAGATGTGGTGGTTGGAGGCCGTCTTGGGATTAGCAACCATGAAATGATAGAATTCTCAATTCTTGGTGAGGCAAGGAAGGTGGTCAGCAAAACCACCACTATGGACTTCCAGAGGGCAAGCTTTGGCCTCTTCAAGGCACTGGTTGAGAGAATCCCTTGGGAGACAGTCCTGAAGGGCAAAGGGGTCCAGGAGGGATGGACGTTCTTTAAGAAGGAAATCTTAAAGGCTCAGGACCAGGCTATTCCCATGCGCCGCAAGACAAACCGTCGGGGAAGATAACTGGCCTGGCTGAACAGGGAGCTTTTGCTGGGACTCAGGAAAAAAAAAGTTTATCATCTTTGGAAGAAAGAGAAGGCAACTCAGGAAGAGTACAGGGATCTTGTTAGGTCATGCAGAGAGGAAATTAGAAAGACAAAAGCTCAGCTAGAACTCAATCTGGCCACTGTTGTAAGGGACAACAAAAAATGTTTTTACAAATATGTTAACAGTAAAAAGAATCCCAAGGAGAATATCTATCCTTTAATGGATACAGAGGGGAACATTGCCACCAAAGATGAGGAAAAGGCTGAGGTACTTAATGCCTTCTTTGCCTCAGTCTTTAATAGTGACACCAGTTGTTTTCAGGGTACTCAGCCCCCTGAGCTGGAGGACAGGGACGGAGAGCAGAATATACCCCCATAATCTAGGAGGAAGCAGTTAATGACCTGCTACGCCACCTGGATACTCACAAGTCTATGGGACCCGATGGCATCCATCCAAGAGTACTGAGGCAACTGGTGGAGGAGCTTGCCAAGCCACTCTCCATCATCTATCAGCAGTCCTGGTCAACAGGGGAGGTCCCAGAGGACTGGAGGCTTGCCAATGTGATGCCCATTTACAAGAAGGGTCATCTTCAGGCCTGTCAGCCTGACCTCGGTACTGGGGAAGATTATGGAGCGATTCATCTTGAGTGTGCTCACACAGCATGTCCAGGACAAGCAGGGGATCAGGCCCAGCCAGCATGGGTTCATGAAAGGCAGGTCCTGCTTGACCAACCTGATCTCCTTCTATGACCAGGTGACCTGCCTAGTGGATGAGGGGAAGACTGTGGATGTTGTCTACCTTGACTTCAGTAAGGCCTTTGACACTGTCTCTCATGGCATACTCCTTGAGAAGTTGGCGTCTCATGGCTTGGACAAGTGTACTCTTCGCTGGGTAAAAAACTGGCTGGATGGACCAGCCCAGAGGGTTGTGGTGAATGGGGTGAAATCCAGTTGGTGGCCGGTCACAAGTGGTGTTCCTCAGGGCTCGGTATTGGGGCCAATTCTGTTTAATATCTTTATCAATGATCTGGATGAGGGGATTGAGTGCACCCTCAGCAAGTTTGCAGACGACACCAAGTTGGGAGGCAGGGTCGATCTGCTTGAGGGTAGGAAGGCTCTACAGAGGGATCTGGACAGGCTGGATCGATGGGCCGAGGCCAATTGTATGAGGTTCAACAAGGCCAAGTCACAACAATCCCATGCAGCGTTACAGGCTTGGGGAAGAGTGGCTGGAAAGCTGCCTGGCAGAAAAAGACCTGGGAGTGCTGGTTGACAGCTGGCTGAATATGAGCCAGCAGTGTGCCCAGGTGGCCAAGACGGCAATGGCATCCTGGCCTGCATCAGAAATAGTGTGGCCAGCAGGAGCAGGGAGGTGGTTGTTCCCCTGTACTCGGCACTGGTGAGGCCGCACCTCGAGTACTGTGTTCAGTTTTAGGCCCCTCACTACAGGAAAGACATTGAGGTGCTGGAACGTGTCCAGAGAAGGGCAACCAAGTTGGTGAGGGGCCTGGAGCATAAGTCTTATGAGGAGTGGCTGAGGGAACTGGGGCTGTTTAGCCTGGAGAAAAGGAGGCTGAGGGGAGACCTTATCGCTCTCTACAACTACCTGAAAGGGGGTTGTAGTGAGGTGGGTGCTGGTCTCTTCTGTCAGGTGGCTGGAGATAGGATGAGAGGAAATGGCCTCAAGTTGCGCCAGGGGAGGTTTAGATTGGATATTAGGAAAAATTTCTTTACTGAAAGGGTTGTCAGACATTGGAATAGGCTGCCCAGGGAAGTGGTTGAGTCACCATCCCTGGAGGTATTCAAAAAGCACGTAGACAAGGCACTTCAGGACATGGTTTAGTGGGCATGGTTGGCGGTTGGACTTGATGATCTTAAAGGTTTTTTCCAACCTAAATGATTCTATGATTTTCATTGAGGGGTAACGCAGATACCCCAGGACCACTGCAAACACTCCAATTACATTTTTTCCCCAGAGCTCTACCCTTTTAGATACTCTGATTTTACAACTCAAGTCTTCAGGAGCATGCAATATTTAAACAAACAGAAACACAGGCTTTGCAAGGCTCCTCAAAAAAAAAAAAATTAACTAGCTTAATACACATTTACAACTAAAAGAAACAATGCATGTTTATATATGTTTTTTATGTCTTGATTTTCTCACCATTTCTGCATGTTTTGGGAGGTTTAAATAAGAGCCCTTTCAAACCCTATCCAAGAACCCCGTATCCTCTTCTGTATGGCTTCTCTTTTCAATCAGAGTCTCTGGGTTTGGGTCTATTGTAGCAGTGCTACATATCAAGGTGCCGCGATTAGATCACTGGTCGGCCTGGACCAGGGAAGAGACAGATAACACACATGGTGTGAGTGCCAACTCCGTCCTTTATTGCGCAGTTAATTCCTTTTATACTAACAACGGTAGGTGGGATTACTGATATGTCATAGGGAGGCGACGACTAGCCTTCTACCTTTCCGTGACATCGCGAGATCTTCCGAACGGTGTTCCCTACAGTCTATCCTTTCTGAGACTTTAGTTTCTGTATCCTTCAGCTGCCCCTGCAGACAAGCCAGACTCCAAATCTGCTCTGGTTAACAGTCATTTATTTTCACCATTCCCTTGAACAATCCTAACCAGTTTCACCAGGTGTTTTTTCTTCTCCAATTTTGTTTTTTAGTTAACTGCCTCCTGTCTTTACAGCAGGGCGGTAGCCATCTCTGTGCAGTGGTGCTCCACTTGAATATATGAACATCCAAGTTTAACAGCCTTGATGGGATATAGTAATGTGTATTTTCACAACTAATGGAGACACGATATATTTTCACACATAATAGAGTTCACATGCCGACATCAAGAAACCTCTTGGTCAAACCAAATACGACTGCACAAGACTGACGAGCCAGGGATAGATTTCCAATATGTCAAGACCACAGGCAGAGCCACACACATGTAAGGTCATGTCCTAGATATGCTTCTGCATGTACAGGTGAGGCAGGAGCCGCTGATGTAGCAGGATACTTGTCCTCTCGGAGGGCTCCTTTGAGCCAGGGGTACTGCCAGGGTGCACAGCCTGGGCAGGGGTGCCCTGCCAGCACTCCAGCCCAGGACACCTGGCACCAAGGTTGGGGCCAGCTGAGTGAATCCACAGGCCAGTATCTGGGAGGACACAAGGCTTGTGCGTGCTGTCACCACCCATGAGTCGCAGGCAAGTCACTGATGGGCAGCAGCCTGCCCCAGCATGCCACATATTCCCACCCTTAAAATGTGTCAAGGATCCATGCCGGCATCCCTGGTCTTTGCAAATGCTGTCATTTAACTGACGCCTCTATTTTTGTGTTTCTCCCAATTTTGGTCCCAGAAAGCTCTCCCCTGTGCCTCTCTAGCCTTTTTCTTTTTCTTTCCCCATCTGGATGCCTCTGACCCAGCAGATTGAGTCTCACCCTCAGCCCGCTCCCACAACACTTGGTCTCCCTGCTCAGCTCCTGGGCCACCCACCCACCCCTGCCTCTGTTTGCAGTCCTCTCCCTTGTGCTGTTTGCCGACATCTCCATCTCCCGGACACAGGACACACGACGTAACTAAACTAAATATTATTGATATCTTCTGCTTGATCCATGTGCTTCAGGGAGTTTGAGGCTGTGAATTGCGGGCTTTTGGACAGGAGGTGGGACCTGTGGATTAAACTTTTAAGGGGTCTTCAAAAGGCAGCTGAAATAGCAGAGACAGCATTTCTATTAATAGGCTTATGCTTACTATGCAGATGTCCCCACCTGCACTGGGAAAAATTTACAAATCTGCAAATAATTTTAAAAAATCTTTGATTTCTGAACAGTGAAATTCTAGAGCTCTCATTTGCCAGCAGCCATACTCCTCTGTGCTCCCATCCCTCCATCTCTTCCCAGTTAAAGGCTACTTACTAGTCGTTACTTCAAAGAAATCTAAGATGCAGCTGGCCATTGTTGAGACTCACTCAACACATGATGCTAGCAGAAGACGACTTAAAATAGGCAAGGCAAATAGTTACAGTCCCCCTTCTTCTCACCTCTCCAGTTTCTTCTCTCTGAGATACTTGATCTGTATCCTTTTCCCTGTCCCATTCCTTCCCCACTCCACCTCCCTTCACATATCAGCTGATTTCTATCATTTCTTTTCCCTGCCTTCAGTGCTGAACTAAGGACCAAAATAATGTGTCTGGATGTCCCAAGACAAGGGAGTTTGATATGTGGCTGGAAAAAAGCTGCTAGCTCACAATATGGACATTTCCAACTGTCTTCATCAAATTTCTCAGTAGTTTCAACTGGACTAGTCTCCTGTGCTCTTCTGTAGCATCTCCATAAACTGTTACAAACTTTGGGCGTCACTGTGCTGGTTTTGGCTGGGATAGAGTTAATTTTCTTCATAGTAGCTAGTATGGGGCTATGATTTGGATTTGTGCTGAAACCAGTGTTGATAACACAGGGATGTTTTCGTTACTGCTGAGCAGTGCTTACACAGAGTCAAGGCCTTTTCTGCTTCTCACACCACCCCACCAGCAAGTAGGCTGGGGGTGCTAAAGAAGCTGGGAGGGGACACAGCTGGGACAGCTGACCCCAACTGACCAAAGGGATATTCCATACCATATGACATCATGCTCAGTATATAAAACTGGGGGGGAGAAGAAGGAAAGGGAGGACATTTGGAGTGATGGCATTTGTCTTCCCAAGTAACCGTTATGCATGATGGAGCCCTGCTTTCATGGAGATGGCTGAACATCTGCCTGCTGATGTGAAGTAGTGAATGAATTCCTTGTTTTGCTTTGCTTGCGTGCATGGCTTTTGCTTTACCTATTAAACTGGTCTTTATCTCAGCCCATGAGTTTTGTCACTTTTAGTCTTCTGATTCTCTCCCCCATCCCACTGCGAGGGGAGTGAGCAAGTGGCTGTGTGGTGCTTAGTTGCCAGCTGGGGTTAAACCAAACCTCAGCAGTCACCCACTATGTTGCCCCACTTTACCTGTGAGAGAAGAAATCCCTGTGTAGAGACTCTACTGTTACATTGGAGGTTGAGTGAAACCAGCTGGATGTCAGACACCTCACTGAGGATAAGTATCAAAGCTCACCACTGTGGAGAACTTGCCAGCTTCTTGGCTGTTACCAGAAAATCCTCAGCGACTTACTGCATGCATGAAGAAACAGCCATATAATGGCTTCACAAGCAGAATCAGGCTTGGCATGGTTATGTTGATGCCTTCTCCAAAAAGTGGGGGCATCAAGGGAGGGAAACTGACTGTAAACACTGCCACAGGTGGGAGCACAAAGAATTGGTTATTCAAAGGAATGAAAGTGCTCAGGCAACTTGCAAGGCATATGTGCAAATGTTTCTGGCTCATCCACTGAATCACCAGGCTGCTGGAGGTGGACTCCAGTTCAGCTGATAGGTCTTAAACAAAAAGTCCGATCCCAACAATTTGTGTAATTAGAAATTGTCGTGGTTTAACCCCTTAGTTGCTTAAGCAACTAAGCACCATGCAGCCGCTCACTGGCTCCTCCCACCTCCCAGTTGGGATGGGGAGGAGAATCCAAAAAAAAAAAGTAAAACTCATGGGATGAGATAAGAACATTTTAATAATTGAAATAAAATAAAATAAAATAAAACAATAATAATAATAATAATAGTAATAATAGTAATGAAAAGGAAGATAAAAAGAGAGAGAAATAAAACCCAAGAAAAGACAAGTGATGCACAATGCAATTGCTCACCACCTGCTGACCAATGCCCAGTCAGTCCCCGAGCAGTGATCCAGGCCTCCCATCTAACTCCCCCCAGTTTATGTACTGAGCATGATGTCCTATGATCCTATGGCATCCTGCTGGGTGGAGGGGAAGTGAGTGAGTGGCTGCGTGGTGCTTAGTTGCTGGCTGGGGTTAAACCACAACACTGGCAGGACGTGAGCCATGCCATCTTGGGAAGCTCACGGCCACAGTAGCCTGGTGCTGAGCTAAGCTAAGAATCCTACATGCATGCAGCATGCACTCACTCTGGCTGAGCCTCGCGCCACTGCACACTCAGGCTGAGCTGCTTGGTGTCCAACCAGCTCTGAGCACAGGCAGAGCTAGTGCTGATCCCTCCAGCCTGCCCTGTGGCTGTAAGACTCAAGCTCTCCATGTCATAGCACCATGGAAATGTCCTCAGAGACTGGTGGTTTCTGTGAGTGATGCCTGGAGCCCTGCCAGAAACGTGCCATCCCACCATCCACTCAGCATCTCACCTGCTGCTGAGGCACCCTGGAGATGCGAGCCCTGAATAAGCCAGTCAAGAGGCTGAACCTCCAAAACTACCCATAAATATTTTGCATGAAGTTACCCAAAAGAGATGAAACTGCTCTCAGATGGCATTTCACTGTAATAGTGAGGTCCAGTAGCATAACAGGGACTCAGGAGACCTGGCTTTGTTTCTGGCTCTGCCATTCATCTTCTGCACAGCCTTGGGCAAGTCCTTTTCCTTCTCTGTGTCTCCCCTTGCCCACATACCCCTCCTGAACTGCATAATTGCAGTAGACATGACTTACTGCAGTGCTGTGGCTGATTAGGTCTATATTTTATGAGTAAATAAACAATAAAGGCAGAATGGCTTATTTTTTTTTAAAGATTCTGCTTGGCAAGATCTTGTGTTAACTAGAGATGGAAAAAATTGCGGTATGTTGAGGTTTCTCCACTTCTAATCTCTGCTTACCTTTGATAGAAAGTGAAGTCTCACCAGCTGGGGAACACAAACAATAGTAGGTGGTGTTACAGAGGCATGCACACTCAAATCCAACAGGTGTTAAAGCTCAGATTTATTCTTCAGTAAAAAGTTAGTTAGAACTCCGGTAACATTTGTAAACCACAGGCTCAATGGTGTAAGGGGAATTAGCACTACACAGCCGACTTACTTAAGAATTCTTAAGATTTTAAATGATGACTCAAAATGCGCATATCACTCACCTAAAAGCTGAGGGCTCTCTCCCTCGAGGAGTTACCTAGGGTGGTGTCCCAACCCAAGGGGGAGTCCCCGACTGCAGACCCACTGCTCCAAGGAGGACTGATTCCCAAAATGTCCTCTGGCAGGACCCCGTTTATATCTTTGTCAAATCTGATCTGTGGTCATTTTAATCCCTATTGGCCAAAAGGTCACTTCAGTGTACCTGGCACATCTTGATTGGTCAGTTCAGTTTTCAACCTGCGGCCTCTAGGGTTTGGGGTTTTTTTTTCCTCTCCTCCCTGCCTGGAGAAGTTTCGTTTCCTGTCGGGGGGGGGTGGGGGGGGGGGGGTGTACTGCCACAGGTGGCAAGTCCCAACCACTCAGTGCAACTAGAGGATTAATTACGAATGCTCTGAAACCCATGCAGGGTATCAAAATAAACCCCAGTTTATCTCTTCACTCACTTTAGACAGTAAGAGTATTCTGCAGACCAGACAGCTACTCAGAGATGTGCTGGAGCAGAAAGCAAAGTTTCCTTTCTGGACTGCTTGATTTTGACATCCAGATTTGGGAAGCACTCAGCTATTTGTAAGTATAGAAGAATGTCTCTGCAAAACACTGACATTTTAGGGTAGGCTGAGTGCTCTGCAATGAAATCCAAGATGCAGTGCAGTCAGTGGGTGGTCTCGGACAAATTTTAATGGGCTTTGGAATAGGGCCCAAGCATATCATGAAGAACAGGCAAAGGAATCTTTGGTTTAGCCAATTCTTTAAGCATGTGCTTAACCATTGAAATTAATAAGAATTAAGCATATACTTGAGTCTTCTGCTGACTGATACCTTAACCACTGAGTAACAAATGCTGTCCCGCAGAGGCTCTGCGTAAAAGGGGGACATGCCTTTTATATTCCCAAGGGAGAAATGCCATTTAAACCAGAAGATTTCTTTGATTTTCTAGTGACATTGCAAAAGTAGAATTTGACCCTGTGTTCCTTGAAAGAAGGAAATTTTAAATTATTATCAACTGCAGCTTCTCATTGCAACATTTTGCGTGATGCAGGTTAATGGCTGTCTCCTAGGAAAGATGACTTCTCTGTTTCAGTCTGTCGTGGTTTAACCCCAGCCAGCAACTAAGCACCACGCAGCCGCTAACTCACTCCCCCCCCACCCAGTGGGATGGGGGAGAAAATCGGGAAAAGAAGTAAAACTCGTGGGTTGAGGTAAGAACGGTTTAATAGAACAGAAAAGAAGAAACTAATAATGATAATGATAACACTAATAAAATTACAATAATAATAATAATAAAAGGATTGGAATATACAAAACAAGTGATGCACAATGCAATTGCTCACCACCTGCCAACTGACACCCAGTTAGTCCCCAAGCAGTGATCCCCCGCCCCCACTCCCCCCAGTTTATATACTAGATGTGACGTCACATGGTATGGAATACCCCTTTGGCCACTTTGGGTCAGCTGCCCTGGCTGTGTCCTGTGCCAACTTCTTGTGCCCCTCCAGCTTTCTCGCTGGCTGAGCATGAGAAGCTGAAAACTCCTTGACTTTAGACTAAACATTACTTAGCAACAACTGAAAACATCAGTGTTATCAACATTCTTCACATACTGAACTCAAAACATAGCACTGTACCAGCTACTAGGAAGACAATTAACTCTATCCCAGACGAAACCAGGACAAGTCATCTAACAGAATTTTTGGCATCCTGCTCATTAGAAGGTTTATTTTCTTTAACCATATTCCTGTAAGAATGCATCTTTTAAGTATCCTGCTGCATTACTTTGACATGACTTTCATATCTTTTCAGCTTATAGTTTCTGGAATGCTTTTTCTCCCAATAAGAAGCGATGTTGCTGGGTGTGCTTTTTCTAACAAACCTTGATGAAAGATCAGGAAAAAAAAGCTAATATATCTGATGGCTTGATAATTTCAGGGTTAAAACAGATTTTAAGTGTTGATCTTCTTGCACTTGCTGATGAATCTGTTTGACCAAGCAGCTGATGTATCAGATCTAGCTGGCAGTACACAGAACACATTAGGAAAACAGAGAGAATGTGAGATTAAACTGAAAAGAGGCAAGGACAGCATTTTCTCACCATTCTGCATGAAGGCAGAAGATACAAACTCAGTTTTCTTATTGGACCTATGGCCTCTTCCCCCCATCAGATTATTCGAAAGCAATTTTGCTTTTCACTCTCTCAGACAGACCATTTCCCCCTCACTGGTATACTTATTTATTAGTAGCATTATTTGTAAAATGCCAACTTCATTGCCTGCACTGTTATGATGTTACCTCTATGTGCTTCTGTGAGAATGTAACAATGTCATGAAGAAAAATGATGGAAAAATTATGCGGGTGCATAAAATGGGATTGACAAAATGTAATAAATCACTGCTAGGCTGAAAAACAGAGCTGCATGTGTGATGAAATACTTCAACATTACATCATCGTTTATGTAACATCTGGCAGAGCCTTGTATTTCAGTGCTGCTTTGAATCAAGATCATTTTTTCTCTCTGAGAAAAGAGAAAACAAAGCCATTAGGTTTTGCACATAGAAAACTGGAAAAAAAAAGAAAAAAACCAAATCCTTGAAATAACTGTGTGAGGTTCCTCTGAGAAGTTCTGCCATCCCCTACTTGATGCAAATAATATAATGTCTGAGATGCCTACAAAATAGTTAACATCCAAGAATGATTTTTTCAGTTTTATGAGAGAAACACATCTTTAATGTGAAGGGGATGTTTTTGAGGTTGCACAGTTAATTTCCTCAAATAAGAGTTTTTCTAATTTGCATCATTACATATACCCTGTGGCCAGACTTCTAGCAAAAAAACAGGTGTGAATTATATGTACTTGAGTGCTTTCCATGGGGATTTTTTTTCAAAGGAGGATTGAATTATCTTTCTGCCATTGTGGACTCCCAGTCCTGTCTCACACAGATACGTGGGTGCTCCTTCAGTGCTGACTCCTCCACCCCTAGCCACCAGCAGAGTCTTCCTCATCCCTGGGGTGAATCGCTGTGCCCAGGTTCACCTGGGGTGCCAAGCAGGATGAGCTCCTTTGAAAGATGAGCCAACCTGAGGTGGCCTGTGTGCAGCCTCCCAGGAGGCTGCCTTATCCTGGCCCCTTCTGATGCCTCTGGGGGTGAATGGAAAACCTGCTCCTGCCCGCAGGGGTCTTCTGGGAGTGTGCAGATGGGACACAACAGTGGCTTTCCACTGATGAGGCGCTCCCAGGATGCGGTGTTTTTTGTGGAGTGGCTTCCCTATGGAAACATGGGAGGAACTGCCCAACCGACACAATGTGCTGCTGGTGTGAATGTTAGTTGAAATGTATTTAATTCACTGTTGCAGTAAATTTAGTCAGAAATGGAGGTCTCTGCTAAGAAAGTCTCTGAATGACACCCTGACCTGACTGAATTGAGCAGAACTTTTGCTGTTAATTTCAAGGGGACTTAGGTTTTGCCTTGCGCCTTTTGTCTCTGAAGTCCCCTGGGAGGTCTTGGGGTGGTGGCTGCATAGTGGCTGCAGGGTGCCAGCCCTCCCAGCAGCGGTGATGCTCGCCTTTCCCAAACCTTTGTCAGGTGGCAGCTGCTCAGGATGCGGGAACGGGGCATTGGCAAGAACTCTTTGTATCTAAAAATAGGCTTTTTGCTTTCTTTTTTCAATATTCTACTGTTCACGGAGGAAATAGGACAGGTTGCCAAAGAGAAATCACTGTTTATTTAGCTCCTTTTCAGTTAATCAAATATCATGCAGAAAAGTCACTGTTACTGTAATCGCTCTTCTCCCAGGGAATTTCATATGGTATATTTATCCAGCAGTATAGCTCTGGCTGATACATAAATAGAGCTAGTTGTTATAGCTATTATACTCCCCCTCCATATTTCCCCAGGTTGGTACAGATTGGTAGATCTTTATATGTTCTCGAGTAAAGTGCGATATAAGAGTTTGTTTTTTCATAGTGGAAATGGCAAGGGGAAGTAGAACGGTCCCGATACAACAGTTGCTTTTCTAGAAACCCAATGCAGGGTAGGTGTTTGGAGTGCTTTCATCCTTTCTGTCGTGGTTTAACCCCAGCCAGCAGCTAAGCACCACGCAGCCGCTCACTCACTCCCCCCCACCCAGTGGGATGGGGGAGAAAATCGGGAAAAAGAAGCAAAACCCACGGGTTGAGATAAGAACAGTTTAATAGAACAGAAAAGAAGAAACGAATAATGATAATGATGACACTAATAAAATGACAACAGCAATAATGAAAGGATTGGAATGTACAAATGATGCGCAGTGCAATTGCTCACCACCCGCCGACCGGCACCCAGCTAGTCCCCCAGCGGCGATTCCCCCCGCCCCCCACTTCCCAGTTCCTATACTAGATGGGACGTCCCATGGTATGGAATACCCTGTTGGCCAGTTTGGGTCAGGTGCCCTGGCTGTGTCCTGTGCCAACTTCTTGTGCCCCTCCAGCTTTCTCGCTGGCTGGGCATGAGAAGCTGAAAAATCCTTGACATTAGTCTAAACACTACTAGCAGCAACTGAAAACATCAGTGTTATCAACATTCTTCTCATACTGAACTCAAAACATAGCACCGTACCAGCTACTAGGAAGACAGTTAACTCTATTCCAGCTGAAACTAGGACACTTTCTGAGCAATTGTTAGAGATACTGAAAAGTTTGTTTGCTTCATTTTTTAACTCAGCGGTGACTTATACTGATTTTTGATTTGGAGGAGGCAAGGTGATGTAGAGCATGAATGTCGCTGCAAGCAAGACAGTATAAAATTGGCAAAGGCAAAAGAGAGAGGCAATGGCCATACAATTAAAGTGTAAGATTTGAAGTCAGGATGTCTTATTCCTATTTTTAATTTTCTTGCAGGTGACCTTGGTATCGTGGCTTATCCCCAGCAAGGAACTAAGCACCGCACAGCAGCTCACTCACTTCCCCCCACCCAGCGGGATGGGGGAGAGAATCAGAAGGAAAAAGGTAAAACTTGTGGGTTGAGATAAGAACAGTTTAACAGAACAGAAAGGAAGAAATGAATAATGATAATAACAACAATAATAAAATGACAATACTAATAAAAGGATTGGAATATACAAAACAAGTGATGCACAGTTCAATTGCTCGCCGACCGATGCCCAGTTAGGTCCCAAGCACCGATCTGCCCCAGGCCAACTCCCCCATGTTTATATACTGGACATGACATCACATGGTATGGAATACCCCTTTCGTCACTTTGGGTCAGCTGCCCTGACTGTGTCCCCTCCCAACTTCTTGTGCCCCTCCAGCCTTCTTACTGGCTGGGCATGAGAAGCTGAAAAATCCTTGACTTAGTCTAAACACTACTTAGCAACAACTGAAAACATCAGTGTTATCAACATTCTTCTCATACTGAACCCAAAACATAACACCATACCAGCTACTAGGAAGACAATTAACTCTATCCCAGCCGAAACCAGGACAGCATCCACCCCATATTCTATACCATTTATGTCATGCTTGGGTCCCATACTTTCCATGACATCCGAATCAAACATCATCACCTTTTCCATCCTTTGAGATATATACATACATAGGTATACACACACACAGATATCATTCCCTTAGTTTATGGGCCATCTCTATAAAAAGTTCGTTGAATTCATTTAGTTCCCGACTTTGGGCTCCATTTCTCATACCAGTCTTTCTGGGCAGGAGGGATGGTGCGATGTCCGCTCAGTTGGCAGAACAGGATTGGGCTTCAGTGCAGTGTGGTAAGCCGGTGACATTGGACGCAGCAGGAGGATGGTGTGCACCGTTGGATTGTTGCATGCTGGAGTCAGTTCTGGTTCCAACACTACTGCACTTTGCTCAGTTTTATCACAGTTCTTTCTTGCTTGATCTAAGTGATTCTTACTGTAATACCATTGATAGAGCATATAACAATTACAGTAAAGATAACATACAGTAGCAGGGTTATATAGCAACTAACATCATACAGTTTAATTCTGGGTATTCTCACCTAAAATCAAATCCCCTTGAGGCACACAGAGGACTTCCCCATCCTTTCGCATCACCCACCAAGTGCACCCAGGTCCTTGAGCAAAAGCAATCCCACGAATGGGTTTACCTTTGCCTGAGGCAGGAGTAACCCAGACTGTCTTCCCTAGCATATTTTTTATGTGCACTACGGGGACTTTATCCCCTTCTACAGTACGTAAAAGTTCTGACTGGGCAGGGCCACCCCGACTGGCAGATCCTCTGGTGTTGACTAACCAGGAGGCTTTTGCTGAATGTGTATCCCAGTGTTTGAAGGTCCCACTGTCATGACCCGTGCTGGACAGACCAGGGAGGCGTTGTGGTGAGTTCGGAATTCCCTCGGGCTAAATTAAGGTGAAACAACACCAAACGATCAGTTAAACGTTATATTTATGTCAGAACCAGCCTGAACTTGTAAGGTATAACAGTAGGTGGCATGGTTTCTCACAACAGGAATTGGCATGAAACTATGTCACTAAACTGTATAACACGTGGTAACCACATATACATCAGTTCAGGGAATAAGGAGAGCCCTCCCGTTGAGTCACGAGGTTCAGAGTGCACCTTTGCTTTCTAGACTCCTTCTCAGAGAAGAGCCTAGGGGCGGCTAGATCCACTCCTAGTCCCAGACTTGGTCAACGGTTTTATGTCTAAAGGGATGAGGTGTAGGGATTGTGAAAAAGGAGAGAGAGAGAAAGAGAAAAAGAAAAGAGAAAGATTTCCTGGTCCTGGGTCCAGCCAGTCTAGAGGTCCAGTTCCAGAGGGCGCAGGCACATGGGGCTTCAATTAGTGCCCTTTTATAATCTCCTTGTGCCTCCTTCAGACGGGCACTCGAACTCATTAGGCTAATTAGGTGTCATGCGCGGTTTGTGCTTCCAGAATCTTTGAGAAATGGGTCAGTGGGCTTGGGGGTCATTTGGGGAGTAACTTCTCTGTCCCTGCAGGCATGACAGTTCTTTAACCTTTGGCCATATATGGTGAGCTGCCCTGCTCAGCGTATCAGAACACAGAATTGAGCCTACTCCGGCATGCCCTCCACCCCTCTTGCTAACCAGCTTCTCACCTATGGTTCAGTTCGTTGTTAGGCAGAACTTGCCCCACCACAACGTTTGAGACATTAACCCTTTGAGTGTCTCACACCCACCACCCACTGCTCTCAGTGTAGTTTTTAGCAGTACATTGTATCATTTGATTTTCCTGGAGGCTGGTGCATGATAGGGGATATGATATACCTGCTCAGTGCCATGCTCTTTGGCCCAGGTGTCTATGAGGTTGTTTCAGAAAGGAGTCCCGTTGTCTGACTCAGTGCTTTCTGGGGTGCCATGGTGCCATGTCGCCATAAGACTTGCTTTTCAAGGCCCAGGATAGTGTTCCGGGCGGTGGCATCTGGCACAGAATATGTTTCCAGCCATCCAGTGGTTGCTTCCACCATTGTAAGCACATGGCACTTGCCTTGGCGGGTTTGTGGGAGTGTGATATAGTCAATCTGCCACGCCTCCCCATATTTATATTTCAGCCATTGCCCTCCATGCCACAAGGGTTTTAGCCACTTGGCTTGCTTAATTGCAGCACATGTTTCACATTCATGGATAACCTGTGCAATAGTGTCCATGGTCAAGTCCACCCCTCGGTCACGAGCCCATCTATATGTTGCATCTCTTCCCTGATGGCCTGAAGCATCATGGGCCCATCGAGCCATAAATAGCTCACCCTTATGTTGCCAGTCCAGGTCCACCTGAGCCACTTCAATCTTGGCAGCCTGACCCACCTGTTGGTTGTTTTGATGTTCTTCAGTGGCCCGACTCTTGGGTACATGAGCATCTACATGACGTACTTTTACAACCACATGCTCTAGCCGGGACGCAATATCTTGCCACAGTGTGGCAGCCCAGATGGGTTTACCTCTGCGCTGCCAGTTGCTCTGCTTCCATTGCTGTAACCACCCCCACAGGGCATTTGCCACCATCCATGAGTCAGTATAGAGATAGAGCACTGGCCACTTTTCTCTTTCAGCAATGTCTAACGCTAGCTGGATGGCTTTCACCTCTGCAGACTGACTCGATTCACCTTCTCCTTCAGCAGTTTCTGTGACTTGTCGTATAAGACTCCATACAGCAGCCTTCCACCTCCGATGCTTTCTTACAGTATGGCAGGACCCATCAGTGAACAGGGCATATTGCCTCTCATTTTCTGGCAGTTTATTATACAGCGGGGCCTCTTCAGCCCGTGTCACCTCCTCCTCTGGCAACATTCCAAAATCTTTGCCTTCTGGCCAGTCCGTGATCACTTCCAAAATTCCTGGGCGATTGGGGTTTCCTATGCGAGCCCATTGTGTGATCAGTGTGGGGATGACCCATTGCATGATGTGTAGAGGAGAACCCCTCCCTTTGAACATCCAGCCCAGCACTGGCAGTCGGGGTGCTAAGAGGAGCTGTGTTTCAGTACCAACCACTTCTGAGGCAGCTCGAACTCCTTCATATGCTGCCAATATCTCTTTTTCAGTTGGAGTATGGCGAGCCTCGGATCCTCGATATCCTCGACTCCAAAACCCCAGGGGTCAGCCTCGGGTCTCCCCAGGTGCTTTCTGCCAGAGGCTCCAGGTAGGGCCATTCTCCCCAGCTGCGGTATAGAGCACATTTTTAACATCTTGTCCTGCCCGGACTGGTCCAAGGGCTACTGCATGAACAATCTCCCGTTTAATTTGTTCAAAGGCTTGCTGTTGCTCAGGGCCCCATTTAAAATCATTCTTCTTCCGGGTCACTTCATAGAGAGGGCTTACAATCAGACTGTAATTTGGAATATGCATTCTCCAAAAGCCCACAACACCTAAGAAGGTCCGTGTTTCCTTTTTATTGGTCGGTGGAGACATAGCTGCTATTTTGTTGATCACATCCATTGGGATCTGACGATGTCCATCTTGCCATTTTATTCCTAAAAACTGGATCTCCTGTGCAGGTCCCTTGACCTTACTTTCTTTTACGGCAAAACTGGCTTTCAGAAGGATTTGGATTATTTTCTTCCCTTTCTCAAAGACTTCTTCTGCTGTGTTGCCCCATATGATGATGTCATCAATGTATTGCAGGTGTTCCAGAGCTTCACCTTTTTCCAGTGCAGTCTGGATTAGTCCATGGCAAATAGTGGGGCTGTGTTTCCACCCCTGGGGCAGTCTATTCCAAGTGTACTAGACACCCCTCCAAGTAAAGGCAAACTGTGGACGACACTCTGCTGCCAGAGGGATTGAGAAAAACGCATTAGCAATGTCCATTGTAGCATACCACTTGGCTGCCTTTGACTCTAGTTCGTATTGAAGTTCTAGCATATCTGGAACGGCAGCACTCAGCGGTGGCGTAACTTCATTCAGGCCACGATAGTCAACTGTTAGTCTCCACTCCCCGTTAGACTTTCGCACTGGCCATATGGGACTATTAAAGGGTGAGCAAGTTTTGCTGATCACCCCTTGGCTCTCCAGTTGGCGAATCAACTTGTGGATGGGAATCAGAGAGTCTTGGTTGGTGCGATATTGCCGCCGGTGCACCGTCGTGGTAGCAATTGGCACCTGTTGTTCTTCAACCCTCAGCAACCCCACAATCGAAGGGTCTTGAGAGAGACCAGGCAGGGTAGACAGCTGTTCAGTGCCCTCCGTCTCCAAGGCAGCTATACCAAAAGCCCATCGATACCCCTTTGGGTCCTTGAAATACCCTCTCCTGAGATAGTCTATGCCAAGGATACACGGAGCCTCTGGGCCAGTCACAATGGGGTGTTTCTGCCATTCATTCCCAGTTAGGCTTACTTCAGGTTCCAATACAGTTAACTCTTGGGATCCCCCTGTCACACCAGAAATACAGATGGGTTCTGCCCCTTTATAGCTTGATGGCATTAGAGTGCACTGTGCGCCGGTGTCTACTAGAGCCTTATACTCCTGTGGGTCTAACGTGCCAGGCCATCGAATCCACACAGTCCAATAGACCTGGTTATCCCTTTCCTCCACCTGGCTGGAGGCAGGGCCCCTCTCATTCTGGCCAGAGTATCCGGTATTCACTTCTCGTAAAATTGGCTCAGAAGTCCCTTCAAGAGGATCAGAAATAAGATCAGCCCTTCTACTCTGTCTGGAAACTGGAGCGGCATTTTTCCTGGTAGAATCCCCTTTTGTGGTGGTTTTTCCTCGCAGCTCACGTACCCGTGCGTTTAGGACCGAGGTAGGTTTTCCATCCCATTTCCTCATGTCCTCTCCATGATCACATAGGTAAAACCACAGGGCACCTCACGGTGTGTACCTTCTATATTCTCTTTCTTGGGCAGAGGAATGCTCACTCCTAATAGCTGAGACATTGGTCCTTACAGGTGGGCAATAGGACATATCATCTTTGAATTGCTGGAAATCCTCGGACAGCTTCTCCACAGCCGAAATGCAGGCTTGTAGGGAGGAGGAGAGATTTTCTTCGTATTGACGGAGTTGGCAAGCCACTTCATCCACTGTCGGTGCCTCTTCATCTTTCCAAGTCATTATTGCCAGTGAGCTGGCATAGGACGATGGCACGCTCCGTAAAAACTTCCGCCACATGGGTCGTGTGCATTGGACTTCGTCTGGATCTTTGGGTAATTGTGGGTTGTCCGGGTCATGATGAATCGTCTCTAGCACAGCTAATTCCCTCAGATATTGGATACCTCTTTCCATGGTGGTCCACTTGCTTGATTGACATAGAACATCTTCCTTGGAGGGGTACCTTTCCTTCACACTTGACAGGAGTCGCCTCCAGAGGCTGATGGCTTGTGCCCCTTTTCCAATTGCCTTGTCAATGCCACCTTCCCTGGCAAGCGATCCCAGCTGCTTGGCTTCCCTACCTTCTAATTCCAGGCTATTAGCCCCATTGTCCCAGCATCGGAGGAGCCAGGTGATAATATGCTCACCTATACGGCGGCCAAAATCTTTCGCATATCCCGCAGTTCACTCAAGGATAGGGATCGGGTTATTACCTCTGCTTCTGCCTCTTCCTCCTGTTCCTATGACGACCCTGGTTCACCTTCGCTAAGCGAACTGATTTTTTTGTATATTTCTTTTTCTGTACGGGGGCAACTGATACTGGTGCAGGTTGATCCGCTGGTTCAGTTGCAGTATCGCTCGCCGGGTTTTAGATAACCGCAGCATCTGTCGCCAAGGTTTGGGTAGCAGCAGTGCTCGTCGCTGGGGCTGGAGGGACCTCAGTGCCCGTTGCCAAGGTTTGGGTAGCTGCTGTGCTCGTTGCCACGGCTGGAGGGGCTGCAGTGCCTGTCGCTGAGGTTTGGGTAGCCACAGTTCTCGTTGCCAGGGCTGGAGGGGTCGCGGTGCCTATCACCAAGGTCTGGGTGACCGCAGTGCTCATCATTTTGTTGTTAGATCCAGAGACCTTCTCTTCCCCTTGAGGGTGCTGAGTTGTATCGAACAGGGCTCGATAGGCATGGGCCAGGCCCCAGCACGTTGCAGTGATTTGTATCTCTCTGGAGCTGCCGGGGTGACAGCATACCTTTTCCAAATATTTTACTAGTTCTTCTGGATTCTGCACTTGTTCAGGGGTGAATTTCCAAAACACTGGAGGTGCCCACTTTTCTAGGTACTTGCCCATACTACCCCACACACCCTGCCACTCATAATTATCCAGCCTCGGGGCAGACCTCTGGGTGATCTTCTTAAATAGTTGTTTAACCTTAAACAAGAGCTGAACCACATTCAGGAGCATGCTAATTCCCAGCAGTAGGGCTAGGACCGTGCTGGTCTCAACATCCCAAGAGTATTCAAATTTTTCAAAATTCTCAAACACCATTGTAACTGGACTGAAGGAGAAAGGAGAGGGGAAGAAAGGTACCCCACCCATAGACTGGTTTTCCAAGGAGGAAAGGTAAATGGTATAATTATTAATAGTTTCCCACATGTAGGGAACACCGTTCGGAAGATCTCGCGATGTCACGGAAAGGTAGAAGGCTAGTCGTCGCCTCCCTATGACATATCAGTAATCCCACCTACCGTTGTTAGTATAAAAGGAATTAACTGCGCAATAAAAGACGAGTTGGCACTCACACCATGTGTGTTATCTGTCTCTTCCCTGGTCCGGGGCCGACCAGTGATCTAATCGTGGCACCTTGATATGTAGCACTGCTACATAGTGGTGACCCCGACGTGATCGGTCGCACAGGCGACGATGAGGCTTGCGCAAGCGATTAAGGTGTTAGCTGATGAGGTGGGTGCCCGCGGTTCGATTAGGAGGGGCCCCACGGGCGAATGCATCCAATGGATGCTGCGCCGGGGGGCATTGGGTCTCCTAGATAAGTTTTGAGCCCCCCAAATTGGGGAGAGATTCGGGAGTCCTTGCTCCGATCCGAGCGCGGAGCTGCTGAACGATCGCAGAGTTGGGGAAGGTGTAGAAGGTGGTCGCGGCGGGACGGGAGGCTGAGGCGTGCTGGCTGGCGGCGCGAGCTGCTGCGTCTGCAGGTGCAGCGCCGCCTCGGGAGCAGCGGGGACAGTGCCCTCGGGGACAGCGGGGACAGTGCCCTCGGGGACTGCAGGTCGGACTCAGACGGAGCGGGCGGCCGTGGAGCGGGGCTCGCAGAGTGGTCCGTCTTTGATCGCGGACATGGGCACGGAGGGTGCGGCGGAGACGGAGGTTTTTTCTGCAGAGGCGGCACCAGCAGGACCTGATGCGCCCCCCCCCAGTATCCACGAGAGGAGTTGCGGCGGGTGGTTCGGCAGCTCATGGGGAGGGACGGTTTGCAACGCCTCAGGCACAGGCACAGGGCATACGCGGGCCTGACTTTACGGCACTTGCAACAACTGCCTTGGCCGCTCTTAGGCGTGTCGCGGCCATGGATAGAGCGGACCCCCCTTGCGTGAAAGTTCGGCAGGGGATTGCCGAGAGGTTTGCTGCCTTTTTAGATCGGCTTCAGCTTGCTGTGTAGGCGGCAAACCTCCCGGAGGCGGCTAAAGAGGCGATTGTGCTTGAATGTGCTAGGGCTCAAGCTAACGCACAGAGCGCAGCGCTTGTCTCTCATTTGCCAGCGGGTTCGTCCCTAGGCAACATGATACGCCATGTACTGGAGAGAGAGCAACACCGGGAAGCGCGTCCGATAGTGGCGGCCTTGCAACAACTTTTGCGGGCGGGTACAGCCTGATACTGCTTTTGAGGAGGCAGTCTGTAAGCAGGCCGCTAATGAGCAGGATTCTGATTCTGATAATAATTCTTTTGTATCAGGCAGGGTGGACTCTGAAAAAGAGCCGGATTTATATCCCTCATTACCTCCACCGCTGCCTGCCGCGGCCGTCCCGCCGCTGCCTCCCACGGCCTCTGCGCGGCCGGGACCGCTGCCGTGCCGCCGCCGTCCCCCACCCCCCCACCCCAATCGCCTGGTACTCCCTCTCCAGGGTCTGCAGAACTTACAACGGAACCTGGCTTTGCTGCACTGCCTCTACCTCCTTCTCCTGCTAATCCCTCTAACTCTGTGCCTCTGTCTAATCCATGACGATTCACTTAATGATTTGGGAAAAAATACACATAGTTTGATGCAATGCTGTCGAGAAAAAGCTCTACAGCAAGGAGATACCATGTTTACTTTTCCTGTTATATGCACACCTGCCTCAAGAAATGCAAGAACCTCAAGAGTTAGAGTTGTTAGGATCAGTCATCATGAATCCCTGTGTGATGTTTAATTACACCCATAACACCACTGGAAAGGGTCAGAATGTAAACGCTATTTTGCCTGTATATAGAAATGCTACAGCTTGGTGTAACTATATCTATTCCAGAATATCACACTCCTTTTTCTATTCCAGCTGCTTTACCTACGAGGATGTTTTTAATTTGTGGGAATAGAGCGTGGGAGAGGAATTCCATCGAAACTTAACAGGAGGCCATGTAGCCTCGGACAACTTACGTTACTAACACCCGATATTAATATGATTCACAGTAAAAGGCTCACGATAACTGACACAGGTTTAACTGGATGGCTAACAAGTTTGGGAATTACGGGATGGTTGAAAGATTTGCTTATGCATGGCTTAGTTATTTTAATTGTAATATTAGCAGTTGTAATGATTGTACCACGTATCATAAAATAGTTGAACATATGATTGCAAAAGCATTTCATGTAACTTGGCTTGCATAAAAATAATTTAAAAAAAAAAAAAAAGAGAGAGAGGAAGAGACAGGGAAAAAAAAAAGATTAAATTAATGAAAACAAACGGCTGGAGAGGGGGAAGAGAGATGCGGCTGCGGAACACACAGACATGGCAGCTGAAGAGTGAGAACATGTAAGACAAATAACCCTGCAGACACCAAGGTCAGTGAAGAAGGAGGGGGAGGAGATGCTCCAGGCACCGGAGCAGAGATTCCCCTGCAGCCCGTGGTGAAGACCATGGTGAGACGGGTCGTTCCCCTGCGGTCTATGGAGGTCCACGGTGGAGCAGTGTGCTCCTGAAGGACTGCACGCCGTGGAGGGGACCCATGCTGAAGATCTTCATGGAGGACTGTCTCCCGTGGGAGAGATCCCACGCTGGAACAGGGGAAGAGTGTGATGAGTGCTGCCACTGAGGAGGATGAAGTGACAGAGATAATGTGTGATGAACTAATCGCAAAACCTCATTTCCCGTTCCCCTGTCCAGCTGTGGAGGAGAGAGTGATAGGATAGCTATGGTAGGTAACTGGTGTCCAGCCAGGGTCAACCCATCACATAGACAAAATGCATTATAACATAGAATGAAATTACATTGCAATTGGGAATTTCAAAATTCAAAAAAAAGGGCTCTGTGTAACACCTTTACAAGGGAATGAAAGTGTATATACGAAATTAGCAGAATAAGGTGTTTTTCAAAGAATTGTCTAATACTGTTGAATGCTTAAATCCAAAAACATGATTTGAAGGTTTAAATTTGTGTATCTGAATTTATATTGCTATTGGAGAATTATTAATCATTTGTGTGTTTGCAGCAATCAGAATCACCTGAGGAGCAGTACGAGGATTGCGTCAGTTCGAAGCCAGAGTCCTCGCTGCCTTCCTCGTGAATCTGATGTTCCTAAACAAAAAAGGGGGCAATGTGGGAGCAGCTCCGAACACCTGGCATTTGTTTTCAAGAGTGACCGTTAGAATTTGTCGTGCTGCATGTTTGCCAAGCCTTGAAGAACTAGTTTTACAAGGTCAGGTTGGAGGATGGCCTTGTGTAGGCCTGGGAAGATGTGGCTGAAGACAGTCACGAGTATGTCTATGGAATGTTTTTATCTTTAACTGTTCTGAGGACTGGCAAACATCCCAGCTGGGTCAGATATGCCCTCCTGTGCTAGTAGTATTGGCTGTGAGTCGTTAGTACTTTCTGGATCTTTGTTGAAACATATATAAGTTGGATTCTTTTGTGAAATAAAGGGAATCTTGCATGGAAAAAAAAAAAAAAAAAAGAAAAAGGCAAATTGTGGGAGATTTCATAGAAAATGGGGGAACATTTCTTTGAGCCTGATTATTTAGAGTTAGCATAAGTAGCCCGCAGTCAACATGAGTGGACCGGAGTACGCTCCCTTTAAGCCACTACAGTATTTGCATGTTACCGTAGACACCTATAGTAAATATATTCTCACTACAGCGCACAGGAAGCAGAATAGCTTGGCGGTTGTACAACACTGGCGTGCTTGCATAGCCCAACTGGGGATTCCACGACAGATCCAGACGGATAATGGTACAGCTTATACTGCGGAAAAGGTGAAATGATTTTGTGCAATCTGGGGTATAGCCCTTGTACATGGCATTCCTTATAACAGCACCAGGCAGGCCATTGTAGAACGCCCTGCTAGATCGTCTTAGGGAGGGGGACCACGCGGAGCCCTCCTGCTTACGGGATAATTCACCTGTTCTCTGTGCACAGCGTCTCCTGTTAACTGCGTTAACTTCATTAAATCAGACAATTCGGGGGGACCTGGACCAGATGACGGCGCAACGACATTTTACGGCTACGGAAGAGAAAGGCCCCTACCCGTTGGTCCGTGTGCGTGATCCCCAGACACGCCAATGGGACGGACCGTTTGAGCTGCGTTGCCTCAGGCGGGGGTACACCTGTGTACAGACACCTGAAGGGCTACTGAAATGGGTCCCTAGTCGCATGGTTCGTCCTGTCCTAACCTCATAGTGTTTTGAGTGTTTTTTCTTTACAGATTGCTGTTATCCTTTCCTGGCTTGTGATGTCTTGGGTATCTGCTACGAATTTCTGACGCTGGAGCAATTAATAAACAAGATAACAGAACTGCAGAAGCAAGAAGGCGCTGCAAGACCTTTATAGCAATTAAGAAAAATGTCATTTTGGCTTGGAGCATTTAGCTGCGGGATGGGGACTTAGGAGTTGGTTTGTATCTTTGTTAAAAATCGGGGTTTCTTTTATTCTTGTGTATTTTATTAGGTATAATGTTGCTTTTACTGTGTTTAATTAATTGTGTTCATAGATCTTGTAGGTCACCTTAGCCAACATAACAGGTCAAGATTCTCTGTGCACTGCAACCACATCACAAAGCCCGTGAACCAATAGACAGGATGGCTATGACTCGTGCGGCACGTCTGGCCAGCGACCGCATGTGCCATAGGCTCCCTATGTTTCAACTGAGGTGAATTTTAGCACCCGCTGGCCACGTGTGCTGAAATCTGTTCCTCTGCAAATGTACAAATACCGGGATTTTCCGAAGAGCATCGGGCTGGTGTACGGCAAGGCCATCGTTGCCTCTGTGGGGACGCCCACGTAGAGCTGGCACCTACCGATTGCTGGGCTGAGTTCGCGGATGGTGGTGACTAAATCTGTTAATGCTCTTTTAATAGGAAAAGGGAGGGGGAATTGTTGTGGGAACATATTTAGCTAACGGTCACAAGAGCATTCCAGACGCCTTTAGAAGGCCTTGAACAGAATAAACAAAAAGACAAAAATAAGAAAGATACCAATTAGAAAAACACAGGTGCATATTCCACGATAAAGAGAACTTTGCACAAACAACCTCAATTCAGCAGTTTATCTTGACCAATTAGACTGAGATAAGTCTCGTATGTTTAGTTAGTATGACCAATTATATTTTATGTTTATGCGCGTGTGCAGTGTTGATGCAGCCAATCATTGAGTGCAACTGGACGCGTGGACAGTGCATGAATAATGTGTGTAACCAATGGGAGCTAGTTGGACATGAAGAGGGGGAGATGTAGGGAACACCGTTCGGAAGATCTCGCGATGTCACGGAAAGGTAGAAGGCTAGTCGTCGCCTCCCTATGACATATCAGTAATCCCACCTACCGTTGTTAGTATAAAAGGAATTAACTGCGCAATAAAGGACGGAGTTGGCACTCACACCATGTGTGTTATCTGTCTCTTCCCTGGTCCAGGCCGACCAGTGATCTAATCGCGGCACCTTGATATGTAGCACTGCTACACCACAGATGGCTCCCACAGTATAAAGGTGACAATGCTGAGTGCAAATACCAGATTAATCCCACAGCCGATGACTTTATCATACCATAAACCAGAGTTATGCAATACATCAAAGCGAAAACCTTAATCCACCTCCTACGGATGATAAGCAGCAGAAGAGGGACTACATACAGCAAGCGAGGTGATGCATAACAGAACTTTAAAAACCAGAGCAACAACTCTAAGAACACATAAATCAACATAATGACCAGCGACTATTAGACCAATATAATGAATACTTATAACAAATTTCTTTTAACAAGCTCTGGTCAGGTTTGTCGTTATCTCAACCCTTCGTGCCCCACGTTGGGTGCCAAAATGGACTGTCGTGGTTTAACCCCAGCCAGCAACTAAGCACCACGCAGCCGCTCACTCACTCCCCCCACACCCAGTGGGATGGGGGAGAAAATCAGGAAAAGAAGTAAAACCCGTGGGTTGAGATAAGAACAGTTTAATAGAACAGAAGTAACTAATAATGAGAATGATAACACTAATAAAATGACAACAGCAATAATAAAAGGATTGGAATGTACAAATGATGCGCAGTGCAATTGCTCACCACCCGCCGACCGGCACCCAGCTAGTCCCCGAGCGGCGATTCCCCGCCCCCCTTCCCAGTTCCTATACTAAATGGGACATCACATGGTATGGAATACCCTGTTGGCCAGTTTGGGTCAGCTGCCCTGGCTGTGTCCCCTCCCAACTTCTTGTGTTCCTCCAGCTTTCTCTCTGGCTGGGCATGAGAAGCTGAAAAATCCTTGACATGAGTCTAAACACTACTTAGCAACAACTGAAAACATCAGTGTTATCAACATTCTTCGCATACTGAACTCAAAACATAGCACTGTACCAGCTACTATGAAGACACTTAACTCTATCCCTGCTGAAACCAGGACATATGACAAGGTGACCCGCTTAGTGGATGAGGGGGAGGCTGTGGATGTTGTCTACCTAGACTTTAGTAAAGCCTTTGACACTGTTTCCCACAATATTCTCCTTGAGAAACTGGCTGCTCATGGCTTGGACGGGCATACTGTTTGCTGGGTAAAAAACTGGCTGGATGGCTGGGCCCAAAGAGTTGTGGTGAATGGAGTTAAATCCAGTTGGCAGCCGGTCACAAGTGGTGTTCCCCAGGGCTCAGTATAGGGGCCAGTTCTGTTTAATATCTTTATCAATGATCTGGATGAGGGGATTGAGTGCACCCTCAGCAAGTTTGCAGACGACGCCCAGCTGGGCGGGAGTGTTGATCTGCTTGAGGGTAGGAAGGCTCTACAGAGGGATCTGGACAGGCTGGATCGATGGGCTGAGGCCAATTGTATGAGGTTCAACAAGGCCAAGTGTCGGGTCCTGCACTTGGGTCACAGCAACCCCATGCAGTGCTACGGGCTTGGGGAAGAGTGGCTGGAAAGCTGCCTGGCGGAAAAGGACCTGGAGTATTGGTTGACAGCTGGCTGAATATGAGCCAGCAGTGTGCCCAGGTGGCCAAGAAGGCCAATGGCATCCTAGCCTGTATCAGAAATAGTGTGGCCAGCAGGAGCAGGAAGGTGATTGTTCCTCTGTACTCGGCACTGGTGAGGCCGCACCTCGAGTACTGTGTTCAGTTTTAGGCCCCTCACTACAGGAAAGACATTGAGGTGCTGGAACGTGTCCAGAGAAGGGCAACCAAGTTGGTGAGGGGCCTGGAGCATAAGTCTTATGAGGAGTGGCTGAGGGAACTGGGGCTTTTGAGTCTGGAGAAAAGGAGGCTGAGGGGAGACCTTATCGCTCTCTACAACTACCTGAAAGGGGGTTGTAGTGAGGTGGGTGCTGGTCTCTTCTGTCAGGTGGCTGGAGATAGGACGAGAGGAAATGGCCTCAAGTTGAGCCAGGGGAGGTTTAAATTAGATATTAGGAAAAATGTCTTTACTGAGAGGGTTGTCAGACATTGGAATAGGCTGCCCAGGGAAGTGGTTGAGTCACCATCCCTTAGTGGTGGACTTGGCAGTGTTAGGTTTACAGTTGGTCTTGATTATCTTAAAGGTCTTTTCCAACCTAAACGATTTTATGATTCTATAGTTTTTAAATCTCAGTTTCACTCATCGTCTGTATGTCTGTGCACAAGGAATCCATTACTTCACTCTTCAGTGTAATATTGTCAGGTATAAAGCGTCACATACAAAAAACCTGCATTTCACTATAGAGGGAAAAAAAGGTCTCTATAAAACAATACAGTGCAAAATCACAAAGCTTCTTTTTGCATCAGACACCCAAGGCAGACACAAGAGAGGACCCACATGCTTTCCTGCACCCACAGTTGAAGACCAACCAAGATGCTTTGGGGACAGCAGACTGCAAGTGGCAGATGCCTCAGTGAGGGCAGCTGAATCCCACCCTGAAAGACTGTGGTGGGTTGACCCTGGCTGGGTGCCAGGTGCCCACCAAAGCCGCTCTATCACTCCCCCTTCTTAGCTGGACAGGGGGGAGAAAATATAACAAAAGGCTCGTGGGTCAAGATAAGGACAGTTTAATAAAGTGAAAGCAAAGGGCGCGCGCACGAAAGCAAAGAAAAACAAATGATGTTATTCTCTACTTCCCATCAGCAGGCGATGTCTGGCCACTTCCTGGGAAGCAGGGCTTCAGTTCTCATAGTGGTTGCTCCGGAAGACAAAAATGCCCCCCTTCCGTCTCCCTTTACTTAGCTTTTATATCTGAGCTGACGTCATATGGTATGGAATATCTGTTTGGTTAGTTTGGGTCAGCTGTCCTGGTTATGTCCCCTCCCAAGATCTTGCCCTGCCCCAGCCTGCCATTGAGGGGGGGGGCAAAAATGTTGGGGAGACAGCCTTGATGCTGTGCCAGCACTGCTCAGCAGTAGCCAAAACACTGGGGTGTTATCAACACCTTTCTAGCTACTAATGCAGAGCACAGTTCTATGAGGGCTGCTATGGGGACTATTAACTCCATCTCAGCCAGACCCAATACAAAGACTATGGCCAAAGCCTAACCCCTCAGGGCTCCTCCATCTGTAGGGACCACCCCTGCCGCTTCCTGCCCCCGCGCCCCAGCAGCGGTTCCGGCGCCCGCGGACGTGGCCGGCCCCACCTCCTGTCAGCCTCCTGTCCATCTCCTGCAGCGCTGGCTGGCTGCTGAGGATGAGGCGCCTCCGCGGCAGGGGAGGCGGATCGCACCGCGTCCGACTGCCCACGCTTACACCCCTTCCCTCGCACGAGTATGGGGCTGTGCCTGTTCCCCCGCTCCAGCATGGGGGAGAAGTACAGCAGGCAGGCCTTGGCCGTCGATGGAGTACTGGGGCCCATGGACGTGCCCAGCGCCCGGTAACAGCCACAGGGGTGAGGGGTGCCTCAGGCGAGCCTCGGCCTCGGTGGGCTGCCCCTCCCGCTGGGGAGCAACGAGCATCGCCCTTGAGCCTTCCAGGGACGGCTGCCTCCTCCGCATGAGGCGCAGGGTCACTGGGGAGGGGGGCCGCCTCCCCGCATTGGGTCCTGGGCCCAGAGAGCGATGGCATGTGCGTGGTCGCAGATGCAGACTGCCCTCTCCTCTTTTGCAGGCTGACTCGGTATATCGTCCTGCTGTGCTTTGCCAAGGTTTTGAAAGCTGTGGGGCTGCTTGAATCCTACGATCTTCTGAAAGTGGTCCACCTTGTGCATTTTTTCTTTATAGTGCAGCTGGGGTGAGTGCGCTGAGGGTGAAGCCTTGTCCACCACCGTTACGGCATGCTTTGTCTACGGTGTTCTTTGTCAGCATCAAGCTTATACATTTCATTGTGTTATTAT
Source organism: Aquila chrysaetos chrysaetos (assembly GCF_900496995.4). NCBI lineage: Eukaryota > Metazoa > Chordata > Aves > Accipitriformes > Accipitridae > Aquila > Aquila chrysaetos. Next base: position 874,477 of record NW_024470324.1, on the reverse strand, counting down.
AGATTAATCAAGGAGCAGAAGGCAGCATAGCGGTGGATCCAGGAAATATTCTGATCATAGCAGTGTTTTTCCTTCATATCTATGCTCACTATAATTTCAGAAACTTCAATGTATTTGCTACTTTAAAATAGATCATACTACAATGGTACTGATCATAGGAAACTCAGGAGTGTCCAAATTTTCTTAAGAAAGGTGTAGAAGACAAGCTTTCTTCCTTATAATTTGTATTCCTGTAGTTCTTGTGAGCTTCAACTGCTATTGTTCCCTGATTGAGAATGAAAGTGTAGAAACTGATAGCAAGTATACAGAAACAATCTTTGCAGACACAATCCTGCTTGATGTTTAGCTGATATGATGTGGAAGAGCATTTCTATAATAAACTTGGCAGAGTTGGAACATTTGGAACCTCATTTTTTCCTTTTATTTCCAAATTGTTTACGTTTCTGGGCTTCTCACTTGCGTGTTGCCAAGCACCATAGTCTTTTTCCCCATCGCTTGTAATCACAGTTTAGAAAGATGCATGCTGTTTCTTACCATTTCTAACAAGACTGTGTATTCAGCATTCCATATGTGAAGAAGCCTTTGGGTGTATGTATCTTGTTAATAAAAAACATAGTATTATTTCTCCTCAAAACTTCTAAGATCGTTTTTTTTTTTTGGTAAATCACAGATAGACTTCTCATTAGCTATTCTTGAAAACTTTGTATGTAAAATTGACCAGAACTGAAGTTTACTTGTGTCCTGGTTTCAGCTGGGATAGAGATAATTGTCTTCCTAGTAGCTGGTACAGTGTTATGTTTTGAGTTCAGTATGAGAAGAATGTTGATAACACTGATGTTTTCAGTTGTTGCTAAGTAGTGTTTAGACTAAGTCAAGGATTTCTCAGCTTCTCATGCCCAGCCAGCAAGAAGGCTGGAGGGGCACAAGAAGTTGGGAGGGGACACAGCCAGGACAGCTGACCCAAAGTGGCCAACAGGGTATTCCATACCATGTGGCGTCACGTCTAGTATATAAACTGGGGGGAGTGGGGGCAGGGGGATTGCTGCTTGGGGACTAACTGGGCATCAGTCGGTGGGTGGTGAGCAATTGCATTGTGCATCACTTGTATATTCCAATCCTTTTATTGTTACTATTGTCATTGTGTTAGTGTTACCATTATCATTATTAGTTTCTTCTTTTCTGTTCTATTAAACCGTTCTTACCTCAACCCACGAGTTTTACTTCTTTTCCTGATTTTCTCCCCCATCCCACTGGGTGTGGGGGAAGTGAGTGAGCGGCTGTGTGGTGCTTAGTTGCTGGCTGGGGTTAAACCACGACAACTTGTCATCAACTCTGTACTGGTATCTGACATACATAATGCAGTAGGGAAAATACAACCAGTGAGTGTGGTCAGTGTGACCTTTTAGTGAAAAATGTAGAGGAAGCAGTTTTGTTATCTGAGCCTGATATGAGGAAAGACCTAGTTGTTTATAGCTGGTTTGAATAAAAAGCTGACTGCTAATACACTAACAGAGAAAACGTTCTGCTTTTAACAGGTCTGCATTTTTTACGGTTTTGTTTCAAAAACCATTTTCTTCTGGAAGTGATAACCAAGCATCAGGTGAGTTGACATGTAATAGTGATTCACATCTTTGTAGATATTCTTGACAACATAGCTCTTGCAAAAAAAAAAAGAAAGCGGAACAAAGGTTACTCCACTTGGAAGATGTGGTTGCAAATTCCAGAAGTGTGTAACTAATTTTGTATCTAGTGCGCTGTAAAAAATGATCAGCATTTTTAGCTTTTGTCAACTCCTTTTGAGAGTCTTGTGAAAAGATCGGTCTTTGGCTCCATGCAAGCATCTCTTTTGAGGACTGGATTTTCAAAAAGAGCTTAGTCTACTTAGCTGACTTTGACATTTTCAAAGGGCAATTTCTGGACTGCCAGAATGTCAAAGTGCTCCAGTCATGCCCCCTCACGACTGGTGCATTGTGATGGGCTAGTCTAACTGCTCTTCAGACCTGTGTTGAGTTCCCATTCTCCCGAGAAGTCAGGGTAGGGCTCAGGATGAAACCTGCTGCTTTGTAAGAAATAAATTTTCTTCACCTTTTTCATATTCATCTTGTTTTTATGTAACTGTGTGTGCAAAAACTTGATCCATGCACAATGTTATCAGTGTATGTGCTAAGTAGGGAGAATCTGAAGGATAGCCTCAGATATATTCCAAATGTTAACTGCTTTCATGATGTCCTGGGTTCAGCTGGGATAGAGTTAATTTTTACAGGAACCTGGGAGGTGGGGGGGCATAGCCGGGGCAGCTGACCTGAACTAGCCAAGGAGCTATTCCATACCATGTGACATCATGCTCAGTATATACATGGGGAGTGGGCCGGGGGGAGGGGGCTCCTGCTCTCGACTTTCGGTGGGGGAAGTGGCGGAGCGTCGGGTCCCGGGTGGTGAGCAGTTGCACTGTGCATCACTCTTTTCTGTATACTCTTTCATTAGTACCGTCGTTGTTGTTGTAACTTTTTTTGCGTTGTCCCAGTAAACTGCTCTTATCCCAACCCTCGAGGTTCCAGGTTTTTTTTTCTTTTCTCTCCTCCGTCTCCCCCCTATCCCACCGGAGGGGGCGGGAGGAGTGAGCGAGCGGCTGCGTGGTCCTTTGTTACCGGCTGGGCTGAAACCACGACAGTCCTTTTTGGCGCCCAACGTGGGGCACGAAGGGTTGAGATAACGACAGATCTGGCTAGAGCGTGTTGAAACAAATTTGTCATACGCATTCCTTATATTAGATAAATAGATGTTAGTCACAATGTTGATTAATTTGTTTACATGGTGGCGTTTTGTAAGTCCTTATATGCTCTATGTATTGCCTGTAGTTACGTTTCTCACCTCTGGGAGAGTGATTGGGATTATCATTTTGCTGTACTGGGCAATGTCGACTTGTGAAATGATTACATCACTGGTCATGAGATTAAGCTGGTATCTGTATGAGGCAGTGATATCATTTCCATACTTTGGGCACCTTCTATCGGATTTTATTGGTAATTACACCCAATCCATGGGGGAGTTAGGGGGGGATACTTCCCCCCGTCCGTTTGCCTCCCTTTTCTCCTTCCGACTAATTGCAACAGCTTTTGAGAACTTTGAATATCCTTGGGATGCACAAGCCAGTGTGCTGTTAGTGCTATGCCTCCTGAATATGTTTCAGGTCTTGTTTAGGGCTACAAAAAGGCTCTTTAAGAGTATCACCCAGAGATCTGCCCCAAAGCTGGATATTCATGGGTGGCATGGCATGTGGGAGGATATGGGCAGGTATCTAGAGAACTTCTCACCCCCAGTGGCTTGGAAGTTCACTCCCGAACAACTACAGAACCCTCATGAAGTGGTAGAATATTTGAAAGAAAAATGCTGTGGCTATTCCAAAGACGTACAACTCGCTGCACTGTGCTGGGCCCTGGCCAGTATCTACCAAACACTGCTTGATATTAGGCAGCACCCTCAGGGAGAAAAGGGGGAAAAGATGGAAAACAGGACAGCAGGCACCGTGGCTACCCCTACCCCTACAGCAGGCACCGTGGCTACCCCTACCCCGGCAACAGGCAGCGCGGCTACCCCAACCGCAGTGACAGATACTGCAGCTAAACCAGAGAACCAACCTGTGCCAGTATCAGTCGCCCCTGTACAGAAAAAGAAACACACAAAGAAATCAGTTCGCTCAGTGAGAGATGAAGATGAACCAGGGTCATCGCGAGAACAGGAGGAAGAGGCAGAACCTGAAATAATCACCCGATCTCTATCCCTGAGTGAGTTGCGTGACATGCGAAAAGATTTTAGCCGCCACCCAGGTGAGCACATTGTTACCTGGCTGCTCCGATGCTGGGATAATGGGGCTAGTAGTGTGGAATTAGAGGGTAAGGAAGCCAAGCAGTTGGGATCTCTGTCTAGGGAAGGGGGCATCGACAAGGCGATTGGGAGAAAAACACAAGTCCTCAGCCTCTGGAGGCGACTTCTGTTAGGTGTAAAGGAAAGATACCCCTTCAAGGATGAAGTTACGTGTCACCAAGGCAAGTGGACCACCATGGAGAGAGGTATCCAGTACCTGAGGGAATTAGCCGTGCTGGAGGTGATTTATAATGATCCAGAAAATGCGCAGTCACCCACAGATCCAGATGAAGTCCAATGCACACAACCCATGTGGCGGAAGTTTCTACGAAGTGCACCACCAACCTATGCCAACTCATTGGCAGTAATGTCCTGGAAAGAAGGCCATGGACAAACGGTGGATGAATTGGCTGTCCAACTCCGGCAATACGAAGGAAGTCTCTCTTCCTCCCTACGGGCCTGTGTCTCGGCTGTAGAGGAATTGTCCCGAGAGTTCCAGCAATTCAAAGTGGATATGTCTTCCTCCCCACCTGTACGGGCCCGCATCGCAGCTATTGGGAGTAAGCATTCCTCTGCCCAAGAGAGAGGAGAGAGAAAGTACACACGACGGGCTAACCTGTGGTTTTACCTGCGCGACCATGGAGAGGACATGAGGAAGTGGGATGGAAAACCTACCTCAGTCCTGGATGCATGGGTACGGGAGTTGCGAGAAAAAGCAACCAGGAAAGAGGATTCTTCTTGGAAAACTGCTGCTCCAGTTTCCTGTGAGGAGTCCCCCAGATGCAGTAGATGGGCTGATCACATTTCTGATCCTCTCGAAGGGACTTCTGATTCACGTGTGCGAAAAGTGAGTAACGAATATTCTAACCAGGATTAGAGGGGCCCTGCCTCCAGCCAGGTGGAGGAGAGGGACAACCGAGTCTACTGGACAGTGTGGATTCGATGGCCTGGCACATCAGACCCACAGGAATATAAGGCTCTAGTAGACACTGGTGCACAATGCACCCTAATGCCATCAAGTTATAAAGGGGCAGAAGCCATCTGTATTTCTGGTGTGACAGGGGGATCCCAAGAGCTAACTGTATTGGAAGCTGAAATGAGTCTAACTGGGAATGACTGGCATAAACACCCCATTGCAACTGGCCCAGAGGCCCCATGCATCCTTGGTATAGATTATCTCAGGAGGGGATATTTCAAGGACCCAAAAGGGTACCGTTGGGCCTTTGGTATAGCTGCATTGGAGACGGAGGAGATTGAACAGCTGTCTACCCTGCCTGGTCTCTCTCAAGACCCTTCGGTTGTGGGGTTGCTGAAGGTTGAAGAACAACAGGTGCCAATTGCTACCACGACGGTGCACCGGTGGCAATATCGCACCAACCGAGATTCCCTGATCCCCATCCATAAGCTGATTTGCCAATTGGAGAGTCAAGGAGTGATCAGCAAGACTCACTCACCCTTTAATAGTCCCATATGGCCCGTGCGGAAATCTAATGGGGAATGGAGACTAACAGTAGATTATCGTGGGCTGAATGAAGTCACGCCACCACTGAGTGCTGCTGTGCCAGATATGTTAGAGCTTCAATATGAACTGGAATCAAAGGCAGCTAAGTGGTATGCCACAACTGACATTGCTAATGCATTTTTTTCCATCCCTTTGGCAGCGGAGTGCAGGCCACAGTTTGCCTTTACTTGGAGGGGCGTCCAGTACACCTGGAATCGACTGCCCCAGGGGTGGAAACACAGCCCCACTATTTGCCATGGACTGATCCAGGCTGCACTGGAAAAAGGTGAAGCTCCAGAGCACCTGCAATACATTGATGACATCATCGTATGGGGCAACACGGCAGAAGAAGTTTTTGAGAAAGGGAAGAAAATAATCCAAATCCTTTTGAAGGCTGGTTTTGCCATAAAAGAAAGTAAGGTCAAGGGACCTGCACAGGAGATCCAGTTCTTAGGAGTAAAATGGCAAGACGGGCGTCGTCAGATCCCTATGGATGTGATCAACAAAATAGCAGCTATGTCCCCACCAACTAATAAAAAGGAAACACAAGCTTTCTTAGGTGTTGTGGGGTTTTGGAGAATGCATATTCCAAATTACAGTCTGATTGTAAGCCCTCTCTATGAAGTGACCCGGAAGAAGAATGATTTTAAATGGGGGCCTGAGCAACGACAAGCTTTTGAACAAATTAAGCAGGAGATTGTTCATGCAGTAGCTCTTGGGCCAGTCCGGGCAGGACAAGATGTTATAAATGTGCTCTACACTGCAGCTGGGGAGAATGGCCCTACCTGGAGCCTCTGGCAGAAAGCACCTGGGGAGACCCGAGGTCGACCCCTGGGGTTTTGGAGTCGGGGATACAGAGGATCCGAGGCTCGCTATACTCCAACTGAAAAAGAGATATTGGCAGCATATGAAGGAGTTCGAGCCGCCTCAGAAGTGGTTGGTACTGAAACACAGCTCCTCTTAGCACCCCTACTGCCAGTGCTGGGCTGGATGTTCAAAGGGAGGGTCTCCTCTACACATCATGCAACTGATGCCACGTGGAGTAAGTGGGCCGCACTGATCACACAACGGGCTCGCATAGGAAACCCCAGTCGCCCAGGAATTGTGGAAGTGATCATGGACTGGCCAAAAGGCAAAGATTTTGGAATGTCGCCAGAGGAGGAGGTGACACGGGCTGAAGAGGCCCCGCTGTATAATAAACTGCCAGAAAATGAGAGGCAATATGCTCTGTTCACTGATGGGTCCTGTCGCATTGTGGGAAAGCATCGGAGGTGGAAGGCTGCTGTATGGAGTCCTACACGACTAGTCGCAGAAGCCGCTGAAGGAGAAGGTGAATCAAGGCAATTTGCAGAAGTGGAAGCCATCCAGCTAGCCTTAGACATTGCTGAAAGAGAAAAGTGGCCAGTGCTCTATCTCTATACCGACTCATGGATGGTGGCAAATGCCCTATGGGGGTGGCTACAGCAATGGAGGAAGAGCAATTGGCAGCGCAGAGGTAAACTCATCTGGGCTGCCGCACTGTGGCAAGATATTGCTGTTCGGATAGAGAAGCTAGTGGTAAAAGTACGCCACGTAGATGCTCATGTACCCAAGAGTCGGGCCACTGAAGAACATCAAAACAACCAGCAGGCAGATCAGGCTGCCAAGATTGAAGTGTCTCAGGTGGACCTGGACTGGCAACGTAGGGGTGAGCTATTTATGGCTCAGTGGGCCCATGACACCTCAGGCCATCAGGGAAGAGATGCAACATATAGATGGGCTCGCGATCGAGGGGTGGACTTAACCATGGACACTATCGCACAGGTTATCCATGAATGTGAAACATGTGCTGCAATTAAGCAAGCCAAGCGACTGAAACCCCTGTCGTATGGAGGGCGATGGCTGAAATATAAACAGTGGGAGGCCTGGCAGATTGACTATATCACACTCCCACGAACCCGCCAAGGCAAGTGCCATGTTCTTACAATGGTGGAAGCAACCACTGGATGGCTGGAAACATATCCTGTGTCCCACGCCACTGCCCAGAACACTATCCTGGGCCTTGAAGAGAAAGTCTTATGGCAACACGGTACCCCAGAAAGAATCGAGTCAGACAACGGGACTCACTTCCGAAACAACCTCATAGACACCTGGGCCAAAGAACATGGCATTGAGTGGGTGTATCACATCCCTTATCACGCACCAGCCTCCGGAAAAATGGAACGATACAATGGACTGCTGAAAACTACATTGAGAGCAATGCGGGGTGGAACTTTCAAACATTGGGATACACATTTAGCAAAAGCCACCTGGTTAGTTAATACTAGAGGATCCTCCAATCGGGCGGGCCCCGCCCAACCAAGACTTCCACATACTGTAGAAGGGTATAAAGTTCCTGTAGTGCACATGAGGAGTATGTTAGGAAAGACAGTCTGGGTTAGTCCTCCCTCAAGCAGAGACAAACCCATCCAAGGGGTGGTTTTTGCTCAGGGACCTGGGTACACCTGGTGGGTGATGCAGAAGGATGGGGAAGTTCGATGTGTACCTCAGGGAGATTTGATTTTGGGAGAGAATAGCCAGTGAATTAGGCTGTATGATATTTAACTGCTAAATAACCTGCCAATGTATGTCATTGTATCTATAGTGTCTATATGCCATATCAAGGGTATTACTGTAAGAATTACCCAAATGACTGAAGAATGGACTTTGAAACTGAGCCAAGAACAACAGTGATAGAACTTGAACTGGCGCCCAGCAATTTCCTCAAGATCAACATCTTCGACCTGCAGACCAAGGGTGTGGGTTGCATCAAATGTACCAGCCAGAAGTTCCAGAGACAGCATACAACAACCCAACAGCTCACACCATCTCTCTTATCCTGAAGAAGTGTTACAACAGATGGAGCCCCAAAGTCATGGAATAAATAAAATTGATGGACACATTGGAGGGATAACCCATTGACTAAGGGAATACTATTTGTATGTGTGTGTGTGTGTGGGGGGGGTCCATATAGATATATATATATATATAAGACAAGGAAAGTGGTAGTGGTTGATTGGAAAATGTAAGATCTGGGCATGATGTAAATGGTATAGAATAAGGGGTGGATAATGTCCTGGGTTCAGCTGGGATAGAGTTAATTTTTACAGGAACCTGGGAGGTGGGGGGGCATAGCCGGGGCAGCTGACCTGAACTAGCCAAGGAGCTATTCCATACCATGTGACATCATGCTCAGTATATAAATGGGGAGTGGGCCGGGGGAAGGGGCTCCTGCTCTCGACTTTCGGTGGGGGAAGTGACGGAGCGTCGGGTCCCGGGTGGTGAGCAGTTGCACTGTGCATCACTCTTTTCTGTATACTCTTTCATTAGTACCGTCGTTGTTGTTGTAACTTTTGTTGCGTTGTCCCAGTAAACTGCCCTTATCCCAACCCTCGAGGTTCCAGGTTTTTTTTTCTTTTCTCTCCTCCGTCTCCCCCCTATCCCACCGGAGGGGGCGGGAGGAGTGAGCGAGCGGCTGCGTGGTCCTTTGTTACCGGCTGGGCTGAAACCACGACAGATGATTAGACATATATGGAATAAATAGCATCTTTGATTTGTATTTGGAAAAATCTGTCCATTTATGGTTTCACTTTTGCTAAAAAATTTAAAATTCTGGATTTTGAAGATGTGATGTTTGTCATAGGCACTTTGTCTTGTTTAATGTATTTCCAAAATGAATTACTTTTCTTCAAAAACTTGCATTTGAAGTTAATAATTTATCGAATAGCTGAATTAGAACCTACTTCCTGAAGAAAGAATTTAACACAAGCTTAAATATTTGTAGACTTAAGGTCTTAGTCTCTTTATCTTGGATGTTTTATCTAGTTCTATATATGTTCATCAGATACATACAATAGATTATAAAATAAACAGCATTTTTGACAGGTAAATGGACTTGAATTTTTTTCAGTGTATTTTTTCAGGCTTTTTTTTAAAGAGATCTCAGACCGTACCACAGAATCTATTACTGTGGTAGAAAAGAAATAAAAAATTCTGGTTAATAATATGTCCAAACAAACCTAAGCTGCCTGGCAAAGTAGGTAAAAAGATAATCATACTCTAAATTTTGCAAAACTTGCAGAGCATATGTTTTTTCTTATATTTCTACAGCTAGTGTGCTAAAAGAATGCTAATAATGGGGTGTTTATTTTGAAACTGTGGAGAAAATGATAATGAAATGCCTTTCTTTTGTAGTGGATCAACATTTTTAAGCATGCTGTTGTGGGATGTATCATTTCACTCTTGTGGTTTTTTGGCCTTACTCTTTGTGGACCACTGAGGTAAATATATATTTACTGTAAAGAATGTTTCATCTTTTTAAGCTAATATTTTTTGTGATCGTTCCCAGTCTTGTCCCTTTGTTTTTTCTTTTGTGTCCGTCAGCCCATGATGCCAGCCTCTTGCTTTATTTTTTTAAATTTTAAATGAACCTTTATTCTTTTTCCTGTGAACTCTGTTGTGCTTGGGAAAAGCTACATGTAATTTTCTGTAGAACTTGTAATTTTCCTCCTTCATTCTTTAACAAGACACCAGTGAAATTCTTGATAGTGCTTAAACTATTGATGTGAGTGATACAAGAAGATCACTGACTATTGTACTGACTGCGGTTTTCATCGTTTCCCTAGTCTCATTTATATAACCCAAATTGTTTATTTAACTGTTTGAAATCCATGGCTTGACACCTAGTGATAGCAGCTTGTATTCCTGTGCCGAGTGACTAGAATTAATTTCTGCATTTGTTGCAGGGCACTGCTTTATCTGGTCATTTGTCTGTGCTGTGTTGGAATTGGGTAGCGTTAGTGCATATACTCAGAGTAAAATCACTTGTGCTGTTTGTTAGCCGTACTGACTGAATAACTATAAAAGAATAACATTAGACTTCCAAAAATGAAGGTTAACGTATTAGAAAAGCATCTTCATTAGAGAGAGGAAGGTAAAGCCTTAAATGATACATTTTTGTGAAATTAAAAGCTTTATCCTCTACATAGGAGAAAAGGCATACCTAAGAATAATAGGAAATATTGTAGTGCCTCTGTGGATGCTGGCAGTCTTCCCAAACAGAACTAGTAATGTGGGCCCTAGTAGGTTGTATTGCTATGTGGAGAATGGCAGAAGCATTTGGTAAACTTGACAGCAATTATTAATTTTGTGTCCTGCTCTGGAAAGTTGTCAATATAGCTTGTTTGTCAGCCTTTGCTATTGTTATGGGTTTGTGTGGTGTGGTTTTTTGGTAGCAGGGGAGGGGCCGCGTGGTTTAAACCCAGCCAGTAACAAAGCACCACGCAGCCACTTGCTCACTCACTCCTCCCCCCCGGCCCCAGTGGGATGAGGAGAAAATATAAAGAAAAGCTCGTGGGTCGAGACAAGGACCAGGAGGGATCACTCACCACTTATGGTCATGGGGAAAAGACAGACTCAACTTGGGGAAAAAACAAAATCAATTTAATTTACTACCAACCAAATCAAAACAAGGATACTGAGAAGTAAACCCAAACCTTAGAACACCTTCCCCCCACCCCTCCCTCCTTCCCGGCTCAACTCCACTCCCGAATTCTCTACCTCCTCCCCCCATGTGGCACAGGGGGACAGGGGTTGGGGTCAGTTTGTCTCTGCCACTCCTTCCTCCTCAGGGGGTGTGAGAGACTGAATTGTTACCTTGAGCTGTTTGTCTCAAAGATTGTTAGGTGTGAGAGACTGGACTGTCATCTCAAGCCATTCATATCAAGAATTGTGAACTGCTTATCTCGAGCCCTTTGTCTCTGAGATGGCCTGTCTAAGCAGGACATTCCTCCGTCCATAAGGACAATTACTAGGCCACTGAGGCATCCAGGAGAGGAAACAGGCTGAAGCTGACAAGCATGCAAGAATGTGGAGGCTACCATTCTCATGGAAAATGTAGTCTTTGAGATAAGGTACTGGTTTCTGGTGTTGATCACGCGAAGGTTGTGTGATAGACAAAACCTGCAGCGTGTGAACGGTACGTATGTGCATGTATCATCGAACTATGCCCTATAAAAAACCATGGAGACAAGCCGTGGTGTACACCCACCACCGAAGAATTGAAGACTGAGGACCAACGGGACGCCACTGGATCCATGGTGGTGACTATTCTTGCAACTCTATCCCAACTGCTTGCTTGATTTCTGCCTTTTTCTTCCATTCTATCCTATTGCTACTATTTTCTACTTTTGATACTTTTGATAATAAAAGCTGTTTTGGGTATACGGCATTTGACCTCGTTTGTGTCTTAATATCGCTCTTGGGATCATATCGAAACCTTCCCCGACATTGGATTGGGACAGGGGGAGGACTCCTCACTCATGCTCCACCGTGGGGTCCCTCCCACAGGAGACAGTCCTTCATGAACTTCTCCAATGTGAGTCCTTCCTATGAGCTGCAGTTCTTCATGAACTTCCCTGGCATGGGTCCTTTCCATGGGCCAATCTTCAGTCACAGACTGCTCCAGTGCGGGCTTTCCCATGGAGTGACTGCCATCTTCGGGGGCATCCAACTGCTTTGGCATGGGGTCCTCCACGGCCTGCAAGTGGGCATCTGCTCCACTGTTCACCTCCATGGGCTGCAGGGGGACAGCCTGCCATCTCACCATGGGCTGCAGGGGCATCAACCTCCTCCGGCACACCTCCTCCCCCTCCTTCTTCACTGACCTTGGTATCTGCATAGGTGTTTCTCTCACATTCCAATCTCCTCCCCCACAGTAGGTTCCCCTTCTTAAATATGTTATCCCGGAGGTGCTACCACTGTCACTGATTGGCTCGGCCTTGGCCAGAGGCGGGTCTGACTTGGAGCCAGGGAAGCTTCTAGCAGCTTCTCACAGGAGCCACCCCTGTAGCCTCCTCCTCGCTACCAAAAAACCCCACCACACAAACCTATAACCAAACAATAAAATTAAACTCTTCCTTAATTTTTTTATTTAGCTGAGTGGCATCATAACAGTGCTCTTACCCGTGTTCTCTATACAATCATTGATTTCCTGGGCATTGCACATCACAAGGTAAATAACTTGTATTTTAGTAGGTTAATAGTTATCTAAGTTTTGTAGGTAAGAATTTTGCCAGCTCAAAGTTAATCTAAGACTAATTAAAAACAAAAAAGTTCAATGCCCCCACCCCAAATTAGAACTGAACTAGCACTGTAATTTTTACATCTTGATTAAGAGCAGCTTCAGTTTCAGTTGAACCCAAACTGGGACTGAACCAAACCACACAGCAAGCCATACCATACAATATTCAACTTGTATTGTTAATAAAGACTTTGCTGTAATGCATAACCTGAAAAGTCCCATTAAAATTATCATAAAGTACTCCATCAGTGTTCTGGATGTTTATAATGCATTGCATACAAGCTATTTCTTGATCACTTTTAGAGTCTGTCTTTTGTTATTGCTGCTTTCTTTCCCCAGTCTTTCCTTTACATTAGACACTTGTATTTGAAGACACAGATTCTGATACTTCTGATACTTTCAGTAGTATAGTCCCATTATAATTGGTGGGATGAATAACCGAGTATCAAAATCTTACTGTATGGGATTCACCTGGCTGGTTGAGTTGTTCTGTTAGCTTAGTCTTGTTGCTAAAGTGGCTGCATTAGGGGAGGGGGAGGAGATATCTGGAGCAGCTGAGAAAGTATTAATATCAAAATAAATCAAATGTTTGAGAGAATAGTTAACTGTGCGCAAAGTGTGATCTAAGGGAGATGGGATGCTGTGTGTGGAGTATCTTGTGATTCATTTATAGAACAATTTTGAAAGAAAATATTGTGAAGAACTGTGGTACGGTGCGATTAAAGGTAAGTGAATGAAAAGGTCGTGAAAGTATTAGAGGCCAAGGTGACATGACACTTTGGGGTTTACGTATGCTTTCAACACTGTTGGTTTTTTTATAATGGGAGATGGGAAACCAAGTTTTGTGTGATTTTTCTTTTTCCCCATATGCTGTTTGTTACCAATTTGCTGCTGTTGTATGCCAATTAACGTTATTGAGAGTTTTAAATTTCAAGTCATATTAGGCTATTGTGGATAGTGCTGAGGTATAGCCATGTATGCTGTATTACTGTTTTGAACTAGAGTAACAATTAGAGGAAATATCCTGTCTTTTTTTGTTGTTGATAAGTTAAGGAAAGCATATTAATTTTTTTTCATGTAAGCGTCACTTCATTTGGAGTGAGGTATTTGGCTCTTAAGAAATGCTAACAGGATCCCTCTGTTTCCAGGGAAGAGTACTGCTTCTGGTACTGGCATTGTGCTGTAAGGTTGGTTTTCACATGGTTTCCTGAAAGCTATCTGTAGATGTAGGTGGAGCCAAGCGTCTTCAAGCTTTGACTCATCTTGTTTCCATCCTTCTGTTGTGCCCATGGGTCATCGTCCTCTCTCTGACAACAGAGGTAAGATAGCAAGTACACGTTAGCAAAAATAAATCATTTTTTGTAATGCTTCTGCTTGTGAAGTGCAACTTAAATCTTTCCTTTAAAATATCTTTAAAACTACCAAAGTTGTCATCTTTATTTTTCTAGTAAGCTCTGTTTGAAATTTTTCTCTATATTTTGATGTGTATCTTTGTGTGATGCCTTAATTTCCTCTTTTATGTGATAACTTTGTTTCATCTTTCTAGCTTCAGATATTATATCCTGGATTCATATACTAACATTGCACAAGTATTAATGACTGTATAAATGCAAGGATCTTTTTTTTCCTGAGGAGTAGATTATTGTAATTTAAAGACGTGTTCATTATGCCTTCCTGCTTAGGGAGAGTAGACCACTGCAAACATGGCATTGTACATGGCATTGCTTTTAAGTACATGAAAGTATTTAAAATAAGCTACAGTAATGTATATTAGCTATATGTGTCTTTCTATAGCTGGAACGTTGGTTTTATATGACAAATTGAAAGTATAAAAGTATTTATATTTTGATGGATTGCTGAAAACATTTGTAATGAAAGTGAACTAGATTTAATGCTGCATATACAAGCATCTAATAGTGAGCAATCCTGTTTGAAATGTATTTTTTGTTGCATAGTAGAGTCGAGTCTTGGTCTTCTCTCATCATGCCTTTTATAACAGTCATCTTTTTTGTTGTGATCCTGGATTTCTATGTGGAGTCCATATGCTCTGTCAAGATGGATGCTTCAAAGCATGCTCGATATGGATCCTTTCATATTTTCATTAGTGCACTGCTTTTTAGTAACTTTTGGACACATCCAAAACAGACCAGCTTCGAGCTATGAACAAGCCACCACACCATGAAAGCACAGAGCATGTTCTTTCTGGAGGAGTGGTACTGAGTGCTGTCTTCCTCATTTTATGTACGTATTCTTATTTATCTTTTAATAAATCCATTGTCCATGTGACTGGGAAGCCAATCAGAAAATGGATGTGTGCAAAATTCTTTTGGATGAGCTTTTATGGATTCATATGAATAAAAAGGGCCTTTAACTTTGCTCTTTTACTGTATACAAAAAAAGAATGCAATAGATCTGTTCTCTTGTGGAAGTGATGATCTAATCTTACATAGCAATGAAATCTAATGATAAAACCTCAAGATGAAATTGACAATTACTTTGCTGCCTGCAAATTTCATGTAAGCTTTGATTGCTGATAAAACACATTATAAAATAGCTGTGAAGCTTAGAAACAGTAACAAAAACTTTAATACTTTCCTTGTAGCTGCCAGTATTCTGTCTTCCCCCTCCAGGAAAGGGCAGAAAGGCACCCTGTGGCGGGTTGACCCTGGCTGAATGCCAGGTGCCCACCAAAGCTGTTCTATCACTCCCCCTCCTCAGCTGGACAAGGGAGAGAAAATATAACAAAGGGCTCGTGGGTTGAGATAAGGACAGGAGAGATCACTCACCAATTACCATCACGGGCAAAACAGACTCAACTTGGGGAAAATTAACTCAATTTATTACCAATCAACCAGAGCAGGGTAATGAGAAATAAAACCAATTCTCAAAACACCTTCCCTCCACCCCTCCCTTCTTCCCGGGCACAACTTCACTCCTGGATTCTCTACCTACCCCCCCAGCAGTGCAGGGGGACGGGGAATGGGGTTTACGGTCAGTTCATCACATGTTGTCTCTGCTGCTTCATCCTCCTCAGGGGCAGGACTCCTCACGCTCTTCCCCTGCTCTAGCGTGGGGTCCCTCCCACAGGAGACAGTCCTCCACGAACTTCTCCAATGTGGGTCCTTCTCATGGGCTGCAGTTCTTCATGAACTGCTCCAGCATGGGTCCCTTCCACAGCGTGCAGTCCTTCAGAGCACACTGCTCCAGCGTGGGTCCCCCACGGGGTCACAAGTCCTGCCAGAAAACCTGCTCTAACGTGGGCTTCTTTCTCCACAGATCCACAGGTCCTGCCAGGAACCTGCTCCAGCATGGGCTTCCCACAGGGTCACAGCCTCCTTCGGGCACCCACCTGCTCCGGCGTGGGGTCCTCCACGGGCTACAGGTGGATATCTGCTCCACCGTGGACCTCCATGGACTGCAGGGGGACAGCCTGCCTCACCATGGTCTTCACCACGGGCTGCAGGGGAATCTCTGCTCCGGCGCCTGGAGCATCTCCTCCCCCTCCTTCTTCACTGACCTTGGTGTCTGCAGGGCTGTTTCTCTTACAT
Organism: Aquila chrysaetos chrysaetos; assembly: GCF_900496995.4. Taxonomy (NCBI): domain Eukaryota; kingdom Metazoa; phylum Chordata; class Aves; order Accipitriformes; family Accipitridae; genus Aquila; species Aquila chrysaetos. The sequence goes on along the minus strand of NW_024470324.1, from coordinate 858,465 downwards.
GTTCTCACTCCTCTCTCCAGCTGCCGTTTCTGTCTGTCCCAGCAACTTTTTTCCTTCTTAAATATGTTATCAGAGAGGTGCTACCACTATTGCTGATTGGCTCGGCCTTAGCCGGGCGAGGGGGGTGGGTGACGTCCCTCGCGGACGGTGGGTCCGTCTTAGAGCCGGCTGATATTGGCTCTGTCGGACACAGGGGAAGCTTCTAGCAGCTTCTCACAGAAGCCACCCCTGTAACCCCCCCCCCCCCCCCCACTACCAAAACCTTGCCACACAAAGCCAATACACACCCTTATTGGCTATTCCCCTGAAGGCACTCCTCTTTATAACTTCATGGGTGGTGCATTACAGCAGAGCTCTCAGTTGTTACCCCAGTTTATTAAGGAATCACTAAAACAAATCCCTGAGAAGTATGATTCAAACCCATTCACAGTAGTACATACATAGTGCAGTAAAAAGAGTTATTCTTTAAAAGGTTCCCATGATCGATTGTTTTTAAAGTGACCCTCGATACAGTAGTTTCATTAAATGGAATGTTAAAATAGAAGATTCTTATGCTAATTTTACAGTAAGTGGCAGGTCAGTTTGATTTGTTGTCACAGTGTGGCACTGGTTCTATGTATAACTATTATACCAGTAAGTAAATACTTGTATAATGATTGGAACAGTAGGGTCCCATTCAAGATTGAGGTATCTCAACATTACCAGCAGATAAGCCTAATAAGGCCTTCAAGGATGAGGACAACAAAATAGTAAGAGTGGGATTGAGTAATGTCATTTTAGAGTAGGCTGGTTTTATTTCTAGATTCTATCTCAAATAGGAAAAGATCATGCAGTAAACAAGTTTGATAGAATATCATTTGTGAAGATCTCTCCGTTCTTTGGCAATTATCCAAGAAACTAGGGGGAGAAACTTGAAGTATCCATGATAACTTTAAGGAATTCCATTATGGAATCTGAAAAAAGGGAAAGAAAGTTTATAGGCAGACCAATTAATAAAGAACAGTAAATCATACAGGGAAAATGTATGTATTAAAAATGTTTCCTTGTATACCCTTCTCAAAAGTAATTCCTAAGATTTAAACAGTCAACTAGGTTAAGTCGGCCTACACCCCGCATCAAAACTGCTTCCATAAACAAAAAAAGACGGGTTATTGTCATAGGAGACTCTCTTCTGAGGGGAACAGAAAGCCCAATATGCAGACCAGACCCACTTTGTAGGGAAGTCTGCTGCCTCCCTGGGGCTGGGGTTAAAGATGTTACAAGAAAACTTCCTACACTGTTATGGCCCTCAGATTATTATCCATTATTGATTTTTCACATAGGCAGTGATAAAGTTGCAATAAGAAGTCCAAGGGTAATCAAAAGAGACTTCAGGGCCTTGGGACAACTGGTTAAGGGATCAGGAGCACAGGTAATGTTCTCCTCTATCCTTCCAGTTGCAGGGAATGATGAGGGAAGAAACAGGAAGACCCAGCTGATCAATACCTGGCTCTGAGCCTGGTGTCACTGGCAGAATTTTGGTTCTTTTGATCATGGGTCAGTCTACATGACATCAGGCCTCCTAGCGACAGATGGGGTACACCCGTCACAAAGGGGGAAGAGGATCTTTGCACAAGAGTTAGCAGGGCTCATTGAAAAAGCTTTAAACTAGATTCAAAGGGAGAAAGGGATAAAACCAGGCTCGCTAGAGATAAGCCATGGGATGGCACACCAGTGTTTGAGGGACAGTGTGCTAGCAAGGTCCTTCAGTCTGCTCCATGATGTGCTGAGTGCACTGGAGCACATTTGAAATGTCTCTATACTAACACACACAGCATGAGGAATAAACAAGAGGAGCTAGAAGCTTTGGCCCAGTCCCAGAGCTACGATATCATTGGCGTAAGTGAAACCTGGTGGGATGAGTCCTGTGACTGGTGTGCCGTGATGGGATGGTTATAGGCTCTTCAGGAGGGATAGGCAGGGCAGGCAAAGCAGGGGTGGCGCTGTATGGGAGGGGTTGGATTGTATGGTGCTTGCAGTTGGCGACGACATGGTTGAGAACCTCTGGGTAATGATGAAGTTGAAAGCAAATAAAGCGGATGTTGTTGTGGGAGTCTACTATCGACCACCCAGCCAGGATGACGACACCAATGAATTATTGTATAAGGAATTAAGGGATATCTCTAGATCAGCTGCCCTTGTCCTTATGGGTGATTTTTAACTTCCCAGACATCAACTGGGAATATCATACAGCGGACACAAACAGGTCCAGGAAATTCCTGAAGTACATTGAAGATAACTTCTTGGTGCAGGTACTAAGGGAGATGACTAGGAAAGGTGCCCTCCTAGATTTGTTGCTTGTAAACAGAGAGGGACTTGTGGGTGAAATGGTGATTGGTGGCTGTCTTGGTCACAGTGACCACAAAGTAGTTGAGTTTCAAATCATTGGCGATAGGAGAAAAACTGCCAGCAAAACTTCGATCCTGGATATGGGGAGAGCAGACTTCGGGCTGCTGAAGGAGCTAGTTAGTAAGGCCCCCTGGGAATCTGCTTTTGAAGGTATTGGGGTCCATGAATGCTGGTCACTTTTTAAGAGCCATCTCTTAAGAGCACAGGAGCAGGCCATTCCAAAGTGTCAGAAGTCAAACAAGCGGGGCAGAAGGCCAGCTTGGATGAGCAGGGATCTCCTTCTAGAACTTAGGCGGAAAAGGAAAGTGTATGGACATTGGAAACAAGGACAGGCGACATGGGAGGACTACAGAGGTGCTGTTCGCCACTGTAGGGAGAAAATTTGTGTGGCCAAAGGTCAATTAGAGTTCAAGCTGGCCAGTACTGTGAAGGACAACAAAAAGGGTTTTTTTAAATATGTTAACAGCAAAAGGCAGATCAGAGATAACATTGGTCTGTTACTTGATGAGGTCAGTCACCTCACAAATAGGGATGTAGACAAATCAGAAATGTTTAATGACTTCTTCACCTTTGTCTTCAACACCGATGATGGGCCCGGGGACCCCTGGAGCCCTGTGTTGGAAGACTGTGACTGGGGGGATGATAAACTCCCAGCCGACCCTGAACTTGTTTGAGACTTGCTGCTCCAGCTGGATGCGCATAAGTCTATGGGGCCTGATGGGATTCATCCCAGGGTACTGAAAGAGCTGGCCGATGTCATTGTGGGAACTCTCTCCATTATTTTTCAATGGTCTTGGGAATCTGGAGAGGTCCCAGTCAACTGGAAGCTGGCAAATGTTGTCCCAATTTTCAAGAAGGGTAAGAAGGAAGACCCTGGAAATTACAGGCCTGTCAGTCTCACTTCAGTGCCTCGTAAAATTATGGAGAGGGTTATTCTGGGAGATACTGAAGAACACTTGAGAGACAATGCAGTCATTGGTCATAGACAACAGGGGTTCACAAGGGGAAAGTCCTGCTTGACTAACTTAATTTCCTTTTATGACAAGGTTACCCATCTAGTTGACCAAGGGAAGCCGGTAGATGTGGTGGGTTTGGATTTTAGCAAAGCTTTTGATGCTCTCACAGTATCCTTCTGGACAAAATGTCCATGTCATGGTTTAAGCCCAGTCGGCAACAAAGCACCACGCAGCCGCTCACTCACTCCTCCCCCCCAGGTGGGATGGGAAGGAGAATCAGAAGAAAAAAGGTAGAACCTCGTGGGTTGAGATAAGGACAGTTTACTGGGCCAACACAAGGAGAGAAGAAACAACAATAATACTGATAAAAGAATATATAAAGTGAGTGATGCACAATGCAATTGCTCACCACCCAGAACCTGATGCTCAGCCCATTCCCAAGCTGTGATTCCTCCTTCCCCCGGCCAGCTCCCCCAGTTATATACTGAGCATGATGTCATACGGTATCAAATATCCCCTTGGCTAGTTCAGGTCAGCTGTCCTGGCTGTGCCCCCTCCCAGCTTCTTGTGAAAATTAACTGTCCCAGCCAAACCCAGGACAGTCCAGCATACACCTAGACAAGTCCATAATAGATTGGGGGAACAATTGGCTGATGGGTTGGACTCAAAGGGTTATAGTAAATGGGGTTACATCAGGCTGACAGTCAGTCACCAGTGGGGTTCCCCAGGGCTCAATTTTAGGGCCAATGCTCTTTTTGTTTTTATAAATGATGCAGGATGCAGAAGTCGAATGTACATTAAGTATGTTTGCCAATGATACTAAATTAGGAGGAGCTGTGGATTTCCTCGAGGGTAGAGAGGCCTTACAGAGAGACCTGGATAGACTAGAGAGCTGGGCAATCACCAACCATATGAAATTTAACAAGAGCAAGTGCTGGATTCTGCAACTGGGACAGTGTAATCCTGGTTATACGTACAAATTGGGGGACGAGAGGCTGGAAAGCAGCCCCGCAGAAAGAGATCTGGGGTTTGGGTTGATGGCAAGTTGAATATGAGTCAACAGTGTGCCCTGGCAGCCACAAAGGCCAACCGTGTCCTGGGGTGCATCAAGCACAGCATAGCTAGCCAGTTGGTGGAGGTGATTGTCCCACTCTACACTGCACTGGTGCGGCCCCACCTCAAGTACTGTGTGCAGTTTTGGGTGCCTCAATATAAGAAGGACATCAAACTATTAGAGTGTGTCCAGAGAAGAGCAACCAAGATGGTGAAAGGTCTTGAGGGCAAGACTTATGAAAAGCGGCTGAGGTCACTTGGCTTGTTCAGCTTGGAGAAGAGAAGGCTGAGGGGTGACCTCATCGCAGTCTACAATTTCCTCAAGGGGGGCAGCAGACGGGGAGCTGCTGATCTCCTCTCTCTGGTGACCAGGGATAGGACACATGGAAATGGAATGGAGCTGCATCAGGAGAAGTTCAGATTGGACATTAGAAAAAGGTTCTTCACTGAGAGGTGTTTGGTCACTGGAACAGGCTCCCCAGGAAAGCGGTCATGGCACCAAGCCTGTCAGAGTTCAAGGAGCATCTGGACGGCGCTCTTAGCCATATGGTTTAGTTTTAGGTAGTCCTGCGAGGAGCAGGGAGTTGGACTCAATGATCCTTATTGGGTCCCTTCCAACTTGAGATATTCTATGATTCTAAATAGCTTCATTAGCAATTTTTTTTCAGCTTGCCTATTGACCAATGATTTCTTATGTATTCCTAGAGAATGGTGTTTCGGGCAGTGGCATGGTTTACAGGATATGTTTCTAGCCAACCAGTAGTTGCTTCCACCATCGTGAGCATGTAGCGCTTGCCTTGGCGTGTTCGTGGCAGTGGTCCAATGTAGTCAATTTGCCAGGCCTCGCCATATCAAAAACCCAGCCACCGCCCTCTGTTCCAGGGAGACTTTACTCTGGTGGCTCGCTTGATTGCGGCACATGTTTCACATTCATGACTGACCAGTGTGATGGCCTCCATGGTCAGGTCCACCCCTCGATCACAAGTCCATCTATATGTTGCATCTCTCCCTAGATTTCCCGATGTCTCATGGGCCCATTGAGCTACAAATAGCTCACCCTTATGCTCCCAGTCCAGGTCCACCTGAGCTACTTCTGTTTTGGCAGCCTTGTCTACCTGTTCATTATTTCAATGTTCTTCAGTGGCACGGCTTTGGGGCACGTGAGCATCTACATGATGTACCTTTAGAGCCATGTGTTCTACACGGGCAGCAATGTCCTGCCACAATGCTGCTGCCCAGATGGGTTTACCCCTGCGTTGCCAATTGGTCTTCTTCCACTGCTGTAGCCACCCCTATAGGGCATTAGCCACCATCCAGGAGTCGGTATAGAGATAGAGTACTGGCCACTTTTCTCGTTCAGCAATGTCTAGGGCTAGTTGGATGGCTTTCACTTCTGCAAACTGACTTGACTCGCTTTCTCCTTCAGTGGCCTCAACGACTTGTGGTGTGGGACTCCACACAGCAGCTTTCCACTTCCGATGGTTCCCTACCACACAACAGGATCCATCAGTAAACAAAGCATAACGCCTTTCATCTTCTGATAACTCATTATATGGTGGTGCCTCTTGGGCACGAGCCACCTCCTCAGGCGATGCTCCAAAATCTCTGCCTTCTGGCCAGTCCATGATCTCTTCCAGAATTCCTGGGCTGTTGGATTTCCCCAGTCGAGCCCGTTGCGTGATCAACGCTATCCACTTACTCCATGTAGCGCTGGTTGCATGATGTGTAGAAGGGATGTTTCCTTTGAACATCCAGTGTAGCACGGGCAATCGTGGTGCCAAGAGGAGATATGCTTCTGTACCAACAACTTCTGAAGCGGCTCGAACCCCCTCATATGCTGCCAGTATCTCTTTTTCAGTCGGGGTGTAGTGGGCTTCTGATCCTCGGTACCCCCGGCTCCAAAACCCTAATGGTCGACCTCGGGTTTCTCCTGGTGTTTTCTGCCAGAGGCTCCAGGTGAGACCATGCTCCCCAGCTGCAGTGTAGAGTACATTTTGCACATCTGGTCCTGTCCAGACAGGCCCAAGAGCTACTGCACGAGCTATTTCTTGTCTGATATGCTCAAAGGCTTGTTGTTGCTCAAGGCTGTTACAGAGGCATGCACAATCAAATCCAACAGGTGCTAAAGCTCAGATTTATTCTTCAGTAAAAGTTAGTTGGAACTCTGGTAACATTTGTAAACCACACGCTCAATGATGTAAGGGGAATTAGTACTACACAGCCGACTTAATAATCCTTAAGATTTAAAATGATGACTCAAAATGTGCATATCACTCACCTAAAACATGAGGGCTCTCAACCTCGAGGAGTTACCTAGGGCGGTGTCCCAACCCAAGGGGGAGTCCCCGACTGCAGACCTGCTGCTCCGAGGAGGACTGATTCCAAAATGTCCTCTGGCGGGACCCCGTTTATACCTTTGTCGAATCTGATCTGTGGCCATTTTAATCCCTATTGGCCAAAAGGCCACTTCAGTGTACCTGGCACATCTCAATTGGTCAGTTCAATTTTCAACCTGTGGCCTCTAGGGTTTGGGTTTTTTTCTCTCCTCCCTGCCTGGAGAAGTTTCGTTTCCTGGGGGGGGGGGGGGGGATGGGGGGGTACTGCCACAAAGGCCCCATTCAAAATAGTTCTTCTTTTGGGTTACTCGATAGAGAGGGCTCACAAGCTGACTATAACCTGGAATATGCATTCTCCAGAACCCCACAAGGCCTAGGAAAGCTTGTGTTTCTTTCTTGTTAGCTGGTGGAGACATAGTTGCTATCTTATTAACCACATCCATAGGCACATGACGGCGTCCATCCTGCCATTTTATTCCCAAGAACTGAATCTCCTGTGCAGGTCCCTTGACCTTGCTTTTCTTTATGGCGAAACCAGCTTTCAGAAGAATCTGAATTACTCTTTTTCCCTTCTCAAACACTTCTTCTGCCTCGTTGCCCCACACGATGATGTCATCTATGTATTGTAAATGTTCAGGGGCATCGCCCTGTTCCAGTGCCGTTTGGATTAGTCCGTGACAATTGGTAGGGCTGTGCTTCCACCCCTGGGGCAGTTGATTCCAGGTGTATTGGACACCTCTCCATGTGAAAGCAAACTGTGGCCTGCACTCTGCTGCCAAAGGAATGGAGAAAAACATATTGGCAATATCAATTGTAGCATACCACATGGCTGCCTTTGATGCCAGTTCATATTGGAGCTCTAACATGTCTGGTACAGCAGCACTCAGTGGTGGTGTCACTTCATTCAGGCCGCGATAATCCACTGTTAACCTCCACCCTCCGTCAGACTTTTGCACTGGCCATATAGGACTATTAAAAGGTGAATGAGTCTTGCTGATGACTCCTTGGCTCTCTAGTTGATGAATCAGCTCATGGATGGGAGCCAGGGAGTCTCGGTTTGTGCGATATTGCTGCTGGTGCACTGTCCTGGTAGCAATTGGCACCTGCTGTTCTTCAACTCGCAGCAATCCCACAATGAAGGGATCTTCCGAGAGGCCAGGCAGGGTAGATAGCTGTTTGATCTTCTCTGTGTTCATGGTGGCTACACCAAAAGCCCGTTGGTACCCCTTTGGGTCTCTGAAGCACCCTTTCTTGAGGTAGTCTATGCCAAGGATCCAAGGGGCCTCTGGGCCAGTCACAATGGGGTGCTTTTCCCACTTGTCCCCTGTCAAGCTCACCTCAGCCTCCAATATAGACAATTCTTGGCATCCCCCTGTCACTCCAGAGATCCAGATGGGTTCTGTGCCCCTGTACCCTGATGGCACCAGCGTACACTGTGCACCAGTGTCTACCAAAGCCTTATACTTCTGTGGGTCTGATGTGCCAGGCCATCGAATCCACACAGTCCAGTATATCCGGTCATCCCTTTCCTTCTCCTGGCCGAAGGCAGGGACCCTCTATTGCTGTTCCTTGTCAGAGTATTCACTGTCTGACCCTTGTGGTGCCAGACCAGAAGTCCCCTCACCAGAATCAAGGGAGGTGGTTTCAGTTCTTCTATGCCTGGAGGATTGCTGATTGCTTTCTTGGGCCTCTACAGCAACTACGCTGACAGCCGCCTTCTTGGGTGACCCCTTCTTAACAGCTGTCTTCCCTCTCAGTTCACGTACACGGGCTTCCAGCTTAAAGGTGGGTTCACCACCCCACTTCCTCATGTCCTCCCCTTGGTCACGCAGGAAGAACCAGAGTGCACCACGCGGCATACGCCTCGGGCTCCCTTTCCCTCTGACCGGGGTGGGAGAGGACTGATTTCTTGGAGCGTCCCTAACAGCCAAGGCACTGTCCTGTAGGGATGAGGAGATTCAAAGATTTTCTTCAAAGTTTTGGAGCCAAGACGACACTTTCTTCACAGTTGGTGTTTCCATATCTGGGCAATACATTGCTGCCAAGCTGTTAGAATACGACGCTGGGGCACCTTGAATCACCTTCCTCCACATGGCCCGTGTGCACAGGACATCCTCTGGATCTTTGGAGACCTCTTCATCATCTAGATCACTGCAGATGGCTTCCACCACTGCTAACCCTCTCCGGTACTGGATGCCTTCATCTGCAGTAGTCCACTTTCCTGGGGAGTTCACAAGATCTTCCTTGAATGGATATCTTGCCCTCACACTTGAGAGGAGCCGGCTCCAGAGACTGCAAATTGCTGCCTCTTTTCCAGTTCCTCTCTCAATTCCCCGGTTTCTAGTGAGGGATCCCAGCTGTTGGGCTTCCTTGCCTTCCAATTGCTGACTGTCGGCCCCATTATCCCAGCATCAGAGCAGCCAGGCAGCAATCCACTCACCTGGCTGGCGGCTGTAATCTTTCCGCATGTCTCGAAGTTCTGAGGACGTCAGGGACCGGGTAGTTTCTGCTTCCTGTCTGAGTTCTCTCACTCCTTCCTCCAATTTCTTTGCCGAAGCACCGGCTTCTAGATCAAACCTTTCCTCTTCTTCTTCCCTTACTAATCAATGATATGGACCCATTGATCTCCTTGTCCACTGTTTCTTTTTCACTACTGGGGCAATCACTGTAGTTGTTGTTGTTTGGGTCCCTATCTCAAGCATGGTGTCCTCAGATGCAGTCTGGGTCCCTGCCTCAACCATAGTCCTCTGAGAGTGTTGAACTATGGCTCGATAGGCATAGGCCAGGCCCCAGTACAGTGCGAGAAGCTGCTGGTTTTCATTGGGATAGGCAAGGCACCCTTCTATCAGGTGGTGCAACAGTTTGCCAGGGTTGCTTGCCTGTTCGGGTGTAAAGTCCCAGGTTATGGGAGGTGATAACTGCCCTAGGAATCTGCCCAAATCCTTCCATACACCCTGCCACCCAGGGACCAGCTGCTTGAGGGCACATTTCAGTATTGCCTCACCCAAAACTTGTCTTCTCTTATACCAGGACGAGACCAGATTCCACAATACCCATAATATACCACCAGTATTAATTATTAGTATTGAACAGCTCACATAAGGGTGAACAAGGACCTCAGGAGCCTGCATAATAAAACCATTCACATCAATGCCATGTAGGCAGAGGGAGATGTGTTCCCTCATCTCCTCCACAAGATAGCTCCCCCAGCACAGCAAAGCCATCAGTGCCTGGGCAAAGCACATAGCCATTGTTTGCATTAGCATGTTCCCAAGTTCCTTCATTCTCCCCACAAAATAGCTCCCCCAGCACAGTAAGGCCATCAGTGCCTGGGCAAAGCACATAGCCATTATTTGTATTACCATGTTCCCTAGATCAGTAAAACAGCAATAAGCAAGCAGCCAACAAGCTCCATGACCTGCACAGGAGCTTGCCACGTACTAACTAGCTATAGCATGCTTAATGCAAAACTGCCATTGTCAAGCCCCACGTTGGGCGCCAAAAAGGACTGTGGTGGGTTGACCCTGGCTGGGTGCCAGGTGCCCACCAAAGCCGCTCTATCGCTCCCCCTCCTCAGCTGGACTGGGGAGATAAAATATAATAAAAGGCCCGTGGGTCAAGATAAGGACAGTTTATTAAAGTGAAAGCAAAGGGCGCGCGCACGAAAGCAAAGGAAAACAAATGATGTTATTCTCTACTTCCCATCAGCAGGTGATGCCTGGCCACTTCCCGGGAAGCAGGGCTTCAGTTCTCATAGTGGTTGCTCCGGAAGACAAAAATGCCCCCCTTTCCATCTCCCTTTACTTTAGGTTTTATAGCTGAGTTGACATCCTATGGTATGGAATATCTGTTTGGTTAGTTTGGGTCAGCTGTCCTGGCTATATCCCCTCCCAAGATCTTGCCCAGCTCCAGCCTGCCATTGAGGGGGGAAAAAATGTTGGAGAGACAGCCTTGATGCTGTGCCAGCACTGCTCAGCAGTAGCCAAAACACTGGTGTGTTATCAACACCTTTCTAGCTACCAGTGCAGAGCACAGCACTTTGAGGGCTCTATGGGGAGAATTAACTCCATCTCAGCCAGACCCAATACAACAGTCCAATCACAAGAGAAGCAGAATTGCTCAAGGACATTTCAAACTGGATTGCTGGTGAATCTGATCTGATAAGGTAATTCCTATATCACTCTATCCTCAAATTCCACTAACATTAATTCAGGTCTTTATTATGATAATCAGGTACTGATCCTAAATACCAGAACAAGAAAACAACATGACAAAATAAGACTGCCATGATACATGGAATGATGAAAGATATACTCATTCCTGCTAACCACTGAATTGATTGCTGAATTTCAATGAAAATATCTAAGGGCTTCAGACAAGAAGAAAAGGGGGCACAGGAGGACCGTAACAGATATAAGGATAACTACCTCTGAAGACACATGTTTTACCCTGTTAACAGTTTTTCCCTTAAGACAGAGGTTTTTCTTTGCAATATTAAGACCCCAACATGCATAATTCTTTCTTAAACACACTCTTTCTCTTTTCAGTCAAGAAGTCTCAATTTACAGTTTGTTTCAATAACTTGCCAAGTCCCAAACTACTTGCACAGGTTAGCATTCTAAACCTGGACTGCTTCCTTGGGTTATACACAATGGTATAGTTAGCTACAGTACACATACAGCTGCATTATGGTACAGTTTGAATTTTTTTTTTAAATCCAATAGATCAAGCATGCTCCCCCTATTACCTATCCAGAATGGCAAGTCTCTCTTCCTTTTGACTAGCTAGATATTCAGTCACTACAGCTTATCTTGAACAAAATTCAAGGAAGTAAAAACAACTGAACAGCACTTTAGGAATGAGCAAGCCACAAAGAGTAAAGATTTCACCTGCCAGGTCACTCACCTGCTATCCATGTAAAATAGATTAAAAAAACCCTTTCCAATGTAAAATTGATTTTGGCACAATTGAAAACTATGGAATACTGGTATGAAGCTGTGTCAGGGGAAGTTCAGACTGGACATTAGAAAAAGGTTCTTCACTGAGAGGGTGGTCAGTCACTGGAACAGGCTCCTCGGGGAAGTGGTCACAGCACCAAACCTGTCAAGAATTCAAGGAGTGTCTGGATGATGCTCTTAGCCATATGGTTTAGTTTTAGGTAGCCCTGTGAGGAGCAGAGAGTTGGACTCGATGATCCTTATGGGTCTCTTCCAACTTGAGATATTCTATGATTCTATGACAATACTAATTATCACAAAGCATATATAAAGTCCATCCAACTAATTATTCTGTAAGAAAAAAATCAAGTAAATGACAGAATAATCTATCTTGAAGAGGTAAAGTTTAATTGAATGCTAGGATGCTCAAACCATTTGTCCTAGTTTCAGCTGGGATAGAGTTAACTGTCTTCCTAGTAGCTGGTACGGTGCTATGTTTTGAGTTCAGTATGTGAAGAATGTTGATAACACTGATGTTTTCAGTTGTTGCTAAGTAGTGTTTAGACTAATGTCAAGGATTTTTCAGCTTCTCATGCCCAGCCAGCGAGAAAGCTGGAGGGGCACAAGAAGTTGGCACAGGACACAGCCAGGGCAGCTGACCCAAAGTGGCCAACAGGGTATTCCATACCATGGGACGTCCCATCTAGTATAGGAACTGGGAAGTGGGGGCGGGGAATCGCCGCTCGGGGACTAGCTGGGTGTCGGTCGGCGGGTGGTGAGCAATTGCACTGCGCATCATTTGTACATTCCAATCCTTTCATTATTGCTGTTGTCATTTTATTAGTGTTATCATTATCATTATTCGTTTCTTCTTTTCTGTTCTATTAAACTGTTCTTATGTCAACCCGTGGGTTTTGCTTCTTTTTTCCCCGATTTTCTCCCCCATCCCACTGGGTGTGGGGGGAGTGAGTGAGCGTCTGCGTGGTGCTTAGTTGCTGGCTGGGGTTAAACCACGACACCATTGCATGTGCAGTTATTCATAGAAAAAGTACCAAAAAATTATTTTACAGAGTGTTTTTTTGATCCTGAATCTTCCAAGGAAACAGAGAAGTGTCTGCAATTTTTTCCCCTCCCAATTTCTCACTGTTAACCTGTGGATTTCTCTCCTTAAAAAAATAATTTGATATAAATTTTAAATGGTAACATCTATTTGCTCTGATGCAGTAAAATTAAGTTTAGAAATCAGTTTTGTGAGCAGAGACATAATATTAAAACTGTATATTTTTATTATCTAACAAAGTCTGCAAATCCTTTGTATTCAGTTTTTTACTCCCCATAATAAACATGTATTTTTTTATTCAGAGTCTTCAAGCTATGTTTGAAAGAAAGAAAAATATTTTAAAGTTGATTTTATATTTTTCAATAGAAACTATTTCCATTTGCCACTGCTAACATGAAATTATAATCATGATGTTCCATACTTAAGAGAAAGTATGGAATATATACATGCTTATCTACAAGTTCCAAGACTTCTGTTTAATAAACACCAAATACAGTATTTAAGATTTCCATTATTTTCACATATATAGCAAATATTCAAGTCTATCTTATTTCCTTTTGTCGTGGTTTAACCCCAGCCAGCAACTAAGCACCACACAGCCGCTCACTCACTCCCCCCACACCCAGTGGGATGGGGGAGAAAATCGGGAAAAAAAAGAAGCAAAACCCATGGGTTGAGATAAGAACAGTTTAATAGAACAGAAAAGAAGAAACGAATAATGATAATGATAACACTAATAAAATGACAACAGCAATAATGAAAGGATTGGAATGTACAAATGATGCGCAGTGCAATTGCTCACCACCCGCCGACCGACACCCAGCTAGTCCCCGAGCGGCGATTCCCCGCCCCCACTTCCCAGTTCCTATACTAGATGGGACGTCCCATGGTATGGAATACCCTGTTGGCCAGTTTGGGTCAGGTGCCCTGGCTGTGTCCTGTGCCAACTTCTTGTGCCCCTCCAGCTTTCTCGCTGGCTGGGCATGAGAAGCTGAAAAATCCTTGACATTAGTCTAAACACTACTTAGCAACAACTGAAAACATCAGTGTTATCAACATTCTTCACATACTGAACTCAAAACATAGCACCGTACCAGCTACTAGGAAGACAGTTAACTCTATCCCAGCTGAAACCAGGACACCTTTATAAAAGCATCTTGATCCAATCTTAAAGATATTATGCTTAAAAATAATTCAAATATATAGAACATTTGTTTCTGTACATGCATGTGCAAGGTCTCCTGACAAAAAATAATACAAATATGGAATCCTACAGCTTCACCATTTACACCCCCTTTGGCAAACTCAACTTTGTATCATATGATATAAGTATCATCTTTGTAGTATTTAATGGATTCCAGTTGCCAAGTCATTGCAAGGACATCCTGAAATCCTGTACTGAGGCTAGATGTGTTGAAAATAAGATTCCTTCTCCACTTGGACAGTTAGGTTGTTTACGCCAGCATCTTTCAGAATCACTGTAACCTGAATATAACAGTATGGTTACCATTAGTATTACACTTTATATGCATCTAACAATAACTTACAGTATTCTAGCTCTGAAATATTGTAGATTAAAAAATATCATCATAAAGAATTCAGTTTTCTGGAAAGTGAATGCTATCTTCAGAGGGTATGGCTTTGCAACTTCTGCATAACTGGTAATTCTCAGTGCCTTGCATAAGGAAATAAATATCTTCTTAAGGAAGAGAAAAACCTAAAAGACAGATATTAGCAAGCCAGTTATAAACTCACGATTAGCATCCAGATATCCCTACTTCCCATTTACTGCCTGGTTTGCAGCATTAAATCCATCACCTCCTCCTTTTCTCAGAGCAGATGTAGTGCCACTTTCAACAGAGTGAGGAAAAAACCCACACACTTTTTTTTTTTGCTTTGGCAGACAGTTTAGCAAACAAACCTTTATACAAGTAATTGGAAGCTAGTAGGCAAGGGGAAGTACAGCATTAGAGACCAGCTCTGAGACATTAAATAATAGCTACAAAAATGATCAGAAACAGCAGCTTCAAACTTCAGTCTGTGACTGAAATAGGGCTACAGAGTAGGAAATGAAGACACTAGGGTCTAAAAACCTTGCACCTTACCTGCTGTACAATTCTTTTTTCCATCACATCTGATACCACTTGCACATGTATCATACATGTTACTACACTCACAGAGTGACACCAAAAATGAGGATCTCTGTAGAATATGACTCCCTCTATTTTTTGAATCTGTAAAGAAATTAAATTAGCAACAATTAATTTAACAACACATTTAAACTTATGCATGTACATGAATATTGGTGGCAAATATTTCACAGGAAAATGAAGCTGTATAGCAAAGCAGCTTTCCAGCTAAACTGTATACAGAAATACGTAGTATTGAGAGGTCACCTTTCTACTGTCAAAGACTAGAAGCTAAAAGTCAAACTAAATGAAAAATCCAGCAGAGTGCAATGCTAAATAGGACGAGAAAAAAACTGGTTTAGTATACAGGTCACACTAATATCTGGACAGATCAACCAAAAAGTTGGTTGGGCATTTAACCATTTCTAGGGCATCTGTTACCTCACTATCCAGGATAGTGATAGATATCCCCAGGTTAAAGATGTGAAGAGAAAACTTCTTACCCTAGTATGGCCCTCAGATTATTATCCATTATTGATTTTTCAGGTAAGTAGTAATGAAGTTGCAACAAGAAGTCCGAGGGCAATCAAGAGAGACTTCAGGGCCTTGGGATGACTAGTTAAGGGATCAGGAGCACAAGTAGTGTTCTCTATCCTTCCAGATGCAGGAAATGATGAGGGAAGATACAGGAAGAGCCAGCAGATCAATACCTGGCTCTGAGTCTGGTGTCACCGGCAGAATTTTGGGTTTTTTTGGTCATAGGTCAGTCTATACAACACCAGGCCCGTAGGTCAAGATAAGGACAGTTTAATAAAGTGAAAGCAAAGGGCGCATGCGCGAAAGCAAAGGAAAACAAATGATGTTATTCTCTACTTCCCATCAGCAGGTGATGTCTGGCCACTTCCCAGGAAGCAGGGCTTCAGTACACATAGCGGTTGCTCCAGACTGCAAATATGAAGAGATGTATCCCCCAGAAACTGGAGACTTTGCCTTTGTAACTGATCACACTTACACAAAGTCCCAGATCTGCCAGATGGCGATGAAGATCCTGTGAGCACTACACTTTGATCTGGGTCGCCCTCTCCCTCTACACTCCCTAAGGAGGGCTTCAAAGATTGCAGAGGTAATGCTGAAAATGGATGTTACTGTAAGCAGTATCTGGAAGATGCAACACTTGACTGTGGCAGCTTGTTAAAATGGTTCAAAACTTTTAAGTATTGCTACCATTTAGTAACTGAGTGGTTCAGCTTGGTAGGAACTGTCCCATATAGAAACAGGTCGTCTTTGTCTGTTTTCAGTCACATGAGCTTAACCCAGCCAAAACCAGAGTTAAAATGCCTGCCTAGTACTGCAGGTGACTGCTAGACTGCCATTGAAAGGAGCAGTCCTACACTATGAGCAGCCTAATACAGGTCAGAACTGCTCTGTGATTAAATCACTTGAATGTCAAGCCTATAGCTCTGAAAATGTTTGCTAAGGATGCATTTCTTCCTGCTTGACTAAACAAAGGCTTGACAGGATGCTCTTGCCTTGGAGATAGCCAATACTCAACTCTGACTTACTAGAGGTAGACTTGGAACAGCACACTCTGGTCAAGTACCTGATGGAGTTTTCCATTGTCGACTATAAAATGGTTCACTTCCCTCCATCCAAGACAACAGTTGCTGCTTCCTGTTTTGCTCTGAAAGTCCTCCATGGAGGGGAGTGGGTAAGTCATGCTTGTCAGACTACCTCCTAGTTTCGGACTTAGTGTGCCTGTGCACCAGCTTAAAAGGCTGCTCTGGGCCAAGTGCATGCCTTCTCTTCCCTTGTGGTATCTGTATTGGGTTTGTGTGGCGGGGTTTTGGTAGCGAGGAGGGGGCTACAGGGGTGGCTCCTGTGAGAAGCTGCTAGAAGCTTCCCTGGCTCCAAGTCAGACCCGCCTCTGGCCAAGGCCGAGCCAATCAGTGACAGTGGTAGCACCTCCGGGATAACATATTTAAGAAGGGGAACCTACTGTGGGGGAGGAGATTGGAATGTGAGAGAAATGCCTATGCAGATACCAAGGTCAGTGAAGAAGGAGGGGGAGGAGGTGTGCCGGAGGAGGTTGATGCCCCTACAGCCCGTGGTGAGATGGCAGGCTGTCCCCCTGCAGCCCATGGAGGTGAACAGTGGAGCAGATGCCCACTTGCAGGCTGTGGAGGACCCCACGCCAAAGCAGTTGGATGCCCCCGAAGATGGCAGTCACTCCATGGGAAAGCCCGCACTGGAGCAGTCTGTGAAAGGACCCATGCCAGGGAAGTTTGTGAGGAACTCCAGTCCACAGAAAGGACTCACGTTGGAGAAGTTCATGAAGGACTGTCTCCTGTGGGAGGGACCCTACAGTGGAGCAGGGGACAAGTGAGGAGTCCTCCCCCTGAGGAGGAAGGAGCGGCAGAGACAAGGTGTAGTGAGCTGACCCCAACCCCCATCCCCTGTCCCCCTGCGCCACCAGCGGGAGGAGGTAGAGAAAATCAGGATTGGAGTTGAGCCTGGGAAGGAGGGAGGGGTGGGGGGAAGGTGTTTTAAGATTTGGTTTTTACTTCTCATTATCTTACTCTGATTGGTTGTCCTGGTTTCGGCTGGGATAGATTTAATTTTCTTTCTAGTAGCTGGTACAGTGCTATGTTTTGGGTTCAGTATGAGAAGAATGTTGATAACGCTGATGTTTTCAGTTGTTGCTAAGTAGTGTTTAGACTAATGTCAAGGATTTCTCAGCTTCTCATGCCCAGCCAGCGAGAAAGCTGGAGGGGCACAAGAAGTTGGCACAGGACACAGCCAGGGCACCTGACCCAAACTGGCCAAAGGGGTATTCCATACCATGTGATGCCACATCTAGTGTATAAACTGGGGGGACATTGGCCTGGGGGGGGCGGATTGCTGCTCAGGAACTAACTGGGCATCGGTTGGCAAGTGGTGAGCAACTGCATTGTGCATCACTTGTTTTGTATATTCCAATCCTTTTATTATTATTGTCATTTTTATTATTATTATTATCATTATTAGTTTCTTTCTTTCTGTTTTATCAAACTGTTCTCATCTCAACCCACGAGTTTTACCTTTTTTTTTTTCAGATTCTCTCCCCCATTCCACTGGGTGGGGGGAGTGAGTGAGCAGCTGCGTGGTGCTTAGTTGCTGGCTGGGGTTAAACCACGACAGTCCTTTTTGGCACCCAATGTGGCCATGAAGGGCTGAGGTAATGACAGATCTGATCAGAGCATGTTAAAACGAATTTGTTACAAGCATTCATTATATTAGTTTTGTAGTCGCTGGTCACAATGTCGATTTATGGGCTCTTAGAGTTGTGGTGCTCGTTTTTATAGTTCTGTTATGTATCACCTCACTTGCTGTATGTAGTCCCTGTGCTGCTTCTTATCATCCATGGGAGGTGGATTAAGGTTTTTGCTTTGATGTATTGTGTAATACTGGCTTATGGTATGATAAAATTATTGGTCATGGGACTAATCTGGTATTTGCACTCAGCATTGTCATCACCTCTACACTTTGGGAGCCATCTGTGGGAAACTATTAATAATTACACCCTTTACCTTTCCTCCTCAGAGAGTCAATCTATGGGCGAGACACCTTTCCTCCCCTTTCCCTTCTCCTCCAGTCTAGTTACAATGGCGTTTGAGAATTTTGAAAAGTTTGAATACCCTTGGGATGTTGTGAGGGCCCGAGAGACTGTGAGAGACTGGCAACCATTTTGTCTCAAACAACCAAGCAGGTAGCCGCAAGCAGCCAAAACAGGACGTGCCCTGTGGAGGTGGGGTAGTGAACTGTTTCTGGAAGGCTTTCCATCAGTTGTGCCTCGAAGAGGCTTTCTGGCGATTGTCTTTCTGGGAAGCTTTCTAGCGGTTGTGCTTTGGACGTTTTGTCACAGGTTTGGAGTTTTTCCACGGGCCCTTACCATGGCAGTTGTGTAAACAAGTTAAATGGGATAAGGGGGCATCAGCGACCCCCCCACTCCCTCCTCAAGAACTTTTGAGAAACCCCACAACGCATGCACGGAGGGCTCTCAGACGAGGCGTCATGGACAGGATAGTCCGAAGCAGCAAGGAGGGTTTGTAATAAGAAAAAAAAAAAAAAAAAGGGGGGGGATACCAGCCAGAGTGCTGAGGAAAGGAGAACTGACATTCAGTTGAAACCGAATTCTCCGGCAGAAGATCATGGCGGCCCGGGATAAGCCTGATCTTGACTGCTCCTGCTGTTGGATTTTTTAAAAATTTTTTTTTAATAAAGCGTGTCCCACTCCACCAGGACACAGTTGCATGGAGAAAAATTGGCAATATCTGACCGTCGTAGCAGAACGAATAAAAAGTTTGGCAAAAGAAAAACATCTTAAGGCTGGTAAAGGCAAGGTGATTGTCTGTGGTGTTCTGGGGGCTGCACTAATACCCGCCCAGAGGGACAAACATGAAGCGAATGAATCAAACTAAGCAAACAGAACATGAAGCAAATGAATCCCTGCAAGAATTAGTTAATAAACTGCAGGTAGAATTAGAGGTAGACCGAGCTAAACGACAACAGGCTGAGGAAACAGTAAAAGAAGGAAAGAGGGTTATGGAAAACCTTTGAGACAGCCTGTGGGAAGCTTATATTAGGGAACTTTTCCCCTGGGTCCCATTAAAACCCCGGTTACCTTTCTCATAGACACAGGGGCTCAGATGTCAGCATTAAACAGTGACATGGGCAAGCCGAAGCAGAATAGCACCTGACAAAAAGCATATTTGGGTTACTGATGTTTTCAGAAATTCCAAATCTCAACCCGCAGCCCGAGTGCAATGCTGGTTGCCCGGGGACACCACTCCCACTGTAACCACAATGATAATAGGCGTCCTTCCCACCAATATCCTGGGATTAGACCTATTAAAGGGGAAAGCCTGGACAGATTCTAAAGGGAGAGAGTGGAAATTTGGCTCCCCAGTTGTTCTGATTAGGCTTCTGCAAACTGCACCGCCGCTTCCCCCTTCTAAAATTGTAAACATGAAACCTTATCCCCTACCCCGGGAGCAAAGGAGGGTATCACCCCAGTGATAAAGGAGTTACAAGAACAAGGGGTGATCATCCAGACCCACTCCCCATACAATTCCCCTGTGTGGCCTGTAAGGAAGCCAAATGGAAAGTGGCGACTAACCATAGATTACAGGCGCCTAAACACTAACACTGGCCCTTTAACAGCAGCAGTGCCAAATATAGCTGAGCTAATCTCCACCATACAAGAACAGGCCCATCCAATTTTAGCTACTATTGATGTGAAGGATATGTTCTTTATGGTGCCCTTGCAGGAGAATGATCAGAACAGATTTGCCTTCACATGGGAAGGGATCCAGTACACCTTTACCTGGCTACCACAAGGGTACCAGCACTCACCTACTTTGGTACATCATGCCCTAGCCCAGGCTTTAACTGAAATTACTCCCGAAGAAGGAGTTAAGATATATCAGTATATAGATGATGTATTGATCGGCAGGTCAGATGCCACAGCTGTAGAGAAGACTCAGACTGAAATTATCACCCATTTAGAAGACTTGGGTCTCCAAATTCCAATTGAAAAAATACGACTCCCTTCTCATGAAGTAAAATTCCTAGGAATATGGTGGAAAGGAGGGATGATATGTATCCCACCCGAGGTCTTAACTACCCTGGAACAGGTAAAAATTCCTGAGAATCAAAAGGAGTTACAGCATGCTTTAGGCCTGCTGGTGTTCTGGAGAAAGCACGTCCCAGACTTTTCTATTATAGCCTGCCCGCTATACGATCTATCCCAGAAAAGGGCTATCTGGGACTGGACTCCCGCTCATGAGGAAGCCTTGAAGCTACTGATCTTTGAAGCAGGGGCATATCAGGCCCTAGGCCCTATCCACCCAAAGGATCCACTCCAAATTGAGTGGGGATTTGCTACACGTGGGGCATCCATACATATGTGGCAACGCAGGCCGGAGGGTCCCCCTCGCCCCATAGGGTTCCATTCATGAAGCTTTAAGGATGCAGAAAAGTGGTACTCCACCTGGGAAAAGGGGCTCTTTGTAGTAAGCCTTGCTCTTCAAGAAGCAGAAAAAATTGTGCGGAATCAATCAATTCTTTTAAGGGGACCTTTTAAAGTTCTCCGACCAGTATTGGCAGGTACCCCTCCTCCCCCGGGGGTTGCCCAATGGGAAACAGTTAGAAAATGGTATGCTCAGCTAGAACACTATTCTCACATTTACCAGATACAGGAAGGAGCTCCAAAGATGCTCCAGACACAGGAAAACCCTAACACCCTGAGTGAGGAACCCACTCCCTCTAGTATTGAGAAAGCACCCCCCATACAAACCCCATCTGCAGAACATGTGGTTTACAGATGCCTCTTCAAAAAGGGAGGGGAAGGTGTGCAAATATCGGGCTGTAGCGTTGCATGTAGATTCTGGGGACCAAATCATAACTGAAGGGGAGGGAAGTGCCCAGGTGGGAGAGTTAGTAGCCGTTTGGAGTGTAATCAAAAAAGAAAACAAAAGTTCCAAACCCACATATATCTACACAGACTCTTATGCCATATTCAAAGGCTGTACAGAATGGCTTCCTTTCTGGGAAAAGAATCAATGGGAAGTAAACCAAGTGCCTGTGTGGCAAAAGGATAAATGGGAAGAAATATTAAAAGAGTCCAGACAGCAACCTATATTCATGGGATGGGTGGCTGCCCACCAGGAAGGAAATCACCCAGCACACATCCTTAATAATCAAGTAGATTCCCTCACCTGGTTGGCAGCTATGACCAGAGGAGAGGAGGAAAAGGAATGGGAACATCTGCTAGAGTGGCTGCATCTCAAACAAGGGCACTCAGGAGTTAAAGATCCCTTTAGAGAAGCAGGAAGCCAGGGGTAGCCTGTAACCCCAGAGTTGTGCACAGTAATTTCCGCTTGTGGCATGTGCCGCACCAGACTAGGAAAACACCCTTTGCAGACACCCCCACACCACACCACACACACACACACACACCCTGCTCCATTTGCGAGATGGGAAGGGTTTGTGGGAGACCTGGCAAATTGACTATATAGGGCCTTTTAGATGATCAGAGGGAAAACAGTATGTACTCATAGGAGTAGAAATAGTGTCAGGTTTGGTACAAGTAAAAGCTGTAGCACGAGCCACGGGAGAAAATACATTGAAGGGCTTATGGATCTGGTTTAGCTCCTTCCCCAAACCAAAAACTATACAATCAGATAATGGGACCTATTTTACTGCAATAACAGTACAGGAGTGGGCCAAAGAAGAAGGGATACAGTGGGTATTCCACACGCCCTATTATCCCCAGGCTAATAGGATAGTTGAAAGGACAAATGGGCTCCTGAAACGCTTCCTCAAATCCCACGAACCAGGATGGCCAAATCGTCTCTGGGAGGCGGTAACGAAGATAAATGACCGATGGGGAGTAAATGGGTGTCCTAAACTTACAGCTTTCTGTCCAAAACCCCCTTCCATTATTTCTGGGAGAAGGGAAGAGGACACCAAAAACCCTCTCCATTATCCAGGTCAGCCTGTTCTTGTTAACGTGCCCACTGTAGGGGAAGTACCTTTGGTTTTGAAAACCCCCATTAATATTTATGCGTGGGTTGCCACAGATGCCCACAGCAAAGAGCACCGGATAAATACCCAATGGATTATGCCTTCTTTCTAACCGGTTCAATAGAACCGAGTTTTCTTTTCCTTTTCTCTTTTCTGTTTTCTTATAGGTACAAAAAAAAGGATAAGGAAGAATAGAAAAGGACTCTTTCTTATCCTCACTCACAGACAGAAGCCGTGTAAAGAAAATACATGGAATTTTTAATATTTATCATAGTTCTTTGCCTTGTTGCCTTAATAGCTTTGGTTGCAGACCAAACCGCCGAACTCTTCCAATCCTTGCAGCCGAAGGACTGGTTCAACGGACTCTCCCCTGACTCCTGATTTACCTCACTTCTATGATCCTTGGGACTCACGGGATGGGGGGCATGGCTGATGAAAATAGGTTTGATGTTATTAGGTGGTTTTATATTCCTGATGATTGCTGTAGCTATAATGCAAGATATGGGATAAGGGGATAAATGGGATAAGGGAGCATCAGCAACCCACCCCCCCCACTCCCTCCTCAAGAACTTTTCAGAAACCCCATAACGCATGCTGGAGGGTATAAAAGGTGGGGGGAGACCAACCCCCAGGCAGGCGCCTGCCGCCTGAGGAATCCAGACAGTTACTACTGAGATTCTTTCCTCGCTGGATCCAAGGGTGGTGATATTCACCTCTCCTTTTTTCTCTTTCTTCTCTCTCTCTCTCTTATCTCCTTTCTTCCTCCTACCTTGTTGTTAGGAATATTTTGCTACGGCTGTTAGGTGTCAAGTTTTTTATTCAAAATATCTGCTATGCCAAATTTAGCAACACTTGTGTTTATAAGTCAATGTTAAATAAAACATATTTCAAGCATTTAAGAGCCATTGTCATGACTCCTACCCTGGGATTTGCCGAGCGAAATGTGGTGTTGAAATTTTCTCTGTCCCTCCTGAGTCATTGTCGTAACTCCTGTGTGCAGCAATGGACTATCTAAAAGATCACCGCCCCTGAGCCCACCGAGTGGGACGGGACAGATGTTGAAACCAGCATGGTCCTCTTACTAGGAACTAGCATGTTCCTGAATGTGGTTCAGGTCTTCTTTAGGGTTAAACAACTATTTAAGAAGATCACCCAGAGATCTCCCCAGAGGCTGGATAATTATGAGTGGCAGGGTGCGTGGGATAGTATGGGCAAATGCCTAGGGCGGTGGGCACCTCCAGTGTTTTGGAACTTCACCCTTGAACAAGTGCAGAATCCTGAAGAACTAGTAGAACATTTGGAAAAAGTATGCTGTCACTCAAACAATTCCAGGGAGACACAACTCACTGCAATGTGCTGGGGCCTGGCCCATGCCTATCAAGCCCTGTTCAAAACTATTCAGTATCCTCAAGGGAAAGGTCTCTGGATCTAACAACAAGGCAACAGGCACTGCGGCCACTCCAACCCCTGCGACAGGCACTGCAGCTGAACCAGAGAACCAAACTGCACCAGTATCAGTTGCCCCAATACACAAGAAGAAATATACAAAAAAATCAGTTCGCTTAGCGAAGGATGAAGGTGAACCAGGGTCATCATGAGAACAGGAGGAAGAGGAAGAACCAGAGGTAATCACCTGATCCCTATCCCTGAGTGAGCTGCGGGATATGCGAAAAGATTTCAGCCGTCGTCCAGGGGAGCACATTATCACCTGGCTGCTCTGATGCTGGGACAATGGGAGTAGTAGCCTGGAATTAGAGGGTAGGGAAGCCAAGCAGATGGGATCGGTTGCCAGGGAAGGTGGCATTGACAAGGCAATTGGAAAAGGGACACAAGCCCTCAACCTCTGGAGGAAATTCCTGTCAAGTGTGAAGGAAAGGTACCCCTTTAAGGAAGATGTTATACATCAACCAGGCAAGTGGAACACCATGGAGAGAGGTATCCAATATCTGAGGGAATAAACCATGCTAAAGACGATTTATTCTGACCTAGACAATGCACAATTACCCAGAAATGCAGACAAAGTCCAATGCACGTGACCCATGTGGCGGAAGTTTGTATGGAGCACACCATCATCGTATGCCAACCCACTGGCAATACTGACCTGGAAGGATGAAGAGGCACTGACGGTGGATTAAATGGCTTGCCAACTCCAGCAATATGAAGAAAATCTCTCTTCCTCCCCACAAGCCTGCATCTTGGCTGTGGAGAAGCTATCCCAGGATTTCCAGCAATTCAAGGAGGATATGTCCTACTCCCCACCTGTACGGAACAATGTCTCAGCTATTAGGAGTGAGCGCTCCTCTGCCCAAGAGAGAGAACACAGAAGGTACACACCACGAGATGCCCTGTGGTTTTACCTATGTGACCACGGAGACGACATGAGGAAATGGGATGGAAAACCTACCTCAGTCCTAGATGCTGATCTTACTTCTGATCCTCTTGAAGGGACTTCTGAGCCAATTTTATGAGAAGTGAATACCGGATACTCTGGCCAGAATTAGAGGGGCCCTGCCTCCAGCCAGGTGGAGGAAAGGGATAACCGGGTTTATTGCACTGTGTGGATTCGATGGCCTGGCACGTTAGACCCACAGGAGTATAAGGCTCTAGTAGACACCGGCGCACAGTGCACTCTAATGCCATCAAGCTATAAAGGGGCAGAACCCATCTGTATTTCTGGTGTGACAGGGGGATCCCAAGAGTTAACTGTATTGGAAGCTGAAATAAGCCTAACTGGGAATGAATGGCAGAAAATACCCCATTGTGACTGGCCCAGAGGCTCCATGCATCCTTGGCATAGACTATCTCAGGAGAGGGTATTTTAAGGACTGTATTGGTTTTGTTGGCAAGGTTTTGGTAGCGGGGGGGGGTTACAGGGGTGGCTTCTGTAAGAAGTTGCTGGAAGCTTCCCCTGTGTTCGAGAGAGAGAGCCAATACCAGCCGGCTCTAAGACGGACCCGCCGCCGGCCAAGGCCGAGCCAATCAGTGATAGTGGTAACGCCTCTGTGATAACATTTTTAAGAAGGAAAAAAGTTGGGACAGGCAGATTCGGCAGCCGGAGAGAGGAGTGAGAACATGTAAGAGAAACAACTCTGCGGACACCAAGGTCAGTGAAGAAGGAGGGGGAGGAGATGCTCCAGGCGCCGGAGCAGAGATTCCCCTGCAGCCCGTGGGGAAGACCATGGTGAGGCAGGCTGTCCCCCTGCAGTCCATGGAGGTCCACGGTGGAGCAGATATCCACCTGTACCCGTGGAGGACCCCACGCCGGAGCAGGTGGGTGCCCGAAGAAGGCTGTGACCCCGTGGGAACCCTGCGCTGGAGCAGGTTCCTGGCAGGACCTGCGGATCTGTGGAGAGAGGAGCCCACGGAGCAGGTTTTCTGGCAGGACTCGTGACCCCGTGGGGGACCCACGCTGGAGCAGTGTGCTCCTGAAGGACTGCACACCGTGGAAAGGACCCATGCTGGAGCAGTTCGTGAAGAACTGCAGCCCGTGGGAAGGGCCCACGTTGGAGAAGTTCGTGGAGGACTGTCTCCCGTGGGTGGGACCCCACGTTGGAGCAGGGAAGAGTGTGATGAGTCCTCCCCCTGAGGAGGATGAAGCGGCAGAAAACAAGTGTGATGAACTGACCGTAAACCCCATCCCCGTCCCCCTGTGCCGCTGGGGGGGGTTGGTGGAGAAGCCGGGAGTGAAGTTGTGCCCGGGAAGAAGGGAGGGGTGGAGGGAAGGTGTTCTGAGATTCGGGTTTTTTTTCTCATTACCCTACTCTGGTTGATTTGTAATAAAGCGAGTTAATTTTCCCCAAGTTGAGTCTGTTTTGCCCGTGACAGTAAGTGGTGAGTGATCTCTCCTGTCCTTATCTCGACCCACAAGCTCTTTGTTATATTTTCTCTCCCCTGTCCAGCTGAGGAGGGGGAGTGATAGAACGGCTTTGGTGGGCACCTGGCAACCAGCCAGGGTCAACCCATCACACATGCTCAGTATATAAATGGGGAGCGGGCTGGGGGGAGCTCTCTCGACTTTTGGTGGGGGAAGTGGCAGAGGGTCGGGTTCCGGGTAGTGAGCAGTTGCACTGTGCATCACTCGTTTTGTATACTCTTTCATTAGTACCGTTTTTGTTGTTGTAACTTCTCTTTTTGTGTTGTCCCAGTAAATTGTCCTTATCTCAACCCTCGAGGTTCCGGTTTTTTTTTTTTCTTTTCTCTTTTCTGATTCTCCTCCCCATCCCACCGGAGGGGGGCGGGAGGAGTGAGCGAGCAGCTGCGTGGTCCTTTGTTACTGGCTGGGCTGAAACCACGACACCACTCTTCCAGCCTATCCAGGTCTTCCTGCAGGGTGGCTCTCCCTTCCTAAATGTCCACTTCCCCACTCAGTTTGGTATCATCGGCAAACTTCATTAGGGTACACTTGATCCCATCATCCAGATCACTTATGAAGATATGTTGTGGTTTAAGCCCAGCCCGTAACAAAGCACCATGAAGCTGCTCGCTCACTCCTCCCCCACCCCGGTGGGATGAGGAGAAAATAGAAAGAAAAGCTCATGGGTCGAGACAAGGACCGGGAGGGATCACTCACCACTTATGGTCACGGGCAAAAGACAGGCTCAACTTGGGGAAGAAACAAAATCAATTTAATTTACTACAAATCAAATCAAAACAAGGATACTGAGAAGTAAAACCAAACCTTAGAACACCTTCCCTGCACCCCTCCCTCCTTCTTCCCGGCTCAACTCCACTCCCGGTTTTCTCTACCTCCTCCCCCCACCCCCCCGCCCCCCCCCCCCGGTAGCGCAGGGGGACAGGGGATGGGGGTTGCAGTCAGTTGGCCACACACTGTCTCTGCTGCTCCTTCCCCATGCTCCTTCCTCCTCATGGGGAGGACCCCTCACTCTTCCCCTGCTCCACCGTGGGGTCCCTCCCACAGGAGACAGTCCTTCACAAACTTCACCAACGTGAATCCTTTCTGCGGGATACAGTCCTTCATGAACTTCCCTGGCGTGGGTCCTTTCCGCGGGCCAATCTTCAGTCACAGGCTGCTCCAGCACGGGCTTTCCCATGGAGTCACGGCCATCTTTGGGGGCATCCGACTGCTCCAGTGTGGGGTCCTCCACGGGCTGCAGGTGGGCATCTGCTCCACTGTTCACCTCCATGGGCTGCAGGGGGACAGCCTGCCGTCTCACCACGGGCTGCAGGGGCATCACCTCCTCCGGTGCATCTCCTCCCCCTCCTTCTTCACTGACCTTGGTATCTGCATAGGTGTTTCTCTCACATTCCAATCTCCTCCCCCACTGTAGGTTCCCCTCCTTAAATATGTTATCCCAGTGGTGCTACCACCGTCACTGATTGGGTTGGCCTTGGCCAGAGGCGGGTCCGACTTGGAGCCGGGGGAGCTTCTAAGCAGCTTCTCACAGGAGCCACCCCTGCAGCCCCTCCCCTGCTACCAAAAACCCCACCACACAAACCCAAAACAAGATATTAAACAGCATTGGGCTCAATATTGATCCCTGGGGGACCCCACTTGTGCCAGGTTGCCAGTTTGAAAAGGAGCTATTTACCACCACCCTCTGGGTGTGGCCTGTCAGCCAGTTCCCCACCCACCGCACGGACCACTTGTCTAGACTGTAACACATCAGTTTCTCTAGGAGGAGGCTGTGGGAAACCATATCGAAAGCCTTGGAGAAATCCAGGTAGACAATGTCTGCAGCTCGCCCCACATCAACCGAGCAGGTTACTTTGTCATAGAAGGTGATCAGGTCTGTCAAGCACGATTTGCCCTTGGTGAATCCGTGCTGGCTTTTCCCAATCACGTGCTTCATTTGACTTGATAGCCCCCAGGAGGATTCATTCACATAACTTTCCCAGGGACTGAAGTAAGACTGATGGGCCTATAATTTCCTGGATCCTCCTTTAAGCCTTTCTTGTAGATGGGGGTGACATTAGCCTTCTTCCAGTCTTCTGGGATGTCCCCCAATCTCCATGACTTCTCAAAGATTATGGAGAGCGGCCTCGCAACAACGTCAGCCAGCTCTCTTATCACCCTCGGGTGGATATTGTCAGGGCCCATTGATTTGTAGGGGTCAAGCTCCTGTAATAGTTCACATACCAACTCTTCCTTCACTGATGGTGGGTCTGTGTTTGCATCAACCTGGATTTTGTTCCCAAGGCCTGGGGCCTAACAGTGCTGGTAAAGACAGAGGGGGAAAAAAGTGTTGAGAACCTCTGCCTTTTCAGCGTTGTTGGTGACTAATTCACCTCTCCTGTTTAACAATGGGACAACATTTTCCTTCTGTTTCTGCTTGTTGTTTATGTACCTGAAGAACCCTTTCTTGTAGTTTTTGACATCTCTGGCCAATTTCAACTTGAGCTGAGCTTTTGCTTTTCTAACTACATCTCTGCACGCCCTGGCAATGCCCTTGTAGTTCTCAACGGGTATTTGTTCACTTTTCCATCTCTGGTACGCTTCTCTTTTGGTTTTGAGCAGACTCAGAAAGAAGCTCACAGTTAAGCCAAGGGTGTCTCTTGCTCCGCCTACTTCCCTTACCTTTAAAGGGGATGAACTGCTTTTGTGCTTCCAGGAGAGCATTCTTGGAAAACTCCCAGCACTTGCTAGCTCCTTTATCCTCCATGGAAGCTTCCCACAGAATCCCTCCCAACTGAGCTCTGAGCAAGCTGAAGTTTGCTCTTCTAAAATCTAAAGCCTTTGTCTTAGTACTAACCTTCAGCGTGCTCAGCAGGATCCCAAATTCCACAATATTGTGATCACTGCAGCCAAGGCTATCGCTAACTGAGATATTACAAAGCAGGTTTTCTTGGTTTGTGAGTAGCAAGTCCAGCAGTGCCTCATTCCTGGTTGACACATCTAACATTTGTATGAGGAAGCAGTCCTCTACGCATTCCAGGAACTTGATGGATGACATCTGAGCTGCCGTATTGTTCTTCCAACAAATGTCTGGGTAGTTGAAGTCACCCATAAGAATCAGGTTCTGTTGACCCGAAGCTTGCTTAAGTGACCCAAATATTGCTTCGTTGGCCTTATCGTCTTGGTTTGGAGGTCAGTAGCAGATGCCTACTGTAAGATCCCCCTTGGAGACAACCCCTCTGATCTTGGCCCAGAGGCATTCGATAGGGCTTCCACAATCGCCATAGTTGATTTCTATACATTCAAGGTTCTCCTTAACATAGAGCACGACTCCTCCTCTTCTTCTTCCCTGCCTGTCTTTACGAAACGGCCTATAGCCATCCATCACAATCCTCCAGTCATGTGAGTTGTCCCACCATGTTTCAGATATTCCTATGATGATATAACTTTCTGATTGGGCACAGAGCTCCAGTTTCTCCTGTTTGTTCCCCAGGCTGTGTGCATTGGTATACATACACTTGAGGTGGTTGGTCTTCTGGTTCTCATCTTGGGAGGCAGCTAAGGAACATTTGTCACTGCTCTGGGTGGCCTGGCTTATTCCTCAGTTGGTTGCAATGGCATGAGCGTTGCCACTTTGGACCCCGCCCCCCAAACCCTTTAGTTTAAAGCCCACCTCACCAAGTTTGCCAGCCTGCTGCCAAAGATTCCCTTGCCTCTTCTAGACAGGTGGATCCCATCCCTCCCTAACAGGCTAGAGTCATCAAAGAATGTCCCATTGTCATAAAAGCAAAAAACCCTCACAATGGCACTAGCCATGAAGCCAGAAGTTGATTTGCATTTGTCATGGTTTCAGCCCAGCCGGTAACAAAGGACCACGCAGCCGCTCGCTCACTCCTCCCGCCCCCCTCCGGTGGGATAGGGGGGAGACAGAGGAGAGAAAAGAAAAAAAACTGGAACCTCGAGGGTTGAGATAAGGGCAGTTTACTGGGACAACGCAACAAAAGTTACAACAACAACGACGGTACTAATGAAAGAGTATACAGAAAAGAGTGATGCACAGTGCAACTGCTCACCACCCGGGACCCGACGCTCTGCCACTTCCCCCACCGAAAGTCGAGAGAGAGCAGAAGCGCCCTCCCCCTGGCCCACTCCCCATTTATATACTGAGCATGATGTCACATGGTATGGAATAGCTCCTTGGCTAGTTCAGGTCAGCTGCCCCAGCTATGCCCCCCCACCTCCCAGGTTCCTGTAAAAATTAACTCTATCCCAGCTGAACCCAGGACATTATCCACCCCTTATTCTATACCATTTACATCATGCCCAGATCTTACATTTTCCAATCAACCACTACCACTTTCCTTGTCTTATACATATATATATGTATATGGACCACCCCCCCACACACACACACATACAAATAGTATTCCCTTAGTCAATGGGTTATCCCTCCAATGTGTCCATCAATTTTATTTATTCCATGACTTTGGGGCTCCATCTGTTGTAACACTTCTTCAGGATAAGAGAGATGGTGTGAGGTGTTGGGTTGTTGTATGCCATCTCTGGAACTTCTGGCTGGTACATTTGATGCAACCCACACCCTTGGTCTGCAGGTCGAAGATGTTGATCTTGGGGAAATTGCTGGGCGCCAGTTCAAGTTCTATCACTGTTGTTCTTGGCTCAGTTTCAAAGTCCATTCTTCAGTCATTTGGGTAATTCTTACAGTAATACCCTTGATATGGCATATAGACACTATAGATACAATGACATACATTGGCAGGTTATTTAGCAGTTAAATATCATACAGCCTAGTTCACTGGCTATTCTCTCCCAAAATCAAATCTCCCTGAGGTACACATCGAACTTCCCCATCCTTCTGCATCACCCACCAGGTATACCCAGGTCCCTGAGCAAAAACAACCCCTTGGATGGGTTTGTCTCTGCTTGAGGCAGGACTAACCCAGACTGTCTTTCCTAACATACTCCTCATGTGCACTACAGGAACTTTATCCCCTTCTACAGTATGTGGAAGTCTTGGTTGGGCGGGGCCCGCCCGATTGGTGGATCCTCTAGTATTAACTAACCAGGTGGCTTTTGTTAAATGTGTATCCCAATGTTTGAAAGTTCCACCCCCCATTGCTCTCAATGTAGTTTTCAGCAGTCCATTGTATCGTTCCATTTTTCCGGAGGCTGGTGCGTGATAGGGGATGTGATACACCCACTCAATGCCATGTTCTTTGGCCCAGGTGTCTATGAGGTTGTTTCGGAAGTGAGTCCCGTTGTCTGACTCGATTCTTTCTGGGGTACCGTGTTGCCATAAGACTTTCTCTTCAAGGCCCAGGATAGTGTTCTGGGCAGTGGCGTGGGACACAGGATATGTTTCCAGCCATCCAGTGGTTGCTTCCACCATTGTAAGCACATGGCACTTGCCTTGGCAAGTTTGTGGGAGTGTGATATAGTCAATCTGCCAGGCCTCCCACTGTTTATATTTCAGCCATCGCCCTCCATACGACAGGGGTTTCAGTCGCTTGGCTTGCTTAATTGCAGCACATGTTTCACATTCATGGATAACCTGTGCGATAGTGTCCATTGTTAAGTCCACCCCTCGATCACGAGCCCATCTATATGTTGCATCTCTTCCCTGATGGCCCGAGGTATCATGGGCCCACTGAGCCATAAATAGCTCACCCCTACGTTGCCAGTCCAGGTCCACCTGAGACACTTCAATCTTGGCAGCCTCATCTGCCTGCTGGTTGTTTTGATGTTCTTCAGTGGCCCGACTCTTGGGTACATGAGCATCTACGTGGCGTACTTTTACCACTAGCTTCTCTATCCGAACAGCAATATCTTGCCACAGTGCGGCAGCCCAGATGAGTTTACCTCTGCGCTGCCAATTGCTCTTCTTCCATTGCTGTAGCCACCCCCATAGGGCATTTGCCACCATCCATGAGTCAGTATAGAGATAGAGCACTGGCCACTTTTCTCTTTCAGCAATGTCTAACGCTAGCTGGATGGCTTTCACCTCTGCAAACTGGCTCGATTCACCTTCTCCTTCAGCAGTTTCTGCGACTAGTCGTGTAGGACTCCATACAGCAGCCTTCCACCTCCGATGCTTTCCCACAATGCAACAGGTCCCATCAGTGAACAGAGCATATTGCCTCTCATTTTCTGGCAGTTTATTATACAGCGGGGCCTCTTTAGCACGTGTCACCTCCTCCTCTGGCGACATTCCAAAATCTTTGCCTTCTGGCCAGTCCATGATCACTTCCACAATTCCTGGGCGACTGGGGTTTCCTATGCGAGCCCGTTGTGTGATCACTGCGGCCCACTTACTCCACGTGGCATCAGTTGCATGATGTGTAGAGGAGACCCTCCCTTTGAACATCCAGCCCAGCACTGGCAGTCGGGGTGCTAAGAGGAGCTGTGTTTCAGTACCAACCACTTCTGAGGCGGCTCGAACTCCTTCATATGCTGCCAATATCTCTTTTTCAGTTGGAGTATAGCGAGCCTCGGATCCTCTGTATCCCCGACTCCAAAACCGCAGGGGTCGGCCTCGGGTCTCCCCAGGTGCTTTCTGCCAGAGGCTCCAGGTAGGGCCATTCTCCCCAGCTGCAGTGTAGAGCACATTTTCAACATCTTGTCCTGCCCGGACTGGCCCAAGAGCTACTGCATGAACAATCTCCTGCTTAATTTGTTCAAAAGCTTGTCGTTGCTCAGGCCCCCATTTAAAATCATTCTTCTTCCGGGTAACTTGGTAGAGAGGGCTTACAATTTGACTGTAATTTGGAATATGCATTCTCCAAAAGCCCACAACACCTAAGAAAGCCTGTGTTTCCTTTTTATTAGTCAGTGGGGACATAGCTGCTATTTTGTTGATCACATCCATAGGGATCTGACGACGCCCGTCTTGCCATTTTACTCCTAAGAACTGGATCTCCTGTGCAGGTCCCTTGACCTTACTTTCTTTTATGGCAAAACCAGCCTTCAAAAGGATTTGGATTATTTTCTTCCCTTTCTCAAAAACTTCTTCTGCTGTGTTGCCCCATACGATGATGTCATCAATGTATTGCAGGTGCTCTGGAGCTTCACCTTTTTCCAGTGCAGCCTGGATCAGTCCATGGCAAATGGTGGGGCTGTGTTTCCACCCCTGGGGCAGTCGATTCCAGGTGTACTGGACACCCCTCCAAGTAAAGGCAAACTGTGGCCTGCACTCAGCTGCCAAAGGAATGGAGAAAAATGCATTAGCAATGTCAATTGTGGCATACCACTTAGCTGCCTTTGATTCCAGTTCATATTGAAGCTCTAACATATCTGGCACAGCAGCGCTCAGTGGTGGCGTGACTTCATTCAGGCCACGATAATCTACTGTTAGTCTCCATTCCCCATTAGATTTCCGTACGGGCCATATGGGACTATTAAAGGGTGAGTGAGTCTTGCTGATCACTCCTTGACTCTCCAATTGGCAAATCAGCTTATGGATGGGGATCAGGGAATCTCGGTTGGTGCGATATTGCCGCCGGTGCACCGTCGTGGTAGCAATTGGCACCTGTTGTTCTTCAACCTTCAGCAACCCCACAACCGAAGGGTCTTGAGAGAGACCAGGCAGGGTAGACAGCTGTTCAATCTCCTCCGTCTCCAATGCAGCTATACCAAAGGCCCAACGGTACCCTTTTGGGTCCTTGAAATATCCCCTCCTGAGATAATCTATACCAAGGATGCACGGGGCCTCTGGGCCAGTCACAATGGGGTGTTTATGCCACTCATTCCCGGTTAGACTCATTTCAGCTTCTAATACGGTTAGCTCTTGGGATCCCCCTGTCACACCAGAGATACAGATGGGTTCTGCCCCTTTATAACTTGATGGCATTAGGGTGCATTGTGCACCAGTGTCTACTAGAGCCTTATATTCCTGTGGGTATGATGTGCCAGGCCATCGAATCCACACTGTCCAGTAGACTCGGTTGTCCCTCTCCTCCACCTGGCTGGAGGCAGGGCCCCTCTAATCCTGGTTAGAATATTCGTTACTCACTTTTTGCACACGTGAATCAGAAGTCCCTTCGAGAGGATCAGAAATGAGATCAGCCCATCTACTGCGTCTGGGGGACTGCTCACAGGAAACTGGAGCAGCAGTTTTCCAAGAAGAATCCTCTTTTCTGGTTGCTTTTTCTCGCAACTCCCGTACCCATGCATCCAGGACTGAGGTAGGTTTTCCATCCCACTTCCTCATGTCCTCTCCATGGTCACGCAGGTAAAACCACAGGTTAGCCCGTCGTGTGTACTTTCTCTCTCCTCTCTCTTGGGCAGAGGAATGCTTACTCCCAATAGCTGCGATGTGGGCCTGTACAGGTGGGGAGGAAGACATATCCACTTTGAATTGCTGGAACTCTCGGGACAATTCCTCTACAGCCGAGACACAGGCTCGTAGGGAGGAAGAGAGACTTCCTTCGTATTGCCGGAGTTGGACAGCCAATTCATCCACCGTTTGTCCAAGGCCTTCTTTCCAGGACATTACTGCCAATGAGTTGGCATAGGTTGGTGGTGCACTTCGTAGAAACTTCCGCCACATGGGTTGTGTGCATTGGACTTCATCTGGATCTGTGGGTGACTGCGCATTTTCTGGATCATTATAAATCACCTCCAGCACGGCTAATTCCCTCAGGTACTGGATACCTCTCTCCATGGTGGTCCACTTGCCTTGGTGACATGTAACTTCATCCTTGAAGGGGTATCTTTCCTTTACACCTAACAGAAGTCGCCTCCAGAGGCTGAGGACTTGTGTTTTTCTCCCAATCGCCTTGTCGATGCCCCCTTCCCTAGACAGAGATCCCAACTGCTTGGCTTCCTTACCCTCTAATTCCACACTACTAGCCCCATTATCCCAGCATCGGAGCAGCCAGGTAACAATGTGCTCACCTGGGTGGCGGCTAAAATCTTTTCGCATGTCACGCAACTCACTCAGGGATAGAGATCAGGTGATTATTTCAGGTTCTGCCTCTTCCTCCTGTTCTCGTGATGACCCTGGTTCATCTTCATCTCTCACTGAGCAAACTGATTTCTTTGTGTGTTTCTTTTTCTGTACAGGGGCGACTGATACTGGCACAGGTTGGTTCTCTGGTTTAGCTGCAGTATCTGTCACTGCGGTTGGGGTAGCCGCGCTGCCTGTTGCCCGGGTAGGGGTAGCCACGGTGCCTGCTGTCCTGTTTTCCATCTTTTCCCCCTTTTCTCCCTGAGGGTGCTGCCTAATATCAAGCAGTGTTTGGTAGATACTGGCCAGGGCCCAGCACAGTGCAGCGAGTTGTACGTCTTTGGAATAGCCACAGTATTTTTCTTTCAAATATTCTACCACTTCATGAGGGTTCTGTAGTTGTTCGGGAGTGAACTTCCAAGCCACTGGGGGTGAGAAGTTCTCTAGATACCTGCCCATATCCTCCCACATGCCATGCCACCCATGAATATCCAGCTTTGGGGCAGATCTCTGGGTGATACTCTTAAAGAGCCTTTTTGTAGCCCTAAACAAGACCTGAAACATATTCAGGAGGCATAGCACTAACAGCACACTGGCTTGTGCATCCCAAGGATATTCAAAGTTCTCAAAAGCTGTTGTAATTAGTCGGAAGGAGAAAAGGGAGGCGAAGGTATGGGGGGAAGTATCCCCCCCTGACTTCCCCATGTATTGGCTGTAATTACCAATAAAATCCGATAGAAGGTGCCCAAAGTATGGAAATGAAATCACTGCCTCATACAGATACCAGCTTAACCTCATGACCAGTGATGTAATCATTTCACAAGTCGACATTGCCCAGTACAGCAAAATGATAATCCCAATCACTCTCCCAGAGGTGAGAAACGTAACTACAGGCAATACATAGAGCATATAAGGACTTACAAAACGCCACCATGTAAACAAATTAATCAACATTGTGACTAACATCTATTTATCTAATATAAGGAATGCGTATGACAAATTTGTTTCAACACGCTCTAGCCAGATCTGTCGTTATCTCAACCCTTCGTGCCCCACGTTGGGCGCCAAAAAGGACTGTCGTGGTTTCAGCCCAGCCGGTAACAAAGGACCACGCAGCCGCTCGCTCACTCCTCCCGCCCCCCTCCGGTGGGATAGGGGGGAGACGGAGGAGAGAAAAGAAAAAAACTGGAACCTCGAGGGTTGAGATAAGGGCAGTTTACTGGGACAACGCAACAAAAGTTACAACAACAACGACGGTACTAATGAAAGAGTATACAGAAAAGAGTGATGCACAGTGCAACTGCTCACCACCCGGGACCCGACGCTCCGCCACTTCCCCCACCGAAATTCGAGAGAGAGCAGAAGCGCCCTCCCCCCGGCCCACTCCCCATGTATATACTGAGCATGATGGCACATGGTATGGAATAGCTCCTTGGCTAGTTCAGGTCAGCTGCCCCGGCTATGCCCCCCCACCTCCCAGGTTCCTGTAAAAATTAACTCTATCCTAGCTGAACCCAGGACAGCATTATACATCTATTTCTGGCTGCACCCTTTCCTCTAACTGGTAAAATGGAAGAAAAGATAACTTGGACACCAATACTTTTCACTTGTACCCCCAATGGCTTTGTAGTCTTCCTTGATTCTGACCAGGTTCCAGCTTGCGGTGTCATTCGTGCCCACATGAAAGAGTAGCAATGTATAGTAGTCTGTGCTCTTGACAAGTTGTGGCACCCTCTTGGCAACATCTTGGACCTTAGCTCCCAGAAGGCAGCATACCTCTCGTGACTCCCTGTCAGGCTGGCAGATGGGCGCCTCAGTGTTCCTTAACAGAGAGTCACCCGCTATGAGCACTTGTAATTTCTTTTTGCAGTATCCACTGTGTGCTGCTGGTACAGTTTCTCCTTGCAGACCTTGCTCATGGGTGTCTACAGCTGTTAAAGCTTCATATCTGGTTTTGGTTGTAATGGTGGAGGGTGGGGGCTGAAGCAGAGTCCTGCTTCTGTGGGTCACCAGGATCCAAGGTGCCTCATTCTCTGTGGTGTCTGCCACAGGAGCATAGTTCTAAAACCACTTATCTCCATCTCGGCCCCTCTAATACTGCACAGCCTTTTAACTCTTTCCTGCAACTCGGCCACCTGACACAACAGATCAACCTGTGCACATCTTTTGCAGGTACTTACCTTTTCTCCAGGAGAAGGGTCTGGGCACTCATTGCAACCTACCATCTGTACTGAAGTCTCCTTCCTTACCAGTTCCATCTGGGTGGAAGCATCAGACATCTCAGGGGCTTTCTCTGTAGAAACACTGGTTTTAACTCTGAGGCAAGTACCCACCATTATGGAAGAGACCTAGAGCACTTCCCTGGGCTGTGGGCCTACAAGCAGGGCGCACAGCCCTTCTCACGCACCCTTCTGCGTGAACTGCTGTGCCCTCTCGATCCCTGTTTGCACACCCTGTTCGAGGCGCTCCTAGTCAATGGCGCTCCTCAGGGCCGTTTAAATCTCACGCGGTTGCTCCTGGCAACGCCCACGCCGCGTCAGCCTCTCTCGCGAGAGCTGCCGGCTCCTGGCGGGATTCTCTGCTCTTCCTCGGGTTTCCCTGGCTCCGGGAACCCCCCTGTATACCTCGATCTAGCGCTCAGCCGCAGAGCTCAGCCACAGAACTTACCGTTGCCGCAGCTGCGTGCCTCGCCAGCTATTAACCCCATATCGGCAGCAGAGTCCGACCTGCCGGGAAGCTTGTGGCTGTATCATTCAGGGATGCACCAGCAGCATGGAGAGACCCGCACCAGCAGCATGGAGACCCCCCCCACCAGCTCACGCCCACTGGACTGCTCTGAGCAGGCTTATTTCTGGTAACCATGCTGATTTGGGGGTCTCTGCACTGCTTCCCCCCAGCTCCTGAGGCCCGGAGGGTTTTTTAGCTCATCTCAGCATGAAGGTGGCTGCACAGACTCTGCTGGCTTGTGCCTGTACAAAGTGCTGCTGCAAAGCTGGTGTGCTGGTTTTGCCTGCGATAGAGTTAAATTTCTTCACAGTAGCTAGTATGGGGCTATGTTTTGGATTTGTGCTGGAAACAGTGTTGATAACACAGGGATGTTTTAGTTATTGCTGAGCAGTGCTTACACAGAGTCAAGGCCTTTTCTGCTTCTCGCACCGTCCCACCCGCGAGTAGGCTGGGGGTGCACAAGAAGTTGGGAGGAGACACAGCCGGGACAGCTGACCCCAACGGACCAAAGGGATATTCCAGACCATACGACATCATGCTCAGCATATAAAGCTGAGGGAAGAAGAAGGAAGTGAGGGATGTTCAGAGTTATGGCATTTGTCTTCCCAAGTAACCGTTATGCATGATGGAGCCCTGCTTTCCTGGAGAAAGCTGAACACCTGCCTGCCGATGGGAAGTAGTGAATGAATTCCTTGTTTTGCTTTGCTTGTGCGCACAGCTTTTGCTTTACTTATTAAACTGTCTTTATCTCAACCCATGAGTTTTCTCACTTTTACCCTTCTGATTCTCTCCCCCATCTCACCGGGGGGGGAGTGAGCGAGCGGCTGCGTGGTGCTTAGTTTCTGGCTGGGGTTAAACCACGACAGCTGGTAACACTGCGCAGGCTTGACCGTGCTATAAGCCCCCTGGAGCCGTGCAAGTCCAGCTCAGGTCTGGAGCAGAAATATTACCTGGGGTTTTTCCTTGTCCAGAGGATCCTAGCCCCTCACTACTGGGAATAAAGCAGAGTTTACTGCACAGGTCTTTTAGTCCTAATTGCTATAGGAGCTGGGAGTGGAAAGTCCCGCTCCCGTCCTCTTAAATGAAAAAACTCCTCCTTCCCAAGCCAGAAGGAAAAAACCCTACAAAATCAACTATTTCCCCATTTCGGGGCTCTCTCTGAATCCTGAGCCTGCACACAACGTCTGTGTGCTGTTCCAAGCTGCAAGTAGCAGCTGCAGCAGCGTTTTGGCACAGCATCCCGCTGCATGCCAAGAGCTGCTCTGCCTGCACCCTTGGGAAGGAGCTCCATCTGCTGAGCCAGTGACCCGGGGAGTGCTTCCAGGCTGGTCCCAGGGCTGTGGGGTGACCAGTCATTAGGTGTCCCCTGGGCAGCACTGAGCCCGTCAGACCCTGTCGGGTCAGGATCGGTGCTTGCGAGGAGCTCCAGAGAGCTTTGGAGGTGCCTTCCCCGATGAAGAAGCAAACCAGAGAGCAATAAGCAAAGCACAGGCAACGGAAAAAAAGGTCGTCGTGTGCCACAGCTGCAATCATGCTGGGACAGTGGAAATACAGGAAAAGGGTGGGGGAAAAAAAGATGCTCTCATCTCAGGCTGCTCTGAATGAAGTTAGTGAGCTGGGCTCCTGCCAGGTGAAGGATTAAGCCAGGGAGGGACCTGGGTCTGAGCTGGGCTTTGCCCCACTTAGTCCCAGGCTCAGTTGGAGGCCCTGCTTGGAGAGGGAGCCCTTGGGAGCTGCCTGCAACAGCAGTGAGATAAAAAGGCTCAGTAGCTTGAAGACCTTCACCTAGGAGGGGAAACCACTCTTGGTTGCTATTTGCTTGTGAGAATAAGCCAGAGACCTACTGTGAGCATCAAACACTGCAGGTAGGTCCTTGAGGGATGCTTCAGGCTCTGCATGGGTTAAGCCAACTGCCCTGTCAGGGCAAGGGGTCCTGGGCAGGTCATCTCATACCTGTCCCCATGGGACTTCTTGCAGCATCGATGCACCCATAGCGGGAGATGAGCCTCTCAGGCAGGCTGAGGGCATCTGCTCTGGGCTCTCCACAGTCTCAGCCTGCTGCTCACATGGGAGCAGGGCTGTGAGGACCACATCTAACCCAGGCATCTCTGGAGATGCTGCTTTATCCAAAACTGGCTCCACTTCCCAGCCACAGGAGAGTTTTGGTATGTAAAAATCCCTTCTGCCTTCTGCATCCCTTCTTGAAGATACAGGATCTTTGCTGTGGTTATTTTCCTATACATTTGATGCCAAGGGCTTCTCTGCAATCAAAGGTTTCACTGCAGAGACAACCCCACGACGGCCAGACCCCTCAGCTTGTCTTGGCACTTATCCACCTTCAACCAGGGCAATGAAAGCCCATCTTCAATACGGATGTGGATGGAGGAACGAATCATGATTAGTGCCAGCCAGCAGACAGAGGGACGTGCTAGGGGTCTTACCACTGAAACTCAGCCCAGTCATAAGCAAGACTTCCCTGAGTTTTTCAGAAATTACCCAGGATGGCAGAAGATGATCCTTTCACAAGCACTTTGAACCAGGCACCCAGACAGAAAAACCTGCAAAAGGCCAGACAGCTGAAATGAAAGCTAATGAGCATTTGCACTTATGCCCGAAGGAGGCTGCCCAAGGAGAGAGGAAGATTTCATCCCTAAAATACCGAACAATCAGAGACCCCTGCCAGAGCCCCAGCCCTCCTCACCCCAGGGACCTGGTGTGAGTTCTCCTGGGATGACACTGAGGGTACAGGATTGAGCTCAGATTTTAAGCTGCTCACTGATGTCCCCAGTCTCATAAAGAGTCTTGCTGGCTCCAAGGCTGGGGTGAAAGCCTAATGGATGGCTGTGCTGTTCCTCAGAATCCCTCGGGTTTTAGGCTAGCGAAATATTCGGCTTTGCTTGCTCTCCCAGCTGCTGCATGCCAGAAAGCAGCACCAGTCCCACACCAGACAGGGCTGCATTTGAG
This sequence comes from Aquila chrysaetos chrysaetos, assembly GCF_900496995.4. Lineage (NCBI taxonomy): Eukaryota > Metazoa > Chordata > Aves > Accipitriformes > Accipitridae > Aquila > Aquila chrysaetos. The sequence continues at coordinate 817,534 of NW_024470324.1, read as the reverse complement.
TGGCTGGCGAGTGATCCCTGTGTTTGAAGATGTGGTGGGTAATACCATGTCCCCATGAGGAGATGAAGTTTCACTTGCTCATCACTTCACTCCAATTAAATTCACCGTGAACTGCAAAATGAAGAGGAAAAAGCAATGCACCCATCAAACTGACAATGGAGCCAAGAACAAGGATGCTTCACAGGACTTGGGTTGGCAAGGACTAATCGGACATGGAAATTATGTGACTGAGAGCCAGCAATTATGGGACTATGTCCTGGTTTTGGCTGGGATAGAGTTAATTTTCTTCTTAGTAGCTGGTACAGTGTGTTTTGGATTTAGTGTGCAAATAACGTTGATAACACACTGATGTTTTAGTTGTTGCTAAGTAGCGCTTATCCTAAGTTAAGGATTTTTCAGTTTCCCATGCTCTGCCAGCAAGCAGGTGTACAAGAAGCTGGGAAGGAGCATAGTGAGGACAGCTGACCTGAACTAGCCAAAGGGATATTCCATACCATAGAACATCATGCTCAGTATATAAACTGGGGGGAGTTGGCTGGGAGGGGTGGATCGCTGCTCAGGCATCGTTCAGTGGGTGGTGAGCAATCGCATTGTGCATCACTTATTTTTTCTTGGGGTTTATTTTTTTTTATTATATTCCTTTTCATTACAATAATAATAATGAGGAGTAGTAGTAGTATATTATTATTGTTAGTATTACGTTTTATTTTACTTTAGTTATTAAACCGTTCTTATCTCAACCCACGAGTTTTACTTTTTTTCCGATTCTCCTCCCCATCGCACTGGGAGGTGGGGGGAGTGAGTGAGCAGCTGCGTGGTGCCTGGTTGCTGGCTGGGCTTAAACCATGACAGTCCTTTTTTTGGCGCCCAACGTGGGGCACGAAAGGTTGTGATAACGACAGATCTGACCGGAGTGTGTTAAAAGGAATTTGTTACAAGCATTCATTATATTAGTTTAATAGTCGCTGGTCACAATGTTGATTTATCGGCTCTTAGAGTTGTGGCGCTCGTTCTTAGAGTTGTGTTATGTATCACCTCACTTGCCATATATAGTCCCTATGCTGCTGCTTATCGCCCATAAGGTGAGGTGGATTAAGGTTTTCGCTTTGCTGTACTATGTAACACTGGTTTATGGTACGATAAAATTATCGGTCGTGGGACTAATCCGGTATTTGTACTCAGTATTGCCGTCACCTCTGTACTTCGGGAGCCATCTAGTGGGAACTATTAATAATTACACTTTTACCTTTTCTCCTCGGGGAGCCAACCTCTGGGGGAGACGTCTTCCCACATCTTCCCCTTCTCCGCCAAGCTAATTACAATGGCGTTTGAGAATTTTGCAATTATTGAATATCCTTGGGATGTTGAAACCAGCATGTACCTATTGCTAGGAACCAGCATGTTCCTGAATGTGGTTCAGGTCTTGTTTAGGGTTAAACAACTATTTAGAAATACCACCCAGAGATCAACCCCCGCGACAGGTACTGCCGCTACTCAGACCCTGGTGGCAGACACCGTGGCCACTCAAACCCCGGCAACAAGCACTGCGGCTACTCAAACCCCAGCGATGGGTGATGCAGCTGAACCAGAGAACCAACCAGTGCCAGTATCAGTCTCCCCTATACAGAAGAAGAAATATAAAAAATCAGTTTGCGTAGTGAGGGATGAAGATGAACGAGGATCATCACGAGAACAGGAGGAAGAGACAGAACCAGGGGTAATCACCCGATCCCTATCCCTGAGTGAGCTGTGAGATATGCGAAAATATTTCAGCCATCATCCAGGCGAGCACATTATCACCTGGCTGCTCTGATGCTGGGATAACAGAGCCAGTAGCTTGGAATTAGAGGGTAGGGAAGCCAAGCAGCTGGGATCCCTGTCTAGGGAAGGGGGCATTGACAAGGCGATTGGAAAAAAGACACAAGCCCTCAGCCTCTGGATGTGACTTCTGTCACGCATAAGGGAAAGGTACCCCTTCAAGGAAGATGTTGTATGTCATCCAAGCAAGTGGACTACCATGGAGAAAGGTATGCAGTACCTGAGTGAATGAGCCATGTGGGAGATGGTTTATTATGACCCAGACAATGTGCAGTTACCCACAGATCCAGATGAAGTCCACTGCACACGACCCATGTGGCGGAAGTTTACACGGAGCGCACCATCGTCGTATGCCAAATCATTGGCAGTAATGGACTGGAAAGACGAAGCGGGACCAACAATGGATGAAGTGGCTGGCCGACTCCAGCAATACGAAGAAAGTCTCTCTTCCTCCCTTGTCTCAGCTGTGGAGAAGCTGCCAGATGTACTAGCCGAGAAACTGTCCCGAGAGTTCCAGCAATTTGAGGATAAGTTCTGCCTCCCACCTGTATGGACCCATATCTCAGCTATTAGGAATAAGCGTCCCTCTGCTCAAGAGAGAGAATATAGAAGGTACACACCACGGGGTACCCTGTGGTCTTACCTGTGTGAACACAGAGAGGATATGATGAAGTGGGATGGAAAATCTACCTCGACTCTTGATGCATGGGTACGTGCATTGCAAGGAAAACCAATCACAGATGAGGGTTCTTCCAGGAAAATTGCTGCTCCAGTCTCTGGAGGGCAGTGTGAGCAGTGTGCCAGACAGAGTGAAAGGGCTGATCTTACTCCTGATCCTATGAGAAGGAATTCTAATCTATTTTTACAAAAACTGAGTGGAGAATCCTATGACCAAGGCTAGAGGGGCCCTGCCTCCACTCAGGTGGAGGAGAGGGACAACCGGCTTTACTGGACGGTGTGGATTTGATGGCCTGGCACATCAGACCCACAGGAATATAAGGCTCTAGTAGACACCGGTGCACAATGTACCCTAATGCCATCAAGCTATAAAGGGGTAGAACCCATTTGTATTTCTGGTGTGACAGGGGGATCCCAGCAGCTAACGGTATTGGAGGCTGAAGTAAGCCTAACTGGGAATAAATGGCAGAAACACCCCATTGTGACTGGCCCAGAGGCTCCGTGCATCCTTGTGAGAGACTGAAAGAGTTAATGTCTCAAACATTGTGGTGGGGCAAGTTCTGCTTAAAGACAAACCCTGCACAGCAAGGAACCAAGGTGAAAAGCCCATCAGCTCAGACATCAGGCTGTTCTGATACAAAGATCAAACAAGCCCAAAGGCTCACAAAATGCTTATTACCCTGACGAGTTTGGGTGCCCGCCCAAAGGAGGGGCAAGGCTGATAAAAGGACACAAACTGAAGCCCTGGGTGCGCAAGCCCACCAGAACTGGACCCCTTGGCTGACTGGACCCCTCGGCTGACCGAACCAACACTGGACCCAGGACCGGTGAAATCTTTCTCTCTTCCTTTTTCTCTCTCTCTCTTCTTCTCTCTTTCCTTTTCCTTTTCCACAATCCCTACACCTCATCCGTTTCAAGACATAAACCGTTGACCAAGTCTGAGACCAGGAGTGGATCCAGCCACCCCTGGGCCCTTCTCTGAGGAGGAGTCTAGAAAGCAAAGGGGTCTGCTCTGAACCTCGTGACTCAACGGGAGGGATCTCCTTATTCCCTGAATCGATGTATATGGTTACCCTGGGTTACATGGTTTACAGAAGTAGTCTTATGCCAATTCCTGTTGTGAGAAACCCTGCCACCTACTATCATGCCTCCCCAGTTCAGTTTGCTTCTGTCATGAATAAAATCTTTAACTGATCGTTTGGTGTTGTTTCACCTTAATTTAGCCCAAGGGAATTTCGAATTAAACACGACTCCCTGGTCTGTCCAGTCTGGGTCGTGACAATCCTTGGCATAGATTATCTCAGGAGAGCGTATTTCAGGGACCCAAAAGGGTACTGGTGGGATTTTGGTATAGCTGCCTTGGAGATGGAGGAAATTGAACAGCTGTCCACCTTGCCCAGTCTCTCGGAGGACCCTTCTGTTGTGGGGTTGCTGAGGACTGAAGAACAACAGGTGCCAATCGCTACCACAGCGGTGCACCGGCAGCAATATCGCACCGAGACGCCCTGATTCCCATCCATACGCTGATTCGTTGACTGGAGAGCCAAGGGGTGATCAGTAGGACTCGCTCTGCTTTTAACAGCCCCGTATGGCCAGTGCAAAAGTCTGACGGAGAGCGGAGACTAACAGTTGACTATCGTGGCCTGAATGAAGTCACGCCACCGCTGAGTGCTGACGTGCCAGACATGCTAGAACTTCAATACGAACTGGAGTCAAAGGCAGCCAAGCGGCACGCCACAACTGATATCGCTAATGCATTTTTCTCAATCCCTCTGGCAGCAGAGAGCCGGCCACAGTTTGCTTTCACTTGAAGGGGCGTCCAGTACACCTGGAATTGACTAACCCAGGGGTGGAAACACAGCCCCACTGTTTGCCATGGACTAATCCAGACTGCGCTGGAGAAGGGTGAAGCTCCGGAACACCTGCAATACATTGCTGACATCATCGTATGGGGTGACACAGCAGAAGAACTTTTTGAGAAAGGGAAGAAAATAATCCAAATCCTACTGAAAGCCAGTTTTGCCATAAAAGAAAGTAACGTCAAGGGACCTGCACAGGAGATCCAGTTTTTAGGAATAAAATGGCAAGACGAGCATCGTCAGATCCCAATGGACGTGATCAACAAAATAGCAGCTATGTCCCCACCAACTAGTAAAAAGGAAACACAAGCTTTCTTAGGTATTGTGGGCTTTTGGAGGATGCATATTCCAAATTAGAGTCTGATTATAAGCTCTCTCTATCAAGTGACCCGGAAGAAGAACAATTTTAAATGGGGCCCTGAGCAACAACAAGCCTTTAAGCAAATTAAACGGGAGATTGTTCATGCAGTAGCCCTTGGACCAGTCCGGGCAGGACAAGATGTTAAAAATGTGCTCTATACCGCAGCCGGGGAGAATGGCCCTACCTGGAGCCTCTGGCAGAAAGCACCTGAGGAGACCCAAGGCCGACCCCTGGGGTTTTGGAGTCGAGGATACAGAGGATCTGAGGCCCGCTATACTCCAACTGAAAAAGAGATATTGGCAGCATATGAAGGAGTTCGGGCTGCCTCGGAAGTAGTTGGTACTGAAACACAGCTCCTCTTAGCACCCCGACTGCCAGTGCTGGGCTGGATGTTCAAAGGGAAAATCTCCTCTACACATCATGCAACTGATGCCACGTAGAGTAAGTTGGTCACACTGATCACACAACGAGCTCGCATAGGAAACCGCAGTCGCCCAGGAATTTTGGAAGTGATCATGGACTGGCCAGAAGGCAAAAATTTTGGAATGTCGCCAGAGGAGGAGGTGACGCGTGCTGAAGAGGCCCCGCTGTATAATAAACTGACAGAAAATGAGAGGCAATATGCCCTGTACACTGACAGATCCTGTTGCATTGTGGGAAAGCATCAGAGGTGGAAGGCTGCTGTATGGAGTCCTATACGACAAGTCGCAGAAACTGCTGAAGGAGAAGGTGGATCAAGTCTGCAGAGGTGAAAGCCATCCAGCTAGCGTTAGACATTGCTGAAAGAGAGAAGTGGCCAGTGCTCTATCTCTGTACTGACTCATGGATGGTGGCAAATGCCCTGTGGGGGTGGTTACAGCAATGGAAGCAGAGCAGTGTAGTGGTAAACCCATTTGGGCTGCCACACTGTGGCAAGATATTGCATCCCGGCTAGAGAATCTGGTTGTCAAAGTACGTCACATAGATGCTCATGTACCCAAGAGTCGGGTCACTGAAGAACATCAAAACAACCAGCAGGTGGACCAGGCTGCTAAGACGGAAGTGGCTCAGGTGGACCTGGACTGGCAACATAAGGGTGAGCTATTTATGGCTCAGTGGGCCCATGACACCTCAGGCCATCAGGGAAGAGATGCAACATATAGATGGGCTCGTGACCGAGGGGTGGACTTGACCATGGATACTATTGCACAAGTGATCCATGAATGTGAAACATGTGCTGCAATTAAGCAAGCCAAGCAGTTAAAGCCCCTTGTGGTATGGAGGGCGATGGCTGAAATATAAATATGGGGAGGCCTGGCAGATTGACTATAACACACTCCCACAAACTCGCCAAGGCAAGCGCCATGTGCTTACAATGGTGGAAGCAACCACCGGGTGGCTGGAAACATCCTGTGCCCCATGCCACCGCCCGGAACACTATCCTCGGCCTTGAAAAGCAGGTCTTGTGGTAACACGGCACCCCAGAAAGAATTGAGTCAGACAATGGGACTCATTTCCGAAACAACCTCGTAGACACCTGGGCCAAAGAGCATGGCATTGAGTGGGTGTATCACATCCACTATCATACACTAGCCTCTGGGAAAATGATACAATGGACTGTTAAAGACTACATTGAGAGCAATGGGGGGGTGGAACCTTCAAACATTGGGATACACATTTAGCAAATGCCACCTGGTGTGGCAGTACATCCCGCCCCCCCCATCCTGCCAGCAGGAAACAAAACTTCTCCAGGAAGGGAGAAGGGGAAGGAAACCCTGGAGGCTGCAGGTTGAAATTTGAACTGGCCAATCGAGATGCGCCAGGTACACCGAGGTGACCCTCCTAGCCAATAGAATTAAATGACCACAGGTCAGATTCGACAGGGGTATAAATGGGGTCCCGCCGGAGGACACGTTGGCAGTCCTCCTCGGAGCAGCGGGTCTGCAGTCGGGGACTCCCCCTCGGGTCGGGGCACCGCCCGAGGTAACTCCTCGAGGGAGAGAGCCCTCAGCTTTTAGGTGAGAGATACGCGCGTTTTGAGCCATCACTTTAAATCTTGGGGATTCTTAAGTTGGCTGTGTAGTATTAATTCTCTTTACATCATTGAGCCTGTGGTTTTATAAAATGTTACCGGACGTCTAACTAACTTTTGCTGAAGAATAAATCTGAGTTTTAACACCTGTTGGATTTGGTTAGTCGTGCATCTGTAACATTTTAAATTGGCGTAGTCGGCAGGATGGTGTTAATGGAGGAATTATTACGGAGGCACGGCTGCAGCCCTTCTCCCCCAGGTCTGGACTGGGCGAAGGAGAAGTGGTCCGACCCGGCAGCGGTCGTGGGGAGAGTAGAACTATGCAGCGGAAGTAGTCCGTGATACAGCAAAGGCAGTGTGTGTGCCCTCCTGGGCGCCTGCTTGATTCAAGCACAGAACTGAAAGAGTGATTCTGCTAAAAGGCAAGGGGAAATAGATTGTCCGAAGGTGGAATTGGAGGAAAGGGACGTGCGGCCCCTTATTGAAACAGAAGGGCACGCGGGTCCACACGGTGGGAGCCCCCAGAGCGCTGCTTGCATGGCCCCTCGGTCGGGACCCGAACTCGGCGAGTTGCAAGCTAAGTTTTCGTGCAAGCCGGGCGAAACCGAAAATGAGTATTTGTGGAGAGTTTCTCTAACGGGGAGGATCGGATACTGTTGAGTGATGATGAAGCGAGAAGTTACTGGGCACCGGGAGTGTTTCTGAGTGCTGCACCGGCGGGTGATCAGTCCATAACGTCCCGAGTAGCTTACTGGGCTGGGGGTGTGGACCCCAAGGAGAGAGGAGAATCTGTTACTATCCGGGCAAAGGGACTGTCGGAGTTAACGGAGGGCAGCAGGAAGGTCCGCCCAGCCGGTTGTAAACCCCGCCCCGAGCGGTCTCGAACTCGCGGTCGGTCGGGTCGGAACTGCGATCCCGGAAGGGACGCTCTCTGGCGGAAGGCACCGGCACTGGGGGCAGCCCGAGCCGTGCTGCCCGGGCAGTCCGCCGGCGGCGTCCGGGAGTGGGATTGCTGGAGGGGAAGGCTAGAGACCAAAGGGAAGCGCCAGCAACCCCGCCCCCTCGGGAAGAGAAACGGGGCCCTTTCGCGGCACTGCGAGAGGAACTGGAAGGGCTAAAAACTAGGAGCTGCGGTTTGGGGTTCAGGCCGCCCAATCTGCATAGTGAATACCTGCTAATGGTCTGCTGATAAGGAGCCTTATATACACATTCCTGTGGGCCCAAAACAGATAAGTTTGGAATTCTTAATCGATACAGGAACCCAAGTTAGTGTTTGAAATGATCTACAAGCTAGTGAGCTGGGAATTAGGCCATCAAGAAAGGCTATAAACATTAGGGGAGTGACAGGGGCGACAGAAAAATGCCCCATAGCTCAAACCCAACTTTGGCTGCCTGGGGAAAAAAGAATGACAGCTGTGGAGGTGGCTTTAAGCCCCTATGAGGGAAATATACTGGGATTTGATGTGCTGGCAGGCAGACAATGGGACCTACCCAATAGTAGGGTGTGGAGCTTTGGGGGCAGGGAGGCAGAGGCTATTCATGTGAGAACATTGCAGGTTGCTCCTGCACTACCGCAATCTAAGGTAACCCGTGTCCCTCAATACCCACTTCCAGCCGCGGCCAAACGGGGCATTTTGGAAGTAATTAATGATCTGGAGAAAAGAGAGATCATCAGTTGCGCACGTTCTCCTTACAATTCCCCTGTTTGGCCAGTCCGTAAATCAGATGGAAGGTGGCGACTAACAATTGATTATAGAAGATTGAATAGTAATACCCCACCGTTAACTTCTGCCATCCCAAGTATCACCTCAGTGATAACAGCAATACAGGCTGCAGCCCACCCATGGATGGCTGCTTTAGATGTCAAAGATATGTTTTTTATGATTCCCCTAAGGGAAGAGGACAAACCCCAGTTTGCCTTCACTTGGGAAGGGACCCAATACACCTTTAATCGACTTCCCCAGGGATATAAGCACTCCCCTAATATTGCTCACAATGCTTTAGCCAAGCTCCTTGATGCTGTGGAGGTACCACCAGGTGTCCACATATATCAATATATAGATGATATCCTAGTCAGTGGGGATAACAAGGAACAGGTAGGGCAAGTGGCTGAGGCCATCTGGAATCTGTTAGTCAAGAATGGGCTAGACATTCCATCTTCTAAATGCCAAGGTCCTGGACAAGAAGTTAAATTCCTAGGGGCATGGTGGATAGCTGGAGCAGTTGTGGTACCTGATGACACTCTATCAGCTATTGAAAAGGGACAGACTCCAAGTAATAAAATGGAATTACAACAGCTGTTAGGTACCTTGGGCTATTGGAGAAAACATATACCAGGGTTTTCGGTGATTTGCCGCCCTCTTTATGACTTGCTCCGAAAAAACAGAAAATGGGATTGGACTTTGCAACATACGGAAGCCCTTAACACTCTGAAAGTTGAGCTTAAGGCTTATCAGAGACTAAGTCCATTGCACCCACGAGATCCTTTAAGAGTGGAATGGGGATTTGCTGAACATGCTTATGCTGTGGCGTGTTTCAAAAGGGGCCACAGGGACCAGCCAGGCCTTTATTATTCTCTTCCACTGCATTCAAAGAAACGGAGCGATGATATTCAGATTGGGAGAAGGGGACTCTTTCCCTCACTAGAGCAGTTAAAGAGGCTGAAAAGCTGCATACTTCACAGGATGTTATAGTACAGGGTCCTTTCCCTCTCTTAAATTCAATCTTCAGTGGGTCACCTCCTCCAGAGGGAGTAGCCCAAAAGGCCACAGTTAGGAAATGGTATGCATACCTAGAAGGGATAAGCCAATTGCTCCCACTAAAAGAGGGTCCGACTACGGTTTTCAAACTACAGCAACCTGTAAACCCTGACCCAGCCTTGCTGGGTCAACTGTATAAACCTTCTCCGATTGAGGAGGCACCTGAATTTGTGGCAGGCTCAGATGTGCAGGGAGTGTGGTTCACAGATTCATCTGCCCATCGAGTGGGATCAAAATGGCAATATAAAGCAGTGGCATTGGAGATTGGTACTGGGAAGACAGTCGAAGAGGAGGGTGAAGGTAGTGCACAAGTAGGAGAACTACGGGCTTTATTACTGGCCGTAGAGAATGGTGCTACCATTGTCTATACTGACTCTTACGCAACCTTTAAGGGTGCTACAGAGTGGCTATGTCAGTGGGAATCTAGTAAGTGGGAAGCAGGTCATGTGAAAGTGTGGAGGACAGAGGACTGGCAATGTCTCCTGGCAATGGGGAGGTCCCGACCTTTAAAGGTGGGATGGGTGAAGGGACATGCTTGGGATGGAACCCCAGCTGTGAAATGGAATCAACAGGTGGACCACCTGGCCCAAATCAGGATGGTCACCAGTGAGAAGGAAGATTGGGATAGACTAGCAGAATGGTTGCATATCAAGCGAGGCCACTCAGGGAAAGCAGATCTCTATTATGAATGCCAATCTTGGGGTTGGCCGGTGTCTATGAAAAACCTGTGGAGCAATTCTTACAGCTTGCCCGCAGTGCCGATTAAGGCTTAAAGCTAATCACCCAAACCAAGCTCCGGCCCAGCATATCAGACAAGGCAAGGCTCTTTGGAGCACGTGGCAGGTTGATTACATTGGTCTTCTGACACCATCTCATGGGAGTGGAAAGACTCACCGCATCAGTGCCCGGTGGATAATACCGGACTTCTAACCCTGTGACCTGGTTTTAAAACCGAGGCCTAGTTGTGCTTTTTTACAGGACCATGAAGGAACGAGTCATTCCAGTCCTTTTGCTGACAGTGATGACTGACAGACGTGGATGATGAAGATCTGGATGATAATGTCGTGGCAAAATGACGGACATTAATATCGTGAGTCCTTGACCTCGCATGAGAGCAATGTAACAATTATAGTTGGTCACCAGATGTGACTATATCCTCCAACTAACCCATGGGATCACGGGGTGGGAGACCAACCTTCTCTAATATTTAATAATGCTTGTAGTTATGATTACTGTAATCTATATTGCAATAAGTTCTATCAAACACTTGGTAGTAAAGCCTGTACTAACGGTTAAGTATACTCCTTTAAACTGTCCATACACTGAATATTCCTGTGTTCGACATTCCACTTCAGTTCTAGACCAGAAGGGAACGATGACCCACAATGAGAGTCAAACTCGCCAAACTGCACCCCCTTTTAACTTTGGAGGCAAGAGGTGACTGTACCACTGCTCCAAAGAAACCAGTCGAATCATGACTGTGATCACGGGGTGGATTGTGGCAGTACATCCCGCCCCCCCCCCCCCCCCCCCCATCCTGCCAGCAGGAAACAAAACTTCTCCAGGAAGGGAGAAGGGGAAGGAAACCCTGGAGGCGCAGGTTGAAATTTGAACTGGCCAATCGAGATGCGCCAGGTACACCGAGGTGACCCTCCTAGCCAATAGAATTAAATGACCACAGGTCAGATTCGACAGGGGTATAAACGGGGTCCCGCCGGAGGACACGTTGGCAGTCCTCCTCAGAGCAGCGGGTCTGCAGTCGGGGACTCCCCCTCGGGTCGGGACGCTGCCCGAGGTAACTCCTCGAGGGAGAGAGCCCTCAGCTTTTAGGTGAGTGATACGCGCGTTTTGAGCCATCACTTTAAATCTTGGGGATTCTTAAGTTGGCCGTGTAGTATTAATTCTCTTTACATCATTGAGCCTGTGGTTTTATAAAATGTTACCGGACTTCTAACTAACTTTTGCTGAAGAATAAATCTGAGTTTTAACACCTGTTGGATTTGGTTAGTCGTGCATCCGTAACACCTGGTTAGTCAACACCAGAGGATCTGCCAATCCGGGTGGCCCTGCCCAGTCAGAATTTTTACGTACTGTAGAAGGGGATAAAGTCCCTGTGGTGAACATGAAAAATATGTTTAGGGAAGACAGTCTGGGTTACTCCTGCCTCAGGCAAAGCTAAACCCATTCATGGGATTGCTTTTGCTCAAGGACCTGGGTGCACTTGGTGGGTGATGCGCAAGGATGGGGAAGTCCGATGCGTGCCTCGAGGGGATTTGATTTTAGGTGAGAATAGCCAATGAATTAAATTGTATGATGTTAGTTGCTATATAACCCTGCCACTGTATGTTATCGTTACTATAATTGTTATATGCTATATCCATGGTATTACAGTAAGAATCACTTAGATCAAGCAAGAATGAACTGTGATAAAACTGAGCAAAGTGCAGTAGTGTTGGAACCAGAACTGACTTCAGCATGCAACACTCCAACATTGCATACCATCCTCCTGCTGCGTCCAGTGTCACCGGCTCGCCACACCGCACAGAAGCCCTATCATGCTCTGCCAACTGAGAGGGCTTCTCACCATCACTCCTGCCCAGAAAGACTGGTATGACAGATGGAGCCCAAAGTAGGGGACTAAATGAACTCAACGGACACTTTACAGAGATGGCCCATAAACTAAGGGAATGATATCTGTGTGTGTATATATATATATATGAAAGGACGGAAAAGGTCATTATGATTGATTAGGATGTCATGGAAAGTATGGGACCTGAGCATGACATAAATGGTATAAAATAAGGGGTGGATACTGTCCTGGTTTCGGCTGGGATAGAGTTAATTGTCTTCCTAGTAGCTGGGATAGTGCTATGTTTTGGGTTCAGTATGAGAAGAATGTTGATAACACACTGATGTTTTCAGTTGTTGCTAAGCAGTGTTTATACTAAGTCAAGGATTGTTCAGCTTCTCATGCCCAGCCAGCAAGAAGGCTGGAGGGGCACAAGAAGTTGGCACAGGACACAGCCAGGACAGCTGACCCAAACTGGCCAACAGGGTATTCCATGCAATGTGATGTCATGCCAAGTATATAAACTGGGGGGAGTCGGCCTGGGAGGGATCACTGCTCAGGAACTAACTGGGCATCAGTCAGCAGGTGGTGAGCAATTGCATTGTGCATCACTTGTTTTGTATATTGCAATCCTTTTATTATTATTGTCATTTTTATTATTGTTATTATCATTATTAGGTTTTCCCTTTCTGTTGTATTAGACTGTTCTTATCTCAATCCACAAGTTCTACTTTTTTAACTGATTTTCTTTCCCATCCCACTGGGTCAGGGGGGAGTGAGTGAGGAGCTGTGTGGTGCTTAGTTACCGGCTGGGGTTAAACCACGACATTGGTAACAAATTAAATTAATTTTGTTTTTTCCCCAAGTTGAGTCTTTTTTTTGCCCATGACCATAATTGGTGAGTGATCCCTCCGTGTCCTTGTGTCAACCCACAAGCTTTTCATTATATTTTCTCCTCCCCATCCCACTGCATTGGAGGAATGATCGAGCAGCCTCATGGTGCTTTGTTTCCGGCTGGACTTAAACCACAACAGTATCTCAGTGTGTTCTTGTCTCCCCTTGGCCCATTAAAAGGGGACAGAAGTAGGGCAGTAACTGTTAACCCTCCCTTGTTAGAAAGGAGACTGCAACTGCCTGAGCCCAATAGAAGACAAAGAATCCAATGAACTTGGATCATTCTAGTAGGCTTGTCTAATAACTTCCCTTCCTTTCAGACACCAACTCTGCAATGCTACGTCTTGCACTGAGAGTGACCTTCTAGTTATGCAGCTCATGGCAAAGAACATAACTCTTGTGAATCAGGGCCTTACCAAGCACATAGTAAGAAGTTCATGGTGCAGGTGGGGAGTATATGTGGTCACTTGTCAATGCGTGGCTTTCTGAAGTTAGCTTAGCTGTGACTTGAATCACTGGTATCAGATTTGTATCAGACCTGCTCGCTTCAGCTGAAGAACTCTATCTTGCCAGTGGCGTGAGACAGCCATAATCTGGTCTTGGGCGCTAGAACTAGCGTGGCCTGCCCACTAAGCCTCAGATGAGCTGGTGTAATGTAAGTTTATGAACAGGGTGAAATTAATTGAGCTTATCTCTTCGCAGAGAATCAAGAACAAATATGCCAGCAGCAAAAATGCCAAGATAAGCGCCCTCACACAGCTGAACTCTGCTGTCATACAGAATGTAGCAAAACCTCTGGCCAAAGTGTTCTAACTTCTATGTGAACTTGAGCAGAATGTTGACATCATGTACAGTGGCACATAGTGCATCTTATTCATGTGTTTCAGGCTTTTAATAAAGCATTTTTTTGCCTTTTACTCCAGTGCTGTCTTATCTGTGTTCCTTGTGATAGTACTGTTGACTTTTCCCCTATGGCTGAGGCATCTCCATATAGAGACTGTGAATAGTGTTGAGAGGTGTTATGTGAGCTCTGGGGTTAGCTCTTCAGAGTTGCTGAGCCTCCAGGTAGGTGTACAGGCAGGAGTGTTGTCATAGGCTCCACTAAACGTGGTGGCAGATCTAGCTGCTGCCAGATTAGTCAAATTCTAAATTCCACAGTTAGAGTGCAGCTCTATTAACTTAATATTTATTTATTGTAGTATATTTTTGTTAATAGCTTATCTAATAAATATCAGCTCTACCTCTAGTAAAATACTGGTCAGAGCTGTATTTGCCTTCACTTAGAAGTGATAATTGTTCTTTGCCTACCCCCTCCCCATTTTTTTGCCCTTGTTACAAATATTTAACTTTACTCCAGCTTCCCTTTTGTTCTTTATCTGAAAAATACCTGAGAGAAGGGGCTGCCTTGTTCCTTTCTTGTGCCTACTACAAGTCAAGGGTTTTTCACTGGGAGGGCTTGGTGGGGAATAAGCTCAGCAACTAACGAATGTCCTTTTGATGACCTTTGACGCAAGGTAACTAACACAGGGCTTTGATTTAGGGGCTGCCCCTCCTCACTGCCACTTTGGGGGCCATTCCGTAAGGAGACGGTTATTACTGTCATCGCCTCCCACCTAGCGGCCGAGCGCCGAAAGGCCAATACAGAGGAAGAGGCCCGGGATTGGCTGGAAGCTTGTGGGCTGCGGGGGAGCCCTGTCCTTTCAGGCGGAAGCAATCGCCGGCTGCACTGTTGAGGAGCGCGCGGGGGATGTTTGAAGGCACAGTCATAGAGCCGCTGCAGCGGGAATTGGGCGCAGTGGCCGAGGCCGAGCTGCCGGCCGAGCCAGAGGCGAAACTGGACGTCTTCATGCTGTTCCGGTCAGCGCTGAGGAGAGCGGGGAGCCGCTGGAGCGTCGGCGGCTCTGAGGAGACCGGAGCGAGGGGGAGCCGCTGGGGTGATGGCGGCTCTGAGCAGGCTGGGGTGGGTGTGAGGGGCGGTGGCTACGGCAGGGCCCACTCAAGTGCCTGCTTTCCTGGGCTGCGGCGCTGAGTCTGACCGTTTTCACTTTGCCTCTGCTCCTGCCTGAGGGAACAGATGAAGCAGCAGCTCATGGAGTGCAGCGCCGCAGTTCATGCTAGTAAGCTTCTCCCTACTCTAGCTCCCTCCAACAACCCCCTGTGCTTTCTCTTAATGGGATGCGATATTACAGTAATAAAGAATGTGGCATGACTAATGTATATATTTAAAATAACTTTTTTTTATTTACCAAAAAGTGGTTGTTATAACAAGGAAATGTTTTTCTTGGCTGAGCATCTTATTGCATTTTCTAGACAGCTCTTGTAGACATGTTTGAGAGCTTACAAAACTGCCATATGAGTATTGCCCACTGCTCTTTCTCCTCTTGGATTTTCACTTTAGCTCCCTCTAACGTTCTGACAAAGCTTAAGTTGTGATGATGGCTTTCAGGAATCTGATCACTGGGGCTGAAGCCTTACAATGCAAAGTGTTTGGCAGCAATACTGATTTAAGGTGTTTCTTGTTCTCATTGTGTTTCTGTTATCGATGTCCTCTTCTACTGGACCAGTGTCCTAGTTTCAGCTGGGATAGAGTTAACTGTCTTCCTAGTAGCTGGTACGGTGCTATGTTTTGAGTTCAGTATGCGAAGAATGTTGATAACACTGATGTTTTCAGTTGTTGCTAGTAGTGTTTAGACTAATGTCAAGGATTTTTCAGCTTCTCATGCCCAGCCAGCGAGAAAGCTGGAGGGGCACAAGAAGTTGGCACAGGACACAGCCAGGGCAGCTGACCCAAAGTGGCCAACAGGGTATTCCATACCATGGGACGTCCCATCTAGTATAGGAACTGGGAAGTGGGGGCGGGGAATCGCCGCTGGGGGACTAGCTGGGTGTCGGTCGGCGGGTGGTGAGCAATTGCACTGCGCATCATTTGTACATTCCAATCCTTTCATTAGTGCTGTTGTCATTTTATTAGTGTTATCATTATCATTATTAGTTTCTTCTTTTCTGTTCTATTAAACTGTTCTTATCTCACCCCGTGGGTTTTGCTTCTTTTTCCCCGATTTTCTCCCCCATCCCACTGGGTGTGGGGGGAGTGAGTGAGCAGCTGCGTGGTGCTTAGTTGCTGGCTGGGGTTAAACCACGACAACCAGCCAGTTGCATATATAGAGCAATGCTGTGAGTCAGCTCTGGCGTGTCTAAAAAGTACTAAATGGAAATATTTTAGAGCCTAATTATTTCTTTGATACAGTTGATTGATAGTCTCACTAACAGTGGAAGAGATGATGAGGTGTGGAGGTAGGAATAAGAATTACCTTGTTAGTATAGCCATTAAGCTGCTTATCCTTTATGCTCTATAGATTGTATTTAAAAGTCTTTCTGTTGTGCTATTTTAGTGACGTTCTTGCTTTGCAGGTCAAGAAAGCTACCCTGATCATGCCATTGAAGAAAAGTTTATCAAGAAGTATGTTGTGATAATTTCAAACTTTTGACGTATATTTAAAAAAAAAAAAAAAGAGGAGAAGGTTTGGGAACTGAGCTTGGAGGTTCTCTTCTAGTTACTCCTTTTTAGTAAAAACTCTGGATTAATGGTCAGCACTTTGCAGGACTGGTGAAAATAAAGGAAATTAAGAGAAAACATGGGGAAGAAATATTCTACTCAGTCTCCTAATGTAGTTCAGTATCTGATGTGGTTTCTAAATTTGAAAACCTAGTGATGGCTAGAATTCACTAACATAGTTTCATATGCTAAAATATTCCTGGCCTGAATAATCTGTGATTTGCAGGAAAAATTCTTACTTCAGGCATGCAGAGAGCAAGTTAAAAATGTGGCATTACTTTTACACTTCTTGTTCTTTTCACACTGTTTTGTTTTGGTTGGTTGGTGGGTTTTTTTGGTTGTTTGGGTTTTTTTGGTTGTTTGGGGTTTTTTTGTTTTGGTTTGGTTTGGTTTTGTACCGCAGAAGATTTGGAAAGAGAAATGGAGAAAGTAAAAGTCTCTTTCCAAAAAAAGACATTAGTCTTACAAAGGTAGATTCCTGTTTATTTGGAGGTTTTCTGTTTGTTTATGTGTGCACACATGCATGCATGTACATATGCATAATTCTGATTAAAATAGGATTTCAAAGTGATATAGTGTGTGTTACAAATATGAGAGTTATTACTACCATCGAACCAGTAGGAATGAAGATGGAGATACCATAGCAACAAAACAAATCACATGTTGAAATGTGTAAACCCCAAAGGTCCTGCAAAAATGTGAAAGTCTGACTGTAAAAATTGGTAAGCGTAGTTCTTGGCAGTATTTTATAAATGCCTGTGAAAAGGTGGAAGTTGGTAGGTGTTATATGTCTCCTGTGTTACATGGCTGTTCATCTGAATTCCCACCTTCCCTTCTGTAGACTCTGGGATTTAATGGTGTCTGAGTATGTTTGGCAAGAGAGAAAAGCATTGTTATTCTTACAAATAATCATTGATATGCCTGTGGTGGGTTGACCTTGGCTGGCTGCCAGGTACCTAACAAGCTGCTCTATCACTCCCCCTCCTCAGCTGGACAGGGGGAGAAAAAAATACAACGAAAGGTTCGTGGGTCGAGATAAGGACAGGGAGAGATCACTCAACCAATTACCATCACGGGCAAAACAGACTCAACTCAGGGAAATTAATTTAATTTATTGCCAATCAACCAGAGTAGGGTAATGAGAAATAAAACCAAATCTTAAAACACCTTCCCTCCACCCCTCCCTTCTTCCCAGGCTCAACTTCACCCCTGAATTCTCTACCTCCTCCCCACAAGCAGTGCAGGGGGATGGGGAAAGGGGGTTGCAGTCAATTCATCACACATTCTCTCTGCTGCTCCTTCATCCTTGTGCTCTTCCCCTGTTCCAGCATGGGGTCCCACCTAGAGGAGAGAGTCTTCCACGGACTTCTGCAATGTGGGCCCTTTCCATGGGCTGCAGTTCTTCATGAACTGCTCCAGCATGGGTCCCCCACAAGGTCACAAGTCCTGCCAGCAAACCTGCTGCAGTGTGGGCTCCTCTCTCCACAGGGCCACAGGTCCTGCCAGGAGCCTGCTTTAACGTGGGCTTCCCACGGGGTCACAGCCTCCTTCACGCACCCACCTGCTCCAGTGTGGGGTCCTCCACAGGCTGCAGGTGGATATCTGCTCCACCGTGGACCTCCATGGACTGCAGGGGGACAGCCTGCCTCACCATGGTCTTCACCACGGGCTGCAGGGGAATCTCTGCTTTGGTGCCTGGAGCACCTCCTCCCCTTCCTTCTTCACTGACCTTGGTGTCTGCAGAGTTGTCTGTCTCTCATATTCTCACTCCTCTCTCTTCCGGCTGCTGTTGTGCAGCAGTTCCCTCCCCCTTCTTAAATATGTTATCACAGAGGTGCTACCACTGTCACTGATTGGCTCAGCTTTGGCCAGTAGCAGGTCCATCTTGGAGCTGGCTGGCACTGGTTCTATTGGACATGGGAGAAGCTTCTGGCATCTTCTCACAGAAGCCACACCTGTAGCCCCTCCGCTACCAAAACCTGGCCACGCAACCCCAATACAATGCCTTTCTTGTCTTGAGAGTTAAGCCCTGTTATTTAAGAAGTGTGATATTTAAAAAGTACTGAGTATTTTATATGTATAATTCCAATGTGAAAGCGAACATAAATGGAACCTTGGAAATCTCTTTCGATATTTATCTAAATTAACTTCTCAGTTTCTTATCAGTTATATGTTTCTTCCCCACACTATGCAGGTTCCAGCTTATGGATGCTCTGAGAAACAAAGTGAAACAAAATGATAATGACTCATGGTAAGGTGTTTTTGGGGAAAGGATGGCTAGAAAGGAAATGACTTGACACAGTTTAATGCAACACATTTCTACATTACTTCATTGTACCTTTTTTAAGAGCAAGCTTTCTTCTTCTAGTTTTTACTGGATTATATACAGTCTACCTTCTGGCTAGAATCAGCATGATCAGACTACTTATACCCAGGGTGGATTTACATTTGGGCTCTGAATTAACCAACCTTTGATTACAGAGATTATAATTTTTGATTCACTAGTGAGAACTGTTTGTAGTTAAGAGGTTTTTTTGTCTTTAATGCACGAATTACCTGCATTTGTAATAGCTGAGCACATATTACAGGCTTCTAACAGAGCCTTGCCTCTATTTTGCTGCCTTTGTTAATTAATTGTGTAGGAGCTTAATGTCTTTGAAAAAGAATCGAAGGTTTCAAACATGTTTAAAATGAACTTTTAATATCCTGTCCGATATTAATGGATGTATGTATTTGAAGTGTAATATGAGGAATTTAATTTCTGACATAAAT
The DNA here is from genome assembly GCF_900496995.4 of Aquila chrysaetos chrysaetos. NCBI lineage: Eukaryota > Metazoa > Chordata > Aves > Accipitriformes > Accipitridae > Aquila > Aquila chrysaetos. The sequence continues at coordinate 798,257 of NW_024470324.1, read as the reverse complement.
ACAGCTGAAAACAGTGCATCTCCATGATGTTCCTGCCACAGGCCAGAATTCAGGAGCTCCAATTGCTAGCTGTTCTCAGGTGTCTTGGCTTCCTTGATGCCTCCCAAGCTCTATGATTTGAAATGTTAGGGAAATGTAACTGAAACATTAGGGAAACTGAGAGGGGAAGTAAGGAGACTATTTGGCCCCTACAACAATATTTAGTATGATAACTGTAAAAAAGAAAGGGTGTAGGTTTTAAAAAAAATAAAATAAATAAAATATGCTTTATTTTGGTGTTAGGGGAAATGGTGTGGGGTTTTTTCTTTGGTTGTTTTTTTTGTTTGTTTAATCCAAATAACTTTGGTTAAAACATTTATGCTGTTGACGCTTATTAATGGTCTTAAGGTATGCAACTGTGTTTCCTTCCTTAGTCTGATCTTGGAAACTATGAAACACATAATACTGCTCAGCACTGCAATACTTGAATCTCAGCAGGTAAATGTCAGTTGTAGCTTGTTGTGCAGGTCTGCCAACCTCAATACGGGCAGGGGCATGGTTTGAAAGTAACAGGAATGTGCAAGTCATTTGAAGCTGAATATGTGGCCAAAGGGTGTGTTTTCTACTGGTGTTAAAATTATTGAAATGATTACTTAAACTGAATATGTAAGAAAGTCTGGTTCTAGAGCTGCCCTTAACTGATTTTGTGGATTGAATTAGCATCTGTCAATATTTATTGGAGACAGGAGTCTAGGAAAGTACTTTTTTTTTTTCTTTCAGCAAGCACATGAGATGGAACAGAAATTGAATGACATTAAAAGGAAAATACTCTGTGTGTTAGTTATATATTTGTTTTATATTTGAATGTACAGTTCCTATTTTAAAGTGCTTCTTGTAGTAATATTAATTTACATCTGAAGTAACTACGAAACTCTCAATACAGGTATAAAACTTCTGAAAAGAGTATGAAGTACTGTAAAAATGAGCTGGTGTGTTGTCTACATGAGCATGAGACTGACACGTTAGAACAAGAGATGCAAGAAGATACTCAAAAGGAATGTGGTGATGTTTTATTATTCAGTGTAAGCTCCCCAGCAAATTACACCTCATTTAGTAATTTAAATCAGTCCTACAACACCTAAAGGATTTTTTTGTCAGATTGCACCTTTGTGAAATGTTTATAGAATAGAGGAGGGGATTTAATTACAAAGAACTTGTGTAATAATATATATGTTGGTATCCAGTACGCTTATTAGAGTGGGTCAAATTTAGATTTGAAGTCACTCTTCAGAATTTAAGGTAAATATGTTTTTTGAATGCTCCTACTGCCATATGGCTAGGTTTGCCAACAGTTTTAACAACTGTTAAATGTTTGTTTCATGCATAGGAAGTGGTGTATATGTTGACAGTAATGAACAAGCACAATGAAATATTTGTCTTCACAGGAAAAATGAGCACCCTAACATCTTCAGAAATAAGGGAAGGAATGCTGTGTCAGCATTCTTTCAATGTATGAACTGTCCCTAAATGTTTTTATTCAGTCTAGTTTTTAGCCTGTTTTCCTGTTAAAACTAGTAATATTCACTGGCATTGTCCATATGTCCCTTGTATGACTTTGGAACTTGCTTTCAATCAAATTTTAAAAAGGGGAAAAAGGTCTTAAACATCTCTGACTATAATAGTTGTGACAACCAAAGATGGGATGTAGGAGAGATGTTCAAATCACTGTCCATGTCTGTTGGAAATGCAGACAAAATACTTTGTTTTGCTAGCAGCCAGGGAACTAGTTGATGTGCTGTGGCTACCTGGTATCAATGTATGTGTTGTCTCTTGTGTGAAAGGAATATCTTGAGGTATATCGGAGGAAAGGGATGGAGTGAGAAGTTAGGGTTATTGCAATGGAAGTGCTTTAGATATCTGTGAAGAAAAAGCATGTCTTTGGTTCTACTGTTCACTGAACTACTTCTTAATGCTTTGTTTTCCTGATAATGGAACAGTACTAAAACAAGCTGGATGACAGAAACTACTGCAAATTCATACCATGATAAAAAAAAAAAAAGGAACTAGTGAGTATGGAAGTGGATGAAATGCTAGAGAAGATACGTAATAACTTACAAAGAGAGATGACTACATGAATTAAAAATGTATTTTAGGTAATGTGTCCATAGCTTTCAGAAGCAAGTTTGCAGTTTTGCATTACAGTCAAGATAACATACTGTGTAGTAAAAGTAACTTCAAACAAAATTTTGTTTTCAAAAACTTTAAGTGATGATGGTAATGAAAAAACTGCTGTATGAAAACTTTATTGTTTTAAAGGCTAAAAGTATGAAATCATCACAGACTTCTTTTGGAATAATTATTTATGGAGTTTAGTGTCGCACTTTCTCCGCTGCGACAATCGAGGGAAAACGACACATCGCCAGGGACTCGCCCTGGGGAGAAAACGGACCAACACAGATACTGTGGATCAAACGATTTCTCCGTTTATTAACTGCGCAACACTCAGTTATATATGTTTCTAGTATCTACTCACACATAAGCCATTTGTTGATTGGTTAACATGTGCCATTCACGCGCTTAAACAATAGTCTAATTGGATAAAGTCCTCTAATCACGCAAATAGTTTCCTCCACCTGCATGCTGTCTTGCACTCTGTCTTCAGTCACATCGCCCTCCTGTTATCAGTCACGTACGCCTGACCTTGTTCTACTTTTTGTGCATTCTTCAGCAAGCTCATAATAATTGTGCCTTTGTGCAGTTAGTAAACTTAAAACAACAGATGTGCCTTGTGCAGTTTCCTTCGTCCTCCCACAATTTCTCCCACAAATTCTCCCACAATTCCCCCTCCCTAAGCTCATCTAAACAGTCTCGCTCACAATAGGTGAGTATAATACATAAGTGTACATAGTTTGTTTAACTATTCTATCTAACATACTGTTCAAAAGCACCAAAGCACAAGGAATGATCATACAGACAACGGCCAAAATACACAGACTTCCAATGATGGAGAAACCCCATTTTTTCAACCAGCCAAACCAATTCTCAGGAATACCTGAAATCCCTATCACTTTTTACAGCATCTTGGAGTTGTTGAATGATCTCAGCTTGTTGTCTGATGGTTTTCAGTGTCTCGGTGTTGTTTGTAAAGCCTAAACAACAAAATTCTGGGAAAAGGGTGTTGTTTTGTTTGCATCGTACCTCAAATTGAGCCAGTAGAAAATCTATGGGTGGAAGTAGTGCTTGTAATTGATTTGTTGTCGTTTCCTGAAGCGCTGTTAATGCGTCGATGGCTCGAGCAGTGGCGTTTCCTTGTTTTAAAACCAAACAGGCTAAAGCTTGAATATTCATTCTGTTTATCCAAGGTCCTACTTGGAGTAACTGATGAGAGTGTCAAGTATAGAAAATCAGTGGGTAAACGGACGTTGGGGTCACAAGAGCTGTCCAATTTCGTTACCTGTACAGTTCCTTTTTCTCGACGTGTCACGTTGATTAATTGTGCTTCTGTAGGTGCCCAGGCTTTCAATTGTCCTTTGGAACAGAGTCCTCCTCGCAGTTTTGGGGGTATCACTTTGTAGGCTGTTAATCCTTATTGGTTCCTTGTACATCTGGTTGGATCCATTTGGCCGGTACCCATCTGGGTCCCGAGTCTGTTTGGACACAGGCGTATCCTCGCCCCCATTGTAAAATGGGTACCGGCCCTTGCCATTCCATCGTGATTGGATCTCGATACCGAACTGGTGCTCCCAGCGTACGGTCAGATAGCAATGCGGTAGAAAAATGTCGCTGTGCCGCGGTGTGATGCTGAGATGGATCTGAGTCGCCTCGTGGCATATGATTTATTACCACGCAGGCCTTGGCTAACAGTTCATTTTGATAGCTTACAGGTACCTTCTCCCCCTCCCTAAGACGGTCTAACTGTGTCTTTAGGGTTTGATGGGCTCGTTCAACGATTGCTTGTCCTGTAGAATTGTAGGGTATTCCGGTTATATGTGAGGTGCCCCACTTATTCAGAAATTCGCGAACTCGAGAACTAACAGAATTGGGGCCATTATCTGTTTTTATCTCTTGGGGAATCCCTAAGACACTGATGGCGTGACAAAGATGTCGTATGGTGGCTGTGGCGTTACTTTTAGTTTCGGCAGTAGGGCAAATATAGCCGCTGCAAGTATCTATAGTAACGTGTAAATACTTCCGGGGTTTAAAAGGTTCATAGACTGTGATGTCTGTTTGCCAAATTTGATTTGGTAGTAGACCGCGGGGGTTAATTCCCCATGTCCAAGAGTTAGTTTGACGACAGTGTGGACAAGAAGCAACCACTGCTCGAGCATCAGACAGGGGTAGTCGGAATTGTTTTGCTAGAGCTTTAGCTCCTTGATGAAAAAATTCATGAGAAAGTTTGGCTTGTTGTAAAATGGGGATACCTACTGTCTGAATGAGGGTTCCTGCTGCTTTGTCTGCATGAGCATTTCCCCCCGTCAAAGCACCCGGTATTTGTGTGTGACTGTTAATATGTGCAAAAAATACAAGTTCTTGTCTTTTCTCTAATACTGACAAAAGTTCCCGAGCAGGTCCAGTCCCCCCCGGCAAACTTTGTTTACATCGTTGTGTTAAGTTATACACATATTCGCTATCTGTTACAATATTTAGAGGGATGGTAGGCCAAGTCGTTAAAGCAGTTAACACAGCATGTAATTCTAAAATTTGTACAGATCCTTGGCTTTTCCAAGCTCTGGTATGCCATTGATTGTCCAAAAAACAGGCTATAGCTGCCTGTTGAGTCGTTCCAGAGGCATCTGTAAACACAGTGAGGCCTTGGAGGGGTTTCTCTGAAATGGGTGTTTGTGGTTTGAAGGTTGATGATAATAGACTCTTAATGAGAGGGTCACCCCTGGCCGGGATAATTTGCCCCATAAAATCTGCTAAGGCCGCTTGTAAACACATATCAAACATTAGTAACTGTTCAAAATTACGGGGACTAACAGATGTTGAAATAAATTTAGGATCTCTTCCTGATAACTGCTGCATTTGTCATCGTCCTCGAGAGATTGCATCTGCCAATGCTACTAAAAATTGTGGTGCAGCTTGTTTGGGATAACTGGTATACAGCCATAACAAAGGACATACCCGTGAATCAATGAATTGATATATTAGTCCGTTTGCTCCTTCTCATTGCATAGTTATATGCAATTCTAATGGGATTTCTGGGGTATAACGGCTGAGACTCTTGTGAGCTAGTTTAGTAGTTATCTGTTGTAACACAGCCTTTTGTGAGTCTGTCAATGTGCGAGGAGCTGCGGCATCTGGGGTTCCTGCTAAATCTGCTAACAAGGGTTGTAACTCCTTGTGTGTTATGGGAATGAATTGTCTTAACCACTGTAGGTTACCAACCAACACCTGTAGGTTGTGTAAGGTTGACACTTGGTGTTCAATTTGTAGTTTTTGAGGCTGGACTGCTCGTTTCTGAATGAGTGTTCCCAAATATTTCACTGGAACAGTTGTTTGTACTTTTTCAGGTGCTACTTCTAGACCATGCTCCTTAAGAGTTTGAACCAAGTGTTTTAAGGTTGTGTTAATGTCTCCCTCCCCGCATAGCAAAATATCATCCATATAATGATAGAGAACCCAATTTTGATGTGTATCTCGAAACTGACGCAACGCGCGAGAAAGAAACCACTGACACAGAGTTGGGGAATTTTTCATCCCCTGTGGTAACACCGTCCAATGATAGCGCTGTACTGGTTCTTGATTGTTGATCGTCGGGATCGTCATCGCAAATCTGGGTTGATCGTCCGGATGGAGTGGAATAGAAAAGAAACAATCTTTTATGTCAATTACAGCAACTGGCCGGTCTTGGGGGTAACATGGACGGCCAGGGCAGGCCTGGTTGCAATGGTCCCATGTCTTCAAGAACAGCATTGACTGCCCTAAGATCATGCAAAAGACGCCAGGCACCTGACTTCTTTTGGATGACAAACACAGGGCAATTCCATGGACTGGTGGTTGGGACTAAATGTCCTTTTTCTACTTCTCGTTGTACTAATATCTGTAATTGAGACAATTTTTCCTGAGGAAGGGGCCACTGGTCAACCCACACCGGCTGTTGGGTCTTCCAATTCATGGCTATGGCTGGCGGGAATTGGCCAGCGGCCCCTACGAAAAATGGGGATCAGTGTTCAATTGTGGATCAGAAACTATGCGAAGCGATAGACCTTGCATAGCATCTCGTCCCAACAGAGGTAAAGGAAGCCCTTTTAACACAAATGGTCTGATCACAGTTGACGGGTGATGATCTCTATCTCCCAATATTTGAATTTGGATGGGTAAAATACTTTTTTGGGTACCTTGACTGCCACCAACCCCAGTCACGGAGACACTAATCTCTTCCAAGGGCCATATTTTGGGCCAAATTTCTTGGGGAATCACAGTGACATCAGCCCCAGAGTCTAAAAGGGCTCGAATTTGAATGCTCTGTCCCCATTGTTCGCCCACTGGTTGTAAAAGACATCCAATCATAGGACGTGTTGACATATCCAATACTAAATGAGCCATAAAAGTATCTTCTGGAATATACATTGGTATTTCAGTGAGGGGAACTATAGTGGCTTGTATCGTGTCATTTGTTTCATTGTACATTCCCGGAATAATATCAACCCCCCATTTATGAGCCCCATTGCCCACTAGAATGCCACCCACATTCTCTCCTGATCCTCCTCCCGTCAAAGTTATCGTTGTGGGTTGGCCCACCCAAACCCCTGTGGTTGTTCTTAAAGGCCGTCGGTTGTGATCTTCCAGGGCAGGAGCTCGTCCTTTTGCTGTCCAATCGTCGGTGATTCTCGGCATTCGGCGGGATATGCTTGACAGGACGGATTGTTCTCCGGCAGCCCCGCCCGCCCCGTGCTGGGACCGCCCCTGTAGTTTCCCTGATGTTCCCCGGCCCGTGTCATGCGACATTGCCTTGCAAGATGCCCTAGGTTCCCACAGCAGAAACAACTCCTTTGTTGGTCTGAATTTGGCGTCCTGCCCAGATTGGCTCTAGACACTGAAGGACACTGGCTTCTAACGTGACCGCTTCCCCCACAACCAAAACAGATGTTTTTCCTCGGGTTGTTATTTGTGCGATTGCGAAGTACAGCTGTAACTGCTGCAACCACAGGTGCCGCTGCGGTTTGAGCTTCTGCTTCTAACACCCGTTTAATCATATCTGCTACTGAAGCTTTTGCTGGCAATTGCGATAAAATTTGCCTTGTCTGGTCATTTGCTTGTGTACGAGCTAATTCTTTCGCAAGAACTGGCTTAACCTCGTCCGGTATGTTTGCTACCTCCACCGCCTTTTGCAAACGCTCTAAGAAATCCTGATATGGTTCATTAAGTCTCTGAATAACCTTTGTATACGGGACTCTTTTCTTTTCAAACTTACTGACCTTCATAAATGCATTTCTAGCACACTTTGAAGAAGCTGTTATCACCCGACCTCGCAAATGGGCCTGATTTTGAGGGGATGCATGATCTCCGGTCCCCGTTAACTGCGCCATAGAGATCCCTGCTAAATCGTGTCCTGGAGTAAGAGCGTCCAAAACAACCGCTTCTGCTTCCTCTTTAAACGCCTGCTCCCAGAGGCACATCAAAGGTGCCGTAAGTGCTGCACGCGCCAGCTGTCTCGAATCAAAGGGCAGTAACGGCTGAGCATAAATCACATCTAACAGAGCTCGTGTCCTTGGTCCATTCAATCCATCATCTCTACAGCTCGTCTGCCATTCCTTTACTAATTTGTAATCTAATGGTTGCCATCTAGGTCCATCTTGAGTGATTAACAACGGACACGCTAATACTCCCCCTTCATCTGAAGGTTTGAAATCCACACCCTCTAGAACACAATTTTTTGCTATTAACTTCCAATCCATAAACACCGGAGGTTGTGCCGCACGATCTACAATGCTTTGAGCATGCTGTACTGTCTGTTCAATAGTCGCCACTAAATTTTTAAATTTCGTCAAAACCTCCGTTACCTCAGTGATCTGATTCTGTTTTGCATTCGGTGGACTCTCCTCATCCGAGTCCGGCAATGGAACTGCTTCTGCTTGCAATTTCTTTCTAATGCAACGTTCTTTTTCATCCGAATCTACCTCCCTCATAGACACCGGAGGTGCACTAGGACCCGTGGTCGTACTACTCGCTGGCGGGACATACTTAGAGGGCTCCTCTGCCTCATGTGAAAACAATCCTGGCGGGGGAAGGGGTGGATACCCAAAAAAAGAATCCTCTGGTTGCTCGCGAGAGACTGGAAACGCCAAGGCGTCCGGAGCATCCTCTGCTCTTTCCAGTCTCTCTACTTGTTTTCCCAACATCTCCTCACCTCCGACTCCAGTAACACCTTTACTCTCTTTGTCAGCCTGTACCTCTAACAAATCAAGCACCTCTCTACTCGCCTCTCCGCGCAACACTGCTGTAGCCGCCATCCAAACCGCCTTTACCTCTCTCCCCTTCCTCAATACGGTCAACACTGAACCAAGAGCTGCGAGCTTATCCGCAGCTCCTTTCTTTCCACTCAAACACTCCTCCACCAACTCCTCGCACGCAGCCCGCAGCCGCGACGCGTCAAATATCTCTCCCGGCTTTACTATGAAGCCCCGTTGTATCATCCACTGGATGAGACTCGTGACTGGAGCCGTATGCACTCCACAGTCCACATCCCTGCCTACCGCCTTTAATACCTTAATAATTGTTCCGATGGATGCCATCGTCACCGGCAGGATCGCCCCGAGGGCTCTCTTCCAATCGCCTGGCCAGACAAAACACTCGCACACTCCGCGTCGGGGTCACCACTTGTCGCACTTTCTCCGCTGCGACAATCTAGGGAAAACGACACATCGCCAGGGACTCGCCCTGGGGAGAAAACGGACCAACACAGATACTGTGGATCAAACGATTTCTCCATTTATTAACTGCGCAACACTCGCTTATATATGTTTCTAGTATCTACTCACGCATAAGCCATTTGTTGATTGGTTAACATGTGCCATTCACGCGCTTAAACAATAGTCTAATTGGATAAAGTCCTCTAATCACGCAAATAGTTTCCTCCACCTGCATGCTGTCTTGCACTCTGTCTTCAGTCACGTCGCCCTCCTGTTATCAGTCACGTACGCCCGATCTTGTTTTACTTTTTGTGCATTCTTCAGCAAGCTTATAATAATTGTGCCTTTGTGCAGTTAGTAAACTTACAACAACAGATGTGCCTTGTGCAGTTTCCTTCGTCCTCCCACAATTTTTCCCACAAATTCTCCCACAGTTTAGAAACAGTCTATCAATCTATTTATTTGTTGCCTTAAAGGTACAAAAATAATGCATCTTCTAGGAGAATGTCTGTCACAGCAGTGGCTATATTTCCTTACACTGAGAGTCACCCCTACATCCCTCAAATCAGTTTCCCAATCTCATGGTTAGGAAAAATAAGTAGGTCTTAATCCCATACCAGTGAGCCAGACTGCTCCGTCTGACCACATGCACTTCTCTCTGTCACCTACTGCAGTGTTGTGAGAGCCTTTGCCTGCGGCCAAGGCCAGTCTCCAAAAATGTTCAGCAGTGTAGCCTTCACCCTCTTGGTTACCCATGTATCAGATGCTGCTGACTAGTCTGTATCCATGCAGCTGGCTAGCAGGTCATCTGGAGTTTGGGGTCACACAAAGTGAGGAAGAAAACCTCATGATTTGGAATGGGGAGGAAGGGCCTCCTGCAGCATCCTGTGCTCAGAGGGGCTTTACTAAAGATCATGTACACTGTGCTGCAGTCTGGTACTCTGCCTCTCGCTGTGTGACTTGTCCTGGCTTTCTTCGCTTGACCCCACAGATCAGTGACTTAAGTACAAAGATGGGAGGCACAGTGAATTGCAATTGCAGTGCTTGTGAATGGGTTTATGAAATCCCAGTTAAATATACACAAAGTTTATTAAAAAAATTTAGGCTGGGGAAAAGAGAGAACATATTGGAGGGCTTCAGGTAGAAGACAGGATATTAACTGTTCTCTGAATTTGGATGATCAGAAGAATTTCAAGGACAGAAAGAGCCACATGATTGTGTTGCATACTTTATCTACTACTAGTTTGCATTGATAATAATGTTACATCTCAAATTGAGAAATTAAACATTTTAGGTTTTGGATTAGATTCCTGGAATTACCTTCTGTTTTGTATTCCTGAAGTCTTCTGAGCTGTAAGTAGAACAAATCTTCTTTGATTAAATTTAATAACTCCCATTTTCAGTCCAGAATGGCAAGGTGAGAATGTTAGAAACTGTGTTATCTTGTGTTTGAGGCAAACTTCATTTCATGTGCTTTAAAAAAATTATATATATATATTCTCTAAATTCTATGTTTAAAATAGGGATGGTGTGCCAGCACCTCTAGAAAAATCAAAGCACCATTTTTTTCCTATGTATTTTTTCCTATGTATTGACAATATGATCTAAACCAATACTTCCCTTTCTCTTCTCTCCCCCATCCCACCCATTTCAAATGCTGCTGTGAATTTAAAGGGCTTCCAAATTAAAAATTAAAAAACACAGCTTTTGAGAAATTTTAATAGGAATAATCCTTTTTAAAGGCTTTTTTTAACCAATAATCTTTCTTTCTTTCTCATAGAATATCATAATCGGAAGCAGAGTTAACTGGGCAGAAGGCAGTTGTTCTACAGCTTAAAAAAAAAGTCTCTTTTCTGTGAGTCAGGAGAAATTATGTTTAATTTTATACAGTGTATGTAATCAATATACTAAACTTGATATAGCTTAATATGCATCACTTAAGAATTTGAAAATTTAACCTTTCTGGAAGTTGTTCTCTCTAGAGACTCAGAATGTGACCATGCAACTCTTAGAAGTGAAATTTAATTCCTGGTTACACAACAAATGTTCAGACAGGTAGCATAGCTGATAAAACTAACTGAAGAGCCACTTCATAGCTGTCCTGTCCCAAGAGCTCGTTTCCCTCTGAAAGGCAGCAATAACACAAGAAAGAATAATAATCTATGTATTTTGAGCTTTTATGTAAAAGTGGGCTCAAACCAAGGCTCTACAATTTCTGTCCTACCTTCTGGGAGGGATAAGTACCCCAGCACAGCTCTTCCTCTAGGCACCAGCAAGCCCTGGGGAGGAGGCTGCAGAGCTCAGACAGGATCCATGACCCTGCTCTGCCCCTGTAGAAAGCCCAAACTGGAAAACTTAGTTAAGTTGGTATTTGGTTTTTGCCTTTTTTTTTTTTTTTTAATTAAAGCATGTATAATTTTAAACACCAAAAAGTTTATACTCTTAATTGTAACTATCACTTGTGCCTGTGCTATATGATGATTAGTTAAGCAAAACATCCAGGAGTAGATGCAACCTGTAGATGCTGTCCCACATGGCAAAATATGACAACCCTAGAGAAAATGTAGGTAAAATGGAAGAGGTGACTTCATCGTTAACTATGCAGCTAAGCAGTATTTTAAATGTATTTTTACATTGACAGTTGCATTGCACCTTCATGTTTGAAGAAAATTGAGTAAATCGTAGTGTGTAATTGTATTGGGTTTGTGTGGCAAGGTTTTGATAGCGGGGGGGCTACAGGGGTGGCTTCTGTGAGAAGATGCTAGAAGCTTCCCCCATGTCCAATAGAGCCAATGCCAGCCAGCTCCAAGATGGACCTGCTGCTGGCCAAAGCTGAGCCAATCAGCGATGGTGGTAGCGCCTCTGTGATAACATATTTATATTTAAGAAGGAGAAAAAGTTGCTGCGCAACAAGAAACTGCAGCCAGAGAGAGGAGTGAGAATATGAGAGACAACTCTGCAGACACTGAGGTCAGTGAAGAAGGGAGGAGATGCTCCAGGCACCAAAGCAGAGATTCCCCTGCAGCCCGTGGTGAAGACCATGGTGAGGCAGGCTGTCCCCCTGCAGTCCATGGAGGTCCACGGTGGAGCAGATATCCACCTGCAGCCCGTGGAGGACCCCACACTGGAGCAAGTGGATGTGCCCAAAGGAAGCTGTGACCCTGTGGAGAGGAGCCCGTGCTGGAGCAGGTTTGCTGGCAGGACTTGTGACCCTGTGAAAAGGACCCACGCTGGAGCAGTTCGTGAAGAACTGCAGCCTGTGGGAAGGACCCACGTTGGAGAAGTTCGTGGAGGACTATCTCCCATGGGTCAGACCCCATGCTGGAGCAGGGGAAGGGTGTGAGGAGGAAGGAGTGGTAGAGGTGTGGTGAACTGACCACAACCCCCCTATTCCCTGTCCCCCTGCGCTGCTGGGGGGGGAGAAGGTAGAGAAAATCGGGAGTAAAGTTGAGCCCAGGAATGAGGGAGGGGTGAGGGGAAGGTGTTTTTAGATTTGGTTTTATTTCTCATTACCCTACTCTGATTTGATTGATAATAAATTAAGTTAATTTTCCTTAAGTCAAGTCTGTTTTGCCCGTGACGGTAATTGCTGAGTGATCTCCCTGTCCTTATCTCGCCTTTTTCTCCTCCCCCCCCCCCGTCCTGCTGGGGAGGGAGAGGGATAGAGCAGCTTGGCGGGCACCTGGTGTCTAGCCAAGGTCGTCCAACCACAGTAATATGTTAAAAACATTGGCACTCTTTATAAGTGATTGTCACCTTTTAAAAGGTGGATTGGCCGTGTCTTGATCGAATTGAAATAAAACGCAGAACTACTTGAAGCGGTTTTTTACTTTTAATGCGTTGCCCCTGTATTTTAGCACTGCCTCCAACAGCCCTTCCTCCGGGCCCCGCCCATAGCGGGTGTGTCCTTGTGCTGCCCCTCAGGCGCAGGCGGTGGGGCTTGGTGCCTTGTCGTCACCATGGGCAGTAAGATGGCGGCTGCCACTAGAGTCGTTCAGGTAACAGCACTCGGCCTGCGGCCCGGGGGGTGGCTGGGGCCGGGAGCCCGGCGCAGGTGGCGGGCCTCGCCTCGCGCGCGGCCACCGGGGCCCGAGGTGGCTGAGGCCCGAGATGCCGCCGGAGAGGCCGGTGTTCTTGGCGCGGGGGAAGAAGTATGCGGTGGGGTCGGCCTGGTGGCGCGATTCCGGTGCCTGGTTCTCCTGGTACCAAAAGGTGCTACCAGGCAGCCTGCGGGCTGCCCCTTTTGTGCTCTGTTGAAGAGGGGAGGGCGCTAGCCAGCATCTCCTTTCTAAGCCATCTGTCTTCCCTTCAAGGTGAAGATGAAACATGGAGTCTTCTTGAAAAGACGTTTCAAAAATAAGCAGAGTGGCTTTGAATACCAGGCTTTATAATTTATAGGTTTTTTTCTTAATGGAACTAGTCAATCCCATCCAGCTAGCTGAACAAATATGTACAGGCAGAGCACAGCTAGCAATTCCATGTGCTAAAACTTTATCATTCCATTTATGCTACTGCGGTAGCTATTTCTGCATACGCACTGATTGCTGTGAAAAAAAGGAAGAGAATGCTTATTCCTGTTCTGAACACTAGGGTGATAGAACTTAAGTAGTAAGTTTATCAGAGTGGTGGTGCATGAAGCAGCAGTATAGAAGTGGTTGTTTAATATGTTGTATGTTCCATTTTATTATTGTAAAGTTAATGCTTGTCTAGAAATATATTTTATTTTTCCTGTTTCTCCTACTACCTTGTCTTGTTCTAGGTAGTCAAGCCACATACTCCATTAATTAAGTTCCCAGACAGAAAAAGTAGTCCTAGACCTAAAAGTAAGTATTTCATCTATAGATACAACTTGCACCACATTTCTTTGCATGAACTGTTTTATATAAGAACCAGCACACAATTTTTCTGCTTCAACTATGTGACTCAACTGATTTTGAGCAGGGTTTCTGAACCATAGTTGTGTTAGTTTGAAGGCAACTCTTTGACTCTTCCTTTTCAGACTCTATACAACTGTGGGAATATACATAATACACGCATGTCTTTATTTCTTGGTCAGGGCAGATTCACAAAGATTTCCAGTGTTGTTTTCCTACTTATATACTAAGTCCCGTTTTTGCAAATACTATTTGCCTGAAGTGATAGTGCCCAAGTCAATTTAAAGCAGCCTTAGGTATTTGGTGATATTTGCAGAAATGATGTTGCATTTTCCTCATCCTTTCTTTTCCTAATTGGAGTGTGCAGTGTCTGTGGTATTTAAAACCCTGATTATAGCTGAGAGCACCATCCCACTGTACATTTTAAGAAGTGTTTCCTTGTGCTATTAATTAATGCTAAGAAAAAATTAACTTCATTGCAATCTTTGACATTAATTTTTATACCTATAGCTATGTTTATAGGAACCCCAATACTGTTACATGTAGACATCAAAGTTAATGAGCTGTATGTTGTTTTAATATTCCTTTTGAGTCAATAAAGCATTTGAAACTAAAGTAGTAGATGTTTTAAGAAGCTCTGTTGTTATTCTCACTTGTTTAGAAATGATACCGTACCATGTATTTGCCACAGCATTATGACATTTGGGATTATCCATTAACATTGCAGAGTATCTACAGTGGACATCATTGCCACTTCTGACTCACCTGTGAATTCTTCAGGAACTATTTTCTGCGATAACTTCCAGTCAGAATTTTGTATCTTGTGCCCAGTTCAGCTAATTGCACCACCTCTCATGCCAGTGAATTGCTTTCTCAAAGGCTTAAAAACATGTTACTTAGCTCACGTTTATCTTTGCATCAGAAGATTTTTGTGACTATATATTTTAAGTATGTTAGACTTTTCTACCTTAATTGATTTCTGTTGCCTCACTAGTAAATTGCAATCTACCTCACTTTGCTTGAACACTGTAGCAATAACTGTTTCACCATACCAGACTGTTGCTTCTATATAGCTAAACAGAGCTCTGCAGATCAAGACTATACTTTTAGGGATGTGAGTGCTTAAAAGGCCAGTCAAATACTATTATCATATTACTACTGCAACATGATGGTCTCAAACAGGGAGGGGAAAACTGTAGTAGGGACTGTATCTGAGCTTAAGCAACAGCAGTATTAGGTCGGGTATTTTTGAGTCTTGACTTCAGGTTTTTAATTGGCTAATGCTTCTATTCCAACTACACTTCAGACTTTAAAACATACAATAGAGGAAAATCTTAGGCAAATCTCTAAACATTTATGTGGTATATAAAACAAATTTGGAGAAACTTTCTTTTTTTTTCATATATAAGGTGTGTTACTTCTTGAAACAAAAATACTTTGTAGTCATTACTAGCCAAAACTATTATCACCTCTGTGTTGTTTTCTTCTGTTTTCATCTTCTGTTCCCTTTGCCTCCTGCTCTTAAAATTTAAAATTTCAGCTTAATGGCATGCCCCCTGTTCAGATTGTGCTCCTTTTGATGGGTTCTCTTTCTCCTCGCTCTGTTTGGGACCTTCCTTTGTTGATGCCATTTTGTAATATTAAAAATGGGTACAGCATTGTATTGCATGTTGTGGTATGTCATAGTTGTGAGCTTTATCTTTCTGCAAGCCTTTACCTCTTTTTCACTTGTCTGTTTTTACAGTTGCAGTAAACAAAAAGCATCATCTTAGTGGATGTTAGTTATTTATCTTAGTTATGTTTCTACATAACCTTCTACACACACACATTTGATACTATATGCTTTTTCTGCAAGTACAGCTTCCCAGTGAAAAAGCCTTTGTTAGGATACATGCTGATTTATCTTCTGTTTCCACATCAGTATTTCTGCCACTTAAATATGCTTTCTTTTACTTTCAGAATTTTTTCACTGTGTTCTTGGTATATTTAACAACAATAAAAACAGCTTGTGAGAAGTAGAGTATCTTTTAATTCTTTTAATTATTTGTTATAATGAAGAAAATTGTCAATAACTGGTAACTTTTATTGGCTGCTCACTAATTCATTTTACAGTCTTGTTATATTTCTGTAATGGTTTTGCAGTCTGGGTTTCAGTACAGGAATCTCTACAAGCAAGTATGCCATCTCTCAATGCTTCAAAAGCACAGGAGTCTGTAGGAGGCAAATTGCCGGCATTTCAAAATATTTCATCTGTTATTAGAGTACAAGGTATACCAGACACTTCTGAATTAGCAAGAACCTTACCTCAGAAATACAGAAGGAAACTTATGTCAGATGAAGAGATTGAATATATTCAAGTAAGTTTAATTTATTGGTGTGTATTGTCTGTATTTACCTAGCATTTATCTACACCTTCTTCAAAGTTTAAAATATGGTATTACATTGTAATTCTTGGTAAGTGTATACTCAGAGTTTTCACAGCTTTGATGCACAGTACCAAAACTACAAAATCTTAATACACAAGGTACCCAACTCTCACTAATTAGTAGCTTGTGGTATCACTGATTAGAGATACAGACTTAAAACAGACATGCAGATAGCTAGCGATAGTCATAGCCTACATTAATCACAGTCACTACCTGTTTTGTAACAGCTGTTTAATGTGTAATTTGAATATGCTGGACAGGAGCACAAGAGTCTGTTCTTAAACTAGCAAAGGCTATTACCAGGTGACTGAAGCCCAAAATATTTCTCAAACTAGTTTTTGTAAGTTATGTATTAGTAAGTTAACTCTTGTATTTCTAGTAGTGGAAACGTTTTATTAAACTTGATATAAATATTTTCTGCAATATTTGCAAATATGGCATTGTACACGAAAGGCAAGAAAAACCTGCTTTTGTTCTGTAACAATTTTCAGTTGTAAACACTGATGCTTAAAAAGGGAGAATGCACAAAACTTGGAAGAACTGGAGAGATGGGTGTGAGTTTGAAATGAAAAGACACTTACATAGCTTTGTTAAATGATAAGGACACCTACAGTGTGATCATGTTAGTAGAGGAAATCAGTTTTCCTGCATGTATATCAGTAGGGTATTATAATTAGAAATAAAATTATTTATTTTCCATAGTAATACACTTCTTGACCTCTAGCATAAATTTTCTAATGGTGAGGTAAGTTGTAAAATAATTTTGTTGGCAAAATAATGAATTGAGTACCTTTCTGATTTCTCAAAGATTGTAATGGCTGACCTTGGCTTTGTTTTTACTTTGGAATTTGGGCAGTGAAAATAATTCTAAAACACAACAGTAGTAAACAGAAGTTTATCAGACCTTTCTAAAGTGAGTAAGAGTCAGTTTTCTTCAGAGTGGGAGAATTGGAAGCAGCTATAATTATAGGTTGCAGGTGTTGATCTTCTTGTATTCTCCCCTGAAAAAAATGGAGCTGTTATGGGTAGATGCTGATACTTTGACACTCCGTGCATGTTCTTATATAGATTAAAAATCAATGTCTAAATCAGAAATTAAAACTAGAACGCTGTTAATCTAGAACAGTGAAAAAGATTTGATCTCCATTTCCTGTTCTTTTAGCGGAATATATTTAACTGTCTGCTTTTATTTTACAGCGTGGAGGTCCAGAATAAGTATGGAAGATAGTTTGTTTGCCACTGTTGAAGAATGAAGTATTATATTCACAATAAAGACATTTCCTTAATATTATGATTATATACTAATAACTTTAATAAAAACCTATATGAAGGGTGAGAAGGTTGACACAACACAGTATATATTAGTGACTGAGAAAGCCATCAACAGAAAATCTAACTAGCATTTGATGTCCCTACCATTAAAATATTTTTCTAATTAGCCATTTGCGAACTTGCCAATAGAACTGAGTTGTTTTCTTTTTCTATTTAAAAAGATTCAGATGTCTCATCAGGAATTATTTTATGGGCAGGAAAGGGACACTGAAATATTCTCAAAGATTATTAAGACTGTGTGGTGGTTTTTAGTAGTTATACAACTGAATATCAGATCTGAGGTTGGGAAAAAATAAAAATAGGTTGTTCTGGGATTATTTAAATTATTAACTGTTTCAGAAGAGAGCCCTTTGGGTCCAATTACAGTTAGAAGTCCACAATATACCTGATCTCTAGGCTTAACTTGCATAGTCCTTAATATGCATAGTCCCTAACTACAGTCTTTCACGTGGCATGCAGAAGTGAGCCAGGCTGTGTCTGTGCATCTCGAGTTGGTACAGCCAACAGCCTTAACATCAGTCACTCTCCTTTCAGCCAAGGAGCCGTGTAGTGCTGTAACCTGTGGTATTGAAGAGCAGCTGCGCGTTCCCCTCCCGGGCTATGCCCCAGCCTCCTCTCCTCCGCCAATGGAGATAACGGCGCCGATTGCTTTATCAACTCTCTTCCCTTTCACGCCTCCTACGAGTTACCGGGAGCTGGGGACAGTGCCAGTGCTGCTCTTGCGAGGCGCCACCCGGACCTAGCGGGAAGCTGCGGGCGGGGCGGCGAGGGGTGTGGTGCCGCCGGCAGTTGCCAGGGGCGGGGCCTGGCAGGGTGGGGGGGTGTGCGCGCGCGCCTCTTCCCCCCCGTGTCTTCCCCATCCTCCCATCCCGGCAGCGATGGATGTGTGGGCGCGCGCCAAGCGCTACGAGAAACTTGACTTCTTGGGCGAGGGACAGGTTGGTGTATGCAGAGCTCCTCAGCTCCTCCCGGCCCGCTAGGTGCGGAGGTCCCCTCTGAGGGGTTAGCCGGCCCCGGCCGCTCTGTGACGCACGGTCAAGCGGCTCTGGTGATGGCCCTCTTGTGACTGGAGGGGCCGTGGTGGAGGGGAGCCCCCCGGCTGCCTGCAGCGGTGCTGGCTCTGGCGGCCTCTGCCCGGCCCGTAGGCTGGCCTGGCCCCGTCTCGCCTTCTGCACGCAGCGGTGGGGCCCTGCTGTAAGGCGGGGTGATGCTGCAGTTATAGGGTGAGAGGGCCGGCCTCGTGTGGGGGAGGCAGGTTGTCCCCCACCACCGTGCTGACACCAGGATTTCATGGCCTCCTCTTGAGGGAAGGCCCTGGTGCGGGCACCTCTCTAGCCCGAGGAGCTGGGTTCGGCGGCCGCGTCTGCCGTGGCAACGTCCGAGCCTCCTACGAGGCTGTGCTGGCACGCGACTCGCATGCCCCTGTAGTCACGCGAGCCTCTCAGTTTGCTGCTGCCTATAAAGCAAGGGATAAGAACACCAACCAAATTGTTGCTATTAAAAAGGTGAGTGTCAGAATATTTTCCTATTGTGTGGTCAAGTGTCTGGTTGCTCTTGCCCTGCCTAATGATTTTTTGGACTGACTTAATGGGTAATGGGGAAAGATTTTGTTTCTAGAGTGTTTTGTTTAAATGATCCAGTTAAGTCGTCTTTAATACTTTTTTTTTTTCCTCCAAGAAGACAGACTGGCTTTAGTCTTAGTACATTTCTGAGCTTCTGAAGGTTTACCTGGCCTGTAACTTGAAATTTTGGTTATTTGTTAAACAGGTGTATCTTTAAAACAAAACGTGCGTTTCCAAAATTCAGGCTTTATTAGTCTTTGCTAGTGGCTTGCCTTTTGAATCTTTCCTCCTGCTGTACCTTATTTCCTTCAGTCTGGGAATGTTACTCCTGATGAAGTTCTTCAGAACTGATGGTTATTTTTTGACACAATTTGACAAAAGTGATCTTAGATCTGCAACTTAACTGTTAGATGTTTTTAACATTTATATTCAATGTTTTCATAAAGTGTTTCACTTCATACTACCTGAATAGATTACAGAAAGTTCTTGTATTAAAAATAGGTGATTAGTTGTACTTTATGAAGGATGAAAAATGTATGTTATGGTACTTTGGTTAGTTAAAGGACCTGCTTTACTAGGTGAATTAAACCATATAAATAGTAATTTTGTTTGATATGCTAATCCATTTTAGCATTATAATACTGTTCCTCTATGGTTGCTACTAGTAGCAGCTGTTGTGAAATACATTCTTGTTTGTATCAGAATATTTTCTTTTATCATCTGGAAATATCAGTGATGGGATTCTGGACTTGAAAATTTCAGGGCAGTCGATGACTGAGATAGAAGGACTTTAAGTCAGCCCAAGTTTACAGAGTATGCTAATTTTACTAGAATCATTCTAAGACAACTGTCAATTACTTTGGCCTCATTTCTCCCTGGGGAGAAGCTCATTAGTGGTATAATAAAGCTTTGTGGCTACAAAGCATTTTATGCTGCTAGTTTGCATTATGTCTGTGTCCTGGTTTCAGCTGGGATAGAGTTAATTGACTTCCTAGTAGCTGGTACAGTGCTATGTTTTTGAGTTAGGTATGAGAAGAATGTTGATAACACTGATGTTTTCAGTTGTTGCTGAGCAGTGTTTAGACTAAGTCAAGGATTTTTCAGCTTCCTGTGCCCAGCCAGCAAGAAGGCTGGAGGGGCACAAGAAGTTGGGAGGGGACACAGCCAGGACAGCTGACCCGAAGTGGCCAACAGGGTATTCCATACCATGTGACGTCACATCTAGTATATAAACTGGGGGGGAGTGGGGTTGGGGGGATTGCCGCTCGGGGACTAACTGGGTGTCAGTCGGTGGGTGGTGAGCAATGCATTGTGCATCACTTGTATATTCCAATCCTTTTATTATTATTATTATTATTGTAATTTTATTAGTGTTATCATTATCATTATTAGTTTCTTCTGTTCTATTAAACGGTTCTTATCTCAACCCACAAGTTTTACTTCTTTTCCCGATTCCCTCCCCTATCCCACTGGGTGGGGGGGGAAGTGAGTGAGTGGCTGTGTGGTGCTTAGTTGCTGGCTGGGGTTAAACCACGACAGTCTGTTTTCAACCATCATGACTATTTTTAAGCTTTCATAAAAGCTAATGCTGTGGAGACAGTTCCCTCTTTCTCTCTATCTCCCTCTTTCCCTCCCCCTCCCCTCTTTACCCCCTCTCTTTCCCTCCCACTCCCTCAATGGTGGGGAGAATTGTGGAAATTTAGATTACCTGATTTTGCATCTGCTGATAGATTTGCAAATGAGTGCAGTGTTGAATTTACCTGATTGTCTGCTTCGCATGGAATTGGTGACAGCCAAAAGCAGGCTTTCATAAGCAATGGTAAAGTGCAATTCCTGTGGCTTATTAGGTTTTAGTGCTGATATCTAAAACCTCTGTTGGCGGGAGTAAAATCTATATCTTTTCAGCTGTGTTTAAATTAACTTCCAGCTACAGATACCTAGCTGGAGCTAAAGATATTTTAAAATTAATTAATGCCAATAATTTGAAGCTCTGCCATAAATATTAGACCAAATATGAATTTTCCAGATATTTTATTTAACTTTGCAGAGTGGAAATATAATTCTCTTTTGGATTGTGAACTTACTTTTAAAGTGGTTGCTTTAGTTATCAAAATTAGAGAATGTACAGAAAAGGACAAATAAAATGGTAAAGGGTTGGAGCATCTTTATGAAAAAGTCTGAGATTCCTCACTCTGGAGATGAAAAGGCTGGGTGGGCATGGTGAGGCCTGCAAAACTAAGGTGGTAGGTAAAGTGCATGCAGAACTGATATTTGCAAAACCCACCAGTACTAGAAATAGGAGATGTGTTTAAAACATTTTGGGAGGGGGGAAACAATCTGTACTACTTTACACAACACGTAGTGAATTTCTCAGAATTCAGGGGCCATTATCACTTTGGATAGTATGAGGAGTAAGTAGATTTGAGAACCAAAACGATAGCCCATTGGCTTTCTGATGCTTAGTTGCCACAAGCAAGCTGGAGGCTACTTCCACCCCTGTGAGGATGTATCGATATACCGTAGAGGATTTAAATGGTCTGATATAATCAATTTGCCATGTAGGCCATAAAGTTTTCCCTTTGTTGTCCCAAAAGGCTTCTTTTACCCCTGGTGTGTAGACGGCCAATAACACACTGAGTCGAGATATTTGCTTTTTATTTCTTTTCTGCGCAGGAGAGGGTGCCAGGCATCTAACACAGCTAGCACGCACTTGAAATGCAAACAGGGTCTTATATACACATCAGGATTAAGGAAAAAGTGGTAACAAAAAACATGATTGGTTACAAAATTTATATAACAAAAATGCTTCTATACATGTCTAAATGATTACCTAACTCATTATATTAAGGTGATCTTACATTTACATACTCATTATGCACAAGTGTGTGATTTTTTTAACATTAAAATCAAGCTAGGTTAGCTAAGGACACACTTTTTCTTGACACTACTCCAAAACTGGGCACCTGTGATATAAATCAGAAGTAAGGCAATAGCATTGACAGAACCTCATTGTTTCACATCCTTGCTTCAATGGATTCAATATAGGGGCTTTTCATTCTTATTCCTATGGTTTTAATAACAGATTGTTGGAGTCAACTATTGTCCTTCTGTTACTGAAAAAGCCGGTCAAAGAAACTCTCTAAGACTTGATTTTGGAGTTTTAGAAAGCAGGCATTCTTTATTGCAGCGCTGGGTGCGTGGGGGATCGCTCCACCTATTGTGCACACCGTTACCTACAGCAAGCAAAATTTATATTATTCCAGTCATACATATTCATATTATCATTTACATAGTGTCCACCCTTTGGTCACACGCAGTGTGGGTCATCTCTTTCTCCTAGTTAGCTGGCCTTGGCAATTTTTAATTACAAAAACTCAGCAGAACTCAAGGCTTATCAAGGCCCAAGGCTTCTTGTCTGTTGACGCACATCAGGCCCGAGGCCTCCTGTCTGTTGGCACCTCCAACACATACCATTGACAAAGCTCAAGTTTTTTTCTTATCTAATTAGTAGATACCAAAATTTCGAAGTTATTCAAGCAAGCAAAAGTTTGTTAATACAGCGATACAGTAAAATTTTCCTTCTCCTGTCTTTGTTCAAGGCATCAGTGTGCCTGATGCACAAGCTAAAAGTTGAACCAGGCAAATATCCTCTTTTGTCATCTGCCTAGTTTAAATGAGATGTGACACTGATTAGGCAGTTTGTATCCTAATGGGTCACTACCCTCCCTCATTCTGTGATCTCATTTCATCAGTCTAATTGCTGCTTGTGTAATCCAATTGCAATTCACTTTAAATGCTTTGAATATATATAAAGCCTAACTTCAGGGAGCAGATGTTGGAAAGATCACTGTGACTGGCAGTCTTTAAACTGGCAACTCAGATGTAAAATCTTTCCCATGTTTAGTTATTTTACAGTACTGTGGTGGTGGTTTAATCTTATGTTTAGCTCTATGCTATCAAGTCAGTGATATCAAGCCCACGTTGCAAGAAACCTTCAAAATCTATTTGGACATCACTAGAAAGCCTCAAATATTCAGTGTACCTCTTTGTGGGCAGCTGGTATAAAAAGATGTTTTGCCCTGCAATTACGAGGTGTAGCTCAAAGCTGCTCTCTGGAACTGAATTTTGGAAGTTAATTCAATCAAATGCTGTTTCCTTCTTCCAGGTTCCTTTTTTGCCAGTGTCACGACCCGGGCTGTACAGACCAGGGAGTCATGATGAGTTCGGAATTCCCTCGGGCTAAATTAAGGTGAAACGACACCAAACGATCAGTTAAACATTTTATTCATGGCAGAAGCAAACTGAACTTGGAAGGGGTAAACAGTAGGTGGTGGGGTTTCTCTCAACAGGAATTGGCATGAAACTACCTCAGTAAACCATGGTAACCATATACATCAGTTCAGGGAAGAAAATAAGGAGATCCCTCCCGTTGAGTCATGAGGTTCAGAGTGGACCTCCTTGCTTTCTAGACTCCTTCTCAGAGAAGAGCCTAGGGGTGGCTGGATCCACTCCTAGTCCCAGACTTGGTCAACGGTTTTATGTCAATTCAGGGATGAGGTGTAGGGATTATGAAAGAGGAAAGAGAGAAAAGGAAAAGAGAAAGATTTCACCGGTCCTGGGTCCAGAGTTGGTCCAGTCAGCCTAGGGGTCCAGTTCCGGTGGGCGTGCACATGTGGGGCTTCAGTTTGTGTCCTTTTATCATTTCCTTGCCCGTCCTTGGGGGGGGGGGGCACTCGAACTCATTAGGCTAATTAGGTGTCATGCTCGGTTTGTGAACCTTTGGGAAATGGGTCAGTGGGCTTGGGGGTCGTTTGGGGAGTAACTTCCCCTTCCCTGCAGACATGACCATTGTTTGATCTTTGGCCATGCATGGTGAGCTGCCCTGCTCAGCATATCAGAACACAGAGCTGAGCACCCTCTGGCATGCCCTTCCTGTCCTGTTGCTTGACGTCCTGTGCTGATGGGCTTCTTTTCACCTGTGGTTCCTTGCTAGGCAGGGTTCATTGTTATGTAGACTTCATTGTTATGCAGAACTTGCCCCACCACAATGTTGAGACATTAACTCTTTCAGTCTCTCACGGCCAGGAGACTCTGATCTTGACCAGCTGACAAGGATATTTGAAACACTGGGCACTCCGACAGAAGAACAGTGGCCTGTGAGTCCTTTTGTTTAACAGACTGACATTAGCTTTACTTGATAATCTCCTATTTTAGCTTTTTAAATTAAAGGGTATACCAGAATACTTGAGTAGATTTTTCAGAAGGCAGCTGCCTGATATCACAAAGCAGAGGATAAGCAGCTGAGATTTATTGTTTCTCTTGGCAAATCTCCGATTGATATAGCAGTGTTGTTAGCATTAAGCAACAGTAATGAAACTTCTTGGTTTCCTTTCTCTGTGTGTCCACAATTTCCCATGGCTATTGGTGTGAAATTATGGTTGTCGCTTAATGGTCTTGAGATGCTTGATTAATTCATCTGCTTTAATGTTAAAGGCTTTAATCACTTTCAGAAGTAGGAACAATTTGTAGGGGCTTAAGTTGGTCTGGCTAAGTTATTGTTTTGGGATACAGTAAGAAACACCAGACCAACAGCTTTAGGGATAAACAGTTTATCTCAGAGTAACTGTATAGTAACAAATACAAATCAGTAGTACAATTATCTGGGTCGAGACAACAGTAAATCCAGTAATTCACTAATACCAGGCCAAACTTAGTGTCAGGGCACACAATGACCTACATAACCATGGTTATCAGGTAGGCTGACAGGAAGTGAGACATTGTTTCTTCGGATGAGTGTCTTGGACCAGCTGATGGATGTAGGGAGTCCTGAATTCCATGATCAGACTGTCCTCTTTTATTGTTGAGTTGTGGAAGCTCTCTCTGGACTGGTTAACTGTTCATTACATCCCACCTCTGCTCCCCTTCCATGCTGGTTTTCCTTTGTGTGAATGGTGCTCAGTTGCTACCTTAAATGGTGCGCGGTCACCAAATGGAGCTATAGCCATATGGAGAAATACCGCATAAGACAGTACTAGCCCCACACAATTCTGTTGTTGTTCCAGGATTCAAAATGAAATGCATTAATATTTTTGCAATGACATTACCACTTTCTTGGAAAAGGAAGATTTAAGATATGGGTGGGGAAAAGGAGAGAACAGGAGATTTGCTAGCACAACAGAGATGATGCATTCTCAAATTAATTTGCAAACCCATGCGTTTCAAGAATTGAAGCCTTTACTGTCAAGATTATAACACTGAAGTGAAAAACGTGCTCAGTTAATATTTTATTTTGCTTGGATAAACTTAGTGAAGTGTGATGAGTAGAGTGTGATTAAAATACTAATGTTTGGATAATTGTCTGTAACAGGATAATTTTTATGATAGAATTTGAATACAATGAGATTAATTTCGTACCTAAGGGAGAAAAAAAAAAGTATGCAATTCATCTGTTGTTTAACTGCTTGGCTTCATCAGTTGTGCATTTCAAAAACAGCTCAAAACACTCATGATGATCAGCTAACTTTGAAGAGGACAGTGTATTATGAACTTAGAGAATGCAGATTGGCTCTTTTTTGAATCTTGTCTCTTCCATCATGTCAGTTTGCAAGATAAAAGCTAAAGTTACTTTTACTTCATTTGTCTGCACCCACTCTAAAGTTCTTTCATACTTCCTTTCTTTTTTAGCAGTTTTTCCTTTTGTACTGGTCACTACTAAAGCAAGGGAAGGACAGATCACTTTGAAAGGGAAAGTGTGAAACAACTGTAACAATTATTTAAAAAAAAAAAGTCTCTATGACCTACTATTCTTAGACTTATTTTATTTCAGTGACCAAGTATTAGCAGAGTGTTTTGAAAGATAATTTGCTTATGCTGTGAAGACAGCCATATGAAGTTCCCTTTCTGTGAAAAACTGAACTCTTTCTAACTTGAAAAATGTACATTCTATTTTTGTCTTTGTAGGGGATGACAAGTCTTCCAGATTATGTCACGTTTCAGTCTTTCCCTGGAATGGCACTTCAACATATCTTCAGTGCAGCTGGTGATGATTTGCTCAATATTCTGCAAGGCTTATTCATATTTAATCCTTGTACTAGGGTTACAGCTACTCAGGTATCGTTATCTCCTAATGTTCTTTATGTCCTAATGTTCATTAACCTACTGTTAATATCAGATAAATGTGCTTTGAAGCCAGTAAGCCAGGTTTGAAATGAAATGTCATATAGCTCTGTCTATGAAATACTAGAAACATATTTCTGGTGTTTTATAGAGAGAACTCTGAAAGGCATGAATAATGCTGACTGATCATCTCCATTCCCAATGTACAGCAAAGGTAGACAACTAAAAGGTGCATGAGTCATGGCCTTCAGACAGTCATTGCGGCGACTCAATCAAGCGCTCAAGCTCGCTGTGCAAGATTCCCTTTATTTCACAAAAGAATCCAACTTATATATGTTTCAACAAAGATCTAGAAAGAACTAACGGCATACAGCCTATACTACTAACACAGGAGGGCATATCTGGCCCAGCTGGGATGTTTGCCAGTCCTCAGAACAGTTAAAAACATTCCATAGACATACTCATGACTGTCTTCAGCCACATCTTCCCAGGCCTACACAAGGCCATCCTCCAACCTGACCTTGTGAAACTAGTTCTTCAAAGGCTTGGCAAACATGCAGCACAACAAATTCTAACGGTCACTCTTGAAAACAAATGCCAGGTGTTCCGAGCTGCTCCCACATCTCCCCCTTTTTTGTTTAGGAACATCAGATTCACGAGGAAGGCAGCAAGGACTCTAGCTTCGAACCGACGCAATCCTCGTACTGCTCCTCAGGTGATTCTGATTGCTGCAAACACACAAATGATTAATAACCCTCCAATAGCAATACAAATTCAGATACACAGATTTAAACCTTCAAACCATGTTTTTGGATTTAACCATTCAACACTATTAGACAATTCTTTGAAAAACACCTTATTCTGCTAATTTTGTATATTTCCCATTTGATCTTGTAATATCTGTGCAAGGTCTTATATCTCTCCTGCAATATTAGTAGCAAATGCACCTTGCAAATGTGCCTTCGCCTGATTCCAATCACGTACACTTTCATTCCCTTGTAAAGGAGTTACACAGAGCCCTTGTTTTTGAAATTCCCAATTGCAATGTAATTTCATTCTATTTTATAATGCACTTTGTCTGTCTCTATGTGATGGGTTGATCCTGGCTGGACACCAGGCACCCACCATAGCTATTCTATCACTCTCTCCTCCACAGCTGGACAGGGGAACGGGAAATGAGGCTTGCGGTCAGTTCATCACACGTTATCTCTGTCCTCCTCAGTAGCAGCACTCATCACACTCTTCCCCTGTTCCAGTGTGGGATCTCTCCCACGGGAGACAGTCCTCCATGAAGATCTTCAGCATGGGTCCTTTCTGTGGCGTGCAGTCCTTCAGGAGCACACTGCTCCAGCGTGGGCCCCCCACGGGGTCATAGGTCCTGCCAGAAAACCCCCTCCGTGGGCTTCTCTCTCCACAGTTCTGCAGGTCCTGCCAGGATCCTGCTCCAGCACGGGCTTCCCACAGGGTCACAGCCTCCTTCTGGCACCCACCTGCTCTGGTGTGGGGTCCTCCACGGGCTGCAGGTGGATATCTGCTCCACTGTGGACCTTCATGCACCACAGGGGAACAACTCATCTCACCATGGTCTTCCCCACGGGCTGCAGGGGAATCTCTGCTCCGGCGCCTGGAGCATTTCCTCCCCCTCCTTCTTCACTGACCTTGGTGTCTGCAGGGTTATTTCTCTTACATGTTCTCACTCTTCAACTGCCATTTCTGTGTGTTCCGCAACCGCGTTTCTCTTCCCCCTCTCCAGCCGTTTGTTTTTATTATTTTTTTCTGTCTCTTCCTCTCTCTCTCTTTTTTTTTTTTTTTTTTTTTTTTTTTTTCCTCTGTGCACAGAGGTGCTACCACTATCACTGATCGGCTCGGCTTTGGCCAGCAGCAGGTCCGTCTTAGAGCCAGACGGCATTGGCTCTGTGAGATACAGGGGAAAACATCCAGCAGCCCCCACAGAAGCCACCCCTGTAACCCCCCACTACTAAAACCTTTACACCCAAACCCAATACACTCCAAGCCAAATTACCACTTCTTTTAAAGCGTCCAATCATGCTAGTATTGTTGATCAATTTGTACCTGGGTATTCATTTCAGCCATAACATTTTTTTAATACATCAGCTACTGTGTGAGCAGTCTAAAGGGATTTCCCAAGCGCCGTGGTAGCAACGGTGGCAGTAGCTGCAATAATGATAGCTGATATTATAAAGGCAATGAGCCATCCTATAAATCGTTTTGGGTGACTAATTGTCCACTTTAAAAGCCTTGATAATTGACTTAATCCTTATTCCCTTTCCCACGATTTGGTCATATTTACAGGGATCCACAATTCAGCACGACGTCGCATTGGCATGATTACTGTAAGACTTAGTTCAGATATATTCTTATGAGTAAAACAGCTAAAATACCAAGGTTAATTCAGATTAGTTTCAAAAGCATGGTTACGTAAAGCGATATCTAGAAATTGAGCTCCTACAAAAACATAAGGATGTGAAGTACATATCATCACCGAATCTTTGTGATTCTGTGTCAGGTTCAAACTTATACAAGGAATGGTTTTTTATATAGTCACTGTGGCTTAGGTGCAACACCTCCAGTGGGCCCAATAAAAATGCTGCACCCGAGCCACAGTGACCCCGCAAAGAAAAAAGGATCAGAATTCTTACAATACTGTTGCTGGCCGCTGTTGCCAGGTATGCTAAAAAAGGTATTCTTTGGAGTAGGATACACGTTGCATCATCATGAGGAGATTGAAGTAGACAGATGCCTGTAAAGTTGAAAGCAGACGACCCTTTATTGCTAAAACACACACATACTTATAGTCACATATTCTGCAAAGTCACTGTACACGCACACAAGCATAAAATATGATTGGTTATATCAACACTGTACACGCGCATAAACATAAGATATAATTGGTTATACTAACTCTGTACACGCGCATAAACATAGGACACAATTGGTTATACCAACTAAAACATGCGAAACTTGTCTCAGTCTAATTGGTCAAGATAAACTGCCGAATTGAGGTTCTTTGTGCCAAGTTCCCTTTATCGTGGAATGCGCACCTGTGTTCTTCTAATTGGCATCTTTCTTTTTTAGTCTTCTTGTTTATTCTGTTCAAGGTCTTCTAAAGGTGTCTGGAATGCTCTTGTGACCATTAGCTAAATATGTGTCTACAATTCCCCCTTTTTTGTTTTTCGACAATTAACAACGTGCTGTATTGCCCTTTGCAAAAACCTATGAACACAGTTAATTAAACACGGCAAAAGCAACATTATACCTAATAAAATACATAAGAATAAAAGACTGTTCAGGTAATGCCAATGACACACAAAAAGAGGCTTGATTAATAGCTTTAGCCAGTGTCACCCAAACATTCTTACTGTCCCACAGTGTTAAACGACGTGGATCAATCACCGGTGTCGCTGTCATGCTGCTTACTACAGTCAGTGTGTTCCATATCAATCTCAGCATAAGGTTTCGTCCATTTAGTTGGAATCCACTTCGGCCCATTTTCTGTAATGACACAAGCATAACCTCGGCCCCACGTTATTACTTTAAAAGGTCCCTCCCATTGCTGATGCTCAATATTTTTAACCCAGACTTTCCACCCATTATCAATATTTTGAATCCCACTATTCATTGTTTGAAAATGCCGAACTACAGGGGGAACAACTGACTCTCCACGCAGGGTCAAAAAATTCATCACATATATTGCTTTCATGAGTCTATTTGAAGGAGATTCCCCTAATTCCCCCGTTTTTTGTTTTTCCAAAAAATCTTTTAATACTTTATGAGTACGTTCGATTATAGCTTGACCTGTGGGAGAATGAGGAATGCCGGTAATATGAGTAACTCCCCATTGCTGAAAAAATTCCTGAGTCCGTTGTGCTATAAAACATGGTCCGTTATCTGGTTTTATCTGGGCCGGGACACCCATTATTGCAAATGCTTGTCATAAGTGTGTTTGTAGATGTCGACTTGTTTCGCCCGCAAGTGCTGTGGCCCATATCATCAAGGAATATGTATCAACAGAAACATGAACATAACACAATTTTCCAAAAGCTGGTACACGAGTCACATCAGTCTGCCACAATTGCAAGGATTGCAGACCCCTAGGATTTACAGCGCCATCACCGTGCCCAGATAATTTCTGGCACTCAGCACAGGATTGAATGATGGCTTTGGCATCTGCTATAGAAATTTGAAACTCTTTGGCTAATACTTTTGCTGGTTGGTGGAAAAAACTATGAGCTCCACGTGCCTGTAGAAGTTTATTGGGGGGTGGCCCAGTCCATACAGGATTAGCTAGTAAATCAGCTCGTTTATTCCCTTCTGTGATCCATCCAGGCAAACTGGTGTGACTTCGCACATGCATTATATAATAACACTTTGTCCGTTGGTTTAACAGAAATAGCAACATCTTAAATTTTTCAAACAATGTGATGTTATCAATTTCTTTCAAATAAGCCCGTCTCAAGCGTTTTACTACACCTACCACATATAAAGAATCAGCAATAATATTGACCTCAACATCCTGCCACTTTTTAAATACTTCTATTACAGCTTGAAGTTCCACCACTTGGGGGGAGCCTTCACATGTGACAATGTGATTTTTCCATACCTGACCTTCTTTCCAAACTACTACTACTGCCTTTCCTGTTTTTTCCACTGCCATCCGTAAATACTGTAGGACCATCAGTAGGTAACTCTGCACACAATTCTTTTTCTTCTAGTTGTATATTTTGTAGCAAGGTAAACATTTTGTGTGCAGGAAGATGAATATCTATCTTTCCTTTGAAATCTGCAAAAGCAATTTGTAAAGTTAGACTATTCTCTAGACACCATTGTAAATATCCTTGAGTCAAAGGAACGACAATCGTGTGTGGTTCTTGTCCACAAATCTCAATAATCCGACGTCTCCCCTTTATAATTAATTCTGAAATCATTTCAATTCGAGAAAATATGGTTTTTCGGGCCTGATGAGCTAAAAAGATCCATTCTATTATTAACAAGTCTTTGTGACTCCCCTCCCATTGATATATGATCCCGAGGGGTTGTTTTTCTCGGTTTAAAATGCTAAGATTAATGTCAAGATTTTCTTTAATCCTAAAAACCTGACTCTGGGATATTATATCTGCTATCTGTTGTAATGCTTGTTTACCTTGAGGGGTCAATTGTCGAGGTGCCGTTAAGGTAGTGTCGCCTCGTAACATTTCAAATAAAGGGGTCAGAAGCTCATTATCTATTCCCAACAGTGTTCGAACCCAATTGATTGTCCCCAGTAATTTTTGCACATCATTCAATGTTTCAATCTTGTCTGTAATTTCCAGTTTTTGTGGAACTATAGTTTTTTCTAAAATCTTCCAGCCTAAATATTTCCATGGTTGCATTTTTTGTACCTTTTCTGGTGCTATTTTTAAACCAAAATCAGACAATTGTGTAGTCAATTCTTTGAGCTTTTCAGATAACTCTCTTTTCCCTGCAATCAAGATATCATCCATATAGTGATAAATAATCAAGTCTGGATTTTGTTGTCTAAACCCTTCTAGAGCTTGGGATACATAGGATTGGCATATGGTTGGAGAATTTTTCATTCCTTGTGGCAGAACTACCCAATGATAACGTTCCATGGGTTCCTGTTTGTTTATGGTGGGGATAGAAAAGGCAAATTTTTCCGCATCTTTTGGGTCTAAATATATTGTAAAAAAACAGTCCTTTAAATCAATAATCAAAATGTTCCATCCTTGTGGAATCATAGTAGGCGTGGGTAACCCTAATTGAAGGGCTCCCATGTTTTCCATTACTTCATTTATTTTTCTTAAATCATGCAACAGTCTCCATTTCCCAGATTTTTTTGGAATGACAAAAACTGGTGTATTCCAAGGGCTCGTGGTATTCACCAAGTGCCCCTGTTCCAATTGCTCCTGTACTAACTGTTTCAAGATGGCGACCTTAGATTCAGTCAGCGGCCATTGATCTACCCAAACCGGTTCCTCTGTTTTCCATTTCAGTTTTAGGCATGGTCGCCCATCAATGGCCGCGCCACAAAATTGTCTCCTGTACTAAGCACACATCCCATTTGATTTAATGCATCCCTGCCTATCAGGTTCATAGGGATATTGGTTACATAAGGTTTGATATAAGAAACTGAATTTTGACAAATCAATTGAATCATATATTTGCTTTGTCGAGTTTTTGACAATCCTCCCACACCGAACAGTTTCGAATCCATCTCAGAAAGCTCCCAAGTAACAGGCCAGTCCTCCCACGACAGAACTGTTACATCTGCTCCAGTATCCACTAATGCTTGTAATTTTATTTTTTCTGGCCTGTTTTTTGCATTTTGTAACTCTACTGATATACTAGGTTTTGTTTTATTGATCTCCATTGACCACATAATTTGAGCTTCTAATCCCGTAGATCCAAACCCTGCATTGCCACGCTGCTTATTAACCTTACATGGTACATTTGCTTTAAAAGGGACTAGCTGTGCAATTCTGCTTCCTTCCTGTATCGATACTGGTGGAGATGGCGTCCAAATCATAGCATAAATGCGACCTGTGTAGTCCGCATCAATCACCCCGGGAAGCACAAAAATTCCTTGTAATGTTATACTAGACCGTCCCAACAACAGGGCACTAAGCCCATTACCTAATGGTCCTTGTGCGTTTACTGGCACACGGTGTACCTGAGAGTTCCATAGTAGGATGGTTTCTATTGTTGAGACATCCACTCCGGCACTTCCAGCTGTTCGGGCTGGCAATTCTGCCAGACATCCTTCTTGGCGCCGTTCCGGGATCCTTTCGGAGCTGTTGGGGTCATCGCACCGCTCCTCGCACTCTTCTTGTAGTTTCCCGGTGATTGAGTACCTCGGGGTGGCAGAGCTACACCTTCACTTGTGAAACGAGATCTACGTTGGTTAGCATAATGTCTCCCTTTATGGCAACGAGGGCATATATTAGGCCCAACTTCCAGTTTGTTTTGCCCCTCTCTACACTGAAATTGCAAATGTCCCGGTTGTCCACATTTATAGCATTTCTTAACATTTTTTGTATCCATTTGCATGGCTACAGCAAAAGCATTGGCCATTAATGTAGTTTTATGCTCCAAAGACCCAACTTTGTTACAGGCCTCTATCATATCTACTAGCGTCACTCTTCCTGGCATTGATTGTAGTATTTTTTTACAGTCTGCATTTGCATTTTCCACGGCCAATGTTATTATCAATGCTTCTTTGGCATCAGCATTATCTATTTGCTTTTCAATAGCATCTCGCAGACGATCAATAAAGGACATATAAGGTTCCTTATTACCCTGCCTTATACTTGTAAATGATTGTTGTGGCTTTCCAGCTTCAGGCAAGGTTACCATTGCCTTCAGAGCTAAGGAAGCTGATTCTTGTAATACTTCCACCGGTAGCCTTGCTT
The DNA here is from genome assembly GCF_900496995.4 of Aquila chrysaetos chrysaetos. Lineage (NCBI taxonomy): Eukaryota > Metazoa > Chordata > Aves > Accipitriformes > Accipitridae > Aquila > Aquila chrysaetos. The sequence goes on along the minus strand of NW_024470324.1, from coordinate 764,686 downwards.
GCCTATTAACATCTGCAAAGTCACCAGTCCCCATCATTTGTGCAGTAGTGATCATATACCGCGGATCTCCTTCTGGGCGGTCCAAATTTCTTAGTGCCGCTAAATCACATAATTCTGCCCATTTCACCTTCCATAATAGACGCTGAGTTGGGGTTAAAATCATTGTAGCCAATTGTGTACAGTCAAAGCCCGTTAAAATTTGACCAGAAAATATATTCTCCAATAACACCTGACTAAACGGAGCAGACAGTCTATTAGTCATTACTGTTTTCTGTACTTCTTTTATTAAATCCCAATTGAAAGGTTGCCACACGTTTGGGGCATTCTGCCTGACTGTAACTGGAAAAGCCACAGGATTTAGACCTTCGGTTAACGTTTTATCATTTATGTCCTTCCATCGCTTTTTTATAGCTTCTCCTGGGGATGTATCTGCCTCATAGGGAGGTGCAGAGGGGATAGGTCTCTGCTCGAGGGGCAGGTTACTTAAAGGTTGATCGTTGCCTCCATTAATGACATCTCCCTTGGTGTTTAATTGCTCATCACTGTCCGAATTATTTACCACCTCGCCACACACACTTTTCTCTTTTTCCGGGGTATTTTCAATTGAAATTTTTACAGCAGCAGCCACCTCCTTTTCTGCCTTAAGGGCTTTCAACGTTTCCAGCACCAATCTCCACGTAGCGGAGATTTTCTGAGCCTTCATGTCCCCATGCGATACAAAGTCCCAAATTACTTTTCCCATTTCTTCCCAATTTTTAACTTCACAGACTTCTACATTCGAAGTGGGGGCACCATGGTCCTTAAGCCACTTCAGCATCATACGTAAAGTATTTGAATCATATTTAACTCCTCTCACGGAGAGGATATGTGAAAGCATTTGTACAATTGCCCCTTCTTCCGCAGACATCTGGGCACCCATTTTAATCCTTCTAGCCGCTAACCTTACTTCCAAACGAGCAGGGTGATTGATCTCCTGGGAGAAAGTTGTCCGCTCAGTCCAGCTGGCTAAACGATTGTTCAGCTAGAGTCTCCTCCGGACGCACTTCCAGCAATTCCAGCGTTTTCTCGGCCCGCTATCACGTCGGGGTCACCATTTGAGGAGATTGAAGTAGAAGGACGCCTGTAATCTTGAGAGCAGACAACAGACGACACTTTATTGCTAAAACACGCACATACTTATAGTCGCATATTCTGCAAAGTCACTGTACACGCACACAAGCATAAAATATGATTGGTTATATCAACACTGTACACGAGCATAAACATAATATATAATTGGTTATATTAACTCTGTACACGCGCATAAACATAAGACATAATTGGTTATACCAATTAAAACACGTGAAACTTCTCTCAGTCTAATTGGTCAAGACAAACTGCCGAATTGAGGTTCTTTGTGCCAAGTTCCCTTTATCGTGGAATGCGCACCTGTGTTCTTCTAATTGGCATCTTTCTTTTTTAGTCTTCTTGTCTATTCTGTTCAAGGTCTTCTAAAGGCCTCTGGAATGCTCTTGAGACCGATGTTAGCTAAATATGTGTCCACAATAGCTGCTATTTTGTTGATCACATTCATGTGGATCTGACAACGACCATCTTGCCATTTTACTCCTAAGAACTGGATCTCCTGTGCAGGTCCCTTGACCTTACTTTCTTTTATGGCAAAACCAGCTTTCAGAAGGATTTGGATTATTTTCTTCCCTATCTCAAAGAATTCTTCTGCTGTGTTGCCCCATATGATGATGTCATCAATGTATTGCAGGTGTTCCGGAGCTTCACCTTTTTCCAGTGCAGCCTGGATCAGTCCATGGCAAATGGTGGGGCTGTGTTTCCACCCCTGGGGCAATCCATTCCAAGTGTACTGGACACCCCTCCAAGTGAAGGCAAATTGTGGATGACACCCTGCTGCCAGAGGGATTGAGAAAAACGCATTAGCAATGTCAATTGTAGCATACCACTTGGCTGCCTTTGACTCTAGTTCATATTGAAGTTCTAGCATATCTGGAACGGCAGCACTCAGCGGTGGCGTAACTTCATTCAGGCCACGATAGTCAACTGTTAGTCTCAACTCCCCATTAGACTTTCGCACTGGCCATATGGGACTATTAAAGGGTGAGCGAGTTTTGCTGATCACCCCTTGGTTCTCCAGTTGGCGAATCAACTTGTGGATGGGAATCAGAGAGTCTCGGTTGGTGCGATATTGCCGCCGGTGCACCGTCGTGGTAGCGATTGGCACCTGTTGTTCTTCAACCCTCAGCAACCCCACAGTCTAAGGGTCTTGAGAGAGACCAGGCAGGGTAGACAGCTGTTCAGTGCCCTCCGTCTCCAAGGCAGCTATACCAAAAGCCCATCGATACCCCTTCGGGTCCTTAAAATACCCTCTCCTGAGATAGTCTATGCCAAGGATACACGGAGCCTCTGGGCCAGTCACAATGGGGTGTTTCTGCCATTCATTCCCAGTTAGGCTTACTTCAGCTTCCAATACAGTTAACTCTTGGGATCCCCCTGTCACACCAGAAATACAAATGGGTTCTGCCCCTTTATAACTTGATGGCATTAGAGTGCACTGTGCGCCGGTGTCTACTAGAGCCTTGTACTCCTGTGGGTCTAACGTGCCAGGCCATTGAATCCACACAGTCCAATAGACCTGGTTATCCCTTTCCTCCACCTGGCTGGAGGCAGGGCCCCTCTAATTCTGGCCAGAGTATCCGGTATTCACTTCTCATAAAATTGGCTCAGAAGTCCCTTCAAGAGGATCAGAAATAAGATCACCCCTTCTACTCTGTTTGGAAACTGGAGCGGCATTTTTCCTGGTAGAATCCCCTTTTGTGGTGGTTTTTCCTCGCAGCTCACGTACCCGTGCGTTTAGGACCGAGGTAGGTTTTCCATCCCATTTCCTCATGTCCTCTCCATGATCACATAGGTAAAACCACAGGGCACCTCGCGGTGTGTACCTTCTATATTCTCTCTCTTGGGCAGAGGAGCGCTCACTCCTAATAGCTGAGACATTGGTCCTTACAGGTGGGCAATAGGACATATCCTCTTTGAATTGCTGGAAATCCTCGGACAGCTTCTCCACAGCCGAAATGCAGGCTTGTAGGGAGGAGGAGAGATTTTCTTCGTATTGACGGAGTTGGCGAGCCACTTCATCCACTGTCGGTGCCTCTTCGTCTTTCCAGGTCATTATTGCCAGTGAGTTGGCATAGGACGATGGTGCGCTCCGTACAAATTTCCGCCACATGGGTCGTGTGCATTGGACTTCGTCTGGATCTTTGGGTAATTGTGGGTTGTCCGGGTCATAATGAATCGTCTCTAGCACAGGTAATTCCCTCAGATATTGGATACCTTTTTCCATGGTGGTCCACTGGCTTGATTGACATATAACATCTTCCTTAAAGGGGTACCTTTCCTTCACACTTGACAGGAGTCACCTCCAGAGGCTGATGGCTTGTGTTCCTCTTCCAATTGCCTTGTCAATGCCACCTTCCCTGGCAAGCGATCCCAGCTGCTTGGCTTCCCTACCTTCTAATTCCAAGCTATTAGCCCCATTGTCCCAGCATCGGAGAAGCCAGGTGATAATATGCTCACCTATACGGCGGCCAAAATCTTTTCGCATATCCCGCAGCTCACTCAAGGATAGGGACCGGGTTATTACCTCTGGTTCTGCCTCTTCCTCCTGTTCCCGTGATGACCCTGGTCACCTTCATCCTTTGCTAAGCGAGCTGATTTTTTTGTATATTTCTTCTTGTGTATTGGGGCAACTGATACTGGTGCAGGTTGATCCGCTGGTTCAGTTGCAGTATCGCTCGCCGGGTTTTGGATAACCGCAGCGTCTGTCGCCAAGGTTTGGGTAGCAGCAGTGCTCGTCGCTGGGGCTGGAGGGACCGCAGTGCCCATTGCCAAGGTTTGGGTAGCTGCTGTGCTCGTTGCCGCGGCTGGAGGGGCTGCAGTGCCTGTTGCTGAGGTTTGGGTAGCCACAGTTCTCATTGCCAGGGCTGGAGTGGTCGCGGTGCCTGTCACCAAGGTCTGGGTGGCTGCAGTGCTTGTCGCCGGGGCTGGAGGGGCCGCAGCACCCATTGCCGGGGTTTGGGTGACCGCAGTGCTCATCGTTTTGTTGTTAGGTCCAGAGACCTTCTCTTCCCCTTGGGGGTGCTGAGTTGTGTCTAACAGGGCTCGATAGGCATGGGCCAGGCCCCAGCACGTTGCAGTGATTTGTATCTCTCTGGAGCTGCCGGGGTGACAGCATACCTTTTCCAAATATTTTACTAGTTCTTCTGGATTCTGCATTTGTTCAGGGGTGAATTTCCAAAACACTGGAGGTGCCCACTTTTCTAGGTACTTGCCCATACTACCCCACACACCCTGCCACTCATAATTATCCAGCCTCGGGGCAGACCTCTGGGTGATCTTCTTAAATAGTTGTTTAACCTTAAACAAGAGCTGAACCACATTCAGGAGCAAGCTAATTCCCAGCAGTAGGGCTAGGACCGTGCTGGTCTCAACATCCCAAGAGTATTCAAATTTTTCAAAATTCTCAAACACCATTGTAACTGGACTGAAGGAGAAAGGAGAGGGGAAGAAAGGTACCCCACCCATAGACTGCTTTTCCAAGGAGGAAAGGTAAATGGTATAATTATTAATAGTTTCCCACAGATGGCTCCCACAGTATAAAGGTGACAATGCTAAGTGCAAATACCGGATTAATCCCACAGCCGATGACTTTATCATACCATAAACCAGTGTTATACAATACATCAAAGCGAAAACCTTAATCCACCTCCCACAGATGATAAGCAGCAGAAGAGGGACTACATACAGCAAGCGAGGTGATACATAACAGAACTTTAAAAACCAGAGCAACAACTCTAAGAACACATAAATCAACATAATGACCAGCGACTATTAGACCAATATAATGAATGCTTATAACAAATTTGTTTTAACGAGCTCTGGTCAGGTTTGTCGTTATCTCAACCCTTCGGGCCCCACATTGGGCGCCAAAATGGACTGTCGTGGTTTAACCCCAGCCAGCAACTAAGCACCACGCAGCCGCTCACTCACTCCCCCCCCACCCAGTGGGATGGGGGAGAAAATCGGGAAAAAGAAGCAAAACCCACGGGTTGAGATAAGAACAGTTTAATAGAACAGAAAAGAAGAAACGAATAATGATAATGATAACACTAATAAAATGACAACAGCAATAATGAAAGGATTGGAATGTACAAATGATGCACAGTGCAATTGCTCACCACCCGCCAACTGGCACCCAGCTAGTCCCCCAGCGGCGATTCCCCGCCCCCACTTCCCAGTTCCTATACTAGATGGGACGTCCCATGGTATGGAATACCCTGTTGGCCACTTTGGGTCAGCTGCCCTGGCTGTGTCCTGTGCCAACTTCTTGTGCCCCTCCAGCTTTCTCGCTGGCTGGGCATGAGAAGCTGAAAAATCCTTGACTTTAGACTAAACACTACTTAGCAACAACTGAAAACATCAGTGTTATCAACATTCTTCACATACTGAACTCAAAACATAGCACCGTACCAGCTACTAGGAAGACAGTTAACTCTATCCCAGCTGAAACTAGGACACAAAGTCACATGAATATCCAGTTCCATGGGGAATACTGACATTGAATTTAACCAAAACTTGAGAAAAGATGTGGGACAATGAGAATCATTTTAGCAAATTAAATTGGATGGATTTAAAAGGCAATTATTTTTTTAAATTTGAAAGAAGGAATTATAGCATTTTGAATTATAACATTACCAAACCATCCACCTCATGGGCAAAAGCATTAATTTATCGCCCTTTGGGAGAAACTTGTACAAACACCCATTGGGGCTGCCAATTCCAAAGACTTTATCCAGTAGCTAAAGCTCTAAGATGGAGATGTACTTGTAGAAATTATAATAATATTTTAAATTATATTTGGTCCCTTTTTAATAATGGAAGAAAAATTTGGCCTGGAATTGACTGTATTAAAGGACAGGTGAAAAGTTTAGGGTTAACTGTTTGGGTGAGTAGTGATGGTACATGATCCACTCACCTTTCCCTGAAGGACAAAAGCAAATCATGGACTTTAGACTTAATAACTCTTTATTCTCTCTGGAAAAAAAAAAAAACAACAAAAAAACCCAAAACCAACCAAACAAAAAAAACCCCAAAACACCTCCCTTGTGGCCTTGATGGTGGAATTGGGTAAAGTGAGAAGATGATACTTGGCAATTACCAAGTACTGGAACTAAAATAGGATGGGTATTAAAGTCTATATTTTTACCACAGTTAACAACTCTTTAAAATAAGATGACTCCTCATAATCTTTCATTCTAAGTAGAAACATTAGCTAATGTTACTCAAAGTGGATTAAATAAACTCAATGTACAAATACAAGCTACTAGTAAAATGACATTGTAAAATCAATTAACTTTAGACTTATTATTATTAAGAAACATGGAGTATATAGGTACATTGGACTTTTAAATGATTTATGTTATATCTACATACCAAATGTGACAGATGATCTAAATCATCAGATAGACAAAATAAAACATGTAGCTCAAAACAGCAGAGAATTAAGATCAAACATAGAAAGTTTTTAGCTAAACAAAATATTTTAAAGCTTTAGATTTTCTCTGACTGGATGGTTGACTGAGCTTTTATAAAATATAATTTTGAAAGTTAACATCATTGTTATAATCTGTGTCACTTTTGGCTGTTTTAAATGAACTGTGACATAATCCCTGTTCAAGTGAGACTACTAAAAAATTAGTAGCCTCAAACAGAAAAGATGAAAGTATTGAAATTATTTTCAAAACTTTCAAAGGGGGGAAATGTTGCAAATATTCTAGTAAAGAAATCAAAATTTAATCATATAGAAGAGTTAGGTTTGATTAAGAAGTGTTATGGATGCATGACTAACCAAATCCAACAGGTGTTAAAACTCAGATTTATTCTTCAGCAAAAGTTAGTTAGAAGTCCGGTAACATTTTATAAAACCACAGGCTCAATGATGTAAAGAGAATTAATACTACACGGCCAACTTAACAATCCCCAAGATTTAAAGTGATGGCTCAAAACGCGCGTATCACTCACCGAAAAGCTGAGGGCTCTCTCCCTCGAGGAGTTACCTCGTGCGGTGCCCCGACCCGAGGGGGAGTCCCTGACTGCAGACCCGCTGCTCCGAGGAGGACTGCCAACATGTCCTCCAGTGGGACCCCATTTTTTACCACTGTCGAATCTGACCTGCGGTCATTTAATCCCTATTGGCTAGGAGGGTCACCTCAGTGTACCTGGCATGTCTCGATTGGCCAGTTCAAATTTCAACCTGTGGCTTCCAGGGTTTCCTTCCCCTTCTCCCTGCCTGGAGAAGTTTTGTTTCCTGCTGGCGGGATGCGGGGGGGGGGGGGGGGGATGGGATGTACTGCCACAAGGACTTACCTACATTGGTTCTAATTGTGTTTTACTATCTCCTCACTAATGCACTTGTACATTGAAGCAAGACAAAGAAGAGTCTTTAGTGCTTAGTTATGTCTATCTGAGCCACAGACCTGTAGGCTGGGCAATGTGACAAGATTTTCCAAAGGTTGACCTCTATCTCCCAGGCTGATGTGCAGCTGCGTCACCTCTGGAAACTGACCCCCAAGGTGCCCTTGGAAGGCCCAGCTACCGATGGGATCACTTTATCCATCCAACAATGATGAAAGCAAATAAGTTGTTTTACAGCTCACAGTATTACTCCACAGAAGTTACAAAACAAGAGTTAAAGGAGGCTGTCGTGGTTTAAGCCCAGCTGCCAACAAACCACAAGGCCGCTCACTCACTCCTCCCCCCCCGCCCACCCCCTCCGGTGAGATGGGGAGGAGAATCAGAAAGGAGAAAAAAAAAAGAAGGTAGAGCCTCGTGGGTTGAGATAAGAACAGTTTACTGGGACAACACAAGGAGAGAAACTACAATAATAACAATAGTACGAATAAAAGAATATACAAAATGAATGATGCACAATGCAATTGCTCACCAACTGGAACCTGACTCTCTGCCACTTCCCCTGCTGTGATACCACCTCGACCCCCCAGTCTGCTCCCCAGTTATATACTGAACATGACATCACATGGTATGGAATAGCTCCTTGGCTAGTTCGGATCAGCCATCCTGGTTGTGCCCCCTCCCAGCTTCCTGTGAAAATTAACTCTATCCCAGCCAAATCCAGAACATTATCCACCCCTTAATCTATACCATCTATGTCATGCCCAGATCCTACACTTTCCAGTTAATCACCACCACTTTCCCTGTCTTTGAGATATACACACACACACACATGGATATCATTCCCTTAGTCTATAGGCCATCCTTCTAACATGTCCGTCAATTTTATTTAATCCATGACTTCGGGGCTCCATCTTTTGTAACAGTCCTTCAGGGTAGGAGAGATGGTGTGTGGTGTTGGGGTGTTGGATTGTTGCATGCTGCCTCCGGAGCTTGTGGCTGGTGTATTTGGCGCAACCCATGCCCACGGTCTGCGGGTTGAAGACATGGATCTTGAGGAAGTTGCTGGGCGTCAGTTCGAGTTCCATCACTGTTGTACTTGGCTTGGTTTCAAAGTCCATCCTTCAGTCATTCGGGTGATTCTTACTGTAATACCCTTGATATGGCATATAGCCACTATAGATGTAATGACATACAGTTTATTTGGCTGTGCCCCCTCCCATCTTCCTGTGAAGATTAACTCTATCCCAGCCGAACCCAGGATAGAGGCTAATGTACTAGGAGCCTGACGTCAAAGAAAGACTTGGAGCAGCAAGCAATATGTCCACAAATATGAATAAAGGATCCTGCATGAGGACCTGACAGCATGTTCATCAGAGTCAGAGCAGTCTGTAATCCCATCGCCTGTCTTTTCCAAGGTGTGCTACAGCACCTTGGAAAGTGTGTTCAGACTAAAAGTGTGTTCTTTTTCAAATCCTTCAGCACAAGACACAGGTACTTGGAATACTGGAAAGGAGAGTTGAAATTTTGGTTGATTCCTCAAAAGAGCTGCCAGGTAGATATTCTAAACCATTTGTTTTGTTTGTTCAACTAATACAGTAATTTTTTTCCCCAGAACATTTGATGGTAAGAATTATCTGGGGCTTTTGACAAAATGATTAAGAGAAACAAAAGAATTATTTCTTTATAGAAGCATTTCTCTTGTTACTTCATAATGATTTAATACTCACCCTTTGAATTTCATCTAATAACATTAGTTGTGTTAGAGCTGTCGTGGTTTAACCCCAGCTGGCAACTAAGCACCACGCAGCTGCTCACTCACCTCCCTCACAGTGGGATGGAGGAGAGAATCAGAAGGGCAAAAGTGAGAAAACTCGTGGGCTGAGATAAAGACAGCCCAATAGGCAAAGCAAAAGCCGCGCATGCAAGCAAAGCAAAACAAGGAATTCATTCACTACTTCCCATCAGCAGGCAGGTGTTCAGCCATCTCCAGGAAAGCAGGGGTCCATCATGCATAACAGTTACTTGGGAAGACAAATGCCATAACTCTGAACGTCCCCCCTTCCTTCTTCTTCCCCCAGCTTTATATACTGAGCATGATGTCATTGTGAGAAACTGAAAGAGTTAACGTCTCAAACATTGTGGTGGGGCAAGTTCTGCCAAACGTAACAATGAACCATGTATAGCAAGGAACCACAGGTGAAAAGAAGCCGATCAGAACAGATCAGCACAGGACATCAGCAACAGGAGGGGGAGGGCATGCCAGAGGGCACGCAGCTCCATGTTCTGATATGCTGTTCTGATATGCTGAGCAGGGCAGCTCACCATGCATGGCCAAAGATCAAACAATGGTCACGTCTCCAGGGAAGGAGAAGTTACTCCCCAAACGACCCCCAAGCCCACTGACCCATTTCCCAAAGGTTCTGGAAGCACAAACCGTGCATGACACTTAATTAGCCTAATGAGTTCGAGTGCCCACCCGAAGGAGGGGCAAGGATGATAAAAGGACACAAACTGAAGCCCCAGGTGCGCAAGCCCACTGGAACTGGACCCCTCAGCTGACTGGACCCCTAGGCTGACTGAACCAACTCTGGACCCAGGACTGGTGAAATCTTTCTCTCTTCCTTTCTCTCTCTGTCTTGTTCTCTCTTTCCTTTTCTGTAATCCCTACACCTCATCCCTTTAGACATAAACCATTGACCAAGTCTGGGACTAGGAGTGGATCCAGCTGCCCCTAGGCTCCTCTCTGAGAGGGAGTCTAGAAAGCAAGGGGGTCTGCTCTGAACCTCGTGACTCAACAGGAGGGCTCTCCTTATTCTTTTCCCTGAACTGATTCCCAAATAAGCAAGGCCTGTAGTATATGTTTGGTGATGTATGGTTAGCAAGTTACACAGTTTACTGACATAGTTTCATGCCAATTTTTTGTTGTGAGCATACCAATTCTTGTGTTGAGCATGCCAATTCTTGTTGTGAGCGAATAAATGTTGAGTTTTGTGAGTTAAAGGAACCCTGGTGTTGTTTCACCTTAATCCTGATCTGGGAATCAGCAAACCTGAGTCGTTGTCCTGAGAAATTGGGACGTGACATTCATATGATCTGGAATATCCCTTTGGTCAGTTGGAGTCAAGTGTCCCAGCCATGTCCCCTCCCAACTTCTTGTGCATCCCCAGCCTACCTGCTGGTGGGGTGGTGTGAGAAGGAGAAAAGGCCTTGACTCTGTGTAAGCACTGTTCAGCAATAACTAAAACATCCCTGTGTTATCAACACTGTTTTCAGCACAAATCCAAAACATAGCCCCATACTAGCTACTATGAAGAAAATTAACTCTATCCCAGCCAAAACCAGCACAGAGCATAAGTGAATTTTATTCTCCTTCCTTTCCAAACCTCTTCCTTCAACCAAAACTGAGCATAGTTGTGACTTCTAATATTCTGTATTCCTGAGGAGTCAAGCGTATGAGGCAGAGCTGTGTTTTTTTCTAGAAGGTATTTAAAAGTATTTAAGGCTTTGGAAAGAAGAGCAGAACTTCAGTTGCTGTGGAAGTGCCAAACCTGACAATGTCTTGTCACAACAGCTAGTCTCAGTTCTTGGCAAGCCTTGAGCAGATCAGCTGCAGATTTTCCCAGGAAACAAAATGCTGGCTGTCATAAAGTAAATGCACTTCAATTCTGTTCAGATTCCAGAAGTCAAGTTCTCAGTCATATTGAAATTCAGTACTTATTAAACAAAGATCTATTTTATGTAAATGAGGTCAGCTGATCAGGCCCTGGGTTTTGTGTCCTAAAAGTAAAACAGAGTGTTGCATTGTTTCAGTACTGACTCAGAAAAAATACTTTTTTTTCTCCTGAATCACTAACCCTATAAACAACCTGTATACCACCCATAGGACATTTTATAGTAGCTAACACCTGTGGCTTAGTTTAAAAAACGCAATGTAAAGGTTGTGTAAAAAAGTCTGTTTGCAACCTAGAGCCCATTACACTATTTCTCTCCAAATTTCAACTTTATAACTCCATTTGTAGCATAGATGTTCTTAGCTAGTGGCATTTATTTAACATGAAATCTTTTCCTCCAGGTCAGTTTTCCTACAGACTAATGAAATAGAACCTATACCTTATATTTAATGAGTAGTAGTGATTTCAGAGCAGATCTGTTTGGGCTATTAAATGAGTCATTATGCTGATTTTAACAGACTGAAAATAAAGCTCTTTCACATTTTCAGATATTGAGAGGAAGCTATGGAAATATTTCACCTGCAAGGGAGAGTGTGCTACTCATTAGACCTTTCACTTTGGACAAGCAAGAAAAAAAACCTATTAGACTGCACATTCTACTAACTGTTGATCTCTGCTGATGTACAGCTCTTGTTGAACTTGAAAAATATACCTAGAAATCAAATATACATACAAGTCATAGAACAAAGACAGACCTTCTTGTTGGCTTGCACTTCAGATGTAGTTAAAGAAGATGAGGTCCTAGGTTTCCTTATCAATGGACAGACTTTGAGCTTTGTAAATCTTGAACAGCATCTCTCTCACACTGTCTTGCTCAAAGAAAGCAAGAGATGTATAAAGTTTAACTGGTGTTGGCCAAAAGAAAGAACACCAAAGATATCTTTTCAGTTGCCCCAAAGAACTACTATACAAATAAAACCTTCCCATTACTTCTCTCCCTGTACTAGGATCAACATTAACAAAAAAGCACTCCAAATAGAGTACCTCTCACCAGCAACTGTTGTAAGAGCCTTTCCCATCTGCAGGGTGAAATGAAACTGAAGATTTATTTTGCTAGTTGCCAGTATTGGTAAATGACCTAAAATGAAAATTGAAGTCTCTGCTCTAGACATGGGACTCTTTCATCTATGTCAGCTCTTTAGCTGTGATCTTAAATACCGTGTAAAATAATGTAATATGTTCATAAAACTGTATTTCCTTAGGCTTTTTCCCCATACTCACCACTAAATTAATGCAGTTGGCAGAGACTAGCAGAAGCCCAGGGAAAGGGAGGAAGGGGCTCTTGGGAGGAGTGGCTGCCTGCTCCATTGACTCCAGGTGGGGACCATTCTCTGCAGGGTCATTTCAAGGGAACTCAAGGCCTGGGCATGGCCTGCAGCTGGAGCAGGAGCACCATGGTACCACGCTGCCTGCTCTGGCCACTCCTGGGTCACTCTCTTTCCTTGTCTCCTTCCCCCAGGCTTGAGGCCATGGCCTGCAGCCTCCTAGACCGGGGTGGTCAGACTCCTCTGGCACACAGCATCACTGCAGTGTTGGCTGGAAGGGGCTGCTGGAGGTCTCATCCATCCCCACTTGGAGCAGGACTGTTGCAGACTAAGTTGGACAAGGCTGTGTCCAGCCAATGCCCCAAATAACCTTCAAGGAGGTGGCTCCACACCTTCTCTGGTGACCTGATCTAGTTCTGCACTGCCCCCCTCAAGGAGAGAAGGATCTCCTAGCATGCCATTTGAACCCCTATAGGAAGACCATTTTGTGTGTTAATCTCTTTCTGTTGAGTAACCTGTGGAAGGCTGAAATTCACTGCTGCATTTTCTTTCTACTCCACTTCCCAACCTGTCCTATGCACACACAAACCACATGGAAGCAAAAACCCCACCCAAAGTAGCACCTCAAGTGTTACAGGACAAGCAGGCATATACAAGCAAGCACAATTTCTTTCTTCAAAAGATCATCAGAGTAAGTTTTTCCCAGAATATATTTTCAGGGTTTGATAGGCAGAGCAGTATGCTGCACAGAAGAGAGGGTGAGCTGAGGATTTTATTTCAGTTGGTAGCACCAGATTTGGAAGCTCTACACAACAAGGAGAAAAATCCTGGTTTAAGCGGCACACAATCAGAGCACTGATATGTCTTTGCAATGCTGGGAGGACCTTAGAGATATATATATGGTACATTTCTCAGCACAAGGGCTTATTTGAGGGTGTAACATATGCCAAGTGAGATGACATCAGATCTCAAGGATCTACATTGTAAATTGCTGAGCTGATAACTGTGACGGAAAAGGACTTAACTGCAAGGTTCAAGCAAATGACTTGAACTTCACTTGCAGACTTAACTGCAAGGTTCAAGCAAACAACTTATTTGAACTTCACTTACAGACTTAACATGCCACTATTGCAGGTTTTACAGATACAATGGAGGAATGCACTATCGCAATTTTTTAAGGCAAGAGTAGTACATTATTACAAACACAAGCGATTCACAGACAACCACAAATGCATTTACAAACTTAAAGCATAAACAATATTCACTTACCCCTCCAGGTAAGGGCTCTCAATCCCAGGGAAGTTACCTCAACCGGCGTCCCGATCAAGGGGAGGGGGTGTGTGTGTGTGTGTTTCCTTCGCAAGCCAACTGTATAGTTGGAGAAGTGACTCCCCCCCCATTTCCAACCTGAATCTTAGAGTTTTTATCCCCTGACTTGTGGAATGGTGTGTATGACTATGTCCGAGTGGATTATGATATATGCCTAAATGGATTATGTATATCTGAGTGGAGTTTCCCCTTATCTTTCCTTTGTTGGTCTGTGATTGTTTGAATACACAAGGTTGTCATTTGAAACTGAAGCTGAAACCCTCCAGGTTTTGGGTTTGGTTTTGGTTTTTTTTTTTTTACCTTGCTTCCTCAGCAACTGAATAGTGGTTGGATTGAGACTCAGGGCATACTATTTGCTAAGGGATTTCAAGGCTCAGTTCAGGTTTTGGTTCTTTGAATGGTGCAGCCACTGCCCTGTTTACTTTAGGGTTTATCAGACAACCCAGGGCTAAGCTGTCTACACAGCTCCCCGTGAGTCGTCTCTGCAGAGAGACAGGGCCTCAAGGCAATCCAAGGCTGGGTCACTTTTGTAACCCCCCATGAGTCGCCTGTGTGCACTAGACATGGTGAAACTCGTTTGTGAAATATGAGCCAGACAATCCACACAATAACAATGACAGTTCTGAAAAGTGTGAGGAAAAGGATAAATAGAGTTTTGAACAGAGGGTGGCTGTCATGGTTTAACCCCAGCCAGCAACTAAGCACCACGCAGCCGCTCACTCACTCCCCGCCACCCAGTGGGATGGGGGAGAGAATCGGGAAAAGAAGTAAAACTCATGGGTTAAGATAAGAACAGCTTAGTAGAAAAGAAAGGAAGAAACTAATAATGATAATAACAACAATAATAAAATGACAATAATAAAAAGATTGGAATATACAAAACAAGTGATGCACAATGCAATTGTTCACCACTCGCCAAATGACTCCTAGTTAGTTCCTGAGAAGCAATCCCTCCCAGGCCAACTCCCCCCCAGTTTATATACTAGGCATGATGTCACATGGTATGGAATATCCTTTTGGCCAGTTTGGGTCAGCTGTCCTGGCTGTGTCCCCTCCCAACTTCTTGTGCCTGCCCCGCCCCAGCCTCCTCACTGGCAGGGCAGTATGAGAAGCTGAAGAGACCTTGACTTAGTGTAAACACTGCTTAGCAACAACTGAAAACATCAGTGTGTTATCAACATGATTCTCATACTAAATCCAAAACACAGCACTATACCAGCTACTAGGAAGACAATTAACTCTATCCCAGCCGAAACCAAGACAGTATCTACCCCTTATTCTATACCATTTACGTCATGCTCAGTTCCCATACTTTCAGTACATTCTAATCAATCATCATCACCTTTTCTGTCCTTTGAGAGAGAGAGAGAGAGAGAGAGAGCATTCCCTTAGTTTATGGGCCATCTCTATAAAATGTTCATTGAGTTCGTTTAGTCCCCGACTCTGGGCTCCATCTGTCATACCAGTCTTTCTGGGCAGGAGGGATGGTGCAAAGTCCTCTCAGTTGGCAGACCAGGATGGGAATTCAGTGCGGTATGGCGAGCGACTGACATTGGACGCAGCAAGAGGATGGTGTGCAATGTTGGATTGTTGCATGCTGAAGTCAGTTCTGGTTCCAACACTACTGCACTTTGCTCAGTTTTATCACAGTTCATTCTTGCTTGATCTAAGTGATTCTTACTGTAGTACCATGAATATAGCATATAACAATTATAGTAATGATAACATACAGTGGCAGGGTTATACAGAAACTTACATCATACAATTTAATTCATTGGCTATTCTCATCTAAAATCAAATTCCCCTGAGGCACACATCAGACTTCCCCATCCTTTTGCATCACCTACCAAGTGCACCCAGGTCCTTGAGCAAAAGAAATCCCACAAATGGGTTTGCCTTTGCCTGAGGCAGGACTAACCCAGACTGTCTTCCCTAACATATTTTTTATGTGCACTACAGGGTCTTTATCCCCTTCTATAGTACAGAAAAGTTCTGACTGGGCAGGGCCACCCCGATTGGCGGATCCTATGGTGTTGACTAACCAGGTGGCTTTTGCTAAATGTGTATCCCAATGTTTGAAAGTTCCACCCCCCATTGCTCTCAATGTAGTCTTTAACAGTCCATTGTATCGCTCAATTTTCCCAGAGGCTGGTGCGTGATAGGGGATGTGATACACCCACTCAATGCCATGCTCTTTGGCCCAGGTGTCTATGAGGTTGTTTCAGAAATGAGTCCCGTTGTCTGACTCAATTCTCTCTGGGGTGCCGTGTCGCCACAAGACCTGCTTTTCGAGGCCCAGGATAGTGTTCCAGGCGGTGGCATGGGGTACAGAATATGTTTCCAGCCACCCAGTGGTTGCTTCCACCATTGTAAGCACATGGCACTTGCCTTGGCGAGTTTGTGGGAGTGTGATATAGTCAATCTGCCAGGCTTCCCCAAATTTATATTTCAGCCATCGTCCTCCATACCACAAGGGCTTTAACTGCTTGGCTTGCTTAATTGCAGCACATGTTTCACATTCATGGATAACCTGTGCAATAGTGTCCATGGTCAAGTCCACCCCTCGGTCACGAGCCCATCTATATGTTGCATCTCTTCCCTGATGGCCTGAAGCATCATGGGCCCATCGAGCCATAAATAGCTCACCCTTATGTTGCCAGTCCAGGTCCACCTGAGCCACTTCAATCTTGGCAGCCTGATCCACCTGCTGGTTGTTTTGATGTTCTTCAGTGGCCTGACTCTTGGGTACATGAGCATCTACATGACGTACTTTTACAACCAGATTCTCTAGCCGGGACGCAATATCTTGCCACAGTGCGGCAGCCCAAATGGGTTTACCTCTGTGCTGCCAGTTGCTCTGCTTCCATTGCTGTAACTACCCCCACAGGGCATTTGCCACCATCCATGAGTCAGTATAGAGATAGAGCACTGGCCACTGTTCTCTTTCAGCAATGTCTAACGCTAGCTGGATGGCTTTCACCTCTGCAAACTGGCTCGATTCACCTTCTCCTTCAGCAGTTTCTGCAACTTGTCGTGTAGGACTCCATACAGCAGCCTTCCACCTCTGATGCTTTCCCACAATGCGACAGGACCCATCAGTGAACAGAGCATATTGCCTCTCATTTTCTGGCAGTTTATTATACAGTGGGGCCTCTTCAGCACGCGTCACCTCCTCCTCTGGTGACATTCCAAAATCTTTGCCTTCTGGCCAGTCCATGATCACTTCCACAATTCCTGGGCGACTGGGGTTTCCTATGCGAGCCTGTTGTGTGATCAGTGCAATCCACTTACTCCACGTGGCATCAGTCGCGTGATGTGTAGAGGAGACCCTCCCTTTGAACATCCAGCCCAGCACTGGCAGTCGGGGTGCTAAGAGGAGCTGTGTTTCAGTACCAACCACTTCTGAGGCAGCTCGAACTCCTTCATATGCTGCCAATATCTCTTTTCCAGTTGGAGTATAGCGAGCCTCGGATCCTCTGTATCCCCGACTCCAAAACCCCAGGGGTCGGCCTTGGGTCTCCCCAGGTGCTTTCTGCCAGAGGCTCCAGGTAGGGCCATTCTCTCCAGCTGCAGTACAGAGCACATTTTTAACATCTTGTCCTGCCCGCACTGCCCCAAGGGCTACTGCATGACCAATCTCCTGTTTAATTTGTTCAAAGGCTTGCTGTTGCTCAGGGGCCCCATCTAAATCGTTCTTCTTCCAGGTCACTTGGTAGAGAGGGCTTACAATCAGACTGTAATTTGGAATATGCATTCTCCAAAAGCCCACAACACCTATGAAGGCCTGTGTTTCCTTTTTGTTAGTTGGTGGAGACATAGCTGCTATTTTGTTGATCACATCCATTGGGATCTGATGACGTCCATCTTGCCATTTTATTCCTAAAAACTGGATCTCCTGTGCAGGTCCCTTGACCTTACATTCTTTTATGGCAAAACCAGCTTTCAGAAGGATTTGGATTATTTTCTTCCCTTTCTCAAAGACTTCTTCTGCTGTGTTGCCCCATACGATGATGTCATCGATGTACTGCAGGTGTTCTGAAGCTTCACCTTTTTCCAGTGCAGTCTGGATCAGTCCATGGCAAACGGTGTGGCTGTGTTTCCACCCCTGGGGCACTTGATTCCAGGTGTACTGGACGCCCCTGCAAGTAAAAGCAAACTGTGGCTGGCACTTGCTGCCAGAGGGATTGAGAAAAACGCATAACCAATATCAGTTGTGGCATACCACTTGGCTGCCTTTGACTCCAGTTCGTACTGAAGTTCTACCATATCCGGGACGGCAGCACTCAGCGGTGGTGTGACTTCATTCAGGCCATGATAGTTAACTGTTAGTCTCCACTCCCCATTAGACATTCACACTTTGATTTCAACAAATCAACTTCTGGATCGAATCAGGGCGTCTTGGGTGGTGCGATATTGCCGCCGGTGCACCGTCGTGGTAGCAGTTGGCACTTGTTGTTCTGCAACCTTCAGCAACCCCACAATCAAAGGGTCCTCAGAGAGACCAGGCAGGGTATACAGCTGTTCAATTCCCTCCGTCTCCAAGGCAGCTACACCAAAGGCCCACCGATACCCCTTCAGTTTCTTTAAAATACCGTCTCCTGAGGTAATCTATACCAAGGATGCACGGGGCCTCTGCGCCACTCACAATAGGGTGTTTCTGACAATCATTCCCAGTTAGACTCACTTCAGCTTCCAATACAGTTAACTCTTGGGATCCCCCTGTCACACCAGAAATACAGATGGGTTCTGCCCCTTTATAACTTGATGGCATTAGGGTGCATTGTGCACCAGTGTCTACTAGAGCCTTATACTCCTGTGGGTCTAACGTGCCAGGCCATTGAATCCACACAGTCCAATAAACCCGGTTATCCCTTTCCTCCACCTGCCTGGAGGCAGGGCCCCTCTCATTCTGGCCAGAGTATCCGGTATTCACTTCTCATAAAATTGGCTCAGAAGTCCCTTCAAGAGGATCAGAAATAAGATCAGCCCTTCTACTCTGTTTGGAAACTGGAGCGGCATTTTTCCTGGTAGAATCCCCTTTTGTGGTGGTTTTTCCTCGCAGCTCACGTACCCGTGCATTTAGGACCGAGGTAGTTTTTCCATCCCATTTCCTCATGTCCTCTTCATGGTTACACAGGTAAAACCACAGGGCATCTCATGGTGTGAACCTTCTATATTCTCTCTCTCGGGCAGAAGAACGCTCACTCCTAATAGCTGACATACTGGTCCGTACAGTTGGGGAGTAGGACATATCCTCTTTGAATTGCTGGAAATCCTGTGACAGCTCCTGCACAGCTGAAAGGCAGGCTTGTATGGAGGAGGAGAGATTTTCTTTGTATTACCGGATTTGGTGAGCCATTTGTTGCGTTAAAGAGTAAAGAAGTTTGGCAGAAAATAAACCCCCTTGCATTCCAGCTTATCCTCAGATGTCAGAGGGGATGGGGGCAGCTAGGTTTAATTTCTGAGTGATGTCCAATTCAATGCCATAATCTGGTCGCGCTCAATATGTTGAAGATACCACAATGACGGATGCACTTAATAGTGTACTGCACTCTCGGCTTAGCTGTGTTCAGTGCGCGAGAATTACCAGACTTCGGAGTTTGGTTGCGTTAACGAACTATCATGACTAGATTAATGAGCAGCGCAGTTCATTAAAGCAACAGTACAGATTCTTTTGGATTGCCAGTGATAAATACACTGTCTGCAAAGCACATGCAAATAATAATACAGTTGACTACAAGCACACTAAATTATGGAAAAAATCTACAGAGATTTCTAAGTTTCCCGGGGAAGCACTCGGTATAACGAAGGGTTCGAATCCTACCCAATAGGCGTCCCTATGGGGGGAAAGATAGTTTCAGCCTGTCGACTGATCCCAGAAGTCAGCGATGTCCTCCTGACTTGTCTATGATGATGTCTTCCCTAACATTCCTCCTCTCTTAAGCCCTTTTATATTTTCTTATTTTTTAGGTGGAGCTTGAGTGACTCTAGTCATACATGCTTTTACTTTGATTGGTATAAAGTTCTCTTGCTTTACTTTTAAAGGTATATGCTAGATAAAATTCAGTGAGGGGTGGTCACACCTCAGAGGTGGGAAGTTTTTAGGATGTGTGGTAGGTTGACCCTGACTGGGTGCCAGGTGCCCACCAAAGCCGCTCTATCACTCCCCCTCCTCAACTGGACAGGGGAGAGAAAATATAACAAAAGGCTCATGGGTCAAGATAAGGACAGTTTAATGAAGCGAAAGCAAAGGTCGCGCGCAAAATCAAAGGAAAACAAATGATGTTATTCTCTACTTCCCATCAGCAGGCAATGTCTGGCCACTTCCTGCGAAGCAGAGCTTCAGTACTTGTAGTGGTTGCTCCGGAAAACAAACGTAAAATAACGAATGCCCCCCCTTCCATCTCCCTTTACTTATCTTTTATAGCTGAGATGACATCATATGGTATTGTGGCAGTACACTCCCCAACCCCCCCAGCAGGAAACAAAACTTCTCCAGGCAGGGAGAAGAGGAAAAAAAAAAAACCCTAAACCCTGGAGGCTGCAGGCTGAAATTTGAATTGGCCAATCGAGACGTGCCAGGTACACTGAGGTGACCTTCTTGGCCAATAGGGATTAAAATGACCACAGATCAGATTTGACAAGGGTATAAACAGGGTCCCACCGGATGACATGTTGGAATCAGTCCTCCTCAGAGCAGTGGATCTGCAGTCGGGGACTCCCCCTTGGGTCGGGGCACCGCTCGAGGTAACTCCTCAAGGGAGAACCCTCATCTTTTAGGTGAGTGATATGTGCATTTTGAGTCATCACTTTTAAATCTCAAGGATTCTTAAGTCGCCTGTGTAGTACTAATTCCCCTTACACCATTGAGCCTGTAGTTCACTACTGTTACTGGACTTCTAACTAACTTTTACTGAAGAATAAATCTGAGCTTTAACACCTGTTGGATTTGAGTGTGCATGCCTCTGTAACAGGTATGGAATATGTTTTTGGTTAGTTTGGGTCAGCTGTCCTGGCTATGTCCCTTCCCAAGATCTTGCCCAGCCCTAGCCTGCCGGTGAGGGTTGGGGGGGAAATGTTGGAGAGACAGCCTTGATGCTGTGCCAGCACTGCTCAGTAGTAGCCAAAACACTGGTGTGTTATCAACACCTTTCTAGCTACCAATGCAGAGCACAGCTCTATGAGGGCTGCTATGGGGAGAATTAACTCCATCTCAGCCAGACCCAATACAGGATGGAGGTGTGTTTTGGTATTATAATGAGATTATAATGAGCAAAGTTCACCGAGAGAACATGATTTAGCGTGTCACTACTCTAGAACTGGGCACTTATGATATAAATCAGAAGTAAGGCAATAGCGTTGGCAGAACACCCATTGTTTCACCTCCTTGCTTCAGTGGATTCAGTGCAGGGACCTTCCATTCTTGTTCCAATTCCCCATCCCTGTGGTGATATCACAGAGCCTGGCCGTGGTGTCTCCACTCTGCTCTACCCTCCATGTTGTTTCTCTTAGAGTCAGCATACCAAGCTCCCCTGGTGTTGCTAACATCTAAGATTGCAGGTTATGTTCCTTAGGGAATTATTATGGAACAGATTTCGTGTATATCCACTTCATTCCACCCTGGAGGTTTACCTTCCCTTAAGAGGGGGGGGGGGTGTCATATTGATAAGTCACCTCCAGCAATCATTCCACATAATCCACCCCATGACTATAGTCACTCAAGCTTCACAATATTTAAAAGGAATTGGGTATGTTGATTATATATATATATCGTGGGGGTAACAGAGGAGTTAAGCATTTTTCCATAAACCAAAGCTTAACATGTAGGCTCATTATCAAAGCAAAACACAATACAGTGAATACTAATAAGATAATGACAGGATGAAGCATCTTCTTGAAGATTCCTGTGGCAGTTGTCAACTATCCGCAAAGAGAGTCCCACCATTCACGTTCTCCACCTTTCTTTACTCTTTCCAACACCTGATGTATCCTCTCTGCATCATGATGGACAGTAATCAGAGTTCTTTGTCCATTTTCTTGAACTCGCTTCAACAGCCACTTCAGGTCTTCATGTCATAGGAGTTTTCTCACCAAGGTGAGGTTCATTCCAATAGGGGTAGGCAGCAGGTGAATAATTACTGTGTAGTCAGATTGTAGCAATTGATAAGAGGTAACAGGAGTTGAATAATCAAAGTCACATCCCATCATTTTAGTAAGGTTACAAACAGAAATATTTGAGTGAGAACTTGTATCTACAGTACTGTTATCTATGAATATAAAATCACAAAGGGTCCTTATACAAACACATCCTTTTCCAATATATACAAGTACAGTTTCTGGGGTTTCGTTGGGATGTATTTCAAAATGGCAGACATTCAGTTCAGTGTCAAGACAAATGTCTTGGGCCTTGATGGTATTACTTTCACAAATGAATTCCTGTTGTTCCTGTACAATGCATGCATCAACATCAATAGTTTGCCATTTGTTTCCATTTTGTTGGGCCCATACTCTATGTTCCAATGGATAGAATATTGTTCCATCATGGTTTAATCCCAGCACAATGATTTGGTATATGGTGTATACCGAAGCATTGTGTATTGTGAGGATAAAGGCAATAATCTTATCACTTTCTGCGTAGTAGGTAAAGTTGACTAATTGCCACCATGATTGAAACTCCTTTTCAAATTCTGAGGCATTGTCCCAAATCAATTTTTGAATTTCAGTGGGTAAGATTCCTCCCTCTCCTTCTCTAATGATAGCTGCTGCTATAGACTGTATCCATAACTGTGCTTGGATGCAGCTCAAGGCAAGGGAAGTATCGCCTTGGGTTGCTCCGAGGGCTTTTACAATTAATTGATGATATGATTTTCTTTAATTCGTTCCCAATGGGGTAAAATGTCTGATAGGAGCCATTGACTTGCTCCTAAGGCCAATAGGGATGATTTTAATGGATATTCCAATTTCCTTAGGTCATCTGTAGTAGCAGTTATTTTGTTCATTAGGATCTCAGCATCTATGCTATTTACTATTCCTAATCCTGTTCCCAATAACCCAGTGGTATCTCATGGTATGCGTCGAGATTGTTTCAGAGATCATCCATGTAACCATGCCAACCAGCCGGTGTGAGCAGTTCCCAAAAAGGTGGAACAGTTTGGTTTAATTTCTGAGATATTAACGTGTAGTGCTAGCTCTACCCTTTTTAGAGACCAACTAGGGTTGAGGAGAACTGGTTGTTGACCCATGTTTTTAATTATGTAAGGGCCTGTGCTGAAGATGTGAGGAGTTGGCTCAATAGGAGGCCGAGTTGGTGCAAATAGGTGTTCGACTTCAATTTCAATTTGGAATGTCATGCTGGAATTGATCTGGAAATTGGCCCAGAAACCCATTATGAGAGCTGAGCGACATAAGGTAAAAGTATACCAACATTCGCATCCATGGGGACAGGCATGTATGTGATCAAAGTTGTGTTTGAGCTTATTTATTTCCAGCATATTCTATAACAATTCGTGAGACTGTTGCACATTCAGTGTTGTTTTCAATCCGGCATCCTATTGAGATGGTGTCTCCACCTCTCTCCATCAGTGAAAGAATTTGTTAATCTCTGTCTTCATCTTTTATAACCCATTTTTGCTTGGAAAAGGTAAAATTGTTTCGTAACACCACTACGGATAAATTTGGTGTGGATCCATTATAATCGGTGTAGGCAAGGATCCATGGCCACCCCATTGTATACATATGTCATGGTTTAACCCCAGCCAGCAACTAAGCACCACGCAGCTGCTCACTCACTCCCCCCCCCACCCAGTGGGATGGGGGAGAAAATCAGGAAAAGAGGTAAAACTCGTAGGTTGAGATAAGAATGGTTTAATAGAACAGAAAAGAAGAAACTAATAATGATAATGGTAACACTAATAAAAAGACAACAGTAATAATAAAAGGATTGGAATATACAAGTGATGCACAATGCAATTACTCACCACCTGCCGATCGACACCCAGTTAGTCCCCGAGCAGCGATCCCCCTGCCCCCACTCCCCCCAGTTTATATACTAGGCATGATGTCACATGGTATGGAATACCCCTTTGGCCACTTCGGGTCAGCATTCCTGGCTGTGTCCCCTCCCAACTTCTTGTGCCCCTCCAGCCTTCTTGCTGGCTGGGCATGAGAAGCTGAAAAATCCTTGACTTTAGACTAAACATTACTTAGCAACAACTGAAAACAGCAGTGTTATCAACATTCTTCTCATACTGTATACGGATGGGTTAAAAGATGGGATTTTGGTCCGTGGATGAACACTGGGGGAGAGGTAGATAGCCAAGGAAAACGCAGTCAGCACAGAAAATGGGTGTTTTGTTGCCTGTTGCTTGGAATGCTGACCACAGAGATAAGAGAGCTGAGCAATACTGGGGGAGGACGGGCAGCGGGCTGTTGCACAGCACAGCTGTGTGCATGATTGGTGCGTGACTGCTGGATGATGACAATATGCCGCATGTACAAAGCCCATGAACCAATAGACAGGGTGGCTATGGCTCGTGCAGTGCGCCTGGCCAGTGAGCGCATGCGTCATAGGCTCCCTATGTTACAATTGAGGCGTGTTTTGGCACCCGCTGGCCACGCCGAAACCCGTTCCTCTGCAAATGTATAAATATCGGGATTTTTCCGAAGAGCATGGGGCTGGTGTATGGCGAGGCCACCGTTGCCTCCATGGGGATGCCCACGTAAAGCTGGCGCCTACCGATTGCTGGGCTGAGCTCGCGGTGCAAGACGGCACAAGAATGTACAGATAGTCCATCTTCCTTACAATCCTTGGGTCAGTATGTTAACTTGCTTTACAAGATACCCTTAGCATAATGCACATCTGTAGTTAAATGCTTGCTTTTTCCCCTTATAGTCAGTGTGTGTGTGTTTGCCTTCTCGGGAATCCTCAAAACTACCCTAAAACACATACCTAACTCAAAAACATAGCACTGTACCAGCTACTAGGAAGACAATTAACTCTATTCCAGCTGAAACCAGGAGAATGTATTCCATATATTTTGGGTATTAATTATAAATTCCAATAGCAATTCGGTGTCTCTATAACCCCAAATGCAATATGCAATTATAGGTTTGGTGAAGATGAAATTATGCCAGCAATCTAAATTTGGTTCTGTTATTTATCTGGCAGCCAATTTGTATTTTCTCCCCTGGTATGGCCTAAAACCTGGGTCTCCACATCCATGTGCAGTTCATTCAGGATTTCTGTGAACACAAAAAAGGGAAGAAAATATGCTCGATTGTATTCAACTGGCAGGGTTAAAAGGAAGGTGAGATTCACCGGGTGCTAATCCAGTGTACCTTTCCTGAACAATCCCTGGCTTCCCATGCGTAGGGTTTTTTGGGTGTAGTTAGGACAATTGGTACTGTTCCAATCTAAGGCATTTTCACCAGTACAGGTTGTCCAGTGTAAAATCCCATAGGATATTCTCCTGCCTTGGTATGAACTTTTGGGGCAGTTGTATTAGCAGATACACAAAAGGCTTTAATTTTGGGGCAGCCATCTCCGCTCCATCTATTATTCAATTGGTAGATGGCGTTATACAATCGCAAATGCCATCCAGATTTATGAGTCTTTGCAAAATGCTCGACCAATTCAGTTTCAGTTTCACCTGGCTTACGGCCCTAGCATTCTTACAAATTGGCCATCTGAATTGGATCGAATGGGGTTGTTTTTTGGGTATGATCTCCTGCTCCACCCTGAGGTCCAGTGGTTTCTTTTGGTTTTATAATGGGCCTGACCTCATATTCGGGGGACTCTAAAGGAGACAGAGGGTTATTTCCCCTTGCATAGCTATCATCGGGGTCACCGCATATGTTTCCATCCCATTCTTCAGGGGATACAATTAGTTTCCTAATTTGCTTGATGTCAGAGGGATGGGGAGCTTACATAAGCATAATTCCAACTCTTTTCTCCAACTTTTATATTGGCCCTGGCCAGTTTTAGCTCTTTTTCAAGAGATTTCCAATCGTGCCAGTTATCACGAGCCCATTCCTCTGAAAATTTCACATTCCGCACCATTTCATCCATCGTCAGTGCCTCTTCTTCTTTCCAGATCAGTATTGCCAGTGAGTTGGCATATGATGATGGTGCGTTCCGTACAAAATTCCACCACATGGGTCATGTGCATTGGACTTCGTCTGGATCTTTGGGTAAGTGTGCATTCTCTGGGTCATAATGAATCACCTCTAGCATGGCTAATTCCCTCAGATATTGTATACCTCTCTCCATGGTGGTCCCCTTGCATGATTGACATACAACATCTTCCTTGGAGGGGTACCTTTCCTTCACACTTGACAGGAGTCGCCTCCAGAGGCTGATGGCTTGTGTCCCTTTTCCAATTGCCTTGTCAATGCCACCTTCCCTGGCAAGCGATCCCAGCTGCTTGGCTTCCCTACCTTCTAATTCCAGGCTATTAGCCCCATTGTCCCACCATTGGAGGAGCCAGGTGATAACGTGCTCCCCTGGACGACAGCTGAAATCTTTTTGTATATCCCGCAGCTCACTCAGGGATAAGGATTGGGTGATGACCTCTGGTCCTGCCTCTTCCTCCTGTTCTCGTGATGACCCTGGTTCATCTTCATCCTTCACTAAGCGAACTGATTTTTTTGTATATTTCTTCTTCTGTATGGGGGCAACTGATACTGGCGCGGGTTGGTTCTCTGGTTCAGCTGCAGTGACTGTCACAGGGGTTGGAGGGGCCACAGTGCCTGTCGCCTTGTTGTTAGGTCCAGAGACCTTCTCTTCCCCTTGAGGGTAATGAGTGGTGTTGAACAGGGCTCTATAGGCATAGGCCAGGCCCCAGCATGTTGCAGCGATTTGCATCTCTCTGGAGTTGCCAGGGCAACAGCATACCTTTTCCAAATATTTTACTAGTTCTGGATTCTGCACTTGTTCTTGGGTAAAGTTCCAAAACATTGGAGGAGCCCATTGTCCTAGGTAGTTGCCCATACTACCCCACACACCCTGCCACTCATACTTATCCAGCCTCAGGGCAGATCTCTGGGTGATCTTCTTAAATAGTTGTTTAACCCTAAACAAGACCTGAACCACATTCAGGAGCATGCTAATTCCCAGCAGTAGGGCTAGGACCGTGCTGGTCTCAACATCCCAAGAGTATTCAAATTTTTCAAAATTCTCAAACATCATTGGAACTAGACTGGAGGAGAAGGGAAAAGGGAAGAAAGGTGCCTCACCCTTAGATTGGATCTCCGAGGACAAAAGGTAAAGTGTGTAATTATTAATAGTTTCCCACAGATGGCTCCCAAAGTATGGAGGCGACGACAATGC
This sequence comes from Aquila chrysaetos chrysaetos, assembly GCF_900496995.4. Taxonomy (NCBI): domain Eukaryota; kingdom Metazoa; phylum Chordata; class Aves; order Accipitriformes; family Accipitridae; genus Aquila; species Aquila chrysaetos. The sequence continues at coordinate 737,552 of NW_024470324.1, read as the reverse complement.
TGAGTGCAAATACTGGATTAGTCCCATGACTGATAATTTTGTCATACCATAAGCAAGTATTACACAACACATCAAAGCGAAAACCTTAATCCACCTCCCACGGATGATAAGCATCAGCACAGGGACTACATACAGCAAGTGAGGTGACACATAACAGAACTCTAAAAACGAGCGCCACCACTCTAAGAGCTCATAAATCAACATTGTGACCAGCGACTATAAAACTAATATAATGATTGCTTGTAAAAAATTCATTTTAACACACTCTGGTCAGGTCTGTTGTTATCTCAACCTTTCGTACCCCACGTTGGGCGCCAAAAAGGACTGTCGTGGTTTAACCCCAGCCGGTAACTAAGCACCACACAGCTGCTCACTCACTCCCCCCCCCATGCAGTGGGATGGGGGAGAGAATCGGGGAAAAAAAAAAAGGTAAAACTTGTGGGTTGAGATAAGAATAGTTTAATAGAACAGAAAGGAAGAAAATAATAATGATAATAATAATAATTAAAGGATTGGAATATACAAAACAAGTGATGCACAATGCAATTGCTCACCACTCGCTGACTGATGCCCAGTTAGTTCACGAGCAGCGATCCCTCCCAGCCCCATTCCCCCCAGTTTATATGCTAGGCATGATGTCACATGGTATGGAATATCCCTTTGGCCACTTTGGGTCAGCTGTCCTGGCTATGTCCCCTCCCAACTTCTTGTGACCCTCCAGCCTTCTTGCTGGCTGGGCATGAGAAGCTGAACAATCCTTGACTTAGTATAAACACTGCTCAGCAACAACTGAAAACATCAGTGTGTTATCAACATTCTTCTCATACCAAACTCAAAAACATAGCACTGTACCAGCTACTAGGAAGAAAATTAACTCTATCCCAGCTGAAACCAGGACAAGGCTGCATTTCGTGGGTTGTCAGATTGGGTGTTTAGGCACATTTTAATTCCCTTGACTCTCTTCAGCAATTGCTGTTCTGACCAACTAAGCAGGGATCTCCATCCTCCCCAGATCAGACCTCTGCTGGGAGACCAAACAGGACCCCAGTCACACTTTTTTATACAGACTGAAATGCAACCTGGTGGCAAATAAACATTTAACACTGGTCCATGAGCCTAGTGATGCTTTTTGCGGGGATTTCTGGGCCACAGCATCAGCAAGCAGTTTGTACTCTTGGCACATGTTTGCAGGACCCTGGGCTCAAACTCACCTGAGGCCAGCTGTGCTCTGGTGGGAAATGATAAAGACTGCTGGTGTGATTTAGAGGTACCCCAGCCTATAGACTCAAAAAAAGAAAGGAAAAAATTCAATAAAGAAATGGTTAAGGAAATAAATGGAGGAGGAATTTGTCATCAAGTAGAAAGACAACTTCTTGAGGAATACAGAAGCTATATTCTTACTGCAATCCTTTGGAAACCAGAGATATTTCAGAGCAATTAGAAGTTATGCTTGTTATTTAAATGGCAGTATTGCTTTGCTTACACTCATGTTACCTAGTTAAGAAAAAAGAACAACTGACACCATACCTGAAGCTGACAGTGCCCAGCTCTCCCAGGGCTCCTGGAAAACATTTTGAATTTCCTGTTGTCTACCCAGTCACTTCATCATGCTGCTGGGGAAATCTCCATGGAGGGGCTCCAGAGGCTCTCATATTCCTAGCAGGCAGCTGCATACTCTGCCACACAGCTCTGGACCAGAGTGGGGCTCTTGCAACAGGACAAGTTGGTTATGTCAGGCAGCCTTTTCCCTCCAGGCAGGGACAGTGACCAGCTTTCAGGTTTTTTTCTTTTTCAAGTGGTTCTGGGGACAAACTGTTGCTGTTATGACAGCATTTCTGCCAGTCTCTGAAAAAACAGATGTGCCATCTGAGCAAGGCTGATTGTTGTATAAACACTCATCATTTTCTGACAAATTCACCCTTTGCTTCCTCCTAAACAAAACCATTCAGCTGTGTCCCTGCTGCAGGCAAGAACATCAAACTTCTCAAACATCAGCAGTTTTCGAAATTTTGGAAAGTTAACACTAACTGGAAAGGCAATCAAAGTGTTTTCATAAGGTGATCTTAAGTATATGCCTTTGCATTATAAGCCCTTATAATTTCTCTGACAGAAATATAGGCTAATATTCATTAGGACAAGTCTGTCTTTCCAGTCTAGTCAACTTAATGGGACACTGAACTAAGGAGAGGAAAATACTCTTTTTTCCAGGTCAGGATTGCTTTGGACACCATTGCAGAGAGTTTATAAACTGTGGAGCTAGTGAGTCCTTCAGCAGCAAAGGAAGATGGGAAGGCAGATCTCCTGGCAGTGTCCTGCCCTGCCTGGCTGTGACTGCAGAGCCCCACAGCAGCCCTCTCCCTGCACCCAGCACATTCCTCCATCCTCAACCCAGAGCTCCCCATCCCCTTCTACAGCAGAGATGCTCTGTCTCCATTGCCAGAAAACACTCTGGAAATGGCAGGGTTTGTCCTGCTGTTCATCACCCTGCAGGGAACGCTGGGGTCTGGGGATCAGTGCTATGGCAATTTCACTGTCTCCTCTTGCAAACCTTCTCCCTAGGGCTTTATATGAGTCGTACTGTATGTAGCAGAGTAAAACCTATTGCAAATTCAGTGTGCTGGGTTTGAGCAACTGTGGATTTAAAATATGAACAGATGAAGAAAACCTCCATATATACTTCTAATTACTTCTGATGTTGTTAAAACCCTCCATAGAAAGCTAAATTAAGAGAGATGGTGAGAAACATGAGATTTTAGATTTTACAAGGCATAAAGACCATCTTCAATCAACATGGCTATATGGCAATCATTTCCATCTACCTCAGCATTTAAGGATTATCATCTCTTCAGCTAACTATCTGCTCCATGACCCCACAGTTTGGAAATTGCTATAATAAGAAGACACACATATACTTGTATACAATGTCACCTACATTGGGCCATGTGCTACTCTCAGTTATACTTGGATTTCTCACTGGGTCTATGTGCTGTACTTCATTTGTCAGTACAGTACTGTATCTAAAGGGTTTCCCCAGTATGAAATAGGCCAAAAAATAATAGCATGAGAGTTTTGTCACATACCCGAGATGCCTTGAAATAGGGAGTTCATGCCTTTTCAGCTTGGCATTGAATCCTGACTAGATGAAGACCCAAATAAGCCACTTGGGCAAAGTCAACAGAAGTTCCCCATTTTCTCCCACCTCACCAAAATATTCAGCTACCTTTTTATTTCATCTGCTGTCAGGTGCAGGTTTTACATCACCTGCAGCAGCTCTGAGCTTCTTCCTAGGAGGTGATACAAGGGCTAAGACTGACATTGTAAACTAAGCAAGGCCTTTCAAGACCCTCCCTATACCAATTCTACCCTCATAGAATAAAAAGAGATCTGAGAAATCCTCCAGGATCCCAGCATTTCACAAAGAATGAGAAGCTGGTGATAAGCCCCTGTTGTAGCACTATTAAGGCACCATTGAAATAGCAGTTAATATTGATAACTGCTGATTGTGGGAATCCCACCCTCCTCCAACCCAACCAGCCCTTCTGCTCCAAGATATGTAAACCAGAGAAGAGACTCGAATCTGGCAGCTGTAGGTAGTTAGCTTTCATAGCTTGGTCTTCACGCTCGTCCACCCCAGGCTTGGCTCTTCAAAACAGACAGTCCGTTTCTCTGGCTGGCCTCAGAAATCCACTTCTCTTGTGGGAGTTGATTGTCCTTAATATGGTGATCTGATCATAGAATCATAGAATGGTTTGGGTTGGAAGGGACCTTAAAGATCATCTAGTTCCAATCCCCTGCCATGGGCAGGGATACCTTCCACTAGATCAGGTTGCTCAAAGCCCCATCCAAACTGGCCTTGAACACTTCCAGGGAGGGGGCATCCACAACTTCTCTGGACAACTTGTTCCAGTGTCTCACCACCCTCACAGTAACAAATTTCTTCCTAATATCTAATCTAAATCTACCCTCTTTCAGTTTAAAGCCATTACCCCTCGACTTATCACTACATGCCCTTATAAAGAGTCCCTCCCCATCTTTCCTGTAGGGCTCCTTTAAGTACTGGAAGGCTGCTATAAGGTGTCCCTGGGGCCTTCTCTTCTCCAGGCTGAACAACCCCAACTCTCTCAGCCTATCCTCATAGGGGAGGTGCTCCAGTCCCCTGATCATCTTAGTGGCCCTCCTCTGGACCCGCTCCAACAGGTCCATGTCCTTTTTATGTTGGGGGCCCCAGAGCTGAACACAATATTCCAGGTAGGATCTCACAAGAGTGGAGTAGAGGGGCAGAATCACCTCCCTCGACCTGCTGGCCACGCTTCTTTTGATGCAGCCCAGGATACAGTTGGCTTTCTGGGCTGTGAGCGCACATTGCTGGCTCATATTCAGTTTTTCATCCACCAATACCCCCAAGTCCTTCTCCACAGGGCTGCTCTCAAAACACTCATTGCCCAGACTGTATTTGTGCTTGGGATTGCCCTGAACCATGTGCGGGACCTTGCACTTGGCCTTGTTGAACTTCATGAGGTTTGCATGGGCCCACCTCTCAAGCCTGTCAAGGTCCCTCCAAATGGCATCCCTTCCCTCCAGCGTCGACTGCACCACACAGCTTGGTGTCGTCGACAAACTTGCTGAGGGTGCACTCAATCCCACTGTCCATGTCACCGACAAAGATGTTAAACAGCGCTGCTCCCAATATCGACCCCTGAGGAATGCCACTTGTCACTGGTCTCCACCCAGACATCGAGCCGTTGACCGCAACACTTTGAGCGTGACCATCCAGCCAATTCCTTATCCACCAAGTGGTCCACCCGTCAAATCCTTGTCTCTCCAATTTAGAGACAAGGATGCGTGCAGGACAGTGTCAAATGCTTTGCAGAAGTCCAGGTAGATGACGTCAGTTGCTCTTCCCTTATCCACCAAAGCTGTAACCCTGTCGTAGAAGGCCACCAAATTTGTCAGGCACAATTTACCCTTAGTGAAGCCATGTTGGCTGTCACCAATCACCTCCTTATTTTCCATGTGCCTTAGCATAGTTTCCAGGAGGATCCACACCATGATCTTGCCAGGCACAGAGGTGAGACTGACTGGCCTGTAGATCCCCGGGTCTTCCTTTTTTCCCTTTTTAAAAATGGGGGTTATGTTTCCCCTTTTCCAGTCACTGGGAACTTCCCCGGACTGCCATGACTTCTCAAATATGATGGATAGTGGCTTAGCCACTTCATCCGCCAGTTCCCTCAGGACCCGCGGATGGATCTCATCAGGTCCCATGGACTTGTGCACCTTCAGGTTCCTTAGATGGTCTCGAACCTGATCTTCTCCTACGGTGGGTGGTTCTTCATTCTCCCAGTCCCTGCCTTTGCCTTCCATGACTTGGGCAGCGTGGCTGGAGCACTTGCCAGTGAAGACTGAGGCAAAAAAGTCATTGAGTGCCTCAGCCTTCTCCATGTCCTGGGTAACCAAGTCTCCCATTTCCTTCCGGAGAGGGCCCTCATTTTCCCTAGTCTTCCTTTTATCACCGACATACCTATGGAAGCTTTTCTTGTTGCCCTTGATGTCCCTGGCCAGATTTAATTCTATCAGGGCTTTGGCTTTCCTAACCTGATCCCTGGCTGCTCAGACAATTTCTCTGTATTCCTCCCAGGCTACCTGTCCTTGCTTCCACCTTCTGTAGGCTTCCTTTTTGTGTTTGAGTTTGTCCAGGAGCTCCTTCTTCATCCATGCAGTCCTCCTGGTGTTTTTGCCTGATCCCCCTTTTGCTTTTCAAGATCCAGACCTATTTCCTGGCTCTGCACCAGGGTGAGTGTAGCAGGACTACACTGATGCTACAGTGCACAGTGGGAATGATTTCCACACCAACAAGTACCCTCTGATGTGGCACCTGCTGACAGTTTAAGCCCAGACTAAGGCACTTTCAGCCATCTCACTCAGCCAGGACTTAAGACTCAGGACTCCTGTTCCTTCTGTAAGGCACAGCCAGCTGATAACACAGGAGGCAATTTAATAAGAACCTTCCTCACTCCTAACCAAATCCTCAGGGGTTCAACAGTCCAGTAGCCATGGAAGATATTTATTTTTTCTTAGAATTAATCCAGTTGTGAGCTGGATTAACTGACACAGAGGCTTCTTATCACTACTAGATGTTTTTAAAGTACCCAAACAGCAATGTGTGTCTGCTTTTAAATCTGGTTTGTATTCCTGAGGAAGAGGAAAGGGGGGAATAATTTGACCAGTGTTGGATTTGTGTGGTTAAGATGATACATAAAAAATTTTGTTTGTGCATCCCCAAATCCAGAAAACTGGTCCTTATGATCCATAGCTTCTTAGTGGTTTTTTGTTGGGTTTTTTTTTTTCCTTTTTACCCTAGAAATATGTGTGTTGTGGTTTAACCCCAGCCAGTGACTAAGCACCACGCAGCCGCTCACTCACTCCCCCCCCCACCCAGTGGGATGGGGGAGAAAATCGGGAAAAAGAAGCAAAACCCACAGGTTGAGATAAGAACAGTTTAATAGAACAGAAAAGAAGAAACTAATAATGATAATGATAACACTAATAAAATGACAACAGCAATAATGAAAGGATTGGAATGTACAAATGATGCGCAGTGCAATTGCTCACCACCCGCCGACCGGCACCCAGCTAGTCCCCCAGCGTCGATTCCCCGCCCCCACTCCCCAGTTCCTATACTAGATGTGGCGTCACATGGTATGGAATACCCTGTTGGCCAGTTTGGGTCAGGTGCCCTGGCTGTGTCCTGTGCCAACTTCTTGTGCCCCTCCAGCTTTCTCGCTGGCTGGGCATGAGAAGCTGAAAAATCCTTGACATTAGTCTAAACACTACTTAGCAACAACTGAAAACATCAGTGTTATCAACATTCTTCACATACTGAACTCAAAACATAGCACCGTACCAGCTACTAGGAAGACAGTTAACTCTATCCCAGCTGAAACCAGGACAATGTGATATTCAGGGTCTGAGTCTTTGCTGATGGAAACCCCACACAGGCTTATTAAATCAATACAGAAGCACTGGTACTGGTTTATGTGAGAAACTGAAAGAGTTAATGTCTCAAACATTGTGGTGGCGCAAGTTCTGCCTAAGTATGAACTCTACATAACAACGAAACCCTGCATAGCAAGGAACCACAGGTGAAAAGAAGCTGATCAGCACAGATCAGGAACAGGACAGGGAGGGGAGGGCATGCCAGAGGGTATCATAGAATCATTTAGGTTGGAAAAGAGCTTCAAGATCATCGAATCCAACCATCATCCATGCCCATTAAACCATGTTCTGGAGTACCTTGTCTACACACTTTTTGAATAACTCCAGGGTTGGTGACTCAACCACTTCCCTGGGCAGCCTATTCCAATGTCTGACAACCCTCTCAGTAAAGACATTTTTCCTAATATCCAACCTAAATCTCCCTTGCCGCAACTTGAGGCCATTTCCTCTCGTCCTATCTTCAGCCACCTGACAGAAGAGACCAGCACCCATCTCACTACAGCCTCCCTTCAGGTAGTTGTAGAGAGCAATAAGGCCTCCCCTCAGCCTCCTCTTCTCTAGACTAAACAGCCCCAGCTCCCTCAGCCGCTCCTCATAAGACTTATGCTCCAGTGTATGCAGCTCTGTGTTCTGATACGCTGTTCTGATATGCTGAGCAGGGCAGCTCACCACATATAGCCAAAGATCAAAAAATGGTCCTGTCTGCAGGGAAGGAGAAGTTACTCCCCAAACGACCCCCAAGCCCACCAACCCACTTCCTGAAGGTTACACCTAATTAGCCTAATGAGTTCAAGTGCCTGCCTAAAGGACGGCCAAGGATGATAAAAGGACACAAACTGAAGCCTCAGGTGCCCATGCCCACCGGAACTGGACCTTTAGACTGACTGGACCAACGCTGGACCCAGGACTGGTGAAATCTTTCTCTTTTCCTCTGTCTCTTTCTCCCTCTCTCTCCTTTTCATAATCCCTACACCTCATCCCTTTAAGACATAAAACCGTTGACCAAGTCTGGGACTAGGAGTGGATCCAGCCACCCCTAGGCTCTTCTCTGAGAAGGAGTCTAGAAATCAAGGGGGTCCACTCTGAACCTCGTGACTCAACGGGAGGGATCTCCTTATTCCCTGAATTGATGTATATGGTTACCATGGGTTACACGGTTTACTGTGGTAGTTTCATGCCAATTCCTGTTGAGAGAAACCAGCCACCTATTGTTAACGCCTTCCAAGTTCAGTTTGCTTCTGTCATGAATAAAATGTTTAACTGATCGTTTGGTGTCATTTCACCTTAATTTAGCCTGAGGAAATTCCGAACTCATCATGACTCCCTGGTCTGTCCATCCTGGGTTGTGACAGTTTAAAGTCATCTTCAGATACCTACTGCTTCTTGTCCTGCCCCTTAGCTGGTTATTTTACCTTAGCACGACCACTGATTCCATTATTTCTCATCACAGGTTTTGCCTACCTTATTGAGATCAAGTCCCAGGCAATGCATTACTACCTGAGAGCTGTACTACAAAGGACATGCATGAGTTGATATTGGAAGGTATGCTACAGTTCCTACTGACACCAGAGATAAAGTTCCCCTTGAGTGCAATAGGAGAGGGCCATAAGTCTCAGGGACTATAATTTGCTACAGCTTTGTGTAATACCTAGTGCGAAAGGACCTCAGCCTAGCAGATGCTCAAGGCACTATTGCCATGAATAATATTGCAGCAGCAGGAGTTTCTGATTAAATGAGACACATCCCAAAACAGATAAGAGCTTGCAGTGGTGTCAGAGTCCTTACATGTGTGGGAACATATTTAGCTAACGGTCGCAAGAGCATTCCAGACGCCTTTAGAAGGCCTTGAACAGAATAAACAAGAAGACAAAAATAAGAAAGATGCCAATTAGAAGAACACAGGTGCGCATTCCACGATAAAGAGAACTTGGCACAAACAACCTCAATTCGGCAGTTTATCTTGACCAATTAGATTGAGACAAGTCTCGCATGTTTTAGTTGATATAACCAATTATGTCCTATGTTTATGCGCGTGTACAGAGTTAGTATAACCAATTATATCTTATGTTTATGCACGTGGACACTATATGCTTGCATGCAGCAACCAATCAGAGCTTTTAAGGAACTTAGAGAATAGTATAAGAATAATCAGCTATGACTAATAAACTGGAGACTTTGATCATCATATTGGTGTCCTGTCGTCCGTCCCCGCATGGAATTTCTCTACAACATGGCAATGCATCTCCCTCCCACAGCTGGTGCCAAGCAGCCCAGCCTGTCTCAGAATACCTTTCAACGCCACCCCCCCACACCACGCCACCCCCTGCCACCCCCCCACCCCCTGCCCATGCCATCCAGCCAGGGGAGGGGGGAGGCCTGCACCAATCACAGCAGTTACTCTCAGCATTAGGAGCAACAGGATTTTCTTTGCATTAGCCTCCCTTCATCAAGTGCTTATAACCTGTTCACTCTAGGTTTACAGGATAACCTGGCAAACCTGTACCAGTACTGTATGTTCTTAAATAGCAAATGTTGTCCATTTTGGGATACCAATGTCCTTGGTTTACTGAGATCATCACTAAAAAAATTGTCCCATTAGCTTGCTTAGGAAAAAGCTTGCTTTTGTTCTCCATCCATTACCTCCTGTCAACATACACAGTGTAAAAGCCTTATGGTTTAACACAGCTATTTTAACAATAGATAGATAGCAATAGAGGATCATAGATGAACCAATAGCTAAACACAAGAAAGATTAAAGAATAGTTTTCTTAAATCTCAACAGAAATGTGTCTGTGCAACATTTTGGATTTGGCTGTTAAAATAGCCTTGCATGTATTTCCATTCAAAATATTGCAATCTTACTTTAATATGTTATGAAGGTAGTGTCAACAATAAAAAAATGAGACTAGTTGTAGCGTTGCTACATATCAAGGTGCCGCGATTAGATCACTGGTCGGCCCGGACCAGGGAAGAGACAGATAACACACATGGTGTGAGTGTCAACTTCCTCTTTTATTGCGCAGTTAATTCCTTTTATACTAACAACGGTAGGTGGGATTACTGATATGTCATAGGGAGGCGACGACTAGCCTTCTACCTTTCCGTGACATTGTGACATCTTCTGAACGCCGTACCCTACATTTCCCCCTCCTCATGTCCAACTAGCCTCTATTGGTTACATACATTATTCACACATTATTCATGCACTGTCCACGCGTCCAGTTGCACTTAATGATTGGTTGTATCAACACTGTACACGAGCATAAGCATAAAATATAATTGGTTATACTGACTAAAACATACGAGACTTATCTCAGTCGAATTGGTCAAGATAAACTGCCTAATTGAGGTTGTTTATGCCAAGTTCTCTTTATCGTGGAATGCGCACCTGTGTTTTTCTAATTGGTATCTTTCTTATTTTTGTCTTTTTGTTTATTCTGTTCAAGGCCTTCTAAAGGCGTCTGGAATGCTCTTGTGACCGTTAGCTAAATATGTTCCCACAACAATTCCCCCTCCCTTTTCCTATTAAAAGAGCATTAACAGATTTAGTCACCACCATCCGTGAACTCAGCCCAGCAATCGGTAGGTGCCAGCTTTACGTGGGCGTCCCCACAGAGGCAACGATGGCCTTGCCGTACACCAGCCCAATGCTCTCCGGAAAATCCCGGTATTTGTACATTTGCAGAGGAACAGATTTCAGCACACGTGGCCAGCGGGTGCTAAAATTCCCCTCAGTTGAAACATGGGGAGCCTATGGCGCATGCGGTCGCTGGCCAGGCATGCCACACGAGTCATAGCCATCCTGTCTATTGGTTCACGGGCTTTGTGATGTGGTTGCAAGGCACAGAGAATCTTGACCTGTTATGTTGGTTAAGGTGACTGTCGTGGTTTAACCCCAGCCAGCAACTAAGCACCACGCAGCCGCTCACTCACTCCCCCCACACCCAGTGGGATGGGGGAGAAAATCGGGAAAAAGAAGCAAAACCCACGGGTTGAGATAAGAACAGTTTAATAGAACAGAAAAGAAGAAACTAATAATGATAATGATAACACTAATAAAATGACAACAGCAATAATGAAAGGATTGGAATGTACAAATGATGCACAGTGCAATTGCTCACCACCCGCCGACCGGCACCCAGCTAGTCCCCCAGCAGCGATTCCCCGCCCCCACTTCCCAGTTCCTATACTGGATGGGACGTCCCATGGTATGGAATACCCTGTTGGCCAGTTTGGGTCAGGTGCCCTGGCTGTGTCCTGTGCCAACTTCTTGTGCCCCTCCAGCTTTCTCGCTGGCTGGGCATGAGAAGCTGAAAAATCCTTGACATTAGTCTAAACACTACTAGCAGCAACTGAAAACATCAGTGTTATCAACATTCTACACATACTGAACTCAAAACATAGCACCGTACCAGCTACTAGGAAGACAGTTAACTCTATCCCAGCTGAAACTAGGACAGTGACCTACAAGATCTATGAACACAATTAATTAAAACACAGTAAAAGCAACATTATACCTAATAAAATACACAAGAATAAAAGAAACCCCGATTTTTAACAAAGATACAAACCAACTCCTAAGTCCCCATCCCGCAGCTGAATACTCTAAGCCGAAATGACAGCTTGCTTAATTCCTATAAAGCTCTTGCAGCTCCTTCTTGCCTCTGCAGTTCTGTTATCTTGTTTATTAATTGCTCCAGCGTCAGAAATTCGTAGCGGATACCCAAGACATCACAAGCCAGGAAAGGATAACAGCAATCTGTAAAGAAAAACACTCAAACACTACGAGGTTAGGTCAGGACGAACCATGCGACTAGGGACCCATTTCAGTAGCCCTTCAGGCGTCTGTACACAGGCGTACCCCCGCCTGAGGCAACGCAGCTCAAACGGTCCGTCCCATTGGCGTGTCTGGGGATCACGCACACGGACCAGTGGGTAGGGACCTTTCTCTTCCATAGTCGTAATATGTCGTTGCGCAGCCGTCTGGTCCAGGTCCCCCCGAATTGTCTGATTTAATGAAGTTAACGCAGTTAACAGGAGACACTGTGTACGGAGAACAGGTGAATTATCCCGTAAGCAGGAGGGCTCCGCCTGGTCCCCCTCCCTAAGCTGATCTAGCAGGGTCTTTAAGGTTCGATGTGCTCGTTCTACAATGGCCTGGCCGGTGCTGTTATAAGGAGTGCCATGTACAAGGGCTATACCCCAGATTGCACAAAATCGTTTCACCTTTTCCGCAGTATAAGCTGTACCATTATCCGTCTTGATCTGTCGTGGAATCCCCAGTTGGGCTATGCAAGCACGCCAGTGTTGTACAACCGCCAAGCTATTCTGCTTCCTGTGCGCTGTAGCGAGAATATATTTACTATAGGTGTCTACGGTAACATGCAAATACTGTAGTGGCTTAAAGGGAGCGTACTCCGGTCCACTCATGTTGACTGCGGGCTACTTATGCTAACTCTAAATAATCAGGCTCAAAGAAATGTTCCCCCATTTTCTATGAAATCTCCCACAATTTCCCCTTTTTGTCTTTTGTGCAAGCCAAGTTACATGAAATGCTTTTGCAATCATACGTTCAACTATTTTATGATACGTGGTACAATCATTACAACTGCTAATATTACAATTAAAATAACTAAGCCATGCATAAGCAAATCTTTCAACCATCCCGTAATTCCCAAACTTGTTAGCCATCCAGTTAAACCTGTGTCAGTTATCGTGAGCCTTTTACTGTGAATCATATTGATATCGGGTGTTAGTAATGTAAGTCGTCCGAGGCTACATGGCCTCCCGTTAAGTTGTGATGGAATTCCTCTCCCACGCTCTATTCCCACAAATTAAAAACATCCTCGTAGGTAAAGCAGCTGGAATAGAAAAAGGAGTGTGATATTCTGGAATAGATATAGTTACACCAAGCTGTAGCATTTCTATATACAGGCAAAATAGCGTTTACATTCTGACCCTTTCGAGTGGTGTTATGGGTGTAATTAAACATCACGCAGGGATTCATGATGACTGATCCTAACAACTCTAACTCTTGAGGTTCTTGTAATACTTGAGGCAGGTGTGCATACAGCAGGAAAAGTAAACATGGTATCTCCTTGCTGTAGAGTTTTTTCTCAACAGCGTTGCATCAAGCTATGTGTATTTTTTCCCAAATCATTAAGTGAATCATCATGGATTAGACAGAGGCACAGAGTTAGAGGGATTAGCAGGAGAAGGAGATACAGGCAGTGCAGCAAAGCCAGATTCCGTTGTAAATTCTGCAGACCCTGGAGAGGGAGTACCAGGCGATTGGGGTGGGGGGGTGGGGGACAGCGGCGGCACGGCAGCGGTCCCGGCCGCGCAGAGGCCGCGGGAGGCAGCGGTGGAGGTAATGAGGGATATAAATCCGGCTCTTTTTCAGAGTCCACCCTGCCTGATACAAAAGAATTATTATCAGAATAAGAATCCTGCTCGTTAGCGGCCTGCTTACAGACTGCCTCCTCAAAAGCAGTATCAGGCTGTACCCGCCCGCAAAAGTTGTTGCAAGGCCGCCACTATCGGACGCGCTTCCCGGTGTTGCTCTCTCTCCAGTACATGGCGTATCATGTTGCCTAGGGACGAACCCGCTGGCAAATGAGAGACAAGCGCTGCTCTCTGTGCGTTAGCTTGAGCCCTAGCACATTCAAGCACAATCGCCTCTTTAGCCGCCTCCGGATGGTTTGCCGCCTGCACAGCAAGCTGAAGCCGATCTAAAAAGGCAGCAAACCTCTCGGCAATCCCCTGCCGAACTTTCACGCAAGGGGGGTCCGCTCTATCCATGGCCGCGACACGCCCAAGTGCGGCCAAGGCAGTTGTTGCAACTGCCGTAAAGTCACGCCCGCGTATGCCCTGTGCCTGTGCCTGAGGCGTTGCAAACCGTCCCTCCCCATGAGCTGCCGAAGCACCCGCCGCAACCCCTCTCATGGATACTGGGGGGGGGGGGGGGGGGCGCATCAGGTCCCGCTGGTGCCGCCCCTACAGGACAAACCTCCGTCTCCGCCGCACCCTCCGTGCCCATGTCCGCAATTAAGGACGGACCACTCCGCGAGCCCCGCTCCACGGCCGCCCGCTCCGTCTGAGTCCGACCCGCTGTCCCCGAGGGCGCTGTCCCCGCTGTCCCCGAGGGCGCTGTCCCCGCTGCTCCCGAGGGCACTGTCCCCGCTGCTCCCGAGGCGGCGCTGCACCCGCAGACGCAGCAGCTCGCGCCGCCAGCCAGCACGCCTCAGCCTCCCGTCCCGCCGCGACCACCTTCTACACCTTCCCCAACTCTGCGATCGTTCAGCAGCTCCGCGCTCGGATCGGAGCAAGGACTCCCGAATCTCTCCCCAATTTGGGGGGCTCAAAACTTATCTAGGAGACCCAATGCCCCCCGGCGCAGCATCCATTGGATGCATTCGCCCGTGGGGCCCCTCCTAATCGAACCGCGGGCACCCACCTCATCAGCTAACACCTTAATCGCTTGCGCAAGCCTCATCGTCGCCTGTGCGACCGATCACGTCGGGGTCACCACTATGTAGCAGTGCTACATATCAAGGTGCCGCGATTAGATCACTGGTCGGCCCGGACCAGGGAAGAGACAGATAACACACATGGTGTGAGTGCCAACTCCGTCCTTTATTGCGCAGTTAATTCCTTTTATACTAACAACGGTAGGTGGGATTACTGATATGTCATAGGGAGGCGACGACTAGCCTTCTACCTTTCCGTGACATCGCGAGATCTTCCGAACGCCGTACCCTACAACTAGTGCATACAGTAACACCTTCCAGACTAGATTTCTCAGCTGTTTTATTTGCTTGTTTAATAGCCCATTACACAGAATAAAGAGTGAGTTTTCAAAGCCATAGATTTACTTAGCCAATCACTGGAGATTTAAAAGGCAGAGATATAATTAGAATAGAATAGAATAGAATAGAATAGTTCAGTTGGAAGGGACCTACAACGATCATCTAGTCCAACTGCCTGACCAATTCAGGGCTGACCAAAAGTTAAAGCATATCATTAAGGGCATTGTCCAAATGCCTCTTAAACACTCACAGGCATGGGGCATCGACCACCTCTCTAGGAAGCCTGTTCCAGGGTTTGACCACCCTCTTGGTAAAGAAATGCTTCCTAATGTCCAGTCTGAACCTCCCCTGACACAGCTTTGAACCATTCCCACATGTCCTGTCACTGAATACCAGGGAGAAGAGATCAGCACCTCCCTCTCCACTTCCCCTCCTCAGGAAGCTGCAGAGAGCAATGAGGTCATCCCTCAGGTCTCCTCTTCTCCAGACTAGACAAGCCCAGAGTCCTTATCTGCTCCTCATAGGACATTCCCTCCAGCCCTTTCACCAGCTTTGTTGCCCTCCTCTGGATGCATTCAAGGACCTTCACATCCTCCTTAAATTGTGGGGCCCAGAACTGCACACAGTATTCAAGGTGAGGCTGCACCAACGCTGAATACAGCAGGATAATCACCTCTCTTGACCGGCTGGTTATGCTGTGTTTGATGCACCCCAGGATGCGGTTTGCCCTCTTGGCTGCCAGGGCACACTGCTGACTCATATTGAGCCTGCTGTCGACCAGCACCCCCAGATCCCTTTCTGCAGGGCTGCTCTCCAGCCACTCCTCTCCCAACTTATACTTGTGCCTGGCATTACTCCATCCTAGGTACAGAGTCTGGCATTTGTTCTTGTCAAATTTCATGCCACTGACGATTTCTCAGTGCTATCTAGATCCCTCTGCAAGGCCTCTTGTCCCTCGAGACAGTCAGCAACACCTCCCAGTTTGGTATCATCAGCAAACTTGCTAATGGTGCATTCAACTCCTGAATCCAGATCATTGATGAATATATTGAACAGGACTGGCCCTAGAACTGAGCCATGAGGAACACTGCTGGTGACCAGTCACCAGCCAGATGTAGCCCCATTCACTACAACCCTTTGAGCTCTGCCCTTCAGTCAGTTCTTCACCCAGTGCACCATGTACCTGCTCATCCCACAGTTGGACAACTTGTCCAGAAGGATGCTGTGAGGGACAGTATCAAAAGCCTTTCTAAAATCCAGAAAAAATACATCCACTGCCTTCCCTTCACCCACTAGGCAGGTGATCTTATCATAGAAGGATATCAAATTAGTTAAACAGGACTTTCCCTTTGTGAACCCATGTTGACTGTGCCTAATGATTGCATTGTTCTTTAAATGACTTTCAATAGTACCCAGTATGATCTGCTCCATAATTTTTACAGAAACTGAGGTTAGATTAACAGGTCTGTAGTTTCCTGGATCTTCCCTCACATCCTTCTTGTAAATTAGAATAACGTTGGCTAGCTTCCAGTCAGTGGGGACCTCCCCAGACTCCCAAGACCTTCGGTAGGTGATTGAGAGGGGTCTTGCTGTAACATCCTGTCCAGCATTCTTCAAATATAACCCCAGAGATTTTAATTAAAAAAGCTGTATCAAGAGCTAGCAAAAAAAATCTTTGAAAGAGTTAAAACAAATTATAACATTAACCTATTCAATATTAACTGTTTTATAAGAGTGAAACTATTTTAAAAGATGAATGTAATATATTCCTCCTTCCTCCTTCCTGGAATTAAAATTATTAGGTTATTACTGAAATATCAAAATAAGAAACAACTCTTAAAATCAGTTTTGCAATAAGTATCAGCTCAGATCTATCCCTTTTATTACAAATAAAGTTGTCATAGTATAACCCCAAGATCTATCACACATCTTTGTACATATAGCCTCTCTAGCATTTGTTGATAGAAAAAGGAGCAAAGTGTGCCTGTTAGTCTAAATGCTTTAATTAGCTCATATGAACAGCACATTCACAGGATCATTTTAAACACACAGGGATAGTAGCTTTCTGAAAGAAGCAAACCAAGGATGACATATGAATGAATTTTGATGAGAACATAATCCCCAACTCTCTGGGAACTGAACAGACTCAAGAAAGTTCATATAACTAGTTCTGCTTTCCACAATTCTTACACTCATGCTGATATTAATTAATTCCTTTTGTAGTCAAAAGACAAATGAGAAAAGACACTGATGTATATTAGACAGGCTCTAATTCTGCAAGGTGTTTAGTACCTTAAAAAATAAAACACTACTCAGTTCAGAATGGCCTTTGAATATATAACACACAACTGAGGCTATGCCAGTTGCAGAGATGGGCTTGGATATTGTTAGTACAGCAGTCACAGCAACCTAGGACTTACTGAATAGCCTGGATGTGCACAGCAGTGGTGAGCCCACATGGTTAGCTGCTGTGGCTAACCGGTTAGCTAGCTTAAAACATGTTCCTGTGTGACTGCAGAGGAAGATCGAATGCTTCAGCTGTGTAATGTGTCCATCCCTGCATCCATGCACCACCTCTCTCATGGACTTCACAGAGGTGAACGCCGAGGAGAGGCTCTAGAGCAGATCCCGTGCGTTTGTATGCATATTCACTGTAAACCAAAGCCCTCTCTTCTCTGTTTGTATTACTATGCACTGTCCTCTTTTGTAACAGTCCTCATGCTCAGCCAAAATGGCAGCAACTATAAGAGGGAGAGAAAAAAGGGAAGGAAGGAGCTGAAGAGTAGTCACCCTCTGTGGACACATATTTAGCTAACATCGGTCGCAAGAGCATTCCAGACGCCTTTAGAAGACCTTGAACAGAATAAACAAGAAGACAAAAAAAGAAAGATGCCAATTAGAAGAACACAGGTGCGCATTCCACGATAAAGGGAACTTGGCACAAACAACCTCAATTCGGCAGTTTATCTTGACCAATTAGACTGAGACAAGTTGGTATAACCAATTATGTCCTATGTTTATGCGCGTGTACAGTGTTGATATAACCAATCATATTTTATGCTTGTGCGCGTGTACAGTGACTTTGCAGAATATGTGACTATAAGTATGTGTGTGTTTTAGCAATAAAGTGTCGTCTGTTGTCTGCTCTCAAGATTACAGGCGTCCGTCTACTTCAATCTCCTCAACCCTCCCTGCTGTTCCTAGACTGAATAACTAATACTCTTCTTATATTCTATCACGCTACCTGTTAGCAGCACAGAGGGTAAAAAATACCCCCAAATGGAAAGGAGTGCAAAATAAAGATATAACCATGTGGAACCTAGACAGGCTGACTGCGTGGGGTAAGCAGAGTACATTTGAATACAGGTAAATGGCAAATCATCCACTGAAGACCACAGAGCATAGCGTAGGTTTGTAGGATAAGGGAACTCATCCCAGCAGCTCGAAGGAGGACATGGGGTCATGGCAGATACTAAGCTAATTGCTAGCAACTTGTATGACACAGGCCACAAGGGCTAAAGAAGGATGTGAAAACAGGCCTGCATCCAGTTGCAAGGAAGTTGCCACATGTCTGTCTTTGACATTGGTGCAAATCCTGGAGTGCTCAGCTAGCTTCTGATGCCTGCAGTTCAAGAAGGATGCTTGTGAATTATAGGCTGTCAGAGCCAGGAATGATTAACAGATCAGAAAACTGCAGGAACTCTGTCTGTGCAGTTTAGCAAAAAAGAGGTGTTTGGATGTTCTTGATGACAGTCTAAGAATACTTGCAAGGGCACAGAAATAGAATGTTAAGTTTCATCATTCTGGCAGAGAATGGTATAGTCAGATTCAATGGCCAGATGCTGAAGTGCAATAAACTCCTCCAGAAATATGGCACTGTATTCTTAATAGGGAGAATAGTTCTTGGGACCTCTTTGCAATGTTGTGGTGGTTCCACCTCCATGGAAACTGTAAAATTGAGAGGGGTGGTTTTCCAACTGATCTGCTCCAACACAAGCCAAAATGAATTCAGGACACTTCTCTGGCCTGAGTTTTAGAAAAGCTCAGACTGGATGGTCGCAGCATCTCTTTTGGATTTTCAGTACAGAGACACTTGCATCTTCCCTGGCCCAGCCTAACATCTTTCTTGAAATTATAGTTCATCTGCAGGCACTAGGCCCACATTTCAGCCATACAATTAAGGCTTGGTCCTAGAAGGCCCTGGAGGCCTTGGAGAGCAGTAGATAGCTGAAGGGATCTGTCCGACAAATAAAAGAGGAACCAAAAGGTTTCAGTGTCTGAAATTGCTATGGTCTGTAGCAGCATGCAACTTGTTTGCTAACGAGCTCATTAATCATAGAATCATAGAATCATTTAGGTTGGAAAAGACCTTCAAGATCATCGAGTAATCCTTTGCTCTCTGAAGATTTTGCCTTTGAGGTTAGATAAAAACTGTTCTCTGAGGAGAATTCCTCTTTCTTGGCTGTTTTTCTTCCCCAGGAGCAAAGATGAAGCCTGTGCAGACAGGTGTGTTTGAGTCGGGAGCTTGGCATTTGTTGAAGAGGGCAGCTAGGGCATTCTCTTGTGTGGTGGGTTGACCCTGGCTGGAGGCCAGGTGCCCAACAAAGCCATTCTATCACTCCCCGTCCTCAGCTGGACAGGGGAGAGAAAATATAACAAAGGGGCTGTGGGTCGAGATAAGGACAGGGAGAGATTGCTCAACCAATTACTGTCACGGGCAAAACAGACTTGACTTAGGGAAAATTAACTCAATTTATTGCCAATCAACCAGAGTAGGGTAATGAGAAATAAAACCAAATCTCAAAACACCTTCCCTCCACCCCTCCCTTCTTCCCAGGCACAGCTTCACTCCCAGATTCTCTACCTACCCCCCCAGCAGCGCAGGGGGATGGGGAATGGGGGTTATGATCAGTTCATCATGCAATGTCTCTGCCGCTCCTTCCTCCTCAGGGGCAGGACTCCTCACACTCTTCCCCTGCTCCAGCATGGGGTCCCTCCCATGGGAGACGGTCCTCCATGAACTTCTCCAACGTGGGTCCTTCCCACGGGCTGCAGTTCTTCACGAACTGCTCCAGCATGGGTCCCTTCCACGGCGTGCAGTCCTTCAGGAGCACACTGCGCCAGCGTGGGTCCCCCACGGGGTCACAAGTCCTGCCAGAAAACCTGCTCCAGTGTGGGCTCCTCTCTCCACAGATCCGCAGGTCCTGCCAGGAACCTGCTCCAGTGCGGGCTTCCCACGGGGTCACAGCCTCCTTCACGCACCCACCTGCTCCGGCGTGGGGTCTTCCATGGGCTGCAGGTGGCTATCTGCTCCACCGTGGACCTCCATGGACTGCAGGGGGACAGCCTGCCTCACCATGGTCTTCACCATAGGCTGCAGGGGAATCTCTGCTCCGGCGCCTGGAGCACCTCCTCCCCCTCCTTCTTCACTGACCTTGGTGTCTGCAGGGTTGTTTCTCTTACATATTCTCACACCTCTCTCCGGCTGCCGTTTACTGTCTGTCCCAACTTTTTTTCCTTCTTAAAAATGTTATCACAGAGGCACTACCACTGTCGCTGATTAGCTTGGCCTTGGACGGCAGTGGGTCTGTCTTGGAGCCGGCTGGTATTGGCTCTGTCGGACATAGGGGAAGCTTCTAGCAGCTTCTTACAGAAGCCACCCCTGTAACCCCCCCAGCTACCAAAACCTTGCCACACAAACCCAATACACCTTGACAGCCCAAGTGGTGATAACATTGGATAGTTTCTGATCTTATCCCCTGAAAGATTTACTTTGCTTAGAGGGGGTGGTCGCTGAAACTGTTCAGCAGCTGGAGGGGAGCTGAATCGCGTTTGTGAAATTGTGCTCATGCTCTTGCCTCCTAATCCTGAAACTTGGATGGATCACAAAATTGTGAGTATTATGGGACCCTGGGAGCAGGTGACACAGGAATAAAGCCATGTGTTTTACGGACACCACTATTTCTCTCGATTGCATCCAGCCTTTAAGGGGAATCCATTTGAATGTTTCCAGAGC
Organism: Aquila chrysaetos chrysaetos; assembly: GCF_900496995.4. Lineage (NCBI taxonomy): Eukaryota > Metazoa > Chordata > Aves > Accipitriformes > Accipitridae > Aquila > Aquila chrysaetos. The sequence continues at coordinate 716,735 of NW_024470324.1, read as the reverse complement.
TCTCATCAGGATTAGCTTTTACATGTGGCCTGTTCATGCTGCTGCATTTTTGTTGCCTCCTTTTTTGAGGCACTCCAGAAGCCAGAGGAAGGCATATTAGCTGGAGTCCAGCAATAGGAGTGAGACCATGGTTTGTACAGGCCCAAGAACTCCACAGGGACAGAGCAGAGCTGCTGAAAATCTGTAGGCTGAGAGCTAAACCCCTTACCTATGTTTCCGTGGGTGAACCTGACATGATGGCTTCACTACTCCCCAACAACATACTTGTGTTTCTCTGAAGGGGAGGTTTCTGGCTCTAGATTTGGGGTGTGGGAAGGAAAACAGTTGCAATTCTTTAATGGGGAAGAACTCATCAGTGAAGACATGATCTTTACATTGGGGTGGAGGTGGGACTGGGAGGCAGTGGGGGGTAGAAAACCACATCTATTTTGATACGTTAAAGGTGGCAGGTGCCTAATTTCTGATACTTACACAACTATCTTATATATCTCTTTTTTCCTGGCCCTCAACATATGGGATGAACATTATTTCTTCCTTTTTTTTAAAACAGATGGAGGCTGCTGGTCGCTACAGCTCTGTCAAGAGTCAGTTCACTATTTGGAATGTACATGGACCTGGTAAAATATATTCCTCTTATGAACTGGCAAATCTTTGAAATTTAAGTTTCCTGTACCATCTTCAAAGAAAAGCAGTTGATGGTTTTCCCCCCCTCTTAACAGTCATGCTCTAGAAGTCGAATAACTCAGAAAATAGGAAATTAAATGAATTACTGCAAAATCCTGCAGACTATTCTAATTTTGTTTTTACAGCTAATAAAGACAATATGTTTTTATACAAAATGATAAAATAACTATACTGCTAGAAATTTTTTGCATGTAATTTATTTACTTACACTATACTTAGTGTCAGAGTCCTTTTTCTCTAACCTTTATTCATAATAAAAGAAAACAGGTATCTATCTTTCATGTAAGGTCTTTGGAGCATATGTCTCACAAGGACTTCATCATGACACTCTCTGGAAGCTCGGTAGCTTATAAATGAGATTTTTTGAGCTCAGTGTTCAAGAAATATGCTTCTACACACATACCAGCAGAAACAGGAGCAGTTTTTAGATAATGACAGGCCCAGTGACAATTCCCAAAAGATTAAGGTGAGAGACAAAAAGGAGGGATCTTTTTAAAGAATGAAGAAAGCTCTTCTATAAAAGATTGAAAGTATTAACATTCGCTGTACTACTCCAACATTTCTGTTTGCTGAAAATGATCGGCATGCCTCTGTTGGGCTGGAGACAGCAGACGGCACAGTGTGCCTGTCCCTCTAAGGACTATTGGTTATGTGTGTGGAATGAGTTTTGTTGGTCTCAACCCAGGCAGGTCTCATCTCAAAGGCAATCATAACTGCTTCATATCCTGGCTGATGGCCCAGCAGAGAAGTCGGTTCTGGATCTACACAGCAAATGAACTGACCTGAAGTGTGGCTTCCTACTGGCACATTCCTCCAAATTCATTTTTGGTTGGTTTTTTTGGAAGAGACTGTCGTCCTCCAGGCCTAGCACTTTCCACAAGTATCAGGAATGTATGGCTTCTTAAAGGATATAAAATGCTACTCAGTATTTTGTGAAAACAAATACCAATGAGATACCCAGAATGGGGTTGTATTTGCATTATTGTGTGACATGGGTCTATGCTTAGTTAGTGAGAAAACCTGCTATATGGTATCCTTTGAAAACCTCCACCCCCAAGCTATCCTGATACCTACTGACAGGTGCAGAGATTAGTAACATAAATATTACAATTCTAAGATGAAGTGTTAGTGGAAATTAGCATTAGAAGAAACAACAGAGCAAGGGTTAAAAGAATGGCCTGTGTTCATAACCAAGGACATGACTGTAAGCAATAAAGCTGGTAAACACAGAGGAATGTATTGTTTACACCAAGACCAGAGGGCCTGTGCTCTGACAATGCCATGGTAGTACAGGTGACTCATCAGCAGAAGACCCATGGTCTGGTACCAAAAGGATGACAACAAAAGTACAGCCTGGTACATGTGCCATTCTTCTTCCAGCTCTCCCAACAGGACAACAGACTATAGCTGCAAAGATACCCAAAACTGGGAAAGAAAATGGTCAGGAAACTTGCCTATATGTCTTGCTGCTTTGGAATATGTGCATGTGAGAGTGTCAGTGGGTAGAAGCAACTTACACAGAGATTTGTAAAATAAAATCCCACTTCCCTTTCACAGAGTCTTGTGCTTAGTCTTGTTACACTAATTTCCTACACAGACAGTAAATAACACTTTAATCTACAACTGGGAACTTCACCTAAAGGAGCCCAGCCCTGAAGCTTTGTTAAGAGGTACTTGCCTTTCTCACCAGCAGATCTCAAAAAATAATAATTGACAACCTATTATACCCAGAGGTCATGGGAGCTAGCTCCCACCTGCAAGACATTTTGATTGTCTGTTGTTTGAGAAGGATGACAGAAGGTGGGTTAAAAAAATGCATATTTGCACTTTCAAAATGTCATTAGTCAAATGGATGTCTAGACTTGTAACTCCAAACATGTAAATCAATGCCTGTTTGGGAGCGCAGAGCACACACTCTTCTCTTTTCACCTTGTGGGAAATTATCAGAAGCAGTCAGAAGGAAAACTCCCTGCTGTTTCTGACCTGGAAAGAATACTGGGACTAAGATGTCATTGCCTGAGGTGCCAACACAAATAGCTAGGGGGAAAAGTCAACCCACAGCATGGAGGGGTGGGAGAGGGGACAAGGTGGGATAGATTACTGCAGTAGCAGAGAAAATGTTCAACAGCGTGGAGTTCTGTTCCAGTAGTTAATGGAAATGGCTACTGAATGAAGTGAGAATAAATAAAATGCCAAAAATCAAGCTTTACACTTGATATGCCTCATTACTAGCTTAAAGGTGCAAAGGCACAGAGAAAATGCTTATAAAGAAATGGGAAAAGAGCCCACACTTCAGAAAAATAAACAGAAATGTCTTTGCTAACTGTAAGACAGGTAGTCTGAAGTAAGCAAGTAGCAGTAAGGGGGGAAGCTCGCCCTGGGATCAAACTCTCTTAGCACTGAGATGTATGCAGAGCAAGTGCTCTGAATCTGAGAGCAGAACAGAGGCAGCTGTGACAAAGAAGAGCCCAAGAAAGGTGAGGTCTGTCAGACCTCCAGAAAAACAGGAGTAACCTCACTGGAAGAAAGAGTAAATCAAAGCAGAGGAAATAGATCCCAAGGTGAGCAGTGTGTTATTCCTGAGATCATTGCTGAATTGCAGAACTCCTCAGGAGAGGTGGCCTCTATAGCTCAGTATCTGCAAGACTCTTTATATTCAAAGCAAAGCTTATGCCAGCTGGATTATAACAGGAAACTTTCCCAGTGATGAACCTCAGCCCATGCTTGGAATAGCTCAAGCTCACTTTCCTCAGTAGCTGGAGAGGCAGATAATTCACCTAAGATGATTCAAAACCCTTGACAAGCTGCAAAGGCAAGATGCATGCTAGGCCTGTACGAAGTCTGTACAGATTTAAATTGGACCAGTGAAACAGAATGGAGGTTTACTATTGCCTATTTGGCATGAATCTCACTTGTGTACAATATCAATGTTATCGAGTGTCACAGGAGCTTCAGCAACTCTTCAAAGGAAAATGAGTGCAATTCTTTAATGCCAAGGGGGGACTCGACCTCTGTACGTATGACATTTAGGTAAGGGAAACCATCACATCTGTAACACGTAGTTAGAAGACAATTGAGGCTGCTGGACTAGAATTATGTGAAAGAAATGCACATCATCCAGAAAAGCCAGTTAAAATTCTTAGGGCCTATGATTGATATATGAAGGGAAGAGCAGGTCCAAAATGGGTCAAACCTGAAATGTCACCACTAAAAATATGTCAGGACTGGTGCAGTCCCCCATGTGATACACTTAAAGAGGAATATCATGACTAACCTGATCTCAGGACAGTTTCTTGAAAGAAGACCTAGAAATGCCTGTGAGAATTTCTCTTGACCACTGTATTGGGTTTGTGTGGCAAGGTTTTGGTAGCGGGGGGGGGTTACAGGGGTGGCTTCTGTAAGAAGCTGCTGGAAGCTTCCCCTGTGTTGGAGAGAGAGCCAATACCAGCCGGCTCTAAGACAGACCTGCCGCCAGCCAAGGCCGAGCCAATCAGCGATAGTGGTAACGCCTCTGTGATAACATTTTTAAGAAGGAAAAAAAGTTGGGACAGACAGTAAACGGCAGCCGGAGAGAGGTGTGAGAATATGTAAGAGAAACAACCCTGCAGACACCAAGGTCAGTGAAGAAGGAGGGGGAGGAGGTGCTCCAGGCGCCGGAGCAGAGATTCCCCTGCAGCCTATGGTGAAGACCGTGGTGAGGCAGGCTGTCCCCCTGCAGTCCATGGAGGTCCACGGTGGAGCAGATATCCACCTGCAGCCCGTGGAGGACCCCACGCCAGAGCAGGTGGGTTCGCAAAGGAGGCTGTGACCCCGTGGGAACCCCGTGCTGGAGCAGGTTCCTGGCAGGACCTGCGGATCTGTGGAGAGAGGAGCCCACGGAGCAGGTTTTCTGGCAGGACTTGTGACCCTGTGGGGGACCCACGCTGAAGCAGTGTGCTCCTGAAGGACTGCATGCCATGGAAAGGACCTACGCTGGAGAAGTTTGTGGAGGACTGTCTACCGTGGGAGGGACCCCACGCTGGAGCAGGGAAGAGTGTGATGAGTCCTGCCCCTGAGGAGGATGAAGCGGCAGAAAATAACGTGTGATGAACTGACCGTAAACCCCATTCCCCATCCCCCTGCGCCACTGGGGGGGTTGGTAGAGAATCCAGCAGTAAAGTTGTGCCCAGGAAGAAGGGAGGGGTGGAGGGAAGGTGTTCTGAGATTTGGTTTTATTTCTCATTACCCTACTCTGATTTGATTTGTAATAAATTGAGTTAATTTTCCCCAAGCTGAGTCTGTTTTGCCCGTGACAGTAATTGGTGAGTGATCTCTCTCCTGTCCTTATCTCGACCCACAAGCTCTTTGTTATATTTTCTCTCCCCTGTCCATCTGAGGAGGGGGAGTGATAGAATGGCTTTGGTGGGCACCTGGCAACCAGCCAGGTCAACCCATCACAACCACATCCTGCAAGCTGTATTTGATGTCATTTCCAAGCCCATAGCTATTGCAGCAGATGTCAGCACTTTTGGTGTTGGTGGGTGCAATAAAAGTTATGCAGAGATGAGTGGAAGTCTGGAGTGAATTGTTCAGCTGGTTATCAGGCACCAAAGCTTAGGCAAAAGGATGTTTAGGGAACATACAGCTACCTGTAAGACACTTGCTAAGCAAATGTAGATTCTCATTAGCTTCACCATCACAACAGGACACAAGCACCTTGTAGCCTAAATAGTCAGGAGTCTAAGAAAGTTACTGCTTAGATCACCAAAGCTGTACTTCTCTCGCAGTATTTTCTTCTAACCTACAAGTAAATGGGCTGCCAGAGAAAGCAATGCATATTCATATGTTTTGGGTTTGTGTGGCGGGGTTTTTGGAAGTGGGGGAGGGGCTGCAGGGGTGGCTCCTGTGAGAAGCTGCTAGAAGCTTCCCCGGCTCCAAGTCAGACCCGCCTCTGGCCAAGGCCAACCCAATCAGCGATGGCAGTAGCACCTCTGGGATAACATATTTAAGAAGGGGAACCTGCAGTGGGGGAGGAGATTGGAATGTGAGAGAAACACCTATGCAGATACCAAGGTCAGTGAAGAAGGAGGGGGAGGAGGTGTGCCGAAGGAGGTTGATGCCCCTGCAGCCCGTGGTGAGATGGCAGGCTGTCCCCCTGCAGCCCATGGAGGTTAACGGTGGAGCGGAGGCCCACTTGCAGCCCGTGGAGGACCCCATGCTGGAGCAGTTGGATGCCCCCAAAGATGGCCATGACTCCATGGGAAAGCCCATGCTGGAGCAGTCTGTGACTGAAGATCGGCCTGTGGAAAGGACCCATGGCAGAGAAGTTTGTGAAGGACTGCAGCCCGTGGGAAGGACTCACGTTGGAGAAGTTCATGGAGGACTGTTTCCCACGGGAGGGACCCCACGGTGGAGCAGGGGAAGAGTGAGGAGTCCTCCCCCTGAGGAGGAAGGAGCAGCAGAGACAACGTGTGATGAACTGATCCCAACCCCCATTCCCCATCCCCCTGCACCACTGGGGAGGAGATAGAGAAAACCGGGACTGGAGTTGAGCCGGGAAAAAGGAGGGAGGGGTGGGGGAAGGTGTTCTAAGGTTTGGGTTTACTTCTTCATATCCTTGATTTGATGTGATATGTAGTAAATTAAATTCATTTTGTTTCTTCCCCAAGTTGAGTCTGTCTTTTCCCCATGACCATAAGTGGCGAGTGATCCCTCCCTGTCCTTGTCTCAACCCACGAGCTTTTCTTTATATTTTCTCCTCATCCCACTGTGGCTGGGGCGGGGGGGAGGAGTGAGCGAGCAACTCTGTGGTGCTTTGTTACTGGCTGGGCTTAAACCACGACAGTTTCCTTTTTACTAGTCAGTGGAGAGATAGCTGCTTTTTTGTTGATCATGTCCATTGGGATATGACAACCTCCATCTTGCCATTTTATTCCTAAAAACTGGATCTCCTGTGCAGGTCCCTTGACCTTACTTTCTTTTATGGCAAAACCAGCTTTCAGAAGGATTTGGATTATTTTCTTCCCCTTCTCAAAGACTTCTTCTGCCGTGTTGCCCCATACGATGATGTCATCAATGTATTGCAGGTGTTCCGGAGCTTCGCCTTTTTCCAGTGCAGCCTGGATCAGTCCATGGCAAATAGTGGGGCTGTGTTTCCACCCCTGGGGCAATCGATTCCAAGTGTACTGGACACCCCTCCAAGTAAAGGCAAACTGTGGACGACACTCTGCTGCCAGAGGGATTGAGAAAAACGCATTAGCGGTGTCAATTGTGTCATACAACTTAGCTGCCTTTGACTCTAGTTTGTATTGAAGTTCTAGCATATCTGGAACAGCAGCACTCAGCGGTGGCGTAACTTCATTCAGACCACGATAGTCAACTGTTAGTCTCCACTCCCCATTAGACTTTTGCACTGGCCATATGGGACTATTAAAGGGTGAGTGAGTTTTGCTGATCACTCCTTGGCTCTCCAGTTGGCGAATCAACTTGTGGATGGGAATCAGGGAGTCTCGGTTGGTGCGATATTGCTGCTGGTGCACCAATGTGGTAGCGATCAGCACCTGTTGTTCTTCAACCCTCAGCAACCCCACAATTGAAGGGTCTTGAGAGAGACCAGGCAGGGTAGACAGCTGTTTAATTCCCTCCGTCTCCAAGGCAGCTATACCAAAAGCCCATCGATACCCCTTTGGGTCCTTAATATACCCTCTGAGACAGTCCATGCCAAGGATGCATGGAGCCTCTGGGCCAGTCACAATGGGGTGCTTTTGCCACTCATTTACAGTCAGGCTCACTTCAGCCTCCAATATAGTTAGCTGTTGGGATCCCCCTGTCACACCAGAAACACAGATGGGTTCTGCCCCTTTATAACTTGATGGCATTAGAGTACAATGTGCCCTGGTGTCTACTAGAGCCTTGTACTCCTGTGGGTCTAACGTGCCAGGCCATCGAATCCACACAGTCCAATAAACCCAGTTGTCCCTTTCCTCCACGTGGCTGGAGGCAGGGCCCCTCTAGTCCTGGTCATAGTATTCGTTACTCACTTCTTGTAAACACGAATCAGAAGTCCCTTCAAGAGGATCAGAAGTAAGGTCAACCCTTCTACTCTGTCTGGGGAACTGCCCCTGGAATCTGGAGCAGCAATTTTACTGAAAGAACCCCCATTTGTTATTGTGTTTTCTTGCAGCTCATGGTGCCTCTAGGGTAGAGGTAGATTTTCCATCCCACTTCCTCATGTCCTCTCCACGGTCCCGCAGATAAAACTACAGGGTGGCCCGTGGTGTATACCCACTATATTCTTTCTCTGGAGCAGAGGAACACTCACTCCTAATAGCTAAGACATTGGTCTGTACAGGTGTGGAGTAGGACATATCCTCTTCAAATTTCTGGAACTCCCGGGACTGTTTTTTGGACAGATTCTCCACAGCTGAGATGCAGGTCTGTAGGGAGGAAAAAAGATTTTCTTCATATTGCCGGAGTTGGCAAGCCAGTTCATCCACTGTTTGTCCTTCTCTGTCTTTCCAGGTCATTACTGCCAGTGAGTTGGCATACGATGATGGTGCGCTCCGTATAAACTTCTGCCACGTGGGTCATGTGCACTTGACTTCATCTGGGTCTTTGCATAACTGCTTGTTGTTCAGGTCATCATAAATCACCTCCAGCATGGCTAATTCCCTCAGGTACTGGATACCTCTCTCCATGGTGGTCCACTTGCCTGGATGACATACAACATCTTCCTTGAACGGATGCCTTTTCCTAACGCCTGACAGGAGTCGCCTCCAGAGGCTGAGGAGTTCTGTCTTTTTTCCAATCACTTTGTCAATGCCCTTTCCCTAGAAAGGGATCCCAGCTGCCTGGCTTTCTGCCCTGGTTTCGGCTGGGATAGAGTCAATTTTCTTTCTAATAGCTGGTATAGTGTTGTGTTTTGGATTTAGTATGAAAACAATATTGATAACACACTGATGTTTTAGTTGTTGCTAAGTAGTGCTTATCCTAAGTTAAGGATTTTTCAGTTTCCCATGCTCTGCCAGCGAGCAGGTGCACAAGAAGCTGGGAGGGAGCGTAGCCAGGACAGCTGACCCAAACTAGCTGAAGGGATATTCCATACCATAGAACGTCATGCTCAGTATATAAACTGGGGGGAGTTGGCCAGGAGGGGTGGATCACTGCTGGGGGACTGTCTGAGCATTGGTCAGCAGATGGTGAGCAATTGCATTGTGCATCACCTGTCTTTCTTGGGTTATATTTCACTCTCTTTTTGTTTTCTTCCTTTTCATTATTATTATTATTATTATTATTATTATTATTATATTTTAATTTTTTATTTAAATTATTAAACTGTTCTTATCTGAACCCATGAGTTTTACTTGTTTCTGATTCTCCTCCCCATCCCACCGGGGGGTGGGGGAGGAGTGAGTGAGCAGCTGGGTGGTGCTAGTTGCTGGCTGGAGTTAAACCACAACAGTCCTTTTTGGCCCCACATTGGGGTGGTGGTGTGAGAATCAGAAAAGGCCTTGACTCTGTGTAAGCACTGCTCAGCAATAACTAAAACATCCCTGTGTTATCAACACTGTTTCCAGCACAAATCCAAAACATAGACCTATACTACCTACTATGAAGAAAATTAACTCTATCCCAGTGTCCTGGTTTCAGCTGGGATAGAGTTAACTGTCTTCCTAGTAGCTGGTACGGTGCTATGTTTTGAGTTCAGTATGTGAAGAATGTTGATAACACCGATGTTTTCAGTTGTTGCTAAGTAGTGTTTAGACTAATGTCAAGGATTTTTCAGCTTCTCATGTCCAGCCAGCGAGAAAGCTGGAGGGGCACAAGAAGTTGGCACAGGACACAGCCAGGGCAGCTGACCCAAAGTGGCCAAAGGGGTATTCCATACCTGTATTGTCTCATTTTCAGAAGAGGGAGGAGAGGAAGAAAGCCTCCTTGTCTCCTTAAATATGTGGACAGTCTTTTATCCACTTACCCAGTAAAGCATGATACAGAGGACCACTGAGTTCACCATGTGTTACCCCCTCACTGGGCTGTGAAGCCCCTGAAGGCACTCAAGCACAATACTGCTCCCCATGGAGATTAAGTGGTTGAAGCATGCAGATGCCTGTGCCCCCCAGACCCTCAGAGTCTGGCCCCTTGCCCATGCTGCTGATGTTTCTAGGTCTCTTCCACAATGGCTCCCTAATCCTGCTGAAATGGGAGGAGTACAGTTAGCACACTCACTGCCTCCATCAGTTGGGTTAGCAGTCTGTCTATCAATAACCCACAGGTGGATGCACTGCATGGTAACATGGTGCATCTCTGACATCTCCCACCCCAGAAATGTCCTTCCAACCCCAAAGTGTTTAGCTGCAGATCTGCACTCATTTGGGTCTTCAGTTTCTGGAGCAACATGTATAGGTGTGGGCTTCCTCAGGTGTGGGAGGTGGTGTTGGATGGGGGAAGCTCTTCACACAGTTTTTGGGAGTCTGCATCATGTAGGAGTTGTGGAGCTGCTGATGGTTGCCCTGTATCTGACAAACGATGCAATTTTATCACTTTGCACCAGTGCTCGCCCTCCAGAAATGCCACCAACAATGTTTAAGTGGAAACACATCTCATCTCAGCCACATCTGTTTGGCTTTTATTTCTCTATCACCAGCACCCTCTGGTTTTGCAGGACAATGTGGATCCCAAAAAATTCTCTTCAAAGGAACTTTTTGGTGAGACTGTCCCATGATATGAGTACTTGAGCTGTAATCACAAGGATCTCCTCACCAGATCCATGGTTCTTCCTTCCTACTATTAACTCCCTGCACTGAGCAGCATGCTGCAGAAACATAGGTGTCTCTGAGGGCAGGTGCGGTGCCCACTGCCTGTATTGGTGGCACAGGAAAGCTTGCCTTTTTCCTTTCCAGACCAAAGTTATCAGAGATACTGTGGTGGGTTGACTGTGGCTGGATGCCTGGTGCCCACCAAAGCCGCTCTATCACTCCCCCTCCTCAGCTGGACAGGGGAGAGAAAATATAACAAAGAGCTTGTGGGTCGAGATAAGGACAGGAGAGATCACTCACCACTTACTGTCACAGGCAAAACAGACTCAGCTTGGGGAAAATTAACTGAATTTATTACTAATCCAATCAGAGTAGGGTAATGAGAAATAAAACCAAATCTCAAAACACCTTCCCTCCACCCCTCCCTCCTTCCCAGGCACAACTTCACTCCCGGATTCTCTACCTACCCCCTCAGTGGCGCAGGGGGATGGGGAATGGAGGTTATGGTCAGTCCATCACACATTATCTCTGCTGCTTCATCCTCCTCAGGGGCAGGACTCCTCACACTCTTCCCCTGCTCCAGCGTGGGGTCCCTCCCACGGGAGACAGTCCTCCACGAACTTCTCCAACGTGGGTCCATCCCACGGGCTGCAGTTCTTCACAAACTGCTCCAGCATGGGTCCTTTCCACAGTGTGCAGTCCTTCAGGAGCACACTGCTCCAGCGTGGGTCCCCCACGGGGTCACAAGTCCTGCCAGAAAACCTGCTCCGTGGGCTCCTCTCTCCACAGATCCGCAGGTCCTGCCAGGAGTCTGCTCCAGCGTGGGGTTCCCACAGGGTCACAGCCTCCTTCGGGAACCCACCTGCTCCGGCGTGGGGTCCTCCACGGGCTGCAGGTGGATATCTGCTCCACCGTGGACCTCCATGGACTGCAGGGGGACAGCCTGCCTCACCATGGTCTTCACCACGGGCTGCAGGGGAATCTCTGCTCTGGTGCCTGGAGCACCTCCTCCCCCTCCTTCTTCACTGACCTTAGTGTCTGCAGGGCTGTTTCTCTTACATGTTCTCACTCCTCTCTCTGGCTGCCGTTTCTGTGTGCCCCGCAACTTTTTTTCCCCTTCTTAAATATGTTATCACAGAGGCACTACCACTGTTGCTGATTGGCTTGGTCTTGGCTGGCGGCGGGTCCGTCTTAGAGCCGGCTGGTATTGGCTTTGTCGGACATAGGGGAAGCTTCCAGCAGCTTCTTACAGAAGCCACCCCTGTAACCCCCCCCCACTACCAAAACCTTGCCACACAAACCCAATACAGAAACCTTGTATGTATGGGGTTTTTTCCAGACTGTAGGGAACACCGTTCGGAAGATCTCGCGATGTCACGGAAAGGTAGAAGGCTAGTCGTCGCCTCCCTATGACATATCAGTAATCCCACCTACCGTTGTTAGTATAAAAGGAATTAACTGCGCAATAAAGGACGGAGTTGGCACTCACACCATGTGTGTTATCTGTCTCTTCCCTGGTCCAGGCCGACCAGTGATCTAATCGCGGCACCTTGATATGTAGCACTGCTACATAGTGGTGACCCTGACGTGATCGGCCGCACAGGCGACGATGAGGCTTGCGCAAGCGATTAAGGTATTAAAGGTGTTAGCTGATGAGGTGGGTGCCCGCGGTTCGATTAGGAGGGGCCCCACGGGCGAATGCATCCAATGGATGCTGCGCCGGGGGGCATTGGGTCTCCTAGATAAGTTTTGAGCCCCCCAAATTGGGGAGAGATTCGGGAGTCCTTGCTCCGATCCGAGCGCGGAGCTGCTGAACGATCGCAGAGTTGGGGAAGGTGTAGAAGGTGGTCGCGGCGGGACGGGAGGCTGAGGCGTGCTGGCTGGCGGCGCGAGCTGCTGCGTCTGCGGGTGCAGCGCCGCCTCGGGAGCAGCGGGGACAGTGCCCTCGGGGACAGCGGGGACAGCGCCCTCGGGGACAGCGGGTCGGACTCAGACGGAGCGGGCGGCCGCGGAGCGGGGCTCGCAGAGTGGTCCGTCTTTGATCGCGGACACGGGCACGGAGGGTGCGGCGGAGACGGAGGTTTTTCCTGCAGAGGCGGCACCAGCGGGACCTGATGCGCCCCCCCCCCAGTATCCATGAGAGGAGTTGCGGCGGGTGCTTCGGCAGCTCATGGGGAGGGACGGTTTGCAACGCCTCAGGCACAGGCACAGGGCATACGCGGGCGTGACTTTACGGCAGTTGCAACAACTGCCTTGGCCGCTCTTAGGCGTGTCGCGGCCATGGATAGAGCGGACCCCCCTTGCGTGAAAGTTCCGCAGGGGATTGCCGAGAGGTTTACTGCCTTTTTAGATCGGCTTCAGCTTGCTGTGCAGGCGGCAAACCTCCCGGAGGCGGCTAAAGAGGCGATTGTGCTTGAATGTGCTAGGGCTCAAGCTAACGCACAGAGCGCAGCGCTTGTCTCTCATTTGCCAGCGGGTTCGTCCCTAGGCAACATGATACGCCATGTACTGGAGAGAGAGCAACACCGGGAAGCGCGTCCGATAGTGGCGGCCTTGCAACAAGTTTTGCGGGCGGGTACAGCCTGATACTGCTTTTGAGGAGGCAGTCTGTAAGCAGGCCGCTAACGAGCAGCATTCTGATTCCGATAATAATTCTTTTGTATCAGGCAGGGTGGACTCTGAAAAAGAGCCGCATTTATATCCCTCATTACCTCCACCGCTGCCTCCCGCGGCCTCTGCGCGGCCGGGACCGCTGCCGTGCCGCCGCCGTCCCCCACCCCCCCACCCCAATCGCCTGGTACTCCCTCTCCAGGGTTTGCAGAATTTACAACGGAATCTGGCTTTGCTGCACTGCCAGCGGCACCTTGATATGTAGCACTGCTACATATATTGATCATTTATATGTGAAAACAAGTAACTGTGATGTGAATGCTTACAAAAAAACTAATCTCACCTCATTCCTCTAGGGATCTGAAATAGACTCAGCATTGCATCTGAGCCTGCTGTGTACTGGTCTGACACCCAAATGGTTTCCAGAACCGATGAAAAATAAAATTAACAGTTCTGGTATATTGTTCATATTATTCTGCCAAAGGGAGTGTCCTGGTTTCGGCTGGGATAGAGTTAATTTTCTTTCTAGTATCTGGTACAGTGTTATGTTTTGGATTTAGTATGAGAATAATGTTGTATGATCATGGTTTATGGTCTGGCAAGCTCTTGAGGCTTGTTTAGGGGAGGCTGATTTGCTTTTGTCTTGCTGTATATTCACATCAGAGAAGGCAAACTCTAAAAAACACTCTTTACACTTTGCCTAAATACAGTTGAGCTTTGAGATGCCCTCTAGCTCCTGGCATGGCTGAAGAGCAACTTCCAGGGTCTCAGATCAGCTCCTGAGAAATTCATATCTCATGAAATGGAAGTAGTTATTATATCTCTGAGGCATTGAAGTAGGCCTCCAGAGAGGATTTTTCTGACTGCTGACTGGGAAAGATTATCATGAGGTGGCTACAGCCACAGAGTAAATGACTATATTGCAGGACCCCAAAATGGCAATGCCTGTCAGCCTCATAATGCTTCTTACCAGCTGTAGATTTAATAAGTATCTTACCGATTTTTTATTTTATTGTCAAAGAAGCAATTGATTTGAGCCCATAAAAGAAAAATAATTGTCTGTGTAGCAGTGCTACATATCAAGGTGCCGCGATTAGATCACTGGTCGGCCTGGACCAGGGAAGAGACAGATAACACACATGGTGTGAGTGCCAACTCCGTCCTTTATTGCGCAGTTAATTCCTTTTATACTAACAACGGTAGGTGGGATTACTGATATGTCATAGGGAGGCGACGACTAGCCTTCTACCTTTCCGTGACATCGCGAGATCTTCCGAACGGTGTTCCCTACATCTCCCCCTCTTCATGTCCAACTAGCTCCCATTGGTTACACACACTATTCATGCACTGTCCACGCGTCCAGTTGCACTCAATGATTGGCTGCATCAACACTGCACACGCGCATAAACATAAAATATAATTGGTCATACTAACTAAACATACGAGACTTATCTCAGTCGAATTGGTCAAGATAAACTGCCGAATTGAGGTTGTTTGTGCCAAGTTCTCTTTATCGTGGAATATGCACCTGTGTTTTTCTAATTGGTATCTTTCTTATTCTTGTCTTCTTGTTTATTCTGCTCAAGGCCTTCTAAAGGCGTCTGGAATGCTCTTGTGACCGTTAGCTAAATATGTTCCCACAACAATTCCCCCTCCCTTTTTCTATTAGAAGAGCATTAGCAGATCTAGTCACCACCATCCGCGAACTCAGCCCAGCAATCGGTAGGTGCCAGCTTTACGTGGGCGTCCCCACAGAGGCAACGATGGCCTTGCCGTACACCAGCCCGATGCTCTTTGGAAAATCCCGGTATTTGTACATTTGCAGAGGAACAGATTTCAGCACACGTGGCCAGCGGGTGCTAAAATTCCCCTCAGTTGAAACATAGGGAGCCTATGGCACATGCGGTCGCTGGACAGACGTGCCGCACAAGTCATAGCCATCCTGTCTATTGGTTCACGGGCTTAGTGATGTGGTTGCAGTGCACAGAGAATCTTGACCTGTTATGTCGGCTAAGGTGACCTACAAGATCTATGAACACAATTAATTAAACACAGTAAAAGCAACATTATACCTAATAAAATACACAAGAATAAAAGAAACCCCGATTTTTAACAAAGATACAAACCAACTCCTAAGTCCCCATCCCGCAGCTAAATGCTCCAAGCCAAAATGACAGTTTTCTTAATTGCTATAAAGGTCTTGCAGCGCCTTCTTGCTTCTGCAGTTCTGTTATCTTGTTTATTAATTGCTCCAGCGTCAGAAATTCGTAGCAGATACCCAAGACGTCACAAGCCAGGAAAGGATAACAGCAATCTGTAAAGAAAAAACACTCAAAACACTATGAGGTTAGGACAGGACGAACCATGCGACTAGGGACCCATTTCAGTAGCCCTTCAGGTGTCTGTACACAGGCGTACCCCCGCCTGAGGCAACGCAGCTCAAACGGTCCGTCCCATTGGCGTGTCTGGGGATCACGCACACGGACCAACGGGTAGGGGCCTTTCTCCTCCGTACTCGTAAAATGTTGTTGCGCCGTCGTCTGGTCCAGGTCCCCCCGAATTGTCTGATTTAATGAAGTTAACGCAGTTAACAGGAGACGCTGTGTACGGAGAACAGGTGAATTATCCCGTAAGCAGGAGGGCTCCGCCTGGTCCCCCTCCCTAAGCCGATCTAGCAGGGTCTTTAAGGTTTGATGTGCTCGTTCTACAATGGCCTGGCCGGTGCTGTTATAAGGAGTGCCATGTACAAGGGCTATACCCCAGATTGCACAAAATCATTTCACCTTTTCCGCAGTATAAGCTGTACCATTATCCGTCTTGATCTGTCGTGGAATCCCCAGTTGGGCTATGCAAGCACGCCAGTGTTGTACAACCGCCAAGCTATTCTGCTTCCTGTGCGCTGTAGTGAGAATATATTTACTATAGGTGTCTACGGTAACATGCAAATACTGTAGTGGCTTAAAGGGAGCGTACTCCGGTCCACTCATGTTGACTGCGGGCTACTTATGCTAACTCTAAATAATCAGGCTCAAAGAAATGTTCCCCCATTTTCTATGAAATCTCCCACAATTTGCCCTTTTTTTTTTTTTTTTCCGTGCAAGATTCCCTTTATTTCACAAAAGAATCCAACTTATATATGTTTCAACAAAGATCCAGAAAGTACTAACGACTCACAGCCAGTACTACTAGCACAGGAGGGCATATCTGACCCAGCTGGGATGTTTGCCAGTCCTCAGAACAGTTAAAGATAAAAACATTCCATAGACATACTCGTGACTGTCTTCAGCCACATCTTCCCAGGCCTACAGAAGGCCATCCTCCAACCTGACCTTGTAAAACTAGTTCTTCAAAGGCTTGGCAAACATGCAGCACAACAAATTCTAACGGTCACTCTTGAAAACAAATGCCAGGTGTTCCGAGCTGCTCCCACATCGCCCCCTTTTTTGTTTAGGAACATCAGATTCACGAGGAAGGCAGCGAGGACTCTAGCTTCGAACTGACGCAATCCTCGTACTGCTCCTCAGGTGATTCTGATTGCTGCAAACACACAAATGATTAATAATTCTCCAATAGCAATATAAATTCAGATATACAAATTTAAACCTTCAAATCATGTTTTTGGATTTAAGCATTCAACAGTATTAGACAATTCTTTGAAAAACACCTTATTCTGCTAATTTCGTATATACACTTTCATTCCCTTGTAAAGGAGTTACACAGAGCCCTTGTTTTTGAAATTCCCAATTGCAATGTAATTTCATTCTATTTTACAATGCATTTTGTCTATGTGATGGGTTGACCCTGGCTGGACACCAGTTACCTACCATAGCTATCCTATCACTCTCTCCTCCACAGCTGGACAGGGGAACGGGAAATGAGGTTTTGCTGTTAGTTCATCACACATTGTCTCTGTCACTTCATCCTCCTCAGTGGCAGCACTCATCACACTCTTCCCCTGTTCCAGTGTGGGATCTCTCCCACGGGAGACAGTCCTCCACGAAGATCTTCAGCATGGGTCCCCTCCACGGCGTGCAGTCCTTCAGGAGCACACTGCTCCAGCGTGGACCTCCATAGACCGCAGGGGAACGACCCGTCTTACCATGGTCTTCACCACGGGCTGCAGGGGAATCTCTGCTCCGGTGCCTGGAGCATCTCCTCCCCCTCCTTCTTCACCGACCTTGGTGTCTGCAGGGTTATTTCTCTTAGATGTTCTCACTCTTCAGCTGCCATGTCTGTGTGTTCCGCAACCGCATCTCTCTTCCCCCTCTCCAGCCGTTTGTTTTCATTAATTTTTTTTTTCTTTCTGTCTCTTTCTCTCTCTCTCTCTTTTTTTTTTTTTAAATTATTTTTATGCAAGCCAAGTTACATGAAATGCTTTTGCAATCATACGTTCAACTATTTTATGATACGTGGTACAATCATTACAACTGCTAATATTACAATTAAAATAACTAAGCCATGCATAAGCAAATCTTTCAACCATCCCATAATTCCCAAACTTGTTAGCCATCCAGTTAAACCTGTGTCAGTTATCGTGAGCCTTTTACTGTGAATCATATTAATATCGGGTGTTAGTAACGTAAGTTGTCCGAGGCTACATGGCCTCCTGTTAAGTTTCGATGGAATTCCTCTCCCACGCTCTATTCCCACAAATTAAAAACATCCTCGTAGGTAAAGCAGCTGGAATAGAAAAAGGAGTGTGATATTCCGGAATAGATATAGTTACACCAAGCTGTAGCATTTCTATATACAGGCAAAATAGCGTTTACATTCTGACCCTTTCGAGTGGTGTTATGGGTGTAATTAAACATCACACAGGGATTCATGATGACTGATCCTAACAACTCTAACTCTTGAGGTTCTTGCATTTCTTGAGGCAGGTGTGCATACAACAGGAAAAGTAAACATGGTATCTCCTTGCTGTAGAGCTTTTCCTCGACAGCATTGCATCAAGCTATGTGTATTTTTTCCCAAATTATTAAGTGAATCGTCATGGATTAGACAGAGGCACAGAGTTAGAGGGATTAGCAGGAGAAGGAGATACAGGCAGTGCAGCAAAGCCAGGTTCCGTTGTAAGTTCTGCAGACCCTGGAGAGGGAGTACCAGGCGATTGGGGTGGGGGGGTGGGGGACGGCGGCGGCACGGCAGCGGTCCCGGCCGCGCAGAGGCCGTGGGAGGCAGCGGTGGAGATAATGAGGGATATAAATCCGGCTCTTTTTCAGAGTCCACCCTGCCTGATACAAAAGAATTATTATCGGAATCAGAATGCTGCTCGTTAGCGGCCTGCTTACAGACTGCCTCCTCAAAAGCAGTATCAGGCTGTACCCGCCTGCAAAAGTTGTTGCAAGGCCGCCACTATCGGACGCGCTTCCCGGTGTTGCTCTCTCTCCAGTACATGGCGTATCATGTTGCCTAGGGACGAACCCGCTGGCAAATGAGAGACAAGCGCTGCGCTCTGTGCGTTAGCTTGAGCCCTAGCACATTCAAGCACAATCGCCTCTTTAGCCGCCTCCGGGAGGTTTGCCGCCTACACAGCAAGCTGAAGCCGATCTAAAAAGGCAGCAAACCTCTCGGCAATCCCCTGCGGAACTTTCACGCAAGGGGGGTCCGCTCTATCCATGGCCGCGACACGCCCAAGTGCGGCCAAGGCAGTTGTTGCAAGTGCCGTAAAGTCAGGCCCGCGTATGCCCTGTGCCTGTGCCTGAGGCGTTGCAAACCGTCCCTCCCCATGAGCTGCCGAAGCACCCGCCGCAACTCCTCTCATGGATACTGGGGGGGGGGGCGCATCAGGTCCCGCTGGTGCCGCCTCTGCAGGAAAAACCTCCGTCTCCGCCGCACCCTCCGTGCCCGTGTCCGCGATCAAAGACGGACCACTCCGCGAGCCCCGCTCCGCGGCCGCCCGCTCCGTCTGAGTCCGACCCGCTGTCCCCGAGGGCGCTGTCCCCGCTGTCCCCGAGGGCGCTGTCCCCGCTGCTCCCGAGGCGGCGCTGCACCCGCAGACGCAGCAGCTCGCGCCGCCAGCCAGCACGCCTCAGCCTCCCGTCCCGCCGCGACCACCTTCTACACCTTCCCCAACTCTGCGATCGTTCAGCAGCTCCGCGCTCGGATCGGAGCAAGGACTCCCGAATCTCTCCCCAATTTGGGGGGCTCAAAACTTATCTAGGAGACCCAATGCCCCCCGGCGCAGCATCCATTGGATGCATTCGCCCGTGGGGCCCCTCCTAATCGAACCGCGGGCACCCACCTCATCAGCTAACACCTTTAATACCTTAATCGCTTGCGCAAGCCTCATCGTCGCCTGTGCGGCCGATCACGTCAGGGTCACCACTATGTAGCAGTGCTACATATCAAGGTGCCGCGATTAGATCACTGGTCGGCCTGGACCAGGGAAGAGACAGATAACACACATGGTGTGAGTGCCAACTCCGTCCTTTATTGCGCAGTTAATTCCTTTTATACTAACAACGGTAGGTGGGATTACTGATATGTCATAGGGAGGCGACGACTAGCCTTCTACCTTTCCGTGACATCGCGAGATCTTCCGAACGGTGTTCCCTACAAATATACTCTTGGAGGAACTTACACAACCTAACTTGAACACCTATTTTAGTGACTAAATTGGGGATGTAGACTTGGGCTCATCCCCTCCAATCTTTAATCATCTGGCTGCGGCTGGGAATATAAGTGCTCTTGGCTCCCTGCAGAGTCACTAAAGGGACTGGGGGGGAACCTGCAGAGGACAAGTTGGCCCAACTGAAAGCTGAATCATCCTCTCAGTTACCACCTCTCCACTCACTCCACACATATCTGGGAGCAAACACACTTTTAACTTAGGCATCTTGGTCAAGTGGGCCTTGTATCATCCATATAGCTCTGTACAGCCAGTAGTGATGTATCCAGGGCATGCCTATAAGTGCTTGTCCTCAGGCTTTGGGATCAACACCACCAATTTGTGCATAAATCTTAACCATTACTGTGTATTAAATCTGCCAGATGTAAGTCAATATATTCTCTCACTAACAATCTCCTTCTGTCTTGTTGTTAACAAGCCTTCTCTATGGTCTCCTTAAACTAGCACAGGTTAAATATATACAAACTATTTTAAAATAAGAAGCTTTAGGGAGAAGGAAATTCAAGCCTCTATTAATGTGGCAGAACGTATATTCAACTCTCCTCCATGCAAGCAGTGAGCTAATTGCTGTGGGAGGTGCAGCACCATAGCAGCTACTTGCCTTTCATATGAACAAAGTGCAAGGAGGGAAGGCTTCTGGGCAGGACCTCAGACAAGACACTCTCCGGTGTGCCAAGTCTCTGTCCTGAGCCCAAGTATTCCCAGGGGCTGAAGCACTGAACTTGAGATTTAAGAGAACTGCAGTATGAGGACTGAGGATGCTTAGGGCACTTTTTTAGGTGGTAGAGCAACCAAAGGTTGTGGAAATGTCCCACAGGTTGATTCAGAGCATCCAGGTCAGGAGCTTCACACTCTTCTCTGAATTGTCAGGAAAGTCAAAGGGAGAAGCCTGACTTTAATCTGGGTGAATGTGCTTCCCGATATGTTCACATATCTCTGGAGTGCCCATTTCTCATATGAATATTGATTTTTTTTTTATCTCATGTTCTATGATCTATAAAGGATGGAAAGTCCTTGAATGTAGGGCCCCAGTTCAGCTATTTCCCCCCCATGGACAAGTATGGTATGACATTTATGGATGCAAGCTTTTATGTGCATGCTTATGTGGATGGGAAGTCAGTGGCTAGGCTGAGGATACCTGTAAGTGTGTCCCTACTCTAAGCCCATTTTCTGCCTATACTCCTTTTCCTTTTTGGGTCTCCCCTGATGATTTCACTCTGATACTATTTTGTTTTTTAGTGTCTTTTCTCCTCTTCCATCCACTCCTTTCCTTTCATTCACCTCTGTTTCTTCTCTAAGCTCCCTGAATACCTTTGTTTCCCACACAGAGGTGGCAGCATAGGGGTTACTTGTCTATTTTTATTGCCCTTTTGATTTTTCCCCCCCCTCTCTCCATTATGTGTTTTTCTTCTTTTAGTTCCCCCTTCTGAATCATTTCTCTGTTTTGGTCTTTGCAGAACCATTATCCTCTGAATCATCTTTGCTCTTGACTGTCCAACACCCTCTGGGCTGACTCAGCCCAGGCTGTGTGGGAACTGATTGGGGCTGAATCAGCAGTTCAGTGCTCTGAAGGGAATTAACAACCTATTTACTCTCAGATGATTCCTGTCTCTCCACCTCCATCTCCAGTGACCATTTTCTAAATCCTCAGATATATGAACAGGCAGAGTGGTGGAGAGGGGTGGAAAAGTTGCGTTAAGGCAGTAGGTGGCTGAAACCATTAAAAGTTTCAAGTGGCAATAGCTAAAATTAGTCCAAGTGGAGAGAAGATTATCAGCTACATCTGTTTCCAGAAATCAAAATGTTCTAAAAAACAGCAAGTATCTTTCACATTCAAGTGTTATTTTTATTCAACTCTAGTTACAAAAATGGTCTTTCCTTATGCAGAAGTATCACAAAGCGGTAACAGCAACAAGTTCATATACAGGGTGGGAATTTTTATAGTATACAGAAACATTTTGTGATAAGGTTTTGAAGTACAGTTTCTGAATACTTCATTTCCAGCACAAAGGCCCTTTTCAGATATGTACTTGGAGCAGCCAAAGGATGAAAACCACAGAACATGCAGAAGCTATTCTTCAGCAAAGCCAGATTCCTCTACCTCTGCCTCTGGGGAAATGCTCTTGATAATAGGATATTTCCTAATTCTTTTTCATAGTTTAATATTATTGTACTGCTTGCTGTTCCCACTACATTGGATATGTGAATATGTGGGAATATACTGTCTACTGTTGACAGGGGGATAAAACAGGAGCTAGTCTATAAACATCAAGATCTTACAATGGCATAAAGGGGATATAAGCAATCAGAGGACTGATTCTGCAGGAGAGGGAACAGTTTCTGAATGGCTATTTCTCTAAAGGCTGCAGTCTGAATTCGACAGATGCACCTTTAGATGAAACTGTGAGGTCTTTCCCTTGTTTGTAATGTGATTGAAATGAACTTGTTCTCTTTTGTTCCCCTCAAAATGACTGTGATCAGTCTAAGTGGCTCAGAAGCAATGAGAAAAAGCAAAGCCTTGTCATTTCCCTGAGTTTTTGGGCTTAGAGAACAGGATGATCATCCATGAAAAATGCTTCTTGAAAGTTCAACGGGACTTGTGCTTCACTCTCTGTGCTTTGCCCCAGTTGAACACATGTCCATGGCTGGCCTGTAATTACAGTACTGCCAAATGAAAAATTGAAGGGAGAGTACAAAACATAATATCAAAACTGGAGTAGAAAGCATTTGCTTTAAGGAAGCATCCTTTGATTTGGGAGATGGAGGGGACAAACCCTTATTTAGGAGGAAATGCCTTGAAATATTCTCCCTTAAAGTTTTTAACTGGTCCAAACTGAAATGGGCTTTGAATGTTCTAGAAGAAACCCTCCTTGTAAATACACTGTCACAGGCCTGCCACAGAAGAATGGCGAGAGATCAAAGACAGCATAAATTGCTAAAAACCCAATTACTTGAAATAAAAATGTAGCACAAGAGAACTACTTGTTTGCCACCTTCTTTCAAAATGATTCCCAGGTGATTATAAAGCAGCTTAAGAGAGCTGTGAATACAGAAGAAAAAGAAGACAAGATGTTTTGGGGTTTTGACAAATTTTATAGAATCATAGAATCATTTAGGTTGGAAAAGAGCTTCAAGATCATCGAGTCCAACCATCATCCATACCCACTAAACCATGTCCTGGAGTACCTTGTCTACACACTTTTTTGAATACCTCCAGGGATGGTGACTCAACCACTTCCCTGGGCAGCCTATTCCAATGTCTGACAACCCTTTCAGTAAAGAAATTTTTCCTAATATCCAGCCTAAATCTCCCTTGCCGCAACTTGAGGCCATTTCCTCTTGTCCTATCTCCAGCCACCTGACAGAAGAGACCAGCACCCACCTCACTACAACCCCCCTTCAGGTAGTTGTAGAGAGCGATAAGGTCTCCCCTCAGCCTCCTTTTCTCCAGGCTAAACAGCCCCAGCTCCCTCAGCCGCTCCTCATAAGACTTGTGCTCCAGGCCCCTCACCAACTTGGTTGCCCTTCTCTGAACACGATCCAGCAACTCAACATCTTTCTTGTAGTGTTGTAGTGAGGGGCCCAAAACTGAACACAGTACTCGAGGTGCAGCCTCACCCGTGCCGAGTACAGGGGAACAACCACCTCCCTGCTCCTGCTGGCCACACTATTTCTGATACAGAAATATTTTGTGGTGCCCACCAAGGCAGGTAATATACTGACTTCAAGAAAAGTTTAGCAGAGTTGAAGGAATTACTGGTCCTTCAGTTATCACTTGTGCATCCTTAGAGGGGAGGAAAGAGAAATATTAGTTTTTTGAAGCAGACAATTTCTTACAAGCCAAACCCACTTCAATGGGTTTTACATTTAGGAGGCTAAGGTTTTAGTTAACAACAACTGAGCTTTACAGAGCCATCTCTGGAGAAGAACAATGCAGCTGTTTATAAGCATGCTGCCCTGCTAAGCAAATGTCTGGAGGGCTGGAAATAGAATATATTTTAGAGTCAAGAAAATAAGAGATCTTACTATTTGCCTTTTCTTTGTCACTACTTTACTTGAGGAACAATCACATTACAAACACATTATAGAGAAATCGTCTAGCTCTTGCACAAATAGATTATTAATGAAAATGTACCCTAAGAAGGCAACCTAAGATTTCCAACTGACAGTGTCTTTCAATGTCACATAATGTGAGCAGTACAAGGAGGGCTGTGATTTTGTTGCACATTGGTTACTGAGAAAAAAATTAAGAGAATGAACTCTGAATTAAAAAAGCAGAGCTGTTTTCTCTGCAGACATAACCACTAAGGGATGGACATTTCTATTCAACAGAATAATCAATTGCATTAGCCTTTCAGCTGTTCATGGTCCTAGTGCAGTGGGAGCAGGATACAGACTCCTATGCCAACTCACTGGCAATAATGACCTGGAAAGACGAAGAGGCACCGACAGTGGATGAAGTGGCTCGCCAACTCCGTCAATACGAAGAAAATCTCTCCTCCTCCCTACAAGCCTGCATTTCAGCTGTGGAGAAGCTGTCCGAGGTTTTCCAGCAATTCAAAGAGGATATGTCCTATTGCCCACCTGTAAGGACCAATGTCTCAGCTATTAGGAGTGAGCGCTCCTCTGCCCAAGAGAGAGAATATAGAAGGTACACACCGCGAGGTGCCCTGTGGTTTTACCTATGTGATCATGGAGAGGACATGAGGAAATGGGATGGAAAACCTACCTCAGTCCTAAATGCACGGGTACGTGAGCTGCGAGGAAAAACCACCACAAAAGGGGATTCTACCAGGAAAAATGCCGCTCCAGTTTCCAAACAGAGTAGAAGGGGTGATCTTATTTCTGATCCTCTTGAGGGGACTTCTGAGCCAATTTTATGAGAAGTGAATACCGGATACTCTGGCCAGAATTAGAGGGGCCCTGCCTCCAGGCAGGTGGAGGAAAGGGATAACCGGGTCTATTGGACTGTGTGGATTCGATGGCCTGGCACGTTAGACCCACAGGAGTATAAGGCTCTAGTAGACACCGGCGCACAGTGCACTCTAATGCCATCAAGTTATAAAGGGGCAGAACCCATCTGTATTTCTGGTGTGACAGGGGGATCCCAAGAGTTAACTGTATTGGAACCTGAAGTAAGCCTAACTGGGAATGAATGGCAGAAACACCCCATTGTGACTGGTGCGGAGGCTCCGTGTATCCTTGGCATAGACTATCTCAGGAGAGGGTATTTTAAGGACCCAAAGGGGTATCGATGGGCTTTTGGTATAGCTGCCTTGGAGACGGAGGGCACTGAACAGCTGTCTACCCTGCCTGGTCTCTCTCAAGACCCTTCAATTGTGGGGTTGCTGAGGATTGAAGAACAACAGGTGCCAATTGCTACCACGACGGTGCACCGGCGGCAATATCGCACCAACCGAGACTCTCTGATTCCCATCCACAAGTTGATTCGCCAACTGGAGAGCCAAGGAGTGATCAGCAAAACTCACTCACCCTTTAATAGTCCCATATGGCCAGTGCAAAAGTCTAACGGGGAGTGGAGACTAACAGTTGACTATCGTGGCCTGAATGAAGTTACGCCACCGCTGAGTGCTGCCGTTCCAGATATGCTAGAACTTCAATATGAACTAGAGTCAAAGGCAGCCAAGTGGTATGCTACAATTGACATTGCTAATGCGTTTTTCTCAATCCCTCTGGCAGCAGAGTGTCGTCCACAATTTGCCTTTACTTGGAGGGGTGTCCAGTACACTTGGAATCGATTGCCCCAGGGGTGGAAACACAGCCCCACCATTTGCCATGGA
The DNA here is from genome assembly GCF_900496995.4 of Aquila chrysaetos chrysaetos. Classification (NCBI taxonomy): domain Eukaryota; kingdom Metazoa; phylum Chordata; class Aves; order Accipitriformes; family Accipitridae; genus Aquila; species Aquila chrysaetos. Next base: position 691,275 of record NW_024470324.1, on the reverse strand, counting down.
CTAATCCAGACTGCACTGGAAAAAGGTGAAGCTCCGGAACACCTGCAATACATTGATGACATCATCGTATGGGGCAACACGGCAGAAGAAGTCTTTGAGAAAGGGAAGAAAATAATCCAAATCCTTCTGAAAGCCGGTTTTGCCATAAAAGAAAGTAAGGTCAAGGGACCTGCACAGGAGATCCAGTTTTTAGGAATAAAATGGCAAGATGGACGTCGTCAGATCCCAATGGATGTGATCAACAAAATAGCAGCTATGTCTCCACCAACTAGTAAAAAGGAAACACAGGCTTTCTTAGGTGCTGTGGGTTTTTGAAGAATGCATATTCCAAATTACAGTCTGATTGTAAGCCCTCTCTATGAAGTGACCCGGAAGAAGAATGATTTTAAATGGGGCTCTGAGCAACAGCAAGCCTTTGAACAAATTAAACGGGAGATTGTTCATGCAGTAGCCCTTGGACCAGTCCGGGCAGGACAAGATGTTAAAAATGTGCTCTACACTGCAGCCGGGGAGAATGGCCCTACCTGGAGCCTCTGGCAGAAAGCACCTGGGGAGACCCGAGGTCAACCCCTTGGGTTTTGGAGTCGAGGATACAGAGGATCTGAGGCTCGCTATACTCCAACTGAAAAAGAGATATTGGCAGCATATGAAGGAGTTCGAGCTGCCTCAGAAGTGGTTGGTACTGAAACACAGCTCCTCTTAGCACCCCGACTGCCAGTGCTGGGCTGGATGTTCAAAGGGAGGGTCTCCTCTACGCATCACGCGACTGATGCCACGTGGAGTAAGTGGATTGCACTGATCACACAACGGGCTCGCATAGGAAACCCCAGTCGCCCAGGAATTGTGGAAGTGATGATGGACTGGCCAGAAGGCAAAGATTTTGGAATGTCGCCAGAGGAGGAGGTGACACGGGCTGAAGAGGCCCCGCTGTATAATAAACTGCCAGAAAATGAGAGGCAATATGCTCTGTTCACTGATGGGTCCTGTCGCATTGTGGGAAAGCATCGGAGGTAGAAGGCTGCTGTATGGAGTCCTACACGACAAGTTGCAGAAACTGCTGAAGGAGAAGGTGAATCGAGTCAGTCTGCAGAGGTGAAAGCCATCCAGCTAGCGTTAGACATTGCTGAAAGAGAACAGTGGCCAGTGCTCTATCTCTATACTGACTCATGGATGGTGGCAAATGCCCTGTGGGGGTAGTTACAGCAATGGAAGCAGAGCAACTGGCAGCGCAGAGGTAAACCCATTTGGGCTGCCACACTGTGGCAAGATATTGCGTCCCGGCTAGAGAATCTGGTTGTAAAAGTACGTCATGTAGATGCTCATGTACCCAAGAGTCGGGCCACTGAAGAACATCAAAATAACCAACAGGTGGGTCAGGCTGCCAAGATTGAAGTGGCTCAGGTGGACCTGGACTGGCAACATAAGGGTGAGCTATTTATGGCTCAGTGGGCCCATGATGCTTCAGGCCATCAGGGAAGAGATGCAACATATAGATGGGCTCGTGACTGAGGGGTGGACTTGACCATGGACACTATTGCACAGGTTATCCATGAATGTGAAACATGTGCTGCAATTAAGCAAGCCAAACGGTTAAAGCCCCTGTGGTATGGAGGATGATGGCTGAAATATAAATTTGGGGAAGCCTGGCAGATTGACTATATCACACTCCCCCAAACTCGCCAAGGCAAGTGCCATGTGCTCACAATGGTGGAAACAACCACTGGATGGCTGGAAAACATATTCTGTACCCCATGCCACCGCCCGGAACACTATCCTGGGCCTTGAAAAGCAGGTCTTGTGGCGACATGGCACCCCAGAGAGAATTGAGTCAGACAACGGGACTCACTTCCGAAACAACCTCATAGACACCTGGGCCAAAGAGCATGGCATTGAGTGGGTGTATCACATCCCCTATCACGCACCGGCCTCTGGGAAAATTGAGCGATACAATGGACTGCTGAAAACTACATTGAGAGCAATGGGGGTTGGAACTTTCAAACATTGGGATACACATTTAACAAAAGCCACCTGGTTAGTCAACACCAGAGGATCTGCCAATCAGGGTGGCCCTGCCCAGTCAGAACTTTTACGTACTGTAGAAGGGGATAAAGTCCCTGTAGTGCACACAAAAAATATGTTAGGGAAGACAGTCTGGGTTACTCCTGCCTCAGGCAAAGGTAAACCCATTCGTGGGATTGCTTTTGCTCAAGGACCTGGGTGCACTTGGTGGGTGATGCGAAAAGATGGGGAAGTCTGATGTGTGCCTCAAGGGGATTTAATTTTATGTGAGAATAGCCAGAATTAACCTGTATGATATTAGTTGCTATATAACCCTGCTACTGTATGTTATCATTACTATAATTGTTATATGCTATATCCATAGTACTATAGTAAGAATCACTTAGATCAAGCAAGAAAAAAACTGTGATAAAACTGAGCGAAGCGCAGTAGTGATGGAACCAGAACTGACTCCAGCATGCAACAATCCAACGGTGCACACCATCCTCCTGCTGCGTCCAATGTCAACTGCTCGTTACACTGCACTGAAGCCCAACTCTGCTCTACCGACTGAGAGGACTTTGCACCATCCCTCCTGCCCAGAAAGACTGGTATGACAGATGGAGCCCAGAGTCAGGAACTAAATGAACTCAACGAACATTTAATGAACATAACCCATAAACTAAAGGAATGATATCTCTGTGTGTGTATACATATATATATATATATCATTGTTCATATGTCTCAAAGGGATGGAAAAGCTGATGATGATTGACCAGGATGTAACTAAAGGTATGGGAACTGAGCATGACGTCAATGGTATAGAATAAGGGGTGGATACTGTCCTAGTTTCAGCTGGGATAGAGTTAACTGTCTTCCTAGTAGCTGGTACAGTGCTATGTTTTGAGTTCAGTATGAGAAGAATGTTGATAACACTGATGTTTTCAGTTGTTGCTAGTAGTGTTTAGACTAATGTCAAGGATTTTTCAGCTTCTCATGCCCAGCCAGCGAGAAAGCTGGAGGGGCACAAGAAGTTGGCACAGGACACAGCCAGGGCAGCTGACCCAAAGTGGCCAACGGGGTATTCCATACCATGTGACGCCACATCTAGTATAGGAACTGGGGAGTGGGGGGCGGGGAATCGCCGCTGGGGGACTAGCTGGGTGCCGGTCGGCAGGTGGTGAGCAATTGCACTGCGCATCATTTGTACATTCCAATCCTTTCATTATTGCTGTTGTCATTTTATTAGTGTTATCATTATCATTATTAGTTTCTTCTTTTCTGTTCTATTAAACTGTTCTTATCTCAACCCGTGGGTTTTGCTTCTTTTTCCCGATTTTCTCCCCCATCCCACTGGGTGTGGGGGGAGTGAGTGAGCGGCTGCGTGGTGCTTAGTTGCTGGCTGGGGTTAAACCACGACACCCAGCCAGCAACTAATATTTATTAACAATACTTGCAGTGTTAGGCATCAGCTTTCATACTTTCAGGATGAAAATAAACCCCAAATTATTTATTAGTGAACTCTTTTATGGTTCTTTGTATAACTCTCAAAATGTATTGTTATGTAATTCTAAGCATGGAATGATGATCAGACTGTGTACATATACTACATAACCCTGTCAGCATTTGTATGAAGTCTTAGTTACTATCAGCCAAGCAAACATCCTCTGCTGAAAAATAAGTCATGCTGTTTTTAAGGTATTTCTAAATGCTAAACTCATCAAGCACAAGAAATAAATCTGAAAAATCCCAGCACTGGGGAGATTTTACCTGTGTTCTCCTCTCCCTGGTTGCTGCTGTCCCAAGTGTGTTCCTGGAGATAGCTGAACCTCCAGTGAGCTCACTGGCTGCGAGAGCCTGAGGAATGCATGCTGCCGACACCACTGACCTGCCTCTGTTTGTCACCATCTGCTCTGTGTGAATTTCCAGCCTGCCTTCTGCCTCTTCCTCCTCAGCCTTCATGATAACGCTACCCTCAATACCCTTTCTGTCTGTCTTTCCCAATTAATCCTGGACCTTTTTCTCACCATCCTCTACACCTCTACAAAATACTCACTTCAGCTAGTAGGGCACTACCCAGCTTTTTCATTCCCCTCTCTCCCCAGCAGGGAATCAGAACTGGCACTCTAATTATAATGCCAAAAAGAGCTCTGGCTTAAAATAAATGGTCACAGGATCTTGTTCATCTTGCCTCAACCATCCTGCCTTAGCCTGCTGTGAGAGTGTAGAGCATGTGGAGTGTAGCTCCTCTGGGACACCAAACATACAGCAGGCTAAAGCAGCAAGCACATGCCTTGGTGGTGTTAAATCATAAATAAAACAGCAGCAGCAGGCACCTCCTCTGAGCATAAAAAGCAGAAGCCTCCTTGTAACTCATTTAAGTTCTCTCTTTGGAAGTAAACCCTCTCCATTAGACTCCTGAAATCTGCTTTACTTTGGGGAGTACAGCTCTTCAGCTGAGCTCAGAAATTAGTCCGGCAGCACAGTCCTGTGCGACAGTAATCTCCAGAGCAGGCACAGCATGAAAAACATTGCCCATCTTCCTTAAGATTAATTTCCCCCCAGCATTCACTGGAGTTTGGCACCACTGGCACTCGTGCATTCAGCCCTGTATTGGTTTTGTTGGCAAGGTTTTGGTAGCGGGGGGGGTTACAGGGGTGGCTTCTGTAAGAAGCTGCTGGAAGCTTCCCCTGTGTTCAAGAGAAAGCCAATACCAGCTCTGAGACAGACCCGCCGCCGGCCAAGGCCGAGCCAATCAGCGATAGCGGTAACGCCTCTGTGATAACATTTTTAAGAAGGAAAAAAAAAAGTTGGGACAGACGGAAAACGGCAGCCAGAGAGAGGAGTGAGAACATGTAAGAGAAACAACTCTGCGGACACCAAGGTCAGTGAAGAAGGAGGGGGAGGAGATGCTCCAGGCGCCGGAGCAGAGATTCCCCTGCGGCCCGTGGTGAAGACCATGGTGAGGCAGGCTGTCCCCCTGCAGTCCATGGAGGTCCACGGTGGAGCAGATATCCACCTGTAGCCCGTGGAGGACCCCACGCCGGAGCAGGTGGGTTTCCCGAAGAAGGCTGTGACCCCGTGGGAAGCCTGCGCTGGAGCAGGCTCCTGGCAGGACCTGCGGATCTGTGGAGAGAGGAGCCCACGGAGCAGGTTTTCTGGCAGGACTTGTGACCCCGTGGGGGACCCACGCTGGAGCAGTGTGCTCCTGAAGGACTGCACGCCGTGGAAAGGACCCATGCTGGAGCAGTTCGTGAAGAACTGCAGCCCGTGGGAAGGGCCCACGTTGGAGAAGTTCGTGGAGGACTGTCTCCCTTGGGTGGGACCCCACGTTGGAGCAGGGAAGAGTGTGATGAGTCCTCCCCCTGAGGAGGATAAAGCGGCAGAAAACAACGTGTGATGAACTGACCGTAAACCCCATCCCCGTTCCCCCTGTGCCGCTGGGGGGGGGGTTGGTAGAGAAGCCGGGAGTGAAGTTGTGCCCGGGAAGAAGGGAGGGGTGGAGGGAAGGTGTTCTGAGATTTGGTTTTATTTCTCATTACTCTGCTCTGGTTGATTTGTAATAAAGTGAGTTAATTTCCCCAAGTTGAGTCTGTTTTGCCCGTGACGGTAAGTGGTGAGTGATCTCTCCTGTCCTTATCTCGACCCACAAGCTCTTTGTTATATTTTCTCTCCCCTGTCCAGCTGAGGAGGGGGAGTGATAGAACGGCTTTGGTGGGCACCTGGCAATCAGCCAGGGTCAACCCATCACAAGCCCTCATGGCAGGCAAGAAGGCAGCCATACCATGGACGTGTGAAGTGCTTGGAAACATGGTTTGAACAAGCCAAGGGGGAAAATCAGCGTCCTATTCCTCTACTGGCATCAACGATGCTTAGCCTGCCTATTTTGACAGCCCTGAAACACTACGCCTCGCTGACATGATTCTGGTGCTAGTGTAGATAACAGGAGAGAGCAGGGCAGACTCAGGAAAATGTCCACAAGCCTGAAATTAGAAGCATCAAATCTGTAAGTGCAAAGGTAAAAAGCAGTGATGGAAAAAGGGTGATCCACAAGAAGGTCGCTGGCAATTTGACTGTTCTCTAAGGTCCCAGGTGACAACTTTCCCTTCACCATCGAAAACACCTACCCAACAAATTGAGGACAAAAACCATAGGGGAAGACTTTTACCACTTCTATCAAGTTTCCTCATACATGTGTTTCATGAATACCTATTTACAGGTACAGATAATTACTGACACAGTCAGGTAGCTGTCTGTTAGTCTGGTGTGAACAGGGTAGGTAGGTGTTCCATACTCAAACTTTATATGACTGATATGAAGACTAGTCTGGGACTCACTCATTTTGCAAACATGCAGACTTCTAAGTTTCCAAGTTTTTTTAATTTGTGCATTTAAAGAAAAGAGTTGGCAAACAATAACACAAAAAATTAACTTGCAGAATGTTTCAGTTGTTGAAATTTTTTGCACATTTTTCAAACACATCATCTTGGATTTGGGCTCTGACTGTCCTGGCAAATGATTAAATGATGGCTTTCATGTATTGCAGTGAGAGATGCATTTATTTCATACACAGGCTCATCATCAACTTTAAAAAGACAGCTAGTACTGTCATTATTTTCACAGGGAAAGTACATTCCCCCCCCCCCCCGCCCTTAATGGTCATATCTAACAAACCTTTTTTTCTCCCCCTCAAAAGTACTGCTGTGTATATCACTAGGTGCACACTCCATCTGAAGAAGGCTATTTTCTCTCCAGGCTGTGGTGGGTTGACCCTGGCTGGAGGCCGGGTGCCCAACAAAGCCGTTCTATCACTCCCCCTCCTCAGCTGGACAGGGGAGAGAAAATATAACAAAGGGCTTGTGGGTCGAGATAAGGACAGGAGAGATATCACTCACCAATTACCGTCACGGGCAAAACAGACTCAGCTTGGGGAAAATTAACTCAATTTATTACAAATCAACCAGAGCAGGGTAATGAGAAATAAAACCAAATCTCAGAACACCTTCCCTCCACCCCTCCCTTCTTCCCGGGCACAACTTCACTCCCGGATTCTCTACCAACACCCCCCAGCGGCACAGGGGGATGGGGAATGGGGTTTACGGTCAGTTCATCACACGTTATTTTCTGCCGCTTCATCCTCCTCAGGGGGAGGACTCATCACACTCTTCCCTGCTCCAACGTGGGGTCCCACCCACGGGAGACAGTCCTCCATGAACTTCTCCAACGTGGGCCCTTCCCATGGGCTGCAGTTCTTCATGAACTGCTCCAGCATGGGTCCCTTCCACGGCGTGCAGTCCTTCAGGAGCACACTGAGCCAGCGTGGGTCCCCCACGGGGTCACAAGTCCTGCCAGAAAACCTGCTCCGTGGGCTCCTCTCTCCACAGATCTGCAGGTCCTGCCAGGAACCTGCTCCAGCACGGGGTTCCCACGGGGTCACAGCCTCCTTTGCGAACCCACCTGCTCTGGCGTGGGGTCCTCCACGGGCTGCAGGTGGATATCTGCTCCACCGTGGACCTCCATGGACTGCAGGGGGACAGCCTGCCTCACCATGGTCTTCACCATAGGCTGCAGGGGAATCTCTGCTCCAGCGCCTGGAGCACCTCCTCCCCCTCCTTCTTCACTGACCTTGGTGTCTGCAGGGCTGTTTCTCTTACGTGTTCTAACTCCTCTCTCTGGCTGCCGTTTTCCGTCTGTCCCAACTTTTTTTTTCCTTCTTAAAAATGTTATCACAGAGGCGTTACCACTATCGCTGATTGGCTTGGCCTTGGCCGGCGGCAGGTCCATCTTAGAGCCGGCTGGTATTGGCTTTCTCTTGAACACAGGGGAAGCTTCTAGCAGCTTCTTACAGAAGCCACCCCTGTAACCCCCCCCGCTACCAAAACCTTGCCACACAAAGCCAATACACAGGCTCAGGGTGATTACATGGCTGAGCACTAACTACAATTATTGATGATGTGGGGGAGAGCTATGCATGTGAAGACTAGACATCCCTCCCTGACACCCCTCTTCCCCTCCCTGCCCCCCGATGCTGTAATTGTCAGTTTTCCTGAGAGTGTGAAGCACAGCTAATGCCGTGCTTCACAAACTCCGGCAGCTCCATTCCCGTGCACAGGGTAAGCGCTTCAGCCTTCTCCAGGGCAAAGGTTGGGTGAGCAGCATCAGTAAATTTGTATCTGATGGTGAACAGCACCAGTCCTCTCTCTGCATTGAAGAACAACAGTCTGCCATCACTGTAATCCAACAGGATGCCGATCCTGGCTGGGTGTTCTGTCATATGGACATCACTCATCATACTGATGTGAAGACATCTGTAAAGAAAGCTGCAGGAAAATGGAAACCAGAATACAGTGAGCTTCCTCATGGTGATTTACCAGAAATAACGTACCGCTTAATTCCCACCTATTAACAGGTTGCCGCATACAGCAGTGTATCACGTGGCAACAGAATTTTGCTCAGTACGTAACCCTCCTACCTGAGCAAATGTGGCATTGCTTCAAAGCCCTGCCTGGCACACCTATGAGCCCTTTCACTCAGCATCTTTGGGTGCTCTGAATAAAAGCAGACTTGCTGTAATCATATTCATCTATACCTTTCTTATTACATGTCTTTTTGGGGATTTAAGCATGAGCTGTGCTTTAGTAAAACCCTTTGCATCTCAGACGTTTTGTTTAGTTAGTTATGTTCATGCATCCATATGATTTCACACTAAAAAAACACACTTGTTTAGATGAAGAGCACCTTTACACCATTAACAGGGTTATGACTTACAAACCTCCAAATTGCCTGGCACTGGCCTGCTGAAGACTACCCCAGTGCCCTGCAGTCCTGCCACAGTGGCAGATGGGTGCCTGTTGCTGTGAAGGACAAGGCAGTAGAAGGCATTCTCTATGGAGGCTTGAAGTCTCCTGGAGCTGGAAATAGATTCTGAAAGGATTGCATTTACAGACATAAATACGCTTGCTGGGATTTTGTGAAGTAGTTCAGGATATGAGCCTGGAATGACAAAGCAGTGGCAAAAGAGGTATTAAAGTTTGATTCACTGGCTGGGTGAAGGAAGGCAAGTTGGTCTGTTTGAGGGTTTTTTATTATTATTATTATTATTTTTTAAGGTGCATTATAAGTTTTTTTTTAATTAAGAGGAGGAGGTCTAAAGCTCCTTTGTAGTTGTCCTCTTCTTATTACTCAAATTTGCAAAAAGAAAGCAGATGGGTCCTTTCTGCTCTCATGATTCTTGAAGCTGGCCAGCTTTATTTACGTGAAGGACAAGTGACTTCCCAAGCAGCTAGACTGAATCAGCTTTACCTGGTTTGTGTAGGACAGCAGCGCATGCACCAGGAAGTATCACTCAGCCCCAGGACACTGCTCCATGATGTTGCCTCATAGCAAATCCCAATCCTATAGCTTCTGCAGGCAGAGACAACGGTTTCCCAGTAATGATGTCCCCGAGCAGGCAGCAGTTCACCCAGGATTGAAGGAAACCTATTTGTGGAAGAGGTGTACAGTAAAGTGAGTGTGGTGGTAGACCAAGCATATTGCGATATTTCTTATAGTCACGTCATGCAGCAGTATCTAAAATTACTAACGGATTGCACTCTGCTATTCTAACTGCAGGGTTTTATCAAAGATTTGAATGTTGTCACTAAGAGTCATTTCATCTTTGCACTGACATGGACACATACTGAGAAGTGAAAACCATGAAACTTTACCCAAAATTATATGAAGCTAGCAAAAGGTGGAAAAGGTGACTTCGGAGGCAAAAACAGACCTCAAATTTAGCAGGCTTGTTCAAACTAGAAAGGAAAGCATGGCTGTTTTAAGTAGACACAGTGACAAACATCTTGCGTGCATTCAGCTGTAATGGTAAAAAAAAGTGTTTAAACCAGTAATAGCCCATTACTTTTTAAGAAGCCATATCAGTATGGCTGTCGTGGTTTAACCCGAGCCAGCAACTAAGCACCATGCAGCTGCTCACTCACACCTCCCCCCTCCCAGTGGGATGGGGGAGAGAACTGGAAAAAAAGAAGTAAAACTCGTGGGTTGAGATAAAGACAATTTAACAGGACAGAAAGGAAGAAAATAATAATGATAATGATAGTGATAATAATAATAAAAGAATTGGAATATACAAAACAAGTGATGCACAATGCAATTGCTCACCACCCACCGACTGACGCCCAGCCAGTTCCCAAGCAGCGATCCGCCCCCCAGGCCAACTCCCCCCAGTTTATATATTAGGCATGATGTCACATGGTATGGAATATCCCTTTGGCCACTTTGGGTCAGCTGTCCTGGCTGTGTCCCCTCCCAACTTCTTGTGACCCTCCAGCCTTCTTGCTGGCTGGGCATGAGAAGCTGAACAATCCTTAACTTAGTCTAAACATTACTTAGCAACAACTGAAAACATCAGTGTGTTATCAACATTCTTCTTATACTAAATCCAAAACATAACACTATACCAGCTACTAGAAAGAAAATTAACTCTATCCCAGCCGAAACCAGGACAATGGCATAACTTCATACAAGTGTACCTGTGCTTGTGATGTGACTAATATCAGCATGTCAAAGAAAAAAAATGTTTGCAATGGATGGAGCTAGCCTGGTACAATCATTCTAACATATCCCAGGAGCACTTCCTAATTCTCCAAAGCCACAGATGCTTTGGAAAATGTTACCAGTAATGCCCTCAGCAGAGGAAGCAAAGTAAAAGGATGGATTACTTCTAGTCACAGTGTATTCAAAAATAAGCCCACAAATCTGGCCTTCTCAGGGCAGCAACAAGTTGCTTTGAGACTGAAGTGTTCTGAAGGATTAAGCAGTGACCGTGGACTGAGGCAAACCCAGCAGTCCCAGTAGTGCGACACTGAACTCTTCCCAGCACCTACATCAGTGCTGCAACTGGCTTTATTGAGGTATTGCAATGTTTGAAAGGGGGGGTCTATCACACAGACTGAAACAATTCAGTTCTACAGAATTAGCACCATGTGATGGGTTGACCCTGGCTGGTTGCCAGGTGCCCACCAAAGCCGTTCTATCACTCCCCCTCCTCAGCTGGACAGGGGAGAGAAAATATAACAAAGAGCTTGTGGGTCGAGATAAGGACAGGAGAGATATCACTCATCACTTACCGTCACGGGCAAAACAGACTCAGCTTGGGGAAATTAACTCACTTTATTACAAATCAACCAGAGCAGAGTAATGAGAAATAAAACCAAATCTCAGAACACCTTCCCTCCACCCCTCCCTTCTTCCCGGGCACAACTTCACTCCCGGCTTCTCTACCAACCCCCCCCCAGCGGCACAGGGGGACGGGGATGGGGTTTACGGTCAGTTCATCACACGTTGTTTTCTGCCACTTCATCCTCCTCAGGGGGAGGACTCATCACACTCTTCCCTGCTCCAACGTGGGGTCCCACCCACGGGAGACAGTCCTCCACGAACTTCTCCAACGTGGGCCCTTCCCACGGGCTGCAGTTCTTCATGAACTGCTCCAGCATGGGTCCTTTCCACGGTGTGCAGTCCTTCAGGAGCACACTGCTCCAGCGTGGGTCCCCCACGGGGTCACAAGTCCTGCCAGAAAACCTGCTCCGTGGGCTCCTCTCTCCACAGATCCGCAGGTCCTGCCAGGAACCTGCTCCAGCGCAGGGTTCCCACGGGGTCACAGCCTTCTTCGGGAAACCCACCTGCTCCGGCGTGGGGTCCTCCACGGGCTACAGGTGGATATCTGCTCCACCGTGGACCTCCATGGACTGCAGGGGGACAGCCTGCCTCACCATGGTCTTCACCACGGGCCGCAGGGGAATCTCTGCTCCGGCACCTGGAGCATCTCCTCCCCCTCCTTCTTCACTGACCTTGGTGTCCGCAGAGTTGTTTCTCTTACATGTTCTCACTCCTCTCTCTGGCTGCCGAATCTGCCTGTCCCAACTTTTTTTTCCTTCTTAAAAATGTTATCACAGAGGCGTTACCGCTATCGCTGATTGGCTCGGCCTTGGCCGGCGGCGGGTCCGTCTCAGAGCTGGTATTGGCTTTCTCTTGAACACAGGGGAAGCTTCTAGCAGCTTCTTACAGAAGCTACCCCTGTAACCCCCCCTGCTACCAAAACCTTGCCAACAAAACCAATACATACCTATAGGCAAAAATAGGAGCGAGAGGCCCATCCCGAACCCCACAGAGTGGCATGCTTGGCATGCTGGTACTCACCCAGTGAATTTGGCTTTCTTGGGAAGGCGGATCACAGTTGCATCAGGGGAGATTTGCAAAGTGGGATGGGCTGTGTCATTCAGTAGGTGAAATCGAGTTCCTGGTACAATTCACAACAAAGAAACATCGGTTCTGAGAATCTGGCAACATTAACACGAGATGAATCATAAAATGTTAAGCAACAATTACTGTCATCTTAGCTGGACAGAGGTAGGAGTGACAGAAAATTTGGTGCAAATGCAAGGAATCTTCCAAGCTGGGCCTGACTGGGATGGCAGTCTTCTGGCAACTAGACCCAAGGATTGTAACAGTTTATATTATTCAGAAAAGTAGCTAGGTGATAAAGAAGTCTTCAGTATTAAAGAAGGTTGAAATGTTTTCAATCAATTGCTTTTTCAGAATAGCAAATTTAAATTTTGAGGCTGGTTTGGAAGAACCATACATAATTTAACACTATTTATCTGGAAATCTTAAAGTTTAAATCATCCATTACATTTTAAAACTGCTCTGCATGCTTCCTCATTCCTGAACCCCAAAGTCCATAAGGTTTTAATTTTGGGGTTTTTTAAGGTCATGGAATCTTTTATCAGAACGTGCTCTGCCAAACTCAAGCAAACTGAAATCCCTGAAGAATATTCAATCATTTCATCTCTCTGACAGAATTCAATATTTTTGCTTCTGAGGTCACATTGGTTTTATATTGACATAAATCTACCAACTTCAAGTGAAGTAGTCCCAGATTGTGCTTATTTTAAGCAGCTAAAATATGGTCCCTTTTATTTCAATCACTTGCTTATTCCCGTATTGGAAACATCAGTTATGATTTCTGGAGGAAATGCCATCTTTGACTGCTTTGCCCCTCCACCCCATTGTTTTGACATCAGAAAATGGTGATGTACCTTTAGTTGAGATGAGAGCAGCTTCAGTTTGTTCACTTGTCCTAAATGGGTTGACAGCCCTCAAGTAGAAGAAATAGTTCACATTGGGCTCCAGAGATACTTTCAGTTCAGGTCTCTTTATACAAGCAAAAGATCTGCAAATTTTGAAGATTTTCATACATGAAAACATATGCAGATATTCAAACCAGGAAAGAATAATTTATGCAAACAGCTAAGCCACCTAACAGTATTGTTGACTACTTGTCGTGGTTTAACCCCAGCCAGCAACTAAGCACCACGCAGCCGCTCACTCACTCCCCCCACACCCAGTGGGATGGGGGAGAAAATTGGGAAAAGAAGCAAAACCCACGGGGTGAGATAAGAACGGTTTAGTAGAACAGAAAAGAAGAAACTAATAATGATAATGATAACACTAATAAAATGACAACAGCAATAATGAAAGGATTGGAATGTACAAATGATGCGCAGTGCAATTGCTCACCACCCGCCGACCGGCACCCAGCTAGTCCCCGAGCGGCGATTCCCCGCCCCCAATTCCTAGTTCCTATACTAGATGTGACGTCCCATGGTATGGAATACCCTGTTGGCCAGTTTGGGTCAGGTGCCCTGGCTGTGTCCTGTGCCAACTTCTTGTGCCCCTCCAGCTTTCTCGCTGGCTGGGCATGAGAAGCTGAAAAATCCTTGACTTTAGTCTAAACACTACTAGCAGCAACTGAAAACATCGGTGTTATCAACATTCTTCTCATACTGAACTCAAAACATAGCACCGTACCAGCTACTAGGAAGACAGTTAACTCTATCCCAGCTGAAACCAGGACACTACTGAAACAACAGGCACCATAGAGAAACTCCAAATTGGAAAGGCGAGCACTGTTTTCACACACAATTGGGTTATGTAGGCGCTTCAGCATTTTACTTCAGGGATCTTCCTTACCTCATCTGACAAATTTTCAGGCCTTTGTTCCTCTACTGCCTTCTGACCCAGTGCAGTCATTTGGTGTAATGCTCACTGTATATTCATTTTGCAGCATAAGTCATCACATAAAATGCAAGCAGTACAGAAACAAATTCTCATCTGTCTCCTCTAAAAAGTCTGCATTACAAAATGAACAGGCTTCTGTAGAAAAAAACCTTTTAATTAATTCAGCTGCATGAGAGTGAACGTGCTTGCTGTGTTTGTACAATCTGGGCACATGCTCGACATCCAAAAGAACGGATACCCTTATCTGAGCACAGAAACTGTGCACTTCTTATTATGAATGCCTTGCTCACAAATTGTTCATCAACGAAGTCTTGGCTCTGTCTCCCTCATGGTGCTGTGCACTCTAACAGGCTGGTTTTGCAAGAGGCAGCAGCAGGGGAACTGCCTTTGCACAGTGCCCTGCTTTGACTAAGTCTCCCCTTTGTGGTGCCTCAAAAGCTCAAGCCCTCACATCCTCAACTGCTGATACCTTGACACACTGCAGGAAAGCAAGAGTCAGCACCCACTCAACCTGCTTCGCAGGCACTTTGAAGTGCCAGTGAAAGTACTTTGGACAATGTATTGGGTCTGGCTGAGATGGAGTTAATTCTCCCCATAGCAGCCCTCATAGAGCTGTGCTCTGCATTGGTAGCTAGAAAGGTGTTGATAACACACCAGTGTTTTGGCTACTGCTGAGCAGCGCTGGCACAGCATCAAGGCTCTCTCTCCAACATTTTTGCCCCCCCCCTCAATGGCAGGCTGGGGCTGGGCAAGATCTTGGGAGAGGACATAACCAGGACAGCTGACCCAAACTAACCAAACAGATATTCCATACCATATGATGTCAGCTCAGCTATAAAAGCTAAGTAAAGGGAGATGGAAGGGGGGGCATTTTTGTCTTCCGGAGCAACCACTACGAGTACTGAAGCCCTGCTTCCCAGGAAGTGGCCAGACATCGCCTGCTGATGGGAAGTAGAGAATAACATCATTTGTTTTCCTTTGCTTTCGCGTGCGACCTTTGCTTTCACTTTATTAAACTGTCCTTATCTTGACCCATGAGCCTTTTGTTATATTTTCTCTCCCCTGTCCAGCTGAGAAGGGGGAGTGATAGAGTGGCTTTGGTGGGCACCTGGCATCCAGCCAGGGTCAACCCACCACAGCAATATTATAGTAGCAATTGTCTGTTAAATTTGTGATTTCCCTGGGTTTAGGGAAATCTGATGCTGTGTTTTGATGCATATTTCTCCCATCAGCATCCTCATTTATTTCAAGGAAACATCTAGAGGATATTTTTTAATATTGCATGAACCCAGCAAATGATACACCTCGCAGTGATTCAGAATGCCTTCTGTGCTGTAATTGTCATTTCCACCCCCGATATCCCACTGAAACAGCACCTCCAGACCTGTGCTGGTACCACTGATGTTGAGTTAGAGCTGAAAGCATGCAACCTTCTCGAGATACATGTAGAAGCACACAGAAGGGGTGCATCATGAGCAGAAAAAAAGCTCTTGAAGCTAAAAATAAAGAACAAATTGCTCTGAGTTCCCTCCCAGCTGTGCCACGCTTACTTTCCTCTCCTCTGTCCCAGCTCTGGCTGTTTTGGGGTTAGACCAGCAAAGCACCATCTGCAATGATCCTCGCTGCTATCTCAGATAGCAAGCCCAGCACAGCCAGAGGGGAGGAAGATTCCTTATTTTCCACACATTGTTTCCTGAGCTGGCAGGACAGTCATGTGGGCAAAGCAACAAGAGGGAGGCTTGCTCTCCTTTTTCCAGCATTAGACCTGCTCTATGGGTAGACGGAAAATTTCAGTTGCTAGCAGTGCCGGTCTTGCATTGGCGGAGAGGATGACACTCAGTCACTTCCACTTTTACAAACTCACTGCATACTGTACTAATTTCTGCCTCCCCAAGTCTTACAGATTTCTCATGATGTGATATATGGTTTGCATCTGAACAACCCACACACCTAATCCCTGGACTACATTTCTCGCAGTTTTCCATTTTCCACCCACAGCTCCATTGACTTCTCAACACAAAGAGGCTGAACAGCAAGAGAATAGCAGAGCTTTGGAAACTGAAAGAAACATTTCAAAGCCTCATAAAGATTCTGGAAAAAGAATCAACCCAGGAAGGAGCTTTAAAACCACAGCAGCAGGCCAGATTTTATATGTAACCATGTCCCTCAGGTGGCAAGCTAGCAAGGAAAGAGAACCCAGAGGGGAAAATCTAGAACCCAGAGGGGAAAATCTAGATTTTTTTTTTATGATATGTAGAAGGAAACTTTTTATGAGGATTTCCAGAGGTTCCTCAAATTCTCTCACTGGGGAGCTGGGACTGCTCCAAGGACCTCCTTGGAGATATTCAAAAGCCACCTGGACATGGTCCTAGACAACTGGCTCTGGGTGGCCCAACTTGAGCAGGGGGTTGCACCAGATGACCTCCAGAGGTCCCTTCCAACCTCAGCCATTCTGCGATTCTGTGACATGCCAAAGGCTACAGGGGGCTGGCCCAGACCAGGGACTCCACACACAGCTCTGGCTGTTTGATGGGGGCATTTCTCCCTGCCTGATCCCTTGGCAGTGTCCTTTGCTTTGGATGGGCTCCCAGAATGACATGTGCAAAAGCAGCCTTGTGGGATGGGACTGTGCTGCTTTCTCCAGGACTTCCCTTGGATGTCCTTCCCCCACCTCTGCTTTCCCACTGTGCCCCCAGCAGCAGCTGTATGAACTTTCCAGAGTTGCTGAAAAATGCATTTGGACTCCCACTCGGGGACTGGGGAATCACTCAGCTATGGGGCCACTGCAAGCATAAGAGGCACAGGCTACCACAAGGGCTCTGTGTTTGGCTGGTCCCCAAGATGTGTGTTGCTCAGGAAACCTGTGAAGGACAAACTCCAAGCTTTCAAGGAAAATAACCAGAATAAACTACAGCATTTCCAGGCCCAAATGCTCCTAGGTGGGCATAAAGACACAGTTTTATTCCACCTTATATAGGTACTCAACATAGTAACTCTAGGCTCCTTACAGGTACTCAGCCCATCTAAGATCTGACTCATCACCTGGAGCTATTTGTCTTACTATATCAGCTACATAAGGAACTGATTTCTAGTCCTAATATGCACCTCGATGGCCTTGGATGGGAGCAATATGGGCAGTATGCTCCATCCATCAGTGGGCTCTTTTTTCCTTGGCTTTATGCAAAAAAATTAAATAGAAATCTTTAAAAAAAAAAAAATTATCCATCACTGAAATATCTTGTGCCATTATAGAAGTTTTCCAGGTTAATCTGGGGTGTGTGTGCATGCTTTTGGAAAAGGAAGGTAGGCACTGTTTTGAGGGAAAATAAGTGGTAAAAGACGGTCTTTGACACTGTAAAAAGAGGTCAGAGCCCTTCTACAAATACAGAAATTTCAACTACAGCAATTCTGAGAAAATTCATGATTTTGTCCTGTGGGAATTTTTCACACTTGTCACAGTAAAAGGCCAGCTTCTGCCCACAGAGAGGCCAAAAAGTCAAACGTGACTCAGTATAATTATAAACATGTTAGATTTTGCACAAGCTCACTTGAGAAAGAGAATGGACTGCTTAATGTTAGCGATACCTCACTCACAGATTACAGAAAGCGGCACAGTTTCTGGTTCAGTTTTGAGAAAAAGAGGCAATTCCAGTTAACAGCAAAGAAACTTGAGAGCAAACACATAGTACAGGTTTTGGGAGCAGCTACGTTATCCCTGACCATCAGTGACTTTGGCAGGTTGACAGGGACCTGATGGCCTCATGAAATATGTATGAAACAGAGCAGACCATGGATGCCCTCTGAGAGGCAGGAGAGCTGGGCAAGACCCCTCCTCTCCTTGTTTGCATTAACACACCATGCTGGTACTGCATGAAAAAAAGGTCTCCCAACCCCGCAGAAGTTTTTTATTTCAATTTTTAGCCTACTTTTTGTAAGGAGCAAGGCACGCACAATTTCACTGTCATACTTGTCTAGTAGAAACATATGACCCATTTAGTCAACTAATTTTGACTGCAAGGGGTGGAGCCCATGTGAACTAGCCCATGGGTGAAGACCCTAATCAGGCTCCCTGGGAAGGGAAGACAGGCAAAGTCAGCTGGGGTCCCATATGGCAAGTCACTCTCCTGCCTCCCAAAGCTTCTCAGACCCCTGCAACTGTATTTTTCTGGAATATTGTTGTTGTTTTTAAAAAACATACAAACAAAACCCCAAGCCCCCAAGGATATACAGAGCACCGTATAATTTTCTCTGCATTTCAACACACTGCATGGTTTCGTGGCTCAGTGGTGCCTACATCCCTCTTCGCCCTCTCCTCTACGCAGCACAGACTTAATGTACGAGAAACCAGAGAAGGTCTGGCATAAGCAGATGCCACTCCCAATTTCAAAGCTGCTCTTTGGGTTGCTCTTCCACCCCTGTGGCATGCCTGCACAGCTGGGCAGTGCTGGGCTCAGGTGTGCTTTGGGAGGGATCCGCCCATGCATCCAGACAGTGCAGATGGGTCACCAACATTACTGGGACAACACTATGACCCTTGCTATGTCCCAAGCCAGCTCCTGTCTTGTTTGCCACAAAACAAAGAGCAAACTGGGCCAGGCTCCTCCGTCCCGCTCCTTCCCATGAAGCTCAGCTGTCCTCCCCTGCCGTGCTTGGGGATGTGGCAGCTGCAAAGGAGCAATTGCTTCCCTGGCCAGCACAGCCTTGCAACTTCTGGTTGATTGCAGACAGCGCAACATCTCCAGGGTTTTGGCCCCAAATGAATGGGATTGCCCAGTTAAGCAGAATAAAAAGGAAGTACTTTTACATCTCTCAGCCTAATTTCATAGATTAGGGTCCAGCCTGTAAATTCCTCAGCGTGCAGAAGCTGATTTCTTCCTTGCACAGTTGAAGGCAGAATAACCTCTTGTGTAACGACCCGCAGTCTGGGACAGGGCACTCATTAACAGCTGCCTAATCCGACCAAGCAGTGCTTGTGACTGCGGCACTGACCTGAGACCCTCTCCTTCTGGCGAATGCTGTTGGCAGTACTCCAGAGTGAAGGACTCCATCACCGCCAAGCCAGCACACCAGCGGACAGTGGCCATGTCCCAACACACCGTGCAGTTCTCAGCCTTGATGATGGGGATGGCGGGCGCTGGGGACACAGGGACACATTAGCTGTACCGCAAGGAGAGCACCAGTAGCTGGCGGGGGATGCTCATGAGGGAAAGGAAGAGTGACCTCCCTGAATACCCATGGCATAGTTAGTTTTATCTGTCCAGCAATGATCTTTTGCTTATTTGTGTTTCAATGGCAGAGAGCTACATTACAGAGAAAAAACCCACACTGGGAAAGTCACTGTGAATATTTGTGCATTTCCTTGCACATCCTTAGAATGTCCATGTAGATTTTTATGCCTTTCCTCAAGTGCATTTTCCCCATTTGTGCCATTCTTTAAGGAGCAGAGCACCAAGGCAGTACTGCGTACAGCTCTCCCTGGATCACCTCAATCCTGTCCTCAGCCGTTCCTGCATGAACTGCATCAGAAACAAACGTGTTGCTGCAGAACTGAGGGGGAGATGCTGACTTTATGCTTAATTATGTCCTGTTTGTTTTTGCAATGCGGATACTAAAATTTGGTCCTGTAATTTCTCTTTTTTAGAGCCTCAGTTTAAGAACTACGGGCCCAACTGCAAGACAGAAAACTGAATGTAAAATAGCGCACTGAATGCAAGTAATCAAAAGCTATTGTGTGAAATAGCACATCCAACATCATAGGCTGAAAATGGATCAGTTGTGTTCACTTGCTCTATCTCTTTCCAGGGAATAGCAACATAAACGAACTTTACGACCTGTTGTTGAAACTCATATAAACAGTCTTAATACCAATCCTTAAAAGAAAAGTTATTAATTAAAAAAAGGTCATAGAAAGTTATTTTACTTTTAAAGAGATCGGGTTCCAAATAGGAGGCCTAAGACAAAAGTAGAAATTAGACAATTTTATGACAAGATAATCTTATAGAACTGCAACCAGCATTCCAGATGCATTCTGTTTTGTAAGTGTCGTGGTTTAACTCCATCTGGCAACTAAGCACCACACAGCCGCTTGCTCACTCCCACCCCAGTGGGATGGGGGAGACAATCAGAAGAGTAAGTGAGAAAACTCATGGGTTGAGATAAAGACAGTTTAATAGGTAAAGCAAAAGTCACATGCGCAAGCAAAGCAAGGAATTCATTAACTACTTCCCATCAGCAGGCAGGTGTTCAGCCATCTCCAGGCAAGCAGGGCTCCACTACCCATAACAGTTACTTGGGAAGACAAATGCCATCACTCCAAACGTCCCCCCTTCCTTCTTCTCCCCCCAGCTTTATATGTTGAGTATGATGTCATATGGTTTGGAATATCCCTTTGGTCAGTTGGGGTCAGCTGTCCCAGCTGTGTCTCCTCCCAACTTCTTGTGCACCCCCAGCCTCCTCACTGGTGGGGTGGTGTGAGAAGCAGAAAAGGCCTTGACTCTGTGTAAGCACTGCTCAGCAATAACTAAAACATCCCTGTGTTATCAACACTGTTTCCAGCACAAATCCAAAACATAGCCCCATACTAGCTACTATGAAGAAAATTACCTCTACCCCAGCCAAAACCAGCACAGTAAGAAAAATAATTTGTTATTAGTAGAAAAGGAAAGAAAAAGACCTCATAAGTACATATTGGTTTCTTGGTTTAGTGAAAATCAGGAGGCTAGCAATCCAGGTGTAAGAGACTGAATTGTTATCTCGAACCATTTGCCTCAAAGATTGTTAGGTGTGAGGGACTGGACTGTCATCTCAAGGAACTAACTGTTTATCTCGAGCCCTTTGTCTCCGAGATGGCCTGTTTAAGCAGGACACTCCTCTGTCCATAAGGACGATTACCAGGCCATTGAGGCATCCAGGGGAGGAAATGGGGCTGGAGCTGATAAGATACTGGTTTCTGGTGTCGATCAGGTGAAGGTCGTGTGATAGACGAAACCTGCAGTGCGTGACATCATCGAAATATGCCCTATAAAAACCCATAGAGACAAGCCGTGGGGCTTTCTTTTTTTTTCACCACCGAAGAATTGAAGATTGAGGACCAACAGGACACCGCTGGATCCATGGTGGTGACCATCCTAGCAATCCTATCCCGACTGCTTGCTTAATTTCTACCTTTTCTTCCATTCTATCCTATCAATCGCCATTATTTTCCACTTTTGATACTTTTGATAATAAAAGCTCTTCTGGGTATACGGCATTTGACCTCGTTTGTGTCTTAATCTCGCTCTTGGGATCATATCGAAACCTTCCCCAACATTGGATCGGGACACCAGGTTAAGATGTACTTGATGTTTTACTACAGGAACAGCTAATCTAGGCATTCAGCAGAACAAAGAATCTGTGGGATAGATTCTCATCTGGTAAGAAATCTGTGTAGCTCCCTTCACAATAATCCTTTAATTCTCTTCTGACATATTTGATTATTGTCTGGTTTAAATGCATCTGTTTCTAAAGAATAAAAAATTAATCACTAAATCCCCCAATATCTGCATTCAGAAACTGACACACATACCCACATTTATGTATGTGCAAACAGTACATCACAAGACATCAAGTACTTTTTAAAATTTAAATTATCTGTCTAAAGAGTAGATGGAGTCAGCATACCAGAAAAAAAGTTGTTACTGTGCTTCTGAGATTTTTAACAAATTAACTGCAGTTACTCAAGCTGTACTAATTAGAATATATATCTGATTTCCTGGTAATATTCCAGTACTCATATAAGTGATCTTATAAGAGGCAAAGAGCAGAAAAGGGTAAGTTCTTACTCTGTCCCTCAGATACAGGATGAGAATCACATAGGTTTTGAACAACAGAAGAAAGTGCGTTCACTCCTATGTCTTTAGGATTGCAAAGAGCCTTCATCTGGAGATCAATTTGAGATGGATGGGGTAGGGGGAAGGTGGGGCTATAGAGGGATACTTGCTGCCTTCAGCATCACTCCCTCACAGAAAATACTGCTTGGAAACAGCATGTTCCCCAGGGGAGGGGAAGACAGGCTGCGAGTTTGGGAGGTGGAAGAGCAGGAGACAGGAGGTGCTGAGGGGATGCTGCTGCAGCAACATGCTGCATTCCCCACAACTCCCCAGGCCCATTGCCACCTCCATGCATGCAATCCCAATGGGGAAGCCTTGGAGGTGTTCCCAACATCTGAAAGAGGCACAGCTTTGATCCACTATTAATGCATATGTTCCCGTCACTGCATATACCAGCAAATGCTTTTCTTGTATGTGCCAACTTTTAATCTGAATTACTGAAAATAAACCCTCTAAATTCTTGCTTCTGAGTTTATATTGCTAATTGGACTACTTGAAGAGTCAAAGTATTCTAGCTTCATATCAAAGTAGCCAGGCTCACACTGAAGAACTGGTTTCCATTACCGGTGCTCATCTTTCCACCCTTGGCCTTAAGGGGATGCAGCGGTTTTGCATCAGTCAATGCTCAGCAGTGTCCCCACAAGTCCACCTGGGGCTCAGCGAGCTCCAGAGGGAGTTCACTTAGCTTGAGGGATGGTATTTAATGAGCCCTTATTTGATTTAGTTTATTTGTTTTCTTAAAGAAACAGACCAAAGGAAGGCAACAAAGATTTGAGGAAAACTTCTTCAGAAGGCTTCAGTTTTGGGAAAGAGAATGATGAGCCTGATGCCAAAAGGCAAATACAGTTCTTAAAAATAATGGCTTCAGAGAGGTGAGAACCCCTTTTTAAATTATGATTTATTAGCTAGTAATAACTCATTATTATTTGACTATTTTGCAGGAATTCTCACAATTACATTGTTGTAATTGCTCACAAGCACATTGTTGATGTCAAAATTTGAATTTCTACTTTGAATTCTTTGGAAAAACATCTTTGCTAAAAATACGAATAGCAAATTGAATATCAAGGAGAATTATCAACAAATTTGAAGTCTAGTGGATTAAGCAAAAGGCTTGAAGCTGTGGTTGCTGCCAAGTGATTTCAACAATACACTCAGTGTTGTACAGAGTTATTTCATTATGAAATTGTTAAATGTCTGTATTTTGTAACTGCAAGAAGCAGTAGCACTAAAGTCATCTGGCAAAAGGGCCTCAGACACAAGAGGCTTCACCTTGCTTGTAATTCAAGAAGCAATAGTTTTGTCAATACAAATTATTAAAGAAATTAAGTCTCAGAAAAATTAATCAGTCAAATGAAGCTCATAAACAATACTTGTCTAATTATTCATCTTAA
This sequence comes from Aquila chrysaetos chrysaetos, assembly GCF_900496995.4. NCBI lineage: Eukaryota > Metazoa > Chordata > Aves > Accipitriformes > Accipitridae > Aquila > Aquila chrysaetos. Next base: position 667,937 of record NW_024470324.1, on the reverse strand, counting down.
TTTATACCACTTAGCAGCAGAGCCTCTCAGCCACACCTGAGATTTGTGTTCCACTGAGCTAGACACAGCATGTAACCTCGGTAAAGCAGGCCTTCCCCTGAAAAGTTAATCATTTAAATCAATGCAACATAGATGTATTTGGGAGGATGGCAGAGAGGCAAAAAATGCAGCTGTCGCCTCCATTTTCCACAGGAGAAGCAGCAGCACAGAGCAGCCAGGTGGCTTTCCCAGAGCTGCCCTGGAGCATTGCAGTGCACTCAGAAGAGAAATTCATAATGTGCCACCCCAATGCCCCAATCACAAGGCCTGAGACTGAAAACATCTTCAAATCTGAATACCTTCAAGTTTCCTCCCAGGAGCAATTATGCTGCTCTTAGCAAAAAGGGAAATGATTGCGAGTTGCTTGCTATCTGCCAGATGGGCTAAATGAAACAGTTTCTTCTGTTTCAGTAACACTATGGACTAGAATTGGTCTAAGAACTTGAAGCTTATAATAATCAAATGCCAAAATAACAATCAAATGCCAAAATATGTACATACCCGTTTTAAAAATGGCTTTTTCACTGGGTAAGCTACAGCCTGTGCAGTTCACAGCCATGACCCACACACTGTAACAGTGATCTGGCTCCAGGTCCTCCAAAATACAGTGGCTCTCCTTCACTGTCACTCTGTATTCTTCCACCAAAGCTAGGAGGAACACACGCACGCACGGGACGTTACACTCACGTTTCACTGCTAGGGCCTATGATTGCACCTCTTGACTAACATGTAAAAACCAGTCAATTAAAAAAATCCAGAAAGCATTATTAGCCAAGTTCTCTATATTTTGCTCTGACTCAGTTTTGACAAAGTTTTTGACATGCCCTTGAACTGTATGCATTCAAACCCCATTGATGGCAAGGGGAGATTATGGCCCTCAGTCCTACTGAGGACTAGGCTGCAAATTTGGGACATACAATCAGTAGTTATCAACTCTGGTTTCACCTCTCTATAACATAACATAACAATTTACCATAATGGAATTTATAGCCCTTAGCTATAAATTAGCTATTATAAAAAGCCCTTGGCATTCTTTAGAGTGCACATACACACGTGCACCAGCATACACACACGCACACATGGATTTGTGCAGAGCCCAGTTGCTTTAAGTGACTTTATGATCAGCCTGAGCTTTTTAATGAATGAGCATTTCAATCCTCTTTTCTCAATTTCCATATTTAAGATTTAAAATATGTCATTTTGAAAAAAAATCCTTTCCTACATGTGGAAATATTGTGGAAATACTGATTATCTTTTCCTGTCATTTTTTATTAGGACACATTTCTGAAGTATACACAGGGCCCTTGTGGCAGTACATTTCCCCCCCCCCCCATCCTGCCAGCAGGAAACAAAACTTCTCCAGGAAGGGAGAAGGGGAAGGAAACCCTGGAGGCTGCAGGTTGAAATTTGAACTGGCCAATCGAGATGCGCCAGGTACACCGAGGTGACCCTCCTAGCCAATAGAATTAAATGACCACAGGTCAGATTCGACAGGGGTATAAATGGGGTCCCGCCGGAGGACACGTTGGCAGTCCTCCTCGGAGCAGCGGGTCTGCAGTCGGGGACTCCCCCTCGGGTCGGGGCACCGCCCGAGGTAACTCCTCGAGGGAGAGAGCCCTCAGCTTTTAGGTGAGAGATACGTGCATTTTGAGCCATCACTTTAAATCTTGGGGATTCTTAAGTTGGCTGTGTAGTATTAATTCTCTTTACATCATTGAGCCTGTGGTTTTATAAAATGTTACCGGACGTCTAACTAACTTTTACTGAAGAATAAATCTGAGTTTTAACACCTGTTGGATTTGGTTAGTCGTGCATCTGTAACATTTTAAATTGGTGTAGTCGGCAGGATGGTGTTAATGGAGGAATTATTACGGAGGCACGGCTGCAGCCCTTCTCCCCCAGGTCTGGACTGGGCGAAGGAGAAGTGGTCCGATCCGGCAGCGGTCGTGGGGAGAGTAGAACTGTGCCGCGGAAGTAGTCTGCGAGACAGCAAAGGCAGTGTGTGTGCCCTCCTGGGCGCCTGCTTGATTCAAGCACAGAACTGAAAGAGTGATTCTGCTAAAAGGCAAGGGGAAATAGATTGTCTGAAGGTGGAATTGGAGGAAAGGGACGTGCGGCCCCTTATTGAAACAGAAGGGCACGCGGGTCCACACGGTGGGAGCCCCCAGAGCGCTGCTTGCATGGCCCCTCGGTCGGGACCCGAACTCGGCGAGTTGCAAGCTAAGTTTTCGTGCAAGCCGGGCGAAACCGAAAATGAGTATTTGTGGAGAGTTTCTCTAACGGGGAGGATCGGATACTGTTGAGTGATGATGAAGCGAGAAGTTACTGGGCACCGGGAGTGTTTCTGAGTGCTGCACCGGCGGGTGATCAGTCCATAACGTCCCGAGTAGCCTACTGGGCTGGGGGTGTGGACCCCAAGGAGAGAGGAGAATCTGTTACTATCCGGGCAAAGGGACTGTCGGAGTTAACGGAGGGCAGCAGGAAGGTCCGCCCAGCCGGTTGTAAACCCCGCCCCGAGCGGTCTCGAACTCGTGGTCGGTCGGGTCGGAACTGCGATCCCGGAAGGGACGCTCTCTGGCGGAAGGCACCGGCACTGGGGGCAGCCCGAGCCGTGCTGCCCGGGCAGTCCGCCGGCGGCGTCCGGGAGTGGGATTGCTGGAGGGGAAGGCTAGAGACCAAAGGGAAGCGCCAGCAACCCCGCCCCCTCGGGAAGAGGAACGGGGCCCTTTCGCGGCACTGCGAGAGGAACTGGAAAGGCTAAAAACTAGGAGCTGCGGTTTGGGGTTCAGGCCACCCAGTCCGCATGGTGAATACCTGCCAATGGTCTGCTGATAAAGAGTGTGAAAAGTGATTCTGCGCAGTATGGTCCTTTACATGTTTGGATACATTAGTGCTTGTTAGTGCTCTTATTATCTAAGTTCTCATTAGTGGTATAGCACCATATGGGTAGTTTAAGCTAAATTATCTACAAGGATGGGAACAAAGGCAGGAGTTCTTATCTTTTCTGGCCTTATCTATTCAAGCAAGGCCTCTACTTGTGTCTTCTTAACAAGATTGTAAATTCATCAAACACTTAATTAAGTCCTGTGATCCCTCTTGGTTCCTTCTTGCTCATCATTCCTAAGTACCAGTCTCTGACAGGCTTAATCCTTGACAAACACCAGTCCTTGGTATGTAAAGTTACAGAGAGACAATCATTAAGCAATAAGCAGTTTGTTCTCTATATCAATCCTCCCCCTTTTTCTTTAAACCTTTGCAACTATAGGATTCCGCTACTTCTGAGAGACCGTGTAAAGTATTTTTCGATTTCTACTTGATGTCTGATTTTATTTCGTTTCCAACTTTTGTAATTCCCTACTGTTATATGGCTTTTGCAAGAACTATATACATACTCTCCTACTTCCCTTAGGCCTACGGTTATACAAGATCAAGCAAAACGGTTAAAGATTACATATGCAGAGAGGGTCACATTTCACCATGCGGCCCTATCATTGTTTTATATTGACACGAATCAGGTTAATATATTTCACAAAGAGCCTTATATACACATTCCTGTGGGCCCAAACCAGATTGTCGTGGTTTAACCCCAGCCGGCAACTAAGCACCACGCAGCCGCTCACTCACTCCCCCCACACCCAGTGGGATGGGGGAGAAAATCGGGGAAAAAAGAAGCAAAACCCACGGGTTGAGATAAGAACGGTTTAATACAACAGAAAAGAAGAAACTAATAATGATAATGATAACACTAATAAAATGACAACAGCAATAATGAAAGGATTGGAATGTACAAATGATGCGCAGTGCAATTGCTCACCACCCGCCGACCGGCACCCAGCTAGTCCCCCAGTGGCGATTCCCCGCCCCCAATTCCTAGTTCCTATACTAGATGTGACGTCCCATGGTATGGAATACCCTGTTGGCCAGTTTGGGTCAGGTGCCCTGGCTGTGTCCTGTGCCAACTTCTTGTGCCCCTCCAGTTTTCTCGCTGGCTGGGCATGAGAAGCTGAGAAATCCTTGACATTAGTCTAAACACTACTTAGCAACAACTGAAAACATCGGTGTTATCAACATTCTTCACATACTGAACTCAAAACATAGCACCGTACCAGCTACTAGGAAGACACTTAACTCTATCCCAGCTGAAACTAGGACTAAGTTTAGAATTCTTAATCAATACAGGAGCCCAAATTAGTGTTTTAAATGATCTACAAGCTAGTGAGCTGGGAATTAGGCCATCAAGAAAGGCTATAAACATTAGGGGAGTAACAGGGGCGACAGAAAAAAGCCCCATAGCTCAAACCCAACTTTGGCTACTGGGGGGAAAAAAGAATGACAGCTGTGGAGGTGGCTTTAAGCCCCTATGAGGGAAATATACTGGGATTTGATGTGCTGGCAGGCAGACAATGGGACCTACCCAATGGTAGGGTGTGGAGCTTTGGGGGCAGGGAGGCAGAGGCTATTCATGTGAGAACATTGCAGGTTGCTCCTGCACTACCGCAATCTAAGGTAACCCGTGTCCCTCAATACCCACTGCCAGCCGCGGCCAAACGGGGCATTTTGGAAGCAATTAATGATCTGGAGAAAAGAGAGATCATCAGTCGCACACATTCTCCTTATAATTCTCCTGTTTGGCCAGTCCGTAAATCAGATGGAAGGTGGCGACTAACAATTGATTATAGAAGATTGAACAGTAATACCCCACCATTAACTGCTGCTGTCCCAAGTATCACCTCAGTGATTGCCCACTGATGTGCGGAAACAGACTCCACAATCGGTGAGATTGTAAAGTAGGTATGTTTATTCAGCGCTGGGCAGCACGGGGGGGGTAGTCCCACCAAAGTCGTGCACACCCGACTTGGCAGTTAGTTTCAAGTTTATACAGTCAAGTGTTACATATTCACAATACGCCTATACATATGCATGACCTGTCCCCGCTTCATATTAAAATTAGCTCCGAGAGGTCATTTCCATAGTCTCCTCTCAACTGCGCTTGCGCAGTGCCTCTTTATGGTGGTCATCTGGTGGTCGCAGAGATGAAGATAGATGAGTCCTCTTCGTCACCGCTAGTAACCTCTTTTCTTGTGCAGGCTCAGTGGTTTCTTGGTCTTCACCCAGGCCGCAAGACCAGTCTTGGCTGGCTCTTGGGGCCAGCTCCTGCTTCTTATCAGGAACTGTCTCTGCCTCATTGGCTGGTTCTTGGGGCCAGCTCTTCTTATCGAGGACTGTCTCTACCTCAGCTAATTTCAACAATGTAAGTGCTAAACATCACCTTTCATCCCCCTTTATTATGTCTACTGAGATTCTTTTGACTCCCCTTGTCTCAGATGAAAAACTGAATATGAGCCAGCAATGTGCGCTCACAGCCCAGAAAGCCAATTGCATCCTGGGCTGCATCAAAAGAAGCATGGCTAGCAGGTCGAGGGAGGTGATTCTGCCCCTCTACTCCGCTCTGGTGAGACCCCCACCTCAGGTACTGTGTTCAGTTCTGGAGTCCTCAGTACAAGAAAGACATGGACCTGTTGGAGCGAGTTGAGAGGAGGGCCACAAAGATGATCGGGGGCAGAGCACCTCCCCTATGAGGAAAGGCTGAGAGAGTTGAGGTTGTTTAGCCTGGAGAAGAGAAGGCTCCAGGGATACCTTATTGCAGCCTTTCAATATTTAAAGGGGGCTTATAAGAAAGGTGAGGACAGACTTTTTAATAGGGCCTATAGCGATAAAACAAGGGGTAATGGTTTTAAACTGAAAGAAGGTACATTCAGACTAGATATAAGGATGAAATTTTTTACTGTGAGAGTGGTGAAACACTGGAACAGGTTGGTTGCCCAGAAAGGCTGTAGATGCCCCATCCCTGAAAGCATTCAAGGTCAAGTTGGATGGGGCTCTGAGCAACCTGATCTAGTTGAAGATGTCCCTGCTCATTGCAGGGGGGTTGGACTAGATGACCTTTAAAGGTCCCTTCCAACCCAAACCATTCTATGATTCAGAAGTAAAATACTAGTTCTTCCATGAAAGGCAGAACTAACAGAGCCCTATGTTGTGTTTGTTTAACTCTTATCCTCATTCCCACCTATAATGTTGTTTCCATCAGCAACCTCAAAGCAAAGATAACATATACTGTGAATAGCGTGACACTATTTGTTCTCATTGGCTGGCTGTCACATGCACAAAAGTGTTTAAACACCATGTTCTGCCCGCCTTTTCCTCCACATGGGCATTAATTTGGGTTTCTCCAGCCAATTACCAGTTTTTATGAAACTATCAGAATTTTGGTATCTTCAAGACACACACTCTGCTCCTTTCAAATGGGAATTATAATTATCAGGAATACACAGATGGTCAAGTAAACAGTACAACTGACTAAGTTTTATTTCTAAAGTAGAAAAAGTTAAAGATAATATAGGTTGCTGCATTAGGTGCATCATTTCCTGATATGACTTCTCAGCTATGTAACATTTTCAACACAGGAATCCTAATGACTATTTTTTTCCAGGGTCTGTCTTGTTTGTTTTTAAAACAGAATAACACCAGTCAAATGTTTAAATATTTAAAAGGTACTTAACACTGGGAAAAAAACTAGCCAGATAGTCTTTTATTGTTTGTTTTAAAAATCTTTTCTTCCCTTGACTTCAGCAACTATCCTATCTTCATTCTCCAACTTTTCAAGCTTTGTTTTAACCAGAAGCTCCCCCATGCCTCTGCAATTAAATTGAGGTAACATTTTTTCCTTATATATGATCATCACAAAAGATAATATTAATGTATTACCATCAGTTCAAGTACTGATATTGCAGCATTGTTAGTCTTCATACTTCTTAGTATACCCTGCATGTCTAACAGCAGACAAAAAAAAAAAATAAAAACCTTCCCTTAAAGTAACAGAACACAGGGACTAGCTACTGATTTATGCAGAAATCTGCTCTTGACTCTATGTTCACAAGCACCCAAACCAGGAAAGTTAAATTAGGTATTTTTCCTGCATTTGGGCAAGACCTTCCTTGCTAGTTTGCACAGGCAAATCAGAAACAACTTCTTTAGTGTAAAAGATATTTACTAAATAGACCTCTTTCATATATGAGAAGATTAACAACTCATTATACAGATGAGTAGTAAAGGATGTATCTAGTGACCCACATAAATTAGGAACTTGAGAATATCCTTCAGCGGTGTCCAATTTACCTGTTTAGCAAACAGGACCTTGCCAGCTGAAAAGACAGCTACCCAGGAGGAACTTTTAGGACAAAAGACTATTCCCTTATATGCAGAGACTGTTGAAGGAAAATCCTTTATGTGAAAATCTCTCAGAATCAGGCTTAACCATGCAAAAAATGCAATTAGTTCATGAATTGCCACAGGCCATATGGATTTAGCTTATGTATTCCACATGCAGTGCATGCCCCAGTGATGTTTTCTTTTAAGGATTTCATGATCACTCATTTCTTACACTGAAGTAAAATAAGAACACTTCAAAAATGATAATGAATATCCAGCAGTTATACATTTTGTTCTCCTTCCGGGAAATGGATATGATGCACATACACAGGACAGCAACATGTATGAACCAACTGCCTCAGAAACAAGTTCTTTAGAAGATCTTTAAGCTTATTTAAATACAGCCATTTGATGTTTTACATGGACAAGCAATTTTTGTAAGAAAATCAAGTGACAGTTTGGCAAAATGTTCATAATCTACGGCTTTCTCAGATTCCCTCACAATTTTAGCTTCTGCTTCTCTTCTACAAGGAAGTCCAGATGCCAAAATTAAACTCAAGATTCTAGCAAACCAACAAGGTTAGTGAGCCAACTATATATGGGAGAATTCCTCACTAGGTATGGCCTATATTCATGTATGTTATAGCCAAAGTAAAGAGCCACCTGGTCAGTTATCTCCATTGACTTGGGGTGACAGAAGACAAGGGCAGCTATTAAGGTCCAAATAATTCCATATCACAATCAATACCTTAAACTACACCTAAGAAGAATAGATCTTTCTCGCACAGGCATATGCAGTTTTAAAATAGTGTAATATAACAAAACCCAGATATATTAAAAGGACAAAGCTATCTAACTTTCAGCAGCTATTTTATAGGATCATCTGCTTGGCTAAGCAAAAGATGTCAGACACTCCTTATCAGCATTCCTGTTGTCCTTTAGTCTTTTCACCCATTTCCTCTCTGTCAATTATCACTCCTGCATTACTGCTATTCTTTTCTCTTCAAGGGTTGTAAAGTATTGATATATGAAATAAAAGGAATCAAAGTTTTACATATTCTAAAACACTAAGATGAGCTTATTACTCAAATTCTGTGGCATATTTTAAGAAACCTATTAGCAAATCTCCAAGGCTTGATCCATTTTTTTGAGAGGTAATGAGGAATGGTACGTGGAGCTTGGTCAACAAGATGCAACTGCATAGTAGGATTAAAAGATTCCTGTCAAAATAAAATCAGAGAGTATATATATATATATATACACAGAGAGAGAGAGAGACTTAATCTGGGTGCATATATTTTTCACAACAAAAAAAGCTGCCCATCATTTGCTTATTAGAGGTTCAAGGACACGTGCAAGCAAATGGCTCTATTTCTCTTGTACTCATCTGTTGGATACTAGTTACTCCCCCTGAGCTCAGGTAAAATCATCTTGCACAGGAGTGTCTGAAACCATCCCTTGCCTTCTATTTGCTAAATAATTTTAAAATAGGAGAATCTCCGAGCTGGACTTGTGTTTACATGCGAGTAAAACCACATGAGCAGAAGCTGAGTAAGATAGCCTGCACTGAGCTGGCTGCAGTTGAACTGAGATGGGGTAGGTGAAGCTAGATGCACTGATCACCAAGTTCCCATAACTGTGGTACAGAAACACTCGATCCAAAAGGAATGCCTGACTTATTTTTCCCCACAGCAGTGTTAAACTTGCATGTCAAACTCACTAGCTCTAATATGAACCTACATCCTCCCACATAATGAATTCAAAGACTGCAGTAGTATCTCCTCTAGCCAACCTATCTGAAAGAATGTTATACAGAAAACCTGAATACACAGAATGCAGCATTTAAGCTGACGTATGCTTTTCTTCAGAAAAAAAAAAATAAAATAAGTCAGGTGTGCTATAAAGGAAAGCCAGCTTTAAAAGGAATCTACACAAGACTAAATTAACATGGTTTTAGCTCTGTTATACTATTTGGGTGCCCATCACATCCTTTAGGTTCTTCTGAGAGACTGGGGTACATAGAGAGGAACATATATCTTCTATCGCTAGCTAGAGAAACTATTTTTAAAACCTGGTAATACCAGGATACTACATTTTACAGCAGTGTCATGTATTTTAAAGAAAATAAACCCAAGGTACACAAGAGCAAGTTTTACATTCACATAAGGACATACATCTACGTAAATTTAGGGACTCATACAGTCATTACTGTATCTCCCCTCCTGATCCTTTGTTATTTTAATGAGTAGTATCAGGCATGACTCTCAAACTTTACACTACTAGAACATCACTGGAAGGACTATACGCTTGTATTGGGTCTGGCTGAGATGGAGTTAATTCTCCACTAGCAGAAGCCACTTGGCTAGTTAACAGCAGAGGATCTGCTAACCATCCTGGTCCTGCCCAAACAAAACCCCTACATACTGTGGGAGGAGATAAGGTCCCCGTAGTGCACATGGGGAAGTGGCTGGGGAAGGCAGTGTGGATTTCTCCTCCCGTGGGAAAAGGCAAACCCATTCGTGGGATTGTCTTTGCTCAGGGACCTGGGTGTACTTGATGGGTAATGCGGAAAGATGGGGAGACCCAGTGTGTGCCTCAAGGACATTTAACCTTGGGGGAAAAATAATCTGTAATGTGAGTTGTATGTTGTAGGAAATAATGTAGCATGAATGACCTGAACTGCAGAGGAGTGAACTTCGCAAGGAACCAGACAAGTGCAACAGTGACCCAAACCAAGCCGGTGTTGGTGCCCAACGATCAAACATACTGCTTCTCCTGTCCTGACCACTCATCTTGATGGATGGGGCCCAAGTCAGAGCCTGTGTGTGAACATCTGGAGGAGTGGAAAAAGCCCATGGAATATCTATCTGTTAGAGGACAGGGGATGGTAATTAATAAGAATGTATAAATCTGTATGTTGGGTATAAACGTGGTTTAAGTATGTAGTTTCAGTTGTTAAGTGTTGGTAAGAAGGGATTTCAGTAATGAGAATTAAACACAATGGCATGGTTAGAAGATATATGTGTATTAAATGATGTGGGACCTGATCATGATGCAAATGGTATGGAATAAGAGTTGGAGATTATATTGGGTCTGGCTGAGATGGAGTTAATTCTCCCCATAGCAGCCCTCATAGAGCTGTGCTCTGCATTGGTAGCTAGAAAGGTGTTGATAACACACCAGTGTTTTGGCTACTGCTGAGCAGTGCTGGCACAGCATCAAGGCTGTCTCTCCAACATTTTCGCCCCCCTCAACGGTAGGCTGGGGCTGGGCAAGATCTTGGGAGGGGACATAGCCAGGACAGCTGACCCAAACTAACCAAACAGATATTCCATACCATATGACGTCAGCTCAGCTATAAAAGCTAAGTAAAGGGAGATGGAAGGGGGGGCATTTTTGTCTTCCGGAGCAACCACTACGAGTACTGAAGCCCTGCTTCCCAGGAAGTGGCCAGACATCGCCTGCTGATGGGAAGTAGAGAATAACATCATTTGTTTTCCTTTGCTTTCGCGTGCGACCTTTGCTTTCACTTTATTAAACTGTCCTTATCTTCACCCATGAGCCTTTTGTTATATTTTTCTCTCCCTGGTCCAGCTGAGGAGGGGGAGTGATAGAGCGGCTTTGGTGGGCACCTGGTGCCCAGCCAGGGTCAACCTACCACAACACTGTAATACTATTTCCACATTCACAACAGGCAATGCTTCCTCTGAGAAAAGCATGGTTAACGATCAAACCAGTAGGATTGGAAAGTTTCGGACTCCCGTCCTCTTTTGCCAATTCTAACAAAGCTTCCTGGAACCTTGTGCAACACCTTCTGGGTAAAAAAAAAGCCATTCTTCCAGCTGTGAAAAATTTGAGGTCTTGTTCTCACATGATATAACTTTGCATATAAAATATTATTATAGTTAGCAGAGCTCAGAATTTAACAGCTTACAATCCAAGAGAACACACCAAAAACATGGAGACAGACATAAAAAGCAGACATGCAGCATACATATAAAGATCTAAAAGGGAAATGGAGTTGTTCATAGATGATACAGTATATACAGTTTTAACCCTAATGTTAATCAGACAGGTAACTGGAGTGAAAGTCACTCCTTGCCCATGCCCACAGAAAGTTGTGGAAGACTCACAAACAAATTAATTAGTATTAGCAGTATAACAGCTCATGAGGAAATGGGCACAGGGCAGATAAAAGGAATGAGAACAAGGGCTGCTGACCTCCAACAATACAAAACAGAAATGCAATGAAATTACTACAACAGATGTCTACTAACACTAATAAGTAAATGTTTGAAAGCAACAGACATTTTTGAAAAGGAGAACAAGTTTTCTTTTATGTTTTGAATGTTCAAATGCCTGAGAACTTCTCCACTGCAAGAAAAACCTGCCACCACAGCAAGGTTGGCATACTGAGCAGCTAAAGGCTAGACTTTGGGATGCTATTTTTCAGAATAATAAATAAGCTATTTTCTTTAGCACTATAACTAGCTAAGAGAGGATGTTGCTTTTTCTTATCAGTCTTGACCTTAAGTATATTTTGTTTACATTTTATATATTAATCAAGATTAATTCATTTTTATTAATGTTTGTACAGCACTTGAATAAGAAAAAAATAAGTCACCTGGTAACAGTTACACCAACAGCAAAAGACAATATATCAAATATTGTAATGAAACTTACGGGGCGGGGGAGAGAAGTACATGTATGCCTCTGTGTGTGTATACTTACATCTCTGTGTGTATACTTACATTACAAAAGGAAAGAGCAAAAGCATATCAAATACAATTTTATCCAAAAATATTTTCTCAATAAGATTTTTTGACAGTTAATGAAATATGAAGTTACAAAACCTTGCAGAGTTTTAAAATCACAAATCTGTATTTTGAAAAGGGCAATTATGATAGAAGCATAATCCAGATGAAGACATTTTTCAGGATATTTAGTTTGTCTGTTTCTTCAGTGAATTTACAACTTAGAAAAAGTCATGTAAGTGCTAGTGCTAAATCTGAAAGACTCCTCACCTGAGGAGCAGGAAATGTACCACATTCCAAAGATTCCCATCCATGGCAGAAGAGATACAATTCCTAAACTGCATTAGAAGGCTAGTTTCTAAATCTTCATCTAGTAATTAGGATTAAAACTCTTGAATTCTGAAATCTAAAATTATGATGTTTAAATTCCCCTCATCAAGTTCAATTTCATGAAATCTGCAGTTCCAAGTTTTACAATTTATATTAATTACATTTACCTCACAAAGGTCAAGCAAATCAAAGTTTTCCTTATTCAAAGGCATTTGCCTTCAAAAAATAAATGCATATTATTCTATAAAAGTGCTCTAGTAAAAATGCAAGTTACAGTCTATAGCAGCTAGTCATTAAACACCCCACCTAGTTTGAGACACATATAGTTCTAAATAATTCCCATCTCCACTTGCTTTAGTGGTTATACCACTATGTAAATGACTCTTAAAAAGACAACTAAGTACCACAAAATGGAAAGCATGACTAAAACTACTTTTCTGGAAGGATTTTTTTTTTTTTTTTTTTTTTTTACACTAACTTAAATTACCTAAAGCAAGTTGTTAATCACGTGTTTCTGATGTTATTCAACTTATTTTTTTAAAACACTGCAGGTTGCTGATCACCACATGTAGAGAGAGAAGAAAAAAAAAAGTGTTTCATCTTTCTGAAATACAGCAAGTTTGTTATGGAGGAAATTACTATTACCAGATTAGAGTTTTACATGTAAACCCAAAGTTGGGTATGGGGAAGATTTCATGGAAACTTCTGTCAAGATATATATCAATATTCAATATATCAATAACCAACAATGTAGATTAAGGTCATTTCTTAACAAAGCAATCACTCAGTGTCCACTGAACAAGAGATCAGACCAGCCACAGAATACCTAGGCTCATTTTTCTGCTTTGCTACAGACAACCCATGAAAGTCCATTAGACTCCCCCTGCCTCCATTCACCTATTGTAAAACAGGGATAACAGTACTTTTCTTCCTGCCAGAGGGACTCAGGGAATAACTAGATAAACAGAACAAGGTACAGATTATAGATTCTGCATGTGAAATATATTAACCTGATTCGTGTCAATATAGAACAACGATAGGGCCGCATGGTGAAATGTGACCCTCTCTGCATATGTAATCTTTAACCGTTTTGCTTGATCTTGTATAACCGTAGGCCTAAGGGAAGTAGGAGAGTATGTATATAGTTCTTGCAAAAGCCATATAACAGTAGGGAATTACAAAAGTTGGAAACGAAATAAAATCAGACATCAAGTAGAAGTCGAAAAATACTTCACACGGTCTCTCAGAAGTAGCGGAATCCTATAGTTGCAAAGGTTTAAAGAAAAAAGGGGGGGGATTGATATAGAGAACAAACTGCTTATTGCTTAATGATTGTCTCTCTGTAACTTTACATACCAAGGACTGGTGTTTGTCAAGGATTAAGCCTGTCAGAGACTGGTACTGGTACTTAGGAATGATGAGCAAGAAGGAACCAAGAGCGATCACAAGACTTAATTAAGTGTTCGATGAATTTACGATCTTGTTAAGAAGACACAAGTAGAGGCCTTGCTTGAATAGATAAGGCCAGAAAAGATAAGAACTCCTGCCTTTTGTTCCCATCCTTGTAGATAATTTAGCTTAAACTAACCATATGGTGCTATACCACTAATGAGAACTTAGATAATAAGAGCACTAACAAGCACTAATGTATCCAAACATGTAAAGGACCATACTGCGCAGAATCACCTGAGGAGGGTCAAATAGCAGACAAGTGAGTAAGACTATGGAAGACCACCAGAGGACTCCTGAAGACCACCAGAGACCTTCAATGCGCCTGCGTAAAGGACATTTACATATGCTAATAGTTTCCCAGGAAACTAATGAATATGTATAACATTTCTCAGGAATCTAGTGAATATGTATGTAGAACCTGTACTTAACCTGCACAATTAGACCTGACGGTGTGTGCCTAGGTAGAGCAGAGGCTCCCGGTGCACCCAGCGCTGTTTGCTTGCCTCTATTCATATAATAAATTGTAAACTTTAATTAGAATCCTGCTTTGGACATGATTATTTTTCACACTGCACATAAAGGAGGTTGGTAATAAAACATAATTACAAAGCATCCTTCAAACTAGCTTAGTTTCAAGTAGGCCTTCCTGTAAGTTTTCCCTTAACTTGCTCTAGAAAGCAAGAAATTCAGCTTCTTTTAAAACTAGTCCCGAATTTGCTTGCTGTGCCTTTGCCTCGTGCCATCTTAAGAAATGAAAAAGAAATTCAGGATCTGACTAACAAATATAAATGAGCTGTCCATTATTTCAAGATACCCCAGAAAAAGGGACTTCAAAATCTTTTCTTCTTCTTCTTTTTTTTTTTTTTTTTTTTTTTTTTTTTTTTTGTGTCCTGGTTTCAGCCCAGCCGGTAACAAAGGACCACGCAGCCGCTCGCTCACTCCTCCCGCCCCCCTCCGGTGGGATGGGGAAGAGAATCAGAAAGGAGAAAAGAAAAAAAAAGAAAAAAAAAAAAAAAACACCAAAACACGGAGCCTCGAGGGTTGAGATAAGGACAATTTACTGGGACAACACAAAAAGAGAAGTTACAACAACAACAACAGTACTAATAAAAGAATATACAAAACGAGTGATGCACAGTGCAACTGCTCACCACCTGGAACCTGACCTTCCACCACTTCCCCCACCGAAAGCTCCCCCCCCAGCCAGCTCCCCCTTTATATACTGAGCATGATGTCACATGGTATGGAATAGCTCCTTGGCTAGTTCAGGTCAGCTGTCCCGGCCGTGCCCCCTCCCAGGTTCCTGTGAAAATTAACTCTATCCCAGCTGAACCCAGAACATTCTCCACTCCTTAAATTATACCATCTACATCATGCCCAGATCCTACATTTTCCAATTAATCACCACCACTTTCCTTGTCTTTGAGAGATAGATATATATATATATATATGTATATGTACACCCACCCAAACAAATAGCATTCCCTTAGTCTATGGGCCATCCCTCTAAGGTGTCCATCAATTTTATTTAGTCCATGACTTTGGGGCTCCATCTGTTGTAACAGTCCTTCAGGACAGGAGAGATGGTGTGAGGTGTTGGATTGTTGCATGTTGCCTCTGGAGCTTGTGGCTGGTACATTTGGTGCAACCCATGCCCTTGGTCTGCAGGTCAAAGATGTTGATCTTGAAAAAATTGCTGGGCGCCAGTTCAAGTTCCATCACTGTTGCACTTGGCTTGGTTTCAAAGTCCATCCTTCAGTCATTTGGGTAATTCTTACTGTAATACCCTTGATATGGCATATAGACACTAGAGATACAATGACATACATTGGCAGGTTATTTAGCAGTTAAATATCATACAGCCTAATTCACTGGCTATTCTCTCCCAAAATCAAATCTCCCTGAGGTACACATCGAACTTCCCCATCCTTCTGCATCACCTACCAAGTGCACCGAGGTCCTTGAGCAAAAGCAGTCCCTTGGATGGGTTTGTCTCTGCTTGAGGGAGGACTAACCCAGACTGTCTTCCCTAACATACTCTTCATGTACACTACATGGACTGTATCTCCTTCTACAGTATGTGGAAGTCTTGGTTGGGTGGGCCAGCCCGATTGGCAGATCCTCTAGTATTAACTAACCAGGTGGCTTTTGCTAAATGTGTATCCCAATGTTTGAAAGTTCCAACCCCCATTGCTCTCAATGTAGTTTTCAGCAGTCCATTGTATCGTTCGATTTTTCCAGAGGCCGGTGCGTGATAGGGGATGTGATACACCCACTCAATGCCACGCTCTTCAGCCCAGGTGTCTATGAGGTTGTTTCGGAAATGAGTCCCGTTGTCTGACTCGATTCTTTCTGGGGTGCTGCGTCGTCGCAGTAGAGACGGACACGACAAACATCAGACTGTGCAAAAATGGAAAAATGGCTACTTTATTGTTCTAACAAGCTTTTTTATATCTTTCTTCAGAGTATGTGTTCATATATGATTGGTTTAGTTAGTAACTAACAATTCATGATTGGGTAACAGTTTTACTGCGGATTCGTCAAGACAGTTCTTCTTATCATTTTCTTGCTCGGGACTTTCCAGACTCTCAAGGATACACCACAAGCTGCTCAAGGTCACGCTGCTCATGCACCGTCAGGTATTTGGCAGATTCGCTACATTCCCCGACACTGTGTTGCCATAAGACTTGCTTTTCAAGGCCCAGGATAGTGTCCCGGGCGGTGGCGTGGGGCACAGGATATGGTTCCAGCCACCCGGTGGTTGTTTCCACCATTGTAAGCACATGGCACTTGCCTTGGCGGGTTCATGGGAGTGTGATATAGTCAATCTGCCAGGCCTCCCCCTATTTATATTTCAGCCATCGCCCTCCATACCACAGGGGTTTTAGCTGCTTGGCTTGCTTAATTGCAGCACGTTTCACATTCATGGATAACCTGCACGATAGTGTCCATGGTCAAGTCCACCCCTCGATCACGAGCCCATCTATATGTTGCATCTCTTCCCTGATGGCCTGAGGTGTCATGGGCGCACCGAGCTATAAATAGCTCACCCTTATGTTGCCAGTCCAGATCCACCTGAGACACTTCAATCTTGGCGGCCTGATCTGCCTGCTGGTTGTTTTGATGTTCTTCAGTGGCCCGAGTCTTGGGTATGTGAGCATCTACGTGACGTACTTTTACCACTAGCTTCTCTATCCGAACAGCAATATCTTGCCACAGTGCAGCAGCCCAGATGGGTTTACCTCTGTGCTGCCAGTTGCTCTGCTTCCATTGCTGTAACCACCCCCACAGGGCATTTGCCACCATCCATGAGTCAGTATAGAGATAGAGCACTGGCCACTTTTCTCTTTCAGCAATGTCTAAGGCTAGCTGGATGGCTTCCACTTCTGCAAATTGCCTTGATTCACCTTCTCCTTCAGCGGCTTCTGCGACTAGTCGTGTAGGACTCCATACAGCAGCCTTCCACCTCCGATGCTTTCCCACAATGCGACAGGACCCATCAGTGAACAGGGCATATTGCCTCTCATTTTCTGGCAGTTTATTATACAGTGGGGCCTCTTCAGCACCCATCACCTCCTCCTCTGGCAACATTCCGAAATCTTTGCCTTCTGGCCAGTCCGTGATCACTTCCACAATTCCTGGGCGACTGGGGTATCATATTTGAGTCTGTTGTGTGATCAGTGCAGCCCACTTACTCCATGTGGCATCAGTTGCATGATGTGTAGAGGAGACCCTCCCTTTGAACATCCAGCCCAGCACTGGCAGTCGGGGTGCTAAGAGGAGCTGTGTTTCAGTACCAACCACTTCTGAGGCAGCTCGAACTCCTTCATATGCTGCCAATATCTCTTTTTCAGTTGGAGTATAGCGGGCCTCAGATCCTCTGTATCCCCAACTCCAAAACCCCAGGGGTCGGCCTCGGGTCTCCCCAGGTGCTTTCTGCCAGAGGCTCCAGGTAGGGCCATTCTCCCCAGCTGCCATATAGAGCACATTTTTAACATCTTGTCCTGCCCGGACTGGCCCAAGGGCTACTGCATAAACAATATCCTGTTTAATATGTTCAAAGGCTTGTTGTTGCTCAGGGCCCCATTTGAAATCGCTCTTCTTCCGGGTAACTTGGTAGAGAGGGCTTACAATCAGACTGTAATTTGGAATATGCATTCTCCAAAAGCCCACAACACCTAAGAAAGCTTGTGCTTCCTTATTAGTCGGTGGGGCCACAGCTGCTATTTTGTTGATCACATCCATGGGGATCTGACAACACCCGTCTTGCCATTTTATTCCTAAAAACTGGATCTCCTGTGCAGTCCCTTGACCTTACTTTCTTTTATGGCAAAACCAGCCTTCAAAAGGATTTGGATTATTTTCTTCCCTTTCTCAAAAACTTCTGCTGTGTTGCCCCATACGATGATGTCATCAATGTATTGCAGGTGTTCCGGAGCTTCACCCTTCTCCAGTGCAGCCTGGATCAGTCCATGGCAAATAGTGGGGCTGTGTTTCCACCCCTGGGGCAATCGATTCCAAGTGTACTGGACACCCCTCCAAGTGAAAGCAAACTGTGGCCTGCACTCCGCTGCCAAAGGAATGCAGAAAAACGCATTAGCAATGTCCATTGTGGCATACCACTTAGCTGCCTTTGACTCTAGTTTGTATTGAAGTTCTAGCATATCTGGCACAGCAGCGCTCAGCGGTGGCGTGACTTCATTCAGCCCACGATAATCTACTGTTAGTCTCCATTCCCCATTAGATTTCCACACTGGCCATATGGGACTATTAAAGGGTGAGCAAGTTTTGCTGATCACCCCTTGGCTCTCTTATCGACAAATCAACTTATGGATGGGGATCAGGGAGTCTCAGTTGGTGCGATATTGCCGCTGGTGCACCGTTGTTGTAGCCATTCACACCTGTTGTTCTTCAACCCTCAGCAACCCCACAACCGAAGGGTCTTGAGAGAGGCTGGGCAAGGTGGACAGCTGTTCAATTTCCTCCGTCTCCAAGGCAGCTATACCAAAGGCCCAACGGTACCCTTTTGGGTCCTTGAAATACCCCCTCCTGAGATAATCTATACCAAGGATGCACGGGGCCTCTGGGCCAGTTGCAATGGGGTGTTTATGCCAGTCATTCCCGGTTAGACTCATTTCAGCTTCCAATACAGTTAGCTCTTGGGATCCCCCTGTCACACCAGAAATACAGATGGGTTCTGCCCCTTTATAACTTGATGGCATTAGGGTGCATTGTGCACCAGTGTCCACTAGGGCCTTATATTCCTGTGGGTCTAACGTGCCAGGCCATCGAATCCACACCATCCAGTAGACTCAGTTGTCCCTTTCCTCCACCTGGCTGGAGGCAGGGCCCCTCTAATCCTGGTCAGAGTATCCGTTACTCACTTTTCACAAACGTGAATCAGAAGTCCCTTCAAGAGGATCAGAAATGAGATCAGCCCTTCTACTGCGTCTGGGGGACTGCTCACGGGAAACTGGAGCAGCATTTTTCCAAGAAGAATCTTCTTTTCTGATTGCTTTTTCTCACAACTCACATACCCGTGCATCTAGGATTGAGGTAGGTTCTCCATCCCACTTCCTCATGTCCTCTCCATGGTCATGCAGGTAAAACCACAGGTTAGCCCGTCGTGTGTACTTTCTATCTCCTCTCTCTTGGGCAGAGGAATGCTTACTCCCAATAGCTGTGATGCGGGCCTGTACAGGTGGGGAGGAGGACATATCCACTTTGAATTGCTGGAACTCCCAGGACAATTCCTCTACAGCCGAGACACAGGCCCATAGGGAGGAAGAGAGACTTCCTTCGTATTGCCGGAGTTGGACAGCCAGTTCATCCACTGTTTGTCCATAGCCTTCTTTCCAGGACATTACTGCCAATGAGTTGGCATAGGTTGGTGGTGCACTTCGTAGAAACTTACGCCACATGGGTTGTGTGCATTGGACTTCATCTGGGTCTGTGGGTGACTGCCCATTTTCTGGATCATTATAAATCACCTCCAGCACGGCTAATTCCCTCAGGTACTGGATACCTCTCTCCATGGTGGTCCACTTGCCTTGGTGACATGTAACTTCATCCTTGAAGGGGTATCTTTCCTTTACACCTGACAGAAGTCGCCTCCAGAGGCTGAGGACTTGTGTTTTTCTCCCAATCGCCTTGTCAATGCCCCCTTCCCTAGATAGAGATCCCAACTGCTTGGCTTCCCTACCCTCTAATTCCAAACTACTGGCCCCATTATCCCAGCATCGGAGCAGCCAGGTAACAATGTGCTCACCTGGGTGGCGGCCAAAATCTTTTCGCATGTCGCGCAACTCACTCAGGGATAGAGATCGAGTGATTATTTCGGGTTCTGCCTCTTCCTCCTGTTCTCGTGATGACCCTGGTTGATTTTCACCCCTCACTAAGCGAACTGATTTCTTTGTGTGTTTCTTTTTCTGTACGGGGGCGACTGATACTGGCACAGGTTGGTTCTCTGGTTCAGCTGCAGTGCCTGTCACCGGGGTAGGGGTAGCCACGGTGCCTGTTGCCAGGGCTGGGGTAGCCACAGTACCTGTCACCAGGGTTGGGGTAGCTGTGGTGCCTGTTTCTCTGTTTTCCCTCCTTTCTCCCTGAGGGTGCTGCCTAATATCAAGCAGTGTTTGGTAGATACTGGCCAGGGCCCAGCACAGTGCAGTGAGTTGTGCGTCTCTGGAATAGCCACAGCATTTTCCTTTCAAATATTCTATCACTTTATCAGGGTCCTGTAGTTGTTTGGGAGTGAAACTCCAAACCATTGGGGGTGAGAAGTTCTCTAGATACCTGCCCATATCCTCCCCCATGCCATGCCGCTCATGACTATCCAGCCTTGGGGCAGACCTCTGCGTGGTATTCTTAAAAAACCTTTTTGTAGCCCTAAACAAGACCTGAAACATATTCAGGAGGCATAGGACACTGGCTTGCACATCCCAAGGATATTCAAAATTCTCAAAAGCTGTTGTAATTAGCCAGGAGAAAGGGGAGGTGAACGAACTGGGGGAAGTATCCCCCCCTAACTTCCCCATGGATTCGGTACAATTACCAATAAATTCCGATAGAAGGCGCCCGAGGTATGGGAATGATATCACTGCCTCATACAGATACCAGCTTAACCTCATGACCAGTGATGTAATCATTTCATAAGTCGACATTACCCAGTATAGCAAAATGATAATCCTGATCCCTCTCCCAGAGGTGAGAAACGTAACTGCAGGGAATACATAGAGCATATAAGAACTTACACAATGCCACCATGTGAACATATGAACCAACATTGTGACCAGTGACTATTTATCTAATATAAGAAATGCGTATAACAAATTTGTTTTAACACGCTCTGGCCAGATCTGTCGTTATCTCAACCCTTCGAGCCCCATGTTGGGCGCCAAAAAGGACTGTTGTGGTTTCAGCCCAGCCAGTAACAAACCATGCAGCCACTCGCTCACTCCTCTGTGCCCACCTCCAGTGGGATGGGGAGGAGAATCAGAAAGGAGAAAAAAAAAAAAAACAAAACAAAATAAGGTAGAGCCTCGTGGGTTGAGATAAGGACAGTTTACTGGGACAACACAAGGAGAGAAATTACAATAATAACAATAGTACGAATAAAAGAATATACAAAACAAGTGATACACGATGCAACTGCTCATGACCCGGAACCCGATGCTCCACCACTCCCCCTGCTGCGATACCACCACCCTCCCAGCCCACTCCCCATTTATATACTGAGCATGATGTCACATGGTATGGAATAGCAACTTGGGTAGTTCAGGTCAGCTGTCCTGGTTGTGCCCTGTGGGAGCAGCTCAGAACACCTGGCATTTGTTTTCAAGAGTGACCATTAGAATTTGTTGTGCTGCATGTTTGCCAAGCCTTTGAAGAACTAGTTTCACAAGGTCAGGTTGGAGGATGGCCTTGTGTAGGCCTGGGAAGATGTGGCTGAAGACAGTCATGAGTATGTCTATGGAATGTTTTTAACTGTTCTGAGGACTGGCAAACATCCCAGCTGGGCCAGATATGCCCTCCTGTGTTAGTAGTATTGGCTGTGTGCCGTTAGTACTTTCTGGATCTTTGTTGAAACATATATAAGTTGGATTCTTTTGTGAAATAAAGGGAATCTTGCACAGAGAGTTTGAGCACTTAATTGAGTCTCCGCAGTGCCCCTCCCAGCTTCCTGTGAAAATTAACTCTATCCCAGCCAAACCCAGGACAACTAGCTTATGTTCTACTATCCTCATAATTGGTACATTAACAGTAAGCATACAGTATTGTTACCTGATCAGAAAGTAACTCCCAAAACACACAATGTATGTTTAGAGAGGAGACATTGCTTTATTCTGCGCAGGGTGCAAGGTGGAAGATTTCCACAAATCAAGCACACCTACTGAGGTTTTCAGTCCATACTTATACACTACAGTTAAAACACCACGCCTATCTAATACATATGTTCCACCTAACTATTGCATATTCATTATGTTGAGCAAGCATGAGGTGTTGTTCTCTTGAGCAATCATCCCAGAGTCTTCTACACCTTCGTGGGGGTCTCTGGTGGTCTTCGGTGGTCATTTGGGAAAGAATACCCCTACCCCTTTTGTCCTTTTATGGTCATGCATCATCTGAGGATACCAGGGTCTTTGTTTCTCTTGCTGACACCTGGTTTCTCAATGCCGAAGGAAGGAGGATGTATGTCCTTAATTAGCAAGTCTGTGACTCTTTAAGCATCCTTTATTGTAAGCAGAATCTTAAACTAGATAAACTTTACCTTGAGTACACATAATCTAAACAGTCCTTGAATAGCAAACATACCACACTTCTCATGATTTAGGTTTTTTTCTTTAAACTATCACTGCCTTCTTATTTGTTAATCGGTCTTTTGAAGGCTTGAGGCAACAGTATGAGCGTCAAAGAATTCAGAAGTAACCCAGCCAACTGGATCCCAAACAGACAAAACACCCTCCTAGGTCCTCTACGACAGATACTGTTCAAGCTGGTGGCTTGCTTTCAGCTGAGTCAACTATCATAAAAAGCTTTCCACCCTAGTACAGAGTGGGTGTAGTGCAATCTTGAAACTAATAAGTAGTTGTCTACCCACTCTACAGCAAGTATCTGCATTCCAGGCCAAGAGGAACTAAACATTGATCTTTCTATCTGATTAAAAAAATTAAAACCTACACAAACTGACAAAGGGAAAAGTCTAAAGTGAGAGCATACCCAATTTGTCCACAGATATAATCATAAAATGTTAAGAACCAGTTGTCTTTGAAATAACATGAACAAGAACAATCAGCACATCACAAAAAAATAAAACAAAGATGTAGAATGAATACAAGCAGCAAGATACACAAGTCTATATACGAACTGACAGGAATTAAGAAAAATACTTCTACTGGTATGTTACTCCACAAGATGTACACTTCAGGGGTTCCTTACCTTCCTTTTTGAAGCCACTTATCTCCCAATAAACAATCAAGATACTCATACTGAGCTAAATGATTTCTTAAATGATTCCTTAAGTCTTAAGCAAGAATTGCAAACTACAAAAATCACAAACATGGATTTCTTTCATTAAAAGAAAGTAATAGGGGGATAAGCTCATTTCAAGCTATTCTTCAACATTTCTAGACTGCATGGCTTTCTTGAATTCTCAACGAGGATCCTTAGTTTCTCAGGTAAAGCTCTCCAGCTCCATACAGATGTTCAATGTTTCAATACATTGAAATCACAAGATACTGCCACTGGCAAATATTCCAACTTCTAATGGTCTTTGACATCAGTCACCTTACAGAAAACAGTAAACAGTGGAAAAATCTAACCACGTGGTAGTGCATTCTTGCATATACATGTCCCCCAATATTTAGCCCTTCACTCATCAGAACACAGAAAAAATGACCCCACAGCATTTGTTGTCCCATTGAATTTTCTTGGAAGCTCCCATATAAACATAACAATTTTAGTGGTGTTTTGGTTTTGGGGGTTTTTTGGGGTTTTTTTTTTGGTTTTGGGGTGGGGTTTTTTTTGGGGGGGGGGGGGTTGGTCTTTTTATTATTATTTATTTTAGGGTTATCCCCTTTGTTAAAAGGCAAAATTTTGTTAACTAGAGCTTAAGTTTATTTTATAGTTACACAGTGTCCTGCAGGTACGTAGATTTTTTTGTTGTTGTTGTTCTTTTTAAAGCTGGTACCTCCAGAGAAGAGGTCCACTTGCTAAATAAAAATGCAGCACTAAGGAAATGGAATAAAAGCACTTTATTTTCAGATTTTTTTTTGTGTGGAAGATAACTCCTGCCAATGTTTAATTTTAATTAAAGAGGAAAGCTACACAAATATGAACTTAAAAAGGATGGTTTCAAAAAGAAAAAAAAATACTTACTCTGTAAATAGTGCAAAACCATCAACACAAGACTATAGCTGCTTAAAGTACCACAACTGGAGTCATTTATGTCATGATAACTCGCCCACTTCTTAACAACCAGTACTAACGGACGAACTCTATTCTCAACTGCAAATAAAATAAATGCTTCTCAAAAAAAAAAGAGCACATTTAAGTAGACAGCAATCAAACAATATTTGTTCCTACTTGATCAACATGATACTCTTGTATTCTAAGATTACCTTTTGTAAATATTTTATAGAATTTACTTAGTTATTCTACAACTACTATTCATCTTATAAAAATCAGAAAAAAATATTTGCATTTGAAAACAGCGTGAATAGTAAGATCCACAGATACATCACAAGAGGTATGCCACGTAACTTGCAGATAAGACAAAACTGGATGCGTCAGTCAATGAAGTGTTGTCCCACAAGTGGGGTCGTTTACCCGGTGTGCAAAATGCCAATATACACACAGAGCAGAGGTATTTTATTCCAATTCATGTTTGCGCAAAGATGGGGGCTAGGTGGTAATCCACAAAGCTAACATACCTCATGCCTAAACGGGCAAGCAATTTATGCAGTTCAGTTATACATACTCAATTTCCAAAGTTCTTCCCCAAAACTATTACTGGTAGTCGCTTATCTAGCACAGTTTCTATTGGGCTAAAGTTTCCCTGCTTCGAATTAAAGGTACAGTGTTCTTTTATTCTACAGCACATGCATGCTCAAGGAGGGTGTGGGGGGGTAAGTCTTTATGGTCTTGAATTGAGTCGGTGGTCATGATCTCCCCCTGCCACCTTTACCTTTCCTCCAGTTATCAAAGATCTTTGCTGACTTCATGCCTATTAGCAATTATTCAACTTTTCCGCTCCTCCTGGGGTAGGACGTTCCCTTCTTATCAGTCTTTTAGTTCTTCTTCAAGGGCACAGTTGTTAGCAAGGCATGCCTTGTGTATACAAAGGGTATCTTGTTTCACAAGATCTTTGTGGTCTTCTTAGGGTGGCTTAAGTACATCATTTTTTAAGTACATCAGAAGCAGTATCACATTCTACTTCTAAGTTCTCTTCAGTTCATTGCACTAATTGCCTGAATTAACTTGCTGCCAGGACAGACCAAATGTAAATTTTTCTTATTTAGGCTATATAAACTTTGAGGGCAGGGAAAAGAATCCTTCTGGTTGGAGGACACAGAGCTCATTCTTAAGTTTTCCTCAGGATCCATGAAAGCAATAATCCCTGCATCCAAACATTAATTTTAAGTTTGCCTTGTCCTCAATAGCTTTTTTTGTAGATGAGATGTTAGATACAATAACACATTAAATCAAGACGTGCTTTTCATGAGTAAAGACAGAAATACAGTCATATTCCAGCTATGATCTTCTGAATTTCTGGGGAATATAGATAGCCTTCTAATGAAGATTGTAATGTGTTATAGGGAGATGTCACTCACCACTACCTCCTAGGGACCTTACAGCATACTTAATTTATTATTTGCAGATACATGGAAACAGATCATCAACTCAGTCAGCTGACATACAATGCCTTATATGTTTTGGATTATCTTTTCTAACCTGACATCATTGTACGAAGTTTTGTATTCTGCACATCAGGACAGGAATACATCAATAGGTAATTACTTCATCCAGGACAAGAAACATCCTACAATAGCACCAGTTGCTGTGTTCTCCATTATTCTGAAAATCCTACCAAGCATGGGATTTTCTCACAACCTATTCACAGTGGCTCAGCACACATGCCCCTGAAAGTGGTACTCCTCTTCTTGGAATGAATGTCCTAGATCCAGAAGACCTCTTAGAAACAAACAAAACTCCTTACCACCAGTTACCTCATCCCCTACATAATGCACCAGTGGTTGAACTAAGAGATATGACTACTACTACACTAACTGTGAGATGCAGAAGAATTACTGTACAGACATCATATGAACATGCATTAACTGAAATAGGATTTTTCCATGAGAGAGAAATACAAATAGGCTCAAATTCCAAACTGGACTCTTTTTTTGTGGCACAATAGAAGAGATCTCTTTTTAGTTGACCTCATTCTGAGATAAGGTTTTCTGTCTGCTAGTACCCGTAATTAGTATATAACAAAGTTAGTGTGCAACACAGCCAGTAAACTTTTCCTGATGCTCATTCATCAGTCAACAAGCTACCCCCTCAAGAAAATGATCAGTAATATCATTTGCTCAAAGCTAAAAGGTCCAGCTTCCACTAATTGAAAAATCCCAACCATCAATTGCTGATTTAATTGCAGACACGCCTCCTTAGGCAACCAACTGATAACACAACAGCATCTACTTCAGTTACTAGCTCTGCTTAATCTACCTACATTTTCCCCTTCTGGGGGCATTCTGCTTCACTTGGCCATATCATCTTTGATGTTTTCTACAGTACCTATGCACCAACATAGAAGGGCTGATTTCAAAAAGACAGAAGAACATCCACAGAAATATTTATGAATATTTTTTATCATGCTCACTAAGATAACCAGTCCCTTGTTTGCCTAAGCATCTAATTTGTTCTAATGGAACAGAGATACCCATGCATCTTCCATGTGAGAGGTAATTTAATTTTTTTTCTCCCATGCAGGGTGAAGCCCTTCAGCCACACAAATTTTAAGTGAGCAGGCTAATACTTTTAATGCTATCCACCCTGGTTGATGACGACTTTTAAAATTATGTAAAGAGACTGTCTGATAAAAGTTTCCATTTACTCTTGTTTGCCTGATGTCACCTGAGAGTTTTCTTGTCCAAAGAAAAAAGACAGACTATGCTTGATATAGCTTGCCTATTTAGGAAGTTCTCGCACATTGAGGAGATAATTTTTTCAATCACAAGTCTCCCTTAGTAACTAACTCACTCCTTGACCTCAAGAAAAATAACAGTATTTATCTTTCATCAGGAGACGAAGTTAATTTTGCTGGCTTTAAAGTGGGCACCAAAGCAGAATGAAAGAAAAGGTGGGACACTAGGACCTACCCCTTCCACTGCTTTTTTCACATCTGGACTCTTATCTGCCCTACAGTTATTTGCTATGAGGAATAAGGGAAACCTGTGGCAGAAGCTAGGAACAACTATATCAGCATTGGACTTAGTGAAGTGACCCCTCACCTGTAACCATGAATGACAACAGATTTCCTTCCAAGCTTAAAAATACTCTTTCCCAAGCATACGCCTTCCTGGATGTATGAAGAAATTATAGTTAACTAACTGATCTAGGACAAGTTGTAGACCCTCCTAGTAATGTGAATATGGAACACTGAAACTACTCTGTTTGAAATAGTCAAAATTAACTAGTTAAGGTAACTTCTACTAATAGCTTCCTTCCTACCCTAAAGAGAAAGGAATTCCCGTATGCAAGAACTGAAGAAGGTGGTAAAAGCAGCACAGATGGCCTAGAAGAAGTAGCCTGAGGTCCACTCCTTATGTATTTATATGCCAAATGACATTGTGATGCTAAGTAAGAAAAGCTTAGCTTAGCACCGAGTGCTGCTCTTATTACTTCCCCTTTAGAAGTCTGCATTTCAGGAAGAGATAGTGAAATAGACTCCTGAGGAGACACAAACCAGTTTTGTTTTGGGGTTAGTATAAAAAACTGAAGCAGTATTTTGGATTTTCCAAGGAAAGACTCTATAACAGCATACAGCCACAGCTAGATATCAGCCACACATACCTATCAGTGGCAGTAAAGAAATAAAAGAAACTGGAGATTATACCAGGAGATGATCATTAGTATAATTATCTCATTATCTGCAGAAGATTGAAGCAGCCCTTGTAGTAGATATGTAGACCTTAATATGATGGATCTTTGTTATCTTCTGAATATTACAATATTCAATTAAAAACATACTTAGCAGATATATCAGTTTTCTCCATACATTTATAGTGAGTAACAAGAAGTTATCTTAAAGCTATCTAATGCAGATAACTAGGTAATTATATATAGTAACCTAATACATTCAACTTAATAGTCTATAAATACCAAAATACAAATTCAAAAAGCAAAGTTTATAGAAATAATATATGAAAAATTTACTGTATGCATAGATTCTTAGAAGGAATGTATTTCTTATTCCTACAACATTGTTTACATTCAAATCAAACTCCACACAGCTGTTGGTGAGGAGAAAAGAATCAAGCATCAGATATTCAATTTCAGAACATTTATTACCTACTTAGTGACAGAGGTGGAGAAATAACTTTAAGATAATACTCTAGAAACTTTCTTCAGAGTTTTGATGCTGTGATTTCTACTCTGATTTTGTTTATAGTACTTGAATTGTTTATAGACTTGAATTCCATTGTTATCAAAATGCAGTTCTTGTTTTACATAGAAAATACATGTAGATCCAAATTTAGACCTTAGGACAACATAATATATCAAATATCTTTTGGATTTTTAACAAATCTTTCTCCCAACTAAGACAGTACATGATTTACTATGGACAACTTTTGATGCCAGGAAGGATTCTGAGGTATTAGTTTAGCTAATCATGCCAACGAACTGAGAAGGAGAATAACTGGAAGAGGTCAAAAGTTAAGAATCTCTTTTTGTCATGTTAGTGGTACGAGTCTGATGTGTGGCTGGGGGGGGGTGGGGCTCCCGTTGAGTCACAAGGTTCAGAAAGGACCCCCTTGCTTTCTAAACTCCTTCTCAGAGAGGAGTCTAGGTGCGGCTAGGTCCAGTCTTAGTCTCAGACCTGGTCAATGGTTTATGTCTAAAGGACTGTGTGTATAGCCACTTATCAGAGTCGACGTTTGCCTGTCAGAGCCTTCTCAAAGACTTTCACTGAAACAGCTTCGCAAAGTTGAAAAGATAGATAATTTATTAAGGCGACAGATATAACAAGTTTGGAATTGCCATTGATAAATACACTTACTGCAAAAATCTAGCTCGAGTTAATAGTTCAGCGCTTTTGTTAGAGTTACTTTCCCGAGTAACATTTGACATAGTCAGAGGCACAAATCTTACCAAAGAGGTGTCCCTGCCTGGGGAGGAGAGAGGTCCAGGCCCATCGACCCATCCGGTAATTGGAGTTCTCAACCTCAAAATGGAGGATTCTAAAGGCCAAATTTATGCTCTTGCGAGGTGGGACTAAGTCAATTATACTGTGCTGATTGGCCCTTAGCAAGGCTTGCAGCTTGCAAGGTCGGTGGGGCCCAGTGAGTCAGTATGGGGGCCAGGGAATTCAGTGCAGATTTACAAGAGTCTTTCTAGCTTTACTAAGAGACCTTCCCCTCACCCCAGGCATCACTCAGCAGCTTTAGATCACACTGTCTTATCTTGTAAGATAAGCAAACACCTCTACTCCCTGCTGGCTCACAGGGATTTCTGCATTCGGCACCAACAAGCCTGGAGTCCCACACTTTTCTGCAATGATGGTCAGAGATAAATCAGCAAGCATTTTGAAATGAAAACCGTTTGTTAGTAAATGGCACATGTTGTGTGAAAAAACTTCTGAATTTCAGAGCATGCATTTTTTAATAACCGTTTCATACTGTTAACAGCAAATAAGAACAAGGCAAACAAGCACTATCTGCTTTATTTATATTCCCCCCCAATTTGAATTCCATACTGCACATAGAGCTCAACTGCTCACAGTACTCAAGAAACAATATTAAATTCATAGTCAATAAGACATAGCAACATTTTAACTCACAACAAGAAGAGCCTATTATTGGCAAAGCAGTAGCTATCTGCAATGTACAGCTATTTCCATTTTGTACATCCAAGTCTCATTCACATAGTTGTTTGCCTGAACATTCCTTTGGATTCTCTTGAACTATTATAAGGGGAACATAGACCTAGAATTTATTGAACTTGGTAAAACACATTCATTTGATGCCTACAAAAGGTTTTAGACATCATTAACTACATTAAAACATTCTTTGCATCACAAGTATTACACAGTTTTAAACTTGAATTAATATCAAGCATGACTTCTTAGGTACTACCATCTTAAAACATCTAACAGTACAGGAAATAAACAACCTTGAGCTACTGCCTGACAAATGTAAAAATAAGCATAAATACCAGTAGGAATATTAGTTGTATATGCAAATATAATAAAGAAATATGTCAGGCTGCATATGTAATTCCAATTAACCCCAATTGACAAGATTACTGTTTACCAGATACTGATTAAAGAAGTTCCATTGCTGTTGTATTGTACTTTAATACAAACATTTAATAGATGTTGCAATTATAGCAAGTGAAAAAGGTTTTGTACTCTTG
The DNA here is from genome assembly GCF_900496995.4 of Aquila chrysaetos chrysaetos. NCBI lineage: Eukaryota > Metazoa > Chordata > Aves > Accipitriformes > Accipitridae > Aquila > Aquila chrysaetos. The sequence goes on along the minus strand of NW_024470324.1, from coordinate 637,518 downwards.
GGACTCAAGTTCTAGCAAAAGTGCTAAGGGAGAGGAAAAGAGTCAACTGCACATCAAATGTAGCAGAAGAGGAAACTTTTGCATCCTCTGTAGTACAGAAATCTCGTTAATTAATCAAAGGCTTGTCTGGTAGCAGAGACAACATTGGAATCATTTCCTGGGAAAGAATACAAAAAAGATAATAAGTCTTTACATGCAATGGATCTTCCCTTACTGTTATAGCATTAAAAAACCTTTAAGATGAAAAAGGAGAACACACAAACTGAATGCTTTCTCCTTTCACCAAATCAAAATAAGTAGGAAATGGCAATTTTCAATTATATATGGACCATTGACAACACATTAGAATCCAGATGCAGAGATAGCACCCATTGAATTCTACCACCTTCTCCCAGCAGCTGGGCATCAAGAAAATTGGCTTTCACAGGAAACTTGTCATGCTTAGTTTCTAGTTTTGGCCAAAACAAGCTTAGTCCCCTGGGTACAGAATATCCAAACCATTTTTCAAGACCTCTGAAAAAATGAATGAGTGTGCATGTATGTATATGTATGAGCCAATAAGGATTAGAAAGAGACAGACGCCTTAAATAAAAAGACAAAACATGGATAGAGGTGACAGGGTACATAAGAGAAAGATAACTGGAAAGAGAAAAAAACAAACAAACAAACAAAAAGCCCCCAACCCAAAGTCGTCATCCCCCCTCCCCTTCCAAAAAAACATAGAAAATCAGATGGTGAACAGCACTGTTTTTTCTCAAAAAAATGTAATAGGCAGCTTCTAGTCCAAAATTATACTTTGATTTAGCAGGAAATAAAGAATTCTTTAAATCCTGTCTATAAGGCATACAAATATCATGGCTGTTACTTTTTTTTTTTCTTTTTTTTGCAAGTGACCATAGTATGGACTATAAATGCCTACAAAAGACTTCCATCTTCTGACATAATCACTTCCATACTTAAGGTTTCTTTTTAAAGTTTATTTTCTGATGTTAAATTGGAAAAAAAATATTCTTGCTATAGCTCCATGATTTATTGAAGATTTTTACCAGGAATTACCATTTAACTTATCTATGAAGACTAGCATTGTTATATGTAGCTAAGCCATATAACCCAAATTTTAGCTTGACAAGTTTAATATTTTCAGAAAGCATGGGAAAAACAACCTTCTGTACTGTTAGAGGAGAAAATTATTAAATAAAAGTTATTCAAATTTTTAAAAGATAGACAAGTATACAGAAGTAAACATGGGATTAGGTGTAAATGATAAAAGTATATAGCAAAACCCTAACAAGCATTATATAAATCTCAGATGCAAGAAAAGCTTAAATGGATAATACTTATTAGTTCGAATTGTAAACATGACAGATTCAGTTTTATCACAGCAGGGTTTCTGCCATGATAAAAGCATATCATTAATTTTAGAAGCATGTGGGCAGGATAAGATAGTTAGATACAAGAAAGTTGTTCAAAGTCCTATTTACAAAGAATAGTCAAACCACATTATTACATGAAGGTGATACACATAATTCTTACAAAATGTAAGCCCATAAATATAGGAAGATTTGAACATTACTCAGAGTCCCAACCAATTTGAGTGCTTTGCACAATTTTTTCCTCTATGGCAGATACTTTTATCACACAATAAGAAATACATTGTTCTGTCCTAGTACATCCCTCTTGATTATTTATTTTCACATCTTCATAATGAAGATACAATGAATACAATAACATACAACACATCCACTTCTCTCCAATTACTTTCCCCTTAAAAAAAAAAAGCCATAGAATTAGTACCTAACACTATGAATAGAACATGTAATACTACACTTTGTTAAACACAGAATACCTCTCTAAAAGGCCGCAGAATATACTCTGCTAAAATGAACAAAAAAATTTAATCAAGAAAACAAATGTCATCACAAGAAACTAAAGTTTGTTTCAGTGTTATCTGTATAGTGTAAAAGCTGTGAATTAGTAGCTTAAGTATCTCAACAGTTAAGATGTTCGCACAGAAAGCAAAATTATCTTTCACGACAATTTTCTTCCCACCATTGTTTTCCTGTCACGAACCATCTGTCAACTAGAATCCACTATGCACAAATCACCCATAGAAATACATGATGTACCGCTACTAATTCACATCACGGAAACTAAACAACATCTCAACCACAAGAGGTGTTTCAAGCCATCGAGGAAGCAAGCTGACTGCCACTGCACACTAGCTGTACAACACAAATAAAGCATAACTTCAGGGGGACTACTCATATGGACAGGACATACATAGATACTTTCCTGTGTCAGAGTCTAAGAAATGATGTTGAACAGAATACTTGCCTGATTTTATCCCTGAACTTCACTATTGGCACTTTTGCTCGAATCAGCTGAAATTGTTCAATGTAGTTTGCTGAAAGGGAGAAAAATATGCAATTAAGTTTCATGTAAGATGCTGATCTTAAAAAAAGATCCTAAAGTAGTCAAACTAACTGATCTATAGCAAATAGCAGCTTATTAAGTTTAGCAAAAAATGTTCTCAGAAGGGTTGTGCTAAACTAAGTAACCTTTAGCAACTGCAACAAAAATACAATCTAGGAAAGCATGTGGAAAAAAACGCACTAAATATTAGAGAAAAACATTAGTGGAAGATTTTTCTGTGGGAAGTATATTCAAGAAATTTGAACATAAGGAATGCAGTTCTACAGTGCTTTCACTGAGCAGTACTTGTAATAGAAATCCTGAATAATTAAGGTTCAAAAAGAAGGGAGCAAGAACAGACCCATCCAGGATGGCCAGAACTTAAGCCCAGCACTATGTTGTAGCGAGGGGCACATGATCAGCTACGTACTTGTTAATCATGTCTAGACTGCTTACAGTTGAAGTTATGTGTTTTACTGATCAAAAAATATTAACATAACTGTATCATCACTACACACTGATTATGCTTAAAACTTCAAGAACTGTTTCTTTGACTAAAGTACATACCAAAAAAGACATTTCCTATCAAATTACTACTGAAAACAGGACACCACTTTCCATCAAAGATGAGATAAGCTTTATTTGCTTTTTGCTTTAACGATAACTGGACATGCAATAAATACACAATCACAGGACTGCACCTCAGATTATTATCCACACAGTATAGACACACAGGCTCAATGCCAGACCATCCAAACCCAAACATACTAAGCTCTGCCAGACTCATACAATGCCACCAAATGCATCTTTGCACTTAGCTCCCCAAAACTGCTGCATCAGTCGTATTATCTGCAATTTCCCCATTCTTCACAACATCTCAGGCTATATTTAGTAGTTGCCCATAATCCTGAATGAGAAATGCACCCAAGAAAGTAATGGAAGAGACAAAGAAAAGGAGAGTCCATAGGTTACACGATATGAATATGGGCAAAAAGCACAGCTTTAGTAATCTCTTATGTTGCAAAATATAGGACCACTTGAATTTGACCATATCTAACACTATACATTTTTCCCTTGTTTCCATAAATTAACCTCAGATTAGCATAAATAAGCATGACAAAGCTAGGATTAGTGCAGATTAAAAATAACCTTAAATAAAAGCTGATCTTCACTTGGGGGGGGGGAGATCTTTCTATCAGTTTGGATAGCAACCTTGATTAAACAGTGTCAGCTCTATTGCATTTGGATGACAACTTCAGGTTTGTTAAAACCCTACTGTGCAATATTCAATTAAAACAAATTTTAAATTTTTTTTGAGACTTTTTGAAAGTGTTTTATGGATATGCACATTTGGACAGATTTGACCTGAGGTAATCCTTTATCTGGATTTGAATGCATTGTATTATCCTAAGCAACACAGACTGGCATAAAAAAAAAAAAAAAAATCTTATTAACTTACTAATTTCAAAGGAAGAGTCTTACAAAACTCCAATCCATGTTCACTGAACATACAATCTAGTGCAACTTACACAAGCATCCCCTCTTTCTAGCTGCACCTGCAGACACATCCAAGCATCCCTCTTCCAACATCCTAGAACATTCTGAATGTGAAGCTATAAAGCATGTAGAGCTCTACTTTCTTTCCTTTCACTACCAAATTTAAGACAAAAATGCCCAACACATAGCCTATGGGAGACAACTGTGGGTATCTATCTGCATGCCATAGCAATTCAACTTTCCTCACTATGTCAGTTTCTGAAGGGCTCTTGAGACATTAACTGGATTTGTTCTAGTGACAATCCACTTCCAAATACATCCTTGTCTGCAAGTGCATCCCAACACTTGATGGGTACTTGTGCCAAATTAGTTGGCTAAGAAAAACAAAAAAACCCCAGTCCAACATAGTCCCAATCTCTTTCCCAAGGGTGAAACAAAGAGGATGTTATAAGGCAGTGACTTGCTGCTGGTACCCTCTTTCTCGGCTCACACCAATTACGCTGTTGGCAGAATCTCTATTGTATGTAAGCATTAGGTTGTCATATATGCCAGGGAAGAAACAGTCACAAATACAGGATGTGGAATTCTGAAATACATACAGATTGAATAAATGCCTTCATAAACTGACTCTCTGACCCTGATGCTATGACCAGAGGGGCTACACCAAAAAACACGCAAAGAATCCCACATAGCTGCTCCACAATTTTAGGCATGTCTATGATAGTCACAGATACCACTTCAGCTGTAATGAAAAAGAATATAATCGCTTTGAAGAAAAATAAACACTCTTTAATAAATAATAACACATTCATGCAGAACTTCAGATTAAACAGCTTAAATCTCTCTTTTCTTTTGCAGAAAAAAAGATTAAGCAATTGTACAAAATATTAATCCCAAACATGGTATATGACAAAAAGATCTTTGGCATCCTGCACATGTAGCCTGGTCTCATCGATAGGGTTATACTATAGAAAGAGAAATTAGGTGACACAGAACTTTGAATCCAGAGTCATGAAGAATCTAGGGGGGTACAACCCAGCACAGGATGAATTAATTGTCGATGTTTGGAATTCACTCACTTTTCTTGCAAAGCAACATCTTTTTGCAAAACCATGTCTGTAACTAAACAGAAATATTTTCTTCCACCCATGTTAAAGAATATTTTATAAATTGAATGAGGACTATATACAAGCCTTAGAGAACTATGTACCTTTAACAGAACACAGAATAAAACATAAATAGCATATAATTGTATTGTTTTTTTGTGGTGGGATTTTGGTAGCGGGGGAGGGGCTACAGGTGTGGCTCCTGTGAGAAGCTGCTAGAAGCTTCCCTGGCTCCAAGTCGGACCCGCCTCTGGCCAAGGCCAAGCCAATCAGCAATGGTGGTAGCACCTCTGGGATAACATATTTAAGGGAAAACCTGCAGCAGAGAGGGGAGTGGGATGTGAGAGAAACACTTATGCAGATACTGAGGTCAGTGAAGAAGGAGGGGGAGGAGGTGCGTCAGAGGAGGTGATGCCCCTGCAGCCCGTGGTGAGACAGCAGGCTGTCCCCCTGCAGCTCATGGAGGTGAACGGTGGAGTAGATGCCCACCTGCAGCCCATGGAGGACCCCATGCTGGAGCAGTTGGATGGCTCCAAAGAAGGCCATGACTCCATGGGAAAGCCCACACTGGAGCAGTCAGTGCCTGAAGGACTGCAGCCTGCAGAAAGGACCCACACTGGAGCAGTTCATGAAGAACTGCAGCCTGTAGGAAGGGCCCATATTGCAGAAGTTTGTAGAGAATTGTCCCCTGTGGGAGGGACCCCACACTGGAGCAGGGGACAAGTGAGGAGTCCTCCCCCTGAGGAAGAAGGAGCAGCAGAGACAATGTGTGGCAAGCTGACCCCAACCCCCATCCCCTGTCCCCCTGGGGTGAGGAAGAAAAGAAAATTGGGAGTGGAGTTGAACCCAGGAAGAAGGGAAGGGTGGGGGGGGGAAGGTGTTTTAAGATTTTTGTTTTACTTCTCATTATCCTGTTTTGGTTTGATTGGTAACAAATACAATTGATTTTGTTTTTTCCCCAAGTTGAGTCTGGTTTTTGCCCATGACCATAAGTGGTGAGTGATCCCTCCCAGTCCTTGTGTTGACCCACGAGCCTTTTGTTATATTTTCTCCTCCCCATCCCACTGGGGGGGGGGGGGGGGGGGGGGAGGGAGGAGTGAGTGAGCAGCCTCATGGTGCTCTGTTGCCAGCTGGAATTAAACCACAACAATAATAAATTGGCAGTAGGCCATGAATAACTAATGTGTATTGCTTACATCACATGATAAACTTAATCATATGATACCAGGAGTATCTACTCTAAACCAGTCTGAATGGGAGCAATATGAATTAGGTTGTTGGGGTTTGGTTTTTTTTAAATTTTATCTGACTACATTTTCAGCTGAGAGGAATATTTGCATGTGAATATCCTTTTAGGTAAATAAGACATTCTGAACACTTATGTGATGCCATTCTAAACTCATTAAGTTTTATCATCAGTGTGAAGTAAAGCAAACAGGAGTATAGTTAATAAGTTAACTTTTGCATCTATGGCAGGAAGTTGAGATAACTGTAGTTGTAAAGAATTCCCCAGGGAGGCATGTCAAGCTTGAGAAACAGTGTCACTTTTATTACAGCCCTCTGACTGTTTTACCTCATTTACAATGCTACCATGAATGAGACAGAGGGAAGAAAAAAGTTGAAAAGGATCTTAACCCTAGCCACATAGGAATACACAGAGAACAAAGGGCCCTTTTTTAAACACAATGTTTTTCTTTCCATGCAATGTTTGGAAAAGAAAGTTTTATGTCTATACCACCATGCAGTACTTTATGTTCTCACCTACCTGCGAAGTCCTCCTTCAAGGTCGTTCGAGTTTAAGTTCCCTTGCTTGTCCTAGCTGTTGCATGTTCCCCACTAAGCAACTGTTATGCAGATTCCATTCTGATATCCTAGTCTCAACACTACAGCACCTCATTGTATAACTAAGAGAAAATGAGCTCTCTGTTATTTATTCAAATAGCAAATACTGGTCAACCCAGTACTGCCAAATTGTTGTTCAAATGAATCCTGCCTAGACTGGATGAATCTAAAGAGAGTAATCAGTTTGAGGTTTACTCTCAGTGGTTTGGACAACACCCTCTTCAATATGTTATTAAGAGTTATCACCCCAAATTCACATTTCTAAAAGATGTTGCTTTGAGCATACAGTTCTGGGGGGCGTTAGCTGGTATTGTAAAAAAAAAAAAAAATGTGCAGGTATCTGAACAAATACGTGGAAGTTACATGTACTCTGCTAGTCTTTGAAACAGAAGATGTATTACTGCTATCCTTACATCTCTCTACTCTAGGAGAAACACAATACCTTTAAGACTATCACATCCCATAAAGACAGTAAATAAATATCAAAAGTTTTTTCCTACTTTACTCTGCAACTAGACTATGAAAAAAAAGAACGTATCTTAATTTCAGTCAGTATTCTACATGCAGATGGCAACACAGAAAAGCCTCTGCTATAAGACTTTAAATCTGATGGACTCAAATTCCTTACTCACACTTGTTACCTTTTGCAAGCCTGAAACTGAAATAAGTTGGAGTTTAGATAAGTTTTGAATCCACTTCCCAAACCTCCCAGAATGAAACACTAAGCTAACAATCACAGTTAACTGTATATAAGGGATAAGAGAGATGGCACTTAAAGTTCTGAAGATTATTTACCTATAAGAAAGACTTTTCTTCAGAATGCTTTCCAATTTATCAATCAATCATGGAATTAAGGTGAAATAATCAGAGAATCACACTCTTCTTATAGCCCTTATTTTGGAATGTACAGGAACAGCACAGAGTGCAGGAACAAAGAGGAAGATGTTAGGAAAGACACAGCTAGAAAAAAAACTTCTCCCAAGTTCCTAAACTGCAGTGGTCTGTGAAAAGGCTGGAAAAGCTCTAGAACATTACCCATGCCACAAGTCTCCTCCTTATGAAAAATTATTTAGCCCTTTAACTCTTTCACAAAATCAGCCCAAGAACTTAGTTTTAAACAACATCTTATCTTTCTTCCCTCTTCTTGTTTCTCTTGCATCTTGGCACATATATTTAGTTAGCTTTCATGTCCGGCCCAAATTATGTTTATTTCTGTTCTCTTGTGTGAAGCAAGGAATATGTTTAATGACAGCTCACACGCTTGTTGAGAACATGCTGCAGTCTGTCTTCCACAGCAGAAAGAAAGAAGGAACTACATAACTAGTAAGATTACAGGATAGCATATGTATTAACTGGATAGCACAAAACCTAAAAATAATGATCAGAAGCAGCTTCATACCTTTTAGGTTGTTAAAAAGCACATGCAATAAAGTACAGAATACTGTTTGAATGAAATTGCAATTTTTAAAGAAGCTTGGTACAGACAAATCTTACACTTGCTTGTACACAGCAGCATCATACATGCACTCATGCTAACCCTTTTAAGGCTGCAAATATAGAATTCTGGTTCAACTTGAAGTAATGTCTCAAAAGGATTACAATTTCTGTATGCTTTTTCTTTAAAGATATGTACTTGTAGATCCCACATTTGCTGATTAAGTGGCAGCTGACTTCTGAAGACAGTAGAAGGTAGGAAGTCTCTTAAACAAGAAATTGCAGTTCTATTAAAAAAAAACAAAACAAAACAAAAAAACCCCCAAAAACTTAGCAGCCAATTTGGAGCTGACCATGAACAGACATTTCTGAGCATGTAAGCCTGACTCCACAAACCCACAGGAGTGCCAACAGGACACCACTGAAGCATACTGCTAAAATCATCTCCCCAGAGGCAGAGAAAAAGCATATGAATCTATCAGCTTCTGAAATCTAGCTTGGGGGACACCCCCACTCCTCCCCAAAAAAAACCCCAACAACCCACAAGCTATTTTGAAATTTTGGATGAGAGCAATTATATTTGCCTAAATAAGCTTTAATAAAAATAACTGGGCAACTCCCTTGTTTCAGAAGTATTGAACCTTAGCATAGTTGAGATAAAAATAGTAAGTGAACTAAATCCAAATGGAAAGACCCACATGGAAAAGCCTTTTCATTTTGAATCAGGGGAATGTTTTCAAACAACTTTTGTCTATCAGTTCTATCCACAGAACACCCATACACAGACACAAGGATAGATGGCTAGGTATAGGAATACATGCCCATAGTGATGTTAAAATTATGAGGAGATGATCTAAGAGGTCTACATACCACAACTAAAACAGTCTGACAGGAACAGTAATATTGTTGTCCCTCAAATAGGGTTCATTCACCCTGTGTGCAAGCCAATAACACAGAGTCGAGGTATTTTCAAATTGATTTCATTGATGCACATGAATGGGTGCCTGTCTCAAGACAGCACACCCTTGTCTCAAATTCCCATGTTTATATACTTAAGTAATACATATTCATTATTTCCCTTAATGATTGGTTCTTTCTTCTTCACCTCTCATGTAAATTAGTGCACAGACTGTCTTCTTCCTTCATTGTCTTCTTTTGAGCAGGTGGTATCATTTGAGTAGGTGGTCAATGAATCGGTAGTCGCGATCTCCCCCTGTAGGAATTACCTTTTACCTACTTCTTACTCTGCCTTGGCAGTTCCAAGCAGTTCTTCAAGGTTTGTTGATCAGATCACAATCCATTATCTTTTCTGACATAAGCATTCTACTTATCTACAAAGCCCCATTGTCTAATAGTTTATTCCTAAACCCTAAATCATGTCTAGTTATTGTTTCCCTATTTTAAATATTAACTGATGGGGACTGCACACAGGACTTGAGCAGCTCCCTAGTTATTTCAATCATATTACACATATTAATTGATAACAATATCAGCAGTGTTTTGTCCTGCCTCACCTTCCACAGAACATTTTGATTAAATGAAGCTGACCAAAGGCACTTGCAAGATAACAGAGAATTTGGAAAGCATCAGAAATGAGCAATGGCACAGACAAAAACCTTCAGGGATCACTCCCACATGACCGTCATGTCTTTCTGTTACTGGCAAACAAACTTGATTTTGTCTAAAACTCTGTCACAGAACACAACCTCTTGAAAAAAAAGAAGAGAGTGCATAATTTATTTAGATGCTCCCTTTCTAGTCCCTGAAAATACAATTATTTTATCACTATGCTTCTCAGCACTGGAACGACTTGCATCCTAGGCATATTCAGACTAAGTTCTGGACCACTTATGCAAACATCAATATTTAATGACTTATTGCTGTTGTATCAGATGCCTATTCTGAAATGGATATATCAAGTCTCTCCTCAAGTGAGCTGTTGAAATCTGGGTATGCACACCTGCCAGTGAAGACATTTTGAAGTCTGCATTAAAATTTATGGTTTGTTCCTTTTACCACTGCAGGATTGTTCAGAACAGCAATATAAGGAGTAATATCAAAGAATATATCACAAGTCTGAGAACTAAGGGGACACAGTCACTGATATAAATAAGCGACAGGATCTTTTATGATTCAAAGGATGGTGCAAAAACCTCTCTGAAGTAGGAGGCTTTCACTTTTAAGTCAAGAACTGCCCCAGTGGATTCTTCATCTGAAGGGAGTCTAAACAACCTAAACAACAACTTATACAAACTATGAATTGACCTATGCGTGCTGGTACCGTCAACATTTAATATTTTCTTCACCAGGCACCTAAGTTAACTATTTCACCGGTATCAAGTTGTCGTCCTGCCCCCCCCCCAAAAAAAAAAAGTTCTAGTTCTACAGTCTATTGTGAGCCACATCTTATTTTACAAATCCTTAGAGTATTGTCCCCAGGAAGGCACTGCAATGTAAAAGAGTAGTAAGATTTCACTAACAAGTTTCCCAAACAGAAACCCACTTCCCTTCCCTTCCCCCCCCCCCAAATTGTGGTCCACTATTCAAGTCATTTTAGATGCTACCTGTTCTTCAAGTCCACTTGAAGGCAACCTGTGAGAGACTGAAAGAGTTAATGTCTCAAACATTGTGGGGGGGCAAGTTCTGCTTAACTACGAACTCTGCATAACAATGAACCCTGCATAGCAACAAACCACAGGTGAAAAGAAGCCCATCAGCACAGGACATCAGCAACAGGACAGGCAGGGCCTGCTGGAGGATGTGCAGCAGCCCCCTGTTCCGATATGCTGAGCAGGGCAGCTCCAAAGATCAAACAGTGGTCATGTCTGCAGGGAAGGGGAAGTTACTCCCCAAACAACCCCCAAGCCCACCGACCCATTTCCCAAAGGTTCTGAAAGCACAAACCACGCATGACACCTAATTAGCCTAATGAGTGCGAGTGCCCACCTGAAGGAGGGGCAAGGACATGATAAAAGGACACAAACTGATGCCCCACGGGCATGAGCACCCACCAGAACTGGACCCCTAGGCTGACTGGACCAACGCTAGACCCAGGACCAGTGAAATATTTCTCTTTTCTCTCTCTCTCGCTCTCTCTCTTTCCTTTTTCATAACCCCTACACCTCATCCCTTTAGATATTAAAAATTGTTCCTGCATCTAAAATGAGTTAGAGTTCTTTAAACAATTTTCTTCATGACCTTAGGCAACTTACTTCTCTATTTTGCTGTTCTTTGTTCACCTGTTAAATTCATATTTCAACATTAATGGACCCACTTATTGGTTCATAAGTATTAAGTGCAAAAATATATTATTAAATCAAAAGGATTTGAACATTTGTTTCTCATTTTAGAATCCAGCCTTATAAAAGCACATACATTTTAAAAATAGACTTTGTTTTAACTATATATTTTTTAAAATTACTTACTGGTTCTTCTTTAATCACCAAGCACAAGTCACATCAAGTCATCACTGCTACAAGTGCCAAACCCATTCAGTGAGGACCCAACCAAAAAGAGCCTGCTCTCTGTAACGGAAGAATCACAGAATAAAAACTGATGTGACATATCATAGTTTAAGAGGAAGGAAGAACTGTGATCTTGAACATTCAAACTGATATTAAGTAATCAAATTCAAAACATACATGGAAAAATATGCTGAATTTCTCTCTGGAGTTCTGTTCTGCAAAGCTCTTTTCTGTTCAAATCACAGGTATGCTGCTGACATGCTTGAAACAACTCCAAAACCTGCTGACTTAACTTGACACACATATTCAAAAAGATAAAGAGAACTGAACATTCTTTCCTGCCAGAGATGCAATTACATCAAACATAGAAGACTGCATTAAAAAAAATAGTTTCATGTGATCTATTCAATTGTCTAGAGTTTTACCACACTTGAATTCATATTGAACGCCTCCCCAGAAGAAATTTCTGCAAAGTTTTTAAATTTAAGTTTGTTCAATCTGTTATAAAATGTCTATCCACAGAAAATGTTGCCCCATCAGTATCTGCAGCTGTTTGCGGAATAAGCAGTGAAAGACCAGAGATATCTTCTGCTGACACACATGTAGATTTCCTGACGTTAGTATGAAAAACAAACACCCCCTCTATTCTCCACCAAAATGCTCCAAAACCAAACACACAAGGAGGCTATATAGGACCACAGCAGTTGCTACATTTATTGATATTCCTAATGACAGCTCAGCAATAGAGACCCCATGACACTATCAAAGAACCCTGCAGAAATTTTTGTGGTCTCCCACAGCACCATTGGACCTTGCCTACTCAGAAGGCAGATGTAAAGCACAGGCATAGAAAGATATTAACTTATCTTTTGCCACAGGGAGCGTGGTTTCTATAGGGTCTGGAAATTAAGTATCTCACAACAGAGGGACGCGTGCAGTTAAATCTGGTATGTAATGCACATGGAACAGTGGAGATGAAATTGATCCTGGGAAGGAATACCTACGTTCTTCTGGTAAAGGCACTGCTTGGTTAATTACAGTTGTTTCACGATGAGGTGATTGAAACCGCTGCCATCTGACATCATATGGAACACTTTGTTCACTTAATGTCCTAAGGAAAAAAAAATTATGTGACTACTTCACTAAAAGCAAGTATTCTACAGAACAAGAGGCATGCCCATCCTATATATTAGGTGAAATAAACCTGGAATGAGAAAGAGAACAAACGACTACAAAAGTACAGATACCCTTGAAGTGAATTGATACAACTGCTTTACAAGAGCATCTATATTAACCAATTGAAATCTAAATGGCAAGTCCAGTTAAACAGGACAGCTAAGAAAGATGAATGCTGATATTACTATTTTTGTGACCATATACTGTTTTTGTTTTGTTTTTTTTTAAAGATACATACAGATGATGTAAGCGTACTTTTCTTTAAAATCAACAGAAGTACAGCGAGAAAATTTTGTGAGTTCTAAACACCCAGCGATGAATAAGTTCAGTAGTGGGGAGGGGAGAAAAAGAAACTTACCACAATAACCAAAGTGTAGCATTTGTCTGTGTAGGCTTAGATTGTACAGACAGCGAAATGTGTGATCTGGGCAAAAAACCCCCCACTATTCATCTGACAAATCAAACTAATGATTGTATTAAGCTACACAGGTCATAAAACTAACGTCTCATTTTCAAGCACAAGCTTGTATCTCCTCATTAAATCATTTATCACAGGAATTCAAATATATTTTAAGAGATATAGTGATCTTACAGACAGCCCCTTGACATCTGAACTCTTAATTAAGAAAAAGTTGTACTGAAAGCTGATCAGTGATTGAATACTGTGGTCTATCCACAGTAAAAAATAAAAGAGGACATTCATGTTTTGTTTATACATCAAATATTGCATATAAGCTAACCAGTATGGGGGTATTCACACATTTTTTAATTAAAAAAACCAATATTAAATCAAATGTTCATATGTATCAATGAATTAACTATTAATAAAACTACAGTTATTTCTTGTAGCTAGAAAAGCTGGCACAGCTTTTGGGGACCTGGACAGATAGTATTATTAATTAAACACAAGTTTAACTGAAGAGACCTCAGTCTTGAAAACTGAAATGGTGACTTGAGAAAAGTTCTGATAACATTACCCACCCACAGCCTTAACGGAACTCAGAATTTAACGTTAAATCAAAACATGATACTGTTTCAGCTTATTTTAACTGAAAAGAACTTACATGAACTCATCTTCAGCAAAAATACCTTAAGAAGAGTTGACTCAAGATCTAAGGATTAACTAGTTGATTGCAAATCTCTTAACACAACATAGCTTTCCATAAACCAGACTGGTCAATAGGAAAACGTGCATACAGCATGAAACCTGGAACTACTTTAGTTCATGTGACAGTTATATACTCAACTATAGCTTAATACAATATATTTAATTGTACTTATTTTCTCATCTGTTAAATCTGGAAGAGAAATAGCATACAGGAAAGCTTTGAAGACAGATTACATAAGGCTTCCTCCCTATCAGCTAATTCACAGAACTATTAAAAACTGTGCAAACACATATCAACTACTATTTCTGAACTGATAAGAAGTAATTTTTTTCCTAGATTGTTAAGAGAAACTAAAACCACACATTCATCTGAAATTCCTCTTTCTGTTGCAACTAAGGTAACAAAGGAAGCTATGTAAATTCAAGTAAGTTTAGTTTTTTGAAAAAGTAGAAGAATTGTTTCCATAAAATTCCTCTTAAAAAAAGAACTCGTGTATGCTTGAATTTAGCACTTTGTATTTGAAAAATAAAGCATCACATGACTAAGAAAAATCAGGAGAAACATCTAGCATGTCATCAGAAAAACCTCACAATTCCCATAAAACATTGAAGGAGCAGTCTTAGCTTGACAAATTAACAGGAAGAGAACTCACTTTATTGACACAAACCCTCTTATAGTCAAGCACACAGACTATGATCTATTATAGTATTAAAATAAAATATGCAAGTCAGTTCTGTAAGGCCACAGCTGTTGGAAGAGAAAAACTAAACATACTAAGTCACTTCTAAGTACTAAAATTCTCAAAAGCAGATACATGAATGCTTTAAAGATCCATAACATGGCCTGTTTCATCAAAAAAGTTTTATTCAGTATTCTTGCAATTCCTAACAAAATTCAAGCTGCACAAGAAATTTATATTAGACAAACTTCATCATGGGTACATTACAACCAGAATTAATCACACACAAAGAACTTACTTTCTTCCTCAGAATGACATGGGGGCTGCAGACATACATACTGGACTGCCATTTCCATAAGTCAATGGCTGCAGTGTAACAGCTGGAATATTTGCAAGGTTCCCACTCAGAGCCCTGGAAAGACTACAGTCCATAATTGTTATTCATATAACTAAGATTTTTTTTGGAGTTGGCGTTTTTTCTTAAGTAAATACTAAACTCAGCAAGACCTGCTATTTTTTTTTTTCTTAGAAGCAATACATCTGTCCTTTCTATTCAAAATGAAGAGATGTTTGATTATATATTGTATTTTTCATTTAAAAAATAAAAAATAGAAGATGGCCATTCTTCAGAGCACACATGTAAGAAGTTAGCAAAATAAAAATTAACTTTAGGCCCTTAACTTTAATGCTGCCTTAAGAACACCATCATGTCTTCAGACCTAACCCCAAGAATAAATGTTTCTTCCCCTTCTCATCTCCTCCCTGGTTTCCCCAGTAAACAAATACAATTGAAGATGCTTAAAATTGAACTGTGGATTATTAACTCTAACCAGTGCAATGGCATCTCATGCATTATGCACAACACAAGAGAGCATTAAAACTTGCAGGTCACCAACAGAAGTGATACAGCCGTTTCACACACCTTCCTATTTTTTAAAGTTTACTGCAGTCTAATGTTAAAAACAGTGAAAAACATCCTCTGTAAACAGAAATACTTTTTTTCCAAGAGATAATTAACTGTCTTTTTTAACCCAATCCCCACTATTGAATCTTACTGTACTTACACTGCATTCTTAAAGTTAAACCGAGCATCAATAATTTGCTGGTGAGAGAGAAGAGTAGGTGGTATATTTAGAGGAAGCTTATTGAAGAAATTACTTTGTTGATGATGTTTTGGAGGGAAGGGTGGACAACCCATGTTGGAGGAATTTGGGAACATGCTCCTTTCTACTTGAAGTGAACATGCAGCCCTTTACCTACATTTAAAAAACAAAAAAAAAATCAAAATTAGGCAACAAGAAATACTAGTAACCTTTTAAACTTCTTGTTTAAAAATTGAAATAATCTAGAATATATTTCCACAGATTGCTTAAAAGAATTGTGATTGTGGGCTAGTTTTATCTGCTTTCAGGACACAACAATAAATAAAAGTACTATATTTTCAAAGTTTCACAATTACTACTTAATTTACTTATTTTTAAAAGTGAATTTTGATTTGTTCCCCTCCATTTTAAGTTTAATTTTATGAAAGTTACATGAAACAAAACATAAGATTTTTCATCTCAAGGAAAACTAACATATTTTAGTGGAATATGTTTCTTATTTCAAATGTTCCACAATGATGTTCACAGTATAAGGAAAGGAACACTTGACTTCATCATAAGAACATGAAGATGCAGCTGATCACAAACTATAAGCAAAATTAGGGTTTTTTTTCATAACATAAGCAAAGCAGCAGACAAATGGTCACAGCAATTGGAAAGTAATCTCATGCTTTAAGAATATCATATACACAGAGTTATTTTATGTGTGTGCTTACAGAACGGAGACTGTGATAGTAAATCTGCATTTTTCTATATTTTAAATTGTTTCTGGCACAACTGACTACTGTTTCATTTTGTATCATTATATGCATTATACATTAGCAGAAAGGCTGGATGAAAATCTTTGCTCCTACAATAGGCTAAACTGTGTGTTGCATACATTTTGCAAATCATCAGTATTTTACCTTAAGCTCAACTTATATATTGGAAACAATAGAAGTTCAGACTTTACATGGCAAGACCAGATTAGAAGATTTTTAAAACCAGTTATCAATACTGTATATATCTCTTCACTGCAGTGAAAACCTGACATTACTTTCAAGTTTCTTCATTTGTTTTTTACTTCAGTCTTAAATAAGAACCCTGCAAACAAAGAATACATGTCACTGAAACACAGTTGTTCATGACTGATCTCAATACTTTGCATATAAATATTTACCCAATTAGTGCAATATGAGGATACAAATACAAGAGAAAGAAGTTTTTTCAAACAACTGGAACATTTAGAAGTCATAAGAACAATGGCAGTGTTTCCCTAATTATTACATTAAAACCTTTTTATCAACCCAATGCTGCAGTAATACATTTGGGAAAAGTGCTGACAGATCCATGCACCAGCATGGAAATCCTATCACCACGCAGTAGTCTAAGTTTGGAATAAAATAAAAGTATCACTTTTAGGTTCTCTCTCTCTCTCCATTACCAAACTAAATATATATATATATATATATAAAATTGTATTAACAGTTACATTAATAGGCATTGTCGTGGTTTAAACCCAGCCAGCAACTAAGCGCCACGCAGCCACTCACTCACTTCCCCCCTACCCAGTGGGATGGGGGAGAGAATCAGGAAAACAAAAGTAAAACTCGTGGGTTGAGATAAGAACAGTTTAATAGAACAGAAGAAACTAATAATGATAACACTAACAAAATGACAATAGTAATAATAAAAGGATTGGAATATACAAGTGATGCACAATGCAATTGCTCACCACCCGCTGACCGATGCCCAGTTATTTCCCAAGTGGCGATCCCCCCAGGCTAACTCCCCCCAGTTTATATACTAGATGTGACGTCCCATGGTATGGAATACCCCTTTGGCCAGTTTGGGTCAGCTGCCCTGGCTGTGTCCTGTGCCAACTTCTTGTGCCCCTCCAGCCTTCTTGCTGGCTGGGCACGAGAAGCTGAAAAAAATCCTTGACTTTAGGCTAAACATTACTTAGCAACAACTGAAAACATCAGTGTGTTATCAACATTCTTCTCATACTGAACCCAAAACATAACACTATACCAGCTACTAGGAAGACAATTAACTCTATCCCAGCTGAAACCAGGACAGTATTCTCTCATACACTGAAATAAAATCAGTTATTCCTAACTTTATTGTAGTAAAGTCTCATTGTTTCCATGGCCTTGAAATCTTTCACCTACCACTATAGACTCTTGTCATATTTTTTTACCTCCTTGGACAGCTCCAACTGTCATTGCAAGCAGCATTAGCATGAAACCTAGGCAAATAAATTCCAAGGAGTTTATTTGTTCAGGTTTGACATTGTTCCTTAGTTCCTGTGATGACAGCCCACACTAGTGAAAAACTGGTACTACCTACATTGACATTGCTATACTAGCTCCAAGAAAAAGCTGTCAAGATAACTGTTCTTAAAGTTTTCTCTCTCACTTTTGTTTGGAGGTGGGGGGAAGAGTTATGTAAAAAAGTGAAAGTTATTTTTGAGATATAATTCTGCTGAAGAGAGAAAACAAGTAAGCAAATCAAGTGACAAGAAAGTCACCCAACATCTACATTTAGTCTGAATAATATTTATGTGCAGACCAAAAGTCATAAAACAGTACAAACCAAAACACACAGATGCAGAAACACCAATTAAGTCACTTTAATGAAGGAAGTGGGCATAGTAAGGGCTCCAGTGAGAAATTCATAATTTATAACAGAGAGAAGTGACCTACTCTTCACAGAAACAAATCTCTTAAACTTTTCCATTTCTAGTATGGACAGGCAATGTAACGACTATTAACAGACCTCATTCATCTCTAAGCATCTCAGGCACTCTCAGCATTATATACGGTATACATAAGGAGTTGATGAATATAATTCATCAGCATCAGAATTCAAGATTTAGTTGTAAAAGTAACAGGTTTTTTAGTCTTTGAAGTTGTAAATACCAGAAATAATAGCAATAAAGTTACCTTCCCTAAATCAAAACCCAAAACAAAACAGCATAGCAACACTGTTGCCTCACAGTAGCTCTAACGGCATTTACGGTGACTTTCAGTAGAAATTACCGTGGCGGAAATTGCTAGGCTCTCTAAAAAGAGTTTCATAAGCTTTACAATTCAGGTACACTTCCCCCAGTGGGCATTTTTTTTTCCAAGTAAGCGTGTACTTTTGAGGGAAGCACACAAGTAAATACTGGTACGCTTTCCGTGTAAGCAAGTCCAAGAGCACACGACCCCAGAGCCCCTGAGGGGATGCAGCTCCCGCGGCGCCTGGAGCCCCAACAGCCCCCCAACAGCGCTCACACACCTCGCCCCCCACCTCAGTGCTTGGCGGCCCTAGCGGGAGGCGGCCGGGACACCCGACCACAGGGCAGCCCCCCTCCACTCCCCGACTCCCCTAGCACCTCTCCCCACAGTGACACGAGACCCCTGCACCCCACCAGGAGACTCACACCAGTCCTGGACAGAGACAAGCGAAGCAGGCCTGCGAACAACTCCAAGCAGCCCCCCTCACCCGCACTTACTCCCACAACAGCACGAACCAGAAACAAATAACAACCCCTCCAACTGAGCACTGCCCTCTTACCCAGATACAGAAATGCCGACAAGAAGTAACTACCCCACCCATCCCTTACACCGCCTCTCCCCCATTGTGCGGCCTCTGCGCATGCACCCTCTTCACCCCCTCGCGAGGGCGGGGGGGGAGGAGGTGGGTTGTAGCGGCAGCGCGCGGCCTTGGGGCCGGTGGTCGTTACCGTCGGCGAACTGGCCAGGGCGGCCGCCTCACTGGTAGGGTCTCCTGCGCAGTCCCCTGGCGCAGGGCAGCCCTGGGGCTGGGGCAGCTGCCCGCCGAGGTGCTGGGGGTGTGGCGCGACGCGGCGTTGTGTGTGGGGCGGAGGTATCGGATCGGTCCTTAGGCTGGTGCTGGAACATCACGTCCCTGTAAAGGTGCAGAATGAAAGTCCAGCCTCACGGCGTGTCTTTTCTCTGACCTCAGCTGTCATTATTTGCAAGTGTTTTGTCTGACAAAAGCCTGACGAAGGAATAAAAGGAAGAGGTTAAAGCTCGGTGTTCCACTGACAACCAATTCTGGCTAAAGCCAAAAGATAGAAACAACAGTACAGCTGTCTAAAGTTGTTGACTGATTGTAATTGAACTACAGTTCAGAAGTATGTCATAAAGATAATATTTGAGTAAATAAGTTAGGATTTAAGTAAAGCAGCCTATAAAGAGTTGGACATATGTACTTTGGCTCTGAAAACCCAGGCTTCTCTCTCTCAAGTTGCTAGCATATGTTACTAGTAAGCTATAAAACTGACTTTCATTTTAAGATGCAGGCAGCCAAGAGATGGAGACATATCTGTATGCATGGAATGCCCATACACACTCTTGCTGAAGGCAGTTACAGAAGTCTAATCAAAAGTTAGAGGTTCAAAGTTGGAACATTTCTCTACTGCAGCAGCAATCCACAGTGTTGCTTTTATTCACAACCAGCATTTTTCCAGATACACTTGGTATATGTTTTTTAATGAGTTGTAATTCAAATAAACTATTTTTTCCCATTTTACATTTGCAGATATGTTCCTTCTTGCCTTCAGTTTTAATCTGGCATTTTTCAGGCCAGATAGTTTTTCAACCAGCATCAGAGAGAAAATGAAATAGGGCTCCCAAGGGAAGCTGTCAGCACCTTATCTATGAAGAGGTTATCACATATCTGTAATACATTACACCAGCTTGAGGCAAGTTCAGTCTTTGTTGTGAGCTATGTATTAGTACAGTTTCTTCTGAATAATTTATAATGTTGCTGTGCAAACTGGGTTAGTATTAGGAGCCCTAGAAATGTCACGTTTCAAAATAATCCTTCTATTGGTAAAAGTATTTGGTGTGAAATACTATATTAAAGCAACACTGAAGCTGAGCTTTTGAAATCACAAAAGGCAAGAAATGCAGAGTTAAGGTTGCCATGGAAATCTTAACTCTACACCTTTAGGTAGGTAGTATGCTGAGATGGGTTGACCCTGGCTTGATGCCAGGTGCCCACCAAAGCCGTTCTATCACTCCCCCTCCTCAGCTGGACAGGGGAGAGAAAATATAACAAAGAGCTTGTGGGTCGAGATAAGGACAGGAGAGATCACTCACCACTTACCGTCACGGGCAAAACAGACTCAACTTGGGGAAATTAACTCACTTTATTACAAATCAACCAGAGTAGGGTAATGAGAAATAAAACCGAATCTCAGAACACCTTCCCTCCACCCCTCCCTTCTTCCCAGGCACAACTTCACTCCCGGATTCTCTACCAACACCCCCCAGCGGCACAGGGGGACGGGGAATGGGGTTTACGGTCAGTTCATCACATGTTATTTTCTGCCGCTTCATCCTCCTCAGGGGCAGGACTCATCACACTCTTCCCCTGCTCCAGCGTGGGGTCCCACCCACAGGAGACAGTCCTCCACGAACTTCTCCAACGTGGGCCCTTCCCACGGGCTGTAGTTCTTCACGAACTGCTCCAGCATGGGTCCCTTCCACGGCGTGCAGTCCTTCAGGAGCACACTGCGCCAGCGTGGGTCCCCCACGGGATCACAAGTCCTGCCAGAAAACCTGCTCCAGTGTGGGCTCCTCTCTCCACAGATCCGCAGGTCCTGCCAGGAGTCTGCTCCAGCGCGGGGTTCCCACGGGGTCACAGCCTCCTTCGGGAACCTACCTGCTCTGGCGTGGGGTCCTCCCCGGGCTGCAGGTGGATATCTGCTCCACCGTTAACTGCCATGGGCTGCAGGGGGACAGCCTGCCTCACCATGGTCTTCACCACGGGCTGCAGGGGAATCTCTGCTCCGGCGCCTGGAGCATCTCCTCCCCCTCCTTCTTCACTGACCTTGGTGTCTGCAGGGTTGTTTCTCTTACATGTTCTCACTCCTCTCTCCGGCTGCTGTTTTCCGTCTGTCCCAACTTTTTTCCTTCTTAAAAATGTTATCACAGAGGCGTTACCACTATCGCTGATTGGCTCGGCCTTGGCCGGCGGCAGGTCCATCTTAGAGCCGGCTGGTATTGGCTCTCTCTCGAACACAGGGGAAGCTTCCAGCAGCTTCTTACAGAATCCACCCCTGTAACCCCCCCCCCGTTGTGGAACATTTTTAGCTAATGGTCACAAGAGCATTCCAGACGCCTTTAGAAGGCCTTGAACAGAATAAACAGAAGACAAAAATAAGAAAGATACCAATTAGAAAAACACAGGTGCGCATTCCACGATAAAGAGAACTTGGCACAAACAACCTCAATTCGGCAGTTTATCTTGACCAATTAGACTGAGACAAGTCTCGTATGTTTTAGTTAGTATAACCAATTATGTCTTATGTTTATGCGCGTGTACAGTGTTGATATAACCAATCATTAGGTGTATTTAGGCGCGTGGACAGTGCATGAATAATGTGTGTAACCAATAGTAAAATAGCTAAACGCATGTACAGATGTAACTAATGTATAAAATGATGTCTGATGCTCTAGTAAAGTGGACTTCACCTGATCACGTTGGTCTGTGTGTGCTGTCCTGTGCCTCCGCAATTGGCGCCCGAACAGGGACCCTCGGATCGGTGTTGAATTCTTCGACGAGAGCCGACGGAGAGAGGGAGCGGAGAAGCCGGCTGAAATTATCCCTGCTGCCCCGGCAGGATGACCAGCTGGGCTGGGGCTGACAAAGACCGCGCGCGCGGTGGAAAAGGGGAATCTTACCCTGGTGGATCTCGCCCTAATCAGGTGAGCGGTCGGAGAAGGAGATGGGGTTGGACAAAGAGCAAGAAGCGGTCCTAAACCTCCTTCAACATATACTCTCTAAGAGAGGGTTGAAATGTGATAACTCCATTATAAAGGAGTTACTTTTATGGGCTTGGGAGAGAGAACTTATTCCGAGTATAAATGTTGCATTTGAAGTAGCGACTTGGGACGATGTAGGCAAGGTGCTGTGGGACACTATTAGCGCCGGGGGAGATAAGACAAAGGAAGCAATCAAATACGCAACGCACTGGAAGGTAGTTCGGGATGTGCTGCAGGCAATGAGGGTGGAACGGCAGGCAGCCGCTGCTGTCTGCGCGGCCGTGACCCCTTCTGATGCCTCCATGTCAGCCGCGTCAGCCTATCCCACTGCAGTTAGAGGAAGATTTTCTACGCAGCTGTCTCTACCCCCCCGAGCATCCATTTCTGCTAGTGCTGAGACGTCTGTACAGACACAGCCTTTGCCTATACCCAACCAGGTCGCTGGTGCTGAAAGTGTCCTCCTGCCTGTTACTCCACGAGAGACGGAGGAATTGGGGGGGGGCCGTTTCTCGTCCGATTGATTCGGACGAGGCAGACTCGGAAGTGATTAATGTGGATAGACAGATTGTAGAAGCTATCGGAACCTCCCTATGGGATGAAATTAGTGACAGGTCTAAAGAAGTTAAAGGTCTTGCAACTTTATGGAAATTAATTAAGACAACTCTACAAGAAATGAAAGCAGATCGTAAAGCGTCTGCGTCTGCTTTTGCTGCTCTCTCTCCAAACACAAGCGAAGGGGAAACGCGGGGAGAAAAACATAATGCAGCGAGAGAAACTTTTGGCTTTCCCGGAGCTTGTCTGCCTGCTCCTGTGCCCTTGAATTCTGCTCCACTCCCTGGGACTGCCGATATTAATCAGCCATCTGACAGTTCCCAAGCCTCCCTAACCGTACACTTAAAGGAAACCCTACAGAATCAGGAAGCGAGTAAAAATCTGCCTAGGAAAAAACAGCCCCCAGATATCGCCGCTCAACATGAACAAATTACAACTAGCATATACCCTCCGTTGCCTTCGTCTACGCCCGGGTCACCTCAAGAGCACGAAGAGGGGCCGGAGCTCACTTCGCAGCAGTTGCGGTCAGTAATAGAAAAGCTGGCACAGCTGGAGCCTGCTGTGAAGCGAGAAAAACCACCAGCCGTATCCTTTAATGCACCCCTTTTACCTGCGCGGGGAATTATTCGCGATGCCTTAATTGAGGGAGAAATCATAGCAGCTCCCACAGCGTTTCTGGTTATTGCTGGGGCTGGGGGTAGACCTAATCAATGGGTTCTATTTGATTGGAAAATCATAAAAGAAACAAAAGTTACAATTGCTCAGTATGGTTTAAAATCTCCTTTTACGCAGGCAGTTTTGTCCCGTACATTTTCTGGGTCAACTTTAACTCCACACGACTCGCGAATGCTTGCTAAAACCTTGTTGTCGACATGGAAATTCATTTATACTACGCTGGTGCATTTACAGCCGGCAGAGAAAATCATATCAATACAACCTGATACTGCTTTTGAGGAGGCAGTTTGTAAGGAGGCCGCTAACGAGCAGGATTCTGATTCCGATAATAATTCTTTTGCATCAGGCAGGGTGGACTCTGAAAAAGAGCCGCATTTATATCCCTCATTACCTCCACCACTGCCTGCTGCGGCCGCTCTGCTGCTGCCTCCCGCGGCCTCTGCGCGGCTGCAGCCACTGCCGTGCCGCCGCCGTCCCCCCCCCCCCCACCCCAATCGCCTGGTACTCCCTCTCCAGGGTTTGCTGAACTTAAAACAGAACCTAACTTTACTACACTACCTGTATCTCCTTTTCCTACTAACCCCTCTAACTCTATGCCTCTGTCTAATCCGTGACGATTCACTTAATGATTTGGGAAAAAATACACGTAGCTTGATGCAACGCTGTTGAGAAAAAGCTCTACAGCAAGGAGATACCATGTTTACTTTTCCTGTTGTATGCACACCTGCCTCAAGTAATGCAAGAACCTCAAGAGTTAGAGTTGTTAGGATCAGTCATCATGAATCCCTGTGTGATGTTTAATTACATCTATAACACCACTCGAAAGGGTCAGAATGTAAATGCTATTTTGCCTGTATATAGAAATGCTACAGCTTGGTGTAAGTATATCTATTCCAGAATATCACACTCTTTTTTCTATTCCAGCTGCTTTACCTGCGGTGATGTTTTTGGGTTTTTTTTTGAGAGAATAGAGCGTGGGAGAGGAATTCCATTGAAACTTAACGGGAGGCCATGTAGCCTCGGACGACTTGCGTTACTAACACCCGATATCAATATGATTCACAGTAAAAGGCTCACGATAACTGACACAGGTTTAACTGGATGGCTAACAAGTTTTGGAATTACGGGATGGTTGAAAGATTTGCTTATACATAACTTAGTTATTTTAATTGTAATATTAGCAGTTGTAATGATTGTACCACGTATCATAAAATAGTTGAACGTATGATTGCAAAAGTGTTTCTTGTAACTTGGCTTGCAAAAAAAAAAAAAAAAAAAAAAAAAAAAGTGGGGAAACAGTGTGGGGTAAACATCCGAATGCCCAGAAGTTATCAGATTATTGACAAGACATGGAACGACACAAGAAGGTATTAGGTGCGCCACCGTTGGTGGAAACACTTTGCTGCCTCATCGCAATATGTGCGGTGGTACAGCCAGCATTACCATTACACCGAATTAACCCAAGGCAAAATATGTGGATAACCTGGGCCACCCAGACAGGACAACAGTCTTTTTGCCTCTCAATGAGTACACCCTCAGGTCCATTTCGAACATGTTCGGTGGGAGTGCCATATTTGTATCTGCCAGATTTTCGAGCATGGGTTTCTGATGGCAGTGCTTTGAATGAAACAAAGATCAATGAGACCTGTTACAGCTTGTATTCGTCGCACATCCCACAGCAGCATTGTCAAAATCTTACAGGGGTAGCGACTGCAAAGATTATCAATTCTCTTAACGTTACATTGCCCTGGGATCCGCAAGAGCTTGATTTAGTAGGATCAACATATGGTAATAAGTCATGTGTATATTTGGCAGGAGGGTTTAGCACAGGAATTAATTATTATCGGCAACACAATATGTCGGGGTGGACAAATGTATCTAGTCCAAGCTCTTGGTATAAGTTTATGGATAGTAGGGATTATTGTGTAGGAGCCGTGGGAGCAGAAACCCAGGGGAGTAAGATATTTATAGGTACTAATTATACCGCCAAGGCTTTACCAAGCGAATATTTTTTGATATGCGGTGATCATGCTTGGCACGGCATCCCAGTGAGATCTTTTGGCGGACCATGTTACTTGGGTAAGCTTACATTGTTTGCACCCTCTATTATTCAGTTACTGAATTTAACAGACAATCGAAGACACAAGCGATCTATAGAAAATCTTGGGCCTGATTGTAACGATAACGTACGACTGTTAGGCAAGGCCACAAGAGTGCTGCTATCTATTTTTACACCAGGGGCTGCAGCGGGTAACGCGTTACGGGAGTTGCAACGTTTTAGCATGTTGGACGTCAAAGCAATTTGTTGTGGTTTCAGCCCAGCTGGTAACAAAGGACCACGCAGCCACTCGCTCACTCCTCCCGCCCCCCTCCGGTGGGATAGGGGGGAGACAGAGGAGAGAAAAGAAGAAAAACTGGAACCTCGAGGGTTGAGATAAGGGCAGTTTACTGGGACAACGCAAAAAAAAGTTACAACAACAACAACGGTACTAATGAAAGAGTATACAAAAAAAAAGTGTGATGCACAGTGCAACTGCTCACCACCCGGGACCCGACGCTCTGCCACTTCCCCCACCGAAAGTCGAGAGAGAGAGCAGGAGAGCCCTCCCCCCAGCCCACTCCCCATTTATATACTGGGCATGATGTCACATGGTATGGAATAGCTCCTTGGCTAGTTCAGGTCAGCTGCCCCGGCTATGCCCCCCCACCTCCCAGGTTCCTGTAAAAATTAACTCTATCCCAGCTGAACCCAGGACATTATCCACCCCTTATTCTATACCATTTACATCATGCCCAGATCTTACATTTTCCAATCAACCACTACCACTTTCCTTGTCTTATATATATATATATATCTATATGGACCACCCCCCACACACACACACACACACAAATAATATTCCCTTAGTCGATGGGTTATCCCTCCAATGTGTCCATCAATTTTATTTAGTCCATGA
Organism: Aquila chrysaetos chrysaetos; assembly: GCF_900496995.4. Classification (NCBI taxonomy): domain Eukaryota; kingdom Metazoa; phylum Chordata; class Aves; order Accipitriformes; family Accipitridae; genus Aquila; species Aquila chrysaetos. The sequence goes on along the minus strand of NW_024470324.1, from coordinate 610,748 downwards.
CTTTGGGGCTCCATCTGTTGTAACACTTCTTCAGGATAAGAGAGATAGTGTGAGGTGTTGGGTTGTTGTATGCTGTCTCTGGAACTTCTGGCTGGTACATTTGATGCAACCCACACCCTTGGTCTGCAGGTCGAAGATGCTGATCTTGAGGAAATTGCTGGGCACCAGTTCAAGTTCTATCACTGTTGTTCTTGGCTCAGTTTCAAAGTCCATCCTTCAGTCGTTTGGGTAATTCTTACAGTAATACCCTTGATATGGCATATAGACACTATAGATACCATGACATACATTGGCAGGTTATTTAGCAGTTAAATATCATACAGCCTAGTTCACTGGCTATTCTCTCCCAAAATCAAATCTCCCTGAGGTACACATCGAACTTCCCCATCCTTCTGCATCACCCACCAGGTGTACCCAGGTCCCTGAGCAAAAACAACCACTTGGATGGGTTTGTCTCTGCTTGAGGGAGGACTAACCCAGACTGTCTTTCCTAACATACTCCTCATGTGCACTACAGGAACTTTATCCCCTTCTACAGTATGTGGAAGTCTTGGTTGGGCGGGGCCCGCCCGATTGGTGGATCCTCTAGTATTAACTAACCAGGTGGCTTTTGTTAAATGTGTATCCCAATGTTTGAAAGTTCCACCCCCCATTGCTCTCAATGTAGTTTTCAGCAGTCCATTGTATCGTTCCATTTTTCCAGAGGCTGGTGCGTGATAAGGGATGTGATATACCCACTCAATGCCATGTTCTTTGGCCCAGGTGTCTATGAGGTTGTTTCGGAAGTGAGTCCCGTTGTCTGACTCGATTCTTTCTGGGGTACCGTGTTGCCATAAGACTTTCTCTTCAAGGCCCAGGATAGTGTTCTGGGCAGTGGCATGGGGTACAGAATATGTTTCCAGCCATCCAGTGCTTGCTTCCACCATTGTAAGAACATGGCACTTGCCTTGGCGGGTTCGTGGGAGTGTGATATAGTCAATCTGCCAGGCCTCCCACTGTTTATATTTCAGCCATCGCCCTCCATACGACAGGGGTTTCAGCCGCTTGGCTTGCTTAATTGCAGCACAGGATTCACATTCATGGATAACCTGTGCGATAGTGTCCATGGTTAAGTCCACCCCTCGATCACGAGCCCATCTATATGTCGCATCTCTTCCCTGATGGCCCGAGGTATCATGGGCCCACTGAGCCATAAATAGCTCACCCCTACGTTGCCAGTCCAGGTCCACCTGAGACACTTCAGTCTTGGCAGCCTGATCTGCCTGTTGGTTGTTTTGATGTTCTTCAGTGGCCCGACTCTTGGGTACATGAGCATCTACGTGGCGTACTTTTACCACTAGCTTCTCTATCTGAACAGCAATATCTTGCCACAGTGCGGCAGCCCAGATGAGTTTACCTCTGCGCTGCCAATTGCTCTTCTTCCATTGCTGTAGCCACCCCCATAGGGCATTTGCCACCATCCATGAGTCAGTATAGAGATAGAGCACTGGCCACTGTTCTCTTTCAGCAATGTCTAAGGCTAGCTGGATGGCTTTCACCTCTGCAAACTGACTCGATTCACCTTCTCCTTCAGCAGTTTCTGCGACTAGTCGTGTAGGACTCCATACAGCAGCCTTCCACCTCTGATGCTTTCCCACAATGCGACAGGACCCATCAGTGAACAGAGCATATTGCCTCTCATTTTCTGGCAGTTTATTATACAGCGGGGCCTCTTCAGCACATGTCACCTCCTCCTCTGGCGACATTCCAAAATCTTTGCCTTCTGGCCAGTCCATGATCACTTCCACAATTCCTGGGCGACTGGGGTTTCCTATGCGAGCCCGTTGTGTGATCAGTGCGGCCCGCTTACTCCACGTGGCATCAGTTGCATGATGTGTAGAGGAGACCCTCCCTTTGAACATCCAGCACCGGCAGTCGGGGTGCTAAGAGGAGCTGTGTTTCAGTACCAACCACTGCTGAGGCGGCTCGAACTCCTTCATATGCTGCCAATATCTCTTTTTCAGTTGGAGTATAGCGAGCCTCAGATCCTCTGTATCCCCGACTCCAAAACCCCAGGGGTCGGTCTCAGGTCTCCCCAGGTGCTTTCTGCCAGAGGCTCCAGGTAGGGCCATTCTCCCCAGCTGCAGTATAGAGCACATTTTCAACATCTTGTCCTGCCCGGACTGGCCCAAGAGCTACTGCATGAACAATCTCCCGCTTAATTTGTTCAAAAGCTTGTCGTTGCTCAGGCCCCCATTTAAAATCATTCTTCTTCCAGGTAACTTGGTAGAGAGGGCTTACAATCAGACTGTAATTTGGAATATGCATTCTCCAAAAGCCCACAACACCTAAGAAAGCTTGTGTTTCCTTTTTATTAGTCGGTGGGGACATAGCTGCTATTTTGTTGATCACATCCATAGGGATCTGACGACGCCCGTCTTGCCGTTTTACTCCTAAGAACTGGATCTCCTGTGCAGGTCCCTTGACCTTACTTTCTTTTATGGCAAAACCAGCCTTCAAAAGGATTTGGATTATTTTCTTCCCTTTCTCAAAAACTTCTTCTGCTGTGTTGCCCCATACGATGATGTCATCAATGTATTGCAGGTGCTCTGGAGCTTCGCCTTTTTCCAATGCAGCCTGGATCAATCCATGGCAAATAGTGGGGCTGTGTTTCCACCCCTGGGGCAGTCGATTCCAGGTGTACTGGACACCCCTCCAAGTAAAGGCAAACTGTGGCCTGCACTCCGCTGCCAAAGGAATGGAGAAAAATGCATTAGCAATGTCAATTGTGGCATACCACTTGGCTGCCTTTGATTCCAGTTCATACTGAAGCTCTAACATATCTGGCACAGCAGCGCTCAGCGGTGGCGTGACTTCATTCAGACCACGATAATCTACTGTTAGTCTCCATTCCCCATTAGATTTCCGCATGGGCCATATGGGACTATTAAAGGGTGAGTGAGTCTTGCTGATCACTCCTTGGCTCTCCAACTGGCAAATCAACTTATGGATGGGGATCAGGGAGTCTCGGTTGGTGCGATATTGCCGCCGGTGCACCGTTGTTGTAGCAATTGGCACCTGTTGTTCTTCAACCTTCAGCAACCCCACAACCGAAGGGTCTTGAGAGAGACCAGGCAGGGTAGACAGCTGTTCAATCTCCTCCGTCTCCAATGCAGCTATACCAAAGGCCCAACGGTACCCTTTTGGGTCCTTGAAATATCCCCTCCTGAGATAATCTATACCAAGGATGCACGGGGCCTCTGGGCCAGTTGCAATGGGGTGTTTATGCCACTCATTCCCGGTTAGACTCATTTCAGCTTCCAATACAGTTAGCTCTTGGGATCCCCCTGTCACACCAGAGATACAGATGGGTTCTGCCCCTTTATAACTGTTAAAGGTCATATTTGTTTCTCAAACAACCATATAACTCACAAAAAAGGTGCTTACATAAGCTATCGCTTGAAGTGCTTTGCTTAACAGGAAACAAAGACTAAAGCTAACAGGAAACAGAGACTAAAGCTGACAGGAAACAGAAACTAAAACTGACAGGAAACAGAGACTAAAAGCTGAGCATACGTCATGACTGGTTGCCGAAAACTTTTGCAAAACAGCTCTGAAAACTACAACACAGCAAAATGAAGACCAAACAAGAGAAAGGTCATCCGAAGGTAACTGAGGAAGACTTCAATCTTCAGCCTCAACGACCATCAAGAGGCAGAAATCGACCCCCTCACAACAACTGAAGCATGCGCAGAGTATCTCCACTATTTCATGAACACGGAAGTAAAGATGTATAAAAAGGGACTAGTTAAACTGCTTAGCGCGGCAGTTGGTGGAGCGGAGACTCCCCTGTCGCCCAGCGCTGTTTTTGCTCATATCCTGCTTACTATAATTAATAAAACCTCAATTGGCTATATTGATTGATTGATGTAATTTATAACAATTATGGTGCCGTGACTCGGATAAGGAAGAGTTGGGATACAGTCCTTCAGGGGGGCGCCCCGCAAGATTTTTACGGCTCTGAGGAGACTGTTTCTTTTTACTAAACTCCTTACCGACGAACCTAAATTAAAGGATATCGAGCAAAGAGGAACCGGTAAGATCCCATAAAATTTTGTGCACAAAAGTCCAGACGAAGACGCAGGAGGCGTAGGGACGCGTGAGTATAACGCGGGATACCGTTCGGTTGGGGTCGGGTCTTCCTGGAATACGCTAATTGAGAGGTTCGATATACTGAACCAAGCGAGTGTGGACCCTTAAGTACTGCGGTTTCCAACTCCCGCGAGGGACTGGGCCAGGAACAAGGGGAATGTGTGTGTGTGTGAAAGAAGATATTCCAGAAGATGGGTTCGAAGAATAGTAAGCCTTCGATTCCCATGGGTGGGTTACCCAAGATACCTAAGGATACGCCCTTAGGACATATTCTAAGTAACTGGAAAAACTTTCCCGGAACGTCTAGGAAAGAGAAACATAAAATGATCAGTTATTGTACAAAAGTTTGTGGAGGGAAACAGATTTCTAAATCTGTATATTTGCCAGTATATGGGTCAGAAGAAGATTAAGGCAGCAACTAAATCTCTGAGTTAATACTAAAACACCATTCAACCCAGAGGAGAGTGACTATGCAAAAATATGGATACAATGTCCCCAAGACACAATGTCTCTCTATCCAGTTAGCGAGACGAAAGAGAAACGTGAAAAACGAAAAGAGGAATTGGAAGAGAGCCTCTTAGTCCCACCTCCATATGCCCCACCACCCATACAGGCGCCAGCGATACCCCAGGCACCTACTTTGCCATCAGAACCGAATCCAGGTTCTCCCCCTTCAAGACCCAGAACTCGTAGTCAAAAAGGAACTACTCAAAAATACCCTTTAAGGGAAATACCTATGGGGGGAGCCCAACCTGAAATAGGGTTTATATCGGTTCCCTTAAATTCGGCTGATCTTAGAGATTTTAAAAAAAAAGAGGAGATGGGGAATCTAATAGAAGACCCCATAGGAGTGGCCGAAAGATTAGACCAGTTTCTAAGTCCTAATATATACACCTGGGACGAAATGCAGTCAAAACTTACTCGTTTATTTACAACCGAAGAACGAGAGATGATCCGGCGTGCAGGAATGAGGCTCTGGGATATACAACATGCCCAAGGACCTCAAGCTGATACTAAATGGCCACTTCAAAGACCTAAATTGGAGTAATCAAGATCCAAATCATAGAGTCCATATGCAGGACTTAAGAACTATAGTGATCCAGGGTATCCGAGAAGCTGTCCCTCGTGGTCAAAACATCAATAAGGCCTTTAATGAAAAACAGAAAAAAGATGAGAGTCCAACTGACTGGCTGGAGCGCTTAAGAAAAGCACTCCAGTTATACTCAGGGCTAGATCCTGACACACCCTTAGGACAAGCCCTTCTAAAAACACAATTTGTGGCAAAATCCTGAGAAGATATAAAAAAGAAAATCGAAAAGTTAGAAAATTGGCAGGACAGGGGATTAGATGAATTATTACGAGAAGCTCAGAAGGTATATGTAAGGCGAGAAGAAGAAAGCCATAGAAGACAGATAAAAATGATGGTTACAGCAGTGAGAGAAGGACAAAAGGTGGCGTCCCGAGACTATAGATCAAAGGGAACAGACGCTGAGATAACTATAAGAAAAGAACAAGGATGTTGTTTTTATTGCGGAAAGAAAGGACATATAAAAAAGAATTGTAACTAGAGGATCAGAGATGAAGAGATTGTAAAATCAGAATAGGATAGTCAGGGGCTCTACCTTTTAGGGGATCGGAGTCACCCAGAGCCCTTGATAAAATTGAAAATAGGTCCCCAAAAGCAGGAGTTCACCTTTTTAATAGATACTGGAGCTGAAAAATCAACAATTAGACAATTACCTATGGGTTGTAAATTGTCTCCTGAAAAGGTCCAAGTCATTGGAGCTAAGGGAGAACCGTTTGAAGTAAATAAAATTAAGGACGTATTATTTGAAACAAATAATATATATGGAATAGGTGAACTCCTTCTCGTCCCTGAAGCAGAATATAATTTATTGGGACGAGATTTAATTATAGAGTTAAAATTGGAAATCAAAATAGAAGATAAGAAATTAAGAGTGTCAGTATATCCTTTAAATACTACAGATGAAAAAAATGATAAATCCTGATGTGTGGTATACACCGAACACCATAAGTAAACTTGATATGATTCCCTTCGAGATACAGATTAAGAACCCGAATATCCCAGTCAGGATTAAACAATATCCTTTATCACTCGAAGGAAGAAAGGGATTAAAACCAGAAATTGACAGATTAATAGCACAGGGAATATTAGAACCCTGCATGTCCCCTTTTAATACTCCTATTTTACCGGTGAAGAAACCCAATGGAAAGTACCGATTAGTACATGATTTAAGAGAAATTAATAAAAGAACAATTACACGCTTTCCAGTAGTAGCTAACCCGTATACCCTACTCAATAAACTAGGACCACAAAAATCATGGTATAGTGTTATAGATTTAAAAGATGCATTTTGGGCTTGTCCCCTAGCTGAACAAAGTAGGGATTATTTTGCATTTGAATGGGAAGATCCTGAAACAAATAGAAAGCAACAATTGAGATAGACTGTGTTACCTCAGGGGTTCACAGAATCTCCCAATTTATTTGGACAAGCTTTGGAAAAATTATTAGAAGACTTTCACGTACAACCCGAGAATATTTTGCTTCAATATGTAGATGATTTATTAATAGCTGGGGAATCAAGAAACAAAGTATTAAAAGATAGTGTGAAATTATTAAACTTTTTGACAGAAAAAGGCCTAAAAGTTTCAAAGGACAAACTGCAGTTTGTAGAAGAAAAGGTCAAATACCTAGGGCATTATTTGTTCAAAGGAAAAAAGATATTGGACCCAGAACGAATTAAAGGGATCTTGGAGTTAAATATGCCCAGGACCAAAAGACAAATTAGACAGGTATTAGGCCTATTTAGATACTGTAGACAGTGGATAGAAAATTATAGTTATAAAGTCAAATTTTTATATAATCAATTAGTTCAAGATAAAGTCCCTAAGTGGACACAGGGAGAAGAACAATTTGAGAAATTGAAACTTGAATTGAGCCAAACCCCAGTACTAAGTCTACCTGATTTGAAAAGACCTTTTCATTTGTTTGTAAATGTACATGAAGGAACTGCTTTTAGAGTATTAACTCAAGAATGGGCCGGTCAGAAGAAACCCGTGGGGTATCTTTCAAAAATATTAGATCCAGTCAGTAGGGGCTGGCCAACATGTTTACAGATAATTGTCGCTGCTGCTTTATTATTAGAAGAGACAAATCAGGTAACTTTTAACGGGGAAATCATCTTATATGCACCTCATAATATACGAGGAATATTACAACAAAAAGCTGAAAAGTGGTTAACAGATAATAGACTTTTAAAATATGAAGGAATACTTCTAAAGTCACCCAAGTTAATGACAGAGACTCTAATAGAATATATTTCAGTGTTACCTTTTGGTGTGAAGTATATAATATTTTTTTTAATTGCTATAGGAATTTCATTGTTGGTGTATTATATGTGGAAACATACTAAGTGTGGTTGTAGAAATTGTTGATTACTCATGCAACTTAATATAGAATATAGAAGGTATACAGAAAAAGACAATACATATATACATAATATACGATTGAGGTGCAACAATCAACAGTGTGAATGTTACCCATTTGTATGTTTTAGGTGTAAGGTATACCAGGATAAATAGTGGACACACTGTGAATGTGGATACCCTCCGATAGGAGTTTACACACAGTGTGGGAAAATCCAAAGAACTCTTACTGAGTAGAAATTAAAACAATTAGAATCTAAACAAGAAATTATTCGAGAATCCCATGAGTGGTGAGAAATTTTTGCCAAAGGAATAAACCCTCAATATTATTGTTACCACTCCACTGAACCAGTCCTCTTTGTAGCTGAAATCTTGGCTATAAAGTGTAGAAGGGAAGTATTAACCGTGTCTTGCTTTGCCCCATTAGTTAAAGCTGCAAAGTAAGAAGTCTATATAAATAGGCAGAAAGCCCAAAGCAGCTGTTCTCCTGAAGAATTCCCTTGCTGCCGAGAAGATGGTACACCTCGTGGCTCGAAGCAACCGAGTCGACGGGCGAGGCAGAGGAGGAACAAACTGTGGAGAAAAGAACCAGAACAATGGGATGCAAAAGCAGCAATGGCCAAACTTCCCCAGGGCTGGTAAAATTATATTTGGATTGGCAAAATTGACAAACACCTTTTTTTTCTGGTATACCGTTAACTTTGTTATTGATAATAACCCAAGCAAATGGAAATCCTCATGAACCTATGGCTTGGAAATTATATAATTTACCAGAGTCAAAAATAATTCAAACTCAGATCAGTCCAGGGAAGTGGAATTTCTCCGTACATCTATATTCCCTGATACCTATAGAACAGGACTCCCCTGTTTTTACCCCAGATCTAGCAAAGCTTCAGGCCCAAGTAACCCTGACAGAAGTTATTGTAATTATCCAGGTCATGGTACGAAAATTGGTTTAATGTTTCCCCTTGATTAACCACCTTACTTTCTATTTTAGCAGGTCCTATAATAATGTTAATGTTAGGACTAACCTTTGGACCATGTATTATTAAATATCTGTTGAAAACAATTCAAGATCGCTTTGATACAACTAAACTACTATTATTAAAAACTAATTATATTTCAATTGAAACTATAAGTGATGAAGAAAGCGAAAACTGTGTAAGATGAGATGAAAATAGTCAAAATTCTATAAAATGTAATGTTTGATAAACAAATGATAAATAGAAGAAGGGGGGAATTGTTAAAGGTCATATTTGTTTCTCAAACAACCATATAACTCACAAAAAAGGTGCTTACATAAGCTATCGCTTGAAGTGCTTTGCTTAACAGGAAACAAAGACTAAAGCTAACAGGAAACAGAGACTAAAGCTGACAGGAAACAGAAACTAAAACTGACAGGAAACAGAGACTAAAAGCTGAGCATACGTCATGACTGGTTGCCGAAAACTTTTGCAAAACAGCTCTGAAAACTACAACACAGCAAAATGAAGACCAAACAAGAGAAAGGTCATCCGAAGGTAACTGAGGAAGACTTCAATCTTCAGCCTCAACGACCATCAAGAGGCAGAAATCGACCCCCTCACAACAACTGAAGCATGCGCAGAGTATCTCCACTATTTCATGAACACGGAAGTAAAGATGTATAAAAAGGGACTAGTTAAACTGCTTAGCGCGGCAGTTGGTGGAGCGGAGACTCCCCTGTCGCCCAGCGCTGTTTTTGCTCATATCCTGCTTACTATAATTAATAAAACCTCAATTGGCTATATTGATTGATTGATGTAATTTATAACAATAACTTGATGGCATTAGGGTGCATTGTGCACCAGTGTCTACTAGAGCCTTATATTCCTGTGGGTCTGATGTGCCAGGCCATCGAATCCACACTGTCCAGTGGACTCGGTTGTCCCTCTCCTCCACCTGGCTGGAGGCAGGGCCCCTCTAATCCTGGTTAGAGTATCCGTTACTCACTTTTCGCACACGTGAATCAGAAGTCCCTTCAAGAGGATCAGAAATGAGATCAGCCCTTCTACTGCGTCTGGGGGACTGCTCACAGGAAACTGGAGCAGCAGTTTTCCAAGAAGAATCCTCTTTTCTGGTTGCTTTTTCTCGCAACTCCCGTACCTGTGCATCCAGGACTGAGGTAGGTTTTCCATCCCACTTCCTCATGTCCTCTCCATGGTCACGCAGGTAAAACCACAGGTTAGCCCGTCGTGTGTACTTTCTCTCTCCTCTCTCTTGGGCACAGGAATGCTTACTCCCAATAGCTGCGATGCGGGCCTGTACAGGTGGGGAGGAAGACATATCCACTTTGAATTGCTGGAACTCTCGGGACAATTCCTCTACAGCTGAGACACAGGCCCGTAGGGAGGAAGAGAGACTTCCTTCGTATTGCTGGAGTTGGACAGCCAATTCATCCACCGTTTGTCCAAGGCCTTCTTTCCAGGACGTTACTGCCAATGAGTTGGCATAGGTTGGTGGTGCACTTCGTAGAAACTTCCGCCACATGGGTTGTGTGCATTGGACTTCATCTGGGTCTATGGGTGACTGCCCATTTTCTGGATCATTATAAATCACCTCCAGCACAGCTAATTCCCTCAGGTACTGGATACCTCTCTCCACGGTGGTCCACTTGCCTTGGTGACATGTAACTTCATCCTTGAAGGGGTATCTTTCCTTTACACCTAACAGAAGTCGCCTCCAGAGGCTGAGGACTTGTGTTTTTCTCCCAATCGCCTTGTCGATGCCCCCTTCCCTAGATAGAGATCCCAACTGCTTGGCTTCCTTACCCTCTAATTCCACACTACTAGCCCCATTATCCCAGCATCGGAGCAGCCAGGTAACAATGTGCTCACCTGGGTGGCGGCCAAAATCTTTTCGCATGTCGCGCAACTCACTCAGGGATAGAGATCGAGTGATTATTTCGGGTTCTGCCTCTTCCTCCTGTTCTCGTGATGACCCTGGTTGATTTTCACCCCTCACTAAGCGAACTGATTTCTTTGTGTGTTTCTTTTTCTGTACAGGGGCGACTGATACTGGCACAGGTTGGTTCTCTGGTTTAGCTGCAGTACCTGTCACCGGGGTAGGGGTAGCCGCGCTGCATGTTGCCGGGGTAGGGGTAGCCGCGCTGCCTGCTGCCCTGTTTCCCATCTTTTCCCCCTTTTCTCCCTGAGGGTGCTGCCTAATATCAAGCAGTGTTTGGTAGATACTGGCCAGGGCCCAGCACAGTGCAGCGAGTTGTACGTCTTTGGAATAGCCACAGTATTTTTCTTTCAAATATTCTACCACTTCATGAGGGTTCTGTAGTTGTTCGGGAGTGAACTTCCAAGCCACTGGAGGTGAGAAGTTCTCTAGATACCTGCCCATATCCTCCCACATGCCGTGCCACCCATGAATATCCAGCTTTGGGGCAGATCTCTGGGTGGTACTCTTAAAGAACCTTTTTGTAGCCCTAAACAAGACCTGAAACATATTCAGGAGACATAGCACTAACAGCACGCTGGCTTGTGCATCCCAAGGATATTCAAAGTTCTCAAAAGCTGTTGTAATTAGTCGGAAGGAGAGAAGGGAGGCAAACGGACGGGGGGAAGTATGCCCCCCTAACTTCCCCATGGATTAGCTGTAATTACCAATAAAATCCGATAGAAGGTGCCCAAAGTATGGAAATGATATCACTGCCTCATACAGATACCAGCTTAACCTCATGACCAGTGATGTAATCATTTCACAAGTCGACATTGCCCAGTACAGCAAAATGATAATCCCAATCACTCTCCCAGAGGTGAGAAACGTAACTACAGGCAATACATAGAGCATATAAGGACTTACAAAACGCCACCATGTAAACAAATGAATCAACATTGTGACTAACATCTATTTATCTAATATAAGGAATGCGTATGACAAATTTGTTTCAACACGCTCTGGCCAGATCTGTCGTTATCTCAACCCTTCGTGCCCCACGTTGGGCGCCAAAAAGGACTGTCGTGGTTTCAGCCCAGCCGGTAACAAAGGACCACGCAGCCGCTCGCTCACTCCTCCCGCCCCCCTCCGGTGGGATAGAGGGGAGACGGAGGAGAGAAAAGAAGAAAAACTGGAACCTCGAGGGTTGAGATAAGGGCAGTTTACTGGGACAACGCAAAAAAAGTTACAACAACAACGACGGTACTAATGAAAGAGTATACAGAAAAGAGTGATGCACAGTGCAACTGCTCACCACCCGGAACCCGATGCTCCGTCACTTCCCCCACCGAAAGTCGAGAGCAGGAGAGCCCTCCCCCCGGCCCACTCCCCATGTATATACTGAGCATGATGGCACATGGTATGGAATAGCTCCTTGGCTAGTTCAGGTCAGCTGCCCCGGCTATGCCCCCCCACCTCCCAGGTTCCTGTAAAAATTAACTCTATCCCAGCTGAACCCAGGACACAATTAAATCTTACATCTAGTATTATAAATGATCTCTTAGAAGACACAGAAAACATAAGGCATGCTATTTTACAAAATAGGGCGGCTATAGATTTTTTATTGTTAGCACAAGGACATGGCTGTGAGGATTTTGAAGCAATGTGCTGTATGAACATATCAGGTCATTCGAAGTCTATACATGAAAAGTTGCAGCAGTTGAAAGATAACATGAATAAAGTGGTAGTAGAGAAGAACCCCTTGGATGAATGGTTTGGGTCATTAGGGATAACAGGTTGGTTTAAAGAATTATGTCGCATGGGTATTGTTGTAGTTATCGTGATTTTAGCTATTGTAATAATTTTACCTTGTTTGGTTAGCTTGTTGAGGAAAATGGCATCCCAAGTTATTAGTCAAGTCTGGATTGCTCATAAACAAAAGAAGGGAATTGTGGGAGATTTCATGGAAAGCAGGGGACATTTCTTTGAACCTGATTATTTAGAGTTAAGTACGCCGCAGTCAACATGAGTGGACCGGAGTACGTGACAGCTACAATATGAACGGACTTTTGAACCGCCAGAGAAACAACGGATATGAGGAACTTGGACAGTGGAGCAATTAATAAGATAACAGAACTGCAGAGGCAAGAAGGAGCTGCAAGGGTTTCAACGCAATTAAGAAAGCTGTCATTTCGGCTTAGAGGATTCAGCTGCGGGATGGGGACTTAGGAGTTGGTTTGTATCTTTGTTAAAAATCGGGGTTTCTTTTATTCTTGTGTATTTTATTAGGTATAATGTTGCTTTTACTGTGTTTTAATTAATTGTATTCATAGATCTTTGCAAAGGGCTGAGTTCACAGGCCCACGATGGACTCCCGCTCGATTTGTACGACCATCATCATCTGGAACACCCTAGATGGTGCGACAATGTGAATACCACCTCAGCCAAAAACTAACGTGTAGGTCACCTTGACCAACATAACAGGTCAAGATTCTCTGTGCATTGCAACCGCATCACAAAGCCCGTGAACCAATAGACAGGATGGCTATGACTCGTGCGGCACGCCTGGCCAGCGACCGCATGCGCCATAGGCTCCCTATGTTTCAACCGAGGCGAATTTTGGCACCCGCTGGCCACGTGTGCTGAAATCCGTTCCTCTGCAAATGTATAAATACCGGGACTTTCCGAAGAGCATCGGGTTGGTGTACGGCAAGGCCATCGTTGCCTCTGTGGGGACGCCCACGTAAAGCTGGCACCTACCGATTGCTGGGCTGAGTTCGCGGATGGTGGTGACTAGATCTGTTAATGCTCTTTTTAAAGAAAAAGGGGGGAAATGTTGTGGAACATTTTTAGCTAACGGTCACAAGAGCATTCCAGACGCCTTTAGAAGGCCTTGAACAGAATAAACAGAAGACAAAAATAAGAAAGATACCAATTAGAAAAACACAGGTGCACATTCCACGATAAAGAGAACTTGGCACAAACAACCTCAATTCGGCAGTTTATCTCGACCAATTAGACTGAGACAAGTCTCGTATGTTTTAGTTAGTATAACCAATTATGTCTTATGTTTATGCGCGTGTACAGTGTTGATATAACCAATCATTAAGTGTAACTGGGCGCATGGACAGTGCGTGAATAATGTGTGCAACCAATAGTAAAATAGCTAAACGCATGTACAGATGTAACTAATGTATAAAATGATGTCTGATGCTCTAGTAAAGTGGACTTCACCTGATCACATTGGTCTGTGTGTGTTGTCCTGTGCCTCCGCAATTTCCTAATTCTGAATACTTGGCTTTACATTTGAATGCTATTGGCATAGTTTGGCATAGTCTAAGATTTATGTAAAGGGGTTGAGGTTTTCCCTCTTACAAATCAGTGAAACAGAGAAACCAGATTGGGATGTTACATTTCTCCTCCATCTCTGTTCCCATTTTCTTCTGTGTTTTATTATTTCCTTTGTCTTTTCAGTGCACTTTTACACTCTTGATCCTGCTCATCTAATGACCTTAAACTCTGTAATAGCCCCATGTCAGTGCCTGCTGTCTTGCCCCACTAGCAGCCAGGACACTGTCACCCTCACATTGCTTTCAAACAGTCCAAAGAAAAATCCATTTCCCCTCTCCTCCTTGTTACCGAAATCCGGAATAAAACTCCTTAACACCGATGTGATGTTAAGAAGCAGGCACTTCGTTTATTGCAGCGCTGGACACGGGGGATCGCTCCTCCAAAGGCGTGTCCAGTTTAACATTAAATTCATCAGTTTTTATAAACTTTTTCTGTCAAGTCATTGTTACATAAGCTCTTTACATAAAAATGCATACTATGCTCGCTCTTAAATTTAACCTTTATAATGATTGGTCTTTTGATTATATCACCTTATCAATATTCTTATTTAAAAACAATCATTGATCAGTTACACTTAGCTCTACTGATTGGAATCCTCGATACTCAAATCGAGATGGGAAGGGTAAAGGGGGTTTCCAAGCAGCAAACTGGTGTCCATGACGGTTTCCTTAGTTTCTTGAAACAAAACATAGAAAGACCAGTAACTTCCTGGTGAGGTTTCTATGGTTAGCTTATTTCAAACTTAACAATACTAAGGTTCCTATGGTCACACGTAACACAGTTCCTAAAGCTTCTATGACTACATTTCAAACTTAACACTCCTATACATTATGCTTCACAATTTTCTACTTCTTAATCAAATCTAACTCTTTTATATAATCAAATTTTGATTTCTTTATCAGAGTATTTGCAACATCCTGATGGGGCCAAATACCTTATCCTGTCCTTTTAGCTACTCTGCCTTGTTTTCTGTTGGTCAGGCTCACAGCTCATGGGCTGGGTAGAGCAGCCAATGCAGCCTTCAGTGCAGTGCCGTCCAACCTCCCCCTCCTTTGGCCATGGCCTCCTGGCAGGCCAGGATGGGACAAGGCATTGCTGCTCAGAGACCACAGTGTCCTGCAGTTGCGTGCCTTTTCCTAGGCCTGCGTACGGCCAGATATTTGGGCCCTTAAGCTTGTTTGTCCACGTATCTATCTCAGACAGAAGTGCTCAAAATCAGTGCAAACCACCAGGACAGAGCAGGTTGAACCACCTTTACTAAATATTTAGCTTTCAGCCTTAAATCTCATCAGGTGCTGCTTGATATTAATTTTAGCCATATAAATGTAGACACTCCATTACACATGAACTGACCAGTACATGTAGTCTGAAAGTTAAAATGGGCCTCAATACCCTGACAGATGCCATAGGGAAAAACTCCTCCCCTTCCCACCCTGTTTTCTACTGCAGTTAGCCCTTTAAATTTTTATAGCAGATTCACTTACTTCATAGGAACTCTATAAAACTTAGAAAGCTTTCTTGTACAAATTTATGTCTTTGCCTTATGGGAAGCACCATAAAGAGCACAACTTGCACTTTGGGAAATTAAAAAAAAATCTGAGCTGGAAGGCCAAATCTGATTTTCAAAATCAGCATATTAATTAACCACACAATATATAAATATATCTCCTTGTACTTGTCACAGAAGGAAATCTAAAACTTCTGATACATTCCCTGCAACGATACTGTGCAGTGACCTCAAGGTTAAACCATTCCAGTTCTTGTGGTTCTACAGCTGAACAAACTGTTTTCATAAATGCATAGATTTTCCCCAATGTGTGAGCCAGCACAGGCAGGACGCAGGAACAACCACAAAACCATGGATGAAATGCAAAGAGTAAATTTATTTTTGTTATCTCGTGAACTGTGGGATCCCCAAATCAGCACCCGGGTAGAGGTACACAAGCAGGAATGCAGCCACCGCGGAGCTTGGTCCATGCTAGAGGATTGCTGAACCTGCTGGTTTTGCCTGTTTTTCAGGGATTCACGCAGGCGTAGTTTACCACTGTGCTTTGATCTTTCCCACAGCAGGGCAGGAATCTCAAGTATGTTCAATAGGGTGCCTCTGAGTCTATCACAGGCCTATGTTATCTAAACACAGATGTTCTACTTGTCAAGCACATGTTACGGATGCACGACTAACCAAATCCAACAGGTGTTAAAACTCAGATTTATTCTTCAGCAAAAGTTAGCTAGAAGTCCGGTAACATTTTATAAAACCACAGGCTCAATGATGTAAAGAGAATTAATACTACACGGCCAACTTAACAATCCCCAAGATTTAAAGTGATGGCTCAAAATGCACGTATCACTCACCGAAAAGCTGAGGGCTCTCTCCCTCGAGGAGTTACCTCGGGCGGTGCCCCGACCCGAGGGGGAGTCCCCGACTGCAGACCCGCTGCTCCGAGGAGGACTGCCAACGTGTCCTCCGGCGGGACCCCGTTTATACCCCTGTCGAATCTGACCTGTGGTCATTTAATTCTATTGGCTAGGAGGGTCACCTCGGTGTACCTGGCGCATCTCGATTGGCCAGTTCAAATTTCAACCTGCAGCCTCCAGGGTTTCCTTCCCCTTCTCCCTTCCTGGAGAATTTTTGTTTCCTGCTGGCAGGATGGGGGGGGCGGGATGTACTGCCACAGCACACAAGACTAAACAATGATTAGTATGATATATATGTTTTTATACAGCCTAGCTGCAAGTCACTCCTCACCCTTCTTCCGTTATTTTCCCACACACAGAGACAGGGCATTATTTTGCTCTTCCTTAAATACCTTCTCACAGAGGTGCCACCAGCTTCTCTGATTGGCTCAGCTGTGCCCAGAGGTGGGTCTGTTGGAACCATCTGGAACCATCTGGAACCAGCTGTGTCCAGCATGGGACAGCCCCAGCCTCTCCTCACAGAGACCACCCCTGCAGCCCACCCCCGCTGCTCTCTATATTAAAAATTATCATGATGGACCAAGCCAGAAAATTTAGTGTTTTAAAAGAGGGGTGGGAGCAAGGCTAAGCACTGAGTCATTGCTGTCAGCAGATGACTAGTGCGACAATACCATGGGCAAGCTCATGGCCTCCCTCAGCATGGTTGTCAGGTCCTCCTGATGAGCCTGCTGGCAGAGGGCTTGGAGAGGCAGCCACCTCAACCATCAGGAGGCAGCAAGATGCTCTTGGTCCACAGCTGTCCTCGCACTTGGAGCAGCAACCCCTTCAGAAGCTCTGAAAAAGGCAGCATTTTTGCAAGAGCTCATTAAGGAGCACTGTCAGTCCTCTTACAAGGGAGAGCAATGCACCCTCTCCTCAGCCGCAGCTGGCTGCATGAAAGAGATGTGTATGCTCTTTTTTTAAAAAAAAGGAAGCAAGCACTTCCTAAAGGATCTCCTTAAAAATTCCTTTTCTCTCTTACATTTTAAGGGTTTTATCTAGACACTTTCAGAAGACTTTTTCTATAATAAAAAAAATTCTGTGGTTTGAGTAGGAAATATGCTGTATATTTTAATAAATCCAAACTGATTGAATCCTCCACAAGTGATAAAGCTCAGAGTCTTAATGTGTGACATCTTAGTTGTTTAAAAAGAAAGTAATTAATATTTTGTTATTGTTTTAGTATTCGAGTTGTTTCTTTGATATGTCCTCATTTTATAGCTAGCTCACCTCTCAATTTCTTGTAGGCTAATACTAAATTTATTATTTATTCTTTATTTATTTTCTTACCCTCTGTACCAGAATGGTGTCATGGCAGCAGTTAAGATCTTAAGAACTTAGGTCTATTCAGTAGGAAAAAAAGCATATCCTGAAGGTTGTCTTCTTCCAGCTTGCAGTAATGTTCCAGCTACATGTATTTAGGCTTATGTTAGATCTTGAGTATGAAATTAGTTATGAGTATAAAACAATGTTCAAATGAGGAAGGAAAATCATGATGTGTCCTTTCAAGAACTAGTTTAATACCTTTTTACCACTATGGTTCTTCAAAAATCAAAAAAACCCATATCCTTAGCAAGTGATGAGAAATAGAGAAGTCAGCACATTTACTTATGCTTTTGGACATCTAATGCCCTCAAACTGCAAATAGTTATGTATATGAATTGTCCAGCGTATATGATAGAAAAGTATGTGCTTACCTGTTTGTAGTATTCAGGTCTGTGTTATTTCTGAGGGTGAGCAGTCAGCTATTTTATTACCTCAGTTGTAAGAGCAAGTATATCATTGACAGATGCTTATGCCATAGAAAGTTATGGTTTATCCAAAGACTTGACAGCATATAATATGCACAGAAAATATACTGCCCCCACCCGTACTCCCTTACTGGCATCTAACAAAGAGTAGATTAGGATATTATTTCATACATCTCTCCACCTCTCCAAACATGGATGACATTTGGAAATTATATGGAAACCATATAATTAGAGATTACATGATTTTACCTCTTGTCTGTTAGAAGCATATTTTTATTACTTTTTGCTGTTCAAAACCTCTTACTGTAGTTTTAAGTTCCCTTTGTGTAAGCAAAACACACCAGCTTCCCTCATGTCCCCATGCCCCCGTCGCGTCCCAAAGTTGGAGCGACTCAGGTTCGTGGATTTCCTTTGTCAGAATTAAGGTGAAACGACACCAGGGGAGTTCAAACAACAATCAACATTTATTCAACCTAGCTAACCTTGCCCAAGTACAAGTGAACTTATCAATATGAACCTTGCAACATGTCGTTAAGCCGCTGTTTGAGAAGAGAAGGGAGGTGTAGAAAAAGAAATGGAAAAAGGGACATGAAATGTATCAGAAGGAGAGCCCTCCTGTTGAGTCACGAGGTTCAGAGCAGACCCCCTTGCTTTCTGGATTCCTTCTCAAAGAGGAGCCCAGGGGTGGCTAGATCCACTCCTAGTCTCAGACTTGGTCAACGGTTTATGTTTAAAAGGATGAGGTGTAGGGACTGTGGAAAAGAGAGAAGGAAAAGAGGGAGAGAGAGAAAGAGAGAAAGAAAGAAAGAAAGAGAGAAGGAAAGGGTTTCACCAGTCCTGGGTCCAGCGCTGGTCCAGCCAGCGTAGAGATCCAGTTCCGGAGGGCGCGCGCTGAGAACTCGTTCTCCCTTCTTTTATAGCGTGTTAGTCGATGGTCTCGACATGCGCAGTCCCATTCCCGGGGTTCTCTGGAATCGGTCGGAGAGCTTTGGGGGGGGGGGTTCATCGCAGAGTTGCCTCTCTTTTTTCTGCTGGCATGACCGCTTAAGATAGAAGCACAGTCCCATCCTCCGTGGGGCCTCCTCCTCCAGGCGCATATGCTGTGCTCCTTCTCCTGGTCACTTAAGATAAGGAATTGCGGCTTTGGAGAAGCGCGGTCCCACCCTCCGTGGGGCCCTCTCCTCCGGCCACATTGTCCTGTTCACAAAACTCCAGCATTTTTACAGAGGCCGTTTTCTCCACCAAAGTTCTTTAACGAATGTTTGAGACATTGACTATAATTTGTCAGACCGTCACAGCCCCCAAATATAAGAGCAATTTCTCATAAAAGTAGCATTCACAGATATGTTACAGCACTAGTAAGGAAGAATACTGGCATTAGTTTTGACCTTTTGTGGAAACTGTGACATAGAGGTGTTACCGAAATCCGGAATAAAACTCCTTAACAGCAATGAGAAGTTAAGAAGCAGGCACTCCTTTATTGCAGCACTGGGCACACGGGGGATCGCTCCACCTATCATGTGCACCTGGCTAGTCTAACTGTGCAGGTTAAATACACACCTGTTATACATATTCACTAAATTTCTGGAAAATGTTATACATAATCATTAACTTTCCGATAAATCATTAGCATATGTAAATGTCTCTTCACGCAGGCGCAGTGAAGGTCTCTGGTGGTCTTCAGAAGCCCTCTGGTGGTCTTCCATAGTCTTCCTCACTTGTCCGCTTCTTGACCTCTCTTAGGTGATTCTGCGCAGTACGATTCTCACCATCATCTATATTAGTTTACATAAAAATGCGTACTATGTCTATTCTTAAATTTAACCTTTCTAATAATTGGTCCTTCAGTCACACCATCTTATTAATATTCTTATGTTAAAACAATCATTGGTTAATCTCACTTAACTCTACTGATTGGAATCCTCGATAATTAGATCGAGGCGGGAAAGGTAAGGGGTTTCCAAGCAGCAAACTGGTGTCCATAGGGGTTTCCTTAGTTTCCTAAAACAAAACACTACAAACCAACAAATCTTTGTCAAAGTTTCTGTGGTTAACTGATTTTAGACAATACTTGAATTCTTATAGTTACACATAGTACATTTTCTAAAGTTCCTAAGTTCCTATGACTACATTTCAAACTTAACACTCCCATACCTATGCTTCACAATTTTCTACCTCTTAATCAAACCAAACTCTTTTATATAATTAGATTTTAATTTCTTTATCAAAATATTTGCAACAGAGGGAACAGGATTTATTGTTTAATAAATTTTAGCCAAAATGTTCTGGCTAGTTCAATAGCTTTCAGCAAACCATTACCCCTGAGTTCCTTGAACCTTGTGGTATCAAGAGTAACAGAGCACCAAGTTCTGCAGCCCTCTTTCATAGTCCTTTCCTATATTGTAGAAGACCTGAGATCTTCATGGGCAGTAAGCAAGGGGATAGCGAGGGAAATATGGGTAAACTTTGCTCAGTGAGAGAAAAAAAACAATAACCTTAAGTTGTACTGGAATGCTTCTAAACAGAATTCTGTGAAAACAAGTTATCTATCTATCTATCTATCCTTTCTGAAAGGTATTTTGCTTGCTTAGAACTAGGGATTTGTGTTATGATTCATACCATCAGTGATACTTGGCTGATATATCCCTTACACTAACTTACCTCTTAGCCCTACCTAGGCAAGTGGAGAGAACTCTACTTGATCTATAATATTTAGGTAACTAAGTTACAAACATCCACCTTTTCCTTACCTACTGCATGCAATCCTAGTGTCAGGTACATCACAGGAGGAAGGACACAACTGCAATCAGGGAAATATAAGACCTTGCTATACTGCGCACATTGCCCCGTTGCTATGCAGTGCTGCAGCTTTACTTGCATGGTAGGAGTCAAATCACCAAATGTGCTGTGCTTAGCACGTCCTCCTCATGACAGGCACCAAGGCTCTGGCCAATCGAGATGCGCCAGGTACACCGAGGTGACCCTCCTAGCCAATAGAATTAAATGACCACAGGTCAGATTCGACAGGGGTATAAACGGGGTCCCGCCGGAGGACACGTTGGCAGTCCTCCTCGGAGCAGCGGGTCTGCAGTCGGGGACTCCCCCTCGGGTCGGGGCACCGCCCGAGGTAACTCCTCGAGGGAGAGAGCCCTCAGCTTTTCGGTGAGTGATACGTGCATTTTGAGCCATCACTTTAAATCTTGGGGATTGTTAAGTTGGCCGTGTAGTATTAATTCTCTTTACATCATTGAGCCTGTGGTTTTATAAAATGTTACCGGACTTCTAGCTAACTTTTGCTGAAGAATAAATCTGAGTTTTAACACCTGTTGGATTTGGTTAGTCGTGCATCCGTAACATGTGCTTGACAAGTAGAACATCTGTGTTTAGATAACATAGGCCTGTGATAGACTCAGAGGCACCCTATTGAACATACTTGAGATTCCTGCCCTGCTGTGGGAAAGATCAAAGCACAGTGGTAAACTACGCCTGCGTGAATCCCTGAAAAACAGGCAAAACCAGCAGGTTCAGCAATCCTCTAGCATGGACCAAGCTCCGCGGTGGCTGCATTCCTGCTTGTGTACCTCTACCCGGGTGCTGATTTGGGGATCCCACAGTTCACGAGATAACGAAAATAAATTTACTCTTTGCATTTCATCCATGGTTTTGTGGTTGTTCCTGCGTCCTGCCTGTGCTGGCTCACACATTGGGGAAAATCTATGCATTTATGAAAACAGTTTGTTCAGCTGTAGAACCACAAGAACTGGAATGGTTTAACCTTGAGGTCACTGCACAGTATCGTTGCAGGGAATGTATCAGAAGTTTTAGATTTCCTTCTGTGACAAGTACAAGGAGATATATTTATATATTGTGTGGTTAATTAATATGCTGATTTTGAAAATCAGATTTGGCCTTCCAGCTCAGATTTTTTTTAATTTCCCAAAGTGCAAGTTGTGCTCTTTATGGTGCTTCCCATAAGGCAAAGACATAAATTTGTACAAGAAAGCTTTCTAAGTTTTATAGAGTTCCTATGAAGTAAGTGAATCTGCTATAAAAATTTAAAGGGCTAACTGCAGTAGAAAACAGGGTGGGAAGGGGAGGAGTTTTTCCCTATGGCATCTGTCAGGGTATTGAGGCCCATTTTAACTTTCAGACTACATGTACTGGTCAGTTCATGTGTAATGGAGTGTCTACATTTATATGGCTAAAATTAATATCAAGCAGCACCTGATGAGATTTAAGGCTGAAAGCTAAATATTTAGTAAAGGTGGTTCAACCTGCTCTGTCCTGGTGGTTTGCACTGATTTTGAGCACTTCTGTCTGAGATAGATACGTGGACAAACAAGCTTAAGGGCCCAAATATCTGGCCGTACGCAGGCCTAGGAAAAGGCACGCAACTGCAGGACACTGTGGTCTCTGAGCAGCAATGCCTTGTCCCATCCTGGCCTGCCAGGAGGCCATGGCCAAAGGAGGGGGAGGTTGGACGGCACTGCACTGAAGGCTGCATTGGCTGCTCTACCCAGCCCATGAGCTGTGAGCCTGACCAACAGAAAACAAGGCAGAGTAGCTAAAAGGACAGGATAAGGTATTTGGCCCCATCAGGATGTTGCAAATACTCTGATAAAGAAATCAAAATTTGATTATATAAAAGAGTTAGATTTGATTAAGAAGTAGAAAATTGTGAAGCATAATGTATAGGAGTGTTAAGTTTGAAATGTAGTCATAGAAGCTTTAGGAACTGTGTTACGTGTGACCATAGGAACCTTAGTATTGTTAAGTTTGAAATAAGCTAACCATAGAAACCTCACCAGGAAGTTACTGGTCTTTCTATGTTTTGTTTCAAGAAACTAAGGAAACCGTCATGGACACCAGTTTGCTGCTTGGAAACCCCCTTTACCCTTCCCATCTCGATTTGAGTATCGAGGATTCCAATCAGTAGAGCTAAGTGTAACTGATCAATGATTGTTTTTAAATAAGAATATTGATAAGGTGATATAATCAAAAGACCAATCATTATAAAGGTTAAATTTAAGAGCGAGCATAGTATGCATTTTTATGTAAAGAGCTTATGTAACAATGACTTGACAGAAAAAGTTTATAAAAACTGATGAATTTAATGTTAAACTGGACACGCCTTTGGAGGAGCGATCCCCCGTGTCCAGCGCTGCAATAAACGAAGTGCCTGCTTCTTAACATCACATCGGTGTTAAGGAGTTTTATTCCGGATTTCGGTAACAAGGAGGAGAGGGGAAATGGATTTTTCTTTGGACTGTTTGAAAGCAATGTGAGGGTGACAGTGTCCTGGCTGCTAGTGGGGCAAGACAGCAGGCACTGACATGGGGCTATTACAGAGTTTAAGGTCATTAGATGAGCAGGATCAAGAGTGTAAAAGTGCACTGAAAAGACAAAGGAAATAATAAAACACAGAAGAAAATGGGAACAGAGATGGAGGAGAAATGTAACATCCCAATCTGGTTTCTCTGTTTCACTGATTTGTAAGAGGGAAAACCTCAACCCCTTTACATAAATCTTAGACTATGCCAAACTATGCCAATAGCATTCAAATGTAAAGCCAAGTATTCAGAATTAGGAAATTGCGGAGGCACAGGACAACACACACAGACCAATGTGATCAGGTGAAGTCCACTTTACTAGAGCATCAGACATCATTTTATACATTAGTTACATCTGTACATGCGTTTAGCTATTTTACTATTGGTTGCACACATTATTCACGCACTGTCCATGCGCCCAGTTACACTTAATGATTGGTTATATCAACACTGTACACGCGCATAAACATAAGACATAATTGGTTATACTAACTAAAACATACGAGACTTGTCTCAGTCTAATTGGTCGAGATAAACTGCCGAATTGAGGTTGTTTGTGCCAAGTTCTCTTTATCGTGGAATGTGCACCTGTGTTTTTCTAATTGGTATCTTTCTTATTTTTGTCTTCTGTTTATTCTGTTCAAGGCCTTCTAAAGGCGTCTGGAATGCTCTTGTGACCGTTAGCTAAAAATGTTCCACAACATTTCCCCCCTTTTTCTTTAAAAAGAGCATTAACAGATCTAGTCACCACCATCCGCGAACTCAGCCCAGCAATCGGTAGGTGCCAGCTTTACGTGGGCGTCCCCACAAAGGCAACGATGGCCTTGCCGTACACCAACCCGATGCTCTTCGGAAAGTCCCGGTATTTATACATTTGCAGAGGAACGGATTTCAGCACACGTGGCCAGCGGGTGCCAAAATTCGCCTCGGTTGAAACATAGGGAGCCTATGGCGCATGCGGTCGCTGGCCAGGCGTGCCGCACAAGTCATAGCCATCCTGTCTATTGGTTCACGGGCTTTGTGATGCGGTTGCAATGCACAGAGAATCTTGACCTGTTATGTTGGTCAAGGTGACCTACACGTTAGTTTTTGGCTGAGGTGGTATTCACATTGTCGCACCATCTAGGGTGTTCCAGATGATGATGGTCGTACAAATCGAGCGGGAGTCCATCGTGGGCCTGTGAACTCAGCCCTTTGCAAAGATCTATGAATACAATTAATTAAAACACAGTAAAAGCAACATTATACCTAATAAAATACACAAGAATAAAAGAAACCCCGATTTTTAACAAAGATACAAACCAACTCCTAAGTCCCCATCCCGCAGCTGAATCCTCTAAGCCGAAATGACAGCTTTCTTAATTGCGTTGAAACCCTTGCAGCTCCTTCTTGCCTCTGCAGTTCTGTTATCTTATTAATTGCTCCACTGTCCAAGTTCCTCATATCCGTTGTTTCTCTGGCGGTTCAAAAGTCCGTTCATATTGTAGCTGTCACGTACTCCGGTCCACTCATGTTGACTGCGGCGTACTTAACTCTAAATAATCAGGTTCAAAGAAATGTCCCCTGCTTTCCATGAAATCTCCCACAATTCCCTTCTTTTGTTTATGAGCAATCCAGACTTGACTAATAACTTGGGATGCCATTTTCCTCAACAAGCTAACCAAACAAGGTAAAATTATTACAATAGCTAAAATCACGATAACTACAACAATACCCATGCGACATAATTCTTTAAACCAACCTGTTATCCCTAATGACCCAAACCATTCATCCAAGGGGTTCTTCTCTACTACCACTTTATTCATGTTATCTTTCAACTGCTGCAACTTTTCATGTATAGACTTCGAATGACCTGATATGTTCATACAGCACATTGCTTCAAAATCCTCACAGCCATGTCCTTGTGCTAACAATAAAAAATCTATAGCCGCCCTATTTTGTAAAATAGCATGCCTTATGTTTTCTGTGTCTTCTAAGAGATCATTTATAATACTAGATGTAAGATTTAATTGCTTTGACGTCCAACATGCTAAACGTTGCAACTCCCGTAACGCATTACCCGCTGCAGCCCCTGGTGTAAAAATAGATAGCAGCACTCTTGTGGCCTTGCCTAACAGTCGTATGTTATCGTTACAATCAGGCCCAAGATTTTCTATAGATCGCTTGTGTCTTCGATTGTCTGTTAAATTCAGTAACTGAATAATAGAGGGTGCAAACAATGTAAGCTTACCCAAGTAACATGGTCCGCCAAAAGATCTCACTGGGATGCCGTGCCAAGCACGATCACCGCATATCAAAAAATATCCGCTTGGTAAAGCCTTGGCGGTATAATTAGTACCTATAAATATCTTACTCCCCTGGGTTTCTGCTCCCACGGTTCCTACACAATAATCCCTACTATCCATAAACTTATACCAAGAGCTTGGACTAGATACATTTGTCCACCCCGACATATTGTGTTGCCGATAATAATTAATTCCTGTGCTAAACCCTCCTGCCAAATATACACATGACTTATTACCATATGTTGATCCTACTAAATCAAGCTCTTGCGGATCCCAGGGCAATGTAACATTAAGAAAATTGATAATCTTTGCAGTCGCTACCCCTGTAAGATTTTGACAATGCTGCTGTGGGATGTGCGACGAATACAAGCTGTAACAGGTCTCATTGATCTTTGTTTCATTCAAAGCACTGCCATCAGAAACCCATGCTCGAAAATCTGGCAGATACAAATATGGCACTCCCACCGAACATGTTCGAAATGGACCTGAGGGTGTACTCATTGAGAGGCAAAAAGACTGTTGTCCTGTCTGGGTGGCCCAGGTTATCCACATATTTTGCCTTGGGTTAATTCGGTGTAATGGTAATGCTGGCTGTACCACCGCACATATTGCGATGAGGCAGCAAAGTGTTTCCACCAACGGTGGCGCACCTAATACCTTCTTGTGTCGTTCCATGTCTTGTCAATAATCTGATAACTTCTGGGCATTCGGATGTTTACCCCACACTGTTTCCCCACTTTTTTTTTTTTTTTTTTTTTTTTTTTTTTGCAAGCCAAGTTACAAGAAACACTTTTGCAATCATACGTTCAACTATTTTATGATACGTGGTACAATCATTACAACTGCTAATATTACAATTAAAATAACTAAGTTATGTATAAGCAAATCTTTCAACCATCCCGTAATTCCAAAACTTGTTAGCCATCCAGTTAAACCTGTGTCAGTTATCGTGAGCCTTTTACTGTGAATCATATTGATATCGGGTGTTAGTAACGCAAGTCGTCCGAGGCTACATGGCCTCCCGTTAAGTTTCAATGGAATTCCTCTCCCACGCTCTATTCTCTCAAAAAAAACCCAAAAACATCACCGCAGGTAAAGCAGCTGGAATAGAAAAAAGAGTGTGATATTCTGGAATAGATATACTTACACCAAGCTGTAGCATTTCTATATACAGGCAAAATAGCATTTACATTCTGACCCTTTCCAGTGGTGTTATGGGTGTAATTAAACATCACACAGGGATTCATGATGACTGATCCTAACAACTCTAACTCTTGAGGTTCTTGCATTACTTGAGGCAGGTGTGCATACAACAGGAAAAGTAAACATGGTATCTCCTTGCCGTAGAGCTTTTTCTCAACAGCGTTGCATCAAACTATGTGTATTTTTTCCCAAATCATTAAGTGAATCGTCATGGATTAGACAGAGGCATAGAGTTAGAGGGGTTAGCAGGAAAAGGAGTTACAGGCAGTGCAGCAAAGTTAGGTTCTGTTTTAAGTTCAGCAAACCCTGGAGAGGGAGTACCAGGCGATTGGGGTGGGGAGGTGGGGGACGGCGGCGGCACGGCAGCGGTGGAGGTAATGAGGGATATAAATGCGGCTCTTTTTCAGAGTCCACCCTGCCTGATGCAAAAGAATTATTATCGGAATCAGAATCCTGCTCGTTAGTGGTCTGCTTACAAACTGCCTCCTCAAAAGCAGTATCAGGTTGTATTGATATGATTTTCTCTGCCGGCTGTAAATGTACCAGCATAGTATAAATGAATTTCCATGTCGACAACAAGGTTTTAGCAAGCATTCGCGAGTCGTGTGGAGTTAAAGTTGACCCAGAAAATGTACGGGACAAAACTGCCTGCGTAAAAGGAGATTTTAAACCATACTGAGCAATTGTAACTTTTGTTTCTTTTATGATTTTCCAATCAAATAGAACCCATTGATTAGGTCTACCCCCAGCCCCAGCAATAACCAGAAACGCTGTGGGAGCTGCTATGATTTCTCCCTCAATTAAGGCATCGCGAATAATTCCCCGCGCAGGTAAAAGGGGTGCATTAAAGGATACGGCTGGTGGTTTTTCTCGCTTCACAGCAGGCTCCAGCTGTGCCAGCTTTTCTATTACTGACCGCAACTGCTGCGAAGTGAGCTCCGGCCCCTCTTCGTGCTCTTGAGGTGACCCGGGCGTAGACGAAGGCAACGGAGGGTATATGCTAGTTGTAATTTGTTCATGTTGAGCGGCGATATCTGGGGGCTGTTTTTTCCTAGGCAGATTTTTACTCGCTTCCTGATTCTGTAGGGTTTCCTTTAAGTGTACGGTTAGGGAGGCTTGGGAACTGTCAGATGGCTGATTAATATCGGCAGTCCCAGGGAGTGGAGCAGAATTCAAGGGCACAGGAGCAGGCAGACAAGCTCCGGGAAAGCCAAAAGTTTCTCTCGCTGCATTATGTTTTTCTCCCCGCGTTTCCCCTTCGCTTGTGTTTGGAGAGAGAGCAGCAAAAGCAGACGCAGACGCTTTACGATCTGCTTTCATTTCTTGTAGAGTTGTCTTAATTAATTTCCATAAAGTTGCAAGACCTTTAACTTCTTTAGACCCGTCACTAATTTCATCCCATAGGGAGGTTCCGATAGCTTCTACAATCTGTCTATCCACATTAATCACTTCCGAGTCTGCCACGTCCGAATCAATCGGACGAGAAACGGCCCCCCCTAATTCCTCCGTCTCTCGTGGAGTAACAGGCAGGGGGATACTTTCGGCACCAGTGACCTGGCTGGGTATAGGCAAAGGCTGTGTCTGTACAGACGTCTCAGCACTAGCAGAAATGGATGCTCGGGGGGGTAGAGACAGCTGCGTAGAAAATCTTCCTCTAACTGCAGTGGGATAGGCTGACGCGGCTGACATGGAGGCATCAGAAGGGGTCACGGCCGCGCAGACAGCAGCGGCTGCCTGCCGTTCCACCCTCATTGCCTGCAGCACATCCCGAACTACCTTCCAGTGCGTTGCGTATTTGATTGCTTCCTTTGTCTTATCTCCCCCGGCGCTAATAGTGTCCCACAGCACCTTGCCTACATTGTCCCAAGTCGCTACTTCAAATGCAACATTTATACTCGGAATAAGTTCTCTCTCCCAAGCCCATAAAAGTAACTCCTTTATAATGGAGTTATCACATTTCAACCCTCTCTTAGAGAGTATATGTTGTAGGAGGTTTAGGACCGCTTCTTGCTCTTTGGTCCAACCCCATCTCCTTCTCCGACCGCTCACCTGATTAGGGCGAGATCCACCAGGGTAAGATTCCCCTTTTCCACCGCGCGCGCGGTCTTTGTCAGCCCCAGCCCAGCTGGTCATCCTGCCGGGGCAGCAGGAATAATTTCAGCCGGCTTCTCCGCTCCCTCTCTCCGTCGGCTCTCGTCGAAGAATTCAACACCGATCCGAGGGTCCCTGTTCGGGCGCCAATTGCGGAGGCACAGGACAGCACACACAGACCAATGTGATCAGGTGAAGCTCACTTTACTAGAGCATCAGACACCATTTTATACATTAGTTACATCTGTACATGCGTTTAGCTATTTTACTATTGGTTGCACACATTATTCATGCACTGTCCATGCGTCCAGTTACACTTAATGATTGGTTATATCAACACTGTACACGCGCATAAACATAAGACATAATTGGTTATACTAACTAAAACATACGAGACTTGTCTCAGTCTAATTGGTCAAGATAAACTGCCGAATTGAGGTTGTTTGTGCCAAGTTCTCTTTATCGTGGAATGCGCACCTGTGTTTTTCTAATTGGTATCTTTATTATTTTTGTCTTCTGTTTATTCTGTTCAAGGCCTTCTAAAGGCGTCTGGAATGCTCTTGTGACCATTAGCTAAAAGTGTTCCACAACAGGAAATGACAGGAATGAGGTTGCTTGTGTAATTTTAATTCAGCTGCTTTGTGTGTATGCATTATGCTCATTTAATATATCCTTTAGTCTGTTAAAACAGAAATCCTGTTAACAATCCTAACTGTTAGTTTTCCCAAAATCTTGAGTCTCCCAGAAGATGGAGAGCACTCATGCCAACTTTAAAGTCATCCCTCAGCTAGAATTACACAGGTAGTGTAGAAAGGAGGAGTTAGGCTCCCCTGAACAGAATTCAGCTACTATAACTAAAATCATCCTCTCTTTCGTTTCATTTCTCTTCCTCTTTTTCCACTTATAACCTACTTCTGTGGCTCTTCCTATAGCATTTATAGTACAAGCCTTTTGTTCCAGGCAGGTAGAGCCTAAGTTTCCACTAGGAAATGCATACTTTCCAAGTGATGCAATACACAAGGCTTCTTAGAGGGAGGTTTTCCTTCACTGCAGATGGTCTTCCAAGCAGATCCATCCTATTAATTGAATGAGGTAGGAATTCTGTGCAAAAAATATCTACAGTCATGTAATTACTTTATCATAATGTATATACACAAGGAAGTTAGAAAGTTTGCCTGTGCATCCTCAGTTGTGGAATTTCTAACCCTTGAGAGCCTAATGATACAGCCTTTAAGTGCAATCTCTGAATGTCCTTAAAAAATCTGAACCATAAAAGTCAAATCCAACCCTGTGGCATCATATGGTCCCACATGGGCCACCAGCAGGATGGAGTCATGTTGTTCCTCAACTATTCAGAATAACCAGTACAATTTACAATTTACCACTGTTACACAGTGTTATAAACGCTCGTGACAAATTGGAGGAGCCAATTTGTATTGGATAAAAAAAATCGAATTTATTAGCAAGCGATAAGAGAGCAAAACAGCGCTGGGCGGCCGGGGAGGCAATGCTCCGCCACAGGCTCGCAACTTTATGTTACCGTTACATTCCTTATATACATTTCATGTACCCCTTTCTTGTAAGTCTCCGCCTTGTCCTGCTTCTTCTTTCTTCACTCGTGCAGGTCTGTTACTAAGCAGATTCGGTAAATTTTCTCAAGGATAAGTATCCTTAGATGTAGAATGTCTTTTGATGTGGAGAAATACAGTCTTGGTAAATTGCAGCTGTTGTCCTTCCTCTCCTTATCTAGTAAGTTATAGCTGTTGTTCTTTTCCCTCCTTATCTAGTAAGTTATAGCCATTGCCCTCTTCCCAGTGACCTTTACGCATCACTTAAGCAAGCTTTGTTATTTACACAAGGCATATGTTAACTCTCAATATGTCTCTTCCCCCTTCTCGATTTCATGAACAAAGTTAACCCGTTCATTACACACAGCACTGGACACGTGTGAAATGCAGATTAATCCTGTGGGTTTCACTGCTGTGTTCTGACAGCAGAGGAATTGACACGCTGGGTCCTTTACCTGCATCTAGAGGAAATGCCTGCCCTGCTGAGCACACTTCCCCATCCAGTTTCACCCATCAGATTTGAACAGTTCTGCCCCCTCTATCACACCCTGTTTTACTCTCTCCTCTTTTGACTCCTGTGAGGGACCATGAGACTGTGAGAGACTGGCAACCATTTTGTCTCAAACAACCAAGCAGGTAGCCACAAGCAGCCGAAACAGGACATGCCCTGTGGAGGTGGGGTAGTGAACTGTTTCTGGGAGGCTTTCTAGTGGTTGTGCCTTGAAGAGGCTTTCTGGCGATTGTCTTTCTGGGAAGTTGTCTAGCGGTTGTGCTTTGGACGTTTTGTCACAGGTTTGGAGTTTTGCCACGGGCCCTTACCACGGCAGTTGTATAAACAAGTTAAATGGGATAAGGGAGCATCAGCAACCCACCCCCCCACTCCCTCAAGAACTTTTGAGAAAATCCCACAACGCATGTGCAAAGGGCTCTCTGACAAGGGTATAAAAGGTGGGGGGAGACCAACTCCCAGGTGTGAGTCCGCAGCCTGAGGAATCCAGACAGCTACTATCGAGACTCTTCGCTGGATCCAAGGGTGGTGATACTTACCTTTCCCTTTTTCTCTTTCTTCTCTCTCTCTCTTATCTCTTCTCTTCCTCCTACCTTGTTGTTAGGAATATTTTGCTACAGCTGTTAGGTGTCAAGTTTTTTATTCGAAATATCTGCTACGCCAAATTTAGCCACACTTGTGTTTATAAGTCAACATTAAATAAAACATATTTCGAGCATTTAGGAGCCATTGTCATGACTCCTGCCCTGGGATTCACCGAGTGAAACAGGGTGTTGAAATTTTCCCTGTCCCTCCTGAGTCATTGTCGTGACTCCTGTGTGCAGCAACAGACTACCTAAAAGATCACCTCCCCGGAGCCCACCGAGTGGGACAGGACAATTCCTCAGGTCTGTATTCTTATCTTTGACTTGCTAGTTCCAGCTTCTAAACATCAGATGTCTCTATTCACTGCCCTATCAGTCTGAAGCCTCCCTTCTACCCTCTACCTTAGATTCTCCCCATCCTAGTTTTTCATTCAATCAGTTTCCCTGCCTGTTGCCTTTTTCAAGCTTCTCTCACTGGATTTTAGCCCTGGGTCTTTATCTGATCTCTATTTCATTCTTGATTCACTGGTTCTCACTCCTTTATCTGCCATTTCTCTCTCTGGCCCTTAGTCATGGTTTCCACTTGGACTTCTGACTCTTTTCCCATAATGTCAGAAGCTGGTCTGACTTTTTGTCAAGCTGGTCCCAGTCTCAAAGTCATCTCTCTTAAGCCTGAGCTGTAGGATGGCACTAGAGCAATCTTTAGAGATTTGTAGGTAAAATTCCCAAGTGTGTGTGAAAAGTCATTGTTTTTTCAAAGTTTAGCCTGGTGTAAACTGGACCAATCTGCCAGAGAAACAGAAGATGACTAAAAGTGAAAAAAAAAAAAAAGATATTCAGAATGTTTATGGCCAAATTTCAATTTTCTGCTTCACAGCATGAAGATGTTAGTGCTTTTCAAAGGAAGCTTGGGCAAAATTTTCTCATACAGACAAAAAATGATGTATATGCTAGGACTTCATTCTCAGCAGCAGCTGAAGTCCAGGTGCATGGAAACTCTGTGGAAATCAGTTGGAAGTTCCAGATGTTCTTTATGGAAGGATTTACAGAAATACAGCATAATTTTCTTCAAATATGACTCTTTCAAAGTCTCAAAAAAGCTCATCTCTAAGAAGGAAAACTCAGGCAGAAAATTAAGCAGTTTCTTCAAATATTCAGAGAGATTCTATTGTTAGAATGTCTACAAGAATTTTTTTAAAAAAAAAGTAGGAAAGAACTGCTAAAACCAGAAGCTACTTATTCTAAGGCAATCATATTCCTTAGTGAATGAGTACTTCATAT
The DNA here is from genome assembly GCF_900496995.4 of Aquila chrysaetos chrysaetos. Lineage (NCBI taxonomy): Eukaryota > Metazoa > Chordata > Aves > Accipitriformes > Accipitridae > Aquila > Aquila chrysaetos. The sequence goes on along the minus strand of NW_024470324.1, from coordinate 577,860 downwards.
ACCACAAGCTTTCAGACCCTGAGAAATAATCATAAAAATATTAACCTATTATTTCAAAGATAGGAATAATAGGAAGAACAGATACAGAAAACATGGGTGATGTTTGGAATTTGTTAGGAGTTCTACTAGAAATCAACTTGGTCTTGTTTGGCAGGAGTGATCAAAAAGAAAAATGCCATATTGCTATGACTTACTCTTTCTGAAAACACAGACCATATTGTCTATAATGTAAATATGACTGAAAAAGCTTTTTTATAAGTATGTGGTTTCTCAGATGTGATCCACAGAGGACACACTAGAAAAGAAGACTCTGTGTGTAAATACAGTTTTGCCAAGAAAGGAACGCTGTTGGAGAGGTTTCAGATCCACAATGCCATTATTGCTACATTCCAAAACTCATAAGTAAAAAATACACTGTTTTTTACAATATTTTCAGCATCTTCAGCTGAAACTGCAAAAATATCTGCAAGGATTTGGGGAAGCAAAGCTGAGTAATGTATCTAAATAAACTCAGAGTACTTAGAAATGACAAGCTGACATAATCAGTCTACTGGCATAAACTGTTCTTTCTCTATGGTCAGAAAAAACACAGGAGGAAATTGCAGCCACTCATAAACCTAAGAAATGAAAGCATTACTCAGGGCTCAGTATCTTTAAAAAATTCCTGTAGGAGTGTAGTGCCACAGAGCTGTGTAGGAGATATGTGATCTATTTCTGGTGGTAAGAGAATGAGATGTTGGAAGTGGGTGCCCAAAACCTAGCATTCACTGGCAACAGGACAGTTAGAAATATTGGACCATAAGGCATCTCAGGGAATTATGTCATACAGTTGCTTTCAAAAGCAAATCTAGTCCTAGTTTCAGAGTACCACATTTACTTGAATATAAGGCAACAAGTTTCTTCATCTATTCTGGGAGAAAACTGGTGAATTTAAATTCCTCCAGAATCCCTCCAGGACCACCTGATAGGACAGTGAAGATTTTTCTAGACTGATGAAAAATCAGACATAAACCTTGTGCTCAGGGAAGAGGATGCCATTTATTCTCTTCCCATCTTTTCTCTACTTCATTTATAAATTAAACACAGATCCTGCAAGGGAAAATGATGAAGTGATCTCACTCACTGAAAGAAGCATGTGTGTGTGGAGGGAGATGTGTGATTAGACAGGAGAAAGGAGGGCAAGGAAAAGGCATAAAAGAGTAGGAGGAAGGAAGAGACACAGAATAGCAGCAATGTATGAGACATGAGGAAAGTGTGAGGTGCTGGCTCCCTCATCTTCAAAGGGAATAAACATCCTTGGTTTCCTTAGGGATTTTGAAATTTACACTCATCTGGTATTAAACCAAACGGCAGCTGATGTAAGGGAACAGCAGTAGTACCCCAGCCCAGAGCCTTGGAGGAAGTGGTGTCTGCAGGCTGCCAGCCGCTGGAGGAAGGATGTCTCCATTCTTCCAGCTACCTTCGCCTCTCCCACATGGAGGCAGTGATGGCTGCCATCTGAGTCCTGTGATTACTTTTCAGTCATTGTTTCTTTTGCACCCAGTACTTATTTTGGAAGGCTACTCTTGAAGATACCAGCTCCTTGAAGATCAACAACCTTTGGAGTGCCAGGAAAAAATATAGCAAGTTTATACCCATTTATTCTTTTGCCCTTTGTGCCGGTTTTGGCTGGGACAGAGTTAATTTTCTTCATAGTAGCTAGTATGGGGCTATGTTTTGGATTTGTGCTGAAAACAGTGTTGATAACACAGGGATGTTTTAGTTATTGCTGAGCAGTGCTTACACAGAGTCAAGGCCTTTTCTGCTTCTCACACCACCCCACCAGCAGGTAGCCTGAGGGTGCACAAGAAGTTGGGTGGGGACACAGCTGGGACAGCTGACCCCAACTGACCAAAGGGATATTCCAGACCATATGACATCATGCTCAGTATATAAAGCTGGGGGAAGAAGGAAGCGGGGGATGTTCGTCTTCCCAAGTAACTGTTACATGTGATGGAGCCCTGCTTTCCTGGAGGTGGCTGAACACCTGCCTGCTGATGGGAAGTAGTGAATGAATTCCTTGTTTTGCTTTGCTTGCGTGCACGGCTTTTGCTTTACCTAGTAAACTGTCTTTATCTCATTCCATGAGTTTTCTCACTTTTACCCTTCTGATTCTCTCCCACATCCCACTGTGAAGGAGGTGAGTGAGCAGCTGTGTGGTGTTTAGTTGCCAGCTGGGGTTAAACCATGACACCCTTTAATAGCTCTTTTTGCTCCCCTGCTTGTTTTAGCCTCACTCAAAATATTTGGAGAGCATAATAGTATGTTGTATCGGATTTATTTTGATAAACCAAACAAGCCAATTTTTATTTTTCTACTCTCAAATAACAGCTCTGAGGTTCCCTAAACATCCTTAGAGTTTCTATCTGGTTTTGTTGCAGCTAGAATTCCTTTTTTTGAATGTGCTGACTAGAGCTGAACAAGGAATTGCAGTTCAAATCTTTTCAGTGCTTTATCCAGAGAAATGGGATCTTCCTGTCTCTCTCACAAGTGCATTTGTCTTTTTTCCATAGGAATGGTAGCTCATAAGCAATGTGTGATCAACCAATACAGATCTGGTTTTGCATGAAGAATACAGTTACCATGGAAGGTTAGTCAAAATGCAGATTCTTGTGGTGCTTCTTGCTTTTCCAGCTCTGTTCTGCTGTTGTTCAAGGACTTTGGCCAGGCCAATGGCCATGTCAATACTCAGCAGGCTTGAGATTCAGATGGCACAGCCATCTGTTTTTTTATCATCTACAGGTATCCCACTAGGAGGTTCAACCCAACACTCCTTCCAGAGGTATTGATACTGCTGCCAAGTTTACAGGTGTTGCCCCAGCTGGTTGGCCATTCAGGGCAAGGGTGTCAGAACAGGGTTTGGCAGCTCAATCATTGGCTATGAATATGCATGCCAGGAATATGCTGCTTCAGAGCAGCAAACAAGTCTTTCTCTTGCACCATCCTGTGCTTTGCCCTGCCTGAAACCATCCATCTCTTGTTTGATGGTGGCATTGCTTGGTATCTTGCAAAGTTACAGCCACTGACCTGCTCATAGTTTCCATCAGGCAGCATGCTCTACAGCTCAAGATTGCCTCCATCAGAGTGCTCCAGACAAGGAAAAGTGTTCTAAAACAGCAGGGGAAAAAAACCAAAACAACCAACTTAGAGCTGAGCCTCTTGTCATCACTATTAAATTTATCCATGTTATATTACTTCAGTCTTTGAGATGAGGTGATTGTGTATCATTTCTCCTGTTAATGTCTATCATTTAATCTCCTAGCTTGCTTTCTTTGTATCTGCATGTACAGTTCAGCCTTAGCTGATGAATGTCACCATGTTTTTGTATCTTATATTAATTTGGGGAATGGCAAGACAGAGAAGTGATTTCAGTAAGCTTGGCAAGCATAAATAAAGGCTTTCTCCACAAGACAAATAATGTTAACCAAATCAACCTGGAAACTGATCAAAATTGTAAAAGGGTATAATTGAGATAAAGCTTAAGGCTTAGAGAAAGCCTGGTCAGACCTGGAGGAACAGTAACAATAAATATGGAAGGGAAGTAATCAATTATGTGGAGCTGCTACACTTAACTGTAATAATCAATTAACATTGTTTAAATGAAGAATTAAGAAGAAAAGATTAACCATAAGATTTACTTGGAGTGATGCTTTCTTTGTCCCTACAGCTCTGTTCCCCCACCTGGGATCTTATCTGTCCCAGTACTCGTATTTTATTACTTATAGAGGGGCATGAAATATATAGGGCATTTCACAAGTCAATAAAGACACTCTTGGTATCCCACACAGGGTTGTTCTGGAGACAGTAATTTTTCTTTGCCCCTGAATCTGTTCACACCTCTGACTCTCAAGTGAACATGCAATTCTATCCCCCAGGGCTCAGTGTGTGTTTGGTTTCTTTTATATTTTTTTCTTTTATCTTCAGTCTCAGAGAGTTCTGTTTTTCCACCCATGCAGTGGGAAAACATCATACTTCATGCAAGCCAAATATGTGAACAAGTTGAAAGGCAGAGACAGATGGAGCCATCTCTGTGATATCTAAACAAAATACTTTGGACATAATACTAAAGCATTTGCATTAGTGTGTGAGCTTGAGCTGAAAGAACAAAACTGATGCAACGGAGTTACTTATATGTGGATTTAGAGCCTTAGTTTCTTTGCTCTTGATCTGCCGTTACTGCATGCAAAATGTCATGTGGGACTTACTTAGAAACTAATGAATCTAGGCTCCTAACTACTTGACATCAAGGAATATATTTATAAGCTGTGTGTTGTTTACACTTGCCTAGACTGAATTATTTTTGATCATAGTCTCTTTCACTCTTATCATATGGAAGAAAGAACTGTTGTGGATCTTCATCTTTCCCCAAACACCACTGGGGACTACCACAAACAATTTTACTGCTAGAAGCCTGTACATCTAATTTGATTTTTAGTGGAAAATACATAGAGCTTCATATGTTTCAGAGTTAGCATGTGAAACCCAACCAAAAAATGACAGTGGCAGTCCAGAAAAGTAATGCAGCTTCGTCATAACCATGCATATTCTGAGCATTGCCCACAACAAACCGACTGTTGCCACTCAGTCTAAAGTTTTTGTAGCTCAGTGCCTTCACTTTAGGTTATGAGGTAGTGTGTGAGAAATGGGAAACTGAAGAAGCTATTGTTTTCTCCCTTGTGAGGCAATCTGCCTCGCTGCTACTGGTAGGAATGATTCATGCTAGGTTTCTTATGCTTATTTTTGTTTGGAGAAGGTTTCCCTTGCTATTTAATTTGTTGTCATCATCTTCGCTCTTCCCATAGCTGATTACATTTATAGGTCAAAATGTTGAAGCAAGGGTCTGTAAAACATGTGCATGTATGAATTAAAATAACTTACTCTGGGGAGATCACATTGTTAGGTAAATCCTTTTGCTGTCTTTCATTCCAGCCTCTTCCTGGGATACACTTGGTCTCAGATAGTAGAGGTTAGAGGAAAAACTTCTTGTTAAAGCAACAGTTGTGAGCATACCATTGTTGGTTTTGCCATGTTTTACAGTGCCATAACATCCATTGGTAAAACTTGGGTCTTCCATTTTTATGTGGGGATTGACATCTAGTATCTCATTGATATCTCCCTCTCACACTCATTATAGTTTAATATGCCTCTGGTGGCTACATCACTTAAGCAGGAAAATAGCATGAAAATATTGAAAGTGGTCCTAGAAGTAGCAAGGAGCTGGGATGCATGTTCCACCTTGGGTATCCCAATGCCATTGGCATTGTCTAGGAGCAGTTATACCTAATATTTATAAATTCAGGAAAACTTGGAGAGTTAATGTAAATATTTGCTGAACCGAAGATGAGGTAGGTGCCCAGCAAGGTAGTAGATAGTGCTGGAGCTTGGTCTACTCTGTTGAATTAGAAGCAGCAACACATGCTATCTGTTTGCATGGTACCATTGAAGGACTGAGCCAAAAATAGTAGGATCTGGCAAGCTCACAGTGCTGGCTGTTTCTTTGCAATACTGCTAGCATGGATGTGCTGGAATCTACTTTTTTTTTTTTTCCCAATTTTAGAATGTCTGCTGTGTTTCTTTCCTGTTTAGCCAGTAACGCTGTCGGGTTTGAAGTGTTTGCAAAGCAGGGGGATGCAGGCATGTGTTTCGGACACGGGACCAGCTGCCTCTGGAGTCGGGCACCCTGCTATTCCCACGCCCGGGGCGGAGGGCTAGAAAGTTGCCGCAGCCGCCTTCTGCGGTGGGCTCCGCGCCATCTTCACCCGTGGCTCTCCCCGCCGACCCGCGGGGCGCACCGCTGCTTCCGCGGGGCGTGGCGGCGGCCGCGCGCGGCGTTGCCGTGGAGACGGCGCCGCAGGGGGCAGGAGGAGGCAGTCCGGGCGCCGCCGGCGCCCCAGAGAGGCGCACGGAGGCAGCCGGGCCGCGGCGGGCCCCGAACCTTCCCCCCGCTGCCATTCCCTATTATAGAAGCGCTTCCGGCAGCGTGGACCACTCTGACATCATCCCCCACACCCCGGTGACGTCAGCGCCGGGAGCGGTGCGTGACGTCGGTGCGTAGGGGAGCGTGGTGACATGTGCTATTTAAAGCTCCCCGGATGGAGGCTGAGTGAGTAGGTGCTATCGCGAGTAGTAGCGAGCTGGCTGCTTGTGGCGGCGTGCGCGGTGGACTGTAGGGCCCTGCCCTGCCCTGCCCTTCCCTTCCCTTCGGAGGAGCGGGACGGAGGCGTGGGCTGCAGGCGTGGCGGCTGCGCCTGCCCACCGCGAGGGGACCTAGGCGGGCGGAGGCGTGAGGTGGAGGATGCGAGCAGGAAGATGCAGCGGCTCGAGGGCGCTGGAGCAGCCGGACAGCGCCTGACACGGAGCTCGCTTGTTCGCTCCCTCCCTCCCTCCCACCGGCGGGGCTGAGCCCGCGGCCCCACCGCAGAGGAGCGCGGGCTCGGCGGCCTCTCCCGCTGGCAGTGACCGACCCGCCGCGCCCCAGGACGATGCCCGCCCGCTCGCCGCAGAAGAAGGCGTGACGGCGAGGAGCGGACCCGCCGCCGCGGGAAGGAGGAGCGGCGCTCCGCATCTCTGCAGCCGGGGGTGGGCGGATCGGGGGAGCGCGGCGCCCGCCAGCCGCCGCACGCTGGGAGCCCGATGCCAGCGCCGGTGCCGCGGCTCGCACCGCCTCCTCGGGAGAATGCATTGGTGCCCGCCACGCTGCTGGCGGGGGTGCTAGGGGGAGCGGCGGCGTGGAGCCCTGCGCGCACCGCCTGCCCCATTCCGTTCCGCCTCTGAGTTGCACGGAGCCCTCAGCCTTCGGCTGCCGCTCACCTCCCGGCGAGAAGCGCTGCAGCCGCTGCCAGCCCCTCGTGGAGAAGGCGAGCGTCTCCCCGTCCGCCCGCAGGAGGGGACCCGTCTGCCCCCGGAGCCGCCGCTGCCGCCCGTCCGAGGGCCGGAGCCGCTGCCTGCGGGCGTCTGGCGAGGCCGGCGGCCATGGGAGCCCGGCCCGCGGGAGGCGCTCCCTAGCGCGCGGGCGGCTACGCTCGGCCCGGCAGCTGCGAGCCGGCGGCGCGGCGAGCCCAGCCCAGCGGACTGCCGCCGCCACGGGGCCGCGGAGCTGCCGTTGCGGCGAGGCGCGGCGAGGAGCGCCCCGGGGACGCGGCACCGCTGGTGCCCGGCGCCGCTGGCCGCCATGGGGTAAGGATTGTCGCGGGGGCCGCCGGGGCGGGGGGGTGGAAGCGGCTGCCCGCGCGAGCTGTTGCTGTTAAAGCGGGCGCTGCTGAATGAGCACGGAGGCGAGTGGTTTTACTGGCTGGGTGCATAAGGAGCAGGAATCCTGCTGCGATCGATGCTGTGCATCAACCTGATGAAAGAAAAGTGGGGCGCACAGTGATCTGCAGAGGTTTGCCTCTGCCGTAACTACATCAGATTGCTGGAAGAGCTGCCTTGGCTTCCAGACCCCCAACGTGAGGACCTTCCCCTGGTCTTTTAGGGGTGGTCAGTCCTGAAAACGACTGCTTTAAGCTCAGTGTTGCAAGGTGAAACTTAAGAGCAGCAAAGGCTCGTTTTAACTCTTCTGGAGTCTTCAGAGGATATAAAACAAGGTGTGAATTTCCCAATATAGTGAAGAAGACTCTAGAGAAATCTGCTTTACAGCAGGTCCCCTAAGTGAATTGGGATATCCACTTGAAGCTTTAAGGAAATTAGAAGGAATAAAATCTTTAAAATTAACCTGATCGCATCTAATGTAGTAGCTATAAAAGTGATATAGATACCTGTGAAAACTTTCTGCAGTTGTACTCTTAGTAATTTGTATAGTGAGATAAAAAAATAAACCTTGTGCTTGCCTGATAACCTCTGAATAGAATGGAAACTCATCCCATGTTCAAAAGCAACAGAAACCCAGTATGATTTGGCTAACTGCAAGGTGGAAGCAGACTTTTAATGCATTAACAAGATGCTGGTTTTCTAAGACTTTATGATATAGTTTAGAGTATAAAAGTTATAACTAATGTCCTTTGTATTTTGGTCATTCAGGAATTCAAATGTGAAATTGATATAGTAATGTGGAAGTTAAAAGTGTCTCTTTCCTTATGCTGTTAAGGACACATGGAATTCTCCAATTTATTAACTTCCTTGCATGTAGGGTGATAACAGCTGTGTCCTTGGCTCTGTCCTAGTCACTGGGGCCCACTGTACAAGATGCAGGAAGGAATGACTTCTTAGGCTAGCTTTTATTTTCCTGTTGTCTTCCCTTCCAAATCTAAACAGAATAAACCCAAGCTTGCAGCTGTCTACATATTCAAGAAAGTCATAATGTGTTTCAAAAACCTGGCCAAAAGACTAAATGATGTTATAGTGTTGTCACGGATGGAGTGATGCACTTCACTCTTAAGAGAGAAGTAGCAATATGTTTATTGATATAAAACAGTGATTTAACAAAGTTTGATAGTAAATGCGACAGTGGTTTAACAAGATTCGATGGCAAGGTTCACTTGATATTTACTGCATAGAGGGTCAGACAAAACTGTCAGGGAGACCCTCCCATTGAGTCATGAGGTTCAAAAAGGACCCCCTTGCGTTCTAAACTCCTTCTCAGAGAGGAGTCAGTGCAGCTGGATCCACTCCTAGTCCCAGACTTGGTCAATGGTTTATGCCTAAAGGATTATATTTGTGCAATCAATCCTTTGTATCACTTAGCTAAGATTTCAGTTTAGCATGCTATTAATCACTTACTGAGAATCTGTTGTGGCAAGGACTCTCTCAACCTTGAGGAGTAGCCTTGAGAGGCATCCCTACTCAAGGGGAGATCCTGGTGTGCAGCCCGCTGCTGTGCAGGAGAGCTCAATGGGCCCTGGGCTGTCCACTATTTATGGAGTAAGATAATTGACTCATAGTCATATTTGCATACCAACTACAGATGTTAGTTTCTTCCAAATTTGGCTTGAGTCGGACATTGACCAGCACTGTGGTTAGGTGGGCACATTGCTCAAATTAGCCCTTGGCTATTGTATTGTTACGATCGCCACTGGTGGTTATCACTTGAGCAGGGTTACAGGAAATACAGGTCCACTTGGGGGTGGTGGTGCGGGGAGCACACCACCACAAGTGGTTTTGGGTTATATTCCTAAAACTGCTAAGCAGACACAGAATTATGTAGCTTTTAAAATTCAAATAATGGAAAACATCTCATTTATTTAAAGTCAGTATTGTGTTTGTAGATATGTCAGTTAAGTATATTGTATTACAAATACAGAGAACTGTTGAAGAGGAGTAAACTTTGTACTTTCTCCAGAATTAAATTGAGCACTTCTGAAAACAAAAACCTGACTTACAAAAAAAAAATCCTTAATTTCTCCATTTCATAAACTTCAGTACTGTTAATGTTTTAGCATGGTAGCTTCTTAATGAACAGTGCAAATCCATATCTGTAGAGGGAGTGGAAATAATCCTAAATACTGAAGGACTATCAAAATTATTTGGAGAAAGGGTATAAAGTTGGTGTCATGACTCTTAAGTAGTATCTTGGCATGTTAAGGTCAAGAAGACAAAACTTGCAAATATTTTGAAGACTCTCTAGACAGTACACACTGGGGTGTTGCAATATAGCATTCCTTTGCAGACTGTCTTTTAACAAGGTGGTCAAAACCAGCAATGTAGGTATGTGTTACTGATAAGCTCTCTGCTCTCTAAGAGTGAGTGAGCGCATCCAAGCCAGGGCCAGCACCAGCTCTGTGGATCTGCAGTTAAGTATCAGACATTTTCTAATATTCAGAGCAGAGGTCTTGTTTCAGTAGCTATTTTGTATTAGCATCTAAATGCAATTGCCCATGGATTTCAGACTTTCTAGACCAAGATGTACTGGACTGTTAACATTGCAGTTATAAAAACAGTTTTCTGATGCTCTACTAAGGTCTTAAAATTGAGTGCTCTAGAAGCAAGTTGCAAAATGATTGATAATCCATATACCTGACCACATGAGGGTCAGTGTACTATATTCAGTATTTAATGGGTACTGTTATCCTACATAAGCTTGTACAGTGAGCTTGTAGTACCTGGCTGGTGGAGAGTTTACCTATTCCAATGGTCAGAACACAGAAAACTTGGGATGGGGGAGAGGAATTGGCTTACCAAACCAGCAGTGGCTTAGTCTCATTTGTTATAGTGAAGAATTCACTGTTCTGTCAGTGTAGTTCAGCCTGCTCAGCTCATAGAATACCATAAGGCAAGCCAGGTAATTATGCACTGTGCATGTGGTGAATACCAAGCTGTGGGTGACTGGTCCCTGAAGCTGTGTTGCTATTAAATTTGTTTTCAGAAACTTGAGAATGGTCTATAGGGTCCAGTAGTTTAGGAACCACTCTTCTTAGTGTTGTATCCCATATGTTTGTGGATGTCCCTCATATCACAGGAGAAGGTAAACAAATCAAGCCTTGGGGATTGTATAGGCCAGGCACTCTAGCATAGGATGTCCACTCTTGATTCTCTACCTGACAGTCTCTCTTTCTCCCTCTCTCCTAGTTCCTCATCCCTGTTGCATAAAGACAAGTTCCTATCAATAGTCACTGTTGAGTGATATACTGATTTTTTTGTGCAGGCCTTTCTGTTGGGTTGACCACACTGAATATAGTGTTCTTCAATAGGAAAACATTGATTTTTGTGTAAATAAGACGACCTCAATATGTTCTGTCCCAGTTCATAATGTGTCTCTTTTGTATTGCCAGTATTGAGAAACACAAAATTTGTCAGTATTGCGCAATTGGTTGTCTTTGAGCAGAGGTTTGATTATATTAAAAATCCTTAAGAAATAGATCTTAAGTAAACATACTCAGGATGTGTATACATAGCCCAGGTTATTGTATACATTGACCAGGTAAATTCTGTGTTGAAAGCTGCAAACCATCACCTTATTTTACTGGTTGTTGGTACTGCTTTCTAGCAGGGGAATTAGAGGTTAGTATTTGTGGACTATGATGCAATCATTGCTCAGGCTGGAATGAATACATTTCATGCTAGAAGCGGTATGGAAACTGCACAGCCATGAATTCTGGTAAGGTTGAGAATTTGGTGTCCTGTTAAACTTAATCTCTTGGATTAATTCCTGATTTATTAATGAGTAGTCTCTCTCTAACTACTTTCCTTTATGGTCTTCTGTACTGTGGACAAGTATCCAAATTCATCTTACTGGCTTTTCCCTTCACTCTTTACCTTGTAATTCCTTATCATTCAGCAAAGCTTCTGTAAGATGTGCTTGCCTCTGTCATGTCACGTTAATCAAGGTGTCTTTTTATAAAGACTTTAGCTTCTCTTCACTTTTCTTGGACTATATCTAGTATGTTATCTTTATAAAGATGGTTATGATATGTGTCAATTTGAGATGGCAGATGTAGAATACTAGGGTTCTTAAGTTAGCTAGAGAATATTGTGGAAGATGAGTATTTTAGGATGTATTTATTAGCATTGTAGTTACCTAAAATAAGTATTTTAATTTAATTTTTGGTAGTTAGGGGAAAATGGTTATTGGTTGATCCACTCCTAGCTCTTGCCCTTGCTGAAGGATGGGGAATTAGTGAAATGCATTTCTTTAAAGCATTCAGGATGCAGAGTCCCATTTTGAAGAGAGGATACTGTAGTTGTAGGGGAATTGACAAATCATGCTAATTCTAAACTCTAGGATGTAATAACTTTTACAAAGCCAGTTTGAAGCTTTAAAAAACTAAAAATATGTGAAAATCTGTACTGTTTGAGCATATGGGATAGACAAATCTTGCTGTGGAAATTGGTTTACTACCTGTTTGGTGTTTCCAAACCAAAGTCTTGTCCTTAAACTTTTCAGTTTTCCTTTCCCTAGCTGGGTAACAAGACATTAGCACTATAAAGCTGTTAGGAGCCAGAAGTATTGTTAACCGTTGAATTCGACCTGACTCAGGTTCTTTAACCTGTCTTTTTCCCCTCCCACAAGGCTTAATGATAGCTCTCCCAAAACTTTGTCTTAGCAACAGTTCCATCAGCTGTGCTCCTCTGACACAGAAATATTGCAGATAATAGAGCAGAAGGTACAGCTTCTTGGCAGTAGTTTTGACGTGCGGAAACGGACTCCACAATCAGTGAGATTGTAAAGTAGGTATGTTTATTCAGCGCTGGGCAGCACGGGGGGGGGGGTAGTCCCACCAAAGTCGTGCGCGCCCGACTCGGCAGTTAGTTTCAAGTTTATACAGTCAAGTGTTACATATTCACAATACGCCTATACATATGCATGACCTGTCCCCGCTTCATATTAAAATTAGCTCCGAGAGGTCATTTCCATAGTCTCCTCTCAACCGCGCTTGCGCAGTGCCTCTTTATGGTGGTCGTCTGGTGGTCACAGAGATGAAGATAGATGACTCCTCTTCGTCACCGCTAATAACCTTTCTTCTTGCGCAGGCTCAGTGATTTCTTGGTATTCACCCAAGCCGCAAGACCAGTCTTAGCTGGCTCTTGGGGCCTGCTCCTGCTTCTTATCAGGAACTGTCTTTACCTTATTGGCTGGTTCTTAGGACCAGCTCTTCTTATCAAGGACTGTCTCTATGTCAGCTAATTTCAACAATGTAAGCGCTAAACATCATCTTTCATCCCCTTTATTATGTCTACTGAGATTCTTTTGACTCCCCTTGTCTCAGTCCCCCCTTTTCTAGAAAATAGTAAATTCTTTTACTATATCTAATCCTAGTACTTCTAATACATTATCTCCCTATCTAGCATCTTCTCAAAGTATTTGTTGGTCTCGAGTTTTCGTCGTAACTGATTCTTTTTCCATTCACTGTAAGAGACTCCTGTACTCCTACAGCACAAAAAGCCACATCGAACCACTATGCCAAGAACCACAGACAAGAGAATAATGATTATTATAGTGACAAACAATTGCTTCAACCATGTCAAATCTGGCAACCAGGAGGTTAATTTTTCTAATATGTCTGTCAAGTCCCAAGAAGTGTCATCTTGGGAAGCTTCATGTAGTATTCTAATCTTTTCCCATATCTCTTCAAGATCTGTTTCAATTCGTTGGTTTTGATTGATATAGGTACAGCAGGTTTGGTTTATAACTACACATAAGCCCCCTTCTTTTGCTAAAAGCATGTCCAATCCCATTCTATTTTGGAGTACTACTTTACTTAGGGATTGTATTTCCAGTTGCAGCCCTTGAATTGCATCAATTGTAGCCTTTTCTATAACCTCTAATGTAGCAGATATATTCACGATAGCTTTCTCCAACTCCCTTACCCCTAAAGAGGGGATTAGCCATCGGACAAAACTATGGTACCTAGTACCTCGAATAATTAGTGGGTTTTCAGTCTGTTTTACACGGAGCCAAGGTGTTCTCAAAAACCCTCGGGGAGGCGAAGCTCCCTCGAATATACTGATCTGAGGTGCAAGGTACCCCGAACACAGTGTCCCTTCCAGTTCTGGGGTAAACTCTTTCTGGCCCTGCCATCCCCACAGAGCCACCAGTATCCGGGCCCTGTGTTGCATCTTGGACCGAGATGTGTCTCCCTTCTATCTTGTTCTTGCCCCTTCTTTTCTGGCCCCTTCTTTGGTTTCCGGATATAATAGAAACTGATAGTTAAGTTCAGTCCAAGACGTTCTAATTTTCCTTTATCAAAAGTTCCCAGATTTTCTGCAAGGCTACAATTATCCATGTCTCCCCAAATATTATCAGTAATATTTAAGCAACGGCCAGTAATTAAGACCTCTTTAGGGTCAGGTACCTCCAGATCAAAGCTGGGTCCCCGCTGGGTATTTCCCTTTCCATAAAGGCATAATCCATTCCTGTCTGGCCCATCTTAATAAGAGATGTCCAGTTTGTGGTTGGGACTCCTAGAAAGGGGAGTTCCATGTTCCCCTGAGGAAGGGGATTACATACCCAACAATCTGATAAATTTAGTACTTTTGAGATACTCTCTGTCATATTTAAATAAGTATTTCGATCCCAAGCCTGCCCCTTGGGCAAGGTCCAACTGAGGAGCATGACAATCAATGTCTTACAAATTTGAGCTTCAAAGGTCCCTTTTCTTGTGAAGTCCATTGTCCTTTGGGTGCCTTCTTCACCCTAGTGTGATGGATCCAGGCGCTCTGTTCCTTGATCCTAATCGCGGTGAAGGAGGTAAGTAATACTTGAAATGATCCTTCCCACTGCGGCTCCAGAGTTTTTTCTGTAAGAGACTTTATATACACATAATCTCCTGGTTGTATATTATGTACAGGCCCATCCAAACCTCTCCCTCGAGTCCCTACCACATGCTTCCTGATTTTATTAAGTTGCTTACCTAATGCTACCATGTAAGAAGTCATAATTTCATCCCCCGCTTGTACAGACACCCCTCTCTGTATCCCATAGGGTTGTCCATACAGAATTTCAAAGGGGCTCAGTCCTTCTTTCGCCCTTGGTCTTGTTTGTATACGCAGAAGGGCTAAAGGGAGAGACTGAGGCCATGTCAGATTTGCTTCTTGTCCTAATTTCACAATTTGCTGTTTGATTAAGTGGTTCATTTTTTCCACTTGACCACTTGACTGGGGGTGATATGGAGTATGAAGCTGCCAATCTATACCTAAATGGCGGCTAATTTGTTGTACTATTTTTGAGACAAAATGTGGTCCTCTGTCAGAGGATATGGTTGCTGGAACCCCAAAACGTGGTATTATCTCTTGTACTAGTATTTTAGTTACCTCCCGAGCTTTAGCCGTTCTTGTTGGGAATGCTTCTGGCCAACCTGAAAAGGTATCAGTTAATACCAATAAATATCGATACCCCCCTTTTCTTGGAAGTTCTGTAAAATCAATTTGCCATTGTTGTCCAGGCCCATTGCCTTTTCCAATCTGGCCCATTTCTGGCTTGGGGGTATTCTTAGGATTAGTCTGGAGGCAAAGATCACACTGTTGAGTCACCTGTCTCACCGTGGTGTATAAATTTCTAGCCACAATTTCTCTTATCAAATGATTATACAGAGCCTCTGTCCCCCAATGTCTTTTCCTATGTTCCTCCCGTATCAAATGCCATAATGAGCAAGAGGAAATGATTAGCTTTCCTTGTGGGGTATGAGCCCACCCTTCCTCATTATATGACCCTTCTAAATCTGTAATGAGCTTCTGATCTTCCTTGGTGTATTCTGGCTTACCTTCTAGGGAGTTCTGCCTATCCGGAATTAAAGCCCCTTCTGTTTTTACCTTTGTTTTGGCCACTTGTTTTGTCTCTCTGTCCGCCAGCTCGTTCCCTTTTTCCAAATCTGAGCTCACTTTCTGGTGTGCCTTAATATGCATAATTGCTACTTTCTTAGGGAGTTGGACAGCTTCCAGTAACTTCAGAATTTCTTCTGCGTGTTTGATATTTTTCCCTTGAGAACTCAGTAGTCCTCTCTCCTTCCAAATTGCTCCATGTGCATGTACAACTCCAAAGGCATATTTTGAGTCTGTATAAATGTTCACAACTTTGCCCTGGGCCAACTCCAGGGCGCGGGTTAGAGCAATTATTTCTGCCTTCTGTGCAGAAGTGTTCATGGGCAAAGCCCCTGATTCTATTACCTCTTGGCTGGTGGTGACGGCATATCCCACATGTCGATTACCATTTAGGACGTAACTGCTTCCGTCTGTGAACTACATTTCCCTGTTTTCCATGGGGCTGTCTTTCAGGTCTGGGCGACTGGCGTATGTTGCTTCAATGGTTTCCAAACAGTCATGATGTACTGGTTCTCCTGTGTTCCCGCTGAGAAAAGAAGCTGGGTTGACAATGTTAGTGACTACAATCTCCACATCATCCTGCTCTACCAATATAGCTTGATATCTCAGGAATCTTTGTGGAGAGAGCCAATGTCCACCTTTTGCTTCCAGTACTGCTGATACTGTGTGAGACACCAGAACAGTCATTTTCTGGCCCAGAGTAAACTTTTGGGCTTCCTGTATATTCAGTATCACAGCTGCAACCGCCCGCAGGCATCCAGGCCAACCTTTTGCAGTCGTGTCTAACTGCTTAGAGAAGTAGGCAACTGCCTGTCAATATGGACCCAGGTTTTGTGCTAATATTCCCAGGGCAATGCCCTGCTTCTCATGGGAGTAAAGAAGGAATGGCTTACTCACATCTGGGAGTCCTAAGGCTGGGGCCGACATCAAAGCCTTTTTCAGTAGCTCAAAGGCTCGTTCGGTCTCCTTGCTCCACTCAAGGTGTTTCTGCTCAGTGGCTGTCAACGCATACAGTGGTTTAACAAGCAATCCATAATTATAGATCCACAATCGGCACCACCCTGTCATTCCCAGAAAAGTCCGTAACTCTTTTACTGTCTGAGGTCTCCGAGTTTGGCATATTGCCTCTTTACGGGCCTGTCCCAAAGTTCTTTGTCCCGCACTAATTTCATAGCCCAAGTAATTCACTTTGCGTTGCATTACCTGTGCCTTTTTCTTGGATACCCGGTACCCCTGGAGTCCCAGAAAATTTAACAGACTCACCGTCCACGTCATACAATCTTTCTCTGTTTTGGTGGCGATCAGGATATCATCCACGTACTGCAACAGCTTCCCCTCCTCAGACGGGGCTTCCCAGGATTCTAAGTCAAGCTGATTGCCAAAAATGGTAGGACTATTCTTAAATCCTTGTGGCAACACCGTCCAAGTGAGCTGGGTCTTTCGACCACTTTTGGGGTTTTCCCATTCAAATGCAAATAATTTTTGGCTGGCTTCATGGAGAGGGAGGCAAAAGAAGGCATCCTTCAAATCTAAAACAGTAAACCAAGTCAATTCAGGTGTTAATACAGTCAACAGAGTATATGGGTTTGCCACTACTGGGTAAAGATCTTCAGTTATCTTATTCACCACCCGTAAGTCTTGGACCACCCGATATGACCCATCGGGCTTCCGAACAGGTAATATAGGGGTATTGAATTCAGACTCACATTCTTTTAATAATCCCAACTGCAAAAATTTTTCTATCACCAGCCAGATTCCTTCTCTGTCTTCCTTCTTTAGGGGATATTGTTTAATTCTTACCAGCTTTTGGCCTTCCTTGATCCTAACTTCAACAGGTGGAGCACTTTTCGCTCTTCCAGGTGCATCAGTAGCCCATACCCCTGGGTACACTTGGTTTAAGATGTCCTCGTTAATGCTTCCTTCTAGGGGGAGACTGGTTAAGGTTAGGCTCAATATTTGAATATATTGCTGATCTTTTACCTCCAGAGTAATTTCTCCCTTTTCGAATACAATTTTTGCTCCCAATTGTTCCAACAAGTCCCTTCCCAAAAGTGCCTTTGGGGAGTTGGGCATATATAAAAATTTATGAATGCCCCACTGTTTTCCTAATTTATATTCTAAAGGTTTACAAAAATATGCCTTTTCACTTTGGCCAGTCGCTCCTTTCACCATGACATAATCATCTCCCAGGGGCATCAAAGCTTGGTTCAGAACCGAGTATGTTGCCCCCGTATCTACCAAAAATTCTACCTCTTGTTGTGTTTTCCCTAGCTTAATTATAACCAGTGGATCCACTAGGGTAGATTCCCCAGGTTCCCGTCAATCTCCCTTCACATGGGCTACCGTTCTTCCTGTTTGAGCCCTCTGATCCTCCTTGTTCCTTGGGCATTCCTTTTTCCAATGACCAAATTTCTTACACAAAGCGCATTGATCCTTGCCGAGTCGGGGCAAGTCTCGTCTAGGCCCTCTTCCTCTTTCTTCCTGGATAACAGCCAGTAATTTCTTTTGCCCTTGCCTATATCCTTCTTCTCTGTTACTAAATACTCTCCATGCTTCATCCAACAATGTTTCTAAATTCCTACTCTCTGTAGGTCGTAATTTCTGAAGTTTACGCCTTATATCCCTTGTAGATTGACCCAAAAACAGGGAGACTAATTGTTGTATTCCTACCTCTGACCCAGGATCTAGCGGTGTGCTGCGGCGCATTACATCCCTCAGTCGATCCAGGAATTCAGATGGAGACTCGGAAGGACTCTGTTTAACTGCATATAAAGCTGACCAATTTATAGTTTTGGGGATTGCTTTCTCCATTCCTTTTGCAATCCACTCCTGATACCCCTGCAATCTTTCCATATGTGCAGATCTATGAACATCCCACTTTGGGTCTTGGAGAGGGGAATATTCCTTAATGTCCCCTCCTGTAATCTTATAATGGTCTTCAGCAAGATTCCCTGCTGGTTTTAAAATCAGCTGTTTCTCTGTCTCAGTCATATATTCCAGTAATAGCTGTATATCCTTCCAATCAGGGTTATGCTGTTTTACAATAAATTGGAAATGCTTAGTTACACCTATCGGATCACTCCTATAATCTTTTGCAACCTTTTTCCATTCCCCTAGGTCAGCAGTAGAAAAGGGTACTTTGATTAACATCGTCCCCCCATCCGGCCCCACTGCCTCTCGGAGAGGTGCTTGTAAAGCTGTTGAGGTAGTTTTCTTCCTAGTACGGGAAGATACAGGGCTGTTCGGGGGGGTTGGAGTTCTATCCGAGTCTGCATCCTGTTCCTGTGATCGAGGGGGAGGCTTAAACAAATCAGTTAGATCTTGTTCTGGTACCTGATGGATTTTATTTGCCTTAGTACATCTTTGTCCAATACTACATGCCGAACAACACCGCCTCAGTTTACCTCTAAGCTCCTTGTTGTTCTCTCGCTCAAGTGCAAGCACCATGGGGTCCTGTGGGGGTACCATTCCACAGTCCCTTTGCCACTCCGGATGGTTTCGGAGGGTGAAAAACATGTCTGCATACGAAACCTCATCCCATTTTCCTTCTCTCCTTAAAAACAGCATTACTTGTAATAGAGTATTATAATCTATTGACCCATTAAGTGGCCACTTAGCATCACCTTCTAACTTATACAACGGCCACCATTGATTGCAGTATTTAATAAGGTTCTTTTTACTTTCTGTACCTCCGGTCCCAACAATATCTTTCCAGTGGGCAATTACACAACCCAAAGGACTCTTCCTCAATACTCCTCCTTGATTGTTTCCCATCATAGAAGTGTGGAATTTGGGAAAACACTCAAGGCAGTCTGGTTTCCGTCTGTTAGATGTACAGTACCACCTCCTCCCACAAGATTTACACTTCAACAAAACCCAAGCCGGATGCTAATTGCTATTATATAGTCCAGTTGCAAGCCCACATACAAAACAGGGAATCACCCCTATTAAGACGTAAAGACATTCACACATTAACAAACATACATACACCTATAAATTTCAACATATCATTTCCACACACCCACACAAAATCTTTAACATAAACTTCCAAACATTCACATCATACAATCATCGCTCCAGTTGACAACCTTTCAGCAGCTGCAAAAGTAAACCAAGCGCAATTGCGAGGGGGTCCACTTACCCTTCTCCTGCCTCTTATATACCAGTCATCGACAGGTCCGTCCTGGCTCCCGATACTGGGATGCAGCGGTCACCCCGGATTTGCTCGATCTACCCCCAAGATCGCTGGCGGCCGCTCTATCGGTCAGCAAATCCCCCTTTTTTACCATACAGGGTACCCTCCTCCCATACGGGGACTCTGCTGCACGCCAGACGTCTCTGTGCGATTTACCAGCTGCCCCGGCCTGTACCTTTACAGACTCCCTCTGTGAAACATACCGTTTGGTCCGCGGCTTCAGGAGGTCGTTGTCTGCTCCCACGGTGAGCGGCTGGCAGTGGAGGCCCCTCCGAGGAAAGTGCTCGGGGCGCGCCGAGGGGCGTCCGCTCCGCAGTCGGTCCCGCAGCCGAGCAGAGAGTCTCCTGGCTGGCTCGCCAAACTGACGTGCGGAAACGGACTCCACAATCAGTGAGATTGTAAAGTAGGTATGTTTATTCAGCGCTGGGCAGCACGGGGGGGGGGTAGTCCCACCAAAGTCGTGCGCGCCCGACTCGGCAGTTAGTTTCAAGTTTATACAGTCAAGTGTTACATATTCACAATACGCCTATACATATGCATGACCTGTCCCCGCTTCATATTAAAATTAGCTCCGAGAGGTCATTTCCATAGTCTCCTCTCAACCGCGCTTGCGCAGTGCCTCTTTATGGTGGTCGTCTGGTGGTCACAGAGATGAAGATAGATGACTCCTCTTCGTCACCGCTAATAACCTCTTTTCTTGCGCAGGCTCAGTGATTTCTTGGTATTCACCCAAGCCGCAAGACCAGTCTTAGCTGGCTCTTGGGGCCTGCTCCTGCTTCTTATCAGGAACTGTCTTTACCTTATTGGCTGGTTCTTAGGACCAGCTCTTCTTATCAAGGACTGTCTCTATGTCAGCTAATTTCAACAATGTAAGCGCTAAACATCATCTTTCATCCCCTTTATTATGTCTACTGAGATTCTTTTGACTCCCCTTGTCTCAGTTTAGTGTTACTGCAATTCCTGGTCATGTTGTTATCTCAAGGGTAAAATGAGACGCTTTTTGTGGGAAAGCAATGGCAGCAAAGTAGTTCATGCTGTCTTCTGTAGCAGTGTGTAGAGTGTAACAAAACCAGATCAACATTACTTACTATAGATAACACCCACAAAACTTGATTTTCTGAAAAAAGTTATTAATGTATAAATACCTAGACAGATGTACTGTATGTAAATCAGCTTGAAATGGTTAATAAACTACTTCGTCAGGCAGCAATGCATGGAGACCTCTACCATGCTTAAATTACCTTCTGTCACAGTAGTTTTATGACCATGAAAACTAAAACAGCTATTCTGGCCTGTCAACACATAAATGGGTGTCCTGAATGCCATGGGGGATGATTTCTGTGCTGATCCAGTGAAGGTATTCATAATACCTTAAGGTTGCAACTGATCTTTTTCAGTATTTTCATGCATTATAAAGATTGTATAGATCAGCTCTCTGGGTGAAATACTAGTTCTGCTGAAAATTAACATTTCAGTTCTTCGCATTCATCATGTTGAGATTATTTTTATTCTTAATGTCTCAAGGCAAACATCAGATGAATGTTTTGTGTGTATGTGCTTGTGATTTCTCGCTACCTGCTTACCCTACCACAATTCCCATTATCTTTGCAGATGTTGAGCCAATACTTGAGGAAGTATGCAGTCTCAAAGCCATAGAGATTGCAATAGCTTGAAATACTGTAACAGGCCATCACTTCTAATTGAGAGAGGCAATGACACCTAACTGGCTTTAGAGCATTTCTGCTTGCTAATTAGTAAAAGTAATAAGTAGAATTCAGATATCAGTTTTATGGGAATTTTGTTGGAAAACATTTATTCTTTATGATTGTCTCTTAAGACTGTGATTTGATTTAAAGCTCTTAGCTGATCACTCTTTAAATCAGAGCTTTCAAAATCTATGTCTATGTGTTAGTATACTACAAAGAGAAGAGCATTATCTCATGATGTAACACTAATTTGCTAGTAGTTTCTCATTAGTATAGGTGCCTGGGACATGATTTTAGCTGAGCCTATGGTTTTCCAATGTATTCCAGATCAGTGACCATCTAAACAATGCAAGCACTTCATATAGATTAGAAACTTAGCTCTTCCACTCTTTTACATATCTTTAATTCTGAAATCGTTTAGGCCTAAAGTAATTTCCAAGTGTCATGGTTTAACCCCAGCCAGCAACTAAGCACCACGCAGCTGCTCACTCCCCCCACACCCAGTGGGATGGGGGAGACAATCGGGAAAAGAAGTAAAACTCATGGGTTGAGATAAGAACAGTTTAATAGAACAGAAAAGAAGAAACTAATAATGATAATGATAACACTAATAAAATGACAACAGCAATAATGAAAGGATTGGAATGTACAAATGATGCGCAGTGCAATTGCTCACCACCCACCGATCGACACCCAGCTAGTCCCCGAGCAGCAATCCCCTGCCCCCACTCCTCCCAGTTTATACACTAGATGTGGCATCACATGGTATGGAATACCCCTTTGGCCACTTTGGGTCAGGTGCCCTGGCTGTGTCCTGTGCCAACTTCTTGTGCCCCTCCAGCTTTCTCGCTGGCTGGGCTTGAGAAGCTGAAAAATCCTTGACTTTAGACTAAACACTACTTAGCAACAACTGAAAACATCAGTGTTATCAACATTCTTCACATACTGAACTCAAAACATAGCACTGTACCAGCTACTAGGAAGACAGTTAACTCTATCCCAGCTGAAACCAGGACACCAAGAAATGATGGCTCTTCTAGTCCAGTAGTTATAGTTTAAGAGGCATCTGGCAAGGGAGTGAGTGTGGTGTAGAGATATCAAATGAGGTTGAGACCAGACCTGGAACTCACATGAATATATGTGTATATATATATACACACACACAAAAATTCAGTGTGCTTGTGTTTTAACAATGTGCCCTTTGTATCTGAGACAACCCTGCATGCTCTCAAGAGAAAAATCTCAGGCTTCCCCATGTGTGTGGTTATAGTCTTAGTAACAGGAAACTGTAACAATGAACAAAGGGACAAAATATTTTGTATTATTTAAAGTAAAAATAAAAATCAGAGTACTCAGTCCATCTTTTTTTTTTTTTTTTCTTAAATACCATGTTAAGTTGAAATGTGTATTTAAAGGCCCTACTTATGTGAAAGCCCTCTGTAAAAAATTTTGCAAGAACATGCTTTCTAGTTCAGGGTTTCGTGCTGCTCTCCCTGCAAGGCTTTTTCAGATGTATTCAGTCTTAAAGGTAAGGTGCAATGGGTGTGGAAGCATTGCACTATGAAAAAATCTGCTTTTAGATCTAATTTTGATAATAGGTTTCTTTTCCCCATTCTGTTGTGAATATCTTAGTTTTTATTTTTTCCAAGGGTGGGCCATTTGGGATCCACCAAAATTAGTATTGTGCTCAGAACAGGGAGGTTAGAAGGGAGAGGAGGCTAGAAGAAGCTGTGGTTTTATTCCACCTGGGCCTTGCACATGCAGTGTTGGGCTCTGTTGCATCTACACAGAGCCGTGGTAGTAGTATTAATGTCGTCTACTCCATTCTGCAAAGTAATGGAACTGTTTGAATACTGTATTGATTTTCTGGAACTGCATCACAAATATGCTTCTGGCAACACACTACATTCTGACACATTTTTCTGGTGGCGATTAGTGGTGAATGCCAGTCATCATTAAAAAAAAAATAGTCTAGGGAGACACTGTTTAAACATGCAATAGATCATGATGGATTGCCAGGTACAAGCATATATTGACATTCACAGTATCTTGTAATGATTTTTTTTTTCCAGCTACAGATATCAAGTTAGCTAACTTAAGCAGTCAGTATCACTGGTTTTGACTAATGACTTTTACCTAAATAAAGAGGGAAGAACTTGAAATACATAGTTCATCTCAGGTTTTTCTTCTTCCTCCATATACTTGCAAATGATTCACAGGCACTGTTTTGTCCATCTTTGTGGTTGCATTCTTTGTCAACATCTTGATCATTAAGTTTTCACTGAGCTTGCCACCAAAAAGTGGGGACAACAGAAGACGGGGGCTGCTTTTTCCTGTTGTATGTACTGCAGCACAAACATTTGACTATGCAGTGAGCCACATCAGTACTGTAACCTAGCTGACTGCATAGCTGTACAAATACAGGGTTGGCACAAGGGAAGTGTCATTACAGGTGGGATAGATCTACCTTTTGCTACAGCAGTGTCTGTTTAACTTGGCAGGAAGTGTTTAAAAAAAAATAAAAATCCAGTCTCATAGCTATCCCTGTCCGAGTTTGCTCCTCAGTTTTGAAGCTGAAGTCTGGAAAGTTTCTTTTGAGACTGTCAAGTAAGTTGAGTCTCAGCTTGTTGAGAAATGGCATTTTTTTCCCCCTTTCATAGTGTCTTTCATAGTAAAAACCATAATAGGTAATATTGCCAAGGTTTTAGAATTTGGGTTTTTTAAATGCTTTTAAATGAATTATTCTGTAAACAGTATGCTATAGTCTTGAATCCATAGTTAATCTTGAAGCTATTCAACAGGACATGTAATGAGATCTTCCTTGAGTTTTGAAAACTGAAGAATGACCTTTAAATGGTGAACACTTTACAGTGAAGTGTTGGTGAAATAAATAATTTTTGATGTGTTCTTGCAATTCCTACTTCTTGTGCCTGTTCATTTCCAATAGTCTGCTAGCCCTGGCTTGTCTGTACAAAAAGCTAAAAGAATGTACTGTGTGATATTGGAGAAACCAGTGTTTTCTCCAACGTGACTTACTGTGGAGTGTGCTGACATTTCAGGGCTTCTTAGGATATGAAGTGTTTTCCATGCCAACAAAAATAAGCATATGGAATAATGTATGCTATGTAGCTCTGTTGTCAAATCATTGCGTACAGTAACTGGGGCCCTAAGCATCTACTTGGCCAATTGACTTTGAAATTGGGAGACCTGTGCTTTTGCACTAGCTGTATTTTTCACTGACTTGTGTGTGACTAAAAGAGTTAACCTGCAATTAGTCAGGATCAATTTATCTTTGCTTAACTTATTTTCAGCTTCTGGATACTGTTTTCTAAGTGCTTTTTCAATATCACAGTATATGTCCCATCCATGTCAATATTTGTTCTTGTTCTTTCACAAGACATAGAGGGATTCTCTGTGTCTGCTTTAGCAAGCCTACTACCCAGACATCCATAGCTCTGCATCTAGACATAGACAGGAACTGGGTTCTTACCAGGAAATGATTGGCAGTGCTCGGGAATAGGTGGTGTCTTGCTGGTTTGAGTCCTAGATAGGCTTGGTTCTTCAGAAGCACTGCACAGCTCAAATTGCAGCATGTCTGATTATGCACAATAGTAAAACTCCCAGGATCTTTGGGAAGTTTTCTGGAAAAAGACACAGGTGCTGAAGCACATGGTTAAGTAATGATCCATTTTGATGGGATTTCTGTGAAAGGTGAGCGCTAAACTCTAGATTCCCTAGTTACCTCACATCTGAATGCAAATGCTGTCCATGTCTCTTACAACAGATCTTAATGGGCCACCCAAGATCTGAGATAATTTTTACTGATAATTATGTATTTGGTGACCTTAAATGTGACATACAGCTTTAAAAAAAAAAAAAATCCTCCCTTTTTGTCCACATTAATTATGATTTTTTAAAATCAGGTTGGAACAAAAGCTAGAATATGTCTATTATTGGTATGGATTGGAGGGCATTATAGGGACCTTTTCTATAAAATCTGTGACTGACTGACTTATCATTGGCAGGTTTTGAGAATTAATATAATTCTGGAACTAAGTTCTTAGACAACGGAAAATAATCTGCTGTGTAGCATTGCTACATATCAAGGTGCCGCGATTAGATCACTGGTCGGCCCGGACCAGGGAAGAGACAGATAACACACATGGTGTGAGTGCCAACTCCGTCTTTTATTGCGCAGTTAATTCCTTTTATACTAACAACGGTAGGTGGGATTACTGATATGTCATAGGGAGGCGACGACTAGCCTTCTATCTTTCCGTGACAAAACGAGATCTTCCGAACGCCGTACCCTACATTTCCCCCTCCTCATGTCCAACTAGCTCCTATTGGTTACACACACTATTCACACATTATTCATGCACTGTCCACGCGTCCAGCTGCACTTAATGATTGGCTGCATCAACACTGCACACGCGCATAAACATAAAATATAATTGGTCATACTAACTAAACATACGAGACTTATCTCAGTCTAATTGGTCAAGATAAACTGCCGAATTGAGGTTGTTTGTGCCAAGTTCTCTTTATCGTGGAATATGCACCTGTGTTTTTCTAATTGGTATCTTTCTTATTTTTGTCTTTTTGTTTATTCTGTTCAAGGCCTTCTAAAGGCGTCTGGAATGCTCTTGTGACCGTTAGCTAAATATGTTCCCACAACAATTCCCCCTCCCTTTTTCTATTAGAAGAGCATTAGCAGATCTAGTCACCACCATCCGTGAACTCAGCCCAGCAATCGGCAGGTGCCAGCTTTACGTGGGCGTCCCCACAGAGGCAACGATGGCCTTGCCGTACACCAACCCGATGCTCTTCGGAAAGTCCCGGTATTTATACATTTGCAGAGGAACGGATTTCAGCACACGTGGCCAGCGGGTGCCAAAATTCGCCTCGGTTGAAACATAGGGAGCCTATGGCGCATGCGGTCGCTGGCCAGGCGTGCCGCACAAGTCATAGCCATCCTGTCTATTGGTTCACGGGCTTTGTGATGTGGCTGCAGTGCACAGAGAATCTTGACCTGTTATGTCGGCTAAGGTGACTTACAAGATCTATGAACACAATGAATCAAACACAGTAAGAGCAACATTATACCTAATAAAATACACAAGAATAAAAGAAACCCCGATTTTTAACAAAGATACAAACCAACTCCTAAGTCCCCATCCCGCAGCTGAATGCTCTAAGCCGAAATGACAGCTTTCTTAATTGTGATAAAGCTCTTGCAGCTCCTTCTTGCCTCTGCAGTTCTGTTATCTTGTTTATTAATTGCTCCAGCGTCAGAAATTCGTAGCAGATACCCAAGACGTCACAAGCCAGGAAAGGATAACAGTAATCTGCAAAGAAAAACACTCAAAACACTATGAGGTTAGGTCAGGACGAACCATGCGACTAGGGACCCATTTCAGTAGCCCTTCAGGTGTCTGTACACAGGTGTACCCCCGCCCGAGGCAACGCAGCTCAAACGGTCCGTCCCATTGGCGTGTCTGGGGATCACGCACACGGACCAGTGGGTAGGGGCCTTTCTCTTCCGTAGTCGTAAAATGTCGTTGCGCCGTCGTCTGGTCCAGGTCCCCCCGAATTGTCTGATTTAATGAAGTTAACGCAGTTAACAGGAGACGCTGTGTACGGAGAACAGGTGAATTATCCCGTAAGCAGGAGGGCTCCGCCTGGTCCCCCTCCCTAAGCCGATCTAGCAGGGTCTTTAAGGTTCGATGTGCTCGTTCTACAATGGCCTGGCCGGTGCTGTTATAAGGAATGCCATGTACAAGGGCTATACCCCAGATTGCACAAAACCGTTTCACCTTTTCCGCAGTATAAGCTGTACCATTATCCGTCTTGATCTGTCGTGGAATCCCCAGTTGGGCTATGCAAGCACGCCAGTGTTGTACAACTGCCAAGCTATTCTGCTTCCTGTGCGCTGTAGCGAGAATATATTTACTATAGGTGTCTACGGTAACATGCAAATACTGTAGTGGCTTAAAGGGAGCGTACTCCGGTCCACTCATGTTGACTGCGGGCTACTTATGCTAACTCTAAATAATCAGGCTCAAAGAAATGTTCCCCCATTTTCTATGAAATCTCCCACAATTTCCCCTTTTTGTCTTTTGTGCAAGCCAAGTTACATGAAATGCTTTTGCAATCATACGTTCAACTATTTTATGATACGTCGCACAATCATTACAACTGCTAATATTACAATTAAAATAACTAAGCCATGCATAAGCAAATCTTTCAACCATCCCGTAATTCCCAAACTTGCTAGCTATCCACTTAAACCTGTGTCAGTTATCATGAGCCTTTTACTGTGAATCATATTGATATCGGGTGTTAGTAATGTAAGTCGTCCGAGGCTACATGGCCTCCCGTTAAGTTGTGATGGAATTCCTCTCCCACGCTCTATTCCCACAAATTAAAAATATCCCCCCAGGTAAAGCAGCTGGAATAGAAAAAAGAGTGTGATATTCTGGAATAGATATAGTTACACCAAGCTGTAGCATTTCTATATACAGGCAAAATAGCATTTACATTCTGACCCTTTCGAGTGGTGTTATAGATGTAATTAAACATCACACAGGGATTCATGATGACTGATCCTAACAACTCTAACTCTTGAGGTTCTTGCATTTCTTGAGGCAGGTGTGCATACAACAGGAAAAGTAAACATGGTATCTCCTTGCTGTAGAGCTTTTTCTCGACAGCGTTCCATCAAGCTATGTGTATTTTTTCCCAAATCATTAAGTGAATCGTCATGGATTAGACAGAGGCACAGAGTTAGAGGGATTAGCAGGAGAAGGAGATACAGGCAGTGCAGCAAAGCCAGGTTCCGTTGTAAGTTCTGCAGACCCTGGAGAGGGAGTACCAGGCGATTGGGGTGGGGGGGGTGGGGGACGGCGGCGGCACGGCAGCGGTCCCGGCCGCGCAGAGGCCGCGGGAGGCAGCGGCAGGACGGCCGCGGCAGGCAGCGGTGGAGATAATGAGGGATATAAATGCGGCTCTTTTTCAGAGTCCACCCTGCCTGATGCAAAAGAATTATTATCAGAATCAGAATGCTGCTCGTTAGCGGCCTGCTTACAGACTGCCTCCTCAAAAGCAGTATCAGGCTGTACCCGCTCGCAAAACTTGTTGCAAGGCCGCCACTATCGGACGCGCTTCCCGGTGTTGCTCTCTCTCCAGTACATGGCGTATCATGTTGCCTAGGGACGAACCCGCTGGCAAATGAGAGACAAGCGCTGCGCTCTGTGCGTTAGCTTGAGCCCTAGCACATTCAAGCACAATCGCCTCTTTAGCCGCCTCCGGGAGGTTTGCCGCCTACACAGCAAGCTGAAGCCGATCTAAAAAGGCAGCAAACCTCTCGGCAATCCCCTGCCGAACTTTCACGCAAGGGGGGTCCGCTCTATCCATGGCCGCGACACGCCTAAGAGCGGCCAAGGCAGTTGTTGCAACTGCCGTAAAGTCACGCCCGCGTATGCCCTGTGCCTGTGCCTGAGGCGTTGCAAACCGTCCCTCCCCATGAGCTGCCGAAGCACCCGCCGCAACTCCTCTCATGGATACTGGGGGGGGGGGGGGGCGCATCAGGTCCCGCTGGTGCCGCCTCTGCAGGAGAAACCTCCGTCTCCGCCGCACCCTCCGTGCCCATGTCCGCAATTAAGGACGGACCACTCCGCGAGCCCCGCTCCACGGCCGCCCGCTCCGTCTGAGTCCGACCCGCTGTCCCCGAGGGCGCTGTCCCCGCTGTCCCCGAGGGCACTGTCCCCGCTGCTCCCGAGGCGGCGCTGCACCCGCAGACGCAGCAGCTCGCGCCGCCAGCCAGCACGCCTCAGCCTCCCGTCCCGCCGCGACCACCTTCTACACCTTCCCCAACTCTGCGATCGTTCAGCAGCTCCGCGCTCGGATCGGAGCAAGGACTCCCGAATCTCTCCCCAATTTGGGGGGCTCAAAACTTATCTAGGAGACCCAATGCCCCCCGGCGCAGCATCCATTGGATGCATTCGCCCGTGGGGCCCCTCCTAATCGAACCGCGGGCACCCACCTCATCAGCTAACACCTTAATCGCTTGCGCAAGCCTCATCGTCGCCTGTGCGACCGATCACATCGGGGTCACCACTATGTAGCAGTGCTACATATCAAGGTGCCGCGATTAGATCACTGGTCGGCCCGGACCAGGGAAGAGACAGATAACACACATGGTGTGAGTGCCAACTCCGTCTTTTATTGCGCAGTTAATTCCTTTTATACTAACAACGGTAGGTGGGATTACTGATATGTCATAGGGAGGCGACGACTAGCCTTCTATCTTTCCGTGACATCACGAGATCTTCCGAACGCCGTACCCTACACTGCTGCTTCCCCAATTATTCTTACAAAGTACTGCCTTTACTTAGCACGAAAATAAGTTTAAAGAGTCCTTCTCTTCTGCTCCTCAGTAACATCCTTAAATCCTATATTTAAAGAATACTGCTGCTCATGAGTGCTCGAAGATGAACGTGGTAATCCTCAAATCGCTTTCACTAACTCAACCATTACAGATAGGACCCAAGTTTAGATCTTGTAAAGATTACCTTCTGTTTCAGCTTCTTGCTTGTCTTGTTACTCCTGCCACTGGCTATTGTTTTTGTAAAACTCAAGACCTTCCTGATTCAGAGGACTTTGCTGTCACTTACAGCAACGGGTAGGATGTTGCATCTGGAGTCATTTGGAAAAGAATAGTTGAACATCCTTGTGGGAGGATTCTCTCAAGGAAGAATATTAACTGTCAGCACCATGTTTGAGTTCATAGTGGTTTTACAAAATCCAACCATCCAAACATTTCTGCAACCTTGGAAAAATGCTAGTTATGTAGTGGGAACCTGGAACAGAGGTTTGATTTGATGTCCTATATGACTCTGGATAAATCCTAATGAGTCTATTTAGACCCTAAAAAAAGCTGGCTTGATGATGCTGCAACTTGCATATGAAACTACTTTTCTGAATTCCCTCAGTAAGAATATGGGTGGTATTTGCCCAGTTACTAAAATACAGACTTTTGTCTTCACCCTTTAAAAGTCCTACTAGCTTCCTCATTGTAGAGGAGAAATATTGGGAGGGATGGAATGATGATTTCAGACTGGGTAAGTTAACTGAGTTTTGGAAAACCAGATCATTGAATGCTACCTCATATGAATACCAGTTTTGCAGCAAAGTAGATGACTGTGTGCTGTGTATTCAGTTTGCATGGCAAGGTTTTGGTAGCAGGGGGGCTACAGGGGTGGCTTCTGTGAGAAGCTGCTAGAAGCTTCCCCTATGTCCGACAGAGCCCATGCCAGCCAGCTCCAAGACGGACCCGCCGCTGGCCAAGGCTGAGCCAATCAGCGATAGTGGTAGTGCCTCTGGGAGAACATATTTAAGAAGGGGAAAAAGTTGCTGTGCAACAGAAACTGCAGCTGGAGAGAGGAATGTGAATATGTGAGAGAAACAACTCTGTAGACACCAAGGTCAGTGAAGAAGGAGGGGGAGGAGATGCTCCAGGCGCCGGAGCAGAGATTCCCCTGCAGCCCGTGGTGAAGACCATGGTGAGGCAGGCTGTCCCCCTGCAGTCCATGGAGGTCCACAGTGGAGCAGATATCCACCTGCAGCCCAGGGAGGACCCCACGCCGCAGCAGGTGAATGCGCCCGAAGGAGGCTGTGACCCTGTGGAAAGCCTGCACTGGAGCAGGTTCCTGGCAGGACCTGTGGAAAGAGAGAGGAGCCCACGTTGGAGCAGGTTTTCTGGCAGGACTTGTGACCCCGTGGGGGGCCCATGCTGGAGCAGTTCATGAAGAACTGTAGCTCATGGGAAGGACCCACGTTGGAGAAGTTCATGGAGGACTGTCTCCTGTGGGTGGGACCCCATGCTGGAGCAGGGGGAGAGTGTGAGGAGTCCTGCCCCTGAGGAGGAAGGAGCGGCAGAGACAACATGTGATGAACTGACCGTAAACCCCATTCCCCGTCCCCCTGTGCTGCTCAGGGGGGGGAGATAGAGAATTCGGGAGTGAAGCTGTGCCTGGGAAGATGGGAGGAGCAGGGTGAAGGTGTTTTGAGATTTGGTTTTATTTCTCATTACCCTACTCTGGTTGATTGGTAATAAATTAAATTAATTTTCCCCAAGTCAAGTCTGTTTTGCCCATGATGGTAATTAGTGAGTGATCTCTCCCTGTCCTTATCTCAACCCACAAGCCTTTCATTATATTTTCTCTCCCTTGTCCAGCTGAGGAGAGGGAGCATTAGAGTGGCTTTGGTGGGCACCTGGCATCCAGCCAGGGTCAACCCACCACATACTGCTATTAAGAACTTAATTAGAACACAAAGTTTATGATTAGCATTGCTGGTTATGATCACTAAGTGAAATTTTGTCTTTCACATTTGAAAAATGCAGCTAGTATTCTTCCATGAGAAGCTTGTATTGAACAAGAAATATTCCTAACCAGAGTGGCACAATAGCAATTAACCTTCTTAATTGAAACTTGACAGTCATGGTGACTCACTTATATCACCTGACACCTTAATGAAGGTGATTAAGAAAAAAAAAAAAAAGACAAGACTTCTGGTTTCAGATACCATTGAGCTTATAAATGAATATGCTTGTACACTAGAGGTTTGGGAAGTTAGTGGTCATGATCAAACTTCACACAAAGCAGACTAAGTAATGATTAAAACTGATACTTTAACTGGCAAATATGAAGTGTTGTTCTAAATAATCTTGTCTTATATGTATGTTGTTTATCTTCCTAAAGAACCATTAATCTTCATTTGCTTGTAAACATTGAGGGGTTTCTTGGTTTTTTTTTGTGGGGGGGGTGGTTTGGGATTTTTTGTTTGGTTTTTTGGTTTGTTTTTTTTTGTTTGTTTTTTGTTTTTGCAGTTAAGTATGATTTTAGTACTTCCTACTCGTGGCATTCTGTTTCTAAACAGAAAACCTGTTAGAGAGTGGGAAATGGCAGTTTCTGCTACATGGACTTGTATTTGATGCTTCAGTTAAGCCTCTTTTGGACATAAATATGTGAGCATCTAAGTGCTCCAGTTATGCAAAACATGGTATAGTCTTCCCTAAGTAAGTAAAATGTTTTTAAATACAGCTTTCTTTAAAACTGACTTTGCAATGTTGAACATTCTGCAAGTCAACCTGCTCATTTCTGGCCACTGTTTATTTCAAGGATATAGAAGCACACGGGCTTGGCTTCTTTTGTTTAATATCTATTCTGATATTTATGCAAAGGAGTGAGTGAGGGAGGCTTTTCTAGTTCTTGGTTCGTACATAGGTTTTGAATGCATTGAACCCTACCAGTTCATTCAGGTACTGTGCAAGGGAAATCATTCCTGTTCATAAAAAGAGGCCATACTGAAATAATT
The DNA here is from genome assembly GCF_900496995.4 of Aquila chrysaetos chrysaetos. Lineage (NCBI taxonomy): Eukaryota > Metazoa > Chordata > Aves > Accipitriformes > Accipitridae > Aquila > Aquila chrysaetos. The sequence continues at coordinate 545,352 of NW_024470324.1, read as the reverse complement.
AACTAGCTCTTAAAAAGCACTGGTTCCTGGTCTTTGCTTAGATGCTTCCTAACTGTAGTAGCATGTATTTATTGCTTGAATATTTTTATTGAACTATTAAGTATAGGCCTTTAATGTAGGCAATTCCAATTCCGTGTGAAATAAATAAGAAAATTCCAGTTTTATCTGTCACACGGGCACTTGAGCTAACACTTATGCACACTGTATGGTGTGAATTTTGTTGCTTAGTTTGTCAAAATGCTGGGCAGTTTCCTGAGATCTGATGATGTCCTGTAATTACACTTCCAACAAGTAAACTAACTTCCATCTGGGTAAAGCCCTGATACCTATCTGCTATCTTGGGGTTAGAACTACAGTAATTGTAGGTGCCTGTCCTGGGTTCAGCTGGGATAGAGTTAATTTTCACAGGAACCTGGGAGGTGGGGGGGCACAGCCGGGGCAGCTGACCTGAACTAGCCAAGGAGCTATTCCATACCATGTGCCATCATGCTCAGTATATACATGGGGAGCGGGCTGGGGGGTGGGTTCTCTTTCGACTTTTGGTGGGGGAAGTGGCGGAGCGTCGGTTCCCGGGTGGTGAGCAGTTGCACTGTGCATCACTCTTTTCTGTATACTCTTTCATTAGTACCGTTGTTGCTGTAACTTCTCTTTTTGTGTTGTCCCAGTAAATTGTCCTTATCTCAACCCTCGAGGCTCCGTGTTTTGGTGGGTTTTTTTTTCTTTTTTTTCTTTTCTCCTTTCTGATTCTCCTCCCCATCCCACCGGAGGGGGGCGGGAGGAGTGAGTGAGTGGCTGCGTGGTCCTTTGTTACCGGCTGGGCTGAAACCAGTGCCTTTCTGAAGTATAAACTGTATTTTAAAGTATCCTTTGCAAACTAGTTGATAATCTAGTTCCAGTACAACTAACACATGATACTTTTTCTTTACCAGCCTCCACCAGCGCAATCAAAGCAAGGGCACGAACTGTCAGTGAAGAAATGTTTCTTTACATTATTTGGATAGCAATACCCAAGGGTAGTACTGATGCAGCCATTCTATTTACAGCATGGTCGTATTCCCTTTGAGCTGCTCGTCAGTGAGACAGTCTAGTCTAGGTATGGCTGTTCCTCTCCAGCAGTTGGGGCCTGTCCCCATGGCACAGTACTTGGCAAAATCCCTTGGCTGACATTTACTGCGCAGACCTGTGTACCTATTCCCACGTCACCTTCTGTAGCAGGCTGTGCAGGGCACTGTTTGCTCCAGGCACAGTGTATGGTCATACTAGTTTATTTAAAAATGGATTGTGCCCTGTATGCTTGCTGTGAATCTCGCCATTATGGTGGGAAGTGGCCTGACAGTGAAAGGCATGTCGTTGGGGAAAACAGGATTTGGAGCCGTCCTAGGAATGCCTTGAGTGACCTGACGAGCAAACTGCTCCGGAGGCCTGTCAGGGATAGGATTTGGGTGTCCAGCCTTAGGAGGAGTCTCAGAACCTGTTTGGCATATGTGTGGTGTGAACAATCAAGGAAACGGAGATCTGTCACTTCCAGTTATAGCTCAATATAGATGCAAGCACTGCTTCTGAAATTCAATAGTGTTTACTAAGCTGTAAGTTATCAAAAGGGAGGGACTTGCTGGAATGGTAATAGGACTTTCTAGGAGTCTAATTCAGTTCCTTGATACAAATGAAATAATTCAATTCTCATCTTGTGATGTGGACCAATGATTCTTTTTAAAACTTAACATGCAGCTGTAGCAGTCTTGAAGGGATTGTGAATTGTTTGAAGATCAGTTGATGGTGATAATGATGAAATGCATGTTGAGCCTGGTTCATTCCACTTGCTCCATATGTAAGTTCTGATACTTCCACTGGTGCTGGTGAAGGCATGACTTCAGCTTTGAGCTGTCTGCAGTCAAAGTGCAGGTTGTGCTAATAATTTATTTAAAGGTGTTTATTTCTGAAGGTTAAGTGTAAAAGCTCTCAAAACTGACTGTTAACTGACAACTTCTTAATGTTAAATAAGGCTTTTCTGGGTTTTAAACTGGAAATGAAAGGAATGACAAGTGCCAGGCCCGCTAAAATAAAAAGCATTTTCACATGTAGAAGGTATGTCAAAATTAGTAACTCAGAGATGCAGAAAAAGGTGAGGTGGACTTGGTTGATGGAGTGAGAAGAAGTAAGAGGGTGTGATCATTTTCGTATTGTATTGGGTCTGGCTGAGATGGAGTTAATTTTCCCCATAGCAGCCCTCATAGTGCTGTGCTCTGTATTGGTAGCTAGAAAGGTGTTGATAACACACCAGTGTTTTGGCTACTGCTGAGCAGTGCTGGCACAGCATCAAGGCTCTCTCTCCAACATTTCCCTGCTCAGCGGCAGACTGGGGCTGGGCAAGATCTTGGGAGGGGACATAGCCAGGACAGCTGACCCAAACTGACCAAAGGGATATTCCATACCATATGACGTCAGCTCAGCAATAAAAGCTAAGTAAAGGGAGGAGGAAGTGGGGGCATTAGTTATTTACATTTGTCTTCTGGAGCAACCACTACGAGTACTGAAGCCCTGCTTCCCAGGAAGTGGCCAGACATTGCCTGCTGATGGGAAGTAGAGAATAAATTTTTTTTTTTCCTTTTCTTGTGAGCGCAACCTTTGCTTTTGCTTTATTAAACTGTCCTTATCTTGACCCACAAGCCTTTCATTATATTTTCTCTCCCCTGTCCAGCTGAGGAGGGGGAATGATAAAGTGGCTTTGGTGGGCACCTGGCATCTAGCCAGGGTCAACCCAACACACTATGAAGCCCTACAGAGAAGCAAATGGAAGTTTAAAGCCAATAATGAAGGTAATGAAAGCAAGCTAGTAAGAAGCATTACAAGCAGGGGTTGTATTGTGGTTTAACCCCAGCCAGCAACTAAGCACCACGCAGCCACTCACTCACTCCCCCCCACCCAGTGGGATGGGGGAGAGAATCGGAAGGAAAAAAGTAAAACTCATGGGTTGAGATAAGAACAGTTTAATAGAACAGAAAGGAAGAAACTCATAATGATAACCATGATAAAATGCCAATAATAACAAAAGGATTGGAATATACAAAACAAGTGATGCACAATGCAATTTCTCACCACTTGCTGACCGATGCCCAGTTAGTTCCCGAGCAGCGATCCCCCCCAGTCCAACTCCCCCCAGTTTATATACTAGGCATGATGTCACATGGTACGGAATACCCCTTTGGCCAGTTTGGGTCAGGTGCCCTGGCTGTGTCCCCTCCCAACTTCTTGTGCCCCTCCAGCCTTCTTGCTGGCTGGGCATGAGAAGCTGAACAATCCTTGACTTTAGACTAAACATTACTTAGTAACAACTAAAAATATCAGTGTTATCAACATTCTTCTCATACTGATCTCAAAACACAGCACTATACCAGCTACTAGGAAGACAATTAACTATATCCCAGCCGAAACCAGGACAGCATCCACCCCTTATTCTATACCATTTACGTCATGCTCAGGTCCCATACTTTCAGTTACATCCCTATTAATCACCATCAACTTTTCTGTCCTTTGAGAGATATATATATATGTATACACACAGAGAGATATCATTCCCTTAGTCTATGGGCCATCTGTATAAAATGTTCATTGAGTTCATTTAGTCCCTGACTTTGGGCTCCATCTGTCATACCAGTCTTTCTGGGCAGGAGGGATGGTGCGAAGTCCTCTCAGTCAACAGAGCAGGATTGGGCTTCTGTGCGCTGTGGCGACTGGGTGACATTGGGCGCAGCAGGAGGATGGTGTGCACCGTTGGATTGTTGCATGCTGGAGTCAGTTCTGGTTCCATCACTACTGCGCTTTGCTCAGTTTTATCACAGTTCTTTCTTGCTTGATCTAAGTGATTCTTACTGTAGAACTATGGATATAGCATATATTAATTATAGTAATGATGACATACAGTGGCAGGGCTATATAGCAATTAACATCATACAGTTTCATTCATTGGCTATTCTCACCTAAAATTAAATCCCCTTGAGGCACACATCGGACTTCCCCATCCTTTTGCATCACCCACCAAATGTACCCAGGTCCTTGAGCAAAAGCAATCCCACGAATGGCTTTGCTTTTGCCTGAGGCAGGAGTAACCCAGACTGTCTTCCCTAGCATATTTTTTATGTGCACTACAGGGACTTTATCCCCTTCTACAGTACGTAAAAGTTCTGACTGGGCAGGGCCACCCCGATTGGCAGATCCTCTGGTGTTGACTAACCAGGTGGCTTTTGCTAAATGTGCATCCTAATGTGCACCCACTGGTGAGGCCGCACCTCGAGTACTGTGTTCAGTTTTGGGCCCCTCACTACAGGAAAGACGTTGAGTTGCTGGATCGTGTTCAGAGAAGGGCAACCAAGTTGGTGAGGGGCCTGGAGCACAAGTCTTATGAGGAGCGGCTGAGGGAGCTGGGGCTGTTTAGCCTGGAGAAAAGGAGGCTGAGGGGAGACCTTATCGCTCTCTACAACTACCTGAAAGGGGGTTGTAGTGAGGTGGGTGCTGGTCTCTTCTGTCAAGTGGCTGGAGATAGGACGAGAGGAAATGGCCTCAAGTTGCGGCAGGGGAGATTTAGGTTGGATATTAGGAAAAATTTCTTTACTGAGAGGGTTGTCAGACATTGGAATAGGGTGCCCAGGGAAGTGGTTGAGTCACCATCCCTGGAGGTATTCAAAAAGTGTGTAGACAAGGTACTCCAGAACATGGTTTAATGGGCATGGATGATGGTTGGACTCAATGATCTTGAAGGTCTTTTCCAACCTAAATGATTCTATGATACTATGTTTAAAAGTCCCACCCCCCATTGCTCTCTATGTAGTCTTTAACAGTCCATTGTATCGTTCAATTTTCCCAGAGGCTGGTGCATGATAGGGGATGTGATACACCCACTCAATGCCATGTTCTTTGGCCCAGGTGTCTATGAGGTTGTTTTGGAAGTGAGTCCCGTTGTCTCAATCCTTTCTGGGGTGCCGTGTCACCATAAAAGTTGTTCTTCAAGGCCCAGGATAGTGTTCCGGGCAGTGGCATGGGGCACAGGATATGTTTCCAGCCATCCAGTGCTTGCTTCCACCATTGTAAGCACATGGCGCTTGCCTTGGCGAGTTTGTGGGAGTGTGATATAGTCAATCTGCCAGGCCTCCCCATATTTATATTTCAGCCATCGCCCTCCATACCACAGGGGCTTTAACCGCTTGGCTTGCTTAATTGCAGCACACATTTCACATTCATGGATAACCTGTGCGATAGTGTCCATGGTCCAGTCCACCCCTTGATCACGAGCCCATCTATATGTTGCATCTCTTCCCTGATGGCCTGAGGTGTCATGGGCCCAATGAACCATAAATAATTCACCCTTATGTTGCCAGTCCAGGTCCACCTGAGACACTTCAATCTTGGCAGCCTGATCCACCTGCTGGTTGTTTTGATGTTCTTCAGTGGCCCGACTCTTGGGTATAAGAGCATCTACATGACGTACTTTTACAACCAGATTCTCTAGCCGGGGCGCAATATCTTGCCACAGTGTGGCAGCCCAGATGGGTTTACCTCTGCGCTGCCAGTTGCTCTGCTTCCATTGCTGTAACCACCCCCACAGGGCATTTGCCACCATCCATGAGTCAGTATAGAGATAGAGCACTGGCCACTGTTCTCTTTCAGCAATGTCTAACGCTAGATGGATGGCTTTCACCTCTGCAAACTGGCTCGATTCACCTTCTCCTTCAGCAGTTTCTGCGACTAGTCGTGTAGGACTCCATACAGCAGCCTTCCACCTCCGATGCTTTCCCACAATGCGACAGGACCCATCAGTGAACAGGGCATATTGCCTCTCATTTTCTGGCAGTTTATTATACAGTGGGGCCTCTTCAGCACGCGTCACCTCCTCCTCTGGCGACATTCCAAAATCTTTGCCTTCTGGCCAGTCCGTGATCACTTCCAAAATTCCTGGGGGACTGGGGTTTCCTATGCGAGCCCGTTGTGTGATCAGTGCAATCCACATACTCCATGTGGCATCAGTCGCGTGATGTGTAGAGGAGACCCTCCCTTTGAACATCCAGCCCAGCACTGGCAGTCGGGGTGCTAAGAGGAGCTGTGTTTCAGTACCAACCACTTCTGAGGCAGCTCGAACTCCTTCATATGCTGCCAATATCTCTTTTTCAGTTGGAGTATAGCGGGCCTCAGATCCTCTGTATCCCCAACTCCAAAACCCCAGGGGTCGGCCTCGGGTCTCCCCAGGTGCTTTCTGCCAGAGGCTCCAGGTAGGGCCATTCTCCCTGGCTGTGGTATAGAGCACATTTTTAACACCTTGTCCTTCCTGGACTGGTCCAAGGGCTACTGCATGAACAATCTCCCGTTTAATTTGTTCAAAGGCTTGCTGTTGCTCAGGGCCCCATTTAAAATCATTCTTCTTCCGGGTCACTTGATAGAGAGGGCTTACAATCAGACTGTAATTTGGAATATGCATTCTCCAAAAGCCCACAACACCTAAGAAAGCCTGTGTTTCCTTTTTATTAGTCGGTGGGGACATAGCTGCTATTTTGTTGATCACATCCATAGGGATCTGACGACGCCCGTCTTGCCATTTTACTCCTAAGAACTGGATCTCCTGTGCAGGTCCCTTGACCTTACTTTCTTTTATGGCAAAACCAGCCTTCAAAAGGATTTGGATTATTTTCTTCCCTTTCTCAAAAACTTCTTCTGCTGTGTTGCCCCATACGATGATGTCATCAATGTATTGCAGGTGCTCTGGAGCTTCGCCTTTTTCCAGTGCAGCCTGGATCAGTCCATGGCAAATGGTGGGGCTGTGTCTCCACCCATGGGGCAGTCGATTCCAGGTGTACTGGACACCCCTCCAAGTGAAAGCAAACTGTGGCCTGCACTCCGCTGCCAAAGGAATGGAGAAAAATGCATTAGCAATGTCAATTGTGGCATACCACTTGGCTGCCTTTAATTCCAGTTCATACTGAAGCTCTAACATACCTGGCACAGCAGCACTCAGCGGTGGCGTGACTTCATTCAGCCCACGATAATCTACTGTTAGTCTCCATTCCCCATTAGATTTCCGCACGGGCCATATGGGACTATTAAAGGGTGAGTGAGTCTTGCTGATCACTCCTTGACTCTCCAATTGGCAAATCAGCTTATGGATGGGGATCAGGGAGTCTCGGTTGGTGCGATATTGCCGCCGGTGCACCGTTGTTGTAGCCATTCGCACCTGTTGTTCTTCAACCTTCAGCAACCCCACAACCGAAGGGTCTTGAGAGAGACCAGGCAGGGTAGACAGCTGTTCAATCTCCTCCGTCTCCAATGCAGCTATACCAAAGGCCCAACGGTACCCTTTTGGGTCCTTGAAATACCCCCTCCTGAGATAATCTATACCAAGGATGCACGGGGCCTCTGGGCCAGTTGCAATGGGGTGTTTATGCCAGTCATTCCCGGTTAGACTCATTTCAGCTTCCAATACGGTTAGCTCTTGGGATCCCCCTGTCACACCAGAGATACAGATGGGTTCTGCCCCTTTATAACTTGATGGCATTAGGGTACGTTGTGCACCAGTGTCTACTAGAGCCTTACATTCCTGTGGGTCTGATGTGCCAGGCCATCGAATCCACACTGTCCAGTAGACTCGGTTGTCCCTCACCTCCACCTGGCTGGAGGCAGGGCCCCTCTAATCCTGGTTAGAGTATCCGTTACTCACTTTTTGCACACGTGAATCAGAAGTCCCTTCAAGAGGATCAGAAATGAGATCAGCCCTTCTATTCTGTCTGGGGGACTGCTCACAGGAAACTGGAGCAGCAGTTTTCCAAGAAGAATCCTCTTTTCTGGTTGCTTTTTCTCGCAACTCCCGTACCCATGCATCCAGGACTGAGGTAGGTTCTCCATCCCACTTCCTCATGTCCTCTCCATGGTCACGCAGGTAAAACCACAGGTTAGCCCGTCGTGTGTACTTTCTCTCTCCTCTCTCTTGGGCAGAGGAATGCTTACTCCCAATAGCTGCGATGCGGGCCTGTACAGGTGGGGAGGAGGACATATCCACTTTGAATTGCTGGAACTCTCGGGACAATTCCTCTACAGCTGAGACACAGGCCCGTAGGGAGGAAGAGAGACTTCCTTCGTATTGCTGGAGTTGGACAGCCAGTTCGTCCACCATTTGTCCATAGCCTTCTTTCCAGGACGTTACTGCCAATGAGTTGGCATAGGTTGGTGGTGCACTTCGTAGAAACTTCCGCCACATCGGTTGTGTGCATTGGACTTCATCTGGATCTGTGGGTGACTGCCCATTTTCTGGATCGTTATAAATCACCTCCAGCACGGCTAATTCCCTCAGGTACTGGATACCTCTCTCCATGGTGGTCCACTTGCCTTGGTGACATGTAACTTCATCCTTGAAGGGGTATCTTTCCTTTACACCTAACAGAAGTCGCCTCCAGAGGCTGAGGACTTGTGTTTTTCTCCCAATCGCCTTGTCGATGCCCCCTTCCCTAGATAGAGATCCCAACTGCTTGGCTTCCTTACCCTCTAATTCCACACTACTAGCCCCATTATCCCAGCATCGGAGCAGCCAGGTAACAATGTGCTCACCTGGGTGGCGGCCAAAATCTTTTCGCATGTCGCGCAACTCACTCAGGGATAGAGATTGGGTGATTATTTCAGGTTCTGCCTCTTCCTCCTGTTCTCGTGATGACCCTGGTTGATTTTCACCCCTCACTAAGCGAACTGATTTCTTTGTGTGTTTCTTTTTCTGTACAGGGGCGACTGATACTGGCACAGGTTGGTTCTCTGGTTTAGCTGCAGTACCTGTCACCGGGGTAGGGGTAGCCACGGTGCCTGTTGTCAGGGTTGGGGTAGCCACGGTGCCTGTTGCCCTGTTTTCCATCTTTTCCCCTTGAGGGTGCTGCCTAATATCAAGCAGTGTTTGGTAGATACTGGCCAGGGCCCAGCACAGTGCAGTGAGTTGTGCATCTCTGGAATAGCCACAGCATTTTTCTTTTAAATATTCTACCACTTCATGAGGGTTCTGTAGTTGTTCGGGAGTGAACTTCCAAGCCACTGGAGGTGAGAAGTTCTCTAGATACCTGCCCATATCCTCCCACATGCCGTGCCACCCATGAATATCCAGCTTTGGGGCAGATCTCTGGGTGGTACTCTTAAAGAGCCTTTTTGTAGCCCTAAACAAGACCTGAAACATGTTCAGGAGGCATAGCACTAACAGCACACTGGCTTGTGCATCCCAAGGATATTCAAAATTCTCAAAAGCTGTTGTAATTAGTCGGAAGGAGAGAAGGGAGGCGAACGGACGGGGAGAAGTATGCCCCCCTGACTTCCCCATGGATTGGGTGTAATTACCAATAAAATCCGATAGAAGGCTCCCGAAGTATGGAAATGATATCACTGCCTCATACAGATACCAGCTTAACCTCATGACCAGTGATGTAATCATTTCACAAGTCGACATTGCCCAGTACAGCAAAATGATAATCCCAATCACTCTCCCAGAGGTGAGAAACGTAACTACAGGCAATACATAGAGCATATAAGGACTTACAAAACGCCACCATGTAAACAAATGAACCAACATTGTGACTAGCAACTATTTATCTAATATAAGGAATGCGTATGACAAATTTGTTTCTAACACGCTCTGGCCAGATCTGTCGTTATCTCAACCCTTCGTGCCCCACGTTGGGCGCCAAAAAGGACTGTCGTGGTTTCAGCCCAGCCGGTAACAAAGGACCACGCAGCCGCTCGCTCACTCCTCCCGCCCCCCTCCGGTGGGATGGGGAGGAGACGGAGGAGAGAAAAGAAAAAAAAAAACCTGGAACCTCGAGGGTTGAGATAAGGGCAGTTTACTGGGACAACACAAAAAAAAAAAGGTTACAACAACAACAACAGTACTAATGAAAGAGTATACAAAACGAGTGATGCACAGTGCAACTGCTCACCACCCGGAACCCGACGCTCTGCCACTTCCCCCACCTCCCCCACCGAGAATCGAGAGAACTCCCCCCAGCCCACTCCCCATTTATATACTGAGCATGATGTCACATGGTATGGAATAGCTCCTTGGCTAGTTCAGGTCAGCTGCCCCAGCTATGCCCCCCCACCTCCCAGGTTCCTGTAAAAATTAACTCTATCCCAGCTGAACCCAGGACAGCATCCCTGGAGGTGTTCAAAAAATGTGTAGACGTGGCACTTCAGGACATGGTTTAGTGGGCATGGTGGTGTTGGGTTGATGGTTGGACTCGATGATCTTAAAGGTCTTTTCCAACCTAGACGATTCTATGACTCCCCCCACCTCTCCCTTCTTCCCGGGCACAACTTCACTCCCGATTTTCTCTCCCTCCTCCTCCCCCACAGCACCACAGGGGGATGGGGAATGGGGGTTGCGGTCAGTTCACCACAGGTTGTCTCTGCCACTCCTTCCTCCTCAGGGGGAGTACTCTCACTCTTCCCCTGCTCCACCGTGGGGTCCCACCCATGGGAGACAGTCCTCCATGAACCTTTCCAGTTGGGTCCTTCCCATCGCCTGCAGTTCTTCACGAAATGCTCCAGCATGGGTTCCTTCCATTGTGTGCAGTCCTTCAGGAGCAAACTGCTCCAGCGTAGGTCCCCCATGGGGCCACAGGTCCTGCTGGCAAACCTGCTCCAGCATGGGCTCTTCTCTTTCCATGGGGCCACAGGTCCTGCCAGGAACCTGCTCCAGCGCGGGCTTCCCACGGGGTCACAGGCTCCTTCAGGGCACATCCACCTGCTCCAGCGTGGGATCCTCCACGGGCTGCAGGTGGATATCTGCTCCACCGTGGACCTCCATGGGCTGCAGGGGGACAACCTGCTTCACCATGGTCTTCACCACGGTCTTCACCATGGGCTGCAGGGGAATCTCTGCTTTGGTGCCTGGAGCACCTCCTCCCCCTCCTTCTTCACTGACCTTGGTGTCTGCAGAGTTGTTTCTCTCACATGTTCTCACTCCTCTCTTCCAGCTGCTGTTGTGCAGCAGTTTTTTTCCCCTTCTTAAATATGTTGTCACATAAGTGCTACCACCATTGCTTATTGGCTCAGCTTTGGCCAGCGGCGGGTCCGTCTTGGAGCTGGCTGGCATTGGCTCTGTCGGACTGTCCTGGTTTCAGCTGGGATAGAGTTAACTGTCTTCCTAGTAGCTGGTACAGTGCTATGATTTTGAGTTCAGTATGAGAAGAATGTTGAGAACACTGATGTTTTCAGTTGTTGCTAAGTAATGTTTATTCTAAAGTCAAGGATTTTTCAGATTCTCCTGCCCAGCCAGCAAGAAAGCTGGAGGGGCACAAGAAGTTGGGAGGGAAATCAGCCAGGACAGCTGACCCAAAGTGGCCAAAGGGGTATTCCATACCATGTGACGTCACATCTAGTATATAAACTGGGGGAGTGGGGGGGGGGGGGATCACCGCTCGGGTACTAACTGGTCGTCGGTTGGCAGGTGGTGAGCAATTGCATTGTGCATCACTTGTATATTCCAATCCTCTTATTATTATTGTTGTCATTTTATTAGTGTTATCATTATCATTATTAGTTTCTTCGTTTCTGTTCTATTAAACCGTTCTTATCTCAACCCACAAGTTTTACTTCTTTTCCCGATTCTCTCCCCCATCCCACTGGGTTGGGGGGATGTGAGTGAGTGGCTGCGTGGTTGCTGGCTGGGGTTAAACAACGACACGGACATAGGGGAAGCTTCTAGCAGCTTCTCACAGAAGCCACCCCTGTAGCCCCCCACTGCCAAAACCTTGCCACGCAAACCCAATAGATTCCACCCCTCGCCTCTGTGCATCACATATTTAAGAATTATCATTAAAATCCACATTCATCGCACAAAATCTTCACAGTTTTTACAAACTTCACTCACATCAACTAAAAAGAATTCTCCACACCAAAATCAAAAGAACATCAGCACAACACTGACAAAAAGTGGACAATTTACGCACAGTCCACCCCTCGTCCCTTCACTAGAATTACAACATAAATTCCCCACAGTCATTCCGCTCTTCAGTCTCTAGCTGTGTTCAGTCCATGTTTTGGCCATTACCTCTCCCAATTGCTATCCTTGTCTCGAATTCCTCATGCCCCACACTGGGTGCCAAAAAGACTGTGGTGGGTTGAACCTGGCTGGATGCCAGGTGCCCGCCAAAGCCGCTCTATCACTCCCCCTCCTCAACTGTACAGGGGAGAGAAAATATAACGAAAGGCTCATGAGTCGAGATAAGGACTGAGAAAAATCACTCACTAATTACCATCATGGGCAAAACAGACTTGACTTGGGGAAAATTAACTTAATTTATTACCAATCGACCAGAGTAGGGTAATGAGAAATAAAACCAAATCTTAAAACACCTTCCCCCCACCCCTCCCGTCTTCCCAGGCACAGCTTCACTCTCAAATTCTCTACCTCCTCCCCCCGAGCAGCACAGGGGGACGGGGAATGGGGGTTACGGTCAGTTCATCACATGTTGTCTCTGCCGCTCCTTCCTCCTCAGGGGGAGGACTCCTCACACTTCCCCTGCTTCAGTGTGGGGTCCCTCCCACGGGAGACAGTCCTCCACGAACTTCTCCAACGTGGGTCCTTCCCACGGGCTGCAGTTCTTCACGAGCTGCTCCAGCGTGGGTCCCTTCCTTTGTGTGCAGTCCTTCAGGCACAGACTGCTCCAGCATGGGTCCCCCACAGGGTCACAAGTCCTGCCAGCAAACCTGCTGCTCTGTGGGCTCCTCTCTCCACAGGTCCACGGGTCCTGCCAGGAGCCTGCTCCAGTGCGGGCTTCCCACGGGGTCACAGCCTCCTTTGGGTATCCACCTGCTCCAGTGTGGGGTCCTCCATGGGCTGCAGGGGGACAGCCTGCCTCACCATGGTCTTCACCACGGGCTGCAGGGGAATCTCTGCTCCGGCGCCTGGAGCACCTCCTCCCCCTTCTTCTTCACTGACCTTGGCGTCTGCAGGGTTGTTTCTTTTACGTGTTCTCACTCCTCTCTTTGGCTGCAGTTTATGTTCCGCAGCAATTTTTTCCCCTTCTTAAATATATTATCACAGAGGCGCTACCACTGTTGCTGGTTGGCTTGGCCTTGGCCAGCAGCGGGTCCGTCTTGGAGCTGGCTGGCATTGGCTTTGTCGGACATAGGGGAAGCTTCTGGTATCTTTTCACAGAAGCCACCCCTGTAACCCCCCCCACCCCCGCTACCAAAACCTTGCCATGCAAACCCAATACTGTGATCAGAAGACAAGGCCTGGCTGATATGCCACAAGACAGCTGCTAGGCCTGCTGACATAATCATCTTTGGCCAGCTCCAATACTTTGCTTTTCCGAGGGTAAGTTGTAGGCTATGTTTTTAGCATTTATTTTTATAAATCTACAATAGACATTTTGATGCCCAGTATTGACTATTTTTAGGAAGGAAAGGTTCAAACCCCAGCCTGTAAACTCTGTCCCTTCCCCTCCACCTTTGCCCACTGTTACGGAGGCATGCACACTCAAATCCAACAGGTGTTAAAGCTCAGATTTATTCTTCAGTAAAAGTTAGTTAGAACTCCAGTAACAGTAGTGAACTACAGGCTCAATGGTGTAAGGGGAATTAGTACTACACAGGCAACTTAAGAATCCTTGAGATTTAAAATGATGACTCAAAATGCGCATGTCACTCACCTAAAAGATGAGGGTTCTCTCCCTCGAGGAGTTACCTTGGGCGGTGCCCCGACCCGAGGGGGAGTCCCCGACTGCAGACCCGCTGCTCCGAGGAGGACTGATTCCAACATGTCCTCCGGCAGGACCCCATTTATACCCTTGTCGAATCTGATCTGTGGTCATTTTAATCCCTATTTGCCAAAAGGTCACCTCAGTGTACCTGGCACGTCTCGATTGGCCAGTTCAAATTTCAACCTGCGGCCTCCAGGGTTTAGGTTTTTTTTCCTTCCCCTTCTCCCTGCCTGGAGAAGTTTCGTTTCCTGCTGGCAGGATGGCGGGATGGGGGGGGGGGGGAGTGTACTGCCACACAATCCACCCCATGACCACAGTCATGATTCAACTGGTTTCCCTGGAGTGGTGGTACAGTCACCTCTTGCCTCCAAAGTTAAAAGGGAGTGCAGTCTGATGAATTTGATGCTCATTGTGGGTCATCATTCCATTCTGGTCTAGAATTAAAGTGGAATATCAAACACAGGAATATCCAGCACATGAACAGGTTTTAAGGGAGTATACTTAACCGTTAGTACAGCCTTCACTACCAAGCATTTAATAGAACTTATTGCAATATAGATTACAGTAATCATAACTACAAGCATTATTAAATATTAGAGAAGGCTGGTCGCCCACCCTGTGAAAGAAAATCTGAACATATCAAAACTTTTCCCAACCAGTTGGTCCCTGGTGCAGAAGCAATTGCCTCTGCATCTCTTCCTGTATTCTCTCGTTGATTTAGTCTTGAAGCCACATTGACACATTTGGAGTGAACACAGCAGTTGTCCATCGACGTATTCAAAACTTTACATATACCCTTCTCTTTCTTTGGCATCTAATCCAATACAGCCCACTTTTGATAGTCATTTTACTGATATGTTATAACTGATAGTTTAAGAGTCCCCAAATTGTCAGATGTAACGTTGGCTAAGGTTGATAGTTGTAAACTCAGTTCTAGAATGCTCTATCGATGTTCCTTGAGTACCATACGCAGTTGCCCCCATGGAATTTCAGGGCATAGCATAGTACCATTCCAACTCCACCCCGTGATCCCATGGGTTACTTGGAGGATATAGTCACATCTGGTGTTTCATACTGAACTAGCATTTACTGCACCTGGTGACCAACTATAAACAACATGCGTATAACCTCCTCCCCCATCCAATCTGAATCTCCAACTATAATTGTTACATTGCTCTCATGAGCTCAAGGACTCGTGATATATTGATGTCCATCATTTTTGCCATGACATTATCATCCAGATCTTCACCATCCACACCTGCCACCGTCATCACTGCCAGTAGAAGCTTGCTTCTGCATTGTCCTGTAAGAAAGCACAAACTAGGCCTCGGTCTTAAACCGGGTCACAGGGTTAGAAATCCGGGATTATCCACCGGGCACTGATGGTCCCATCTAAGGCTTCCCAGGCATACAAGCCTCAGGGTTTTGCTAAGGTCATAGGAACAATACCAATGGAGGGCAGCTTGCCCTACCTTTTCCTTGTTATCCCCACCGACTAGAATATCATCTATATATTGATATATGTGGACACCTGATGGTACTTCCACGGCATCAAGGAGCTTGGCTAAAGCATTGTGGGCAATAGTGGGGGAATGTGTATATAAAGCTCCTTATCAGCAGACCATTGGCAGGTATTCACCATGCGGACTGGGCGGCCTGAACCCCAAACCGCAGCTCCTAGTTTTTAGCCTTTCCAGTTCCTCTCGCAGTGCCGCGAAAGGGCCCCGTTTCTCTTCCCGAGGGGGCGGGGTTGCTGGCGCTTCCCTTTGGTCTCTAGCCTTCCCCTCCAGCAATCCCACTCCCGGACGCCGCCGGCGGACTGCCCGGGCAGCACGGCTCGGGCTGCCCCCAGTGCCGGTGCCTTCCGCCAGAGAGCGTCCCTTCCGGGATCACAGTTCCGACCCGACCGACCGCGAGTTCGAGACCGCTCGGGGCGGGGTTTACAACCGGCTGGGCGGACCTTCCTGCTGCCCTCCGTTAACTCCGACAGTCTCTTTGCCCGGATAGTAACAGATTCTCCTCTCTCCTTGGGGTCCACACCCCCAGCCCAGTAAGCTACTCGGGACGTTATTGACCGATTCCCCGGTGGTCCATCATTCAGAAACACTCCCGGTCCCCAGTAATTTCTTGCTTCATCATCACTCAACAGTATCCGATCCTCCCCCGTTACAGAAACTCTCCACAAATACTCATTTTCGGTTTCACCCGGCTTGCACGAAAACTTAGCTTGCAACTCGCCGAGTTCGGGTCCCGACCGAGGGGCCATGCAAGCAGCGCTCCGGGGGCTCCCACCGTGTGGACCCACGTGCCCTTCTGTTTCAATAAGGGGCCGCACATCCCTTTCCTCCAATTCCACCTTCGGACAATCTATTTCCCCTTGCCTTTTAGCAGAATCACTCTTTCGGTTTTGTGCTTGAATCAAGCAGGCGCCCAGGAAGGCGCACACACTGCCTTTGCCGTCTCGACAAGTTCCGCTGCATAGTTCTACTCTCTCCACGACCGCTGCTGGGTCGGACCACTTCTCCTTCGCCCAGTCCAGACCTGGGGGAGAAGGGCTGCAGCCGTGCTTCTGTAATAATTCCTCCATTAACACCATCCTGCCGACTACACCAATTTAAAGTGTTATGGATGCACGCACAATCAAATCCAACAGGTGTTAAAACTCAGATTTATTCTTCAGTAAAAGTTAGTTAGAACTCCAGTAACAGTAGTGAACTGCAGGCTCAATGGTGTAAGGGGAATTAGTACTACACAGGCGACTTAAGAATCCTTGAGATTTAAAAGTGATGACTCAAAATGCGCATACCAATCTGATGCCAAAAAGCCGGTCGAAGAAACTCTCTAAGACTTGTTTTGGAGTTTTAGAAAGCAGGCATTCTTTTTTGCAGCGCTGGATGCACGGGGGATAGTTCCTCCTAGCGTGCATACCACAGCTTTAGCACTAACAGGTTATATAGAATAACTAATTGCATATTAATCAGATTAGTATACATATACATAAAAATGATTGCAACTGATTATCTTAGTACTGCCTATATCTGATCATGCGCAATGAAGGATCCATTTGAGTCGAAGGGCTGCTTTTGCGACCACTGACCCATTTGAAGTTCTTGTTGGCTGTCCTTGAAGTCTTTATTCTTGTCCTTGTTCTTTGATCTTGAAGCTTAAGGCAGTTTCAATCACATGTGGTCAGTTTCAACATTGTTCTCATCTAGCGTACAGGAACATCTAGTCATAAGAGCAAAGAACTGCAAAACTTATGAGTAACTACCTCTACTAGTTAATTGCTTGGCTATACTTTTGTCTATTGTTTCAATCATAGTGTTAGTATAAGATTTCTAATAATTATTTACCAAATCTCACTTGCACAGTCACCTAGCAGCAAACCAGTTTCCATGGCTGGTACAAAATATTAAAACCATCAAAATATTTAGACATACCATACAGAATGTGTGGAAATATGCTATCAACTCACCTAAAAGATGAGGGCTCTCTCCCTTGAGGAGTTACCTTGGGCGGTGCCCCGACCCGAGGGGGAGTCCCCGACTGCAGACCCGCTGCTCTGAGGAGGACTGATTCCAACATGTCCTCCGGCAGGACCCCATTTATACCCTTGTCGAATCTGATCTGTGGTCATTTTAATCCCTATTTGCCAAAAGGTCACCTCAGTGTACCTGGCACGTCTCAATTGGCCGGTTCAAATTTCAACCTGCGGCCTCCAGGGTTTAGGTTTTTTTTTCCTTCCCCTTCTCCCTGCCTGGAGAAGTTTCGTTTCCTGCTGGCGGGATGGGGGGGGGAAGTGTACTGCCACACCTACACTATAGCATCTATGCTTCATCCACATTTGTTCTTTGCTCATTAGCTCTAGTCTTACATGTGAATAAGGAAGTTTCAAAGACAGTAGAAATACAGAGCATGGTTTGAAATAATTCCAATCCTATGAAATTACAGATCAGATTTTGAAAATACTGAAGAATTATTCAAACATTAGATTTTTAAAGTTCCTTAGATGTCAAATAACTTCAGAAGACAATGGCAAACCCCTCACTGAATTGACGAAATGGTTTCTAAGATTAAAGGGTATAGAAATAAGCAAAAGCATTGCTGGACGGCCCTCTTAGTGAAACTGTACTGCACAATGGTGATACTAATGTTAAACGGACTGAGTCATAGCTGGTTTTAGAATTCAAATTGACTTAGTAGCTTTAGTCTGGTGAATGGGAAATCACAACATGCTCTAAGTTACTGTCCAAATTGTAAAAGTTGTTTACTATTGGAAATGATTCTGTGACTGGTTCATATAGAAGTCCCCGGAAAATATCTTACAGGAAAAGACTCCAGAGCAGTGGTATTACTTCTAGTGAAGGCAGACAATTATGAATTTGGTTTTGGCCATGGTGACCTTAAATTATCGTATGGGTAAGTACGAATTAATGTCAGAAAAACAATCTGAGTATAGGGATTAAGGGAGGGAGATAGACCTGTGGAAAAAAGAACAAGGAGAATAAAGATGTAACAGAAATACCATGGTACCCATTCCAATGGAAGTGTGACAGAGAACTTCATATTCATCCAATTTTATACCTGCATCATTTTGTATCATCCTAAAGAGACAGCATATCACACAGTCCCACACTGTTAATTTAATAAGGAGTTGGTGATGCTGTCAAACCCTTCTCCTCTTCTTTACCAAATGTTTTTTTTGTTTGTTTTTTAAGTATTTTTACAAATAGCAGGATTAATAAAAAATGGTCTAAAACCAAATTCTAAGTCGCAGTTGGACCTCCAGTGTCTAACAAAAGCAAACTTCAACCTGAAACCTTCCTGGCATTTGAGGCAGAACATCTGACCCAACAGATTCTCCTGCAACTATTAGGAGTTGAGCACTTGCTCTCTCAACAAGCACTCTAATAAAGTCTTTTCGACCTGGCTCTTTATTTTGATAAAATGCTCAGAAATCTGTTCTCTTTGAAATGATGTATTGAGTTTACGTGGCAAGGTTTTGGTAGCGAGGTGGGGGGGGGGGCTACAGGGGTGGCTTCTGTGAGAAGATGCCAGAAGCTTCCCCTATGTCCAATAGAGCCAATGCCAGCCGGCTCCAACACGGACCCACCGCTGGCCAAAGCTGAGCTAATCAGCAATGGCTCAAGGCCGAGCCAATCAGCAACAGTGGTAGCACCTCTGTGATAATATATTTAAGAAGGGAAAAAAGTTGCTGCGGAACATAAACTGCAGCCAAAGAGAGGAGTGAGAACACGTAAGAGAAACAACCCTGCAGACAATAACGTCAGTGAAGAAGGAGGGGGAGGAGATGCTCCAGGCGCCGGAGCAGAGATTCCCCTGCAGCCCGTGGTGAAGACCATGGTGAGGCAGGCTGTCCCCCTGCAGCCCATGGAGGACCAGAGCAGATCTCCACCTGCAGCCCGTGGAGGACCCCACACTGGAGCAGGTGGATACCCAAAGGAGGCTGTGACCCCGTGGGAAGCCCGCACTGGAGCAGGCTCCTGGCAGGACCTGTGGACCTGTGGAGAGAGGAGCCCACAGAGCAGCAGGTTTGCTGGCAGGACTTGTGACCCTGTGGGGGACCCATGCTGGAGCAGTCTGTGCCTGAAGGACTGCACACAAAGGAAGGGACCCACGCTGGAGCAGCTCGTGAAGAACTGCAGCCCGTGGGAAGGACCCACGTTGGAGAAGTTCGTGGAGGACTGTCTCCCGTGGGAGGGACCCCATGCTGAAGCAGGGGAAGTGTGAGGAGTCCTCCCCCTGAGAAGGAAGGAGCGGCAGAGACAACATGTGATGAACTGACCGTAACCCCCATTCCCCGTCCCCCTGTGCCGCTGGGGGGGTTGGTAGAGAATCCGGGAGTGAAGTTGTGCCTGGGAAGACGGGAGGGGTGGGGGGAAGGTGTTTTAAGATTTGGTTTTATTTCTCATTACCCTACTCTGGTCGATTGGTAATAAATTAAGTTAATTTTCCCCAAGTCAAGTCTGTTTTGCCCATGATGGTAATTAGTGAGTGATCTCTCCCTGTCCTTATCTCGACTCATGAGCCTTTCGTTATATTTTCTCTCCCCTGTACAGTTGAGGAGGGGGAGTGATAGAGTGGCTCTGGTGGGCACCTGGCATCCAGCCAGGGTCAACCCACCACAATCACCCATGACAAAACATAAATTTCATAGAAATGAAAATATGAGCAGATCACTAAATCACTTTATTTTGACTTGCTGTATCTTATGTCCATTAAGTATTGCATGATATCTGATTTCAAGCTGAAACACTTCAGTTGCTCAAAACTTCATATCCTTGAAAAATCTAACATACAGTATGTAATGATGTTTCTGGCAAAGGTAAATGTATTTTTTTTCTTAACCTTATAAGTTTAATGAAAGGTTCTAACCCATTTTTCTCCCCTCAGCTCCTGAAAAATTGCTGGCATTTGTGATTGTACGCTAACTCAGAAATGGTCAAAGATCTAATGCTAAAAGCTGATTTTTAAATGGGAACAAAACAGTTTAGAAAACAGCTTGAAGGCACTGTTCTGTGCAGTATTATGTAGCTATAAAACATATTCTATAAACTAAGTGTTGCGTTAAAGGGTAAAGTTTGGCAGAAAATAAACCCCCTTGCATTCCAGCTTATCCTCAGATGTCAGAGGGGATGGGGGCAGCTAGGTTTAATTTCTGAGTGATGTCCAATTCAATGCTATAAATCCAGTCGCATTCAATATGCTGAACTATCACGATGACGGATGTACTTAATAGTGTACTGCACTCTCGGCTTAGCTGCATTCAACACGGGAGAATTACCAGAGTTAGGAAGTTTGATCGTGTTAATGAGCAGCGCAGTTTATTAAAGCAACAGTACAGGTTCTTTTGGATTGCCAGTGATAAATACACTGTCTGCAAAGCACATGCAAATAATAATACAGTCGACTACAAGCACAGTAAATTATGGAAAAAATCTATAGAGATTTCTAAGTTTCCCAGGGAAGCACTCGGTATAACTGAGGGTTCGAATCTTACCCAATAGGCATCCCTATGGGGGGGAAGAGAGGTTCAGCCCGTTGACTGATCCCAGAAGTCAGCGATGTCCTCCCGACTTGTCTATGATGGTGTCTTCCCTAACATTCCTCCTCCCTTAAGCCCTTTTATATTTTCTTATTTTTTAGGTGGAGCTTGAGTGACTCTAGTCACACATGCTTTTACTTTGATTGGTATAAAGTTCTCTCGCTTTACTTTTAAAGGTATATGCTAGAGAGAATTCAGAGTGCATGCTCAGTGAGGGGTGGTCGCACCTTGAAGGTGGGTAGTTTTTGGAATGGAGGTGTGTTTTGGTATTATAATGAGATTATTATGAGCAAAGTTCACCCAGAGAACATGATTTAGCGTGTCATTACTCCAGAACTGGGCACTTATGATATAAATCAGAAGTAAGGCCATAGCGTTGACAGAACACCCATTATTTCACCTCCTTGCTTCAGTGGATTCAATGCAGGGACCTTCCATTCTTGTTCCAGTAGTTCCAGTTCCCTATCCCTGTGGTGATATCACAGAGCCTGGCCGCGGTGTCTCCACTCTGCTCCACCCTCCGTGTTGTTTCTCTTAGAGTCAGCATACCAAGCTCCCCTGGTGTTGCTAACATCTAAGGTTGCAGGTTATGTTGCTTAGGGAATTATTATGGAACAGATTTCTTGCATATCCACTGCATTCCACCCTGGAGGTTCACCTTCCCTTAAGGGGGGACACACATATCAATAAGTCACCTCTGGCAATCATTCCACATAATCCACCCCATGACTATAGTCACTCAAGCTTCACAATATCTGAAAGGAATTGGGTATGTTGATTATATATATATCTCGTGGGGGTAACAGCTGAGTTAAGCATTTTTCCATAAACCAAAGCTTAACATGTAGGCTCATTATCAAAGCAAAACACAATACAGTGAATACTAATAAGATAATGACAGGATGAAGCATCTTCTTGAAGATTCCTGTGGCAGTTGGTGACCATCCGAAAAGAGAGTCCCACCATTCACGTTCTCCACCTTTCTTTACTCTTTCCAACACCTGATGTATCCTCTCTGCATCATGATGGACAGTAATCAGAGTATTTTGTTCATTTTCTCGAACTTGCTTCAACAGTCGCTTCAGGTCTTCATGTCGTAGAAGTTTTCTCACCAAGGTGAGGTTCATTCCAATAGGAGTAGGCAGCAGGTGAATAATTACTGTGTAGTCAGATTGTAGCAATTGATAAGAGGTAACAGGAGTTGAATAATCAAAGTCACATCCCATCATTTTAGTAAGGTTACAAACAGAAATATTTGAGTGAGAACTTGTATCTACAGTACTGTTATCTATGAATATAAAATCACAAAGGGTCCTTATACAAACACATCCTTTTCCAATATATACAAGTACAGTTTCTGGGGTTTCGTTGGGATGTATTTCAAAATGGCAGACATTCAGTTCAGTGTCAAGACAAATGTCTTGGGCCTTGATGGTATTACTTTCACAAATGAATTCCTGTTGTTCCTGTACAATGCATGCATCAACATCAATAGTTTGCCATTTGTTTCCATTTTGTTGGGCCCATACTCTATGTTCCAATGGATAGAATATTGTTCCATCATGGTTTAATCCCAGCACAATGATTTGGTATATGGTGTATACCGAAGCATTGTGTATTGTGAGGATAAAGGCAATAATCTTATCACTTTCTGCGTAGTAGGTAAAGTTGACTAATTGCCACCATGATTGAAACTCCTTTTCAAATTCTGAGGCATTGTCCCAAATCAATTTTTGAATTTCAGTGGGTAAGATTCCTCCCTCTCCTTCTCTAATGATAGCTGCTGCTATAGACTGTATCCATAACTGTGCTTGGATGCAGCTCAAGGCAAGGGAAGTATCGCCTTGGGTTGCTCCGAGGGCTTTTACAATTAATTGATGATATGATTTTCTTTAATTCGTTCCCAATGGGGTAAAATGTCTGATAGGAGCCATTGACTTGCTCCTAAGGCCAATAGGGATGATTTTAATGGATATTCCAATTTCCTTAGGTCATCTGTAGTAGCAGTTATTTTGTTCATTAGGATCTCAGCATCTATGCTATTTACTATTCCTAATCCTGTTCCCAATAACCCAGTGGTATCTCATGGTATGCGTCGAGATTGTTTCAGAGATCATCCATGTAACCATGCCAACCAGCCGGTGTGAGCAGTTCCCAAAAAGGTGGAACAGTTTGGTTTAATTTCTGAGATATTAACGTGTAGTGCTAGCTCTACCCTTTTTAGAGACCAACTAGGGTTGAGGAGAACTGGTTGTTGACCCATGTTTTTAATTATGTAAGGGCCTGTGCTGAAGATGTGAGGAGTTGGCTCAATAGGAGGCCGAGTTGGTGCAAATAGGTGTTCGACTTCAATTTCAATTTGGAATGTCATGCTGGAATTGATCTGGAAATTGGCCCAGAAACCCATTATGAGAGCTGAGCGACATAAGGTAAAAGTATACCAACATT
The DNA here is from genome assembly GCF_900496995.4 of Aquila chrysaetos chrysaetos. Classification (NCBI taxonomy): domain Eukaryota; kingdom Metazoa; phylum Chordata; class Aves; order Accipitriformes; family Accipitridae; genus Aquila; species Aquila chrysaetos. Next base: position 522,123 of record NW_024470324.1, on the reverse strand, counting down.
CGCATCCATGGGGACAGGCATGTATGTGATCAAAGTTGTGTTTGAGCTTATTTATTTCCAGCATATTCTATAACAATTCGTGAGACTGTTGCACATTCAGTGTTGTTTTCAATCCGGCATCCTATTGAGATGGTGTCTCCACCTCTCTCCATCAGTGAAAGAATTTGTTAATCTCTGTCTTCATCTTTTATAACCCATTTTTGCTTGGAAAAGGTAAAATTGTTTCGTAACACCACTACGGATAAATTTGGTGTGGATCCATTATAATCGGTGTAGGCATGGATCCATGGTCATCCCATTGTACATGTATTCCATATATTTTGTGTATTAATTATAAATCCCAATAGCAATTCGGTGTCTCTATAACCCCAAATGCAATATGCAATTATAGGTTTGGTGAAGGTGAAATTATGCCAGAAATCTAAATTTGGTTCTGTTATTTATCTGGCAGCCAATTTGTATTTTCTCCCCTGGTATGGCTTAAAACCTGGGTTTCCACATCCACGTGCAGTTCATTCAGGATTCCTGTGAACACAAAAGGGAAGAAAATATACTCAGTTGTATTCAGCTTGCAGGGTTAAAAGGAAGATGAGATTCACCGGGTGCTAATCCAGTGTACCTTTCCTGAACAATCCCTGGCTTCCCATGCGTAGGGTTTTTTGGGTGTAGTTAGGACAATTGGTACTGTTCCAATCTAAGGCATTTTCACCAGTACAGGTTGTCCAGTGTAAAATCCCATAGGATATTCTCCTGCCTTGGTATGAACTTTTGGGGCAGTTGTATTAGCAGATACACAAAAGGCTTTAATTTTGGGGCAGCCATCTCCGCTCCATCTATTATTCAGTTGGTAGATGGCGTTATACAATCGCAAATGCCATCCAGATTTATGAGTCTTTGCAAAATGCTCGACCAATTCAGTTTCAGTTTCACCTGGCTTACGGCCCTAGCATTCTTACAAATTGGCCATCTGAATTGGATCGAATGGGGTTGTTTTTTGGGTATGATCTCCTGCTCCACCCTGAGGTCCAGTGGTTTCTTTTGGTTTTATAATGGGCCTGGCCTCATATTCGGGGGACTCTAAAGGAGACAGAGGGTTATTTCCCCTTGCATAGCTATCATCGGGGTCACCGCATATGTTTCCATCCCATTCTTCAGGGGATACAATTAGTTTCCTAATTTGCATGATGTCAGGGGGATGGGGAGCTTGCATAAGCATCTTTCCAACTCTTTCCTCCAACTTTTATATTGGCCCTGGCCAGTTTTAGCTGTTCTTCAACAGATTTCCAATCATGCCAGTTATCATGAGCCCATTCCTCTGAAAATCTGGGGCTCAAATTTATTCCATGCTTTATAAGTAATCAGTGATACTACTTGCCATCCTGTCTGTGATGCCAATTTGTCATGAAAGGTGTGGTTTAGAACGCTTAAAGAATCACCTTTAAGGGTATTAGCAAAACTGATTTAATAGGAATTTATAAAAGCGCGACTTCACAGAATACGATGGCAAGGTTCACTCTAGTATTTAATACATGGATGAAACATATAAAGGAAAATTAAGTTAGAATCAAACTAAAATTATGTATACAGAGACTGAAGATGCAATAGGGTAAAAGAGAAACATACAGAAAAATCAAGTTAGAGAAAGGTAGGGGTGACCCTTCCCTTGAGTCACGAGGTTCAGAGAAGACCCCCTTGCTTTCTAAACTCCTGTCGGAGTCTAGGTGCAGCTGGATCAACTCCTAGTCTCAGACTTGGTCAACAGTTTATATCTAAAGAGATTCATTCACAGTTGAATAAAGTTCACAACAGTAATTTAAGCATAGATTTTGGAAAGCAATATTTGTAATATACTTGCTATAGAATATTTAGGTTTTATCTAATAGCTGATTCACCCTTTCCAATAGTTGTTACCTTCCCTTAAGAGGTGGGGGACATAAGTCACCTCCAGCAATCATTCCACATTAAGGCATTGAACTTTATAGGTAAATAGGTGCATATATGTATTAACTTCTAATTGGATACAGAAAACTTTCCAAGCTTTTTAGGAACAACTTCCTAAGCTTTTACTGACCATGAGTAAACCTGACTCAAACCCAAAACAGAACAGCAAAAGCAAGTCTAAGAATGTAAGTGTAAAACTAGATAAACTGCTGGTGGTATGGGAGAGATTTCGATCTGGTTGCTCAATTGTAGCTTCTACTCGAAGCTTGTTTTAAGACATCGAAGTTCTTGTTATATGCATGTAATATAGAAAGCAAAATCTTAAGATGTACTCATTTCACAAGTATGCTGAGTATGGTTTTTTTTGGAGTTGTCAGTCACTTTCTGTCCAGAAAGATTTTTATTTCAGAGTGGTTTCCATACAAGAAGCCAATGTTATGCAATACTGTCCCACAAGCTACCATATACAGTATTTATCAGACTTCAGAGCATTTTTAGGAATAAGGAAAATTCTGTGTTTTTCTATTGCTTTGAATTGTGTTTACAGAGCTTGTTGACTCAGACTCCTGAGAAACCATTGGTCATGTTTGGATGCCATAGTTGAGAAATTAGTTTTGACTGTAGCTGCACTTTTAATCACTCTCCTTATTTCTTTTCAGGGATCCCTCATGAAGCTGCTTAGAGTAACAAAAGCTTGCTACAGCTTTAAAAACAAGCCAGGGAGAGTATTTTTTAAGACTGTAGCCAGGCATTGGGAGAAAGCTGTAGTCTTGGTACACTGTCATTTTGAAAAAGCAAAAAGGTCTCTGTCCAGTCCTAAATCTGAAGATAATCAGCAAACGCCTGAGAGACCATGCAGGGGATTCATGTTGTCTGATATGGGGAGAAATCACTTTGGATGACAGATATTATAGAGGCTCAGAACTCACTGTGTGCAAAATTACTACCTGCAAAAATGTGTGTGTGATGCCTACCGAGAGAGTTTGCAGTCCTTGGGACTGCCAGAACATGTGCTGAGCATGCAGGCTGCCATGTGGCAGGGTCTGCTGTGCCCATCCTGGTCTCCCATCCCCTTGCCACAGGTGGCACTCAAGAGATGGCGGTCAGTGCCTGGTGGCTCTTTTTTTTTTTTGTTCTGCTCCTTTTTTTTTTTTTTTAACTCAACTCCTCCACAGGCCACAGTCCCCTCAGTGTTGTACCTGCTCCCATGTCTGCTCTCTGCTCCTGCTTGGGCAGCTCTTCGCTCCAGCCCCTGTGTCCCTGTTTTTTTTCCAGCCCCAATCCTGCTCTGTTCTTGTGTCTGCACAGAGCAGTCCCTGACTTCCTCCCACACAGTGAGTGCAGCATCCCCATTACCAAAACCCTGTCAATTTATCCCAATACGTGTCTGTGTGTGTGTGTATTTTATTTATTTTTTTTAGCATAATTAACACACCAAAAGGGGAGGCAAGTAGGACATCAACTAATGTTGTATAAGTTCATACCTTCTTTTCAGTGGCCTTGTTGTTTTTACAGTGTCCTGGTTTCAGCTGGGATAGTTAATTGTCTTCCTAGTAGCTGGTACAGTGCTATGATTTGAGTTCAGTATGAGAAGAATGTTGATAACACTGATGTTTTCAGCTGTTGCTAAGTAATGTTTAGTCTAAAGTCAAGGATTTTTCAGATTCTCCTGCCCAGCCAGCAAGAAGGCTGGAGGGGCACAAGAAGTTGGGAGGGGACACAGCCAGGGCAGCTGACCCAAAGTGGCCAATGGGGTATTCCATACCATGTGACGTCACATCTAGTATATAAACTGGGGGGAGCGGGGGCGGGGGTATCGCCACTCAGGGACTAACTGGTCGTCGGTCAGCGGGTGGTGAGCAATTGCATTGTGCATCACTTGCATATTCCAATCCTTTTATTATTACTATTGTCATTTTATTAGTGTTACCATTATCATTATTAGTTTCTTCTTTTCTGTTCTATTAAACTGTTCTTATCTCAACCCATGAGTTTTACCTTTTTCCTTCTGAGTCTCTCCCCCATCCCACTGGGTTGGGGGGAAGTGAGTGAGTGGCTGCGTGGTGCTTAGTTGCTGGCTGGGGTTAAACCATGACATACAGTAACTAAGACAACAGAATCCCAGCCTTGAGAAGTTGTAGATATTATGGCAATGAAAATAACTTTGGAGTCATGGTAAACAATGTGGGGAAAGAAGAGGAAGGAGGTCTTTAGCACTAGTGTTGGCATGATCTGGAAGTACGAGACTCATCAAAGAATAATACTTTTTTTAAAGCAAATGTTAATTATGGATTAGCAAGGAAAGTTCTTTCTAACCTTCTGTACTAACTTAAGCTACTTTTGTGAAAGCTTTAATTAATCTCACATGTGGAGAAAGGAACCCTTAGGTTCTTATATTCAATAGTCTGCATTTTTTTGAAAAGGATGTGTTAAGATGTTAAAATGGAAAGAGGAGTTTAAAACACTGTTCATTCAACTGTTAGGACATAGGCTTTTCTCCTAAGACTAGCCTAGGACTGATCACATATCAATGAATAGATTTCTGTATCAATGAGAAAAACTGGTGTGACTCTACCTCCTTAAGTGGTACTTCTCATCCTTCTTTAGTCCTCACATTCCCACTTAAGTCAAGGAGGACTTAGCACTTACTTACTTCTTTTTAGTCTGCATTAGACTGCAACATTACAATGGTCAAAGTGAATTAAGAACAACAGCAAATTAGCCTTAATGTTTCTGCCATGCTTGAACAGACATTTCTAATAGTCAAACTGTGTTACTATGGCATTCTGTTAGTTTCTTTTCTTTTTGTTCAGCATCAGGATATTTCTGGAAAAAATTAATTACTTCTCTTTGTAATTAGTGATGAGTTCTTGTCTTAGTTCCTATTAGTGTTTTTAATGAATACTAAATACTTTGTGGTAGTGAAGGGATGGTAAGAGAAAGAGGAAGAGAAGGAAGAGTAAGGAACTGACAGTTGTTTTTACAGGATTGTTTTTTCTTATTTAAAGTTGTTGTTCTTTCTCTCTCAACTCTATATAGGCAAAAGTACATTTATATTTTTATTTATATATATATGTCTGAGCACTTAGCAAGGGAAAAAGGAAACTACTTTCCTATTTAATATAACTAATGCTACTTCAGCTGAGTTAATTGAAACTTCCAGATTGGGAGGGCATCATGTCCTGTGTGGATAATGGAAAAAACAAAAGTCTCGTAGTAAAGATTGTTTAGATGAAGTTGTAAATCTTGTATATGTTTTACATATTAACTTTTGCTTGTTTCTGAATGTTTTAGTAAATCTAAAATTTAAGTAGCTCTATAGTGTGTTGCCACAGAAAAGTACAGATGATCTAATTGTACAGTAGTTTCAAAGGGCTTTAGTGGCAAATCAGTGACTGATTCTATAACACATTTCATCCTTTAGACATAAGGTGTGTAACTTCCATTTATTTGAAGAAATAATCAGTATAAATGTTCATCATCAAGTGTCAAAACGTATTTTAGTTGGTTTAATTCTAGAGGCATCTGAAGTTTAGCATCGTTATTGGAAAAAACTCCTAATTACCCCAGTAATTTGGCAAAATCATGATTTCTCCAACTAGTTTAATGAAGGGGGTTATGTTTTTTGCCACAGATTGTAGACAGCTTGTTATTCAGCAAAGCTTTAGTGTCAGTTAAAACATGGAAAGAAAAGACTGTAACTCTAGTTTATCAGAAGTGATTAAAAAAGTGCAGGTAAACTTTATTAATGCTGTTCTGTACCTAATTGTAATGTCTGTGCCAGACACACATACATGCCCTGCAAAGTGCTCTGGTTTGTCTTTGCAAAACACTGCTGAGCAATCAGCAGGAATATGCAGGCCATCTCATGAAACAAATTGAGGCTGTTTTAGCTGGGGCTATAGAAGATTTTTGTGCTGACAGTGCAGAGCAGCAACTCAAGGCTGAACAATCAGACTTCTACTGACACTCCCGCTTACTTTAGTTGTATAGTTTTCACCTACCTTTTACATATGAAAATCCTAACCTGTGTTATGTTGAAAGCCTCAGCTGTGTGATATACTGTACTGTGACAGAACTGAATAGCATTTCTGGTCACATGTGTATTCATTAACCACACATCTATGATTTGGATTCAGTTCTTCTTTTGTCTTTTTAGTTAATGTGGTCAGAACCTTTATTTTCTCCTTCCAACATCAATCTTCATCCAAATAATTGTCAGGCTTCTAAGACTTTTGTTTTGATGAGCTCTTTAACTTTCCAGAGTTAAAGAACTGGTTGCACTACAGTAATGTGCATCAAATTACATTTGGGTATACTTAATTGGGAGGTAAATGGAAAATGTATCTAATATTGAAGAAAAGAACTAAAGTTTAGGTATGACTGAAGAAGTAATTGTAGAGATTCAAAAGAGTGATAAGAATTAGTGTAAAGGTTATGTTAAACAAAAGGGCTACAAAAGTCACTGTTGCATAGCCTTTGTGTTTGTGCAAGGGATTGGGATCAGGAAAACAGCTACCCAATCTCCTATAGCTTGGTGATTTAGAAGGAAAAGATGAGTTGGTGCTGAGGGTACAGTGATGTTTGTATGGAGGACTAGCATGTGCATTGATTCCCCTGGCCTACCTTCCTCCTCCTTTAACTTTCACTGAAACGGTGCTCTCTTTGGTCTGTTTTGTATCACTTCTAACATCCAGCATAGGAGAACACCACATCTTCTGGCAGATGGGCTTCAAGGAGCCTTAACTCCTAACTGAATAATATGATTCTGCTGCTGAAAGCAACTGGTCTTGGCTGCTCTCGCTGCCAAGCAGTAGAGAGATTTCTGAGAGTTCACGTACCCCTTTGTAATGAGGCCAGATTGAAACCCTTTGACTATGAGTACCCAAAATCCTAATTTTTTCTTTTGCTTTTATTTTGGGCAGAAAAATGTATTAAGAACTTACCTATTACTTAAAGGGAGATGAGGGCAGGGACAAATGATATGTTTCTTCACATCCTGGAAATGGGAGAAAACAAAAGAGTTCAAAAACCTACAAAGTTAAACTCAAAATTCCGGTACTTAATATCTTTGGGATTTGATGGCAGCATTCTCTGAAGAATACAGCAATCTATTTGTCAGTAAAATGTAGCTAAATTTAAACTGACAACCATCTTAGTGATACTAAAATATTTTTAGATTTCTATGCAATACTATATGTCTTGGTAATGACCATGGGGAAAAATAAGTTGTAAATTCTAAAGTACATTAATTTTTTTCCCTTACATAATTTTATTTGCTAAGCAGTTAACTTTGAACCATGTATGTTATACATATTTAGTGTTTCTATGAAAACATTCAGATGTGAAGCTCCAAAGAGTGAGGGTTTCACAACACATGTTCCTGACCCTAATTAATGTTAGTTTTAGAATAATTGCATTGAATCAGCCAGTTCAGTTTTAGATTATGGCCTAAGATTGATTAGAATAATCAGAGTATTAAAAGATTTTTGAGAAGATGGGGGTTTAAAGTAGTATACATTCTGCAACGTGCAGTGTGGTGTTACACATGTATTGATGCCAGTTAGTTTAAAAGGATAGATGGAGGGTGAGGGCTAGGGAGGTGATGGGACAGGACTGAATCTATATTTAGAGATGGCTGTCTTTATCTGACTCTACAGCTGGGTGCTGATTTTTGCTTTAGAAGGCTTGCATTTTGCTTGCATATGTATATTAATGCACTTATCTGCTCTATGCAGCAACACATACAGAAGTTCTTAGGAAAAATTTATCATGCAAAGTGAAATGTGTACATCCCAGTGGGCACAACTGGCAGATAACTTGTGTGCAACAATATTACGTACAAATCAGATTCATGACTTTTACTCTCTATCCTTCAGGGAACAACCCATCTTCAGCACCCGAGCTCATGTCTTCCAGATTGACCCAAACACTAAGAAGAACTGGGTTCCCACCAGCAAGCATGCTGTTACTGTGTCCTACTTCTATGACAGCACAAGAAATGTCTACAGGATAATCAGTTTGGATGGCTCAAAGGTAAGCTTTATTTCAGAGAACTTGCTTGCTGATTGACTTTTGTATTTATTTTCCAGTCTGATGTCCTTCATGTATCTTATCAAATGCTTTTGTCATTATCTGAGTAACAGATTACTGATGTGTTAAAATGGTTACATTGCTTCATTACATATTTTAAGTGTTTATTGGAAAATATTTACTTTGATAAATCTATTGCTGAATTTAAGTGATGACCTGTTACTTAGTTAATATTTTGAGCAGTCTAAAAAGGCATTCCCTGTGAGATGCACTAAAAAGTACAAATAGGGTTACAATAACCTGTTTTCATCTCCGCATTCAATGATTTTATCAATATCATTGGCTTCAGCATTATGAAGGACATCTGTTTAGTGCCCATAATCACTTAGTAAATCCTTCTCTGTTACATAATCTTCCAATTTTTGCTGTAGAGAATGTGGTGATTCCCTCCTAATAAAGCTCTCCATGGTAAGCTTTTATCAAAACTCAGTTGGGTTGGGTTTGGGTTATTTTGGGGGTGTTTTTCTTTTTTTTTTTTTTTCATTAGGAAAGATAATGTGTTGAGCTGCTACTTTAAGAAACCTTGTCTAAGAAATGAATTTGGAAGACTCGGAGAAAATATTTGACTGTTCCTTAGGTTTTACTCCAAGTGGGTATAAAACCAGTAACTTTACAAATGGCATGTCAGACATCTTTGCAATAAGGACATTAAAGATACACAGAGTGTAATCAAAAGCTATAATCCTTTCAAAAGACTTTAATTGCAACTTATGGAGATGTGTCAGTTCACAATGGTTGGAACTAAAATACTGTTAGAGCATGGCAGTATTCACATAGATTTCTTGGCTATTTATTGAAAGCTGAAAAACATTACTCTGCTTTTTTTCTTTTTTTTCTTTTTTAAATCCAGAGTATTGCTGTTTGTCCTGGTTTCGGCTGGGACAGAGTTAATTTTCTTCTTAGTAGCTGGTAAAGTGCTGTGTTTTGGATTTAGTGTGAGAATAATGTTGATAACACACTGATGGTTTTTTTGTTGCTAAGTAGTGCTTATCCTAAGTTAAGGATTTTTCAGTTTCCCATGCTCTGCCAGCAAGCAGGTGTACAAGGAGCTGGGAGGGGGCATGGCCAGGATAGCTGACCCGAACTAGCCAAAGGGATATTCCATACCATAGAATGTCATGCTCAGTATATAAACTGAGGGGAGTTGGCCGGGAGGGGCAGATTGCTGCTCAGGTATTGGTCAGCGGGTGGTGTGCAATTGCATTGTGCATCACTTGTCTTTTCTTGGGTTTTAGTTCTCTCTCTGTTATATTCCTTTTCATTACAATTATTATTATTGTTATATTATTATTATAATAAATAAGAACAGTTGAATAACTAAAATAAAAATAAATAATAAAATATAGTAATAACAATAATGTCAAAAAGATCTCTATATGATACTACTTTAGGTGATTGAGACTCTGGTATCAAAGCCTACCAAAATTTTTTCCAACTTTAACTTTGACTGTTTCTTACCTTCTCAGCACTCCTTCAAATGGCTTCGTTCTGTCAAATAATTAAAATATCTTTTGTGTGACTGTTTATAAAAGACTTTGGGATTGGGACTAGATGCTGTATGAAATCAAGGCTACTAGTTGTAATCTGTAGCATCTTAATTGATCTGCACAGTTTGCAAAATCCTTATTCTGATATCCACTGGGGTTCCTCTGCCTTTGTCCAAAGCTGCAATTCTTGAAAAGTGGCTGCTGAGTTGCACTGTCAAGCAGTTGTTCATCTATTTGTTTGCTCTTTTGTCTATTGCAGCATCTCCTTTGCATTTGCAGTGCTATTAGCAAGGTATATTGATAATGCAATCTATCACTTTTATTTACTCTCTCTGTGATTGCTGCAGTCCTAATAATGTTTTCATCAAAGTGTTACATGTCTGACTATGATCTAGGATTCCAATCATGATTAAGAAGGAGCCATTGTTTTAGGCATCACAACATTGCTTTGAAACATATCCAGGTGAATAGCAGGGGGACCCATAGAAGAATTTTTAGGAGGTTTTCAGCATGGTTCCCAGAGAATTTTTTTATTTTTAATTATAGCCCCATCTTTTTTAACATGTCTGCACATACATAATGTAGTATGTAAAAAGGGCTAAATATAAATATAAAGCATTCTTAAGTTCACAAAGCATCCAGAGTCTCTCTGCTGTATGGCATACAGTTGGGTGTCAGTAACACTACTGGCATCTGAGCTTGCAATTCCTTACATTATCAATTGGTCAGACAGAAGCATTAAATTTGCAAAGGAGAAAAAGCTATACAATTTAATTCTCCAGTTTTGCGTTTTGAAATGAAATGGAATAAAGATGATATTTTGGTTTTCTTTTAAAACAAATTTTACATTGAAAATGTCTCAAAATTACATGTTGCCAGCTGCCAAAAATGCTTGTTGAACCATATTGGTTTTGCAGCTCTCATGCCCCTCCCTCAGGGGGAACAGATATATGATCCAACTAGGCTTACTTGTAAACCTCTGTGCTGGTGGGGTTTACAGCACCCTGTGGGTTTGTACGTTGGAGAGAATGACGTGCATGTGGCTGCTCAGTATACAGTGGCTCAGGTGCTGAGCAGTAAGCCAGTAAGTGATGGCAACTCCTAAGTATGTCCACTTAGACTACAGTAAGGAAAGTTTGAGAGCGTATTGGGTTTGTGTGGCAAGGTTTGGGTAGCAGGGGGGCTACAGGGGTGGCTTCTGTGAGAAGCTGCTAGAAGCTTCCCCTATGTTTGACAGAGCCAATGCCAGCCAGCTCCAAGACGGACCCGCTGCTGACCAAGGCCAAGCCAATCAGCGATAGTGGTAGCGCCTCTGTGATAACATATTTAAGAAGGGGGAAAAAAAGTTGCTGTGGAACATAAACTGCAGCCAGAGAGAGGAGTGAGAATATGTAAGAGAAACAACTCTGCAGACACCAAGGTCAGTGAAGAAGGAGGGGGAGGAGGTGCTCCAGGCACCGGAGCAGAGATTCCCCTGCAGCCCGTGGGGAAGACCATGGTGAGGCAGGCTGTCCTCCTGCAGTCCAGGGAGGTCCACGGTGGAGCAGATCTCCACCTGCAGCCTGTGGAGGACCCCACGCCGGAGCAGGTGGGTGCCTGAAGGAGGCTGCGACCCTGTGGGAAGCCCGCGCTGGAGCAGGCTCCTGGCAGGACCCGTGGACCTGTGGAGAGAGGAGCCCACGTTGGAGCAGGTTTTCTGGCAGGACTTGTGACCCCGTGGGAGACCCACGCTGGAGCAGTGTGCTCCTGAAGGACTGCATGCCATGGAAGGGACCCACGCTGGAGCAGTTCATGAAGAACTGTAGCTCGCGGGAAGGACTCATGTTAGAGAAGTTCATGGAGGACTGTCTCCCGTGGGTGGGACCCCACGCTGGAGCAGGAGAAGAGCATGAGGAGTCCTCCCCCTGAGGAGGAAGAAGCGGCAGAGACAACGTGTGATGAACTGACTGCAACCCCCATTCCCCTTCCCCCTGTGCCTCTGTGGGGGAGGAGGTAGAGAATCCGGGAGTGAAGCTGTGCCCGGGAAGAAGGGCAGGGTGGGGAGGAGGTGTTTTTAAGATTTGTTTTTTTTTCTCATTATGCTACTCTGATTTGATTGGCAATAAATTAAATTAATTTTCCCCAAGTCGAGTCTGTTTTGCCTGTGGCAGTAATTGGTGAGTGATCTCTCCCTGTCCTTATCTCGATTTAGGAGCCTTTTGTTATATTTTCTCTCCCCTGTCCAGTTGAGGAGGGGGAGCGATAGAGCAGCTTTGATGGGCACCTGGCATCCAGCCAGGGTCAACCCACTACAGAGAGAGATACACTTGAGATTTGAGTGATAAGCCCATTTCTGCCCCACACCCTTCCCCTTCTTTAGGTCGGTTGGTTCCAGTAGGATAAAATTTAACTTCTGTACTGATTATCTGAACATCATTAAATATTTCTTTTTGAAAACAAAAGGACATTTTTAAGACCTGATTTTCACTCACCTCTGAGAGATGCTACTGTATATCACAGATTTCCACTTGAATTTGTTTGTGGAGATCTGTGGTCTATTTTGAGAGAGGTTGGGGTTTTTTTTCCCCTTATTCTGTATCAATGGGTCTGTGAGCCAGATTCAGCTGAGATAGGTCCTATAGAAACAACATCTGCTTATTCTTTCTACATTCTGTGTAATGTTGTTTTCTGAAGCTATTGTCTCCTCTTAAAATACCCGGCACAAGAAACGATGCATCTCCCTTTAACTTGACTCCAGAAAACATTCTAGGACTATAAGGTGTTCACTGTACAGGCCATATTTTATAGTCACATACAGTATCTGGATCCCTGTCTCCCATGTCAAGGAGATCCTGATGCAAATAATCAGATAGAACTTGAGGCTGGTTTCTATGACCTCTTGAGTAAATATCTTTTATGCAACCTTTTTCTCCTACTGCTCTAGGAATCAAGAGAAAACCTGAAAAATAAAATCTCTTATGCAATATGACGTGACAACATTGAGCAGTTGTTGCTAAGGCTTTCAGTTCTCGTTAATTATATAGTAATTTCATATCTCATTGGAAAAGTGTGTTTTAGTACTTCTTTCTCCTAGATGATGGAAGGAAGCCTCCATTATTTCTCCAGTAACATTGCAGACAGACACTAAGATTATTCTCAGAATCCTGCTGTCTTTTCCATTCAGTCTCTGGCCATCACTGAGAAAAGAAAGGAGATTAAGTATCGTGGTTCCTGCAGTACTACTTAACTCTCTGATAATGTTTTCACAGATGCAATATTGGGAAAAAAACCCCAATAATTTGTGCTCATCTAAAACAAGAGAAGACTGGAAAAGAGTGGTTTTCCAGTCTGTAGGTTTCATGAGCCTTGTATATATTATTTTTGAGTCAAGTCTCCCATCAGTGTTATTGTAATAGATGATCTTTACATTTTAATGACTGTTGTAAAATAAACTAGTCACACATTAAAGTGATAATCTGTTTGATGCTAATATAGGTTTTAAGTAAGACCTGTAAGCACAGGTCCTGTTTGTAAACAGAGAGGGACTCATGGGCGAAGTGGTGATTGGTGGCTGTCTTGGTCACAGTGACCACAAAGTAGTTGAGTTTCAAATCGTTGGCAATAGGAGAAAAACTGCCAGCAAAATTTTGACCCTGGATATGGGGAGAGCAGACTTCGCGCTGCTGAAGGAGCTAGTTAGTAAGGCCCCCTGGGAATCTGCTTTTGAAGGTATTGGGGTCCATGAATGCTGGTCACTTTTTAAGAGCCATCTCTTAAGAGCACAGGAGCAGGCCATTCCAAAGTGTCAGAAGTCAAACAAGCGGGGCAGAAGGCCAGCTTGGATGAGCAGGGATCTCCTTCTAGGACTTAGGCAGAAAAGGAAAGTGTATGGACATTGGAAGCAAGGACAGGCGACACGGGAGGACTACAGAGATGCTGTTCGCCACTGCAGGGAGAAAATTTGTGTGGCCAAAGCTCTATTAGAGTTCAAGCTGGCCAATACTGTGAAGGACAACAAAAAGGGCTTTTTTAAATATGTTGTGATGGGTTGACCCTGGCTGGTTGCCAGGTGCCCACCAAAGCCGTTCTATCACTCCGCCTCCTCAACTGGACAGGGGAGAGAAAATATAACAAAGAGCTTGTGGGTCGAGATAAGGACAGGAGAGATATCACTCATCACTTACCGTCACGGGCAAAACAGACTCAACTTGGGGAAATTAACTCACTTTATTACAAATCAACCAGAGTAGGGTAATGAGAAATAAAACCGAATCTCAGAACACCTTCCCTCCACCCCTCCCTTCTTCCCGGGCACAACTTCACTCCCGGCTTCTCTACCAACCCCCCCCCAGCGGCACAGGGGGACGGGGATGGGGTTTACGGTCAGTTCATCACACGTTGTTTTCTGCCGCTTCATCCTCCTCAGGGGGAGGACTCATCACACTCTTCCCTGCTCCAACGTGGGGTCCCACCCACGGGAGACAGTCCTCCACGAACTTCTCCAACGTGGGCCCCTCCCACGGGCTGCAGTTCTTCACGAACTGCTCCAGCATGGGTCCTTTCCACGGTGTGCAGTCCTTCAGGAGCACACTGAGCCAGCGTGGGTCCCCCACGGGGTCACAAGTCCTGCCAGAAAACCTGCTCCGTGGGCTCCTCTCTCCACAGATCCGCAGGTCCTGCCAGGAACCTGCTCCAGCGCGGGGTTCCCACGGGGTCACAGCCTCCTTCGGGAAACCCACCTGCTCCGGCGTGGGGTCCTCCCCGGGCTGCAGGTGGATATCTGCTCCACCGTGGACCTCCATGGACTGCAGGGGGACAGCCTGCCTCACCATGGTCTTCACCACGGGCCGCAGGGGAATCTCTGCTCCGGTGCCTGGAGCATCTCCTCCCCCTCCTTCTTCACTGACCTTGGTGTCCGCAGAGTTGTTTTCTCTTACATGTTCTCACTCCTCTCTCCGGCTGCCGAATCTGCCTGTCCCAACTTTTTTCCTTCTTAAATATGTTATCACAGAGGTGTTACCACTATCACTGATTGGCTCGGCCTTGGCCGGCGGCAGGTCCATCTTAGAGCCGGCTGGTATTGGCTCTCTCTCGAACACAGGGGAAACTTCCAGCAACTTCTTACAGAAGCCACCCCTGTAACCCCCCCCCGCCACCAAAACCTTGCCAGCAAAACCAATACATATGTTAACAGCAAAAGGCAGATCAGAGATAACATTGGTCTGTTACTTGATGAGGTCAGTCACCTCACAAATAGGGATGTAGACAAATCAGAAATGTTTAATGACTTCTTCACCTTTGTCTTCAACACCGATGATGGGCCTGGGGACCCCTGGAGCCTGTGTTGGAAGACTGTGACTGGAGGGATGGCAAACTCCCAGCCGACCCTGAACTTGTTTGAGACTTGCTGCTCCAGCTGGATGCGCATAAGTCTATGGGGCCTGATGGGATTCATCCCAGGGTACTTGAAAGAGCTGGCTGATGTTATCGTGGGACCTCTCTCCATTATTTTTCAACAGTCTTGGGAGTCTGGAGAGATCCCAGTCAACTGAAAGCTGGCAAATGTTGTCCCAATTTTCAAGAAGGGTAAGAAGGAAGACCCTGGAAATTACAGGCCTGTCAGTCTCACTTCAGTGCCTGGTAAAATTATGGAGAAGGTTATTCTGGGAGATATTGAAAAACACTTGAGAGACAATGCAGTCATTGGTCATAGCCAGCATGGGTTCATGAGGGGAAAGTCCTGTTTAACTAACTTAATTTCCTTTTATGACAAGGTCACTCATCTAGTTGACCAAGGGAAGCCAGTAGATGTGTTTTGGTTTTTTTTATTTTAGCAAAGCTTTTGATACTGTCTCTTATAGTATCCTTCTGGACAAAATGTCCAGCATACAGCTAGACAAGTCCATAATATGTTGGGTGAACAATTGGTCCAGGCAGCCTGTTCTGGGTTCTCTCTTGTGCAGCCAGCCCATGTGGTCAGCTGAAGCAGTGAGCAGCCTCATCTGAAAACTGGTTGGTTTCTCCAAGGTTTTATGCTGGGTTAATTTGCAACCAGATATGCCACTGTCACTGCAGCAAATGCCAGTCCTGCAGGCTTTAAACCTGCCTGTTGCTTGGAGGTCATAAGTCCCTGTCCTCAGAGTCCTCTTCTGCACTGAGGAAGTTACATCTGTGACAAAATTACCTGCACTCTCAAGTCTGTGGTACAAGTTCAAATTAATCAAGCAATGGATGGAAGTAGGGCTTAAGAAAGGATACAACACAGCTAGAGCTTGAGTTGGGAGGAAGACTCTTTTCTACACTGTCCCCAGGATAATTAATTTCAAACACGTTACTGTTGACGGCTTCCACACCGAGAGAGATTGAGCATTAAGTGAACTTGCACAGCTCTGTTCTGGGCTTCCACGAGGTTATTTCAAAAGGAGGGCTTCCAAGCACTAACAGTACTCAAGAAGACAAGAATCATACAAGAAAAACAGAGCTCCAGAACACCTCCTTTCTAAGAAGTCCACCTCTGCTGTCTCACGTTATCTCTTCTGTTCGACATGGCATAGACAGCTGTTTCCCATGAGGTCAGTTGGAGGCCTCGGTGCAAGTGCAAGCCTGCTAGCTTTATTTGGGCCCCCAACCATATGCCTAAAGAAAGAAGGATGACTTGAATTACCAGTGACTTCGCTGACCAGCTTCTCCTATATGAAAATCTGAAGAGAAGTTTTGTGGACAATTAATGCTGGAGATGGTTCTCCAGTCTCTAGTCACACAACAAATCTTGTCCTTGACCTGATGAGGCTTGTTGATTCGAATTTAAGCTTTCAGGCATTCCAGAATTTTCCAGGAGTTGTTCACAATGTGTAAGAGGCTGAATTGTTATCTCGAACCATTTGCCTCAAAGATTGTTAGGTATGAGGGACTGGGCTATCATCAAGGAACTGTGAACTGCTCATCTTGAGCCCTTTGTCTCCAAGATGGCCGGTTTAAGTGGGACACTCCTCTGTCCATAAGGACGATTACCAGGCCATTGAGGCATCCAGGGGAGGAAACGGGGCTGGAGCTGATAAGATATTGGTTTCTGGTATCGATCACGCGAAGGTCGTGTGATAAATGAAACCTGCAGCGCATGACATCATCGAAATATGCCCTATAAAAACCCCTAGAGACAAGCTGTGGGGGGGCCTTTTCTTCCTCACCAAAGAATTGAAGATTAAGGACCGATGGGACGCCGCTGGATCCGTGCTGGTGACCATCCTTGCAACTCTATCCCGACTGCTTGCTTAATTTCTACCTTTTCTTCCATTCTATCCTATCGCTACCATTTTCCACTTTTGATACTTTTGATAATAAAAACTCTTTTGACTATACGGCATTTGACCTCGTTTGTGTCTTAATCTCGCTCTTGGGATCATATCGAAACCTTCCCCGTCATTGGATCGGGACATTTAAATTGGCGTCACGGACAGGATCCCTTGAGACGAGAGTGCTGTACTGTTTCCCTGCTTTAATACGTGAGACCTCTCAGGAACGTAAGGGGGGCAGGCTTGTGGTGTGTGAAACTTTACGTGCTGCCTTCCTGAGATGACTGCTTCCCCGCTTTTTATAAGGTGTTTGAAACTTTATGTGCTGTCTTCCTGAGACAACTGCTTCCACACTTTAATATGTGAGACCTCTCAGGAACGTAAGGGGGGCAGGCTTGTGGTGTTTGAAACTTTACATGCTACCTTCCTGAGACGACTGCTTCCCTGCTTTGTATAAGATGAGTGATAGCAAAATTGCCCGTTTGGGGAAAGAAGCTTTGTTTGATTTTTTAGAAAAACATAAAGCGCGACCCTCTGTGCTTGGGATAGACTGGGCTCAGGGAAATTGGTATAATTTGCAGAGCGTTGTTGATCGGATGGTCGCTTTACAGAAAGATGCTAGAGTGCGGTCAGGGAAAGGAAAAGCAATTGTCTGTGCCATTCTCGGTGCCAGTCTGGCCGCAGCAGTGGAGGATAGGGATTGCCACCTCACTGCAGAATCTCAAATTATTGAATCCCTCCAAAATCTTGTTCAGTCCCTTATGGGACAAGTGGCGGGATTAAAAGCACAACTTGAAGCAGAAAAAAACCAAGTGAAACATTTGCAAATTGCTCTTAAGGAGCAGCTCCTTGCAGGTACTGTCCGTGAGGAAATTCCTCCAAGATCAGAAATTGGCTACCCCTTTAAGGACCTGCAGGCAGCAAAAGAGAGAATGGAGAAGTTGGAGCTGCCTTCGTTGCGACCTTTAGTCAAAACTGAATATACTTATGATGATGAGCAAGACCAGTTCCCCCAAGTTACAACTAAAGAGGTCCCCTATACTGCCACTGAGTTGGCAAAACTAAAAAAGGAATTTGGCCGAACCCCTAAGGAGTCAGAAACGGAGTATGTGTGGAGAGTATCATTGTCGGGGGGGGACCAGATTCTGTTAAGTGAAAAGGAGGCGGAAGGGTATTGGGGACCGGGAGTGTTTTTAACTACTGGGAATCACCGTGCCCCCTGGTCTTTAACCCAACGGGCAGCCTATTGGGCGGGAGGTTTGAACCCCTTGGAGAGGGGAGATCCCCTCGCGATTACGGGGACTGTTGATCAATTTGTGGAGAGTGTGCAAAAGGCAGCTTGTCTGCAGATGATGTATGATCGAAAATTGGAGCCTAGGCAGGAGTCCCCGATGATGATGTTGGTGGATCCTGAGCGAATGACTCCCCTTATACGGGGACTCCCTGATTCTCCGAAGCGGATTGGTATACAATTACAAGGAAAGATACAGGCGATGCCCCAGGGCGAGAGTGTTGGGGCTGCTTCAGGAGGATTCACGCCTGATCAGCACCGCCGCCCCCCAGATAAGAAAATGTGGACTTGGGGAGAAGTGGCCCAGGAATTAATTAATTACGGGCGCAAATATGGTCCTGTTAACCCTCCAGCCACCAAAACAGACTCCAGGGGCTTGAGGCGGACTGAAGTAAAAATAGTTCCGTGCCCTGGGGGTGATAAGAGAACACCCCTTGCTAAACCGCCGGGGGGGAGAGATATCCCGAACAAACGTAATATACTGTGGGCGCGGGGATACCAGAAGGGGATCCCGCGTGGCTTAATGGACGGGATGCCAACAGACAAATTGGAAAAATTGGTAACAGCGTGGCCTGATAAACCAGTAAACAGAAAAGTGGATTTTGAGAATACTACCCTTAACACACCTTCCCTGATTGATTTATCAGAAACAAATGCCACCCAAGAGCCGGCGGGAAACTAGATCCTTCGCCTTCCAGTGGTGAGCGGGGGGGAGGGGGCGAAGGTTGGATGTATATTAGACAGCTCACTGAAAACGGCCAGGGTGATTTACTAATTACAGGCATTGTGGGACCAAGACAAGTCCCAGTCACCTTTTTGGTAGATACCGGAGCTCAGATTTCAGCTATTAAAACCAAAGATGCTGCTAATTGCGGAATTACACCCTCCAAACAGCAGTCTTTTGTGGCAGATGCATTCGGCATTGTTCAGCCACAGGCATTAGCAATGGTCAGCCTGCGTTTGCCAGAAGATAGTGCCACTACAGTGACAATGGTTGTGGGGGAGTTTCCACTTAACCTTTTAGGACTCGATGTTTTAAAAGGAAAAACCTGGATTGATAACCAAAGCAGACAGTGGTCGTTTGGCTCTCCCACAATAGATATTCGGCTGTTAAAAGCCGCGCCGCTGCTTCCCCCTTCAAAGCTTACAAATGTTAAGCCCTACCCGATACCCTTGGGGGCCAGAGAGGGAATAGCGCCTGTGTTAGAGGACTTAAAGGGACAGGGTATTGTGATTCCAACCCATTCTCCTTTTAACTCCCCGGTGTGGCCAGTGCGAAAACCTAACGGCAAGTGGAGATTAACTGTAGATTATCGCAGACTTAATGCAAATACCGGTCCATTGACAGCTGCGGTACCGAATATTGCTGAGCTTATAGCTACAATCCAGGAACGAGCCCACCCGATTATGGCAACAGTGGACGTTAAAGATATGTTTTTTATGGTCCCCCTGCAAACAGAGGATCAAGACCGCTTTGCATTTACTTGGGAGGGTCAGCAATTTACTTTTACCCGACTCCCACAAGGATACAAGCATTCTCCCACTCTAGCTCATCATCCGTTAGCGCAGGAGCTAGAAGTAATTCAGACAGAGGAGGGGGTCAGTGTTTATCAGTACATTGATGACATTCTTGTAGGTGGGGATGAAACAGAAAAGGTTCAGAAAACTCAGGATAATATAATTTCTCACTTGGAAAGCTTGGGGCTGAAAATTCCACCAGAGAAAATACAAACACCCTCAAGCGAAGTAAAGTTTTTAGGAATTTGGTGGAAGGGAGGGATGACATGTATCCCCCCCGACACCCTTTCCTCATTGGATCAGATTAAAATGCCAGAGTCAAAAAAGGATTTACAGCACGTACTAGGATTACTTGTGTTTTGGAGGAAACATATCCCTGATTTTTCAATTATTGCAAGACCCCTGCATGACTTGTTGCGAAAAGGGGCTCAGTGGGAATGGACCAAGCCCCACGAAGAGACATTGCAATTGCTAATTTTTGAAGCAACTGCCCATCAAGCTCTTGGTCCTATTCATACCACAGACCCTGTCCATATTGAATGAGGATTTGCCAAAAGTGGGTTATCAATACACTTATGGCAAAAGGGCCCCAAAGGACCCACTCGACCTATTGGGTTCTATTCTCGCAGTTTTAAGGATGCAGAAAAAAGATATACTGCTTGGGAGAAAGGTTTGTTTGTAGTCAGTTTAGCCTTGAGAGAGGCTGAACGGACTATTCGACAGCAGTCTATAGTGCTTAGAGGCCCGTTTAAAGTAACCAAGACTGTTTTAGCAGGAACTCCGCCCCCTGACGGGGTGGCTCAGAGAGCCTCTGTACAGAAATGGTATGCCCAGATAGAGCATTATTGTGACATTTTTACTGTGTCTGAGGGGGCAGCAAAGATGTTAACCATTCAAGAGGAAATACGTGAAGCTGTTAATTGTTTGTGTAGTTTTGTCAGTGATTGCTTTGTTAATATTTACAGGATGTTTGTTATACCACCACAGATGTTGTTTTGGTCAACTATTGTTACCGCCTTTAATATCTGGGGAAACTCCTGTGCCCCTCTTTTCGGCTTGGAGTGGCAAAATGAATTTGTGGCTCTAGGCCAGCAAGTGGCCAACACTTTTAATCTGACTAATTGTTGGGTATGTGGTGGGCCCTTAGGTTTGGAAAGCTGGCCATGGACTGCTGTCCCTATTTCCCCAAAATGGTTAGTGAGTAATTACAGTGAGGTCAAAAATGATTCTTACTGGGGTGAAGACACGCAGCCCTAGACAATACAATACCCAGTCCAAGGTGAATGTTGTCTGAACCGAACACAGAAAGATGGTATTCCCGTGGGAAATAGCAAGTGCAACTGGACCTATACTTATGACAACCATTGCCTCACTGACGGTTGTAGACCAATTGATTGTTCAAACCATAGGGCAGCTATGTCACTGCCAGAGGGAGACGACCAGGCATATTGTCGCCTTTTGAGTTCTAGTTCTCCAAATTTTGTGCCTCGCTGGTCCGGATGGGCCTGGGTGAATCAAACAGGACACAGGAAACAGTTTTCCCATTTTTGGTCTTCCACTAATCAGTCTAATAGCCTTCTTAATGTTACCTGCTTTTGGCACCATGATTCTGGTGCCTGGAAATGCAGACTCACTGATAAAACATATTCTTGTCTCCCTGATGGGACTCAAATTTGGTAGTCAAGTGATAATAAAGACTACTGTAAGGGACATTTGAGTATAGGTCCGGATGGGCTTCCTATCTGTTGGGGCACCACAGAGGAGATGGGAAAAACTGTGGACAGGTTGTTGATGAACGGTCCGTCAGATCATCCTCTGGGAGTAGGTAATTCAACATATTTCCAACCACCACGGACACCTACTGGTTTGTTTGAAAATGGTGCACGAGCCTTAAAGGGTCACTATTGGGTGTGTGGCCA
The DNA here is from genome assembly GCF_900496995.4 of Aquila chrysaetos chrysaetos. Taxonomy (NCBI): domain Eukaryota; kingdom Metazoa; phylum Chordata; class Aves; order Accipitriformes; family Accipitridae; genus Aquila; species Aquila chrysaetos. The sequence continues at coordinate 500,603 of NW_024470324.1, read as the reverse complement.
ACGGGCCTACAAACTGCTACCAGCAAATTGGACTGGAGTGTGTTATGTGGGGGTAATTCACCCTTTGTTTTTCCTGCTCCCAGACAATGAAGGGGATGGACTGGGTGTTAAAGTATATGATGATCTCAATCGATATCGACGATCCATTGATACCTGTATAGCAGGTGGGAGTGGTCAAACCTGGGGCAAAGACAAGTGGACGCCTCAACGTATCATACAACATTATGGACCTGCCACCTGGAACCCCAATGAGTGGGTTAGCAGTGCTCGAGAACCTATCTATAACCTAAATCGCATCATCCGGTTACAAGCTGTCCTAGAGATCATTACTAATGAGACAGCCCGTGCCCTTGATCTATTGGCGGATCAAGCTACACAAATGCGAACAGCAATATTACAACATCGCATGGTTCTTGATTACCTGCTAGCCGAGGAAGGAGGTGTTTGTGGTAAACTAAATGATTCTAACTGTTGTTTAAAAATTGATGACAGCGGGAAAATTGTTAAACAAATTACTGCGGGAATACGAAAGCTGGCCCATGTTCCTGTCCAGACATGGAAAAGCTGGGACATTGATATGTTTTCCTGGCTCCCTGGAGGTCCATGGGTTAAGCGAATCCTATTTTACTTGTTGTGTGGTTTTGCCATGTTATTCTTTTTACCATGTGTCATTCCATGCTTTATACAATTGATTCAACGTGTTGTAACTAATATGCAATTTGTAACTACTATTTCGCCTGACGGTGTTAAACAAATTCGCGCTGTGCACCGAACCACACCGTCGGTAATACAGATTGTATAAAATGCTCTTTTCTGGCTTTTCTATATAGCTATCTTTTCTCAAAACCACCATGGGTCCTGAAACAATCTTTGAGCCACGGGGTGGTGTAAGAGGCTGAATTGTTATCTCGAACCATTTGCCTCAAAGATTGTTAGGTATGAGGGACTGGGCTATCATCAAGGAACTGTGAACTGCTCATCTTGAGCCCTTTGTCTCCAAGATGGCCGGTTTAAGTGGGACACTCCTCTGTCCATAAGGACGATTACCAGGCCATTGAGGCATCCAGGGGAGGAAACGGGGCTGGAGCTGATAAGATATTGGTTTCTGGTATCGATCACGCGAAGGTCGTGTGATAAATGAAACCTGCAGCGCATGACATCATCGAAATATGCCCTATAAAAACCCCTAGAGACAAGCTGTGGGGGGGCCTTTTCTTCCTCACCAAAGAATTGAAGATTAAGGACCGACGGGACGCCGCTGGATCCGTGCTGGTGACCATCCTTGCAACTCCCACCACCGACTGCTTGCCTGAGGACCAACGGGACGCCGCTGGATCCATGGTGGTGACTATCCTTGCAACTCTATCCTGACTGCTTGCTTAATTTCTACCTTTTCTTCCATTCTATCCTATCGCTACCATTTTCCACTTTTGATACTTTTGATAATAAAAACTCTTTTGACTATACGGCATTTGACCTCGTTTGTGTCTTAATCTCGCTCTTGGGATCATATCGAAACCTTCCCCGACATTGGATCGGGACACAATGGTAGCCAAAATTTGCATTTTGAGGCAAAGGTTATCAGATAGAACTGCCTGTTTGATATCCTCAGCTACATCCAGATTTGTTCTTACAATTTAATGCCAGCATAGTGGAGCTGCCAAAGATGGCAGTTTTGTTAAATTCATCTGTGCTGCAGTATCTTTGCTTGCCTTTCTACATGTTGTGATACAATGTGTTCTTCTGAACTTTCTTGCAATACTCCTCTCCCCCACTTCATCTGAGAATCAGCATATGCACATGGAAGCTGTTTGTGGGCTTAGTTGGCCCCTTAGCTGTAAATTTTTCAGGCTTGCCCTGTAGAATTCAGAGAAAATTTGATGTTGATGGTAGCTGTGCTCCAGTGCTACCTAAATCTTAGCAGAAGCAAAGGATGCTAAGTAAACTCCATAACTACTCACTTTAATATCCATCCAGAAGGCCATCTCACACAAGTAGCATAGGATGGATTTGACTTCTAGAAGATCTCAGGCTTGGGAGAGCAGTACTTGGTCTCTCTGATGTTGAAGTTTCTCACTGTCACCATCCTGAGAAAATATTGTTATTCTCTATGAATCACTCCAGTTCCTGCTACTCAACGAATAAAATTAAGATTTCTTTATCTCCAACAGAGAAGTTGGTTTGGACCTTGTGAATTTTGTTGCTGCTCTAGGATTCTACAGTAATCACTGGCTTTGAACTGCTGGGGGTAAGGCAGGAGTTATGGTTTCATGGGAGCAGAACAAAGCACATGCACACTGATGTTCAAAAGATTCCCAACTCTGTAGTGTGAGACAGTAGGACCCATATTGACAATAACCTTTGGAGCACAATAACTGGCATGTAAGATTCTTCCTGAACTGTTCTGCTCACAGTGTATGCTATTTTCTGGGAAGTTTTAAGGACATTCTCTTTCACATGGGTGTTACAAAGCACCTACTAACCAGTGTTTTATGGAAAGGGCTGTGAATTATTTAACAAATGTGGCTGAAACTCTTAGTAGCACCAGACAGATGAGAAAGCATGCCTGCATTTCACTTCCAATACACATATCTGGTTTTGTGGCTAGTCTTTCTTGTTCATGTTGGCTGGTTATAAACTGTAATAACCATCAATTTTTAGTTAAATGGAACCCATTGGTGTCATTATAAGACTTTATCCTGACATACTTTAAGTCAACTGGACAGTTCCACATCACAGATTTAGAATATGTTAGACAAACTTTAATGTGATGAAAATACTGTTGAAATCCATGGTAAAACTTTAGTTGGTTTTAGTGGAACCAGCATATAATTGAATAGTTGTAGTTTTTTGTTTACATTAGCAGAAGTTGTATGCTGGAAGATGCGCCTCTTTCATCCTGTACGTAACAAGAACTAGAGAAGAAAAATCTATTCTAAGAGTAGCTCTTCTGTAGTTGGTGTATGACCCTGTCACTGTTAGTCATGTTTGTGTATGTATAAAGGAAAAACAGATTCTTGCAATACAGAAAATTAAAAATAAATTATGCTTCTTGTTTTATTGCATCTTTTCCAGTGAGGATTGCATATGCAAGGAGGGGAATGCAACTGTGGAGCTTACAGTGGATCTTGAGAGGCATTGCCTTAGGGGACAAGGAAATACACTTATGAGACAAAAAAAGACTTCGCTAGTTCTTCTATTCTGATCTCATTAGTCTATGTGGATGCTTTAAAGGACTTTTTTTTGACTTGCTAACTATTAAATGACTGCTTGCAATTGCAAACTGATGCCCCCCCCCCCCCCGCTTTTGCTCCTTTTAAAGAATGTATGCCAATATATGCTTTTGTAATTTTAGCTGTGATTACATTAGAAGAAAACTGTTCCCTAGTTGCAAGTTTGTCTCATTCAGTGTACACAGATAGTTGTCTATAATACTGGCATTTTCAATTATTGAGTAGTCTTTTTAAAAAAATCAAAACTACAGAACCCCTTTTTTACAACTATTACTTTTTTTTCAGGCAATAATAAATAGCACTATCACTCCCAACATGACATTTACTAAAACATCCCAGAAGTTTGGCCAATGGGCAGACAGCAGGGCAAATACAGTCTATGGCTTGGGATTTTCATCTGAACATCACCTTTCAAAAGTAAGTATGACCAATGACAACTATTCGGCCAGTCAAACAGCTTAAGAGTATTTGATTCCTGCTGGTTGTATCTTGACTCAGTGCTCACTACTGTTGTTATTTAAAAATAGTTTACAAAAAATGTTCTGTATCCATCCTTATAATGTAAAAAGACAAGACAATATTGTTATAACACTTTGTTGGCTATGAATTTTCTTTTAACTGACTGAGGAAAGGAGAGAGATTTAGCTATCACAGTGTATGCTGTTAATACTTTCTAAGTATTCACTTGTTAGGTTTTGTTAAGTTTCTCTTCTTTAAAGTTGTTCTTCCGTTACAGTTTTTCATTATAGAATTTAAAGGAGTAGACTATGTAGTGTTTCTTCTGTGTTTAGATCTAGAAAAAAATGTTAGAAGTCTTCAGATGCATTTTTGTCTTTTAAGCCACATTCACTTTCACTTTTCTGCTGTGTAGTGTGTCAAATTACAGATATTTCAACATGTGCAGGCTTAAAGTAAAGCTAGTGGGAAAAATATTCAATGTAAAAGAAAACTACGTTTTCTTGTTGGAATACAAAAGTTGAAATTTTTACTAAAGAAACTCAGTGCCCTATGAGGTTTTTTTCTGGTCTACTTGTGCAGGAGGGAAGTCCACCTTAATCCAAGGAAAGCAGTAACTCCTTTTTCTCAAAGTGATGGTATGGTTCTTGTGAGCACACTTTTTACAGTTCCTATTGTTATTGATACTACTCTGGTAGATTAATCCAGGAACCTGTAAAAGCCAATGTTGTTTTTCTCCAGATGAGGAATTCCATTTTCAGTTTAAAAACATGTTTCTACATTAAGCAGAGAATTTTAATCTTTGAAATATACAAAAGATCTGGAAAGCCAAATGCAATAAAAAGGAATGTATAATAAATGTTTGAGTAAGGAATAATGGTTGGCTTGTTATTAAAAAAACCTAAATAAACAAAAAAAATCATACTGGCCCTTTTGAGAAAGTAATTGTCACTATCCAAGGATAAGCATGGGCCTGTCAGAAAACCATTAAAAAGAGAACCAGTACATCTGCTTTATTTGGACAGTGTGATACGCTTGTAAGATTTCTTCCTTTCATAATCTGATAGCTTTCATTTCTACGAAGCAACACAAACCCAGGAAATTCTGAGTGATACTAATATTGAATATATGCATGTGCATTTGTGCACGCATCATTGCTTCAGTGAACTTAGAAACTTTGTCATTTATTTAAATTGGTGTGTATGTCCTAGAGACGCTTGCCAACATAGTAATAACTTTTGTTAATATTTCAAAGGATTTAGCATAAATCCTAATTTAGTTTACCTCTCATATACTAGCTTGTTTTCCTTAATCATGGAATGCTTCTTTGGAGGCAAAGTATCATGCTGGAGTCATGCATAGCCTGTGTTTGCCTGCCTTTCAACACTGGGTTGCCCTTGCCAGTGAAAATATTTTGATTTTTTTCATATGTCCTTTCCTTCATTCTTTCCTTGCTCTCCCCAAGTGATACTTACTTCCTTCTTAATTACAGTTGTTTCAATCCCATTCTTTCACTGCCCTCAAACTGATGTCTAAGAGTTTTCAGTATGTCCTTGGCTTAAAACTTTATATTGCTGTTGAAAAAATAATCTGAAAAGCTACAGTAGATATTTTGTCTTAAGTACATGTTTGATTAGCAGTTACTCAGATTGCTGTGATTTATGAAGAATACACAGATCTGTTGAGAAAAAATGCCAAGTCACAGACCTTTTCAGAAGCTTATGGTGATGAATCTTCAGGATCTTTTCAGCAAACTGTTTCCCTTGCATTATATCTTAATTATCAAATCGTGATTTTCATGTGAATTAAAATTGCTGATCATTGCTACTAAAATTCATAAAGGTGAAACTTTTTGTGTTATTATAAAATTAGCAAACATATTTGATGGAGGGAAAATAAAATTTTGTTTAGATTACAGTCTATTCAGTCACTGAAGTTGGTAGATATATTGGTCTTGGAATCAGAAAAGCTGAATTAGAAACCCTGGATCTGCTGTGTAGCTTCAGAGAAATCACATCTATCTTCTCTTGTGTCTCTGCTCAGATTACTAACTCCCACTTCTGTGCACTGGCATTGTAGTCAGGTTTACCAGAGCGCTCTTTGGTACACCTAGCATTGTAGGACATGCAATCTAATTTAGGGCTCAAGGTACTACTGGATATTAGTAATAGTGCTAACAGATAAATTGTATTAATGGATTTGTTCAGAAACAGTTTGCTTCTAGAAGTTGTCTTAAAAATTGATTCTGAAACTTCTTTTCTGTACTTTGTTTATCAAAGTCCCTAAGTGAACAGCCCTGTTGTATGTAATTTGTTTTGCAGTACTGTCTCTGGGCCCCAATGAAATATTTCAAGTTCCAGGGAGCAAAAGACAGCCTGCAACCACAAAAAACTTAGTCTAGTCTGTGACCGATATCAACAGGTTAATGAAGCAAACAATAAGAGCAGAGATAATAAAAGAAGTCATGTCTTCTAATAAACTGGTTATTCTCAGATCATTGTCTGCTTAGCTATGTCACTCTAAACAAGCAGATGATTTCCAAAGCATATATCAAGTGTTTGACTTTTGGACTATTCCTTTTTGGTTCATGTGCCTTTGTCGTCCTAAACTGATTACTAGGATAGAGTGAAACAGTGGTAACCTCTTTCTGGATGATTATTGTGACTGTGAGAATTAGTGGAGCGAGACTATCCAGTATAAAAATAAAGGCACTCTAATCAGCTTTGCATGCAAACAGTATAGAAGAAAATTAATTAAACATTTGTTTATCTTCATTAGACCTTTTCTCAATATGTGAGACCACAAATTCACCTCAAGATTGTTCCATCAGGAGTCAGGCAGAAGTCAGTGATACCTAAAAGATGATTCCTATGTTGAAGAATATTCCTTTCAGAGGATCAGGATTTCCTAGCACAGTCCCTCTTGCTGCTGTAGTAGGAGGAACAGAATGTCCCATGATATTCAGAGAAAACTGAGGCTAATTTCTCAACCAGAATATAAATCTGTGCTTTTGATAGTATCCTGCTGTATGGGAAGAAATATTCCTTGTCAGGATTGCTGTCTGTTTTATCCCTTTGAATTAGTTGGCCTGATTTATTCTAAATAACTTAAGAGTATGCTAAATTCCAAAAGGACCATCACAGGTACTTGTGAGTTCCTCTTGTAGTCTCCCTCCACAATTTTTCCATCTTTTCCTTAAATTATTAATCCTCCAGAGAACCCTTCCTTTCATACCATGAGTTCTCATCTTTGTTATTTAGGAATTTTATCAAGAGATTGCCTCAAGGAATTCTAGTAAATTTGTGAAAATTTCCTCTACATTAGCTTTGTTGGCTTTTTCTTAGAATGTTATCTATTTATCTGTTCATTCATTATATATTTTTTTTTTGACAGTTTCTACTACTGTGATACAGAAGATCATATTTACTGCCTTGTATGTCTTCAGCCATTCTAAACCTCAGCATCATGTTTTCTCACTTACCAATCCTCTGGTCCTAAAGCTGATTTAAATAATAGGTTATCCATCAGATTTTGAGGTCTATCTACAACTCTTAAATGAGTATCATCCAGTTCTGGTGATCTGTTGCCAATTTTATTATCTGTTCTGAGACCTTTTTTGATGCTGAATTAGAGTTTCAGGATGGTATATTTTGTCTCCTTCTATATTCAGGAAACATATGCTTTTAAATAACCTGACAGCTGAAATATAGGATACCAGTGGAGAGAAATGATACTTCCTCAAATACTAATAGCCTACCAGGAGAATAGTTTAAAGACAATAAGGTTTTTTAGATCTTGGATAGCAAGTGAAGTTCTGATCGAAAATAGTTGAGGAGATTGTCATGCAAAGGTAGCCTTCATCCCTTCTAAATACATACAGTGCAAAACAATTTCTTTGTATGCTGCTGCTGGAGAGATTTAGAAGCTGTTGGTGAAGTTTCCAATGTTTTTGCAGAATCATTTCAGTCTTAAGCTGATCATAATAAGATCATGTTCTGTATAAAAGCAGTAGCAAGCAAAAATGAATGCTCGGCTACTATAACAATTAGTGTAGTGTCAAGCTGAGATCTATGAAGCCAAATTCTTCTCTAGCCAGAGAATCTAGACCCTATTCTTAATAAATTTATTTAATCTATCAGGTTTAACGGTGCATGTATTTCTGAATTGCTGCTTTAGCTATTTTCTGGAAGAGGTACGTGCAGCAGAGAAATCAAGCTTCATATGGCAGTTCAATGTGAAATTCTTGAATTTAGTGTTCAGTATATGTGAGTGTTTAGTTCAATGAATTTGTTCTTTAACTTGATTGATGTCAATGAACAATCAAGAAATGAACTTGACTCAATATTCCCACTGCTGCTTTCTTAATTAGCTACTGAAATTATAAATGCTGTTAAAATTTGGGAAGAAATTAGTACTGTTTCAGTCATGAAAGAATGAAGCTCATTGAAGGCTCTAGCCTAATAGTGACTACAGTAGGCTTCAGAACCAGATCATTCATTGTCAGGAAGACAGCAAAACCTGAATCTGAAAGCAGCTGTGCAAGGCATCGCTATTATTAGCGATATATGAGGTGGGTTTTTTAACACTGTCAGCAACAAATTAATAATTTTCCTGTCATATAAACAGAGTACATTATGTCTGAAAGGTATGTTACTGTGTAACTCGAATATCTAATAAGGAGAAAAATTTAAAAATTCTACTGACAGAATTTGACATTGTAAAATATTAAGTACAGCATTCTCTTCTGCATGTAATATAACTACTTCACACCTACTCTTTCTCTTTTTCCTTTTTTTTTTTAAACATATGTACCTTCAGTTTGCAGAAAAATTTCAGGAATTCAAAGAAGCTGCACGACTAGCAAAGGAAAAGTCCCAAGAAAAGATGGAGCTAACAAGTACACTCTCACAAGTGAGTCTTATTGCCTGATTCAAGCCTAGTATTTCATAGTCTGTGCTACTTACCATATCTTATAAACACGTTGTATAAAAAATGAACAGGGTACTTCACAGTTTCCCTGAATCCTCTCATCAGTCAACTAGAAGTGTCAAGAAGTCTAAGAATGCATTTAATATACATTGCAGAAGTGTCAAAGGGGCTTGCTTTAATATAAAATTGGCCTTTTGTTTATTCCCATCCCTTTCTTTGAGCTTTCCCCAGAAAATATGTTATGAGTAAAGATGGTGAGCAGTTATGTAAGTAAATCTATAGTAAAGATCTTTTGTGGTTTTTCTTATTGTATCTATGAAACTTCAGGCGATGTACTATAAAGGACTTTATATAAGAATCATTACAACAAAAATTGAAGTTAAAACAGCAAACTATTTTTAATTATTTCTTCCTGTTGTAGTATTCACTTGTGAAATATGTTGAAGGAAGATGACAGATTCACATGTGGGTTCTGGGGTTTTATTGCAGTTAGCCATGTTGTAAAAGAAGAGTTTATAAAAGACATCTCAAAACATGAACTGGGTTAATATAGGCCTAACAGGAAGATAAATTAATATATTCATATTTACATTAGTCATGCCTAAAATTAATTTACTTGAAAATTGATACTTTGAATTTGCTTTGAAAAAAGAAATTGCATGAGGCTTTTATGCCCCTCCCCTCCAGTGTTTCTGGCTGTGTGTAGCTATTTGCTTTATTTTAAACAATAGCGAAGACAAAACTAATTCCTTCTCTTGGAGGATGAAGCAGCTTTAAAACTACAGCAGGGGTTCCTGAGCTGAGTAAGCTTAAAGCAGTTGAGTCTTTTTTTTTCTGGGGAGTGCATCTTCATTCATTGAATCAGTGCATCTCTTGAGTGCTTTGCACTGCAATATGCTCCTGATCTTTGATGGAACAAGGATGGCAGGCAGTTTGCAACATTATACGAATAGGTTTATTGCCACCAGAAAGCTGCATCTGGTGTCCTTCCAAGAGAAGTCAGTGGAAACCACAAGAATACACAATGAACCAACCTCATGTTGTTTTCCCAGTAGGCATTTTGCCCAAGTGCTAGGTTGGCTTTTGCTATTAAAGGGAAACTGCTTGCTCTACTGTAACAGGAGAAAAATAAGGCAGTCTTTTTTTATTAGATTTCTTGACTACCTCTAAACTTCTCATAATTTCCATTAATAAATACATAGATAATGGAAGTAGGTTTTTCAGTATTATATCCTAGTATATACTTGGACTTTAGAAACAGTGAAGTGCTTCAGCCAGGCCTCTAGTTACTCGATATTATAGGCAAAACAATTACTCTGCTTCTCTTTTGACATGATGATTAATAGTCTGCACTTGGAAGTTAAATCTGACACTGTTGAATGGAGTGACTTATTTGGTTTGGACATAAATTTGAACTACTCATTCGAGACAAGATGCTTTTTTCTAGCAGTTGCCCAGGGCTAAAGCTTTCTCTTAATCTATATGAACTATTAATATTGTTAATTTTCCAGTACAGATTTCCCTTTATACTTGGAGCCTAACATTTTATACTGTAGGCAGTTATAGAAATGTTACCTTGAGCGATTCTATAATTCACGTTGAGAGCTGCGATTTATTTACTGCACGCTTAGGAATAATTTCATATTCAGGCCTTACTTTTCATCTCTTGGCTTTTAGCTGCTTTGATAATTTAGCGTATTATTCCAAAAGATACAGTTAGTGCAAGTGCTGACACATCAGCATAATAGTCTTCACATACTTAATGCTTCTCATTAGTTCCCCAGAAAGAAGGGAGTTTGGAGTGGATGAGAAGCAACGTCTTCACGGCAGACTGCAGCGCTTCCGTAGCACTGGGGCTTATTTGAAGAGATTTATGACTGGGGGAAGATGGGTGCTTGGTAGTGGGGAGGGAAGTTGGGACCCTAGAGACATATGAAGGAGCACTTGCTGTCATTTTGATCATCTGCCAAAAAGTGGCTGCAAGGCATGTAATTCCAGTGTTGCCTTTCTCAATCATTTTACAGCTCTTATTTCCCTTTTGCATAGTGATCCTTTGCAGAGACGGGGAGTAAAAGAGGAAGGAGAGGTATTTTCAGTGGCCAGCCAAGACTTCGTAGGAACCTGGCTTTTTTAGGAAGCTTTGACGGGAAAGGCATTGGGAGGTAGCATGTGAGCAGTGAGCTCTATAACGGTAGCTCAGTTAGCTACAAGTGTCAATCCCTCTGCTGTCTTGGACTTGCAGATATCATTCTGCATTAAATTAATAATAGTGTCGTGGTTTAACCCCAGCCGGCAATTAAGCGCCATGCAGCTGCTCACTCACTCTGCCCCCCACCAAGTGCGATGGGGGAGAGAATCAGGGAAAAAAAGTAAAACTTGTGGGTTGAGATAATGTCCTGGTTTCAGCTGGGATAGAGTTAATTGTCTTCCTAGTAGCTGATATAGTGTTATGTTTTGGGTTCAGTATTCGAAGAATGTTGATAACACACTGATGTTTTCAGCTGTTGCTAAGTAATGTTTAGTCTGAAGTCAAGGATTTTTCAGCTTCTCATGCCCAGCCAGCAAGAAGGCTGGAGGGGCACAAGAAGTTGGGAGGGGACACAGCCAGGGCAGCTGACCCAAAGTGGCCAATGGGGTATTCCATACCATGTGACGTCACATCTAGTATATAAACTGGGGGGAGTGGGGGCGGGGGGATCGCCACTCAGGGACTAACTGGGTGTCGGTCGGTGGGTGGTGAGCAATTGCATTGTGCATCACTTGCATATTCCAATCCTTTTATTATTACTATTGTCATTTTATTAGTGTTATCATTATCATTATTAGTTTCTTCTTTTCTGTTCTATTAAACTGTTCTTATCTCAACCCATGAGTTTTACTTCTTTTTTTCCGATTCTCTCCCCATCCCACTGGGTGGAGGGGGAGTGAGTGAGTGGCTGCATGTGCTTAGTTGCTGTCTGGGGTTAAACCACGACAGATAAAGACAGTTTAATAAGACAGAAAAGGAAGGGAAAATAATAATAATAGAATATACAAAGAAGTGATGCACAATACAATTACGCACCACCTGCTAAAAGATGCCCAGCCAATCCCCGAGCCGCAGTGCCCCCAGGCCAACTCCCCCCAGTTTATATACTGGGCATGATGTCATATGGTATGGAAAACCCCTTTGGCTCATTTGGGTCAGCTTCCTTGCTGTGTCCCCTCCCAGCTTCTTTTTCACTCCCAGCCTCCGATGGCAAGGCAGTATGAATAGCTGAAAAGTCCTTGACTTAGTATAAACACTGCTTAGCAACAACTAAAACATCAGGGTGTTATCAATCAATCAGCATTATTCTCATCCTAAATCCAAAACAGAACACTATACCAGCTACTAGGAAGAAAATTAACTTTATTCCAGCTGAAACCAGGACAAATAGGTAGGAAGATACTGCATATAAAAAATGGAAAATACACATGTAAAACTTATATAAAATGTGTTACATTTCTCTTGGTACTGCTTTAAAAAATGCATTATTTTGCTCATGTCATAAACCCATGGATCTTACAGTGACAAGCCACCAAGTCTATTTTCAGTTACAGGCTTGTCTATGCACTGAAAGCGTAACACTTTGATCTGGAGTTCACTGAGCAGCATGAATCAATAGGCTGAAAACTGTGTGTGTCCCCACCTTTTTTTTTTCTTTTCTTTTTTAACCTAATGTTAATTAGGTTCAAGTACAAAACCAAATAGTGTAGGTTGTGGGGTTTGCACCCTCACCCCATCAGTCTTACAACCAACTGGAGAACTGGAGTCTGAACCTCAGTTCTTTTTTTTTCTCTAAGCAAGAATCTGTCTTCAGATATTTCTTGTGACCCCAGTCATTTCAGATTAAGACCTCTATTAATTTCTGAAATTGGGTGGTGAGTAAATTAAAATAGTCAACTAAATCAAAATAATCCAACTCTTTCTTTTGTGATTCTGAGACCCTCCTATACTGTTAGGAATAGCTATTGCCTGAAAAGTTTTACTTTCACATTTTTATAGTGCAAGGAAGGGGTTGGTTATGGCAAAATCATCATGGTTTTATCATCTGTTGGCTTTTTCTTTGTAGAAGTACACAATTTACTTCCGAATCTTGTGGAAAAAGTGACTTTCTGGGATATTGTGTGAATTTCTATACTGGAACAAATGTTTCAGATGTTATGATATCTGAATCAGTAGCAGGCAGCCTTATGCCATTGCCAGTCAGTACTGAACACAGCTCTATGAAGAACAGTGATGCCAGGGAAGTGTATGGAATATTTAATGAGAAAACAGTATAATACTTAATAAAAAAAAGAAGCTGGAATTGGTTTGGTTTGGCTGTTCATGGTTTTAGTATCACCTATTCCTTCTTTTCTTCTATTCTGTATTTAGTTACCATTAAAAGGTGGCTTGATCTGTGCTGTGAAGTCTGCTTGTTTTACTTTAGAGACTCTTTTGTGAGTGCATGCATTTTGTTTATAAGATTTTGAAATTTAAGGCATCTTTTGATGAATTCCCCTCTATTATGCTTAGTTTGTATATTGTAGGCAACTGTCATTTTTATACTGCTTGGCATCACCAGTCCTGAATACTTATTAGTAGGGCCAGGGCTCCTTTAGACAGTGCAGATCTCTGAAAAACTCTTAAACAGCAGACTTTCACATTTACTTGTCACGTTGAAAAATATTAGTCCTCAGTCTATGTGTAAGTCCAGGACTGGTGAATGACTCAAACTTCAATATCCTCCAAAAACCTATATAGGATATAATAATGGTTTTATACCACAGGAGAGCCATTAATCCTTTCTTCTCAAATGTAGGAAATATCTATTTGTAGCTGTCATGAGTGGGAAATATCAGACCTTAAAATATGTCATTGGTTTACAGGAAGACTTTCAGTTTAAGCACTGTTTTTTTCCCATATAGGATCTACACAGTTGGATCTTAGTTAACCTGCTCTTCCAGCTAGGAGAGAGGGGTGAAAATCTTTTTCAGCTGACCAACTCTAAAATTTGAAGTGGATGTGTGAAGCTATAATGATACAGAATAAAAACTTCATTACTTATGAATGTCTCACAAAAACATTTCTAGAAATCTTTTATTCTTTCTTTTATTATTTGTAAAATTAGTTTTGTTCTGTGTGGTTTTTTTCTGTTGTATTTGGTGCTTTATTCATAGCCAGCTTCATAATAAATTATTTACCAGGCAAGGATAGTTTTGAGTGTGTGAGAGCACTGATTAACCTGTATTGGTGGAAGAAATACATACCAGAATCTGATGCTTCTCTTGTACATACAGATCAGCCCCTCATGAATTAGCAGGGAGTGAACCTTTATGTATTACATAGATTGTGATGTTTGTCTGCATTAATTTTTGTCACTTGAATTTCATTCAAATTAGACATCTATGAAAGTACTTTACTGAAAAATAAGCCTAGATGGAACTGCACATTTGTTTTTCTTCTGCTGAAATAATTTTTATGCATTCATACTTAAAATATTTTAATGAAGCTCTGGCTTTATGTATCTAATAATAGTGTTGTAGGAATTTTAGATTAAAGATACAAGCAAGCCAGATTTTGTGGGATGTGGAATATGTTTTTTAGAACATCTAGTGTAGTTTGGGAAGAGGAAGAACTAACAGAGAAACTCTTGGGTCCATAATGCTGTCAGAGACTGAAGGAGTTAATGTCTCAAATATTGTGGTGGGGCAAGTTCTGCATAATGGCAAACTCTGCATAACAAGGAACCCTACATAGCAATGAACCCAGGCAGGTGAGAAGTCGGTTAGCAACAGGGCCTGGAGGGCGTGCCCGGGGGTACGTGGTTCCGTGTTCTGATACGCTGAGCAGGGCAGCTCACCATATATGGCCAAAGGTCAAAGAATGGTCGTACCTGCAGGGAGGGAGAAGTTACTCCCCAAACGACCCCCAAGCCCACTGACCCATTTCCCGAAGGTTCTGGAAGCACAAACCGCGCATGACACCTAATTAGCCTAATGAGTTCAAGTGCCTGCCTGAAGAAGGGGCAAGGAGATTATAAAGGACACAAACTGAAGCCCCACGTGTGCGTGCCCTCCAGAACTGGACCTCTAGGCTGTCTGGACCAACACTAGACCCAGGACCAGTGAAATCCTTCTCTTTTCTCTCTCTTTCTCTCTTTTCCGTAATCCCTACACCTCATCCCTTTAGACATAAACTGTTGACCAAGTCTGGGACTAAGAGTGGATTCAGCTGCCCCTAGGCTCCTCTCTGAGAAGGAGTCTAGAAAGCAAGGGGGTCTGCTCTGAACCTCGTGACTCAACGGGAGGGCTCTCCTTATTGTCTTCCCTGGACTGATTCCCAAATAAGCAAGGCCTGTAGTATATGTTTGGTGATGTATGGTTAGCACGTTACACAGTTTACTGATGTAGTATCATGCCAATTCTTGTTGTGAGCGAATAAAAGTTGAGTTTTGTGAGTTAAAGGATCCCTGGTGGTGTTTCACCTTAATCCTGACCTGGGAATCAGCAAACCTGAGTTGTTGTCCTGAGAAACTGGGATGTGACAAATGCCTTTCATTTAATGGCAGTGGAAACTGATTATCAAATCAGAAGATAATAATAGACAAAACCACATAATTTGTATAAAACAATTCAGGTGCTTGATAATCTTGCCAACTCTGCTCGCCTTTGACACTTCAATTCAGTTTCAGTTCAGTAAAATTGTTCTGTAAAAATCAAAATTTTATTTTGACTTCTAAAATATTAACACTTAACATAATAGTTTTGAG
Source organism: Aquila chrysaetos chrysaetos (assembly GCF_900496995.4). Taxonomy (NCBI): domain Eukaryota; kingdom Metazoa; phylum Chordata; class Aves; order Accipitriformes; family Accipitridae; genus Aquila; species Aquila chrysaetos. Next base: position 485,209 of record NW_024470324.1, on the reverse strand, counting down.
TATAAAATAAGAGGATTCTTCCTGAAAGTAGGTAACAATTTACATTCATAAAATAAATAATTTACATTTATATTATGTAAAGGATTAAAGGGAGGGCAGGGACAGGTGACATTATAGTGGGGGTCTGCTACAGGCCACCTGACCAGGAAGACCGAGCAGATGAGGCCCCCTATAGATAGCTAGGAGCAGCCTCATGTTCACAAGCCCTGGTCCTCATGGGGGACTTCAACCACCCCGATATCTCTTGGAGGGACAACACAGCGGGGCACAAGCAATCCAAGAGGTTCCTGGAATGCATTGATGACAACTTCTTTCTCCAAGTGATAGAAGAGCCAACGAGGAGAGGTGCTATACTGGACCTTGTTCTTATCAACAAGGAGGGGCTGGTGGGGAATGTGAAGCTCAAAAGGGCAGCCTTGGCTGCAGTGACCATGAAATGGTGGAGTTCAAGATCCTTAGGGCAGCTAGGAGGGCGCACAGCAAGCTTGCTACCCTGGACTTCAGGAGAGCAGACTTTGGCCTCTTCAAGGATCTGCTTGTTAGAGTACCATGGGATAAAGCCCTGGAGGGAAGAGAGGCCCATGAAAGCTACTTAATATTCAAGGATCACCTCCTCCAAGCTCAGGAGCGATGCATCCCAACAAAGAGGAGATCAGGCAAAAACACCAGGAAGCCTGCATGGATGAAGAAGGAGCTCCTGGACAAATTCAAACACAAAAAGGAAGCCTACAAAGGGTGGAAGCAAGGACAGATAGCATAGGAGGAATACAGAGAAATTGTCCAAGCAGACAGGGATCAGGTTAGGAAAGCTAAAGCCCTGATAGAATTAAATCTGGCCAGGGACATCAAGGGCAACGAGAAAAGCTTCCATAGGTACGTCGGTGATAAAAGGAAGACTAGGGAAAATGTGGGCCCTCTCCGGAAGGAAATGGGAGACCTGGTTACCTGGGATGTGGAGAAGGCTGAGGCACTCAATGACTTTTTTGCCTCAGTCTTCACTGGTAAGTGATCCAGCTACACTGCTGTCCTGGGTTCAGCTGGGATAGAGTTAATTTTTACAGGAACCTGGGAGGTGGGGGGGCATAGCCGGGGCAGCTGACCTGAACTAGCCAAGGAGCTATTCCATACCATGTGACATCATGCTCAGTATATACATGGGGAGTGGGCCGGGGGGGGGGGGGTTCTCCTGCTCTCGATTTTCGGTGGGGGAAGTGACGGAGCGTCGGGTCCCGGGTGGTGAGCAGTTGCACTGTGCATCACTCTTTTCTGTATACTCTTTCATTAGTACCGTCGTTGTTGTTGTAACTTTTTTTTGCGTTGTCCCAGTAAGCTGCCCTTATCTCAACCCTCGAGGTTGCAGTTTTTTTTTCTTTTCTCTCCTCCGTCTCCCCCCTATCCCACCGGAGGGGGCGGGAGGAGTGAGCGAGCGGCTGCGTGGTCCTTTGTTACCGGCTGGGCTGAAACCACGACAACTGCCCAAGTCATGGAAGGCAAAGGCAGGGACTGGGAGAATGAAGAACCACCCACCGTAGGAGAAGATCAGGTTCGAGACCATCTAAGGAACCTGAAGGTGCACAAGTCCATGGGACCTGATGAGATGCATCCGCGGGTCCTGAGGGAACTGGCAGATGAAGTGGCTAAGCCACTATCCATCATATATGACAAGTCATGGCAGTCCGGGGAAGTTCCCAGTGACTGGAAAAGGGGAAATGTGGATAAGGAATAGTGGCTAAGGAATTGGCTGGATGGTCGCACTCAAAGAGTTGTGGTCAACAGCTCGATATCTGGGTGGAGACCAGTGACAAGTGGCGTTCCTCAGGGGTCGATATTGGGACCGGCGCTGTTTAACATCTTTGTCGGTGACATGGACAGTGGGATTGAGTGCACCCTCAGCAAGTTTGCCAATGACACCAAGCTGTGTGGTGCAGTCAACACGCTGGAGGGAAGGGATGCCACCCAGAGGGACCTTGACAGGCTTGAGAGGTGGGCCTGTGCGAACCTCATGAAGTTCAACAAGGCCAAGTGCAAGGTCCTGCACATGGTTCGGGGCAATCCCAAGCACAAATACAGTCTGGGCGATGAGCGGTTTGAGAGCAGCCCTGTGGAGAAGAACTTGGGGGTGTTGGTTGATGAGAACCTCAATGTGACCTGGCAATGTGTGCTTGCAGCCCAGAAAGCCAACCATATCCTGGGCCGCATCAAAAGACGCGTGACCAGCAGGTCGAGGGACGTGATTGTGCCCCTCTGCTCTGCTCTTGTGAGACACCACCTGGAGTACTGTGTTCAGCTCTGGGGCCCCCAACATAAGAAGGACACGGACCTGTTGGAGCTAGTCCAGAGGAGGGCTACGGAGATGATCAGAGGGCTGGAGCACCTCTCCTACGAAGGCAGTCTGAGAGAGTTGGGGATCTTCAGCCTGGAGAAGGGAAGGCTCCAGGGACACCTTATAGCAGCCTTCCAGTAGCTAAAGGGGCCCTACAAGAAAGCCGGAGAGGGACTTTCTACAAGGGCATGTAGTGATAGGACAAGGGGTAACGGCTTTAAACTGAAAGAGGGTAGATTTAGATTAGCTACAAGGAAGAAATTCTTCACTGTGAGGGTGGTGAGGCACTGGAACAGGTTGCCCAGAGAGGTTGTGGATACCCCATCCCTGGAAGTGTTCAAGGCCAGTTTGGATGGGGCTTTGAGCAACCTGATCTAGTGGAAGGTGTCCCTGCCCATGGCAGGGGGGTTGGAACTAGATGCTCTTTAAAGGTCCCTTCCAACCCAAACTCTTCTATGATTCTGTGATTATAAATAGCAGTTTATATTTGTGTAATAAATCAATGTAATCTAATTATTTTCTATTTTTTATTTAGTAGAAATTTAATAAGAAAATGTAGAATGGAGACACTTGTGCATGTGAATTGTATAACTTGATGAATGGTAAATATATGTATTGGGTCTGGCTGAGATGGAGTTAATTCTCCCCATAGCAGCCCTCATAGTGCTGTGCTATGCATTAGTAGCTAGAAAGGTGTTGATAACACACCAGTGTTTTGGCTACTGCTGAGCAGTGCTCACACAGCATCAAGGCTGTCTCTCCAACATTTTTGCCCCCACCCCCACCGGCAGGCTGGGGCTGGGCAAGATCTTGGGAGGGGACATAGCCAGGACAGCTGACCCAAACTAACCAAACAGATATTCCATACCATATGATGTCAGCTCAGCTATAAAAGCTAAGTAAAGGGAGATGGAAGGAGAGGCATTTTTGTCTTCTGGAGCAACCACTACGAGTACTGAAGCCCTGCTTCCCAGGAAGTGGCCAGACATTGCCTGCTGATGGGAAGTAGAGAATAATATCATTTGTTTTTCTTTGCTGTCGCGCGCGACCTTTGCTTTCTCTTTATTAAACTGTCCTTATCTTGACCCACGAGCCTTTTGTTATATTTTCTCTCCCCTGTCCAGTTGAGAAGGGGGAGTAATAGAGCAGCTTTGGTGGGCACCTGGCACCCAGCCAGGGTCAACCCATCACAATATAATAAAACTTGAAGTCATTATTAAAATGTTTCCATATGACTCCATGTTACTCACTGATTGAAGTTGAGTGAGATATGTCTCTCACTATGTAAGAAATACAGTAGAATACATGCAAAATTTTGACAATTGTTGTGCTGAAAATGCTTAATATAATTTAAAGTGTAATGGAAACGTTGAACATCAATATTTTTGTTAAGTGACACCAGTGCTTTGTGGAAGGTGATGATGACAGCCAGATGTTATTTTCTTTAAAAGAACTGAGTTTTTTCATCTCTTCAAGTCTCAAAGTTAAGGGCAACATTTCTTATAGATATAGGATCAGATTCAGTATTGGCTTTCAAAAAGCCTTATCCTTGTAAACTAGTTGAAGGCTACAAGTGGAGGCTCAAAATTAGGCCTTGATCTTGTAAGATCATGACCATCTTCAGATACTTTGCAGCTTCTTCTGAGATTGCTGTTCTTCAGCTTTCTATGGAGTGTCAAAGAGCTGGGAAGAGGAGCTGCTGACCCTCCAGAGACTGTGCTTGTGGTTCAGTTTAATAACATTAAATAGCAGTTTTATATCTTCCCCATGCAGATGGTAAAAGGCTGTGTGGCCATAGGAGGTGCTTAGCTTTTGGAAATACTGTAATTCAACTAATCCTCTGCTGTATAGACACCCCTCCATGACATCCACTGAACTCTATTCATGAAACTCTTCTATCTTAGAGTTAAATGTTACCACTTGATTACTAAAAGCCTACTAAGACATTTTAAAATTGAGATGAGCTACTTAGCTTATATGACTCGCTTATGTCCTGCAAAAATCATTACTTGAAAAAGTATATAATAGGAAAGAAAATATTAAAATTAAACTACATATAGGGACTGAAAAGCCTATAATGTTCTAACTTAGTATGTGGGCTACACAGTGTACTTTGTTTTTTAAAAAGGAAGTACTTTTCAGTGATTAGAAATTGGAAAATAGTGTTTGTTGGCCAAAACGTAAATGTACATGCTGGCATGATGAAGGCTGATTAAAACCTGCACCAGTGCTTTCTGCTAGGAAGACAGCCAATAAGTTTTTCAGGTGTCTGGTTGCATAGCAGTAGCTGCTTGGGTATAACTGGAGTATTCTCTGTCCCAGATAATACCATGACCAGCAAGAGCTAGGCCAGGCTAACGTGTCTATTAAAGTTTTGCGAGGACTGTGCTGAACAAGTTTTCTTTACAGATGGCTCATAGGTGAAACTGAATGCACCACCAATGGCTCTTCCACTGTTTGCTTTGGTTAATACACAAAATGAAAGCTAGATTTTGAAACAAACATCAGAATTGTTTGTTTCATCGTGTTAGAATATATAAAGTAAGAGATAAGAATCCTGAGTGTCAATAGTTGCCTCAGCTGGCTGAGGGCTGAATATAATATCAGGTAAGAGAGAGAGGTCTGTAATAAGCAGGAGGCTACATACTTGCAAATAAATCATAGGTCAGTTGTGTTTTGTGCAAGATAATGTGAATATTATGATAATACACTTCTAAATTAAATTCACATGATGAAATATGACCATGAGGGATGCTGGAAATCTGTGAGCCTCACGTTAATACTGCCTAAAGTTCGTATCTCATTTAAGAATTTATGTTAGTGCTTATATACACATAGCCTTCCTGAGCAGGTCACTTGGTAATTCTAATGTGTCATTTGTTTGTTTTACTTAAGGAATCAGCTGGAGGGGATATTCAGTCTCCTTTAACGCCAGAAAGTATTAATGGGACAGATGACGAGAGAGTGATGCCGGAAGTGACACAGAACTCGGAACCAAGGGCTGAACCAACCCAGAATGCATTGTCATTTACACATAGGTACAGATTCTATTCCCACATCCTGACTAAGTGGTACTTATCTCCTTCCTCGTTAAAGGGACCTTCTCCCATGTCGTGGCTTCCACCTAGCAAAATTAAGAAATAAATTATGTGATTAAAAAAAAAAAAAGGATTGGCTTTCAGATTTGCAGTATAATCTTTGTTTTCACAAAAAAACATGAGAAAATCTCTTTGAATAAGATTTTGGGGGGCATTATTTTATAGTTTAATCAGCTGAATGCGAGCCCTGGAACACTGGTTAGTGCAGGTGTCCCTTTAACAGGAAGCATTATTTCACTGTTTGAGATCTTAGAAAAGTTAACTGTTTCTTAGAATATTCCAATTAAATTATTTTTGCACACATTTTCTTTAAATGACTGATAGGATCGGATGTCAGCCTTTCACTGGTGAGTTGTTGGAAGAAAAGCAACTCTTACATCACTTTTGGATTATAAAATTTAAAGCAGCCTTTAATTGAACAGTTCTCTGACAGTTGAAAACATTTTTCAATTTTTTTTTGAAACATGAGAGAAGTATAGTTAGTTCTGCTTCAGACTGAATTATAATTCATTGCACTAGGAATACTGTACTCTGGTCTTAAAGAAAACTAGGACTTTTAATTTAATGATACAAATAATGAGGTAAGATGGGTATATCTCGCCTATTAGAAATGATTGTAAATGGGACACTCAATAAAACACATTATGTACTGAGACCATGGAGAGTAACTTAAATATTTAATAAACTTAGATCAAAGCTAGAAATACTAGATTTATTTTTTTTAAACATGGTCTGAATCAGTTTAAATAGAGTTTAAGAGCTCTTGATCAAAGGTTAGGGAACACTAGGATGTTAGATATGTCATGCAAATAATTCAGAATGAACAGAGATGGATCTGGAATTGTTCAAGACTTCTCATTTTTTGTAAGAGAATAATACTATTAAACATATCTGGAAAAATGATATACATTTTCAAATGAGAAAAAAAAATTATACTTTTTTAGCAGAGTGATTGTGTTTATTTTTATACTTCAGTTGTCACCAGTGCATCTATTACATGTTTTACAAGAAATGGTGCTTTGTAAGAGAGCTCTGTGCATGTTGAAGGAGTATTACAAATGTTGCACATCAGTGTTCAGTAACAAGTTCATTTAAACTTACTGTTTGTGTGTTGGAATTCTCTATCAACATTTTTGTGAAAAGGAGTTGTGATAAAGTCCACACAGGAGTAGTGGTGTTTGGGGTTTTTTTTTTTAAAAATGACAGCTGCAAGATCTTCCCTATTGCTTTGCATATGTAAATATGTTTTCTCGTATGCCAATATAGTAACTACGCTTTGCTCTGCATTGACCATGACTGAAGATATTTTTTTGAAACTCCCCAGTTGTCATTTCTGATGGTGTAGAATAGAGGTTACAAAATTTTTACATGCTTTGCATTTTTCTATCTATTTCATGTATGTGGTGTGAGTGCCTGGTTTTAGTTTATTGTCCTGTTAAATACCACTAGCTAGAATTGGTCTTCCAACAATAACTCTGCATTTTGAAGGACACTTCTCATGATGATTCTCATGAGAATCTGTGGCGGGTTGACCCTGGCTGGATGCCAGGTACCCACCAAAGCTGCTCTATCGCTCCCCCTCCTCAACAGGACAGGGGAGAGAAAATATAACAAAAGGCTCCTAAGTCAAGATAAGGACAGGGAGAGATCACTCAGCAATTACTGTCACAGGCAAAACAGACTCAACTTGGGGAAAATTAATTTAATTTATACCAATAGAATCAGAATAGGATAATGAGAAATAAAACCAAATCTTAAAACACCTTCACCCTGCTCCTCCCATCTTCCCAGGCACAGCTTCACTCTCAAATTCTCTACCTCCTCCCCCTAAGCAGCGCAGGGAATGGGGGTTGCAGTCAGTTAATCACACGTTGTCTCTGCTGCTCCTTCCTCCTCAGGGGGAGGACTCCTCACTCTTCCCCTGCTCCAGCTTGGGGTCCCTCCCACGGGAGACAGTCCTTCACGAACTTCTCCAATGTGAGTCCTTCCCACGGGCTGCAGTTCTTCACGAACTGCTCCAGTGTGGGTACCTTCCATGGGGTTACAAGTCCTGCCAGCAAACCTGCTCCAGTGTGGGCTCCTCTCACTCCACAGGTCCTACAAGGAGCCTGCTCCAGTATGGGCTTCCCACGGGGTCACAGCCTCCTTTGGGCACATCCACCTGCTCCAGCGTGGGGTCCTCCACGGGCTGCAGGTGGCTATCTGCTCCACCGTGGACCTCCCTGGGCTGCAGGGGGACAGCCTGCCTCACCATGGTCTTCACCACGGGCTGCAGGGGAATCTCTGCTCTGGCACCTGGAGCACCTCCTCCCCCTCCTTCTTCACTGACCTTGGCGTCTGCAGGGTTGTTTCTCTTACATGTTCTCACTCTCTCTCCGGCTGCTGTTTCTGTGTCCCAGCAACTTTTTTTCCTTCTTAAATATGTTATCACAGAGGCGCTACCACTGTCACTGATTGGCTCAGCCTTGGCCAGCAGCGGGTCCATCTTGGAGCCGGCTGGCATTGGCTCTGTGGGACATAGGGGAAGCTTCTAGCAGCTTCTTACAGAAGCCACCCCTGTAGCCCCCCCCCCCCCCCCCCCAGCTACCAAAACCTTGCCATGCAAACCCAGTACAGGATCTTTTGTCTTGCTAATGGTAGCTTCAAGTTTGTTAGTGAGCTATTACCAAAGAAAATGCAAAATTTTTCAAACTCTTTGAAATGAATTGAATTTTGGACTAAATAAGGTTTTTATTATAAACAAATAAAGATTCATATAGGTTACTTCTTTTTTTTTAATACTGAAAAGTTCAAGTGAGTACATTTATATATTATTATTTAAACCCAGAAAGAAAATGCTTTTAGGTGCTTTCTGACAATTTTTTTGTATAGAAAGAAAAGAATCCTTTTGTGTGTGTGTGAGTATCAAGGAACACTGTCTCAATCAGAGGGAAACTACCATTTTAAAAAATGTATGTTCCAAAAGATTCCAGTTATTTTCCAGGTGCCATTATGTTTTTCAAGTTGATGACAGAACTTAGTTTGGAAATCAGCTGCTTTGATTGGATTTAATTGTTAGCTTTAATGAAGGCTCTCTAAAAAGGCACTATGTAACACATGCATGAAAGAGATGGAAAGTGAAGCCTCCAGGATTGTTTTAGTACTGTTTAAACAGGCATGTTTTTGTAGAGGTATTGCATAATATTAAATTGGCAACTAGGTAGACATACCTAGTTGCTTGTGCTGGTTGGAAGGGTGCTCTCTGCAGGAAGTCTGTTTGCCCCGACTTAAAAAAAAAAAAAAAAAAAAAAATTAAACAAAACCTTACACTCCGATCATTGGAGACTCCCTTGGCTTTTCATGTGTCGGGGTACAGAAAGGGATTGTGCTCCTCCTTGTTCCCTGCCCTTTTGATGCTGCTGTGTATTGGTGATACTCCATGTGTGATGGAGAGGAGTTGCCACACTGAACCCTTTCCCTGTGTTCCCTAGTAACTCCTGCTGATTGCTGAGCTTCTTCCGCACCCTGCGTTTCAGCAAAGTTAAAGTTTAGCCAGTGCTTCTGGGTGAGAAGGATAATGCTGGAAGGGCATGTGAGTGTTGTCTTGTGCATGGCAATGCTTTTTACGTATTTGCCTTTACTTCTGGAGCTGTTGATCAATCACTAATGCTTTTCAAAAGAAAAGATGGTGTGGTCTTCCCTCCAATTAGTTCAGCTATAGGGGACATGAGAGTCATTGAGGCTGGCCATGCTTCACTAAAATAACACTAGCGTAACAAGTTCATTTCTTCCATGATTAAGAAAGCTATATTCTGCTCTGGCATGACAGTACGTACTTATCCTGTGAAGGTCCAAAAGGAGCGGTCCTCAGTGTAGGCTGGAGCACAGGGGAAGGCATGTGTGGGGCCACCTAACAGGAGCCCAGGCAGCCATGGGGCAAAGGTTGGAGCTTTGTGGGCAGGACGAGGTGCCACAGCACTGCACAGCAAGGATGGATGGTGAGGTGGGAACTGCGTTGCTGCCGAGAGGGTCGGCAAGCTTAGCCGAGTGCGGGCACCTCTGCAGCAGAGGACAGGGGTAAAGGTTTGAAGGGGGTTGTTGTCAAGACAGTGATCTAGGGAAGAGGTTTTCATGTCTGTATGAACTGGAAGGGTCTGAAAGGAGTTAACAAGGTCAAAATGAGAGGTGTGGAGGTCATGCTTTAGTCTACATCTTACTACTTGTCATTTTTAATCTGCACGCGCCGAAAAATGTTCCATTTCATTTTGTTGTAACACATCCTCTCTGGCCAGATATGTCCTCTTCTGCAAGCATTCTTCTCTGTGCTTTGTATGCCTTAGTATAGGTAGTTGGGGGTTGTGTTATTTCAGCAGAGTAAGTGTAGACTACTTTGGTATTTATTTTCTGACCATTTAAACCCAAAAGCTGGAAAATAGCATTACTTAAGTCAACAGAGTTTTGTTATTAGATCTTTAATTTTTTATTATTTCAGTAAATAATTGTAAGTATTGAAATGAACATTCTCCAATATATGTCTACAATCTTATTCATATCCTATGAGCATAATAGAGCAAAAATCTAGTTGCTTCAATTTATCCTTATCTGGAAAGTCCTAACGCTGTTCAAAAGCAGTGTGACTCTAGTCAACTGCTTGAGAGAGAAACACAGAAAGATAAACTCTTGCAATTAAACCTCTTGCCTTTTTTAAACTTATGTCATGGTTTAACCCCAGCCAGCAACTAAGTACCATGCAACTGCTCACTCACTCCCTCCTCGCCCCCCCCACCCCTACCCTGGTGGGATGGGGAGGACAATCAAAAACAAGTAAAACTCATGGGTTGAGATAAGAACAGTTTAATAATTGAAATAAAAAATAAAATATAATAATAAGAGTAAGAATTGTAATGAAAAGGAATATAACAACAAGGGAGAGAAATATAACCCAAGACAGACAAGTGATGCACAATGCAATTGCTTATCACCCGCTGACCAATGCTCAGCCAGTCCCCGAGCGGTGATTCCCCCCCCCCCTTCCCCCAGTTTATATACTAGATGTGACGTCACATGGTATGGAATATCCCGTTGGCCAGTTTGGGTCAGCTGTCCTGGCTGTGTCCCCTCCCAACTTCTTGTGCCCCTCCAGCCTTCTTGCTGGCTGGGCATGAGAAGCTGAAAAATCCTTGACTTTAGACTAAACACTACTTAGCAACAACTGAAAACATCAGTGTTATCAACAGTCTTCTCATACCTAACTCAAAACATAGCACTGTACCAGCTACTAGGAAGACAATTAACTCTATCCCAGCCGAAACCAGGACAACTAACTATGGTGGTTAATGTTGAATTATGAAGTAATGTTACTTGGGAACTTCCACACCTTATAATATACCTTGAGCACTGCTCTCATTAGTAAACATTGCCAAAACAAATGAAAGTAAAATGTAACCTAAGCCTGGCATTAGAATTTTTAAGTGTCCTGGCTGAGACTCTGATCGAGTCTGATTTTCTGAATGATGGCTAGTCCAGGAAGGCTTTTTTCTAACAAAAGCTAGTTAATAAAATCTAATATTTAAAATAATTAAGACTAAAGTGTGTATTTTCTTAACTAAAACTTAGTTTCCTCAGACATCATCTTTTTTTTAAAATATATTCCACATTCTTTAAATTGTAATTTTATTTTTTTTCCCCATCTAAAAAAATTTGACCAGAAAAAGGCATTTGGAGAGAAAAAAGTTGCTAAAAATTTTGTAAACATTTCCAATGTGACTGCACCTGGCTTTTAAATGTAAGTTTTAATCCTGCTGGTGCATAGTATAGAATTCCTGATGGCCTGAATGTGCCCAAAGAAATACTATACTGAGTTTATTTACCCTTAGAATATAATTCAAATATTAAAGCTGAATAGTGTGTCTAGCAAACTCTGCAACTGCTGCTTGGGGCTTTTTGGTAACTGTTTGGTGAACTTGCTCTTTCACCTTTGAAGAAAATAAATTTGTTTATAACAAGTTTTATTTCATTTTTGGCACCTCATGAAGCTGTGGGATAAAACACTTTCAGAAACAAAACTTAACATAAGAGAATTCTTCTGGGGCACATCTTGAAAGTCTTCAACTTTCTGTGAACTGTGACTTGTACCTTTTACCTCATTTTTTCATGTAATACATGAAGATGTCGTGGTTTAACCCCAGCCAGCAACTAAGCACCACGCAGCCGCTCACTCACTCACTACCCCCCCCCCCTCCGTGGGATGGGGGAGGGAATCAGAAACAAAAAAAGTAAAACTCATGGGTTGAAATAAGAACAATTTAATAGAACAGAAAGGAAGAAACTAATAATGATAATGGTAACACTAATAAAATGACAATAGTAATAATAAAAGGATTGGAATGAAACCAGGACAATGTTCCATCTAAATTTAATGAAACTTGGAATTTCTATTATATAATGTTTTGATTAGACAATATATATGTGTATGTTTGTTACTTATTTGTTAAAATTCCTTTTTTTGTATTCAAACAAGTTTTTAATATGAAATTTTGACTCATTGCCTTGTTACCGAAAAGCTCGGAATGAAGAACTTATCAACACCAATTTAGTGTAGATAAGCAGACACTTCTTTATTGACGGCCGGGTGCGCGGGCGAGTCCTCTCATGAACCACGCACACCTGTCACCAAAACAATACACCTTATATTAAGACTTATTGATACATATTCATTAGATTTCCAAGAAAAGTTATACATATTCATTAGACTTCCGGGAAATCATTAGCATATGTAAATGTCCTTTACGCAGGTGCAGTGAAGGTCTCTCCGAGGCGTGGTAAGTCTTGGAGGCGGGTAGCTTTTGACCAGGAGGTGTGTTTTGGTATTATAATGAAGCAAAGTTCATCTAGAGTTTATGATTTCTTCATTGATGTTATGGCAACAGGTGCAATCCATCCTTTTTGACAGTAGCTATGCGGTTATCTCTAACGGCTCTAGCCAGGGACCTTCCAGGAGCTTTGTACTGCACATTCTATCTTTGGGGATCGGCCGCTGCGTTCCAAACAGGCCGTTGTCAGGTAACGTACTGAACGACTCTTACACCACCCCGTTGTCAGGTATTTCTTTATCTTGTTATCTAAGTTCTAAATGTTCCTACTAGATGATTTTAGCCAATTTCTCCGGCCTTGATACGGGGCTATACAGGGGATTTTACAGCAGACACTGGTTGGTGGTTAAATATATAAAATACAACATACATATGATTTTGCTAAAATATTAAAACTAAATATGATTAATTCTAACTAATAACAAATCAATGACAAATCAGTAACATTTCCCCCCTTTGAAAGTGTTGAAAATTATTTCAATACTTTCACATCATCTACCTAACATTATTCACTATTATTCCGAGAGTCAATATTTGTTTCGGCATATACTGGTGGTGGACTGCATTCTGGTGGAACAATTGGAACCACTCTCATGATCATGCAATTTACTACAATTTTATTGATAAATTGTCTCTTCAGACAAGCATATAGTAGCATGATCATCAAAAAGACAATTAGTAACAGAAACAAAGTTTTGATTATAGACCGTAACCAAGAGCTCAGATTCCATCCCAATCTACTAAAAATTTTTCTTAACTAATCTTTTGACATATCTTCTCGAATAGTTTCAGTTAATTTGAGATAATTTTTGAATCTTCTACACAAGCAGCCATACTTTAAGGCTGCAGCTAAAGAAGGAATTCTTTCGATTGCTGGGTCTTTAGTACTACAATAATAAATTTTTTCACATCTCCACCAAGATACTAAATTTTCTTTTTTTTCATAATGAACTGCCTCTGTCGTCTACTGATGGCCTGTTTGTATTTAGTCACTGGCCTTTGTTTGCAATAGGTGGTTTTGTTTCTATGTTCCAGGGTAGTTAAATTTATAGTTAAAATTCTTTAAGGAATAGATTCTCTCACTGTTCTTGGTATCGGCAAACAAGCAGTAATTTGGGTAACATTTTGCAAGCTGGCAAATCTCTTAATTAATCCTAACATCAAATTTTCTTTGGACATTTTTTTTCAGGAATGCCAATCAATTGTTCTGTTTCTACTTGTCTTTTGTTTCTAATCATTAAATCAGTCCGGGTTTCCACCATCATTATCTGCCGAACTAATATAAAAAGAACAAGCACAAACAGATATGAAAAATTAGACATGTTTCAGAGTCAGTTTTAAAGTCTTTGGATCCCGGCTAATAATCTTCCATGGAGTAGGTGTCTTCTTCACTTGAATGTAGTGTATCCAAGCATCCGATTCTGCAATTTTAATAGCCATGAAGGTGGTTAACAGTATTTGGAAGGGTCCTTTCCAACATTCCTGCAGGGGTTCGGAAGTCCACGTTTTCACATAGACATAGTCTCCTGGTTGTAAGTCATGCACCGGAACTTCCAGGGATAATGGTCTATTCCACACCACTGCTCTCCAAATTACAGTCAAAGTTTTTCCTAAGGAAAGCAAATAGTTATACACATCTTGTTTTCCTTTTACATGCATGTTCGGGTTTGGTTCTGGAGATTCATAAGGTTTCCCATACAATAATTCATAAGGACTGACTGAGGTTCTACTCTTTGGCTGTATTCTGATTCGTAATAATGTCAATGGAAGTGCTTGAGGCCATTTTAAATTAGTCTCTTGACAAATTTTGCTTATTTGCCTTTTTAAGGTTTGATTTATTCTTTCTACTTTCCCACTGGATTGTGGCCTCCATGGGGTATGCAAATCCCATGTGATACCCAAAATTTTGCTAACATTTTGGACTACTTCTGCAACAAAGTGTGGACTTCTGTCAGAAAAAATTCCAATAGGAACTCCAAACCTTGGAATTATTTCTCGTAGTAACCATTTTACTACTTCCTTTGCTTGTGTGGAACGACAGGGAAAAGCTTCTGGCCATCCTGTAAAAGTATCAACCCCCACCAGGATGTACCGATACCCATTCTGCTTAGGTAGTTCTGAAAAATCTATTTGCCAATAATCTCCAGGCTCTGTACCAGATTTTATTTGACCTATTTGAACTTTTTTCTTGATTATTGTATAATTTTTCAAACATATTTCACATTTTGCAGTTATTATTTTAGCTATTCCTAACATTCTGAGCGATACTACTTGTTTTTGTAAGGAAGTTACTAAGGCCTCTGCTCCCCAGTGACACTCCTGATGCTTTGTTTGAATTATTTCTCTCATCAAAAAGGGTGGAACTACTACCTGTCCTTTAGGTGTTACCCACCATCCGGCTAGGTTTTTCTTAACATTTAATAATTGACCTAACTTATTATTCTCCTCTGAGTATTTTAGTTCTTCCTTAGGGAGAGTTACTGTTTTGGAGGGAATTAATGCCATTTGCAATGCTCGTTCCTTTGCTACCTTTCTTGCCGTTCGATCGGCTAAATTATTTCCAGCAATTTCCTTTGTGTTTCCAATTTGATGTGCTTTACAGTGCATGATTGCTACCTGATCTGGTTTCTGAACCGCTTGTAATAATTGTAAAATTTCATCTTGGTGTTTAATATTTGATCCCTGGGAGGACAATAATCCTCTTTCTTTCCACAATGCTGCATGGACATGTACCACTCCAAAAGCATACTTTGAATCTGTCCAAATATTTACTTTCTTTTCCTCGCTTAGTTCTAAAGCTCAAATCAAAGCAATAAGTTCCGCTTTCTGAGCTGAGGTGGTACTTGGCAATGCTTTTGCTTCTATAACTGTGGTATCTGTTGTTACCGCATATCCAGCGTATCGAACTCCTTGCTCTATAAAGCTGCTACCATCTGTATACAGTTCCCAGTCCGGTCGCTCCAATGGTACATCCTTCAAATCTTCACGACTGGAATAAACATACTCAATAGCAGCCAGGCAATCATGTTCCAATTGTCCTTCTTCCTGTATGGAACTTAAAAACACAGCTGGATTTGCCAGGTTAGTTGCTTTTAAAATTACATCATCTTGTTAAGTTAATATTACTTGGTACTTCATCATTCTGCTCGGAGATAGCCAGTGTCCCCCCTTTTGTTCTAGAACAGTTTTCACCATGTGTGGGACATAGACTGTTATTGTTTTTCCCAAAGTCAATTTCCGAGCTTCTTGTATGATCATCACTGTTGCAGCCACTGCTCTAAGACAATTTGGCCACCCTTTACTCACTGTGTCCAGTTGTTTGGAGAAGTAGCCGATTGGTCGTTTCCAGCTCCCCATCTTCTGGGTTAACACACCAAGAGCCAGGTGTTGTCTTTCATGAACGAACAGCTGTATGCAGGTAGATCTTTCTTCTGTAGCAATCAATATGTCATCCACATATTGTAGAGGTAAATGTTCAGGCCTTGGTTTGTCCTGTTTCCAGATTTCAAGCTCTTTTGCCAGCTGGTTTCCAAAAATTGTCGGGCTATTTTTAAATCCTTGGGGTAGTCTTGTCCATGTCAGCTGCATCTTTCGCCCAGTTTGTGGATTTTCCCATTCGAAAGCAACCAACTTTCTGCTTTCCTTCTCCAAGGGTATGCAAAAGAAAGCATCCTTTAAATCAAGCACTGTAAACCACTGATGAGTCTTCTTTAACGCTGTTAGCAATGTATAAGGATTTGCAACCACAGGATATATGTCTTTGGCTATTTGATTCACTGCTCTCAAATCTTGCACTAACCTGTATTCTCCCGAGGGTTTTCTAACTGGTAAAATAGGAGTATTATATTCAGATTCACATTCCTCCAAAATTTTATACTTCAAAAATTTGTCAATCAATTTCTTTAACTCCTGCCTAACTTCTGGTTTAATTGGGTATTGTTTAGTTTTTACTGTTCCTGTATCTTCTTTTAGATCTATTTTTACAGGTGCTGCTAATTTTGATTTACCAGGAATATCTGTTTCCCACACTGTAGGGATCACTGCAAAATCCACCTCTGGTGGAATTTCCTGCTCCTCCGCTTTTTCTTGTATCATTAGGATTTCTCCTGTTTTTGACTCAGGTATCTTCAAAAAGAGTTCTCCTTCCTCAAAAACAATTTGTGCATTTAATTTAGATAACAAATCCCTTCCTAACAAGGGTATCGGGCATTCTGGTACATACAAAAATTCATGTGTAATTATTTTATTTCCAAATTTCAAATCCAGAGGTTGCAGGAATGGTCTGTTTTCTTCTTTCCCTGTTGCTCCTACTATGTTTGCTGTTTTTGTTCCAATTTTTCCTTTACAAGTATTTAATACCGAAAATGTCGTTCCTGTATCCACTAGAAATTTAACTTCTTTTTCTCTCAGCTTAATTATAACCAGAGGCTTAGCTGGGTTCTCCTCCGGTCCTCTTCATTCATTCAAAACCATCATTCTGGCTACCTCTTTCCGAATATTTCCTCCTGAACACTGCACATTTTTAGAACAATCTTTTTTCCAATGTCCTTCCTCCCGACACAAAGCACACTGATTCACTCCTAAGGGGGTGTTAAAATTCCGATTGCTAAAATTCATAAATCCTCTCCGTCCACTGCCACCTCGTCCTCTTCCTCTACCTCGTCCTCTGTCTGCTGTTCCTGTCATTAAGGCCAATAATCTATTTTCTCTAATTTTCCTTTCCTCTTTTTCCCTGTTATTATATATTTTCCATGTTGCCTCTAACATTTTATTCAAGCTTCTTGAATCCTCTCCCTCCAGCTTCTGAAGTTTCTTTCTTATGTCTGGTGCCGACTATCCCATAAAAATCAAAGCCAACTGTATCTGAGCCGCCTCTGTTTCTACTCTTAAATCAGTATATTTTCTGGCAGCTTCCTTCAGTCTTTCCAGAAACGCTGAGGGAGATTCATTTTTATCTTGCCTCACCTCATATAATTTAGACCAATTCAAAGATAGCATGTTTAACTCCATATAAAATCCATTTCTGATACCCACTCAGCCTTTCTCTATGTTCCACGTTATTTGGATCCCACTGCGGATCCCCAGACAGAAAATTCTGTTTTAATGTTCCACTTACTGTCCCACTTAATACTGCTACTTCTGCCTGTGCTTTGTCAGTTTTTAGTACCATCTGCTTTTCTGTATCATCCAACAAATTATCCAAGATCACCTGTAAATCACTCCAGTCTGGATTCTGCGTTCTAATTATAGTATCCACTACTCTGCCAACCCTCTCAAGATCTTTTCTATATACTCCAGCTGCCTGCTTCTAAGCCATCAAGTCCACAACCAAAAAGGGCACTTTTACATACACTGGTCCATCGTTACCAACTCCCTGCCGCAAGGGAGCTATTGTTTGTGCCTGCTGCTGTCGGGTCCTTCGAGAAATGGGGGTGTGAATCACAACTTCAGGCGGTCCTTCCCCTGCATCCTCTATTCCACTGCTTTCTGGTTCTTCCATCTGTTCCCTATGCTCTCACCCCCAATTCCTTCCTCTCCTGGGAGGGGATATATCTAACTCTGGCCCTTCATGCTCTTTGG
Organism: Aquila chrysaetos chrysaetos; assembly: GCF_900496995.4. NCBI lineage: Eukaryota > Metazoa > Chordata > Aves > Accipitriformes > Accipitridae > Aquila > Aquila chrysaetos. The sequence continues at coordinate 467,357 of NW_024470324.1, read as the reverse complement.
GGGCAATATCACATGCCAGACAACATTTCTTCTCTTTTTTATTATCAAAAGTTATAGTCATTACCAAATTGTCCCTACTAACTAGCTTGCACTCATTCTGCCAATCTCGTCTCTGTCTTAAGTAAAAAAAAATAAATCCACATAAGGTACTTCACTCCATTTTCTTTCTCTTCTACAAAACAACATTAACTGCAGAATGGTGTTATAATTTAGTGTCCCATTCACGGGCCACCTTTCCTGATCCTCCAATGTACACAGAGGCCACCAATGATTACAATATTCAATCATTTGATTTTTACGTAAATCATCATGCAATTCACCCCAGTGTGCCAACAAACATCCCAACGGAGATGTTTTCGGTATCTTTCCATCAGTGGACAAATTTCCTATACTCTTACTCTTAAATAATTTGGCAAATGCCATTATGTTTATACCCAATACCAAATATCTATTAAATATATAACAAATATCAAAAATCAATAATCAATTATCAGATGTTGAATACCAAATATCAAATGCCAAGTATCAAATACTAAGTTTCAAATACCAAATACATATATCAAACACTAAATATTAAATAAATACAAATAACAATTGTTGCCAGGTAATGGAGTCCACCTACTTGCCCAGGGCACAGACAAAGCCGACTTCCCTAAGCAAGAGTCATAACCAATATCCCCTGGCAAAATTATTAAACAGCAAATGTATTCACACTTTATAACTTCCAACCTCAATAAGAGACACTGCAATCGTTGCCAAGACTCACTTCATACTCAATTGCACATCCCACACTTACAACACTCACGATACTTCTAAGTACACAATATATCTCACTTTTTTTTTCTTTTTTTTTTTTTTTTTTTTTTTTTTTAAGAATTTGGGACTCAAACCCAAAATTTCCAAAATGCTTTTGAAGCGGGGACTCTAACCCAGAATCCTCAAAAGTTGTGGGACTCCTTCCCACTCCCAAATTGTCCAACCCAGCAATAGCTTTCGCTTATGTCTTACGGGCAGACGCCTAGGCTTCCACTTCCTTCAGGATCCTTTAGTCCAACCTTGCGCAGCTTTCGCCACGTCTGACAGGCAGACGATACCGGTGGGACTCTAACCCACTCAGGGGGACTCTAACCCCAAACAATACCGGTGGGACTCTAACCCACTCGGGGGGACTCCAACCCCAAACAATACCGGTGGGACTATAACCCACTATCCTTAATATTTAAAAGAAGTGTCTTACCAAAATCCAGGGGACGTCGCAAAGAGCCTTATGGATCGGGGATCGATGGGTATCCCCGAGAAATCCTCGGTGCCGGCAGGAACCGATCGGGTCCCCGACTCCTCCGGTCTCTCTCAGCGAGGTCCCATCTGGGTCGCCAAAAACTGTTACCGAAAAGCTCGGAATGAAGAACTTATCAACACCAATTTAGTGTAGATAAGCAGACACTTCTTTATTGACGGCCGGGTGCGCGGGCGAGTCCTCTCACAAACCACGCACACCTGTCACCAAAACAATACACCTTATATTAAGACTTATTGATACATATTCATTAGATTTCTAAGAAAAGTTATACATATTCATTAGACTTCCGGGAAATCATTAGCATATGTAAATGTCCTTTACGCAGGTGCAGTGAAGGTCTCTCCGAGGCATGGTAAGTCTTGGAGGCGGGTAGCTTTTGACCAGGAGGTGTGTTTTGGTATTATAATGAAGCAAAGTTCATCTAGAGTTTATGATTTCTTCATTGATGTTATGGCAACAGGTGCAATCCATCCTTTTTGACAGTAGCTATGCAGTTATCTCTAATGGCTCTAGCCAGGGACCTTCCAGGAGCTTTGTACTGCACATTCTATCTTTGGGGATCGGCCGCTGCGTTCCAAACAGGCCGTTGTCAGGTAACGTACTGACAACTCTTACACCACCCCGTTGTCAGGTATTTCTTTATCTTGTTATTTAAGTTCTAAATGTTCCTACTAGATGATTTTAGCCAATTTCTCCGGCCTTGATACGGGGCTATACAGGGGATTTCACAGCAGACACTGGTTGGTGGTTAAATATATAAAATACAACATACATATGATTTTGCTAAAATATTAAAACTAAATATGATTAATTCTAACTAATAACAAATCAATGACAAATCAGTAACAGCCTTAGTGAAAATGGACTTATGATGTTTATATATTAGATATTTTATCATCTAGATAACTTACCATTTAATAATGCTGCATGTAAATCCAATGCAAAATAAAAACCAAAAATCTTGCTGCTAGCTCATGTTCCTTCACTGAGTTTTCATTAAAAGTTGTATGCAGAAATCTGTTTAGTAGATTTTTTCACTTTGTGTATTACAACTACTCCTACAAGCTTAAATATTTTAGTTATGTTACAGTAAAGATACTTTGTGAATCATGCTAAACTTAAATTGGCTTTAAAGAAAAGTTTTGAGTTAATAATTTTTGTGGCATTTTGTAATTTGAATTTATACTCAAATCCTAGTATTTGGATGTTCTTTATAGTGTTCTGCATAGTTTCCTTACCAAGTAGTTCTGGGGGGGTGTATTACTTTTTTTTTTTTAAATTCTTGGTTTTGAATGCTATTTAGCCTGATGACAGGATAATTTCATCTTGTGAGGAAGCTCAGGAAATCTCTAATCCAAGCTCCTGCTCAGAGAAGGTCAGCTATGAGATCAGACCAGGCTGCTCTAAGCTTTATCCAGTTGGGTTTTGAAAACCTCCTAAAATGGAGACTGATAAAGCTAGGCTTTTTATAAAGGTTTCTCTATAGCATAAAAGGCAATAACTGTCTTCACATTGCACAGTACTATAATGAACTGTGACATTTTAGGGCACACTGGAGGAACTCTGGTAAATTCAATTACTCTGTTGAGAAAAGATTATTTCTTGAGGTACACTCGGAGAAAAAACTCAAAGGCGATATGTTCCCGCTGTCAGTGTAAGCAAAGAACTGGTTAATATAGCAATTTAGAAGTAGGTCTTGACTTCACCTCAACCAATATTTGTTTGATGTTGTGAAGGTCCTAGCTGTGCTGTTCTTCTGCCTCTTCTGCTCCACCAGCAAGAGCCTGGCGGTCTCAGGAAGAAGCACAGGGAGAGGGATTGTTCTCCCCTCCCTCCCTGACCTAATTCCTACTGCTTCCCACACTCCTGCACTTCTACCTAAACTGCTAAGATTTAGCTCTAGTAGGCTATCCTTCAAAATAAAAGTTCTTGCTAGGAAACTATTAATTTGAAAGGAAGATCTTACCTTGTGTTCATGTAAATTTTTTCATGTCTCTGATTTTCCTGATTGTGACAATTTCTGAAAATTCTGTAGGGAATCTCTGGAATACGTAGTAAACTATTACATGGTTTTAAACCAGTATTGTGTCAAACACAGCATAATACAGCTCATACTGTAACATTTTCATAAGATATCTCTAGTAATGGAAGGAGAGGTGGAGAGGACTCGTATCTGCTATTAGAAGAATGGTCATGGTGTATGTGTTGCTTATCTCTTTAAAATGAAGCAACTCTGCAACTGATAGAGCTAATTTTAATGGCTGGGGGAATGGATGAGAGCCAAAACTAAAAATAGCCCAACACTTCAGAGAGTAATATCACCATCTCCCTTGTGCACCTAAGGAAGTTCTAGTTTGGAGCATGTGAATTACCTACTTTCTGCTGTTTATTTAGTGAGAACTCCAAGGGGTGATTCGGACAATGTTTTGAAATTAGATTATATAAATACCATCCTCAGGGAAAAGTGAGCACTCTTCTAACATATCTGTCAAGTACGTTCTTAGAAGAGGAATATAATCCTTATGCAATTTATATTAAAAAACATGCAACTTGTAACATGTAATTTTTTCCTCCTTTAATCACATACGTAAGAATTAAAAAAAAGCATAGTAAAAATGAAGAAAAAAAAAGGAACTATCTTGCTTAAGGAAGGAACTTTCATTTTCTAAAAGAATATATCCGTTGTGTTCAACCAATCCAAAATATGGATGACATTAAAAGATTGTGTGTTAATACTTCAGCAACTATAAACATTGCCTCTATAAATTGGGATATGTGATACTTAATACTGAATCAGATTCTGTGGGGTGTGTTAGTTGGGTTTTTTTTTTGGTTGCATCCATTAATTCACAATCATGAATTTTGTTAGGTATTTTCAATAATAGTTTTCTGAAATGTGTTATTCCTTTTAGAAGTCTACTCTTAGCACACAGTGACATTTTGTTGTCATCTTTAGTTATTGATGAAGGACCTATTCTCTTTATTCTAGATTTTCCTAGTAATTTAGTTGAATAATGAATTTTTCTATTGTGCATTTTGATACCAGGTGTGTATGCTTGTTTAAATTTGTGAGCAGTGTCTGTGAGGTTTCTTTTATGGGATGATTTGTACATATATTATTTAGAATATTTGCCATTTTGTTAGTTCTAAGCTCAAAATGCAATCATCTTTTCAAGAAGAATTTGAATGATAGTTATAGGAGATCTTATATAGAGAGTTGATACCTGTCCTGGTTTCAGCTGGGATAGAGTTAATTGTCTTCCTAGTAGCTGGTATAGTGTTATGTTTTGGGTTCAGTATGAGAAGAATGTTGATAACACTGATGTTTTCAGTTGTTGCTAAGTAGTGTTTAGTCTAAAGTCAAGGATTTCTCAGCTTCTCCTGCCCAGCCAGCAAGAAGGCTGGAGGGGCACAAGAAGTTGGGAGGGGACTGTATTGGGTCTGGCTGAGATGGAGTTAATTCTCCCCATAGCAGCCCTCATAGAGCTGTGCTCTGCATTGGTAGCTAGAAAGGTGTTGATAACACACCAGTGTTTTGGCTACTGCTGAGCAGTGCTGGCACAGCATCAAGGCTCTCTCTCCAACATTTTTGCCCCCCCCTCACTGGCAGGCTGGGGCTGGGCAAGATCTTGGGAGGGGACATAGCCAGGACAGCTGACCCAAACTAACCAAACAGATATTCTGTACCATATGACATCAGCTCAGCTATAAAAGCTAAGTAAAGGGAGATGGAAGGGGGGGGCATTTTTGTCTTCTGGAGCAACCACTACGAGTACTGAAGCCCTGCTTCCCAGGAAGTGGCCAGACATTGCCTGCTGATGGGAAGTAGAGAATAACATCATTTGTTTTCCTTTGCTTTCGCATGTGACCTTTGCTTTCGCTTTATTAAACTGTCCTTATCTTGACCCACAAGGCCTTTGTTATATTTTCTCCCCCCTGTCCAGCTGAGGAGGGGGAGTGATAGAGCGGCTTTGGTGGGCACCTGGCACCCAGCCAGGGTCAACCCACCACAGGGACACAGCCAGGGCAGCTGACCCAAAGTGGCCAAAGGGGTATTCCATACCATGTGACATCATGTCTAGTATATAAACTGGGGGGGGTGCAGGAATCGCCGCTTGGGGACTAACTGGGCATTGGTCAGCGGGTGGTGAGCAATTGCATTGTGCATCACTTCTTTGGTATATTCCATTCCTTTTATTATTACTATTGTCATTTCATTATTGTTATTATTATCATTATTAGTTTCTTCCTTTCTGTTCTATTAAACTGTTCTTATCTCAACCTATGAGTTTTATTTTTTTTCCGGTTTTCTCCCCCATCCCAGTGGGTGGGGGGGGGAGTGAGTGAGTAGCTGCATGGTGCTTAGTTGCTGGCTGGGGTTAAACCACGACAATACCTCATGTTTTCTTCACGCATACTTCCATCTTTCAGTGTCTTTGACATTGCTGAGAGTCATCATAGGAAACTTTCAACCTGTAAGTAGGGATAAGCTGGAAACTGAACTTTCCCCAGAGACCATGAAGGAGTCCAAGGTCTTGTCTTCAATACACCAGAGATCTCTCTGGGTAAATTTTGCTGAAGTTAGGTCAGCATTTCCAACTATAACAGACACCTCTTGCACCAGCATCTTTTGAAACTTTTTTTTTTCTCAAAACTGAGAAGTGTCATTAGGATCAAAGAGAACAGACACCAGAGAAATGCTACAGGTCTCAATGCACTGTTCTCCAGAAAAAAAACCACAGTGAAAAATTTTGAGAGGAAATAGCCACTTTGTGGAATTGCTTTTTATTTTAAAATAATCTATGGAAAGACTTAATACTTTGCAAGTACAAATGTCATGCCTTGTTTGGATTGGAAGCCTCAGTGCATATGTACAGATATTTTTCAGCTACCCATTAAAAAAAAATATCTTCTACAGAAACAGAAAGCTAATAACATCTGAAGTTACCAGGAAAAAAGACCACATAGCTATTCATCCCCTGAGTCTCGAGTGAATTTTCTAACAGTCATGGGCCTTGAAAAGAGAAGACTTTTGTGAAAAGCAAAGGCAGAGGGGATGTTTTTCAGGACAAATATGAACATATTTTTCACAAAGTCTGATTGCTCAAACTTCACTGTCCCATCCTGGTTGGTTAGGGAAGTTGATGCGTGAAAGTATCTCACGACCGAGATAATGTGAACAATTCATGCTTATACCTTCAGTTTGGGATTAATTCTTGATGAGGAGGTGGGGGGCTTTCTTCAGAGTCTGGAATTTTGACTATTTGTAAAAAGACTTTCCTATGGCAGTTTGTTCTGCAGGTAAGAGTATCATGCAGTTTGCGCCCATCTGCACACACACATGCTTTGCTTCTCCAAAAATGGACCTCTTCAAATTATGCCCCAACAGTCAGTCAAAAGTAAAATGTTAGAAGATTAAAAGCTCCTCGTAGCTGGTATGTAGCTGCTTCATTTCAAGTGCAAGACTTTGTCCACTTACCTTTATCAACACAAAATATAACACTTATTTTGTTAGACAAATGCTACAGAAACTTTTCCAGACTTGTTCATTTACTATTTTCTGTCTCTGAATGGACTCTAGTCATAATCTGGTTATATGAAACTGGAGAATAGTCTAGACTTGGGTTTCAGGGTACATATTCCCATCCACATAGAAATTATTGAAAAGGTTACACAGTTTTAGAGAAAGGAAATTAAAGAGAATTGAAGATTTGTTGAGGAGATTGAAGTAGACAGATGCCTGTAAAGTTGAAAGCAGACGACACTTTATTGCTAAAACACACACATACTTATAGTCACATATTCTGCAAAGTCACTGTACACGCGCACAAGCATAAAATATGATTGGTTATATCAACACTGTACACGCGCACAAACATAAGATATAATTGGTTATACTAACTCTGTACACGCGCATAAACATAGGACATAATTGGTTATACCAATTAAAACACGCGAAACTTGTCTCAGTCTAATTGGTCAAGATAAACTGTCGAATTGAGGTTCTTTGTGCCAAGTTCCCTTTATCGTGGAATGCGCACCTGTGTTCTTCTAATTGGCATCTTTCTTTTTTTGTCGTCTTGTTTATTCTGTTCAAGGTCTTCTAAAGGCCTCTGGAATGCTCTTGCGACCGATGTTAGCTAAATATGTGTCCACAATTTGTGGCCTTCTGATCACTTTTAAGTATGCTGCAGAACAATCTGCATCAGTATCTTATTTCGATTCTTGTGTATTTTACTCATCTCAAGGTTCACTTATTGTCAACTTTGGATTATTTTTTAAAATCAATATACAGAACATGGATGAACTTGTGTAACTTATAGTGATTGTAGTCAGAGTAAAATGCTTCAGTCATATTCCTTAGAAGTACAGGAAATTGAAGTGTTACTGAACGATTTTGAGTTCAAAGTCCACAAGCTAAAAAACAGCTTTAAAAAAAAACATCTCAGAAAACAAGTGAAAACTTGGCTTTTTGTCAGTTTTGGTATATTAAAATCTGTTACAACTCATAGCAATATACAACTCATAACAATATACTTTAAAAATACAGCTTTATTCTTTTAAAGCCCACATAAACCTGCGCCCCAAAGCCGTACTTTCTTGAATATTTTTGAAGTGTGTTTTTTTAATAAAGAAACATCTCCAATTGTTCAATTGCTCAACTTCACCCAATTTTTTTTTGAGTGTGATGAGACATTGGAACAGGTTGCCCAGAGAAGTTGTGGATGCCCCATCATTGGAAGTGTTCAAGGTCAGGTTGGATGGGGCTTTGAGCAACCTGATCTAGTGGAAGGTGTCCCTGCCCATGACAGGGGATTGGAACTAGATGATCTTTAAAGGTCCCTTCCAACCCAAACTATTCTATGATTCTATACCAGGAATTCTTTCCTGCTTCACTGAGAATACAGGAAATAAAATTAAGTCACCTGAAAGAAAAAACAAAACAAAACAAACCTCTAGCAAAACAACAACAACAAAAAAGCCCAAACCTTTCAGTTAGTGCGTGTTTTCAAATGTAGGCTCTTTGTGTTTCGAAGTCACTTGGCCCCTGCACCCCACACCAGGTATAGTGTCTCTTTTACCCACTCACCTGGTCTTCTGAAAGATCTCTGTGTTGCTGTACCTCGTCTGTCTGCTTTATTCTCCTTAAGAGAAAGGATATATGTTAAGTTTTTTAGGCAGTGGGGCCAAACCCAGTGGAGTACTTCAGGGATGCATTTTTAAAAAATGAAAAAAAAAAAAAGGTCTGTAACATTTTAGTACATTATAGTGAAGTTGAAACTCCATTGAATGCATCTGATTGATACCAATTTAGTCCTTCTTTTATTGATACCAACAAGTAAGTTACCTTCTGTATTGTCTCTGGTGTAGTGGTGGATAATGAGAGACATGGACTTCTGTTTTGGGTTTGTGTGGCGGGGTTTTTGGTAGCGGGGGAGGGGCTGCAGGGGTGGCTCCTGTGAGAAGCTGCTAGAAGCTTCCCTGGCTCCAAGTCAAACCCGCCTCTGGCCAAGGCTGACCCAATCAGCGACGATGGTAGCACCTCTGGGATAACATGTTTAAGAAGGGGAACCTACAGTGGGGGAGGAGATTGGAATGTGGGAGAAACACCTATGCAGATACCAAGGTCACTGAAGGAGGGGGAGGAGGAGATGTGCCGGAGGAGGGTGATGCCCCTGCAGCCCATGGAGGTGAATGGTGGAGCAGATGCCCACTTGCAGCCCATGGAGGACCCATGCCAGAGCAGGTGGCTGCGCCCGAAGATGGCAGTCACTCCATGGGAAAGCCCGCACTGGAGCAGTCTGTGACTGAAGATTGGCCCATGGAAAGGACCCACGCCAGGGAAGTTTGTGAGGAACTGCAGCCCACGGAAAGGACTCACATTGGAGAAGTTCGTGAAGGACTGTCTCCTGTGGGAGGGACCCCACGGTGGAGCAGGGGACCAGTGAGGAGTCCTCCCCCTAAGGAGGAAGGAGCGGCAGAGACAAGGTGTGGCGAGCTGACCCCAACCCCCACCCCCTGTTTCCCTGCGCCGCCGGGGGGAGGGGAGGAGGTAGAGAGAACCGGGAGTGGAGTTGAGCTGGAAAGGAGGGAGGGGTGGGGGGAAGGTGTTCTAAGGTTTGGTTTTACTTCCTAATATCCTTGTTTTGATTTGATTTGTAGTAAATTAAATTGCTTTTGTTTCTTCCCCAAGTTGAGCCTGTCTTTTGCCCGTGACCATAAGTGGTGAGTGATCCCTCCCTGTCCTTATCTCGACCCACGAGCTTTTCTTTATATTTTCTCTTCATCCCACCAGGGCTGGGGGAGAGGATTGAGTGAGCGGCTTCGTGGTGCTTTGTTACTGGATGGGCTTAAACCATGACAACTTCTCATATGGGAAGCTGCACGTATATATAGATAGAAGATTTTAGAACTGGGTATCTATATGCTGTGTGGTTATGGTATCACTGACATCTGGAATGCCTAATGATAAGCATACAAGTATGGTGACAAGGTTAATGACTAAAAAGTTACTATTCTTGAAACAGTGTAGAACTAACGTTTCTCAAACTTCCAAGCAGAATATAAATAAATGTACCTTCATCCTTTAACAAGTCACATTGGAGATAAAATGATTGATTTACTTTATGGATTTATATATTCTTTTTAGCCTTTTCAGTATTACTCCCTTCTTAACTGCCCGCTTTCCTTGGAGAAGAGGGACACTCTGGAAGCAGAAATCAGTCTGGCTAGCACCATCCTCTGCAGTTATTTGAGCTTAAGAACTAGTAATTTATTTTATTCCTGCTGGCATTAATAAGGATACTATTAGATATGGAGCAGGGGAATTTACATTACATCTGACCTGAGTTAGAAGGTGCCAAACATCTTAAGTCATGGAGTGTTTCCACTTTCAGTCTTGGTGAATTATTAATTGTGGATTCACCTAAAATGCACTATTTAGATCCATGGAGGAGTGTTTTGCCATTTGCAAAGTGCTCAGGTTGTGTTAATGAAGCCCATATGGACTTAGAAATTAGCTAATTTGTAATCAATTAGATAACTTTCTCCTAGAGGATTGACCATGGAAGTCAGAGCCAATGATAGCTGGCAAGAAAAATTTATGTTATGGATTCTCTTCTTGTTGAAGGTATGAGATAGATGTGCTGCTGTGCCAAATTCTGCTTCGGTTAAAAGGAAGAAGAGATGGAGCGTGAGTTTAGGAGGTGGCTATAGCTCCTATTCCTTTGCTACCCCTCTCGTGCTGTAGTTAAAGCTTCAGCATTAGCAACTGTACCTTGAGCAGCTGATATGGGCTCCTTCAGCAGTTACACAGAAAGGATGATTGGATAGAGCTGAGTGAACACTTCTGTCCCCTGGAATATTTTTCACTCCCAGGCACGTGTGGAGCCTGGCTTAGGAACTAACTGTGCTGTGTCTGTTGACTTCTCCCATTCATCACCAACACACAATTGTCTGCATGGTGCAAAGAAATCATGGTGAACTTGATGAAGCCACTTGCTGATCTTATATGTTTATTGATAGGATTCAGCCAAATTGATTACCTCTGCCCAGTTCTTGAAAGAATGTATATTTAAAAACTAAAGTTTGACAATGCACAGAAAAGCAGTTTAGAAAACTCTCTATATTGAAAATACATAGCATGAGTACTAACTTAATATTTTTTTAAAAAGATTTATTTCATATTTAAATGAATCCCTTATACAAAAAATAACTTTCATCAAAGGTTTTTGGTTTTTTTTTCCAGAATTTATCTGGAATAGAGCTGACTGAATTTCATAATGTAGCTGTGTATGCTTTGAGGGATCACTTTGCATCCCTGCAAGAGATGTAGGACCAAGGACCAAGAGCTCTTAATTTTCACATGAAGTAAAAAGCTTGGTTTTAAGTCTAATCCAAAAGATCCACGCTGTCTTACTAATATGATACTCTTTGGAGTGTGTAATTTTTGTCAGATGAATTAAGATTGCTGATGATTTCTCCCTTATTTAGAGGTAGGCTTTACAAATAAACCTAGTTAAGGTAGTAATTCCTTTGGAGAATGCTGTGGCCTGGGTTCTCTGGGGGAGAACTGGCAAATTCTGCCACATTTACGTGGCACTGGGGGCAAAAAATTATGCCTGAGGGGCTTCCATAGTGCCTGATGCATTTCTTCCTAGATAGGCACCCAAGATGGGTCAGATGAAGTGCCATCTGAGGATACTTACTTCTCTTAGCTTTTAAACATCTAAACTTGGGAAGATGGATTTCATCCACTAAGCTCTCTTTACCAGGTCCATCCTTAAATTGTACCTCCTGCCAACATTATGATCCAGAGTTGTGCTTCCTGTTTTCTATGGAGGCAACAGTGTCACGTTCCCCGGCATTGCTGTCACCCTGCCGTGGCTCCCTGGTGGGCTGTTTCAGTCACTTGGCCCACTCTCCAGGTGATGGTTCCTATCCAGATAGCATAAGCCCCCAGAAGACTAGAGTAAAAGCTCTAGTAAAAGTTCAAAGTTGCTTTATTGTAAGTCATTTCAGAATGTGCCTGAATGCACAAACAGTGTTCAGGCTCCACCTGAAGAAGTTGTGTTACTGGAAATAATTGTGTCATGCTGATTATTTTCTGTTGCATTGTGGTAGGCAGACCCCTTGCAGTGGAAGTTCAATAGCATTGACCTACTTCCTGCAGACATGGGTAAAGGTTAGGAGCAGGCACACATAAACATAGAAGTGGAATATTTTGTCTGTCAAAAATATGAAGTACTTAATATATTCTCTTTTTGAGGGAAGAGTTAGCTTGAAGAATAAAATGGGTAATACAGTTAAACAGAGATCAACATCTGTAATTTTACATCAGCTTTATGCTTTAGGGAAGCTTTCTGTACCATCTTTTGAGTTCCTTTAATATCACTGTAGATGCCACTGACATTTTGTAGTACAGGCAGAAAGAAATTTGTGTTGATCAGTGTTTTGATCATATAACAGGAGGCTCCGCTGAGATGAATTCAAGTTGCTGAATAGCACTTTGGTGAGATGTGGACAACTGGCAATTCATAAGCAGCATCAAAGTATTTCACAGTGACACCAAACAGCCATGATGTTTTGTCAGTAATGAAGTAGAATATAAGAGTTGGGGTTTTTTTTATCAGCTCTTAAGCTATTTGGCAAATGAAAGAAGCTGGAGCTGGATGAAGGTGCTGAAATAAAATGTCTGGAATGTCTAGGACTGTTTTCTCAAGTACACAATAATGAAACATTACTAGTGGTCCATTCATTGTGAAGAACTTCAATTGTAGTGTTGTTGCCTTTGCAGATGTTACTCTGTGGCACTGCGGTATAATGATGTTCTGTCTTCCTGTCACAAAATGCAAAAGGTTCCGTTTCAAAATTAGAGTAGTGGAAATCGTTCTGGGAGACTGCAACCACATTGGAAATTAGAAAGTAATTTTATTTAAACAACATGGCTCAGACAAAAAACCAAACCAAAACCCTAAAACTGAACTGAGCTTCATGCTTGTAGTAAGTTATCCAACTCTGTAGTTTGCTAAAGGAAAAAATAAATAAATAAAAGGGTTTTTTTTTCCTTCACTATGGTAAGAATAGGTAAAGAAATTAGATATGGGTTCATTGTCTGAAGCCAAATGCTTTTTTATGTAGGGAATACATTCAGATTAAAGTGGCCTGAATTTTAAGAGGTTAGCTAAAATAGTTTCCTACTGTGGTGGGTTGACCCTGGCTGGGTGCCAGGTGCCCACCAAAGCCACTCTATCACTCCCCCTCCTCAACTGGACAGGGGGGAGAAAATATAACAAAGGCCTCGTGGGTCAAGATAAGGACAGTTTAATAAAGCGAAAGCAAAGGAAAACAAATGATGTTATTCTCTACTTCCCATCAGCAGGTGATGTCTGGCCACTTCCTGGGAAGCAGGGCTTCAGTACTCGTAGTGGTTGCTCCAGAAGACAAAAATGCCCCCCCTTCCATCTCCCTTTACTTAGCTTTTATAGCTGAGCTGATGTCATATGGTACAGAATATCTGTTTGGTTAGTTTGGGTCAGCTGTCCTGGCTATGTCCCCTCCCAAGATCTTGCCCAGCCCCAGCCTGCCAGTGGGGGGGGGGCAAAAATGTTGGAGAGAGAGCCTTGATGCTGTGCCAGCACTGCTCAGCAGTAGCCAAAACACTGGTGTGTTATCAACACCTTTCTAGCTACCAATGCAGAGCACAGTTCTATGAGGGCTGCTATGGGGAGAATTAACTCCATCTCAGCCAGACCCAATACACCTACAGACACAAATTGTGATCTGATCACTGTGTATGACCGAGAATTAACATGTTCACTTTATTTAAGAAATACTCTGAAATTTATAACTAATGTAATTACATGACAACACCGATGTAGCACCTTCTTTCTGCATTCTCTAGAGATTTTAGTATTCTTGTTTAATTCTACTTTAGCACTTTAGGAATCATTTGTGCTGGGCTTAATGTTCAGCACAGCGGGAGGTTCAGGAATGTTGGATTTTAAACATCTTCACATCATGCTGTTTGCCCTACCCTTTTCCTAGTCTAGGTGCCTTAGCAGGGAAAGCGTAATAGAGCTTGCAATGTTAGAAAACAAACGTGCTCTAATGGTGCCGTGGCATGTAGGCATAGCCTCATGAAAGGATGGGAGCTCAGCATCTGTTCTGCTGTCTGTGAAATCACAACTAGCAAAACTCACGTGCAACTTCATGCTCTTGGCATCCCTGTTGGATTTATGATGAGTTCTGTAAACTGGAGGGGAGAGAAGCAGGGAGCAAAGCTTTATATTCTTTGAAACTGTTGCTTCAATTAAGTGTTGAATTGGGAAGAACTGGTCTATAAATTATTATTTTTTTTAACTTCCAGCTGACTTATGAGCCAAATCATAGAATTGTTTAGGTTGGAAAAGACCTTTAAGACCATTGAGTCCAACCGCAAACCATCTGCCCTATGCATTATTCTGAAAAGAATCTGAAGGAAACCTAAGATCACTTAGATCCCACAAGTCTAGACCGAGTAAATAAGAGCTAGCAACTGCCAGTGAATTAAGGGAAGGTGCCATGTTTAGTTTTTTTCTTAAAGAAAAACTGGTGGTTTTTACAATAGGGGAGGGAGAGAAACTTACATAGGGACTGCTTCCTCTGAGTTGTTAACCTGTAGTTCATATAAAAAGCACCAGTATCAGAGACTTACCATGTATCAAATTTTTTTTTTTTCCTATCCTTTTAATCTCCTTTTAGTAAACTTGACTCTAGGATCAACATAGTGCAAGAAATTTAGTCTTTTCTTGGATTCAGATTTGGTTTAAACAAGGCAAATTTATTACTTCCATTCTCTTAAAAAGCTGAGATAGAAAAAAACACAAGTGGCAGCATTCACTGATAAATGTTGCAACTCACTAGCAAGTTGTTTTGTTCAAACCTGTGCAGTCAATATATGGTTTACTGTGATCACATAGTTCATGCGACTTGCTGCTTGTTTTTCAAAGTACTTCTGACAGCTCCATAGATGGTTTAGTTTGGGCTTTATATATATGCTATTGACTCTAAGTAATTGTATGGCTATCACAGGAGACAAATGAAACTTAATTAAATTTGCCATGCTCTCACATAGCTTCTGTTCCCTCAATGGAATAAAATTATTTTGTTGTCAGCATGTAAACTGACAGTTCATCTCCTACTAATTGCTTTCATAAAGTTATTAATTGCCATAGGAGCCCAAGTCAATTTGACTTTCTTCACAACCAAATACCTAGTCATTTTAAAAAAATGGGATGTAAGTTCCTGTCCTGGGTTCAGCTGGGATAGAGTTAATTTTTACAGGAACCTGGGAGGTGGGGGGGCACAGCCGGGGCAGCTGACCTGAACTAGCCAAGGAGCTATTCCATACCATGTGCCATCATGCTCAGTATATACATGGGGAGCGGGCTAGGGGGTGGGTTCTCGGCTTTTCCGTGAGGGAAGTGGCAGAGCGTCCAGTTCTGGGTGGTGAGCAGTTGCACTGTGCGTCACTCATTTTACATACTCTTTTATTGGTACCATCACTGTTGTTGTAACTTCTCTTTTTGTGTTGTCCCAGTAAATTGTCCTTATCTCAACCCACGAGGCTCCGTGTTTTGGTGGGGTTTTTTTTCTTTTTTTTTTTCTTTTCTCCTTTCTGATTCTCCTCCCCATCCCACTGGAGGGGGGCGGGAGGAGTGAGCGAGTGGCTGCGTGGTCCTTTGTTACCGGCTGGGCTGAAACCACGACAGTTCCTAAATAACTTAGGTTGCTTTTGAAAATGTAGTTTTGTTGGAATATTTGAAGTATTCGGCACCATAGCAGCAGCAAGGAATTATGCCTAGTGTTCAATAGTAATTTAATGCACTAAAAAAATTATTGTGTATTAGTTGTGAAAAATATGAAATGCATTACAGGTGTGAGAATAAACTACTTCCAGTGATACTGATAAGCAATTTCAGTAAAGGAACAAGGACAAATCTTACTTTTTCAGAGTATGTGATAAAATTTTAGGTCTGCAAGAGGTCTCACAGGTGTGAGAATAAAATACTTGCAGTGATACTGATAAGCAATTTCAGTAAGGGAGCAAGGGCAATTTTAAAAAAAAATTTTCAGAGTATGTGATAAAATGTTAGGGCTACAAGGTTTTAATGTTTAGTGCAAAAAAAGCTAGAAATTAATTAGCTATGCTTGCTCTTGCAAAGGGCTAAAAGTTATGACAGAGTTATCGATTTGCTATATGGCCTTCATGAAGACATAACCTAGTGTCTCTTTACTATATAAAATTAAATGACCAAGACAAAAATGAGATCTTTTTAAAAGAATAAAATTGAAGTTGAGCCTCTTCAGAGAAATCAGGGATTTTCTTAGTGCTACTGTGATGATTCAGGTTAAATACAAGTCTTTGCATTGTGATAGTGTACAAAAGACATGTGTGATGGGTTGACCCTGGCTGGTTGCCAGGTGCCCACCAAAGCCGTTCTATCACTCCCCCTCCTCAGATGGACAGGGGAGAGAAAATATAACAAAGAGCTTGTGGGTCGAGATAAGGACAGGAGAGAGATCACTCGCCAATTACCGTCACGGGCAAAACAGACTCAACTTGGGGAAAATTAACTCACTTTATTACAAATCAACCAGAGTAGGGTAATGAGAAATAAAACCAAATCTCAGAACACCTTCCCTCCACCCCTCCCTTCTTCCCAGGCACAACTTCACTCCTGGATTCTCTACCAACACCCCCCAGTGGCACAGGGGGACGGGGAATGGGGTTTACGGTCAGTTCATCACATGTTATTTTCTGCCGCTTCATCCTCCTCAGGGGGAGGACTCATCACACTCTTCCCCTGCTCCAGCGTGGGGTCCCACCCACGGGCTGCAGTTCTTCACGAACTTCTCCAATATGGGTCCTTCCTGTTATAGACGCTCATGACAAATTGGAGGAGCCAATTTGTATTAAATAAAAGATCGAATTTATTAGCAAGCGATAAAAGAGCAAAACAACGCTGGGCAGCCGGGGAGACAGTGCTCCGCCACAAGCTCGCACCCAAACAGGGGAAGAGCCTCTTTATTTATACAGTCTTTTTAGTCCCTGGTACGTGAGGGCTGGATGGTATCTTCGGTATCTTGTGCCATCAGGTGTTAGGTGGTCGTAATTTGCCTTCTGGTGGTTGTTGGGATGAAGGCCAAAGTCTTCCTCAGCTGTTCTTTAGGTGACTCAAGTCCCATTCATGCTCTGTAAACGTCTCTCTACATATGCTAATCATCGGTACTCATGGTCTTAGATAAGTGAAGAATATTCCTACCTCCACATGCGATTTCATGAACAAAGTTAACCCGTTCATTACAATCCCCCCTGTTCTATTTTATCCTGATTTTGTTCATTAAATCGATCTAATACTTCTTTTGCCCGCCCGAGGATAGGATTAATTCCTTCATCCTCTATTTGTTCATATTGTTTTCGTAACAGCATTAAGTGTGCAGCTTCTAAGCGCCCTTTAACAATAGCGATCAACTTATTAAAAATGCCTGGCCCATAAGTCAAAAATAAGATCAACAAAATAAGGGGTCCTGTAATAGTTGACAATAGGGTGGTTAACCAGGGTGAATAATTAAACATAGACTCATACCAGCTCTGTTGTGCTTCCCTGTCTGTCTTCCGTTTTTCTAACCCCTCCCGTAGCTTGGCCATTGTATCTCTAACTATCCCACTATGGTCAACATATACACAACACTCCTCCTGTAGGGCTGCACATAACCCCCCCTGCTGCATGAACATTAGGTCTAAGCCCCGTCTGTTTTGTAATACTACTTCTGATAAAGACCTAACAGACTGTTCTAGGGCTGTCATGGCTTTTTCTATCCTAGCCAAATCCTCGTCGACCGCTACCCTTAGGGATTGAAATTTTTGATTTTGTTGTACGAGGGAGGTTATTCCTGTACCAGCTCCAGCAGCTCCGACTGCTATGAGGGTTGCTACCGTGAGGGCTGTCAAGGGCTCACGTTTCTGT
The DNA here is from genome assembly GCF_900496995.4 of Aquila chrysaetos chrysaetos. Taxonomy (NCBI): domain Eukaryota; kingdom Metazoa; phylum Chordata; class Aves; order Accipitriformes; family Accipitridae; genus Aquila; species Aquila chrysaetos. The sequence continues at coordinate 449,546 of NW_024470324.1, read as the reverse complement.
ATGTGATGGGCCTGAGTAGTTTGATAGTCATAAACAAAATCTTCGGGATGGTAAATAAGCCTAGGTATTACAGCTACTTGTATACAATATTCAGTTATCCAATTAAAAACCTTTAGGGATATACAAGGTGTAACCCCAGTTTGGGAACAAATCCACTTAGTATTATCTGCAGGAATTAACCACTCAGCTGTTATTTCTCTTGATTTGTGAATTGTGTTACACAGGTGTCGTTTGTCTTTTGGGACATTCCCTATACATCTTCCTTTTCCTGATACTTGGGACATTGTTATCCCTTGCTTACGTCCAGATTCCTTATTCCATAAGCACTGAGCTGGGTTTGTTCCGTTGGCCTTTTTAAATCTACTGTCCACCCCAATAGCTTCATAAAAGGGTGGACGAATGCTGTAACATAACCAACAATGCTCAGTTATATTAGGGTAGGTGGCATTCAGTACCTGATAACTGGCTTGGAGCATATCCCATAATGGGCTGACTTCGGATGTAAGAGTCGAGGGTTTGATTTTTGTTGATACGCCTGGGGTGTTATTTTCAGTGATGTTTATATTAGGAGAGATTGTAACAGTATGTACAATACTGTTACTATCATCTTCCTCTGCTATGACTGGATTTGGTCCTACACCAGAGGGTTCATTGGGCACCGGCTCCTTTTTTATTAAAATTATTCCCCCTGTATCAGTGCCTGGTTCCCAAAACCTGATTCCCCAAGTTCTCCCTATAGTCCATCCTAGATCTTCAGGTTTCGAAACGTTAAGATAAATATGCCAACATGTGCCTCTCCGAACCGAACCCTGAGGTCCATAGGTGGGTTTTTGACATCCTGGCGGTCCCCATCCTACAGTTAAAAATTGGTCTTTCCCTCCCCCTGGTGTCCATTCTGATGCTATTGTTTCACAGCCCCAATATGCACAGTAATATTCAGTTGGGTGATTGCAATATCCTTTTCCTGGATTGTTAGCTGGACACATATAAAAGGCTTTACGCTGAACTGTATACTTGTGAGTATTCTCATCAATGGGGGCCCATCCATGGTATGACCTTACTAGGGAACTTAAGTGGGCCGTGAAAGAGGGAGCGCCCGGGGTAATTCTGTTTTGTATGATAACTGAGTGTTCTAGTTGTATTAGTGACCACTTGAAGGGTTGATGGCTGACATTACCAGATACCATAGGCCCAACAAGCAAATACCACAGTAACATCATCCAAACACGGATTGCTGGTGGGGTTTCCCAAGGAACACCAATGGGTGTCGATGTCAATTCCCGATTATCTCTTTGCCAGGGCATACCTGGTCGGGCTCCCAGAGTCCATTCCTCCTCTCGAAGTGTCTGTTTTTCGCCATTACCCGCCAATGATCTCACGGTGTACTCACACTCCCTTTTCCGTACGCCTCTGCCTACTTCGCCTACTCCGGTGCCTGGAGCAGCGAGGTTTCTCATCTTCTCGGCAGCAGTCGTACTTCTTAAGGGCGTGTTTTCCACTTGCAAAGCCCTTACGGGACTTAGCTCCTCCCCGGGAACTGTGTAGAATATTTTATATTACCTGGGAAATGACAAGACACTCACAGGATTCAGGGTTATAGGAGCTTCGGGTTGGTTAGGGATTTCCTGTAGCTACCCCCCCCCCGTAAGGCGGACGCGTTTAGTCCCCTTCTCCTTTGGGTACACTGTGTACAGCCGTCCCTAAATGGGTGGCTGTTCCTGCAGTGTGTCCACCAGTATTCCTTATACAAATTTTATTTAAGAGTAGACGCTATTCTAGTGATAACGTCTAGCTCACTTCCACGTGAATCTGATAGTACACCGCCTTATAGTTTCAGGTACTAATAATTCCTACCCACAAATTAGTCTATTAATTTCCACTCTGTTCAATTCGTCTCCACGGGGAATTGGTACTCTCGACACTTCATACAATAATAATGTCCCCTTCTAGAACTACAATACCATTTCTGACCGTACAGTTACAAAACACCCAACTCCAATGGTTATGGTTACGATGCTTTAAACACGGAATCCCACTAAATATTCCGGTGGTCTAGGGACCTTAGTCCCCACTTCACAATAAAAAAGTAAGTACATAAAAAGGTGAGTACTGAGGAGTTCCTGCTAATTTATGCATATATACCAGCTCTGCTGGTTTGATGAGGTATCTGTTCTGTAAGCCAAGGAGTAAAGTTCACCACCTGTAAATTCTCTCCAGGTGACACCTGGAACCACTGGTATAAACTAGGTTTTACCGTTCTTCCAAAAGGATTTATTCATTCATGCAGTTCCTTTTTCTTCCTTATCACTAGTTTTAAGTCCTCTGAAGTCTTTGTTACTTCCCACTGATCTCTGGGTAAAGGTCCTTTAATTCGCGAGGCGTGCATCCATCCTCGTTCTGTAGTCCGGACAGCAGTTTCTGTGGTAAGTAAAATAAGAAAGGGCCCCTCCCACCTAGGAGTGAGAGAGGATTCTTTCCAGGCTCTGATTAATACCATATCACCTGGCTTTACTGAATGTATGGATATATCTAGGGGCGGCCTCTGTACTACCATTCCTTTCTTTCGCAATTTCTCTCTCCTTTTCATCAACTGAACAATATAAGGGTTAATACTATCTTCATCTAAAGTAGGGTAATTGGCTGGGCATTCCATATCATAGGGCATGCCATATAACATTTCAAATGGGGAAATTCCAGTATCCATTCGGGGCTGAGTCCGAATATTTAATAAAGCAATTGGCAAACATTTTACCCATGACATTTTGGTTTCTATCATTAACTTAGTTAATTGTTTCTTTATTTCTCCATTCATTCGTTCTACTTTCCCGGAGCTTTGGGGGTGCCAAGGTGTATGGAACTCCCATTTAGTTCCAAAGGGGGCTAGAGCTTCTTTTATTACTTTGGAAACGAAATGTGGGCCTCTATCTGAATCAATAGTTTCAATATTTCCATATCGCGGTATGATATGTTCCAAAAGTACTTTTACCACTGTATTGGCAGTTGTCCTAGCAGTAGGGAACGCTTCGATATAGTGAGTGAGGTGGTCCACCAATACAAGTAAGTGTTTATATCGCCCTACTTTAGGGAGATCAGTAAAATCAATCTGTATTTTGGCGAATGGTCGGTGTGCCAATTCCCGTCCCCCTTGTACTTTTTCTCTAAGATGCTGCTTATTGATCCTCTGGCACGTTAGGCACCCCTGTACGATTCCCTTGGCTACATTATAAACCCCAATACACATGTACTTTATTGCGAATTGATCAACCAGCGCTTGGACACCCCAATGAGTCTTTGAGTGCATACCTCTCATTATTTTCCATGTTAGTGCTTTTGGTAACACCTGTCTCCCATCGGGTAGTTCCCAATTACCCTCTTTTTCCACTACTCCCATTTCCTTCAATTTATCCATTTCTGGTTTACTAAACTGTGGGCTAAGGATTTTTGCTGGCGTTTCACCTGCCAGCGGGGTGATGGTCACAGTAAGTAGTGCTGCCGCCTTGGCTTCCTGGTCAGCAAGATTATTCCCTCGAATTTCGGGGGTTGTTCCTCTTTGGTGTCCCTTAACATGTACCACAGCTATTCGCTTGGGCCCTCTTATTGCTTGTAGAATTTTGACAATCAGTTTCTCATGAACCAAACCCCTTCCTTGAGAATTAATAAGTCCCCGTTCCTCCCAAATTTTTCCAAAAGTGTGTGTACCACTCCATACGCATATTTTGAATCAGTGTACACGGTTCCCTCTTTGTCCTTCAAAAGTTCCAGTGCCCTCAGTACTGCATATAACTCACATGCCTGCGCCGACCAACTAGGACTGAGGGGTCCAGATTCCTTTACTTTTAGGCTCCCCCCGTCCACAATTGCATATCCTGACTTCCTTTTCCCTGCTATTACTCGAGATGACCGATCAGCAAATAGCTTTTCTCCCTCCCCTAATTCTACCTCCTCTAGATCTGGCCTAATTTTTGTTTTTTGTTCTATGGTCTGAAGGCAATTATGTGTTAAGTCTTCTTCAGGACCTCCATACAAAAATTGCGCCGGGTTCTGCAAGCTCGTTGTTCCGATCTCTAATTTAGGGGAATGGATCAGGATCCCCTCATATTTTAAAAGCCTAGCATCGGTGATCCATTTTTCAGCCTTTTGTTGGAGAACCCCTCGAATATTATGAGGGGAGAACACCTTTAATTCACTTCCAAACGTTACCTTATTTGCTTCTTCCACTATCAGGGCTACAGCAACGACTGCCTGTAAACAGGTGGGCCACCCTCTGCTGACGGGGTCTAATAATTTGGAAATATACCTTACAGGTTTCTTTTTCCCTGCCCACTCCTGGGTTAAAACTCCATATGCTGTCCCCTCCTCAGTGGCCACAAATAAATAAAAGGGTCTCCTCACATCAGGCAGACTCAAGACAGGGGCGTTAACTAGATCGGCCTTGAGACCCTCTAATCTTTCTTCATCCTCCGGGGTCCATTTAAGCAACCCATCCATAGTTAACTTTTGATACAAAAATCGCACTTTCGCACTAAAGTTCTCGATCCACTGCCTACAATACCCAAATAGCCCCAACAATTGTCTAATCTGTTGTTTACTCCTCGGGGCTTTCAGTGATAAAATTCCATTTACTCGTTCGGGGTCCAACTTCTTAGTCCCCTTGTTTATCCAGTGTCCTAAATATTTCACCTCCTTTTCCACAAACTGTAGTTTTGGCCATGATACCTTGAGGCCTTGAAGGCCCAAGAAATTTAACAACCGTATGCTTTCTTTTCTGACTGTTTCTTGATTTTCTCCTGCTAACAATAAGTCATCCACATACTGTATTAGTACGACCCCATCTTGCAACCGGTATTCCCGTAGAATCCGTTCTAGAGCTTGTCCAAATAAGTTTGGGGATTCCGTGAACCCCTGGGGGAGTACAGTCCACCTTAACTGCTGTCTCCTATGAGTGTCTGGGTCTTCCCACTCAAAGGCAAAATAATCTCTACATTCCTCCTTAAGAGGGCATGACCAGAATGCATCCTTAAGATCTATTACACTATACCATTGGTTTTCAGGCCCCAATTGACTCAACAGGGTGTGTGGGTTTGCCACTACCGGGAACCGGCTGACAGTCCGTTTATTGATTTCTCTTAGGTCATGCACCAGCCGATAGCTACCATCGGATTTTTTTACTGGTAAAATCGGGGTATTAAAAGGGGACATGCAGGGTTCGAGTACCCCCTTTTCTATTAGTCTCTCGATCTCAGGTTTTAGTCCCCCTTTCCCTTCATTAGATATGGGATATTGTTTAACTCTCACTGGAATCTCGGGGTTCTTAATAACCACCTCAAATGGTTCAATATCCAGTTTTCCAACTGTTTCGGGAGTATACCACACTTCGGGGTTAATTTGCTTCTCGTCCACCTCTGTAAGGGGACAAAGCCTAATTTTTAACTCTTCCTCTTCCACGTCTACTCGAATCCCCATTTCTACAATTAAATCCCTACCTAATAAGTTATATTCCGCTTCAGGTACTAACAAGAGCGTTCCGATTCCGCATCTGCAACTTGATTCCACCGCCACATCTTTTATCACGGGGACCCTGAAAGGTTCCCCTTTTGCTCCAATTACATTAACTTTATCCCCGGATATTTTACATCCCGGAGGTAATGATTGTACCGTAGACCTTTCGGCCCCGGTATCTACAAGAAAGGTCACCTCCTGGCGCTGAGGACCCATTTTTAAAGTTATCAAGGGCTCCTTCTTACCGGGGGTCCTCAGCACATAGAGCCCCTGACCCCGCTAATCCTCCTGGAACATTTTTTCATCCTGAATCTTTTTTCTACATTCTCTCTTCATGTGTCCTTTTTTCCCACAATAGAAACATTCCAGGGCTTTATCTCCTCTCCTCTCCTCTCCATTCTTCCCTTATCTCCACCACCAGGCCTACCAGGTCTCCTTATCACACCCTTTTGTCCTTCCCTTACTGCTGTAACCAGCAGCCTAGTCTGTCGCTTTTCCGTTTCCTCTTCTCGCCTCACATACACCTTCTGAGCTTCTCTAAGTAATTCATCCAACCCCCGCTCCTGCCAGTCCTCAATTTTCTCCAACTTCTTCCTAATATCTCCCCACGACTTGGCCACGAACTGAGTTTTCAGCAACGCTTGTCCCACAGGAGTGGCAGGATCTACCCCAGAGTATAACTGGAAGCTTTTCCTTAACCTTTCAAGCCATTCTGTCGGGGTCTCATCTTTCTTTTGCTGTTCACGAAAGGCTTTATTAATATTCTGTCCTCGGGGAACAGATTCCCGTATCCCCTGAATTATAATTGTTCTCAAGTCTGACATATTCCTGTGAGCCGGATCCTGATTATTCCGGTTTGGCCGATTTAAGGGCCATTTTTGATCTGCCGCCGGACCAGCCTGATGTTGCTGGTCCCACACTCTCATCCCAGCCCCTCTAATCATGTCCCTTTCTTCTACGGTAAATAATATGCCCAGGATAGACTGTAATTCATCCCACGTGTACAAATTTGGTCCCAAGAATTGATCCAACCTCTCGGCTACCCCCAGGGGATCATCTAACAAACTCCCCATTTCTTTCTTAAATTCCCTTACATCCCCTGTATTAAGGGGAACTGCCACATACCCCGTTCCCGGTCCCCCCTGTCCATCCCCACCAGGTACTAACATTTCCCAAAGAGGAAACAATCTTTCCTCTCCTCTCCTTATTTTATTGCGTGCAGACCTTCTGGGAGGGGGTGTCGGGGTCGAGGAATTAGGTTCCGAATCTGACCCTTCCTGGGCCTGGGCTATTTCCTGGCCTTGGAGTGGGTCCTGAGGAGGAGGGGCCTGAGGGGCATAGGGAGGGGGCCAAAGGGGGTCCTCATCATCTTTTCGAGGTTTATCTGGTCTGTTTTCCCTTAAGGCAAAGAGGAATGACAGTTCCCAGGAGTGGGAAATCCATAAGGCAGCATATTCACTTTCCTCTGGGCTGGCTGGTGGTCTCTTATTGTTTACCCATATATTTAATTGTTGACACACCCAATCCTCAGAGGACCCGAACACAGGCCAGAGTACATGAGGATTACTGAGAGGTTTTCCACCCCAAACCTCAATACAATAACTAATCATCTTTTCCTTAGACCTATCCTTTCTCCTTGGTGAATGTTATAGACAATGTGACAAATTGGAGGAGCCAATTTGTATTAAATAAAGATCAAATTTATTAGCAAGTGATAAAAGAACAAAACAGCGCTGGGCGGCCGGGGAGACAGTGCTCCGCCACAAGCTCGCACCCAAACAGGGGAAGAGCCTCTTTATTTATACAGTCTTTTTAGTCCCTGGTACGTGAGGGCTGGCTGGTATCTTCGGTATCTTGTGCCATCAGGTGTTAGGTGGTCGTAATTTGCCTTCTGGTGGTTGTTGGGATGAAGGCCAAAGTCTTCCTCAGCTGTTCTTTAGGTGACTCAAGTCCCATTCATGCTCTGTAAACGTCTCTCTACATATGCTAATCATCGGTACTCATGGTCTTAGATAAGTGAAGAATATTCCTACCTCCACATGCGATTTCATGAACAAAGTTAACCCGTTCATTACACTTCCCACGGGCTGCAGTTCTTCACGAACTGCTCCAGCATGGGTCCTTTCCACGGCGTGCAGTCCTTCAGGAGCACACTGCTCCAGCGTGGATCCCCCACGGGGTCACAAGTCCTGCCAGAAAACCTGCTCCGTGGGCTCCTCTCTCCACAGATCCGCAGGTCCTGCCAGGAGCCTGCTCCAGCGCGGGGTTCCCATGGGGTCACAGCCTCCTTCGGGAACCCACCTGCTCTGGCGTGGGGTCCTCCCCGGGCTGCAGATGGATATCTGCTCCACCGTGGACCTCCATGGACTGCAGGGGGACAGCCTGCCTCACCATGGTCTTCACCACGGGCTGCAGGGGAATCTCTGCTCCGGCACCTGGAGCATCTCCTCCCCCTCCTTCTTCACTGACCTTAGTGTCCGCAGGGTTGTTTCTCTTACATGTTCTCACTCCTCTCTCTGGCTGCTGTTTACTGTCTGTCCCAACTTTTTTTCCTCCTTAAAAATGTTATCACAGAGGCGTTGCCACTATCGCTGATTGGCTCGGCCTTGGCTGGTGGCAGGTCCGTCTTAGAGCCGGCTGGTATTGGCTCTCTCTCCAACACAGGGGAAGCTTCCAGCAGCTTCTTACAGAAGCCACCCCTGTAACCCCCCCCGCTACCAAAACCTTGCCACACAAAGCCAATACAACATGCATAAAACTGTTGTGAACTGTGTAAGTTTAATGAGAAACAGAGTTTAAATGTCACCTATGTAAACACATCCAGCATATACTAGCGGACAATACAAGAAGCTTGGAAACTTCATTGTTTCTTGTGGAGAAGAGTGACTCTTTGTCCCCCACTTTAACTTGGGTCAGGACTGGCATCTAAATCCCTGACTGATAAGGATTGTAGCTGAAGCATTAATTTTGTGTTAATACCCAATATTCTGCATCCCATGGAGTGCCTTTCAAGAGTTCTTCTATTGCTATTGACTCTTAGTGTTTCAATAAGCAGTGAACACCACCATACTTAGGCATTTTTTTCTCTGGCTTTGTTATCTTCTGCAGGATTACTGTGCTGGGTTACCATAGAGAATATTTCTGTGGAATTTTCCTTCCTTAAAAAGAATTTAATTTCCAGTCTATTCCTCAGTGATAAGCTTCCATATTGAAAGGTGGTCTGTGTGTTGTGGTGGTTTCTATGGGCCCTGTGATGAATTAAGGCTGTACTATGAAATACAGAACATGATGGATTTAGGTGGTGGATCTAAATAGAATATAGCCACTGATTTGCACTGCATAGTGGTCTGCCATATAGTGGAAAGAGTCTGTACCATTACTCAACCTCTTTGGTCAGCTTCACCTGTCAAGTCTGCAAAGATTTTGACCCTGCCCCAGTGAGCTGATGATCGAAGCATAGGACAAGAGATGCCTGATAACAGGACTCTCTGTAACAGAACTGGAAAGGCAACTCTTCTGTCCACAGGCTGCATGTGTGCTTTGGATGATTCAGAATCCGAGAGCATGGTCAAACTGAAAGGCTAAATGCAAGTGAAAGATCATATATGAAACACCTTGAAAGGTAAATCTGTAACAGCTCTATAAGTACCCCTCTTCCCAAATTTGCAGGGAAAGCTTCTGCATTTCTATCTTCTACACTGACATAGGAATTGGGAGTTCAAGCATATTGTAGCTCTGAGTTGAGCAAAGGGGTGTGCAAAACAAAACAATATATTCTGGAGTGGGATAAACCTTCAACATTTGTAGAAAACGATAGAATCGGAGAAGTCATGCTCTCACCTGCTGATTTCAGCCATTCAGCTGCCTCTCTCACTTTCCAGTAGGTGTGTGCAGCTTTGTTATTGGTCATCTCACTTTAAATATGATGTGCTTCAAGGGCCTCCTTCATCTTTTTTGCTATGACCAAATTTGTCATTTAAGCTGTGCACATTATTCCAATCTAAAGAGCTGATTCACAACTATGTTTCCCTGGTTTGATGCTGATGTAACTCCATTGAGATCATGTAGATATTCCTTATCCCAAACGGAAGAACAGATCTTTCATGCTCCATTAATGTTTCTACTTCTCTCCCCAGGGGAGCTATCTTCCTTTGCTAAAAATTCTCTTGAATACTCTCATTAAGGATAAGGATCTCTTTGAATATTAGTTTTTCATTGACCTCACTCAAAATATTTAACTCAAAGCAATTTCCTGGTAATTGTCTCTTTATAACTTTGAGAGGACTTACCCTTTTTTTAAATAAATTCCAATTTAGCAAATAAGACTTCCTTTTGCATGTGTCCAGTTAATCACTACTACAAATAAAAAAACAATAAGCAGTAGCTGTAAAGAAGTATTTTTTTGTTTCCTTCTTACAAAAGCTGTCATTCTTACCATAGCTTTCCCTCTTTTGCTGGTCTTTTACTTAAATTATTTATACTGTAGATGACTGTGTCCCTCATGCACATAAGTTCAGAGTCTTTTGAGTGGCTGAATCTACTGGGCCTGTACAAGCAGGCAGTTTTGTATGAAGACTAAAATTGCAGAAAAACTCAAGACACTTCTTTCTTGCCTTTTCCTGGAATGGAAGAGGACCTGATGGCTATGTGCTCCACTGCTCTTTCTTCAGCTTCCCACTCCAGGACTCCTAATTAGGTATAATTAAATGACAAAACCCCTTTCTGTTTCTAATTTTGCTTTGAATGCTCAAGAGAGAGGGAGAGAGACAGAGAGAGACTGAAGAAATTTCAGTTTCATTACCTAGGGCATATGGTACTTTGGACTAGCAGCAGGAAAAACTCTAAAACCATCATGTTTAAATCCTTTCTATCATGATGTAATTTTACACATTTAATAGATGACCACAGCAGATGCCCTTTGAAATCTCTGAAAAGGGGTGAAATTCCCCAAATGCCTGTTTAAAATTTCTTCTAAATCAGGACATGAAGTGAGGAGATTAACTGTCATTCTTGGCATGAATGAGAGAGGAGGCTTCTTGAGAGCTTTTAGGAATACCTTGAGGGATGCTGCACTCATCCTCTGTGCCAACAGAGTCATCATCTCCATCTAATAGGACAGTCACATCATTCCAATGTAGGCAATAGCAAGCATAGGCCACTGCAGAGATCTCACCCTTCCAGCCTGGGACCTCAGCATTATCAGAAGCTTATGGAGCTATCTTTAAAGCTTACCATCTTATTCTCACAGCACTGTTTTCAGTTTTCATTATTGCAGCCAGGACTGTTAAGTGTTCTCAGGCCCCTGTGGACAAACACTTTAGTGGCTTTATTTTGTATGGAGGATTTCATAAGGACCTTGTGCAGAATTCCTTCCCAAATTTACCAGTTTTACATAAACCCAAACACTTGCCTTACACTTCCAAAGAGGAGAAGCTACACTGCTACACTAGAGCTCTCAGATACTACAGTAACAGAATAAATCATTCATAATCCCCCTTTGATTCCTTAAGCATGAAGAGCTGCTCCGTAACGCTCACCAGCAAGGCTGTCAGAAAGGATCACCCCTTGCTACCAGCACAGCTAATGCATTGTTACCAGCTGGTTGACATACCTCTCCTGCTGATTGGTAATGCTCACTCCACCAGATTCTTGGTCTGCTTCCAAAGCATACCACTATTTATAATCTGTGCAGCAGCTACAGGGACCCTGCTCTATTCATATTTGTAGTTTTATGGATTTAGTTACTATACCAGATGCCAAATTTTGTAGTGAAAGTGCTCCAGTCTCTACTCAACTGAATTCCTCCTCATTTCTGCTATGCCAAGACAGTACTGCTCACCATACATCTGCAGTGCAGATCACAGTGACACCTGAAGAGAATTTACGTGCTCTTGAGTAATTGTAGTTCTTTGAAACCATGACTACAGTAGAGTAAGAAATCCAATTTTTAAATTAATTCATTTTAAGCAATGAATCTGATATTAAAAATAAAATTCACATACTTTATTTCTATGAATCTGAAATAAAGCTTAAACCATGTTGTTTTGTGTTTGTGTGGTGGGGTTTTAGTAGCAGGGGAGGGGGCTGCAGGGGTGGCTCTGGTGAGAAGCTGCTAGAAGCTCCCCTGGCTCCAAGTCAGACCCTCCTTTGGCGGAGACTGACCCAATCAGTGATGGTGGTAGCACCTCTGGGATAACATATTTAAGGGGAACCTACAGTGGGAGAGGAGATTGGAATATGAGAGAAACACCTATGCAGATACTAAGGTCAGTGAAGAAGGAGGGGGAGGAGGTGTGCTGGAGGAGGTGATGCCCCTGCAGCCCATGGTGAGACAGCAGGCTGTCCCCCTGCAGCCCATGGAGGTGAACAGTGGAGCAGATGCCCACCTGCAGCCCATGGAGGACCCCACGCCAGAGCAGGTGGCTGCGCCCGAAGAAGGCAGAGACTCCAGCGGGGGAAAGCCCGTGCTGGAGCAGTCTGTGACTGAAGATCGGCCTGTGGAAAGGACCCATGCCGGAGAAGTTCGTGAAGGACTGTCTCCCGTGGGAGGGACCCCACGGTGGAGCAGGGGACCAGTGAGGAGTCCTCCCCCTGGGGAGGAAGGAGCGGCAGAGACAAGGTGTGGCGAGCTGACCCCAACCCCCACCCCCTGTTCCCCTGCGCCGCCGGGGGGAGGGGAGGAGGTAGAGAGAACCGGGAGTGGGGTTGAGCCGGGAAGGGGGGAGGGGTGGGGGGAAGGGGGAAGGTGTTCTGAGGTTTGGTTTGACTTCCTAACATCCTTGTTTTGATTTGATTTGTAGTAAATTAAATTGCTTTTGTTTCTTCCCCAAGTTGAGCCTATCTTTTGCCCGTGCCCATAATTGGTGAGTGATCCCTCCCTGTCCTTGTCTCGACTCAGGAGCTTTTCTTTATATTTTCTCCTCCTCATCCCGCCGGGGGGGGGGGGAGTGAACGAGCGGCTGCGTGGTGCCTTGTTACCGGCTGGGCTTAAACCATGACACATGTTTTATAGTGTTGGCACTGCATACAATTCAGCAAACAATGAATAAGCGATACTGATTCAAAAAGCAGAAAACATCTCTTGGACTGCTTTTGTTTTTTTGTTTCGTGAAGGCATCTCCAAAATAACTTCATTCTGAATGAACTCATTAATGTGTGCTCCCTGCCTTCACAAGCCTTCTTCAACTGGCTAAATGTGGTGACTGGAGCTTTTCGGAATAATTTTCCTTAAGTGACCTACTTTGCAGAAAAAGATAATCATGCATTTCATAGCCTCTGGCACTCTATTCAGGTCACAGATGGAGAGATAGCAAAGCTATTCCTCAGTGACTTCCTGGAGTTGTAACTAATCCCCAATGAGAATGGAGATCAGCTTGATGTTAATTGGTCAGAATGCCTAAAAGTGTGGAAGATCATTGACTCTTACCTGAATTTTCAGGGTGTGTCACAGCTATGCCATATGATACCAGTCAGCAGTTGTTCTAGGAGTGTTTTGTGGTAGTGATCAAATTATTGGATGCCATAGTTGTTAAATATCTGACTTTGAATCCTTTGCCTTGACGATGGAGCACCATGTGGTGTTCTGACTGTGGACATGTCTGATGTTACACACATACCAGATACTGTGGCCTGCACCAAGGATCAGAGATTCAGGGAGAGTTTTGAGCTTTTGCTTGCTAACAAGTGCTTACAATCCTGTGAACAGTTGTCATTGTAAAGATAATTTTCCATGCAATAAGTATGACCTAAACCTCTGTTATGGAAGTATTTTTTTGTATAGCATGATCAGTTGAGCCAATAAAACTCATATTTTGCTGTTATCTATTAGAGGCCCATTCTCCCTCTTGTATTTGGCACTAATGTAGTGATGTTTGCAAAGCAGCTTATCTTATTTTCAGAAGTTCAGAAGTTTCACAAGGGAAATGACCAGGCTTTATCCTCTGTTATGATATTGTTAAAAGTTTGGTGGAGCTTTTCATGCTGAGAAACAGGCAACAAGCAGGAGTGTTAAGGATGTCTCTTTTTTTGAAAGACCATCTTGAAACTTTGAGTGTGCCAGGCAGTCAGTGATGTTAATTCTGACAGGGCTGAAGAAATAATTGTTAAAATTGTGACACTGCCAGCAAAGGGATGGATGGCTTTCAGAACAAAACAAAAAGAAATATGTGCGCAGGTTGAATTCTTGCACCACAGAACTGCAAACGTGTGTGCCTGTGTCATGGTTTAAGCCCAGCCAGCAACAAAGCACCATAAGGCCACTCGCTCACTCCTCCCTCGCAGTGGGATTGTTATAAACGCTCGTGACAAATTGGAGGAGCCAATTTGTATTGGATAAAAAAAATCGAATTTATTAGCAAGCGATAAGAGAGCAAAACAGCGCTGGGCGGCCGGGGAGGCAACGCTCCGCCATAGGCCCGCAACTTCATGTTACCGTTACATTCCTTATATACATTTCTTGTACCCCTTTCTTGTAAGTCTCCGCCTTGTCCTGCTTCTTCTTTCTTCATTCGTGCAGGTCTGTTGCTATGCAGATTCGGTAATTTTCTCAAGGATGAGTATCCTTTGATGTAGAATGTCTTTTGATGTGGAGAAATATAGTCTTGGTAAATTGCAGCTCTTGTCCTTCCTCTCCTTATCTAGTAAGTTATAGCTGTTGTTCTTCCCCCCCCCCCCCCCCCCCCTTATCTAGTAAGTTATAGCCATTGCCCTCTTCCCGTGACCTTTATGCATCACTTAAGCAAGCTTTGTTATTTACACCAGGCATATGTTAACTCTCAATGTGTCTCTTCCCCCTTCTTGATTTCATGAACAAAGTTAACCCGTTCATTACAGGATGAGGAGGAGAAAATATAATTAAAAGCTCATGGGTCAACACAAGGACAAGGAGGAATCACTCACCAATTATGGTCACAGGCAAAAAACAGATTTGACTTGGGGAAAAAAAAATAAAATCAATTTAATTTGTTACCAATCAAATCAAAACAGGATAATGAAATGTAAAACCAAATCTTAACACACCTTCCCCCCCACCCCTCCCTCCTTCCTGGGCTCAACTCCACTCCCAATTTTCTCTACCTCCTCCCCCCAAGCAGCACAGGGGGACAGGGGATTGCAGTCAGTTCATCACAGGTTGTCTCTGCCGCTCCTTCCTCCTCAGAGGGAGGACTCCTCACACTCTTCCCCTGCTCCAGCATGGGGTCCCTCCCACGGGAGACAGTCCTCCACGAACTTCTCCAACGTGGGTCCTTCCCACGGGCTGCAGTTCTTCATGAACTGCTCCAGCGTGGGTCCCTTCCATAGGGTGCAGTTCTTCAGGAACAGACTGCACCAACATGAGCTTTCCCATGGAGTCACGGCCTTCTTTGGGCACAGCCACCTGCTCTGGCTTGTGGCCCTCCATGAGCTGCAGGTGGGCATCTGCTCCACCATTCACCTCCATGGGCTGCAGGGGAACCACCTCCTCCAGCGCACCTCCTCCCCCTCCTTCTTCACTGACCTTGGTGTCTACATAGGTGTTTCTCTCACATTCCATTCTCCTTTCTGCTGTAGGTTTTCCCTCCTTAAATATGTTATCCCAGAGGCGCTACCATCGTTGCTGATTGGCTTGGCCTTGGCCAGAGGCAGGTCCAACTTGGAGCCAGGGAAGCTTCTAGCAGCTTCTCACAGGAGCCACCCCTGCAGCCCCTCCCCCGCTACGAAAACCCTGCCACACAAACCCAATACAGCCTGTGTCCCCCAATGTATACATACAGCTCTGCTCTTTGTGCCTCGGTGTAAAACTGAAAGGTGTTCTGGCAGAAGTTGCGTTGCCATTTGGATCCTTTTGATCACCGAATAAGTGTTCATATTTCATGAGCTTCTTAGAGCAAATAATCTCAGAACACATGAAGAATGTTTGGGTTTTGGTTTAGATATTTACAACTGTTAAAACAACCTGACAGAGCTGTGCATGCATTTCCTATGAGACAATCTAATGCTTTGAGGGCAGAATCAATTCCTTTTAGCAAAAAGCCTTCCAAACAGGAATTAAGTGAAAGATTTTAGAGAGAAAGAGTACATGCAGCTCTCCTGTGCCTATCCTGAGGGAGTGTAGTGCAGCTGTTTCACGATCAAAATTTTGACCATGGGCTCTAGCAGTTGTTGGGAGTTCCACACGTGGGCTTTCAGCTTCTAGACCTGTGTGTTCCCTGTCCCGGGTGTTAGCCCCAGCATCTTCTCTTCCGAGGGAAAATTCTCATTGTGCCTGAACCATATGTTTCTCAGTGTTCCCTCTGGAATTGTTGATAAATTTGAACCAATGTAGCTCTACGGATATAGGCATCCATGCAGATACTCTTAGTCTAGCTTAAGAACAGCCTGCTGTAGGTGTGCTTTTATCTCGTCCTAAAATAATTAGTTTAAGTCCAAATAAGTCCAGTTTTAATCAAAATAATCCACAAAGCATAATTTTAATTATCTTTTTTTTTTAGTTTGTCAATAAAGTATTTGAAAAAAGTAAGTCAGCACTGCCAGGATTGGTTATGGGCTATTTTAATCAAATTATGATTTTGTGAAACAAAAATTCACATCTTTGGTTCTGTGTTTCCTGGTGTGATATCCATCACATTGCTGTGTTTATGTCAGAGAATGTGAAGTTTTATAAGAAGAAACAGGATAAGTCTAAATAGTTGGGAAGTCATTGTGTATTATCAGATACAAAACTAGACTAATTTAAGTAATATATTTCTATTTTATGGAGCCATAGTACAATCTGTAGAAGATACAGTAGAAATTATTTGTAGAAGAAAACAGTATATGCTACAAACAATTAACATCTGCATTACAATAGATGTTCATACCTACTATGTAGATCTCTCAGGGATAAAAAGTATGATTGAGAAATAATACTGGTGCAGTCCTATTGAAAACAACCAATTTAAAAATAACCATCTCCCAAGAAACCTTCTAGCCTTTGAACCAGGGTAGCCATAGCAGTAATAGAAAATACATGTTTCTTATTTAATGCTGACATTCCAGTATACAAGCAATAACTTCAGAGCTCCTGACTTTTCTTGGCAGGGTAGTAAGGCACATTTGTAAACATGTATACATGTCACACACACACAGTTAGCTACTAGTCCTGCAATAGCGGGACTACTAAATGGGATTACTCGCTTGCATGAAATTGCTGGTGTGGATATTTGTTTGCTGGATCAGAACATCAAGGAGGAATTGTGAATATGACAATGAACTAGATTTTTTTAGCATGGTTTTTATGGAATTTTTTGATCTACTGTGCTACTATAAATGAAAAGTAAATCTGATCAGAGAAACAAGAGTAGACATTGTTACAAAAATTAATTCTCATCTTTCATATGTGAGTCAGTGTTCCTTGATGAAATGGGATTATCGTTATTTTAGTTTAGTCATTTAAGATTTAAAATTTGTAGTGGTGAACTTCTAATTAGTTGAATAGATCATGAAATGCTAGAGCAATTTGAAAGAACTCATATTCCTCTTCTGAAGGAACTTGTATTCCTGTTCAAGGGGATGAAATGGTGTATTTGGAAGGAAATACTGGAGCATGGAAGAATCAGACATCACGTTTTAGTGAAACAGTAGATGTGATCTGAATTGGTAATGAATGTTCCTCAGTGACTGGTTGGCTTTGAACACCTAAGGGGCTTTTATAGGAATCATAATGTTTTTGAAATATGCTTTTATGGGATGGGCTGTGCATATGCATGAAGTGGATGAAAGAAACTCAGTGGACAAAATGGTGGCAGAATGTTTAATTGTTCATATGTACAAGGTTCAAAGAAACCTATAAACTTACATGCATAATAATAATAATTTATAACTAAATTCAGCATATTAAATATATTTATTATAATAAATAATTATGTTATACTAATTACTTGTAATTCACCATAAACCTATATACAAAATCATTTTGGCCAGAGTTACAGATCAGATTTTCATTGATGCCCTTAATAGTAAGCTAATTAGACAAAATGAATTATTTTCTATATGTATTTTCCATATAGGTGTGCACCTCACGTGCTGTTGACGTTATACAAGTAAACATTAATGAACTATTTGCATACTAATACGTTCACCTGATGTGTCTGAGATGTTTTTCCCTTGCATACTGAGTACAAGGATAGGGTCTGTGGATGATGGCAGACTAATTATCTGTGAAAAATAAAGCCCTGTGTTTCCTCAGAGAATAACCAAACTGTAGGCAAGGATTGTTCCTCCATAAGCTACTTCAAGAGACTCCAACATCAGCTTCCTCTTTGCATTAAAGCAATAATATCTCTATGTTTCTCAATCTTTGGTCTCTTTGCTGATATTACTGAAGAAAGGCACATAAACAGCATTATGGTGTTGAAATTCAAGACACTTGAATTTGTAAGTAGAAATTAAATATGGTATTTAATAAAGAAAGTATATTTCAGGCATAGAAGATTTGCATTAGGACAACTAAGCTGTAGTTCGAAAGCACTACATTAGCTCTCTTTAATCAAGTTGGTGACAAATCTTTTTTTACAATATATTTCATAAAGTAGTAGATTAAAGAAGCACTTACTCTCATATATTAAAATGGCGACTAGTTATATACATATTCTAGAATTACACGCTGTTGCTTTTGGGAAGCTGATATGGATTTCATCATCCTTAACATTTTATTTTAAAAAAGTACCCTGTTGAACTGGGAGGGTAGAGGTTGTTTTCCAATAATGATATATCTACATTAAAAAATCTGTTGTTGAATATTTTCTGAATTTAAAGTTTTGATGATTTGAGCACTTGGGATTCTCATTTAGACATTCACTCATAGGATTTTTGCATAATTCTATTTTTCCTGGATATTTTGAAAAAAAATTATTAGACATTTTAAGAAAAAAAAGAGAAAGAAGAGATTTGAGAGCTCTGACCATTCTCATTCTGTCTATGCAGTTCAACAATCAGCAAGCATTGGGAGGCAGAACTGGCCACGCTCAAGGGTAATAATGCTAAGCTCACAGCAGCCCTGCTGGAGTCCACTGCCAATGTAAAACAATGGAAGCAACAGCTTGCTGCATATCAGGAGGAAGCAGAACGTCTTCATAAGCGGGTAAGTCAAGGCAAATGGCCAGGATCCTTGAGGTGGAAGTACTGGTGACTGTATTTGCTCATTTTGAAGTAAAATAAGCTTATTGTTGGGGCTTTAGGTTAATCTTTGAGACAGAAATTCATGATGACTTGAAAGCACACAGGGTTCCTCGGTTGGGAAATTCTTTCTTTTGTAGAAGTTCCTTTTCTGCAGAGGGTTTTGTTGCAGGAAGAGTTATCTAACCTGTGATACTTAGGACATTTGCTGCCAGCTGCATTACATCTGTTTCAAGACCTTCTCCATATCATTACACTTTAGTCCCTCTTGCATTTAAGCCCATAGAAACTTGACATCAGATCTGTAAGTTAAAGGAACCCTTTTGTAGTTTCCACATATAACAAAGACCAACAGCTTCCTTTCATCCTTGCACCTAAAGAAAACTGAACATAGAATCAAGCTCATTATACAAAATTAGAGATCTGCCTCTGCTTTCATACAGGAGGGGCAGGGTCCCATTCCATTCACTGTAAATTTTGTTTGCAGAGGTCATTTGGCAAACCAGAAATTAGAGTACAATGGGGGCAGAACTGCCAGCGTTTGAGAGAGGAATAAAGTGTATGCAATGTTGAAGGCTGCATTATGAAAACAAATATATAATATTTTTATTTCTCTTCTCTTTTCACATGTAACTATATTGTATAATTTATTCATCTTTATTCATATGAATTTGTCATCATAGTTTAGGACATTTTTGTACAAAGTGAAGGCAAGATTAGAATATTTATAGAGGGAAGATGTCTTTGATGAAGTTGTATTAGTTTTGTTAATATCAGTTAGCTTAGAAAAATATCAACGAGATGAACTTAGTTAAGAAAATAAAAACAAAAGTCCTATATACTTTTTTGCATGAAGACCAGTTTCATGAATATGCTGACAGAAGGGAAAAGTCAAGTAGCAAACATGTCAGACAATTTGGTTTTATATGCTGTACTCTCTTAAATGAAATAACATATAGCAATTACAGTTAGCCAAATCCTGCAAATTGTGAAGGGTTCTTTCAGACCTGTGCTGGATCTGTCCAACTGGAGACTAGTAGTCCCAGGAACAAGGATCATATTGATCTGAGGAGGAGAAATTCAGCAGGCTGCATATAACCTGGAGGTCTGGAAGGATAGCAAGAATTCCCTTGAGCTTGAGAAACCTGGGGAAATGGCAGGTTGTTGGGGCTGTCCTATACCTAGACTGACTTGCAGATGAGCATCTTTAAGTCCCAGCCAAATGAGTTGATATGGAAGAACAATTTCCATTAGACTGTAACTCCATGTGCCATAGCTGGCTGGACAAAATGCATGAAGTGTAATTAAAACTGGTGCTTTTTCAAAGTGTTTTAATTTCAAGAAATTGGCAGTTGCTGACAAAATTGCTTTGCTTCAGTAATTTTCCAGTCAGGAACAAGTTTGTCGTGTGTTTGTATAGAGAGAGTTTCACTTTGTCATCTCATTTAAGCTTCTCCTCTGGAAGGGTGGAAGTTCTAACCTGTGCTCAAGGTTTCTAAAGAGATGATAGTAGTCATAATCTTATCAATAATTTAAATTATAACCTTATATTATAATTACTATAGTGCAAAAGTTCAGGTGGCTTTGATCACCAGATTCAGGTCTTACAGTGAAGAACTCATTGCTAAAGCATGGACATAATGAGGTAGCATTCTTCATACTAAAATGTTTTAGGTTTGTGTGGTGGGGTTTTAGTAGCGGGGGAGGGGCTACAGGGGTGGCTCCTGTGAGCTGCTGCTAGAAGCTCCCCCAGCTCCAAGTCAGACCCACCTCTGGCCAAGGCCAACCCAATCAGCGAGGGCAGTAGCACCTCTGGGATAACATATTTAAGAAGGGGAAACCTGCAGTGGGGGAGGAGATTTGGAATGCGAGAGAAACACCTATGCAGATATGAAGGTCAGTGAAGGAGGGGGAGGTGGTGAGACAGCAGGCTGTCCCCCTGCAGCCCATGGAGGTGAACAGTGCAGCAGATGCCCACTTGCAGCCCATGGAGGACCCCATGCCGGAGCAGTCGGATGCCCCCAAAGATGGCTGTGACTCCATGGGAAAGCCCGCACTGGAGCAGCCTGTGCCTGAAGACCTGCAGCCCGTGGAAAGGACCCATGCCAGAGAAGTTCGTGGAGGAAATGTCTCCCATGGGAGGGACCCCACGCTGGAGCAGGGGAAGAGTGAGGAGTCCTCCCCCTGAGGAGGAAGGAGCAGCAGAGAATGTGCGATGAATTGACTGTAACCCCCATCCCCCTGCGTCACCAGGGGGAGGAGGTAGAAAAAACCGGGAGTGGAGTTGAGCTGGGAAGGAGGGAGGGGTGGGGGGAAGGTGTTCTAAGGTTTGGGTTTACTTCTCATTATCCTTGTTTTGATTTGATGGGTAGCTGTCCTGGTTTAAGTCCAGCCGGTAACAAAGCACCACGCAGCCGCTCGCTCACTCCCCCCCTCCACCCCCGGCCACGGTGGGATGAGGAGAAAATATAAAGGCAGGCTCGTGGGTCGAGACAAGGACAGGGAGGGATCACTCCCCACTTATGGTCACGGGCAAAAGACAGGCTCAACTTGGGGAAGAAACAAAAGCAATTTAATTTACTACAAATCAAATCAAAACAAGGATATTAGGAAGTAAAACCAAACCTTAGAACACCTTCCCCCCACCCCTCCCTCCTTTCCAGCTCAACTCCACTCCCGGTTCTCTCTACCTCCTCCCCTCCCCCCGGCGGCGCAGGGAAACAGGGGGTGGGGGTTGGGGTCAGCTCGCCACACCTTGTCTCTGCCGCTCCTTCCTCCCCAGGGGGAGGACTCCTCACTCGTCCCCTGCTCCACCGTGGGGTCCCTCCCACGGGAGACAGTCCTTCACGAACTTCTCCAATGTGAGTCCTTTCCGTGGGCTGCAGTTCCTCACAAACTTCCCTGGCGTGGGTCCTTTCCGCGGGCCGATCTTCAGTCACAAACTGCTCCAGCGCAGGCTTTCCCATGGAGTCACGGCCATCTTTGGGGGCATCTGCTCCACCGTTCACCTCCATGGGCTGCAGGGGAACAGCCTGCCGTCTCACCATGGGCTGCCGGGGCATCCCCTCCTCCCTCACTGACCCCAGTATCTACATAGGTGTTCCTCTCACATTCTAACCCCGTACTCACTACCGGTTCCCCTTCTTAAATCTGTTATCCCAGAGGCGCTACCACCATCACTGATTGGGTCGGCCTGGGCCAGAGGCGGGACCGACTAGGAGCCAGGGGAGCTTCGAGCAGCTTCTCACAGGAGCCACCCCTGCGGCCCCTCCCCTGCTACCAAAAAAAACCCGCGCCACACAAACCCATAACAGTAGCAAATTAAATTGATTTTGTTTTTTCCCCAAGTTGAGCCTGTCTTTTGCCCGTGACCATAAGTGGGGAGTGATCCCTCCCTGTCCTTGTCTCGACCCAGGAGCTTTTCTTTATATTTTCTCCTCCTCATCCCACCAGGGCTGGGGGGGAGGATTGATCGAGCGGCTTCGTAGTTGCTTTGTTGCCGGCTGGGCTTAAGACACGGCAAATATATTAACAGCTTTTGTTGCAAAGCTGAGATAATACAGCAGCTGAATTATTTGCCTGCCTTGCCGTGAGGAGACCCAATCAGACAAGATGGGCATGACACTGTGGTAGAAGATCCCTTTTTTTTGATGTTACTCTCAATCTTAGTAAAATCTTATTTAAAATTTGTTATTGGAAAATACGATTAATGAATATACGAATTTTTAGTGTGTCACTTTGCTTGTACCTTATACTGCAGTTAACAGAAGTAGTAACCAAGTCTTTCTAGCTACTTTCATTAATAGCTGATTATTTTTTATAACCTTTGCCCAGCAAATTTCCTGCAATTATTTTGTATTGCTGAGGGAACACAAAATCTTATAACATGGAATCATCTACACTCTTTTGATCACCTTTTACATGCCTTTATTAAATGCTTCTGTAATCTGTGACCTCGGGGCTTGTTGATATCTCACATAGAATATATTAATGCTCTGTGCCTATGGCTCTCTGGGCATGCCTGTAAATTACGACAGGATAGTTCATCAAGACTCCTGCCCTCTACTGGAATTGCTTTTAGAAAAATATAGACTTGGCTAACTCTAGGCAAAAGTATGCAGAATATGTAAAAAAAAAAAAATCAATCAATCTGTTATCCATACAATGTGATACAAGAGCTGTTCTAATCTGCATGCTGGTGACTGATCTTTCAAATTGAGATAGTGCCCCATTCAAAAAGAAACGGCCCCCCGGAGGGTGGGACCGCGGCTTCTCCAAAGCCGCAATTCCTTATCTTAAGTGACCAGGAGAAGGAGCACACGCATAGCGCCTGGAGGAGGAGGCCCCACGGAGGATGGACTGTGTCTATCTTAAGCGGTCATGCCAGCAGAAAAAAGAGAGGCAACTCTGCGATGACCCCCCCCCTCCAAAGTCTCGACCGATTCCAGAGAACCCCGGGAATGGGACTGTGCATGTCGAGACCATCGACTAACACGCTATAAAGAAGGGAGAAACAGTTCTCAGCGGCGCCCTCCGGAACTGGATCTCTACGCTGGCTGGACCAACGACTGGACCCAGGACTGGTGAAACCCTTTCTCTCTCTTTCTTTTTCTTTCTCTCTTTCTCTCCTCTCTCTTTCCCTTCTCTCTTTCCACAGTCCACACCTCATCCTTTTAAACATAAAACCATTGACCAGTTGAGACTAGGAGTGGATCTAGCCGCCCCTGGGCTCCTCTCTGAGAAGGAGTCCAGAAAGCAAGGGGTCTGCTTGAACCTCGTGACTCAACGGGAGGGCTCTCCTTCTGCACAGTTTCATGGTCCCTTTTCCATTTCATTTTCTATACTTCCCTTCTTTCTCAAACAGCGGCTTAACGACATGTGCAAGGTTCATATGATAAGTTCACTTGTACTTGGGCAAGGTTATCTAGGTTGAATAAATGTTGATTGTTGTTTGAACTCCCCTGGTGTCGTTCACCTTAATTCTGAAAAGGAATCCACGACCTGAGTCGCTCCCAACTTGGGACGCGACAGGTTGTGTAATGTTGACCATACTGGGATAGTTAGAGATACAAGGCCAAGCTACGGGAGGGGTTAGAAAAAACGGAAAAAAAGACTGGGAAGTACAACAAAACTGGTATGGATCCATGTTTAATTATTCACCCTGGTTAACCCCCCCTATTGTCAACCATTGAGGACCTCTTATTTTGTTGATCTTATTTTGACTTTTGGGCCATGCATTTTTAATAAGTTGATCGCTGTTGTAAAGAGCGCTTAGAAGCTGCACATTTAATGCTGCTACGAAAAGCGATATGACAGATCGGAGATGGAGGAATTACTCCTATCCTTGGCGAGCAAAAAGAAGTATTAGATCGATTTAATGAACAAATCAGGATAAAATAGAAAGGGGGGATTGTATGAACGGGTTAACTTTGTTCATGAAATCAAGGAGGGGGAAGAGACACATTGAGAGTTAAAATATGCCTGGTGGTAAATAACAGCTTGCTTAAGTGATGCGTAAAGGTCTCGGGAAGAGGGCAATGGCTATAACTTACTAGTAAGGAGGGGGGGGAAAGAACAACGCTATAACTTACTAGATAAGGAGAGAAAAGAACAAAGCTATAACTTACTAGATAAGGAGAGAAGGACAAGAGCTGCAATTTACCAAGACTATATTCTCCACATCAAAAGACCTTCTACATCTAAGGATACTCATCTTGAGAAAATTACCGAATTCTGCATAGCAACAGAACTGCACGATGTGGAAGAAAGAAGAAGCGGACAAGGCGGAGACTTACAAGAAGGGGTACAAGAAATGTATATAAGGAATGCAACGGTAACATAAAGTTGCGAGCCTGTGGCGGAGCGTTGCCTCCCCGGCCGCCCAGCGCTGTTTTGCTCTCTTATCGCTTGCTAATAAATTCAATTTTTTATCCAATACAAATTGGCTCCTCCAATTTGTCACGAGCGTTTATAACAACTGTCTTCCTAGTAGCTGGTACGGTGCTATGTTTTGAGTTCAGTATGAGAAGAATGTTGATAACACCGATGTTTTCAGTTGCTGCTAGTAGTGTTTAGACTAATGTCAAGGATTTTTCAGCTTCATGCCCAGCCAGCGAGAAAGCTGGAGGGGCACAAGAAGTTGGCACGGGACACAGCCAGGGCAGCTGACCCAAAGTGGCCAACAGGGTATTCCATACCATGGGACGTCCCATCTAGTATAGGAACTGGGAAGTGGGGGGGGAATCGCCGCTCGGGGACTAGCTGGGTGCCGGTCGGGGGTGGTGAGCAATTGCACTGCGCATCATTTGTACATTCCAATCCTTTTATTATTGCTGTTGTCATTTTATTAGTGTTATCATTATCATTATTAGTTTCTTCTTTTCTGTTGTATTAAACCGTTCTTATCTCAACCCGTGGGTTTTGCTGCTTCTTTTTCCCGATTCTCTCCCCCATCCCACTGGGTGTGGGGGGAGTGAGTGAGCAGCTGCGTGGTGCTTAGTTGCTGGCTGGGGTTAAATCACGACATAAACTTTTGAAAAATATAATGTCTGACAAAATATCAAAGTACAGTATTTCTGACTTAAGCTCACAATATATCAGAAGAGAGCACAAAACTTTAATTTATTGAGAACTTTGCACTTAGCCACACTGAATGTGTACTCTCTTCTCAGCTCTAGGCATTATGAACGCAGAGAACAAATGGGAGAAGGAAGATAAAGGCCTCAGAGAAAGCAAATAAATGTAGCTTAATATGAAAAACTGAACTGATAGATGAGGAAATATTATACTTAATCATAAATGACAAATAATAAATGAAATTAATTTTTTAAACTGCAATCAAAATCAGAGAGGGGCATTTTAGCTTTGTTTCTGTATTTTTAAAAGTGTAAACAATGTGATACACAGAAAAACTATTTCAGTCAAATTTGAAAACAAGTATAGAATAAAAAATGTTGGGTTTAAAATAATTTAAAACAAATTAAAAAGCGAAATTTACAAGAAATACTGCACAAGGTGAAACACTCAGTTTATCATGGTGAATGAGGAAAATGGAAAATAGAAGGGTGAGATAATGTAAAATCAATGGATATTTATAAATAAAACATGACAAAGTTCAAACTGTGGAAAAAGGTACCATAAGAATTCAAGTAATAAGACAGTATTAGCAATATTTTTTTTAATATAAAGAGGAAACTATTTATGTAAATAAGGCTACTTATAAGGCTATTTACATAAAGAGGAAACTAAAGATGGAAATAATAATGCAAAGTTTACTAATCAATATGTATTACTTCCCCACATACACCACACTTGACAGAGGATATGAGTCTGCTGTAGCTTGCAGACAGATGACTCAGGCACCAAAACTTGTATATAAACCTAAAGCACGTAAGGAGTGAATACCACAATTACATTATATATAAACCACATAATATTAAATTGAACTAAATATAGCAGCTAGTGTTGACAGTACCATTCTTCATTTTGGAGGCTGGTCTATTTTATAAAAGACTATGATCTTGCAAGTGAGCATATCCCTCCAATGCATACATATCTACACACATTCTTCTTCTCCAGTGGGCAAGATGCTGCGACAGCCAACTTTTCCATATAAAACAACAACTACATTACAACTGAACATGCAAATTAATTTCCAAACTTTTGTTTCTCTTTGAAATAAATTTTTCTAGGAGCATTTCTATTCAACTTTTCTCAACAAAGGTTCTTTTGGATCAAACCCCATTTTTCTTCTGAACTGGCAACAGATGCTTGTTGCAGCACGGCAAATTCCAATTAGATATTAGGAAAAATAATTTGACAAGAAGGGTGGTCAAACATTGGAACAGGTTGCCCAGAGAGGCTGTGAGATCTCCATTTTTCGAGACTCACAGCCCTGAGTAACCTGATCCAACCCTGGAGTTGGACCTAACTTCAAAGCTGGCCCTGCTTTCAGTAGGGAATTGGACCAGATAACCTCTAAAATTTCCCTCCATGCTCAATTATTTGGTGATTCTGTGAACTAAGGATGGGGTTCCTTTCATCTGACTAAAAGTATGTTTATAGGACTACCTAGATGATTATCCTATGGGGAAAGACAAGTACTTACAGGAGCAAATTCAACTCAGCACCTTAGGCAGTTTTCTTAGACTGGGACACTTATTCTTCATGCATTTGTCTCTCCATGAATTGCAAGAAAAAAAGATGACCATCTTAGACTTGATGTATAACTTCTACATAATCTCAGGTGAGACAGATTCCAATTTGAGGAACATTTTTTTTTTATCAATTGCAGCTATATGTTTATACTGAGCTTAACAGAGAAAACTAACAGAAAGATAACACGATACAGTGACTTAACACTGCTTGCTACCATATATACCATAACCAACAGTCTCTAGATCTGGCATTTCTATCTGTGCAACAGAGAAGTATCTGACTTGCA